>NC_090929.1:1411852835-1413102835 GCF_040938575.1 Ambystoma mexicanum | reverse complement strand
GTGGGAGCAATGATGGCTCGGGGCCTTCTACATCAGAGGGGCAGGCATCGGCCATAGGGCAGGAGGAACCAGGATTTCATTTCAAGTGTCTTCTGTGTGGCAGTGGTTGGGCCACACCATAGATGCAGAGCGGCAGCGGGCGGAAGAGCCACGGCTCACAATGGTCAGGGCGGAGAACTCCATGCAGAGGGCCCTGAGGCGGGCCGAGAGCCTCGAGGCAATTGCAGGGAGTTGGAGGTGAACATGTCGTCGTCCCTGCGAACCCTCAGGGACATGGAAGAGTACCGCCTCCAGGACATTGAGCGGGAGTTTGATGATGCCCTGGCCCGGGACATCAAAAAGAGAGCCGTCGGACTAGCCCGCTGCCATTGTAAATAGTTAGATAGTGTTAGGTTTCTGTTTCTGTTTTTGTTTATTTTGGGCCGCTTGGACAATGCACCACATTTTTGTATATAGTTCTTTATTAGGTAGTGTTTTTTGTAGGTTTCATTTCATTTGTTGGGCTCATGGACCCTCGATTGGTGATTTGTGTTTAGTTGAACAGTGGATGTTTCTCGTTTTTATTTTAATTTCACCATGGTGCAATGGATTTCATATATTTTTTTTCCCTTGGATTTGCTTTGTTTGACTGAGACTTTGGACACATTTTCATTTGGATTTCTTTGGATTCTGATTTCATATTTTATTTTCTATTTTTTCGGACATGCTGCATTTTATTTCTTATTCCCATCATTGAGTTTTTTTTTCCATTACATACCTGTTGTGTTCAATACATTTTTCTTTCATACTTTGATGTGTGCTATTCTCTCATTGGTTTCATGCATGTTATGATATGGGTTTTCACATTCACTTGCACCCATTGTGTGTGTGTGACGGACATGTGTTCATGTACATACTTTCCATTCGGGTTTTATCATGTAATGGCCATTTCTCTGTGGGTGGATTCAATACTTGTTTGGGTCTTTGGGCTGGGGTGGCGTGGGGTGTGATGTGGGTGGCCATAAGGCCCATGATTGAGAATCGTCATGACGTGGGTGCAGGGGGACATGTGTGGGACATGTGTGGGGGCCTGCTGGCAGGTGCCCCTGACTGCTGGGGGGTGGGGGTGCTGGGGGACATGTGTGGGGGCCTGCTGGCAGGTGCCCCTGACTGCTGGGGGGTGGGGGTGCTGGGGGACATGTGTGGGGGCCTGCTGGCAGGTGCCCCTGACTGCTGGAGGGTGGGGTGCAGGGGGACATGAGTGGGGGCCTGCTGGCAGGTGCCCCTGACTGCTCGGGGTGGGGGTGCTGGGGGACATGTGTGGGTGCCTGCTGGCAGGTGCCCCTGACTGCTGGAAGGTGGGGGTGCAGGGAGAAATGAGTGGGGGCCTGCTGGCAGGTGCCCCTGACTGCTGGGGGTGGGGGTGTAGGGGGACATGAGTGGGGCCTATTGGCAGGTGCCCCTCACTGCTGGGGGTGGGGGTGCTGGGGGTCATGTGTGGGACATGAGTGGGGGCCTGCTGGCAGGTGCCCCTGACTGCTGGAGGGTGGGGTGCAGGGGGACATGAGTGGGGGCCTGCTGGCAGGTGCCCCTGACTGCTCGGGGTGGGGGTGCTGGGGGACATGTGTGGGTGCCTACTGGCAGGTGCCCCTGACTGCTGGAAGGTGGGGGTGCAGGGAGAAATGAGTGGGGGCCTGCTGGCAGGTGCCCCTGACTGCTGGGGGTCGGGGTGTAGGGGGACATGAGTGGGGCCTATTGGCAGGTGCCCCTCACTGCTGGGGGTGGGGGTGCTGGGGGACATGTTTGGGACATGAGTGGGGGCCTGCTGGCCAGTGCTGGGGGGTGGAGGTGCAGGGGGACATGAGTGGGGGCCTGCTGGCAGGCGCCCCTGACTGCTGGGGGGTAGGGGTGCAGTGGGACATGAGTGGGGGCCTGCTGGCATGTGCCCCTGACTGCTGGGGGTGCAGGGGGACATGTGTGGGGGCCTGCTGGCAGGTGACCCTGACTGCTAGGGGGTGGGGGCGCTGGGGGACATGTGTGGGGGCCTGCTGGCAGGTGCACCTGACTGCTGGGGGGTGGGGGTGCAGGGGGACATGAGTGGGGGCCTGCTGGCCGGTGCCACTGACTGCTGGGGGCTGGGGGTGCTGGGGGACATGAGTGGGGGCCTGCTGGCAAGTGCCCCTGACTGCTGGGGGGTGGGGGTGCAGGGGAACATGAGTGGGGGCCTGCTGGAAGGTGCCCCTGACTGTTGGGGGGTGGGGGTGCAGGGGCACAGGTGTGGGGGCCTGCTGGCAGGTGCCCCTGACTGCTGGGGGGTGGGGGTGCTGGGGGACATGAGTGGGGGCCTGCTGGTAGGTGCCCCTGACTGCTGGGGGGTGGGGGTGCTGGGGGACATGAGTTGATGATCACTAGTGCAAGGTGACATGTGGCTTGGCTGGGGGGCATGCCCATGGTGGATGGGCTGCCTGCAGGACATGACCAGAGGTGCAGAATAGTCCCCTGTGGTGTGGGATGCCTGCAGGGGCCTTGGAGGGTGTAGAGGGAACACCTAGGAGGACCCACACTGCCAATTCACATGTAGGACTCCCCACGCACCCCCGTAATTCACGTAAGCCGCTCTGACAGCAAAATTGCGTGTGAAACTTCACGCGAAGCCCAGTTATTCACGTTTTTGGTTTTTTTTTACACGTTCCCCTCTCCAATCGCATGTGAAACTTCCCGTGCACCCCAGGAATACACGTACCCCACTCGCACAGGGCCTATCGCGTGTGAAGCTGCCCGCGTAACCCTGGAATACACGAACCCCACTCGCACAGGGCATTTCACATTTGAAACTTCCTGCGCACCCCCGAAATACACGTTCCCCTCTCCAATCGCGTGTGAAACTTCCCGCGCACCCCAGGAATACATGTACCCCACTCGTACAGGGCCTATCGCATGTGAATCTTCCCGCGCACCCCAGGAATACACGTACCCCACTCGCACAGGGCATTTTGCATGTGAAACTTCCTGCGCATCCCCGAAATAAGCATTCCCCTCTCCAATCGCGTGTGAAACTTCCCGCGCACCCCAGGAATACACGTACCCCACGCGCACAGGGCCTATCGGGTGTGGAATTTCCCGCGCACCCCAGGAATAACGTACCCCACTCGCACAGGCCATTTTGTGTGTGAAACTTCCCACGCACTCCCGATATACACGTTCCGCTCTCCAATCGCATGTGAAACTTCCCGCGCACCCCAGGAATACACGTACCCCACTCGCACAGGGCATTTCGCGTGTGAAACTTCCCACGTACCCCCGAAATACACGTTCCCCTCTCCAATCGCGTGTGAAACTTCCCGTGCACCCCAAGGAATACACGTACCCCACTCGCACAGGGCATTTCGCGTGTGAAACTTCCCACACACCCCCGAAATACACGTTCCTCTCTCCAATCGCATGTGAAACTTCCCGCACACCCCAGGAATACACATACCCAAACTCGCACAGGGCCCATCGCGTGTGAAACTTCCCGTGCACCCCAGGAATACACGTACTCCACTCACACATGGCATTTCACGTGTGAAACTTCCCGCAAACCGCTGTTAGACACGTACCCCGCTCCAAGCTCCCTGTGTATCGGGGTACGTATATTCGGAGGTGTGCGCGGGGAGTTTTACAGGCGTTTTCGTGGTTGGGGGCTGTGCGCCATGTACAGGATTTGTGCGCTGTGCATGGCGCACGGGGAGGGGTTGGAGGCGTAACTGGCGCTGCTGCAGGGTCGCTGCGCCGCTCTGCGCCACGGCTGGTTTTGGAAGCTAAAATCCATGAATACGCTCTGCGCGGAAATGGATTTTAGCGCATGCGGCTGGTGCAGAAATTCACACGCGCACACTGTGTGCCAGCCGCGTGTGCCACTTGTGCGCTGAATTCTATGAATTACCCCCTTAATTGTCTTGAATTAATAAACTTGGCACTCATAGTGTTTTTCCTTATACCTTAACAAGGGCTGATTCAGCTTCTCACGTTCACTGTTCTTCAAGGATAGATAACCAGTTCTTGGCCACTCCATTCTTTGACACCAGGCCAGCCTGCTATTTCAGGTCTTTGCTCGATCTTCAGCTGCTCTCTTGCTGTGACACAGCTTTCCGATCCCGAGCTTACTAAATATGTGACACTGATGTCCAGATTCTATATAATGGCGGCACCGCCTGCAGTCTTTTCACTACGCATACCCAGACTTTATGATTACTTATTCTACTTGTGTTGCTGCATCTGTACAGTTTTAAATGGCTTGCATTTTTCTTCAGTGCTCTTGACACGTGTAAGCTTCATTCCGCATATGAAAGTTCACTTGATTAGTTACTTCGTCATCATATTCTATAAGGTCTATTGATCTTCTTCTTCGACCACACTTCTCAGTGCGCCACGCTCATTTCTTGTGATGTCACCAGCCTCTTTTTCTCTCGTCTTCCTATTCCTTCAGGGATTTCCTCCAAGAGGTTGTCATCTCTAGGGTCTTCTCAATGGATACCTTTTCTCGAAGACTCTCCATGCAATTGGCACCACCACTAGCGTGCGCTTGTCGTGATTTCTGGTTTCTGTCATATAGGAAGAATGGGGAGGGACTTCCTGCAAATGCATTCAGATACTCCTCTAAAGGTTGCTGTGAGGCTTTAACAAAGGGCTTGAGAACAGGATACTCCAGTTCAGGGTCTGATCTTCTGGCAAGAAGATCAGTTGAAGAATGTCTGATCCTGGTCCACAGCACTGGTCACTCGCAATGGTCCCTGGGAGTGGATAGGGAACAGAACTTCCTTCTGTCTTGGACGGCTCCTTCCTCACCTCTGGCAGAGGGCTCTGGACAGTGCAACTGTCCCAAAGTAGGACCCGGGTGAGAATGTTCAGAGTGTCACTTCAGCCTTAACGGATCCTTGAGGAAATTAGGGAATTCTATCCTCAAAATGTCCTTCTGTGGGGCTGATTTCAAGTGTGGCTATTTTTATTGCTGCTGTGACCTTCAGTGTACTGCCACTGTCCTGGGCCGAAGGGGCTCATGGATCAGCAGTGCATGAGTTCCAAATGTGGACAAGAAACACACAAGGTAGCAGAGAAGTTCTATTAATTAATAACATAGAAAAATGTAATCACTTTAAATATACACACATTATGCATCTACGAAATTCCAACAGAAATGGTCAAAGTTATATTATTAAGAAATTGAGCTTTCAATATATATATATCACCATGTTTATATTTGAATTATCATGAGCACACATCACAGTCTTGAACAGTGAATGAGGGCTCCAGATAAAATTATAATTGTATACAAAATCAAATTAATCATCAGAACATCCCTACCATTCTAAATCTCTCCACTTGTTATTCATGGCAGAAAACTCCCCCATCCCCCCATTCAATTAACCTGTCAGAAATTCAAAACGATTCCTAGAAAACTCAATTAAAAGACAAGCTAGTTAACATTCCCATATGTGTATCACTAACAACATGAAGGCATGTTTTCTAAACTCTCTTCAGTGGTGCTTCTATTCCATTACCATATACACATGTTATTTTGTCATCTTCAATGGGCAACTTAAAGGTGGAAAAATAGGTGGAGGTTAATAAACCTTTCCCCTTTTCTTGAATGGATCGCACCAGTAACAGAACTCTGGTTGGTGATGTAACCTGGGAATTACTTGAATTACTTTATTTTTCTAGGTATGCACACAGTAAGCTCTCCTGTATTCTTCTGTACATATCCAATGCATAGAGAAGGAGTCAGGGGATCTTGCCATATATAGAGCATAGTATATATTTCATCATAAATCATTCCAGAAGCACATATGCTTCTGAAATATTTACTTATTTTCCAGGATGTACAGTCAATTTACATACCCATGCCCCTAAATACTTACAAATGAAAGGGGCTGGAATGTAATATAGTTCCTGTATAAATACACCCCAAAACCACAAAAACACATTGCTTCCCTCAAGAGTATTTGCCCTTTATATCAAACTCACACCTGAGTTTCCTTTAGCTGCCTCACAGATAGGTGGGCACTCTCTGCCGGCCTGGTTCAATTATCCCCCTGTAGGAACTGGTTGGTAACAGTCAGCAAGATGGGGTCAGATTCTCTCAACAGCTTGGTTTCCCTCTTTCTGTATTGGGACCTGTCTGCTGGCTCTTCCACTGAATATGGCCTGTCTCTTTAACTCCAGGTAGGCCTCTCTTACAGTGCTCTGTTGATAATCCATGACATAGGTCCAAAAAGGAAGGCAATCTATCTCCTGTCTGTTGATATCAATTCACCTTTTTCTCCTTATTCCTCTCTGCCGTTTAGTGAGTGAGTGGCTGTCCCCAGGGTTTAAATTGTATTGAGTAGAAACCAAACCTTTTAAAGGTGTGTAACAATGTCTTTAATGAAATACATCAATGTATGTGACTGGACAGTGTCCCAAAGTAAAACAACCTCTCCATAGTAATTGGGCATATTAACGAGGATGACAATCTGATGGGTGTGACTTCCAAATCCAGTGTCCCTCACATTTGATGTGCTGTCATCTTAGAGATTTTGAATTAAGCAATTGTAACTTTCTAAAAGAGCATATTCCACACATGTGATCATGTTACTAATCAGTTCATCAGATTACTCTCAACTAGACAAATCAAATCTTGACACAACATATAGGGGATGAATTACGGATTTTGGCTTTTTTCTCACTAATGCCTTCAGAAAATGCATATTTTCCATCTCACTAAAACATGCTCACTGTGACGGATGCTAGGATACATAAATCATTGGAACACACTGGTTCTGCATGTATCTATCCACAGTCGCCTAATTTACATAATGAAGATAACATCCCAACATTTTCATTTTATGACCATTGTGAGAAAGGCATGGTATCAAGAGATGACACAGAAACAAGTGAAACAGTTTCAAAACCTTATTTTGCTGGTCAGGATGGTGTAATGCTCAACTTGCCCTGGCTCTAATGCGGGAATGTTCCCCACAGGAAAGTAAGCTAAGGGAAATCTAAGTCTGTCAGTCCAAAATAAAATGCTGTCTGTGTTAAAAACAATGCTTTCTCTCACCTCTATATGATAACAATGTGTAGGGGACTGGATAAACACAATAGTGTTCAAAGTAAAAAATAGGATGGCACTGGTGCTCTTTTGTAGCTCCCATCCCCAAGTTCAAAGCACTCCGGAACTCAAAGGTCAACAGACTTTTCAGGATTCAAACGTTCACAGTACCTTATTTCTCACGACGGGTCTCTCAGGCTTCCCTTGCCCAGGCTCAGACCCCTTTTGGCATCACAAAGTTCACCTTACACAAAGGACCATACACTTCAATGGGCTTCTTAGTCTTCTCTCACCTAAGCTTCAAGCCCCTCTTTGGTTTCACAATGTTCAAATCTCTTTAACACAAATGTTAAATTTTCAAAACAGTAAAGTTCCATATCAGTTCAACTGGCTTCTTTAGGGGTTAATTCTTTAGGACTTCTCCATTTTTCAACTTCCTCTGACCTCAGGGTCTCACCACTTGCCCCTCAGATATTTGTTACCAACTTGTCACAAAATGTACACATGTATTTTGTCTATCTCTTTATGGTGGGGTCTCTGCAGCATTCCTGGATCACTCTCCTACCCCACTGGCCACCCCAGTGCTTATTTCTTTTGGTTGGGTCTCTGCGGCACTCCTGGATCAATCTCCCACTTGGAGACCACTCCAATGCTTTTCCAACACTCTTTACTTTATGTCAATACATTCATTCTGGCTGTAAACTTGCTCCATGTCAGGAAACAGCAGCCATTAAGCCTGTATTTGATTATATTCATTTTTATATGTGCAGTTTTCCGTTTCCATTATAAATTCAGGACTACAAAACCAAGAATGCAAATATATAGCAAGGACTGCATCAGCATAATCTGTTATTTGTTGCTGCATAATATACACACAGCAATACATGGTCCATTTGTGTCTACAGTGGGAAAACACAGATGTCCTTTATTTGTTTGAGGGAAACAATGGGTAAACACTGATAAACACAGATGTTGAAAAAAAAAATGAAAACCATGGAAAAACAGTACATGCATTGGAAAACAATAAAGACTGAAAAACGGACCTCCTATATGTGGTAAGGCAAATAGTATCCCAGTCAATTTGACAAATACAAGGATACCACTCTTATTTTGGTTCAGTTTAAGGCAGTTTGTCGTCATCCAGTTTGCAGCGTTAGAGTATCTATAGTCCATGGCCAATTAGTGGTGTTATTTAGTCTGATTAACCGTGCCCTGTCTAACCATGGCGATTATCATTGTCGTAGTGAAAGGGACCGGTGCTTCCCAAACGTCTGGACTTAAGGTCGAAGGAGGTATATGTGGGAAAATCAGACCACCCATATTGGGTTCCATGCTAAGACAGGTGATGCCACAGGAACATTCCCACACCTATGACATCCAGGCTTTGGGGGTTCCTAACCCCTAGAGTATAACCCTAAGAACGTTTCTAGTACTCCTGTGAGAGCTATTCCACCCCCTCACCCAACATAAACATCCAACATAGGAATACAAGCTTTTTGCATTAATGCAACACAGTTGCAGCATTCTGAATTCACTTGCACGTCTAGAAATACATGTTTTTCTCTGGCAGGGCTGCAGACTGCAGATAAAGTTGCATTTGCAAACAAACATTAAGTGAAATGTATGCACGTTCCGCATGTGAGACAAAGCAAACAAACAATAATCTGCTGCTAAGGCTAGCATTTTGAAGATTACAAAGTTTGACATTTCCCCATGATGAAACCATTACATTCACACCAAATAGGTTTCCTTGATGATTTTTCTGAATTTTGATTCGGACACTGAGAAACAGAAGCACCCAGTACATGCCTACACTATGTATGGTGAAATCCATTCCCATACACGCTACATAAGGGAAAGAAAAAAACAGACTGTAAAAGCCAGCTTGGTCATTCAAAGAGTGTCAGGAGTTTGAGAATGAGCTGGATGAAGGCATTTGACAGCGAGTGGAGAGAGAAAGGAGTACTGATAGGAGAACTCCTGGAGGATGTTGGAAGAAGAGAGAAGAACATTGTTTCGGGCCAAATGTAAGGATAATTGTTACCATCAGATAAAGGATTCTTTAGGGGAAAAAGAGAGGAGAGTTGTCACCAACAGAGAGAAAATGACTTGGAGGCAAGGAGCCAAGGAAGACCCAGAGACTGGGGGTGATTCATAGGAGAGGACAAACCAGCAAAAAATAAAGGAAATACCAAGATAGTGATACAGAGCAGTGTTCTGGAGAGAGAGTACCAAGAGTCCATACAGACTGAGCTACAGAAAGAGCTGCCCCAGGAAAGAAGGTGGAAGTAAGTGTTAAGGATTTCAATCAGGCAACGCACACCTTGGTCTCGGCCTTGTATGCAGCGCACGACCGAAATGCTTATTTTTTATATTGATTCAATATTGAGATGGTACACCACTCATGTCACACACCCTTTTCAAATACCCTGGGTCACAATGGACCATGAACCAGGCTGGTTGGTAAAATACAATATTTATTTATTTTAAAATTCAAAATAAATCATACACTTTTTAATATGGGGCAGCAATCGCCAATGGGGTGATAATTACAATGAGAATGTGAGCAATGCACTGGGTTTAACTTTCTAGTGGAACATATACACAGCACAGCAGCATAGGAGCACTCTTTGGTTTGGGAAAGATATCACCCAAGTTAGAATTTCCCCCTGCAATGTTCCCTCAACCCAAAAATAATCAATTCGGAGTGGATAAACAGAAGAATCAGGTAATCAGGAATAATAGGCAAGAATCGGAATCCAAATCTGACCTTCCCTCCCCAAATAAGATAGAAAAACAGATTTTAAACCACTTGCAATGTTATGAAATGACACTCGGAAATGGACAAATAAATAATGACTTTGTGTTAAAAACCTCAAAGCAAATGTAATTCCTCAATAAAGCAACAACGAAAATACACTAACAATCACAAAGAATGGATTACCAAAAGCATACAGTTCGAAAATGAGTGGAAGGTTTAAAACAGATTGCATCAAAATGACATGTTGGAAATGTAGCAAATTTTCAATTCCCGCCTGAAATTACCCAAACGGTTTTTAATAAAAATGGTTGAAATACACTGATTTGGAGTGCGGTTTAGCTATAGATCACAGGTACAATAGGGAAGTGAAAGTGAGTCTCTAGCTGGTAAATTGCATGAGATATGCAAGATCTAGAAAGGTGCACTTTGAGTAAAATCAAGAGGTGAAAAAGGAAAGAAAATGAGTTGTGACAAGAACAGTTTTACGCTACACTAGAGTATTCAGACTAGGCCACCAAAGAGGGACACGGTAAGCTCCAGGGTTGATCTGCGAGTTCAACCCTATCACCCCAGCGCCCAACCCCGGCGGAACCAGTCCGATCACTCGAAATAGGATTAATGGGTTAGGATTTCCACAAGACAAAATTACTAAAGAGATGGCGCTAGCACTAGAAATCAAGGGCAGGCTTGCAAGAATCATTCTGACAGTTTTACAAGTTATCAGGGTAAGGATAGGATGACTCACAAAGTGGGATAAGGACAAAGACAAGATAGGCTATAGGATTAGATGGGGGGCAATTGATACTCACAGTCCACATTTTAGTTTTTGGATTTTTGACAGTCAACGGTCCTGGTCACTACACGGCAGGGTGCCTGGCAAACAGCTGGGCATTTCTGGCCACCGGATGGCACTGGACTGGAATGGCAATTATGGTCACTAGATACTAAAGATCAGCTGGATGGCAGGATGTATGCAGTTAGTGGTATCAGGATGCTTCCCAAAAACACCACAGCTTTGGTTATTTGGGGCTTTTAGTGGGTTTCCAGAATTGAGGCCTTGCTGGGAATAGGATCAGCACCGCTTGGGTTTTGCAGTGGGCCCTGCAGTAGGGTCAGCAATGCTTTGGCCTTGTAGTTGGAATCTGGAGTCTGGATGGATGAAACAGGAATGCACTCTGGCATAGGAAAATCAGGAGGAGTGTGTGTCTATAGTCTTGTCAGGGACTCTTATTTATAATACATAGTGACATCACCAAAGTATAAGAATGGGGCAGGCTTAACTAAACACACCTCCATCAATGGGATTGGACAAGTGATAGTCTCTGCATAGCTCTCAGCTGGTTGAATTTCAGGAAAATGATGTCAGATTTATGATGTGAGTTTTAAAATGTCCAAACACCTCCCACAATTACTTTAACTAAAATCCGATTTTGCCACAAACATACATTTATACAATTGCAATCTCTTAGCAAATTGTATACACAGCTTACATATTTTGTGCAGCACAATGCAGTCCAATCCTCCACTCTGTGAGACCTTGTTTCGCCCTTCTACCAGTTTTTCGCACTTTTCAATGGGATTTACATTACTCAAAATTCTATAACTTTATACATGGGTGTGGATTATCATAAGGGATGTATGTACAAAAATGTGCATTTTCAACATGGATGCTTTTCTTGTAAATCGCCATATTTGGCCATTTCTGTTCCCAAGGTGTCAATGAATTCTACCAAGTCTTAAACGAAAGCCAAACAATTCACTTTTACACTTTAAAGTTTATTTATGAAATAGTCTTTGGAAACAAATGTAGTCCTTTATCACTGGATTCTTTTTTTTTCCCTTCCTTCAACTGTAACCAACTGTCATTTCCTTCAAATCAAAGCGGGGGGTTCTCAACTTGATTGAAGGTTTTATTGCCCCTTCACACTTCAAACTTCCTTGCCCTGGGAGTCCCATTGTCAGTGGGTTGGCCTAGACAAGATTGTTTCCAAAACCGTAATTATCATTCAGGTGTTAGTATCTGCTGAGAGTTTATGGTGTGTCTCTCTTCCTTTGGGGGAGGTTTCAGGGCTGTCAACTGGAATAACTGGTTTTTGGGACCTTGCTAATTCAGCCCATGTGTTTTGAAATCTTTACTGTGGAAGTACCAGAATTACTGTTTGCTGTCCCTGCTTTCTGCCTTCAAGCTCGACTGTTTACTTCTGGTGCTTTTTCATGCAAGGTTGCCGGATTGCGTAAGGATCGTTCGCAGGGGGAATTCTTTCACTGTGATACTGGCGTGTTCTTACAGCTTTAAGAGAAGTAAGGAATTGACTGTTCAACCAAACATTGAACATTGAAAGACTTTGAAAGACTTTGCCTCCTGTCACCATATTCCTACCTTGAATCTGCCCCTTATACAGTGTCCTTTCTTTGTGTTCTTAGGTCCTTGGCTGCCTCTAAACCCACCCCCTCAATCCGAGTCTGTGTGGAATAAATACAGCTGCGCCTGCGCATTCGCGCGTGCACCGCAGAAGTACCAGAAAGTATTGTTTGCTGTTCGCGGTGCGCGGCAAAGCGTCAGTTCGATACTTTTAGAGCCCTGAACCCAGTTTACGGACCCAACCTAATACTCTAGTAAGCTTTAACCACATTCTAACTATCCTCTGAAATGTTGAGGTTGTAGGAGAAGGAACCACTCCCGAGGTGTACAAACGTGCATCCCACCTGACAAACCATGAGGCATATTTATACTCTAAGAACAGGAATGCCTTTGCAAAAAGAATACGCTAATTGAGTCTCTTATGCATTTAGTAGTGTGCTGTCCAGCTTTGGAAACATTACGGCAAGCATATTTTAAAAATCTGCTGCAGCTTTATTGCTCTCATACTGAGAAATTTGGGGGCTTTTGATAAACAGTGAGTGCTCAGCAATACACATTGCCTTGGTCAAATTTGTAACTTCCATTCTTTATTAATATGATTGCCAAAAGTATAAAGAAGTCCTACTTTTAAGCTATGAAACAATTGTAATTTAAAACTGTGGAATGATGAATTGTAATACAATGATTGTATTAAGATTATGTATATTTGTTTTTTGTACTAAAAATTTGAAAGGCTGAATTTCAGCCAAACAAATAATTAAAAAAAGCTTCATTTTCTTATTTTGGGACAGGAATTAAACAAACCTGTGGAATAAAATAGCCCATGGGTGTGTTATCATCAACAACAAACCCCTTTACATTGCTAAATAAGAAATAAGGCAAGCTTTCATTAAAGATTTCCCTTTTAAACAGGCCATTTTTTTCCTTCAGTTTGCAAAGGCCTATTTTTTACATGTGTGGTTAAAAGCCAGCACTTCTTTCTTTAATTCGGTTTGGCAGCTCCATTAGATTCACACACTGTCTTTGCAGCCACAATCATTTTCTTGAAAGCAAGAGTTTTGTCTGAAGCACAGATATATTGAAACTGACCTGACTCAGAGAATTAGACTCTCTTTGAACTGCTGAGCTTTGGATACTTTTGGAAAGAAATAAACGCGTGTTCCTGTGCGAGTGAAAAGTGAATATCCTTGTTGATTTCTCTCAGAGTTGGTTTGTCAGGGCCCATCATTCAGGAATTATGCCTGGTTTTGCTGAGGCACAATGAAATATCCTGGGCATGGCAGGGCCTTTTTAATCACCGTGGTTTCAGAATGAACAGATGGAATTAGCGTCAAAGCAGTATTTTTAAGGGGTGAAGAAGTTTCATTTTGAAGGGGAATTGTGGCTTTTCAGCAAACCAGTGCTGCCTTTTTACTTTATTCCATTTATATGTTTCAGAACACACTGGCATGCTCCTTCAGTGTGTCCCCTTGTTCCACCCTGCCTGAAGTGTGCTTGGCAGGACGGTGCAGCCATCTTTTTGGTCGCTGCAAAACCGCAGTTTTGAGGTCCTGGTGCACACAGGAGCCAGCACAGTCATTTGCTGTATTCTACCCAAATGCAGCTTGTTGATGTGGGGAAATGCTGTTGAGTGGGTCAATATATCCCACATACGCCCTTTATGAAGAGAGACCATTCATAGCTAGAGGGATGCTAGGAAGCGAAGACTGGAGGGTTTTGGGGAGCTGGGTGGAAGTCCCAGGCCCCTTGGCGCTTTAGTTCCAGGTGATTGTAGTAGAAGGTGCTGGAAGGGAGCCGAGAGAATGGAAGGGGAGGGGGTTTACCTATAGGAGTTGGATTATGTTGGAAACGTACTGAATCCTTGTGTTAGTATAATGTGGGTAGTGAGACTTGAATTTAGAAGGTAGACGCCATCTTGAAATTGATGCTTACTGTTAGAACTATGTTAGTATGCTTATTCCAGCTCCGAGGGTTAGAAGGATGTGCATGCATTCATTGCTCGCAGTGCTGGTAGCTTTGCAAAAGATTAATTTCTTGAACACACAAACACACAGTTCTTCATTGTGTTTTATCAGTAGTGTATGCAACCGAGAAAAAATGTGCCCTGCAAGGCCAGGAGAGGGCTGGAATGGATATTTGAAGGAGTTATATCATGAAAAATGGGGGTGAGGGATTTAGGCCTTCACCATTCTGATATATAAGTTACTGCGGTGTGAGATGCCCAAACCCTGGACACAAACATTAAAGTACACTGACCAGCCCAAGACCGCTGGCCATAACACTGTAAAATGTCAAATCGATCAGGAAGATCAGAGAGCAGGTGCGGCTGACCCCACCACCGGTTTATGTGATTTGTGCTGCGAGGTGCCAGGGTAACAAATGTATGCCGAGGGTGGAAAAGTTGTGGAGGTGCCGGCATGTCTGGGATTGGAGCGGTGGTTCACCCAGTTCTAAGACGTTACCACAACCTCAAAAGTATCTGCCTCGGCCATGTCCTTGGTACCAGGTGCACTGTAGCAGCTACAAGATAATTAATTGTGTAACTGCATTGCCAATAAGGGTGCCAATTAGGGCTCTTGTGCCGATGATGGAAGATAAAGATCCACACTTGGAAAAAGATTGACAGAAGATGCTGGGACCAATCGCCTGGCATCCCGTATCAAGCAGGCTATGTGTGTATAGGTCACAACAACCACTAGCTGGATTTGTAACCTATGCAAGTTACATCACTTGTGACGCTGTGTACCTTTATAACCCATTGCTTGTGCTATTTTTGACAGAGATCTTCGTGGCAGCAGACTTCTTTGCTGGCACATATTTATATTTTTATGATAAAAAACATTGTTCTCCTTGCAAGAGGCATACTGGGCCTTTTTCCCTAGTGGGTTGTATTTTTCCTGGCGTGAGCATTGAGGGGTTTACTTTACAAGGGGAAGAAGTATTGTGAAAGGATAAGGTACATACATTTTACAGAGAGAAGAGGTTGTTTGGCTAGAGGTGGAGATCAGACAGGAGCAACCCTTAACTTTCCTTGCTAAAGGATTTTCCTATTTTCATTTCAATGCTAAGGAAAGAAGTGTGGCCCAGTTTAATGCAGTCAGTGTCCTCAGGACTCCAAATGGGAGGGAAGGAGAACTCACACAGGTTCAGGAGAGTTTAAAAATCTAAGATGGCATCAGGTCTTCATATATGCTCAGTTGAATCCCCTCTCAATTTTGAATCCCCTCTCAATTCACAAGACCATGAGCACATGGCCCAATCAAGGCCCAGCCCAGTGCACGCTGTAACAGTGTCATCCATGCTCCTATGCACCACACTGGAGGATGTGAGTGCAGACTATTTAGGCCAGTATAATCATTCATAGAGTGTGGAGAGATTTTGCAAGATTTCGAAGAATTAGTAGTGAAGATCGAAAGGAATACTGAGAATAAACAGTCTGGAGAAAGCATAAAGGAGAGTGGGGAACATTGTTTGGAGGAAGGGGTGGGGTTGCTACCATCAGAGAGAACATTATTTTTAGGAAGATAAGGGGGAGCACTGTTGCTATAAAAAAGAAAATTGTTTGGAGGAAGGTGAGCGTGAGAGTTATTATCATCAGGGATAGACATCTTTGGAGATGAAAGCTGGTTAGGTGGTGAATAGATCATGACAGGGTGAAGACTATGAGGAGGAGATAGAGCAGGGGTGTGAGAGTGATGAACAAGAGACCATAACAGATGAGATTCAAAGGTGGAGGACAGAGCTCTGGACTCTTGGGGGGAGGCTGGATGTGAATACGTTTTTTTTTTTAAAGAGGAGGAAGATGCCATTGTAGAGAACATAGCCTGATTTGCTTGAGGGGAAGGTAAGACATGACCATCCAGAGTCAGAGAGAGGTGGGCAGATACATCTCTTAGTAAGCAACACAAGGGAGGTTCTAGTGGATGAGGATCAGGCAGTTTTGCTTCACAAAGGTAGGAAGGTTATGGAAGTGACAGGTCTTGCCATATCCTGAAGTCTCTTCTTATCACAATTATCTCAGTGCCAATATACTAGTGCAAGGAGGTACCCACAGCCAGTTGCCTGGCTCCTTTTGGAGCGGGCCCTGAGGTGGAAGTGGAGATACTCTTCTACCTACATTTTGAAGCACAGAGATATCTACCAAGTTGCACCTTGTACATGAAGGACCTTGGAACATCCACAACCAGGATTGGGAACTCTGCCAAAACCCATAACCCAAAAGACAAAGACAAGAGTTCTGTAATGAACTGCAAGTCAAAGCCAGATGATGCCAAGCCGTGGGCACTTTAAGATACTTTCAGTTTGTGTTATCAGATCTTTACTTTTTTCCAAACTGTGTTTAAACCTGAATACATGAATTGTGGCAACTTAATACAGTGTCAGTGCCTTTGTGCCTCCCACATGGTAGTTCTCTGAAATTAGACAATGTTGTTTAATATTCCCCTTCAATGAAATTTGATGATAGTAATTGACATTCAAAAACTAGTCTTCTTACTTCAACATCTGATCGTTCTGTCTGTTTGCTTTCTTCCGTGGGGTAGGCAATGTGCATCACTGAATTCATTTCATCTTTGGCAACTGTGCGGATGACAAATTTGCCATCTGGCCATGTCACCTCCAGGCTACTGGCTTCATCCTTTCCTGTTGAGATGTGAATCAAAAAAATATATATCAAACAAAATAACATCTGACTGCAAAAGCACTATTTTGAGTCAATATACACAGGCTATATGATGCTGACAAATATATGCAGCTTTTTCGTGAGACAAATGTGCAGGTTCAAGTTATTATTTATTTAGCATCTCAAGGTAAATGCTACTCACAGTTTTCAAGATTAACAACTCCACCTAAATACAACAGGGAATCTTATTGGACTTACATGAGAAAGTGAAAATATGAGCTCAGAGGCCAGTGGTAGGATTGAGGGCAGGAGGGCATGTGCCTTTTTTTGTATTCTGATAAGGTTGCAATATTTTTAAATGCTTTGTTATATAATGTCAATAGTTTGTATGCCTTGCTATGCCATGCAAAACCTTGCTATATGTGCATTTGTGTTGGTCTTTTCCTCTCCTAAACCTTCTCACCATTCTACTTTTCACCGAATATGAAACACACTGACTAGCCACTCACACATTGCAGTTGAACACCATCCAGTTTCCCACTCAGCTGCACAAAATAGCACAGTATAAACTATACCTCTCTCCCATCAGTTTGTCACACACAGCCCATCAATAACATTCAACCCATCCTGACTCTCAGGGAAGAATTAATTTGTAGTACACTGTACACAATACAAACACCTGTTAAACCCTTTTGAATATGCATCCCCCAAATAAATTCATCACAACCCACCTAAAAAGAAACCAGCACACACAAAATGTGTTCTTCTTGTCAACTCTCATCAACACTTCAGTCTGCGTCCTACCAATAACATCTCCTCCCCCCCTCTTACAGGACATACCCCTAAAAGCTACCAAAATGGCATAATCCGAGCTGTAGAGGACTACTTTCATTGAATGGCATTTAATAACAACCCAGTAATGATACTCAAACTGCACAATTTAACCTATCTCAAAATGCTGGGAAACATGTTGTCATGCGTCCTTCTGTTTGAGCCTATGGGACCGATGGAGACGTGGTCACCATGGGATTGTTCCATCACGCTACTCATACTAACTAACTAGCGTCAGGCTGCGGTCTAGACATTTCCATCATGGCCGCCGCTGGGTGCATTTAGTGCTTATCTGCCCGGCGGCGGCTGCGTTGCAACTGTGCTATTGTTTCCGCTGTTGTTGTGGCACTCGTGATTCCCCTTGGCTCTGGTGAGCCCTTCTGTCCTGTCTTGCCCTGTCGGATGTTCTGACCACTAGGCTCTACCCTGCAACATCACTGTGTGCTGCTTTCATCAAAATTAACAGAATGGCCGCCGAAAAGCCTTATGTGCTCTAAAAATCTCTGAGAAGTGCGCAGGAAAACCTGAAATATAGGCCGCCAATCCATTTTGCCTATGTCAGTGGTAACACAGGAGACCACACTGCTAAACCTGTCATTGGGCTATCCACAGAGTGAAATGGAACTATTTAAAAGGGCAGTGTTGCATGCCAGGGAAAACCCAGAAGTGCTTTAAAATCTGTTTTTCCTTGGCTGTTGAAATTGCAAAATCATGGTTCCCTAACCTCAGAAAAGATCCAACATCCCTGTTGGGTGTTAAACATCACCTTATTTAAGGAATCACCATACGCACAATGTCAGGAGAAGCACATTTCATCATGAAAATATCCCCATTCAAAAAGGTGCTTGCCTGCAAAAATATGTCAGAATATGGCTGCAGAACCGCCGCCTGCCTGTGTCAAAGCTGTCATTTAGTTATACTGGCAGGTTACTATCATTTAAATGCCAATGAAAGGAGGAGAGAGTGTTACTCTGCTTCTCTGTGAGAAAGCCAATAGGCTTCCTGGACTGAAAGGAAATGCAAATTTGGGTGTCAACAGAATCCAACTGCCAGCAGGAAGGGAGCCCTGGACTGCTCTGGGCCCATCAAAGTCTGAGGGCGGGACCAGACAGATGTGTGTATCTTAGATTACAAGAACATATCTTTTTGAAAAAGACTCATAGAAATCTGTGAAAAATGTGGAAAAATCTGTAAATTAGAGGTTGTTAATATGAAAAGGCTGCTCGCCGTTTGAAACTATTCGGGACTCTGTGCGATGTTCAGAGACAGGACTACCAAAATTTGGATGTTGTAGCAATTGTGATAATGCTAGGAATATGAAAGTTTACAGGATTATGCCCAGATGTCAAGCACATGTATGGAGAAAAATGTGGACAGATCTCACACTGGGTACCCAACCAAAAGCGCAAAAAACTGTAAAATTGGAACTAAAGCTCTCACTCAGTGGGGACTCGGACAGATACGTGCCCTACTAAATCTGTAATGTGAATATGTATTATTAGCAAGTTGGTGATATTGTAAATATGATTTATGTGGAAAATAGATTTACTGTACGGAAACCAGGGGAGGTACTCCCTGGGTTGTAAAATGCAGCATCACTATGACACTAGATTTCCTTCTCAAATCAGGAGAGGGGAGCGACTTTAACCAATAGGATTCCTAGAGGGTGTGCTTAGTATAATTTAGCCTACCCACCCCTTTGGGAAATACATAAATAGGGACTGTTTAGGACCTAGAGACACACCCACATTCACCCATCAACTGATTGTCGGCGAAGCACTCTGCAGGAGAACCCAGATCCAAGACTCCAGAACTCTGAAAGCAGAAGGCCCAATTCCAAAGCTGAACCCTTCTCAGCTGGCCTTTAAATCTTGAAACCTGATTTTAACCCCAGATTTCCAAGGGGCACACCACAAATTGAACAGCCTGTCGGTGCTGTTTCTGTTTCTTGTCAAGAACTCTTGCCAGAACGCAGAGATACAAACCAGTAGAGCAGAGCTGTAACCTGATAGCTGTAACCCAGAACCAACCCGTCAGATCCAGGTCAGAGGCCGTGCAGAGACCAGAGCGCCATGCTGAGTACAGAACCGGGTGCGGAATCCTGTCCGGTGGGCTAGCAGAATTCCAGTCCAAAACCTTTGACCAGATCTTTGACGAGCCTATTCCAAACCATAGTTGTGAGTATCTAGCATAGAATTTTCCTAGCCAATCTCTTATCTTTAAGTAATCCCATCCAACCCATTCTAGCATAACCAGAACTGCATTGTAGAACCTTTCTTGTTTTTCTGAATCTTTCCCTCATCCATATAGTCCTTTGTTAATTGTAGTGATAAAATCATGTTGGTGCTAATATATTTGCTGACGAAATACAAGTGTCTTGGCGGGATAAAGTCAGAGCAGAGGCGCCGCTGTTCTGGTGGCTGTCCGTTGGGCATCTTGCATCTTCATAGCCTCCCTACTGTACAGAAAATTCTTTTTTCTAATTCAAAAGCGCATCTTTCATTTGACAATCTTGACTCTTTCTGAGAAAAATCGACCTCTACTAAAACCTTCATAACTTTCATACCGTACACGCTATTGAAGCTAAATTGAAGCTAACATCCTCAGCTTTCAAACAAACCTAAAACCGCATTCCAACTCCGTGTAGTTTTTCTGTAATTGCGTTTCACGCGCGCTGAAAAGTTTGCTGCAGATTTGCATTTGGCTCAATTTCAACACGTGTAAAAGAGCTATTCTTTGCATCTGAATTCAGAATTCAATTTTCAATCTGCTAGTTATCGAATCATCATTGCTAGTGTTTACCTGGCACTATCCAAAGCAGCTTCCATTAGTTTTGAATCCAATTTAGTGATTTAAATCCATTTTTAGCATTTTTCCCATTCATTCCAAGCCACATTCAAAAGCATTTGAACTGTTTTGAAAACATTCCTGTTTCTCTCTGCTTGCTAGGGGAAACTTTGATTGAAACTGTATTTGTTGAGTGTTTATTCCTGAAACCTGTGTTCTCTCCTTCCACCTCTATATTGCATATTGGGAATTGAGTAGTGTACAGGGGGAAAAAGTGACATTGCATTTGATTGAATCCCAATCAAGTATTATTCTATGCTGCATTGTTTTCCTATCCATATCAAATATTATTCTAGGCTGCATTATTTTTCTTATCCATACTCATTCTTATTAAAGAGATTGTTGATTGTTGTGATATCACCCAATGCTGATCATTGTATAAATATTAATAGTGTGAAATCTAGATATTGTTCAAATTCATAAAAGTGTGATATATATATGTCACGCTCACCTGATTCCCACGGAGGCGCAGGTCTGGCTTCGAGTACTGATGCTTCTTCAATGGTGAAGCACAGGACTCTGAAGATGGACAGGAAGGGCCCCTCTACTCTGGCTTTCCTGGCTCGCAGGAATATTCCCCTGTGCGTGAAAAGGGAGTATTACCTACTGACGGAATAATGCTCAAGCCTCCCACTCCCTTCCAACCCTCCACGATACCCTTCCACGATTCCCCGTGAAGTCTCACCTTAGGGTCTGGAAGGATCAGTTCTCCATCCTGCTTCTGATGCAGGGGCGCGTTGAAACCCAGTTACTTCACTGGATTGAGGTTTGATGGGAGTTCAAAATAAGCTTGACTATTCAGGTGAGGCGTTGTAAGAGTTCTGTTGCAAGTTCAAAAGTTCAAGCTTAATAATAATGTTCATTGTCTTATTGCAGCAAGCGCTAATGCTTATGTCTTTTTCCCCTTAGGGGCTGGGGTTCGGAATGCCGGAGATATGGCACCGACCGAAAGTGAAACGTGCAGTTCAAGTAAATGACAGGTAAGTTCTGGATGAGCGTTCAGGTAATGTCTTTGCATTCGCTCATTCAATGTCTTTGTCTTTTTTCCCCATAGGGGCCGGGGTCCGGAATGCCAGGAAGCGGCAGGACCCAAAATGAAATGGGAATGACCCAACATGTAAGTCTTAGAAGGAAACTGAGCCTTTCCTATTCCCTTCCTTCTCTCACCTTGTTTTCTTGTCTTTTTCTCTCTAGACTCAGGGGAGCGGGTGCGGATCCGGATGATCGCTGCTGAAGATGGAGGCGCCCAGGAAAGGTGAGTGAAATGCAGCGCTGCAGCGATCAAAGCGAAATGCTTTTAAAATGATGTCTTCCCTTTCAGGATCGTCGGTGTGATGTCTCTGTGATGCAGCTTTAGCAGGTAAGGTCTTCTTTCCAATTCTCTCTTATCTCTCCTTGCAGGCGACCCAGGATGCTGACAGGCGTGGCTGAAGTCCAGATACAGGAGCTGACACGGTGAGCGTCCAGCTGCGAGGAGCAGAACAACGCGAAGCGTGAGTTGCTGATCGGGTGTGGTTTAAATAGCTCTGGAAGAAGTTCCAGATATGTATCCTTCCACCGATCAGGTATGTATCCTTCCCTCACCACACCCAGGTGGAAAGTAGTCCCACAGGTAAAGTAGTTCCATTCAGGCCTCAAGAGGGCCTGGATGTAGCAGCATGGTCTGCATCAGGTAAGTGCACATTAAAACACTTGAACACATGTCTAGCTTTATGAGCCTGGCGCCTAAGGCGCCAGGACAGGGGTCTAACATGAGCCTGGCGCCTAAGGCGCCAGGACTGTGTCCAAAGGGCCCCAGCTTGGGCCCGCTGGCACTTCCCTGGGGGGAATGATGCCTGCCTCTGGGGTTGCTGGGTCTGACCTGGCTCCTTGGAGGTAGGCATCATGACAATATATTGTTCAAATTCCCAAAATAAATCTTTTAACTTTGCAAAACAGCCTGCTTCCTGGTTCAGTGAGACCGGGGGGGGGAGAATTCAAAGAGAGGGGCGTGCTATAAGGGTACATCATTCAGAAATAAAAGAACTCATAGACAAAAATATGTAATTAAGGGTTCCAACTGCGCATCACACGCTAGGCATTGACTTAGGTGGAGTGCCGGGTCGAAATCACTTACAAGGTTGGGGGCTCGTCCGGGATTTCTGAATTAGATATACCACTTGTGACAGTCTAATACAGTGTGCTAACTAGTGGGGTACATAATCCCTGCTGGGCTACCACGCTGTGTTACACTGTGAAAAGCACCCCTCAATAGGAACACTCTAAGGAAGTGGTCTGTTTTGTAAAAGTAAAATAAAACTTCTGTAAGTCAGGAAGGAAATTAATATTTCCAAAATGCTGACATTGGTAGAGATCAATATGGCTAGAGAACACCTATTGCATAAGTTATTTGTGAGAGTTGAATGGACAGAGCAGGATAAGAATGCGTGGTTGCAGGCAATCACAGAACAGATCACTGCAACAGGGTCAGACATATGGCAAGACCAGGGTCCATTACATATGGCCCTGAGTGAACTATATATGGCCCCTAAGGCAAAGGAAGAGCAAAAAAAGATTGCTAAAAAAGCGGCAAATCTATACCTATACGTTGGAGCAATACAGGACAAATATTCTGAGGGCCAAGATCTGGCAAACAGGCAACTGCAGGCATTAGAAAAGGCCCAAACTGACCTGGACTCTTCTGAGCAGAGGTTGCAGAGGAGCCAGAAGTCAGAAAATGAAAGTAGGCAGTACCTATCCAAAATAAAAGAGGACATGGGTATCCTGCAGCAGGAAAAGGCAGACCAGGATACCAGAATGCTGGCCCTGCAGAAGGGGTACCAAGAAAGTTTGGATTCCCTACTGTAGAGCCAGAAAAAGCTGGAACAACAAATACATGTCAACAGGGCATGCGCAGAGCAGGTAGTCACCCTGCAAAGCCACTTAGACAGAGAGAATGAAGAGAGTAATAAATTAATCCTGAAAGACCTGGACACCCAGCCAGAATTTGATGAAGAGCACCAGAAAGCTGGTGCGCTTCGAAGACAGAGGGATGACCTGGCGGCACAGAGGCAGGCTCTTGCTCAGGAAAGGGACACCTTAAGCCAGGAAGTCTGCTATTTAAAAGAGAAGCTGGAAGAAAATCACCTGGCCCTTCAGGGACTGCGTGACCTCCAAAAAGACCATCAAAAATTGTTGGAGCACACCAGGAGGGTGGAATATGCTCTAGAAAGGAATAACCAAGCCAGTATGGACAGGACTCAGGAGCTAAAGATTGGCCCAGTACTCTAAAACAACACAGGAAGCACAGAGAGAAAATAAGGCTCCCTGTGAGGACAATGACAAGCTCCACAGACAGGTAGCCATGCAAGAGAGATTGATAGAAACTAGTAAAGCCTTGATTGAGGAACAGAAAGCTCAGATTCTTGCATGGCAACAGGGAGCAGGGGCTGATAGAGGTGAGGTTCGCTGAAAAAGGGAAACACCTGAGCATAAGCTCAGGAACCCTAGTACCAGAGGCATTCATCTCTTCCAATCCATGGACTCTGCCACCCCCATGTCCACTAGTGCACATGAGAGAAGGGCCACGGGGATGGCAGATTTCAATCCAATCAGAAATATGGGGCCCATAGACCAGCACCTCCCAGGAATGGATGGGCGGGAATCTGGGTATGGGTACCTAAGTACTGTAAAATTTAGTGGGGAACTCCATGAGAGTAGGCCCACTAAGGGCATCCTGAAAGCCTCTGCCCAGCTAGGACAGTGGGGGGGGTACCCATCAAATCCTGGGAGCAAGGAGGAATCATAAGACTCCTCTGAGCACCCCAGGACACAGGAGACTAGGTCCCCACATTCTGCCAGCCATTCCCAGGCTCGCAGAATCCGGGAGAGCCTAGAAGACCAGTCGGGCACTTCTGGGAGCCGTGCCTCTGAGTCGGAGGAGGAGTGGACCAGGGTTACCCGAACCAAGAAGGCCAATAAGGCAAAAAGGGCCATGCTTAAGGACCCCTTAAAACACATTAAAGTGATAAGGAGCGTCATTATGCCCTATCATAAGAACGCTAAGTATTCTGTTTGGGAGCACTTAGAGCTCTTTGAGCAGATGATGGAAATTTTGAAGGCACAGCTGTAGTCAATATGTAAAATGGACCTTCTCACCAGAATACTCCAGCTTCATTGCGGGGCTGGAGGACCAAAATCATTCTAGGTGGTCCACCTATAGGGTGGCCATCTTGAAACATTTTTCTGTGCACAGAAATCCTCAGGAGGCTCTGAAGGCAGCCTACAACTTGCAATGTGTGGAGGATCAGGCCCCACAAGAATGTGTGCAGGAATTAAAGCCTGCCTTTGCGCAGACCACCAGAAGTGTGCACACGGACAGCAAAGAATGTGTGAATACTTTTTTCCACGCTCTACCAAAGTACATCATGACCCAGCTAGTGAGAGATTTTTATGAGAAAAGATCACTAGACTGGGTCATTGAACAGGCCACATGAATTTATGAGGTGCAAAAGCCCATAGAAAACAAAAATAATGCCAAAAGCCCTAAAGCAACCAACACCCCTGCTGCTAAGGTGGCAGAGGCGAAGGTTGCCCCCATTTTAGATTTAGAGATGGGGGGACCTAAAAACCCGCCTGCACAGCAGAATAATCCCAAGCCCAGAAGGCCCTCAGGCCAGTCACAGACAAGGAGCCAAGGAGGTAGTCCCACAAATGGGATCCCTCACTCCCCTGACTACATAAGACCCTGATACAAGGGGAACCGACCCATCCTGGGTTATGTGTGGACTCCTCTGGCCCAAGGGGGGGATCCAACCAAACAGCAGCTTACCCAGGGAACTTCCCTACTCACTTCCCCCAGGAGGGCAGAAATTCCCCAAATCATGGACAGAACTTCTTCCCCAGGCACCCGTAAAACTTTCCGCCCCAAAACCACCCATCCTTTTTTCCCCAATTTCCTGAGCCCAGACAACCTAATCCGGGAGAGGGGAGGCCAAGGGTGGAGGGGTACCCACATTTTCCAAATCCAAGGTTTTTTCAGAGAAGGGATAGCTACCCTTCCCAGGATCAGCCCACGGGAGAAATGAGAACCCCTTATCAGCCTGAGCGGGTGTCACAGCTAGAGCGCCATGTCCAAAACATGGCACAGGATCTGGGTCGCATGCTGAGGGCTCAACAGAACTCTCAGATGAGCATGCCGGCACAGTATGCCTCAAACTCTGGACCTAGTGCTCCAGAGCAATGACGGGGGAAGAACCCCGACAACCCACAGGTTCCCAGGGAGGAGGCACAAGGGGAAGGGGGGTGTTAAGCCTTGGAGGAAGCTTCCTTCCCCACTTGTAAAAAGCCCCTGGAAAACCAGGAACCGGAACCAAAATCTCCTGCCCCTGAAAGTCTGCCACCCAAGGAGCAGAGGGGAGGTAGGAGAAACAAAGAACCCAAACAGACCCATTTTGAGGAGGAGGTACAAGTGTTCCAATTTGAAGGAGAGGGATCCTCAGAGGATCCTGGGAAAAGGATCTTCTCCTTCAGAGATGTGGGAACTCCTCCCAAAGAAAAATATGTCCCAAAAGATCAAAATCCAGACTTGGTAGATGTGGGGATTGAGCTAGCGCCGCCCATCATCCAACCCCAGAACCAACAACATGAAAATCCCCTAGTTCAAACCCATTCTGGTGACTGCCTCCAAAAAGTGTGGGGTGGCCCAGAACCGGAACCAGGGGAACCCAAAACTTCTCCCATATTTAGTTGTCACCTTTTCATTTCAGATTCCCTAGACTCCGCACAGAATCCTGCCCAAATCACCTCTCTATCAGTGTCCAAAACTAGAAAACTAACCCACCAGTTGTGCAAAAATGCACATTATCTGTGCCCCCTTAAGGAGAAGGAGGGAAGATTCTATGCCCCGGTCCAAATACAGGGGCAGGGTACAATTTTGGCACTGGTCGACACTGGATCCCAAGCTACCCTTCTGTACAGAAAGGCCTTTGATAAACTGAATTCGGGAAGGGGGAGAATTACCAAATTCCTCTCACCCCTCTTCCTGGACAACTTCAGAACTTTAACGGGAAGGAAATTCCCATCGAAAAGACTGCAGATTTGGACATTAAAATTGGGTGACACAAGCTGAAGCACCCGGTCATAGTTAAAACTGCAGAGGGCACCCTTTGTTTACTAGGGAATGACCTCCTGCGAAGGTTGTCAACCCCAATATACTGTGTAAACAAGGTCCTCTGAACCCAGACTAACTGACCGATAAAATTAAAACAGAGTGTCAACCATGTTAGTTTAAACGGCACCTGCCACATGGTTGAACAAAAATCTGACCAAGTAGAATTTCACTTCCAGAACAACCAAATCCCAGACGTGACAGTAATAGCAGTAGGACAACAGACTGGTATTGGGGGTCCTCTCTATTTCTGAAAATCAACCTTCCTGCCAGTCTAAGGTAGCATTCCACACTGGAAGGCAACACTCTGTAATTCTTTACCAATGCACATTCAGACATTCCCACTCCAATAGTCCAGAAAGATGAGAAATCACCTCAGAGCCTGGCTGATATTCAAGAAATTGGAGAGCAGTTGTTATCCCTATTCAGTAAAATGAAAGAAGGACTCTGTTCTCGCCCGAGTGTGTGTGAGCAACGCTAAGAGCTTCATCAGCGAGTCCATGTTCCGCAAACTCCCAAAAGATCCAGCCATTTCCACATTTAGACTGCTCATTTCCAACAGCAAGTGTTGGGGGTAAACCCAACACCACTAGTCAACATAGAACACAACACCATTCCAATAGAGTCCACCTCTAACAGCGACTGAAAGATTATCACTCTGGCTGCAGGCACCATTATTGGAATGGCGGATGATGACCAACATTTTTGCATAGATTTAGGTAATGAACTGTTAGGACTAATCCGAAGGACTGCTTTGACAGTGATAGCGACGATGACACAACACCAGACAGGATCTTCACCCGGCATGGGGGGAATTTCCTGGTGTACTCTTCCTGCCCTAATGGTAAGGAAGATGTGACCTGTGACTTCAGGAGGGATGAGTTGATCTTTCAAGTCCACGAGGACTGCCTTCCCCAACTGAAGCCATCAGTCCAAATCAGTACTCTGACCAAGGACTTCTCCACCCAGCTGGAGGAGGCTGCAGAGGTAGCCAAACCGGAAGACTTTCCAGGCTTCAGTCAGATGGTTGAAGAGAGGGTCAACCTAGCTGATGCCTGCATGACTCTGGAGCAAATGCAAAAATTGAAACAAGTTTTCTTAGATTTTCAAGATCTTTTTGCGGTTGAATCATATGACTGTGGTCGCACCGACATCCACACAACAACAATTCCCACAGACCCTGGCATGACACCAGTATTGGTGAAGCAATATTGCTTGCCTCTCTTACTGAAATAATTAAGAACCTTGAGTCCCCTGGGATAATTCGTCCAGTCCACAGCACCTTCAATAATCCAGTGCTGGGGATTTTGAAACCAAACGGACAGTGGAGACTCTGTGCTGACCTAAGGGAGCTCAACAAATGGGTCCATACTTCCCAATGGCCTCTTCCCTACATTGACCAAGGGCTGGCCCAGATCCAGGGGTCAAAGGTATTCACTGCAATAAACATGACCAATGGGTACTGGACTGTACCTGTCAGTAGGGAAGACCAATACAAGATGGCCTTTACCTTCGGGGGGCAGCAGTACACATGGACCTGGACTCCCTTCGGATACATCAACTCCACCAATTAATTTAACATTTTTCTACATAAGGCCATGCCCGACCTGGGTGAAAGGGGTAACCTGGCCTATGTAGATGATGTTCTAGTCAAAAGCTCAACTGTGGAGGAACACATAGCAGAGATCCATTATGTCCTGACACAGAGGGCTGCCAGAGCAAAACTCTTGTTTTAAAAGGCGCAGTGGTGCAGAACCCGTGTGAATTTCTTGGGGCATGAGATAACTCCTCAGGGTCTCTGTCCCCAGGAAAAGAAAGTGGAAGCACTCCATAAAATAAAAGACCCCACAACTCTGCGGGAACTAAGGAGCCTCCTTGGACTAACTAATTACAGCAGAAAGTTCATTGAGGATTACGCAGAGATCACAAGACCCCTGATCCATCTTTTGAAGGGGGGGTCAAGTGGGAGTGGGGTCCAGAACAAGCTGAGGCAGTAAGACAACTCAAAAAAAGCCTCTCACAAACGCGGTTGAGGAAAAATTCAACGATTGTGAGAAGGAACTCTTGGCAATGGTGTGGGCATTGAAGAATTGCCGCCCATTTATACAGGGGGAACACATCATAGTGGAGACTCCACACCAACCTTTGCAATATCTTCAAAGTAACAGAATCCAGGCCGGAAATGTGAGTAATTCCCAACATTACTTCCTGGATTCTGCCAATGCAAGGCTTTCCTGTGAAGGTCAGATATGGCCAAAACAAGAAGAGTCCCCTCGCGCAAGGTCAGGCTGACTTGCCTGATTGTGCCAGAGAAAACTGCCTCGAGGACGAAAGTCTTAAAATCAAGGACAACATGGAGGCATACCTTAATTCTCCACACAAAGTCTATGAAGAAGACAAGTGTGAGGGAATGCCCACTGTCTATGTGGATGGGTGCTCCTGCCATGTTGACAACAACGGGGAAAAGGAACTTTTGGCCGGCGTAGGGAATGCATGGGTGAATGAAGCCCCAGAACCATCCGCTGGGTACAAAATCGGTCCCCAAAGTAGTCAAGTGGCAGAGCTGATGGCTGTGAATCAAGCCATCCTCACTGCCATCCAACTCCATGAACTGGTCATAATCACAGACTCGGATTATGTACGGAACGGGTTCGTGGAGCACCTGGTTAACTGGAAAACCAGAGGGATGCTATGTGCTAATAACAAACATTTGAAACATGGGAAATTAATACAAAATATTGATGATCTGGCCACCACGAATGGGATGACCATCTACTGGAAAAAGATCAAGGGCCATTCTAAAGTAGAAAGACCAGACAAAACTTGAAATGACTAGCTGATCTGCTAGCCAAAACTGGAGCCATCCAAGGGGATCTACTTGAGATCGAGTCCCTGTTGGGGGAAATTCAGGTCACTGCTATCACTAGGTCCCAGACAAATGCTCACAATGAACTCTCAACTGCACAATGGAGTAAGGAGACCCCAGATGCTGATTTGATTATGGATCAAAAAGGGGATCCAATAATTGGTAAGTTTTAGTGGACCTCAGAGTGTTGATGAAATGTCCAAAAATGTTCTGAATCCAAGACGGTTTGTTGGCCCGTGGGTGGCCCCTACCTCATTCCGAAGCCTGATGCTAAGTCATGCCCATGATGCGGCCACTGCCAGTCATCGAGGGTTTCATACAACACTAAAAATCTTGCGAGAGGTTGCATACTGGCCACACATGGGTCAGGACCTCGACCAATACTTGAAGGGGTGTGTTGTATGTGCACAATTTAAGCCAACATCACTCACACACCGTGCTCTCCTCCAAAAGAGGGGGATGACACTGCCTAAGTCAGATTTACAAGTCGATTTTATCGGGCCCATGATTCGCTCCTCTAGGGTGAACAACTACATGTTGAACGTAACATGCTTGTTCACTAAATGGGTGTAATGTCTCCCGGCCCCAAATTGCAAGGCAGAAACAGTAGCTGCCCTGATGATCTATCACATCTTCTTGCGTTTTGGACTACCCAAAAGGATTGAGTCAGACCTAGGTAGCCACTTCACTAGCGAAGTGATGACAAAGATGTGGGAGATACTTGGGGTCAAAAGGAAACTACACATTGCCTACCGGCTAGCCTCTAGTGGTGGAGTTGGGGGACACAACAAGACAATTGTGAGCATATTAAAAAGGTTTGTGGCAGATTCTGGGATAAGTTGGGACATACAATTACCTCTTGTCCTGATGGCCATCAGATCGACCCCTTCTTCTGCAATAAAAATGTCTCCATTTTAGCTGATGACTGGACGAAGGATGGTGCTTCCCCAGCATCTGCTCTACAGAACCCAAGAGCACACCTTGATAAATGCCTCCACAATTCATGAGTATGTTGAGAATCTGAGAAAACACCTTCAACATGCTTTTGCCTATGCTCAGCGGAATCTAGAACGAGCTGCAGATGGTATGAAGACCCACTATGACCTTAAGACAACTAAAAAAGAATACCAAGTAGGAGACCGGGTCTACTTGTACAATTTCCAAAGGAACCAAGCCAAACAGCGCAAATGTTTCTCTAGTTGGCGGGGTCCTTTTGAAATTGTAGACAGAATCTCACCAGTCGCCTACACAATCCACATCCCCAAAGGCAGTTTGGCAGAGGGGAAGACATGTGGGTCCACATCAACCAGCTGAAGTGTTGCCATCCTAGGCATACTCTGTGGGAAATAAAGGAGTCATCTGGAAACCCAGAGGGGGACATTCCGGATCCCTAGAAAATTCCAACTGTTAAAACCATTCCACCTGTTAAAATCATTAGGAATTATAGGCGAGGAATATTGTCATTTATATGTCAAATGTATGCATCTGCCCCACTACATGAATAGTGGTGGGGAAATGTCCATAACCATGCTCCGTTATGTCTTACAGTACTGAAACCATGGATTCTAAGCACCAAGGAGGACCACTCGGGGACCGGGAGGAAAGACCAAGGGGCCCGGAGTATCGCTCCATAGTCCCATCTGGAACCGACGTGGAGAACCTGTCGATCCAGCACTGATGGGAGAAGCAGATGACTTTCTCCATCTGGACCAAAAAGAAAGAAAGAACATCCCAATCTCCCGACTTCCCCTTGATGGGTGGTCAAACTTAAGTCAGCAGGGGGGCTCTGTGGGATGTCTTAACCCACTTTTGTTCTGCCATGTGGCATCCCTGTGTTCTGATGGTGCCAGAAATATCAAAATGGCCACAAAACCCTAGTGCGCACCGAAACCTCTGAAAATCGCGCTTTACAACACAAAAAGATGGCTGCCAAATCTACCATGCATGTTGTCAGTGGTGGAACAGAGATCTCACTCCTGAAACACGTCACTGGGCTACACAACAAGTAAAAATGGAGCACAGAGAGAAAAGCAGTGCTTTGCTGAAAGAAATCCAAAATCTTGCTTTTAAATCCCTTTTTCTTGGTTGCTGAAACTGCAAAATGCCAGTACAAAACACCCTCAAACATCCAATATTCTTGCTGGGTGCTACAATTCATTTAGTTCAAGAAATCATTGTGAATTTACAATGTCCTGGAAAGCTGAATTTGTCAAGGAAACATCCACAGCAAAAGTTGTCTGCCTGTCGAATCTGTCAAAATTTGGGCGCAGTACCCTCGGCTGCCTGAATGACAGCTGTCAGAAGCCTGCATGATAAACTGTAATCTTGTACAAACTGAAATCAAATGGTTGAAAACTAAGTGGCCTGTTACTGAGAGTAACCTATGTTTTAACTGTTTAATCCCATGGTTTAGAATCTGGAATACGTGTTCTAGCTGATGTTTGAAATTACAAGTTTGTTTTAAGCGAAGAAAAAAATACAACAATTAACATTTGAATTTAAGCCTGACTAAAAGCAACCAGACCAGTATAACAGCTTCCCCCACAGAGGCAGGGCCTCCCCCTTCTGCTTCCCTGCACCAGGAAATCACACCTAAGTGATGATTATAGGGTGGGAGGAGACTTTGGTCTGCAGGGGGAAGGAAACAATGGACATCCTCCAGCTACAGGAACTGACAAGTGTGAAGGGTCATAAAATGGCCTGGGCCCAGGAGGAAATGGGAGAAGACTGCTTCTAAACTGCAGGGAGATAGGAGGTGGCAGAGACAAACAACCATGTGTTGCTTAACAAGGACCAAAGACACATTTTAAAAAAGACTGATAACTTACTGTGTAAAATTGTCAAAAACTCAAAAATAACAGCATTGTTAATGTAAATATTGGCTGCATATTTTAAAAGGCGTCGGAACTCTGTGACATGTTCTAGGAAGAAACGGTGGAAAATGTGATATTACACAAAATGTATTTTTGATAGAAGCATGAAACGTCATACACTTAAGCCCATGTTCAATGCGCACATTTGTAGAAATTTGCTCCGAAATTGGACATTGTGTTCCTGACAAAAAGGCCAACATTCTGTGAAAAGCAGACACAAGATCTTGCACCAACAGGTTTTGGAGGAGTATCTGCTACACAAAATAGGGAGTCTGTATATATGATGGTTATAGAGGTTGCACACATGGAAATATGTATTGTACCAAAAAGTAGATTTTGTGTTCAAGAGGCTAAGGGTGGATTCTAGGCCTCGTAAACCCACATCATCATGGTGACACCCTGTTCTTCTCCTCCTATCAAGGAAGAGAGGAGACCTGACCAATCCCTGGCCAAGGGGCCTGCTTAGGATAAACCAGCATGCACACCCCTTTATCATAAGCATGAATAGAGACAGCTCATCACTCAAAAAAAGACACACAGATTCACCCACTAACCGATTGCTGGCGGAGCACCCTGCAGCAGAACCATCCATCTTACTTGCTCCAGACTCCAGAAACTTGGAAAAGCAGAAAGGCCCATTGCATAGTTGAACCATTTTCAGCTAGGCCTTAAAATTCCAGAACCAGAACCCCAGAAACCTAAGGGGAAATAGACAGCCGGGCTGTGCTGTACTGCTTGCCTGCTAAAAGAATTATCATCAGAACCAAGAGAACCAATCCAGTCCTGTGCTGAGCTGTGACCAGAGCCATTGCAGACCCAGTTCAGTCCGGTGTGCCCAGCTGTCCGTCCTGACCAGAATCCTTGACCAGAATCCCTGACCAGAATCCTGGCGGTTCCGTTCAAAACAAATCTAGTGAAAATCTATAGAATAGAACTGTGTCACTAGCCTATGTACCTAGTTTAGTCTAATCCAATCCCTATCTTAAATCCATCTTAGCTTGTCGTCAGAACCTGCATTGTTAGAAATCTTTTTGAATTGCCTGAACTCTCTATCCTATCCCTTCTATCTTTCCTCCTGTGTTAGTATTGTTAAAACTATCTCTGCGCTGATCTTTCTCATCTGAAGTAGGCGAGCTCCACTGCAAGCAGTCACCATGATCGGGTGGCTGTGTTCTTGTGTGGTATTCGTTTATTCATAGTCATCCTCTAGTGTAAGAAATCCTTTTTGTCATTTTAAAGTGCATTCCTGCTTCCCATTCTTGCGCCTATATAAAAAAACGACCTCCACTAAAAATTCCATAACTTCTTCCGTGTTTATGCTAGAAACAGAATTACAACTTCTGCTTGTAGCAAACATCCTCAGCTATCCATAGACCCTAAACTGCATCCCAAATCCATACGGTTTCCCCGTAATTGCGATCACTGCACACTAAAAAGTTTTCTGCAAATTCTCTTTTAGGGAATTTATCACACGTGTAAAACGGCTTTTGATTGCTCCTGACCTCAGTTTTAAGATTCCCTGTTGCTCATTAGTATCAAATCATTGCTAGTGTTTGTGTGTAAGTATCTAAAGTGGCTCCCATAAGAATTTAAACACTTTCAGCATTTTAAACCATATTTAGTGTTTACCCAATCCATTCTCAAGATAACTTTAAAACCATTTTGACAGCTTGCCATTCAATTCTGTTTTTCTCTTGTGTTGCTGCGGGGAAAGTGGGATTGTTATTTCTTTGAATTCTGCCATTCCTGAATACCTGCTCCCTCCTCCTATCTCTTTAAATCGCCTATTGGGGGGTTGAGGGGTGTGCAGGGGGAACTAGTAACCACACTGCTATTTGATCTAAACACACACACAAAAGTATTATTTCTGTGCTGAATGGTTTTGCTCACTATTACTCCTTGTGTATTAAAGAGATTATTTAGTGTTCCATCACCTCCTTGGTGATTATTGTGTACTCATTAAAACATATTGTGATATATTTTAAATACGTAAATAAATATTTTAACTTTGCAAACCAGCCTGCTGATTCCTGGTTCAGTGTGACCGGGGGGGGCGGTTCTAGGGGAGGGGCGTGATATGAGTGGTACATCATTCAGCATAAAAGAACTTTTAGACACAAACAAATAAGGATTTCAGTTGTGCATTACACGCTAGGCATTGACTTAGGTGAAGCGCCGGTTGAAATCACTTACAGCAGACTGCAGGAGTGATGATGGATTTTGGGCTAATTTAGTGGGAAGGCACAACCGGGTAAACCCTGCCAGCACCTGGGGTACCAGCTTGCGTGCTGCTAGCAAGTGGAATATTCCAGAAGGGTACAAGCATGCCAACCAATTGCAGAGGGACACGTATTAAGGAGCCCTATAGTTTAAGAAGCCAACAGTATGCCTTGTATTAGTATGTCACAGAATATGACTTGCACTTGGGATGGGTTTAGTTGTACGCCTGATCTTAGAGACCCAATCTCATCCCAGTGTCCCATAGAAAGTATATGTAGATGTTCTGCGTAAACCAGCCACAACCCCTAGTAGGTTTTCTTATTGGCCACGTAGTTTGACATCACTTATGACTATTATTTGCTATAAAAGTAATGTTTTCTATGAAATGTGTTAAGATCCTGCTGAGTGAACATCTGTTGATGTCCGTTGTACTCCCAGTTTTAAAGACGTGTTATTAAAACAGCCTTACTTTTTCCAACTTCCTGAGTCGGTCTGATTGTTGATGTATGAGTAAGATCTGCATCCCCATCCATCTCAGATACTGTTACCTTGTCTTATAGGACCTGGTCCTTGGGTTCACATCAAACAGAAAATGGCAGAAAGTTAAAGTTCCTGACGGTGCATACAATTCTGGGGTGTGTGAAGAATCAGGAATGAGTCTCAGACACAAGGACTTATGGCTTTGGCCATACACCTTTATTACAAATGAAAAAGGGGTTGGAAAATGCTGCTCTGTCCCTACTCTAAGAGGTCTTTCCCTACCTAAGACCAAAACTAAGGATCTGTCCAGTTTCAGGATGTCTAAAGCAAACCGTACTTTGTCCAAAGTTCTATTCATTCTGGCCCTCATATCTAGGAAAAACAACTCTAAAGTGAAAAGGGAAAATGTGTTTGGCCTTTAGTAGTGCACAGATGTTTTAAAAGGAAATGCTTAACTTCAACACAAAAATGTCCAGAAGGAGAGAGTTCCTTCTTCCAGGGGGTGGTTCAATTCCCCTGGATTTGTCTTCACTCTCTTCTGTATTTTCAAGAATTTCAGTTCCTTAAGTTTCTTCTGATAAATCACACAAAACCACTTGACTGTTAGTCTGTACAGTACTAGGATACCTGGTGTACTCTCCTGCCAGGTGTCCACTTCTCTTCAATGTGTTTTCAGAGCTTTCTTGCTAGTCCTGATATATCCTGATCAGGATTTTCTCAGGTACTTTATAGTACACACTGTTCAACTTGACTATGCCTGGTATATTTATCCTGCCAGGACTTTACCACATAAGGATACTTGCAAAATGTATTTGCCTGGTATACTCTCCTGCTAGGGCCTTCCTTATGTGAACATATTCATGTGACTCGAATCTGTCTGGTAAACTCTCTTCCCAGGGCTTTCCCACATGTGTATATTCACGCACCTTTAATCTGCCCGGTATATTTTCCTGCCAGGGCTTTACTCGTGTGTATAATGCTGTACCTTTAATTTGCCTGGTATACTCTGTCAGCATTTGTCTCCTATGTATATTCTTGCACCTTTAATCTGCCTGGTATACTCTCTTGCCAGGGCTTTTCTATTGTGATTTGAACCTGCCTGGTATATGTTCTTATCTGGCTTTTCTCCTATATATATTCTTGCAGCTTTACCCTGCCTGGTGTATTCTTCTACCAGGGATTTTCTCATAGGCACATACTTGTAGTTTGAGTCTGCCTGTATACTTTCCTACCAGTGCTTTCCTTTTATGTGCATGATGCACACTTACAAACTTGATAGCTTCTTGTGTTTACTCGATTCTGTCTTAAATCTGCCTGGTATATTCTTCTGCTAGGACTTTCCTTATATGTGCACTGTGCACACTTGCAGACTTCATAGCCTCTTATATCTGTACTGTCCTGTCTTAAATCCCCCTGGTTTTCTATCCTGCAAGGTTTTCTCTCATAGGTTTATTGCATACATTCACAAACCTGACACTCTTTTCTGTGTATTCCGTTATGCCTCTTCAAGAGAATTTCACTTGCTTGTTCCCTCTTATCTGAATTATTTACATGTATTTGGTTTTGGCAGGCTTGCCGATATGCCTTGATGGCCCTGCTTCCCTTGGGTGGACTCACCAGCTTTGTATGGCATATGTCGGTTCTCCCACTGCAAGCCTGTGGCAGGCTTTCATCATTCTGCTTTCTCTCATCATTACCTCCCACCCCTGCTTCTACATCACATTCCTTGTGAAGCTGTAACAAACAGCACACCATTGAAAATGGAATTATAATGAAAAAGTACATTGGATTGATGCCCACTAGTGAAACTTTAATCTAAACTGACTGTTCGTTGGTAACTTGCACGAAAGATCCTAGTTCTGAATTCAGCGGAAAGTGAGACACTCATCACCTGTCTGTGGTGCCTGATAAAAGTGCATGGAGATACGCATGCGCTGCATTGCAGATATATCAAATTGTAACATTGTAAGAGTCCACCCAGGAAAAGGCCATCCCTCGAGTTGACCAGTATCTGTAAGAGGGATGTTGGCTTACTCCTAACAAAATCCAGCAACTCAGGGTTGAAGCTGCTGCTTTTTCATCTAGTACTGCCCCCAAAGTTTATAAACACTGATTCCATCATCTGAAAGGGATGCGTTGTTGTCTTATATTTGTGCCAGGTCTAGGTTATGAACCACCTAGTCCCAGGAAAGTGCAGGATCTGGACATATGCCTCATAGAGTCACTTCTTGATTTTGATGTACTCCAAACACAATTTAGGGACGAAAGAGGGATCAGTGCCCAGGATTTCCATATTCCGATAAGGCTTTGTCACCATGAGGCACCAAATCGGGCACTGCATCTGGCCGTGGTGAATGCCACCAAAGACAACGTCTTCCCAGATTGGTATTTCATTTTAATAACTTCTATTGGCATTAAAAGTAGAATCTGTAGTTGCTTGAGCACTAACAGCAAAGATCATAAGAGAAGAACCAGGAGGTTTTGAAGCTCAAAGCTGCGTAACTGTGAAAGGACGCGTAGTGCAACCCCATTGTTCAAGAATGCCAGGCCTGGAAAGGATTTCATTGTTGCAAATTGGATTGAGTGTGGAAATTGCAAAGGGCATTTTAAATCCTTCTTATATAAAATCCAGAATTCCAGAATCTGACACGTGTTCTTATTATAGGGCAGTGTTCTTCTTGCTGTACGCCATGATGCAAAGTATAACCAATAGTGCTTGTAGTCTTGTAAGGTGGAGTTGCAACTAGGGGCTTTTAATTGTTTTTCCACATACATTGTCCAGCTCCAGCAGTCCCCATAAGTCACTTTCAAAGACATACATTATAGGTACTTCCTGATTACTGACACAATGAGAGGTGCCATTGCTGGAGATAGGAAAGTCAGTAGCAGAAAACAGTCCACATAGGACATAGAGAGAAGTGGGCGTTACAATCAATGAATGAAATTAATTGCCAATTATCTTACATAGAAGAGAACAAAGTCTAACATACAAAGAAGGATACATATGAATTAAGGTTCAGCCATTAGCATACCAACTGATGCTGATCAATACACTCCAGAGGAATTATTGAAGCAGTTTTAGAAGGACAACAAGAAGTCTAAAGATATCATTGTGATGACCAGATTGTGTTCAATTTAGAAAACGAACATTTTGAAAGTAAAGAGACACATTTGAAGATATTGGAGGCTTAATATTATAGAGGAATACGATCAATGACCCTGGAGAATAATACCAAAAAGATTGATGAAAGGATGAAGAATGTTCCAAAATAAAATAACAGGAACAGAAACATGATGAGCTCCGTTGTTACAACATATAGTGCATTACGTTGTTTGTTGTTTAATGTCATGTATGGTATAACAAATATTTTTTCAATGCATTATGCAGAGTGAGTATATGTATTGAATTCACTATAAACCCCTCAGAATGTATCAACACAGATAGGGCAAATAGTTTTTAAGTAGTTCCATGAATGTCATTTTGTAAAAGAAAATACTATTTTCTATTATAAAATCAAATCAGTTTTCTTATAAGAAATTATTTAAATATATTTTTTGAAAACAAAAAGAAAAAGGCCTCTTTCCTGATATATGTGTATCACTATTTAGGCAGAAAAGATGTGTTATAGAGATGAGCACCGGGGACCATGGGCTCTTTATCTAAAAGTGTTCAATCAGAACCACGGTTCCCCTTTGTGTTTGATTTATTTTGATTACTCAAGTTGGGAATGGAGGGTAAGTGAAGAGAATCACTGATGGCCTAGGGGTTTTGAGAGTGTGTCCAACTTCTAGATTGATGATCCAGGTTGATGGGATTCAAACAGTGGAAGGAGAGGAATCAACTCAGTTTCAAAGTGATCTGTCCAGGGTAGTCCCTAGTCGATCTCCATCATCTGAAAAACAGTACAATTTAAAGGAAGTCTGATGATGATGGAAATATCCTACTCAATAAAACTGCCATTTGGTTTACACCTGACAGGTATGCTGTCCCCAGACTCTATGTGTGTGCTTTTACCCCAAATAAAATGTCTTGTATCAAGGGCATTTAGGAGATGTATATTTGTGTATCGTTTAGCTTTGACCATTTGTTTGATCTTTTTTAAGCTTCTAATTGAAAGTATTGCAGATCTCTCAAGACTCTCAAGACTGAGGAGTTGTTTTGCCTCATGGGTAGTCCAATCCTATTTGTATTTATATATTGGACATTTGTAAGGTCCCTATACAGAAGTGTTTCCAGGTGTCACATGCCAGTGGGGGTGGGGACAGGGGAGAGTAAGTGCAGGTGGGAGGGGGCATGTCAGGGAGGAGGCTTGGGCTAGAGGGTACGGGGGACGGAGAAGTGCAGGAAAAAAGGGTCCCCAGGGGCTAGGCAATTGCCAGGGGAGCCCAGAAGGCCAAGTGCCGGGGGGGGGGGGCAGGATAAGGGTCAGCTAGTGCAAGGAAGGGATGGACCGATACAGGCTAGTCAGGGAAAGGTGCCCAAGGGCAAATGCTGGTTTAGGGGTGCTGGAGTAGACTGGATGAGGAGGGCCTGGCCCCATTAAGGCACATAGGGGACCAGGCACCAGTCGAAGTGGCAGGGGGACAATAGCAATGGAGGGAGAGAGGGAAGGAGGAGGAGAAAAGGAAAGTCTTGAGAAGTTTCCACAGTTTAAGTAGATCCGGCTCAAGTATGAGAGGGGCAAGAAGGCTGTTCCAGAGGGAGGCTCTGGCCGAAAGAAAGAGATCAACCCCCCACTCTCTGCTTGGAGAAACGTCTGATCAACAGTGAGTTTGAGCTAGAGGACTGGAGGAACCTAGGAGGGAGGCATTTAGTGAGAGAATGTTGGATGTAGTGGGGTCCCAGGCCCCGGAAGGCCTTGTGGATGATGTAGAGAAAATTTGATCTATGCAGTCACCGGGAGCCAGTAGAGAGGTTTTAGGGCTGGAGGGATGCGGTCTCTGGGCTTGAGGCCAAGGATAAGTCTTGCAGCCATATTCTGGATTAGTTGAAGAGGGCGAAGCGAGGAAAGAGAAAGATTGAGTAAGAGGCTGTTGCAGTCGTCCAGCCTAGCTAGAACCGTAGTTCTAGTGAAATTGAACCTCTGGTAAAAGGTGAGGAAAGGGAGAATGCTCTAAGCATGTGGAGCAGAAAGTTGGACTTATTGGCAAGGTCAGAGATGTGAGCGGAGAAGGAGAGGGAGGAGTCGAAGACTGCAGGAGCGGTTTCATATGATTTTTCCATACAAACTGTCAGGTCAAGCTGTTGGGAGAAAAGCCTTTCCCTCCATTGCCTTGAAATTGACTCTGATGAATCATAATTCCTAAATTGTGACCAATTTCAATGTTCTGGTATCAGTCATGAACTCAGGACTTGGGGGCAACTAACATACCTTCTTGCAATTGCTCTTGCATATCTCCTGAGTTGGTACTTTCCTTAGCCAGTCATCAAGATAAGGGTAAACACAGATTCCTACAGCATTGAGGTGCCCGAAGGGAAATAAAATGTGTATTCAAAAGATACGACTTGAAACTGACATGCCATATTTGATACCATAAATTGTATGTACTTTTTAAGCGGAACATGAATTGGCACAGATTGTTACACATCCATGAATCTATGGCATCAGCCAATCTCTCAATTGAAAGATGACATAACAGGCTGTGGGCATTCCATTCAGAATAGATGGTAGAACACGCATTGGATCAGCTATTTGAGATTGAGTTCTGGTTTGAACTCACTTGCCGGTTTCCTGTCCAAGAACAGAAGTTAAAAGGAAACAGTTTGGAGATCTGATACTGGTGCCCTGGTGAGGGATTCATCCTGAAGAAGGTTCTGACTCCGCATAGGTAAGACAAGTTTATTCAGCATATTTAGGAGTCACGGAGTTATCCGTGTTTGTGTCGTTTTCAGGAGTTTATGGAACTCTAGGCAATAGCCATCGCATATCACGTCTTGAAACACGCATCTAAGTTATCCTACAATTTCTGGATAAAGTGGTGAAGTCGGTTCCAAACCTGATAGTAGAACTGGGGGTGGACTGGCAGGTTTGCATTGTAGTGAATATACTCTACCCTGTCCTCAAACGTATTATCAGTTGGAGGGTGATGGAGTTGGAACACAGGCACTCGAAGAAGGCGGTTTGGATGCAAATGATTTTCTTCAACCTCGGTAGACTAGCACATGTTTCCAGTTGTTGAAGGCATTCTTCAGGTTGGAGTCCAACACAAGTCTAAATAAATTCAGCCCTTGAAATAAGGGCTCATGTCTCGGCTGCCTCTGCCTTTGACTTCTTCACTAGTACATCTTGTGTGGTGTCAATGGATGAACTGCAGAAGGAAGCTGCACTTCTCATTATATTCTCATTATATCATAGTTTCTATCTGATAGGTAATGTATTTGTCCTTCCTTTATTTCCAGGAGGTGTGCTATTTCTGCTCTGTCATGACAAGCCTTGACCAGCGCTTAGAAATTAAGTGGAAATTGTGTCACTTAACCCTAATATGCCTCTGCGTGTATTGTTGCATTAAGAGCAGAATAGGTTCTTTTCAGGTCCCCAACAAACGTTTTGTCAATGGGATGTGCTGGGTAGCTTCATCAAGGGTGATATTTGAAATCCTGATTAAGTATCCCAGTTGATCATCCATGTTTCCATGACCTGATTAGTTGGCATCATAACATTCGAGTGGATAACGTTTGCAAAGATATCTATGAAAGTAAGGCCTACCCATATTCTTCAATTCCTTAGGGAACACGTTTCCAAGTTTCCATGAAATCGGAAAGACTAGGAATCAGCAAAGTAATTCCTTATGTGGTTGGGGAGGGCAAGCTTGGAAATCTCGATTTAAGGACATATGCTCTAACACCAACTTCAGGTCCTCATGTGGGATATAGTAAGCTAATGCTCCATCACCACATATGTCTACCTCATCCACCCTTGTGTTGGCCCCCAGGGTCGGTAGCAATACCTCATTACCTCCTGTAGGCTGCCAGGAATTGTGTTCTCTGACTGCCCCTACAACTGACTTTTTAACTTGTTTCAGAACTTCAGATTCTGACATCTGCAAGGGAGGCTTTGAATGATGCCTATGAATCTGATGGTGAGTGGTATGCTTAAACCGCCTTGGAGAGGGAAATATGAAGGAACAGGTTGAGGATACATGTCTTCGCGTTTTCAGTAACCTTCTTGTGGTCCGTTTTTCCCCTACACCAACATATAGGCTCTGCAGGAAGATACCCCTTTTTTTAATACTAAGCCCACCAATTAACATCTTGCTCTAGAGGGAGCAGCTAAGATTCCTCCTCTATATGAGACTTATCACAATCACCTCGGGCTTCGGGTTTGTGTGGACATCTGTGGCTAAGGTACTCATTTTCACTTTAAGCATTGTTATGCCATGTCACAAAGGTATCAAGTTGGCATACATTGCTTGAACTTGCTGCAGCCTGACGCGTTTCTGCTGTATCTGTGTAGCACGTCCCTCGCAGTGCGTTTAGACTGAGTAATCACTTGTCTAGGAGAGACCACCATTACCATGCCGAAACAGAAAGGTGGGCATAGCACACAAGGCAAGATCCTCATTCAACAGCAAGGGCCTATCTCTCCTATGAGCTGTGAGGTATGTCTGACGTGCTTCTATAGCGCTGTCATGTGAGTGATTTCAGTGCGGCCACGTGGTGTCATTCCCCGGTCAGTCTGGCGTTGATGAGAGATGCCCTGATGTTCCCTTGCTATGCAAGGAAAGGAAAGCAGATAACAGCCGTGATTTGCCCGCAACAGCGTGCTCTCTTTCTTATGGCCATATCAGCACAAATCCATCTATTGCTAAAATACGAGGACCCACAATAGCGCAGGACTTTCTGAAGGAGGTGGAGGGGCTATGTGGTGGACAGGGTGAGTCTGCAAATTCTGCAAAAAAGGCACCCCCATACATAATAGTTGTATGAAAAACAGCCTGTCCTTACTTATTTTTCCTAGCTGTCCCTTGGGAGACAGAAAAACACAGGATAAGATAAATGAGGGAGGAGCTTCTATATCCCTATTTGAGTTTGACATATTTATTTTTTCATGGATACCACTCTGGAAAGACAGATTACCTTCATAGAGCAAGGAATGTGATGAGGAACGGTGCCAGGAGGCAACATGTGCCATCATATTAATGCTTTCCTAGCTTTCATATAGTAGGCCATCACATTGGACCTCAGCACTCACTCACTATAGTAACTTTAAGGAAAGTCATTTGCTGACTGCCGCTTAGCATGGACCTCAAGGGAACCAGGAGAGGGGAAGGCTTAACACTTGTGATGCAATCTAACAAGATTATTGTTTTCAGTGTTTTGAAATAAAGCAGTTACGACTTATGTCCTTTATGTCACTTCCCGAACCCTCGTACTCACAGTGCGACAACAGAAGTGTGCATCACTCAACAAGGAAGATTACCTTAGACTGTCGCTCATCCCAGCTTGCTCGTAATCACTTGTTGCTATGAAGTTTTTCTAATCTAATAACGCTATGTCATCATGAGCAGCCCCACAGAGATAGCAGCATTCACTTCTATGATGTAAGGTTTAAATTAACCCTTTCAGTGCTACCCAGCCCACATGAATGATTGACAATTAAATGTATGATGTCGATATTTTACCAGTGGCGGGCGGTGCATTTTTACATTTAAGGGGCGTCAATATTTTCCACAGATATGCCACAACAATCGAACACAGTGAGGGATCCTGGACCATTGAAGAGGGGTGTGTGGGGTGTCCCCCACGATAATTTGAATAATAGGTTAACATGGTGAATTATACAGCATACTTTCTGTTAAAAACGTAATAACAAGCCAGAGAGTTGGCGATTGCTTTTGTAGGCTAACTCCAATTAAAAAATGCGATAGATACAAGACACCAGCAGCGCACAGGGGCGTTTCCCAATGCATTTCGGGATGTATTTTCACACAATGTATGCCAGTATAAAAACATGCGAGGTAGGTGAGAGGAAATAGCAGAACACTGTGCTGGATCATTAGTTTAGGAAAACGTTCCCTGCTGCTGTTGATGCTCTTCCAATGAGAAAGTGCCCTTCTTTCTCCATGTGGCATGTTTTCAAGAGAGAGAGTTTGAGCCCTATTCACCTGAGCGCTGGGTTACTAATTTGTTCAATCCATGAATATTGATCACATAATGGATTCAATCCGATGTGTTAGTGCTATATTTATTGCAAGTTGTCAGCCGATTGATCCAGTTGGAGGACCGATGTCCATGTCTATGCCCTTGGAAATCGCTGTGACCGTCTCAGGAGCAACATTAGCACAGCTGGACACAGAGCCTTGCAAACCAGATAATTATAGATTAGCACGTCTTCAAGGGTGTCGACTTGGACATCGGTCCACCAACCCAATCAGATTATTTTGCGCAACCCTACCACACCCAGCCAAGAATACCAGCATCTACCCCAGAATTGAATCCACCACACACCAGCATTGACTGCATCATAGGACCACACATCTTGAGAAATACACTTGAAGGGTTGAAACACATGTCGGCTGACAACTTGCAATAAATATAGCACTAACAAATCAGATTGAATCCATTTCATCAGTATCCACAGAGTTAACACATTAGTAACCCTGCGCTCGGGTGAATAGTGTTCAAACTCTCTCTCTTGCCAGCATAAAAACATGTTCGCGCTCCTGTGCTCATACATTTCCATGCTGTCTGCACAAATACATGTCAGTATTCCCATAGAGGAACATACTCATGTTTGCTTTGTGTATAATTTTAGTAATTATACTATAAGAAAACATGTCCATGCTGGCTCTGACAATTTATGTTAGTATATCCACGTAAGAACATTCTGCATTTGGCTTTGCCTTTAAAAATGCCTTGCTACAATAAGACAATATTTCTAAACTGGCTGCACAATGTAGGGTACTCTCGCCACATAAGAAACAACGCAACATTCATGCTTTGTCACAGTTACCCAGTAAAAATAATGTCATGCTACATTAAGAAATGGCTAGACTGGCTGTCCCAAAATGCCTTTCAAGCCACGTAATCAAACTTATCATGATTCCTTTATCAGAGATGAACAGGAAAACAATGTCATTCCACAGTAAGAAATTGCCAAACTCTCTGGCCAAAAATGCCAGTCGTCACATAATAACAATTACCATGCTTGCTTTACAGTAGCAGTCCAGTAAATAGAAATGTCATGCCACAGAAAAAAAATGGCTGGATTGGCTGCCCCAATATGCCAGTCTAACTATGTAATATAAGAAAACTGAAAATGCTTGCTTTATCATAAGTGCCTATTAAAAAAAGTCAAGCCACACTTAGACATGGCTAGACTGACTGCCCCTAAATTCCAGTCTAGTTGCATAATAGCGCATCTCATCTTTAAAAAAATAAAATCAATAGCATTTTTTACATGGCATCTATAATGGGTGTCCAGTAAAAAGAACATGCTGTTGTCATGCTACCCCTCCCCCCACTTTCCACCTGCCAAAATCTGCTCCACGGCCCAGCACAAACACACACACATTTATTCAAACAACATTCACTTGCTCATTCAGACACAGCATTACACTCACACCCATATTTCATACACTCACTCATGCATACATATTACAGAATCACAATTTATACAACAATCAATGTGTTACCTACGTGCAGCTCCACTATGGTCTCTGCTCTGCTTGGCAGCCTCTGTGAAAGCATTCCGGATTCCACACAGCACAAACAGGAACCAGGAAGCAAATAGAGCTTCCTGGGTCCTGCAATTCTGACTCAGTGCCCCTATCCGTTTATATGTGCAGGAAGTCACAGGAGACCCCCTCAGACATACAGACGTGCAGTTCCCCAGCCTGCACCCACAATAGGCCATGCAAGTCTGGGAAACTAAAACACCCCCTCCTGGCATGATCCATTGGTCATTCACAATTGGGAAGTAAACTGTCAAAGGAAAACAATGTTTCACCTTGACAGTTTAAATCGGCGCAGGAGTCTTTCTCAGCTGCAGCACGCAGTAGCTGAGGGAGTGCTCTGTGTTTCCACTGGGCTGCTGTGGCTTTGTCATGATAGGCGAGGATTCTGATGGATTGGGCCCCCTCACGCATTATGGACAGGCTGTCACTGTAATTATCCACAGGGAAAACAATTAAATAAATGTCCAAATGGAAGTCAAAGTGTCTAATATCTACCTGATCTGAAGAACTACAACAGCTGTACGTCCATGCAGACTGTTCACAAGTTACTGTACTGACCACAAAAATGGGGGGCCTGACCACACAATGCTTCAAAATAACTTCGCAACATCTAACAATTGGCCCTGACTAAAACATTCTTAAACCCCTAAAAGAACCTCTGTCACAGTCCTCAGTAGTTTACTTCTAACTGCACCCTGAAAAACCCATCTGCACCCCTCCACGTGTCCATATGCAAAGATGATCTTCTAATGGACGGATCATGAAGATAGTGGTGACTCAGGTGCAACCAATCAATCTGCAGACGTCAGAGAAACATGTGACCTGCTAGTTCCACACTGGACCAAACCAGATTATCTTTTGCTTAAAACACTTCCTATGAAAATGGTTGCAATGGAAAGGCATATGCCCTATTCGCAGAGCCTTTAATGGCAGTGTAAAGGCCCCTCTGTCATTCAGGCTTGCTCTCAACTCACCATAGGATGACTAGCCATTCCACCTTTTACTTTTAAGCTAGCTCTCCTTCAGTGCCGCGTGCACGACTTTAAACTTGCTGCCTGACAATATTCAATTGGGTGATCATAAATACTGCAAACCCTAAATAGCTGTCCTAATCAGCAAGTAATGACTGTTTTCTGACATCCTTTATCTTGCCAGCTTACATCTGTTGTATCGATCTGGAGTCTGCCCTTCTGGGATTGAAACCTGCAGCAGCACACATTAAACACACCGATATATTTGATTGACTAAAACTAACCCTAAGAATGAAGCAGATGCAGAAACAGCTGGTTTTGTAATATGTGATGTTCTTAGTCGGGAAAGGATGGCTGGGAATATGGTTGGGTTGCACACGTTCATTCCTCGACGTCAGCTCCAACCAGTATAGAAGAGGTACACACAATCTAAAAATACTGCTCTTTAAAGTACACATGTTGGGTATATGGCAGGATAACCATGTGAAATCGAGTCAGAATGGCAAAGAGGCTTGGACGCATAGCTAGTTGTGTTATGTGAGGCGATGGCTTGGCTCAATGGGGTCAGTTTAGGAGATTGCTGTACTCCTCTGGATTTCACTGTAATGTATTTTAAAGGGAATGTATATAAGGTTAATAAGAGCACACAAAATGTGTACACCTTTTAGACCAGAGAAGAAAGGAAACGTGTCCACAAAGGTTTTTCTGTATTGCAAACCCTATTGTTTAGTGGCTGTGTCCCCTGTGTGGGAGGAGGCATGTAGGTGACGGCAGGGTAGACCTCTGGGAGAAGCGAGAAGGGATTTTGGCCCCTGTCCTGACCAACACCCGACAAATGCCTTGCCCTACCCCAAAAGGCCCTTCTCAGATGGGCAAAAGACAGTGGAGGACACTGAGCCTCGCACCTGAGCTTTGTAGAGTGAGGGTTGAGATGTACTGCAGCCTATGAACCAACATACTATGGAAGATGAAATGGGTGACTGAGGCCCTCAAATGTCGAGTAGTCGATTTTCTGCACCAAAAATTCCTGTCTCCAGGGTTGGACTGGGCTATAAAATTGTCTCGAGCACTAATAAAAAAGGTTCCCGTAGTTGCAAATGGCACACTGTTTGAATAGTAACAAAGTGGCCGTTTTTTGATAAAGTGTGGTGCAAATTGAGCACTTTAAAGAATATCTTTAATCAGCAACACTGGTCAAAACTATGAGCCACAGAGAGAAATAACTGATCAAACTGGTCCAAATTGGCCCACTTCGACCAAACAAACTGGAACACTCCAGCATTTTGTGTTTTTGGTTTGGCCCGGGCCTATTGCCTATACGGCCAGTCTGACCCTGCCTTTCTCCTGTAACCCTTAGCGTGCAACCTTCCCTTGTCTGCCAACTCACAGATGCGTGTATTGTTGCACATGGGAAACAATGTATCTCTTTGAAAATGAAAAGAGAAGTGGGATTTTTTATTTTTATTTTATTGTATTTATTTATTTATTTATATCACACTGAGGCCCAACATGACGCACGAGACATAGCACAGGGAAAGACAAAACTGCTGATATTTCTGTTTGCGAAAATCGGTTTCCTGTCAAAGGGCCAACAGCAAGGTGTTCCAAGCTTTAGGTGCCAGTGTTGTAAAGGATCTTACATTTCCCAGAATTCTATTGGCTTTAGTCCACTTGAGCCACCAGGTTCCTGAGGACGTTAAAGTTCTGCTAGCTTGGTATTTAATCAATCTCTCTGAGAGGTAACAAGGCGCCGAACCATGCGCACACTTGTGAACCGAAGTCACTATCTTAAACTATATTCGAGATGCGACTGTAACGCTCACCTGATTCTCGCAGAGGCGCCGGTCTTGACTGGGCGACTACCGTATCGTCAAAGGTGATGTGCAGCACCCGGTTGGCTCTTTGGGCTGGACCTCTGTGCACTGTATGCCTGACGTGTAGAGTAAGATGTCTGCAGATAGAAAATATGGGGGTTAATGAACTGGGGTTATTGGGGTGTCCCTATCTCTTTCCTCTTCTCCTCTCCTGTAGACCCCCAAAGGTTAACGCTCTCACCTTAGGTAAGTGAATGCCGAGCTCTCCATCTGCCTCGGGGCAGGGTGCTGTAACCAGTTTCCTCACTGGATAGGTAGCGCAGGCCTCTTGACTTCAGAGGACTGCTGTCCGTCGTTTACTGCACGAACGGTAAGTTTTGAGTAACTCAAATGTCTTTAAAGTCTTTAATAATGATGTCTCTTGTTTTGCAGGGTTCCGGCGATGGCGGATGACGGGCTGAAGTGAGTTGAAGATGGAGCCCGTGTGAGGAATAGAAGCGCCTGGAAGCACGTAAGTAAGCGCTTGTTGCCAGCTTCACGATGCGCTCTAACTGTCTTTTTATTTTGCAGGTACAAGTTCGGAGCGGCTGCAGGGTGCCGGAATACCCACTGGGTTAGATGTGGAAAGGAGTATTGGCACGTGAGTATTAAAGTTCCCCAATGTCTTTAAACGCACCTTGTTTTGTCTTTCAGATGCGGGATGCAGCGCCGACGGCCTCCTGAGCGTGCGAAGAGTTGGTAAGCTTTTGTCTTTCAGATGCCGGAATGCAGTGTGAAGACCTCCGGAGCGCACGAAGAGTAGGTAAGCCTTTGCCTTTCAGATGCCGGAATGCTAACCTGTTCTTTCTTGTCTTTATAGGTGTTGCTGAAGACTGGATTCAGGATGGTAAGCCTTTTCCTTTCAGATGCCGGAATGCTAACCTGTTCTTTCTTGTCTTTATAGGTGTTGCTGAAGACTGGATTCAGGATGGTAAGCCTTTTTCCTTAGGCCCAGGACCGGATGCAGAAGACACGATGAGCGTTCTGCTGCAGAGGGTGCAGAATAACGCAAAGCAAGATTCATCCACCGGGTGTGGTTTAAATAGCCTCCTGTAGTGCTTAGGTGTCTCCTTCCACAGCCACGCCTAGGTAAGAAAAGAGTTCCTGGTAAGAAAAGAGTTCCTGCCTTCCAGAAGAGTTCCAGTGTTCTGAATCTAGGGAGTGGCTCCAGCCCCACCCAACAGGAAAAGTAGTTCCAAACAGAAGAGGATCAGAGGCTCAACTGGCAGGCAAGTAAGCAGCATGGTCTGTTGCAGGTAAGTCCACCCAAGCATTATGAGCCCGGCGCTTCCAGCGCTGGGACTGGGCATATTTATGAGCCTGGTCCCACTGGCGCCAGGACTGGGTCCAAAAGGTCCCAATTGGGACTGGTTGGCACTCGGAACCTGGGTTATGGATCTGCTTCCAAGGGAGTTGGGAAAACCCTGACCTTTTGGAAGCAGAGATCATGACAGTACCCCCCCTCAAGGCCCCTCCCAAACCGGGCTTCTCCGGGGGTTTTGGCTTGTCAGGAAATGTTCGGTGAAATCTTTTGATTAGGCGAGGAGCGTGGACATATTCAGCAGGTTCCCAGGATCTCTCTTGGGGGCCGTAGCCTTTCCAGTCAATTAGGTAGAATAGTTTAGATTTGGAGATCTTGGAGTCCAGAATGCTTTTGACTTCAAACTCGAGTTCTCCATCAACTAGGATAGGTTTTGGAGATTTGGTTAGTCGGGTTTGAGGTTGCACGGGTTTTAATAGAGAGACGTGGAAGACCGGATGTATCTTCATGTGCGGGGGCAAGTCCAACTTGACCGCTACTGGATTTACTATGGTAGTGATGGAATAGGGACCAAGGTATCTTGGGTTGAATGTGCGTGGCCCTTTTAGAGATAAATATTTAGTGGATAACCAGACTTGATCCCCTACTTGATAGTGAGGGGCTTCCTTCCGATGTTGATCTGCTCCTTTCTTGTATTGTTCTTTAGCCCTTTGAAGGTGAGAAACAGCTTCCTTAAAGGCTTGGGTGATTGTAGAATGCAGGTAGTCTACTGCTGGTGTTTCAAGATCTTGGAGGGGATCCAACTCCGAGGTTCGAGGGTGACTGCCGTACAAAAGAAAAAACAGGGTTTTCCCAGTTCCCGAATGGACAGAGTTATTGTAGGCATATTCGGCTATCCAAAGGATATCTTTCCAAGTTTTTTCAGTTTGTTGCAGCATGCAGCGTAAATACTGTTCCAGAGTTTGATTGGTCCTCTCGGTTTGTCCATCGGTCTGAGGGTGGTGACTGGTCGATAGTCTCACATCAATTTGAGCCGACCGACAGCAACTTCGCCAAAAATGAGAAATAAATTGACTACCTCGATCCGAAATTAGAACCGAAGGAAAACCGTGCAGTCGGACGATGTTTTCGAGAAATTCTCGGGCCAGAGTTGCTGCTGTTGGCAAGCCTTTGAGCGGAATGAAATGCGCCATCTTGGAGAATAAGTCCACGATTACTAGAATCGTATTGTATCCGGAGCATGGAGGTAGATCGGTGATGAAGTCCATAGAAAGCGTATGCCAAGGGCGAGGTGGGATGTCAATAGGGTGTAAGAGGCCTGCTGGTCTTTCCTTTTGACTCTTGTTTTGGGCGCATACTCCACAGGACATTATAAAGTCTCTGATATCTTTTTTCCAAGACGGCCACCAGAAGTAGCGCTTGATCTTTTCTGAGGTCTTGGCTATACCGGGATGACCTTCCATTAAAGAGTCGTGATAACAAGAGATTACTTTTTTCTGTAAATCTGTGCTGGGTAGGTATAATCGTTCTTGGAAATACAATAAGTTGTCCTTTACTGCAAAGTCCTTTCCCTGCAGATGCCAATTCTGTATGTCTGCTGGAGTTACAAGTTGCCTGGCTTTATCCTTAACTTCCTCTATGGATTCTGTGGCGATTACACCCAGAATTCTTTGTTCGGGAATGATTGGTACAGGTTTTGGGTTAATCAAGTGTTCTTCCACTCCCATCCGAGAAAGGGCATCAGCTTTACCGTTCTTTGTACCAGGTCGATAGGTAAGTATGAAGTCAAACTCGGCAAAGAATAATGCCCAACGGAGTTGTCTAGAGGATTGGGCTTTTGCGGTTTTCAAATATTGCAGGTTTCGGTGATCCGTAATCACAGTAACGGTGTGTCGGGCCCCCAGCAGATAATGCCGCCAAGCCTTAAAGGCAGACTTGATAGCCAGAAGTTCCTTGTCAGTAATCGTGTAATTGATTTCAGGAGGCGAGAATTTGCGGGACCAAAATGCCACGGGATGCAACTGATTGGTTACCGGGTCCTTTTGTGATAGAACTGCCCCCATGGCAAGGCTTGAAGCATCAGTTTCCACGATGTAGGGGAGTTCGAGGCGAGGGTGTTTTAAGATTGGTGCAGAGATAAATTTAGTCTTCAAATCCTGGAAAGCTTGTTCCGCCTCGGTAGACCATTCAAAACGTTTGTTTTTCTTTAACAAGGCAGTGATGGGCTGGACTATTCGAGAGAACTCGGGGATAAACCTGCGGTAAAAGTTAGCGAAGCCTAACATGCTTTGCAAACCTTTTACGGAGGATGGTGATGGCCATTTGAGAACTGCATCGACCTTCTTTGAATCCATACGCACTCCGCCAGGTGATAATATGAATCCCAAGAATTCAACTTCAGTCACGTTGAAAACACATTTTTCCAACTTAGCGAAAAGTTTGTGTTGACGCAATCTTTCGAGGACCATTTTCACGTGTTTCCGATGTTCAGATTCCGATGAAGAATAAACGAGGATGTCGTCAATGTAAACAACAACACACACATCTATGAGCTCTCTGAGGACATCGTTCATAAAATATTGAAAGGCGGCCGGGGCATTGCAAAGTCCGAAGGGCATGACCTGATATTCAAATAGCCCATACTTGGTGCGGAAGGCCGTCTTCCATTCATCGCCCTCTTTTACTCGTACCAAGTGGTAAGCTCCTCTAAGATCCAGCTTTGTATATATGCATGCTTTTCTGACTTGGTCCAGGAGTTCAGGGATCAAAGGTAACGGATATCTATTCTTAACGGTGATCTGGTTCAGGGAGCGATAATCGATACAAGTTCTAAGGTCTCCTTCCTTTTTTGGAACGAAGAACAAAGCTGAAGAAGCAGGGGACTTGGAAGGACGAATAAACCCATTTGCCAGGTATTGATCCAGGTATTGTCGAAGGTGAAGGTTCTCAGGCTCGGTGAGGGCATAAATTCTACTACAAGGAGGAGTAGATCCAGGTATCAGGTCTATCTGGCAGTCATAAGACCTATGAGGAGGTAGAGAGTTAGCCTGCTCCTTCCGGAAAACATCTTGGTATTCTAGGTATTCAGGAGGTAACTGGGGAGTCTCTGAAGAAATTGCTGCCAGTGCAACACCAGGTGGAGGGTGACAAGTAGAGACACATTCTGGAAACTGGACCGTTCTTGCTCGCCAATCGATCAGAGGATTGTGTTTCTCTAACCAAGGTATTCCTAGAATAATCTGGAACTGAGGGGCCTTGATCACATCAAACACGATCTTCTCATGGTGTCCATCTTGACTTACTAGCGTCACCTCTTGAGTGGTATGTGTTACTGGCCCGGAGGCTATCTCCGTGCCATCCACCGTAGTAATGACGTCCTTTACAGCCTTGGGACAAAGAGTTAGATTCATCCTCAAAACCATTTCATGATCCACATAATTGCCGATGGCACCGCTGTCGACGTAAGCTTCAATTGCATGTAATCGATCCGGATTATCAGGGCTAATGAGGACCATAGGTATCACGAAATGCGAGGTCACGGAACTGGTTTTCACGCTCGGCAAGAGGACCTCTATTCTTGTCGGGCGAGGTCGTTTCCCTGCTCAGAGTTTGTAACTGTGGTAACTGCAGCTCCTACTGCCTTCTTGGCAGGTTTCACCGGACAGTCTCGAAGAAAGTGCCCTGAGTTTCCGCAATATAGGCATAATTGCAACTGTTTTCTCCTTTCCCTCTCCCTTTGTGTTAGAGGGCCTTTCAGACCCCCTATTTGCATGGGTTCCCCGGAGTCTACTCCTTTGGAAGGAGTTGGCGGTTTGGAAAATACTCGAGCCTCAAACTTGGAACGATCGGCCTTCCTGTTCTGCAGTCTGTGATCTATTTGAACGACCAAGTCTATATAATCCGAACAGTCTTGTGGGGGATTCACTACTTGGGCTAAAACGTCTTTGAGCTCTCCACGTAGACCTCTATAAAACAGCGTAATCCTTTTGTCCTCAGGCCATTGAGTTTCCTCTATTAGTCTATTGAAAGATGCAATATAAGCCAAAAGGTCTTGATTACCCTGTCGCAACGAAAGAAGCTCATTGTCCAAGGCCTGCCCCTGTGCATGTCTTGCGAACAGTTTTTCCATACTAAGCTGAAAGGCTTGAAAATCATGGAGAACCGGATCATCTTGATTAACTAGAGGGATCGACCAGTCTGCCGCATTGCCACTAAGGTACGAAAGTACAAAAGCTACTTTAGCTTGATCAGTTGGAAAGGCTGCTGGCCGGCATAAGAAGTGCAACCGGCACTGATTGATAAATACCGCAAACCTCTTTGGGTCACCAGAAAATCGTTCGGGCGGAGCCAGAGGTACATTCCCAGGTAGGTTGATCTGCACTGGATTCATAGAGGATGTTGAAGGAAGATTTGCCCCTGATGCGGGTAGCGGGGTCTGTCCGGCTTGTGACTGTAGCAATTGTCTAGCAAGATCATCTGTTCTCTCCTTGGAAATAATTAGTTCCCTTCTTAGAGCATTAGTTTCCTGACGAGCTGCATGCACTTCTGCCCTTAGTTCCCCAAGTAACCGGGCTAGGTAGTCAGTATCCGAGGTTTCCATAGCGCCTGGGCGAGAGTTTTGCGGTAGGCTTTGCGTTCTGTAACGCTCACCTGATTCTCGCAGAGGCGCCGGTCTTGACTGGGCGACTACCGTATCGTCAAAGGTGATGTGCAGCACCCGGTTGGCTCTTTGGGCTGGACCTCTGTGCACTGTATGCCTGACGTGTAGAGTAAGATGTCTGCAGATAGAAAATATGGGGGTTAATGAACTGGGGTTATTGGGGTGTCCCTATCTCTTTCCTCTTCTCCTCTCCTGTAGACCCCCAAAGGTTAACGCTCTCACCTTAGGTAAGTGAATGCCGAGCTCTCCATCTGCCTCGGGGCAGGGTGCTGTAACCAGTTTCCTCACTGGATAGGTAGCGCAGGCCTCTTGACTTCAGAGGACTGCTGTCCGTCGTTTACTGCACGAACGGTAAGTTTCGAGTAACTCAAATGTCTTTAAAGTCTTTAATAATGATGTCTCTTGTTTTGCAGGGTTCCGGCGATGGCGGATGACGGGCTGAAGTGAGTTGAAGATGGAGCCCGTGTGAGGAATAGAAGCGCCTGGAAGCACGTAAGTAAGCGCTTGTTGCCAGCTTCACGATGCGCTCTAACTGTCTTTTTATTTTGCAGGTACAAGTTCGGAGCGGCTGCAGGGTGCCGGAATACCCACTGGGTTAGATGTGGAAAGGAGTATTGGCACGTGAGTATTAAAGTTCCCCAATGTCTTTAAACGCACCTTGTTTTGTCTTTCAGATGCGGGATGCAGCGCCGACGGCCTCCGGAGCGTGCGAAGAGTTGGTAAGCTTTTGTCTTTCAGATGCCGGAATGCAGTGTGAAGACCTCCGGAGCGCACGAAGAGTAGGTAAGCCTTTGCCTTTCAGATGCCGGAATGCTAACCTGTTCTTTCTTGTCTTTATAGGTGTTGCTGAAGACTGGATTCAGGATGGTAAGCCTTTTCCTTTCAGATGCCGGAATGCTAACCTGTTCTTTCTTGTCTTTATAGGTGTTGCTGAAGACTGGATTCAGGATGGTAAGCCTTTTTCCTTAGGCCCAGGACCGGATGCAGAAGACACGATGAGCGTTCTGCTGCAGAGGGTGCAGAATAACGCAAAGCAAGATTCATCCACCGGGTGTGGTTTAAATAGCCTCCTGTAGTGCTTAGGTGTCTCCTTCCACAGCCACGCCTAGGTAAGAAAAGAGTTCCTGGTAAGAAAAGAGTTCCTGCCTTCCAGAAGAGTTCCAGTGTTCTGAATCTAGGGAGTGGCTCCAGCCCCACCCAACAGGAAAAGTAGTTCCAAACAGAAGAGGATCAGAGGCTCAACTGGCAGGCAAGTAAGCAGCATGGTCTGCTGCAGGTAAGTCCACCCAAGCATTATGAGCCCGGCGCTTCCAGCGCTGGGACTGGGCATATTTATGAGCCTGGTGCCACTGGCGCCAGGACTGGGTCCGAAAGGTCCCAATTGGGACTGGTTGGCACTCGGAACCTGGGTTATGGATCTGCTTCCAAGGGAGTTGGGAAAACCCTGACCTTTTGGAAGCAGAGATCATGACAGCGACAGGCAACCAGTGTAGCTATTTCCTCAATTCAGAAACATGAGAGTTATGTGGCAGATATTTTATAATCTCAATTGCGTCATTTTGGCGGACTTGTAATTTTTGAATACTGGGATTGACAGTGGCAATGTGAGGTTGTGAAATGAGCCTGTCTGAAAGAGGCCGGGAGTTCAGTGTTATATGTTATTTTGCCTTGTTATGCCTTACAACCTCTTCCCCAACTAACTGAAACACCTCTAAGGCCTCCTACCACCTTTCACTGCACACACACAAACACACAAATACCCCAGAGTCTGCCGCCATAAGCATTAACTCAAATCAAACCATGACTAAGCCATATCATACTCACCCACATCAGCAGCTTCCCAAGCCCAAAGCACTGGGGTATATCAGATCTTGAGCTCTTCCCTGTGGATAACAAACCCCCAAACTTTCTCAGCATAATCCATAGAAAACAGATTGGCTCAGAGGGACTGACTACTTAGTACCTGCACCCATCAACACCACAGGGTTCACATCCACCTCTCTCACTAGACCCCTAATGACAACCCACCCTTTATCTTAGTGAGCCATGTGCAAAGAGGCCACCAGCAGAAGTGGTAGCAGACCACTTACATGACATTGCATTAGATCCCTTTTCCAACCTATTGCAGTCCTTTAGAGAAGCCTTTCACCAAAGCAGAATGTTGCCAGGTGTGGGTATACAGAATTGTTTGGATGGAAGTGCATTTGTGTATTCAGCATACCCACGCAGAAGCCCAAATACATCTATTAATGCAACACTTGTTGATATGTAGTGTTCTAACCATAAGAATCACTTCCCTCAAAGATATGTAGTAATCACAGATGCATGCTTCCCTTTTAGGAGTTCATCAGGGAGATGCAGTTTGCATACTTTGAAAGTAATGAAGCTGAAATGCTAGAACATTATATCTCATATGCAACGGAAGGTATCATTCTAAGGGGCTCATTACACGGATGGTTCATGCCGGTAAAATACCGGCACATTCTTGGTGGAAAGGGGAATTACCGCCCTATTCCAAGGTTGGCGGGCAGTAATTCCCCCTTCCACCATTGCCCTTCCGCATTCCCATTTTTGCCCCTTAGGGCTCTATGGGAATGGGGAAGGTGCTAATTACGGTACCGCAAATTGCGGTACCGTAATTAACTCCCTGGTCTCTTTGCGGGTTGGTTTTTACCGCCTGCAAAAAGCAGGCGTTAAATTCCCCAACCCGCAAAGGGACCTTGTTGAAGTGGGAGAATGGAAGAACAGGCTCCCGTCCTTCACCTCTCGCGCTTGGCCTAGAGGGTCACGGCCCAGACACCCGCCGCGAGAAGAGTTTGTCCATTTACCAGACGACCAGGTACCCTGGTACAGGAACATACGGATGTGTCCACCTGCCTGCCCAGCAGCCCGCACTGGCCATGCCGACACCTGCGGCTCGGATCAGCTAGACTAAAAACCACACGTCGTTAGAGATGCCATGACGACCTAGACAACGGGAAGCACATCTGTACAAGTATACACACTTAACATTTCCACACCAATCTACACGAAGAACATACTCAGTGCTCTGACGTAGGCGACAGGCATATTCACGGACGTGCATCTTTATTATTTTTACATAGGCTTTCAGAATGCAGAAACGCAAGATGCATCATGAACTCATCTATAACGCTTGCTCACGCTTCCCTTGAAACCCGTTACCACCATGAGAGGTGTAATGGAAACACAATACTGGTCATGGAAATGTATGCTACTATAATCTAAAGCACCTATGCACCAAACAGACTACTTAAGCACCAGGCCCGAGTAGGCATCAAACAAGAGCTCCCATGGACATTAACAAAGCAAGAGTCAGGTTGCTGATCCTGCAGAAAGAACCCGGTGGAGCAACCAGCCAAGGTCGCAATGTTGCAAGCCCACATCCAAGAACAAATCATCAAAGGCACGATGTTGCAACCTCGCACTCCGCGTACCAACGTTAAAGTCATATCTACAAATTAAACCAGACACACAGTGGAAAAGCAATATTAATTGTGCAGAATTCTGCCTCAAACACGGTCCCGCCTCACGTGACCAAGCTGAATCTGACAAGATGCCAAAACCCAGGAGAGAAAAGGCGTCTGGGTCCCTCACTACGAGACACAGGCCGAGACACTTGAAAGGCTCAATGGACACCTGCTACATTGGGAGCGGTCAGCCTTCCACCTATGAATAAATCCTCACATTGTCTGCACGTACCCATATTGAAACATTGTTGCAAACACAGGTACACCGAGAGCTGGGAACAACGGTGGTCCCAGGCTGGGGAGCTCACGGATGCACCAATCAGAACATGGGGCTCTTATCTCAGACGTCAGTAACATTAGCCAATCCTCAGGAGCCTTCATGTAACAATTCTTATGTATCCAATTATAGGGACAACCCAGATATACCACCTGACTACACCTTGTCCACTAATATCATTCTCTATATGTGTACTATACTAACCCTACCACTCGAGCAACCAATTAAGAGTGGCGATAGGTTTTTTGTTAACTTTCTGAAGTGACGCAAGTAGCGCGTCATAATGCAGTAAAAAGGGCCTGCGAGCCCCACGATTGTGTGTGTGTCAGGACGGACGCGTACGCTCCTTGACCCATCCCTGCCGTTTTGTATAAATAAACAGCAGAGTCGCCTTGCTCCTTGTGTGTGTCTCATACTCTATCTCATCTGGGATATACGGGAGGAGTTGGGGCCTCCCTGCCCGGAGGTCTGCGGACGGCCCGGCCGACCCCGGCAGAATTTCCCCCCGACAAGTTGGAGGCACTGCTGAGATCTGTTTAAGATCAACTTTTATTTTTAGTTTTTCCAGGCACTCCCGTTGCGAGGAGGCCCGGCGGCGCGGCCCCCTCTGCCGTTGCCCCCTTCTGAGGACTACAGGACCATCGCGGAGCCGCGAGAAGACCGGACAGCGCAATCCGGATATTGGCCCTCGGGAGCCGGTTGAGAAGTATCCCGCCCGCGGTCGGCGAGTGTCCAGACGTGGTCCAGACGAGGGGAGGTGGCGAGCCGCTTGGAGGGTGCTCGCAGTCGAGCGGCCCTGCATCGAGAGAACTTGGTGAGCATGACACGCACAACAAGCAATGCGAAATTGTGAGGGAGGGGGAGGAAGTAAATAAGGGAGGGGGGAGGTATTGTAGAGATGTGCGGCGAAGGTTTAACTGAGTGTTGCTAATGGAATGAATGGTAGCAAAACGAGTGCGAGAACAGTCGGCTAACGTTACGCGAGAGAGGGGGCGGGGCACGAAAACATCACGTGCAGCCACTCGTAACAGTCAGCTAACGTTACGCGAAAGAGGGGGGCGGGGCACGAAAACATCACGTGCAGCCGCTCGTAAGACACTGATGGTCTAAATTGCGACTAAGTGTGAGGGTGGGTGTGTGTGGTTTCCTACGACTTGACATTTATTGATCAATGAGTAGATGAGGTTCCCTATTGTTCGAGCAAGAAACTCGATAGGTAGATGACGTTTACCTGTGGGCGGTAGCTAGTTACATAGTTGCCCAAAACGGAAGATAATTGGCTGGTTAAGCCCTCCTGTTAAGGGGCGTATCACACGCGAGGCGACGCAGCGTGCGCAGTCCGGTTATATTATTGATGAGATTACCTTGTTCCAGGAGAGACAGGAAGACAGCTGTAGGGTTAGCGGGGTAGATTGCAAGTGTATTTTGAACTTAAAAAACATAACAAGAATATACCAGTAGCTCGAAGAAATCGGTGACGTCACCAGTAGGGATTTAATAGGATATCGCGAGCACAAGGAATTTTGGGTTTGAGAGTGGTGGGGAAGAGAAGCATGATAAAGGAGCTGGTACGGAGATAAACTATAAACCAGTGGATCGAAAAAAGGGGAAAGGGGCGTGGCTGCGCACGGAGAACGCCGGCCACGGCAAGTGTAAACGGGGGAGGAGAACGGAGAAACAGGACGACTGTATAAGATCATCGTAAGGGGTACGCAGCCGCAGGGGGCTGCGTGCGCTTCGGCCGCAGGGGGCCGTAGGGGAAGGAATATAATATAACATCATATTTATTATTATTGCATAATTTGTCAAAAGGATTGTCGAAAGTCCCCACACTTGCGGGGCGAGGTAAGCAATACAAGGTTGTTTATTGTAAACTGCTAGTAAGGGGAAGGGTAACAAGGGGAGTGAATTTATGTCATACGGGAGAGGGTCGGGAGGGTGGGGGAACACCCTCACTACCCCACTACAGGACATATGCACCACACTGCCACCACATAGGGAGAAGTTAATTAAGTACAGCATAGAGTGGACCCAGGGTACAGATAACAAAATGTTAACACCATGGCCGCCTAATGGTAGTTTCGATACATATGCCCAACATTCACTACTGAACCATCTGCACAATACATACAAGGGGAAGAAGTTGGCAAACCATGTGGAGGTGTTTAACTTATGGAGGATGTTCCAGGGGTCTCGACCAGGACCAAATGGAATGTTCACTATGGGGGAAACACCGGAAGAAAAGGAGATTAAGAAAGAAGGAACGGGTGGGGAAAAGGAGTGCGAAAGCACAAAGAATACGGGGAACGAAAGACAGGGAGGAGAAAAGATTGATAAATCAGACGACATAAAAAAGGAACCGAGCAATGGGATACCCATAACACCGGGAGTGAAAACAGAGGGAGGAGGGTTGTACCCTTTAAGAGAATTAGGAGAAATAGCAGGACAGTTAAGGGCGGCTGAAGGATACTCAAACCCGGCATACAGCCCTCCACCATATGTGGCTCATGGGAAGATACCAATGGGGGACAGGAGGATTAGAGAAGAGCCCACTGTAGAGATAGGAAACGATGAGTGGATAGCTGCACAGATATTGTTGAAATTACGAGGCTCACTAACTGGAGAAGAAAAGGAGGCGGTAAGGAGAACAAACGAGGATAGTGCCAGAGAGAGTGAAATGAGGGGAGAGGAGCTACTACGGCAGAAGGAAGAGATTTTGGAGGAAAGATTAGCAGAACTAAGGGATGAGCAGAATGAACTGATCAAACAACTTGAGCGGGAGGAAAGAGAGAGAGTGAGGAAAAGGAAAGAAGGTAAGGACGAATTGGAAAAATTAAGGGAATGAAGTGAGGAACAAAAGAGAGAAGCTGAAAGGGTAAAAGGAGCAGCAGATAGGGTATCAAGAGTAGTGCTGAGAGAGAAGAAGAAGGAAGAAGAAGAAAAGGAAAAAGAAATGGAAATATGGAGGAGGAGGATAATATCAGAGGCAACTAAGAAATATGAAGAGGGGAAGGTAATAGAGAGTATAGTAGAAAGAGAAAGGGTGAAATGGGAAAGGAAGAAAGAGGATGAAAGGATATTGGAACAGATGAGCAACGAAGTAATGGAGGAGTTGAAAAGGAAAAGGGAGGAAAATAGTAGGGAAATGGAGGAGAGGAGTGAAGGAGGAAGAGAAGAGAGGGGTTGGGAGAGTGAAAGATGGGGAGATGTATATAAAAGTAGAGAGGTAGCAACAACATCAGCACAAAGGGGGACAGTTGGTAACAACGGAAAGGGAGAAAGAGACCTAATAGACTTAAAAACAGTAACAATAAAAGGAAAAAAGGCAGAGTGGGGGGTGCCATTTATGAATGATTTTTGCAGTGAGGAGGAAGGAGGAGTGGAGAAGGATGGAAGGAAGAGTGAAAGGGAAAGCTTAGATAAACTATACCTTACTAGAACAAACATAGATTCGCCCTGGATGAGTAGAAGATGGGAGGAGCTGGAGAGAAGTAAGGAGGAAGTGAAAAGAATAGGGGAAACACAAACCAATGAAACCACGCCACCCACATCACCATTGCACCCTCCCACGTCACGCCCTACATGTTCAACTACCGCGCGCTCTCTGCACAGAATAAAGCTCGCGCCCTTCATGAATGAACTTACACCTTATGCATGTCGGCTTAGGGACCTCCCTAGTCGCAGGCAAGACAGACAAATAAACATACCCATATTGAACACAGGAAATGATGAAAAAAGGGGAAAGGAAGAAGAGGGAGGTAGGAGCAGAGGTAGTAAGGAAGAATTTGAAGTAGTAAAAGAAATGGGGGAAGAGGAGGGGTGTGAAGACTTAACATTATGGAGCGTAAAGGGTGACACAAGACAGAATTTAATGCCACTGCTGGAGAGAGGAGGGGTTAGACCACAGTATGTACCTTGGAAACATACGGATAAGGAAAATATAAAATGTAGGCTCCCATCACTAAGTGGAGGTGCAGGTAAGTGGATATATGAAATGGAAAAACACACCGCAGGACAGAAACTAGCAGTAGGAGATGTGAAGGGCCTGTTAATATCAATATTAGGGGATAGAGCGGATGACATTTGGAAAAGAGCGGGATTCCATGGGGTAACAATAACGAACACATCGCATGATGGGGCACCATTTGCAAACTGCAGACATGCGCTATGGCAGGCACTGAGAGTGCAGTACCCAGACACATCAGACATAGGAGCGATTACTTCCCGTAAGATGGGTGAAAATGAGGATCCTGTTGATTATATCCAGGATGTTCAAGAGAAGTGGCGCATGGAAACTAGAGAACAATGGGACAAAACACCAGCCATATTTTATCATATACTAGTACAAGGGCTCCCAGAAGGAGTTCAAAAACAACTAAATAAAGTAGTGGGGATGGAAGCAAAACCATGGCCAGAAATACAACTGACTATAGTACATCACTGCAGAACATGGCAAGGAAAAATGAAACAAAAGGAAGAGGATAGGAAAACAGAAGAGGCCAAATTAGTACAGAAAAAAACGTACTAAATACACAATGGAAGGGGCACTAATAACTACGCCCACACCAATGGCCCAAAGCCCAACGCAAGTAGTGGCTGCACAAGATCCCGCACAAATAACGCCTCCACAAGGTGTAATACAGCAAGTGCCGCCTCTGCAATTACACGCACCAAACATGGGAGGAGGGTACCCAATGCAAGGAACTGGGTATTATAGTTATAACAGAGGGAGAGGAGGGTTTATGAGGGGGAGAGGATATGGATATAATACCCAACAACAGGCTGGGGGACTAAGAAATAACTACCCCACAGGGCAACCCGTATACCAGGACAACACAGGGAGCTTCCCATGGCAAAACAGGGAACCACCCGTGTGTTGGAGCTGCGGACTATTAGGACACATGTCACGTACATGTAGGGTCAGACCAGGAACACCAGCATGGAATGAACAAGCACAACCTAGGACATTACAAGAACAGCAGGGCATACAACAACAGCAGACGTCACAAAAAGGGAGTGACCCACAACAACAAACAACACAACAGCCACAAACCTATTCACTGCCACAACAACAAATAACACAGTACCTGCCACCGCCACAACAACAAGTAGCGTTAATACAACCACCACCCCAAAATGAACGAACACAATTGGGTGGGGTGACGGTGTTGGGACACAACCCTTACACAGGGAATGGCCAATCATTGTACCCCCAATAGGCCAGCCCACAGACGGCCTTGGTGTGTCCCATCCTGTCAGTAACACCTAATAGTGCGGAGGAACCACGCATAGAGGTAACGATAGGTGACAAAAAATTATCATTTTCTTGTTGACACCGGGGCAACCCGGTCTTGCATAAGGGAAGGTAAATTTAAGATGTCAGGCGAAGCCATGAACACCCAAGGATTTTCTGGGGCTAAAGGGTTGGTTCCATTTACTGATAATGTTCCCTTATCTATTGGAGATTATGATCTGTCAGTTCCACTCTTGTATTATAGTGCCTCACCAGTAAATATACTGGGGAGGGACATAATGAACAGGTTGAACATGACGATCTCCTTTACAGAGGATGGCATAATTTGCTCTACTCCAGGGATTAACATGCTCGCAGCACGACAGATTTTGCAAGCATACTGTGGACAGACAGCGATTAGGGCGGAGCCAGTAGATGGCGAGATATTCCAATATGGCACTGACATGGCATTTGCATGGATGCCAGGGATAGAAGGGAAAATATGGAGGAGACCAGCAGCCTATCTATTCCGACCAGAAACACCAGTTGATGAACTAGAAGGGAAGGTGTTTGTAGTGGACATTGAGAGCATTATTGCAACAGCTGATTATGTTGCTGTGCACGCCCAAGATAAAGAAGGGAGAGCATGGAGGGCGGTGATAGCACTAGCAGAAGGATGTAGGCTGACCCAGGTGTCAGATGAAGAGCTGTTCTCAGAAGAAAAGGAAGAAAATGAAATGGTGTTCATGATGAGTGTAGAAATATGGCTAAGAGTGGCTCACAAACAAGTAGCACAGAAAATTGCAATGGCACTTGAGGCACCCGCAGGCACCCCAGTCCCATTTTTTAAGGAGGATATGTCAAAGGTGCCCAAATCATTATGGACTATTAGCCCTTATGACGTGGGATGCATAAAAAGCATAGGGGGTGTAAGGATAAAATTGAAAAAAGGTGCCATACTACCAAGAGTTAAACAGTACCCATTGTCAAAAGAGGCAGATGAGGGCATATATGAAACCATAACGGCCCTTATAAACAATGGCATATTGGTCCCCTCAGAATCACCATGTAACACAGCTGTGTACCCGGTGCGCAAGGCTAAAGGGGGGTCTTGGCGCTTCATACAGGACCTCAGACCCTTGAACAACATAGTAGAAGCAGAGTATCCAGTAACAGCAAACCCGGCCACAATATTGTGTGGCATTCCAGCAGAAGCATCACGATTTACAGTGATTGACCTTAAAAATGCTTTTTTCTCAATACCATTACACCCAGACTCACAAGATTTGACAAGCTTCACTTACCGAAATACAAAGTGGAAACATACCAGATTACCACAGGGGTATTGTGAATCACCCTCAATTTTCAATAGAGTAATACAGATGGATTTGGGTAACGTTGAGGTGGAAAGCACAGTGTTACAGTATGTGGATGACATAATAATTTGCAGTACAAACGAAAGTAAATGTAGAGAGGACTCCTTAAAAATGTTGACGATACTGGCAGAAAAGGGGTACAAGGTAGACATGGAAAAGATACAATACTGTCAGGAACAGGTACTTTACATTGGTCAACTGATATCCCAACATGGAAGAAGGATTGCACCACAAAGAGCACAGGCCATCTCAAGCACTCCCGTGCCACAGACTGTGAGAGAACTGCAGCAATTTCTGGGGCTGTGCAACTACTGTAGAGCATGGGTATTTGATTACAGCTCATACATAGGACCCCTGCTTGAGGGTTTGAAGGAAGCAAATAAAGGGGAGAAAAAGTTGGGATGGACTATGGAAATGAGGGAGGCATTTGACGAATTAAAAGACGCGATATCAACTGCTCCAGTACTTGCATCCCCAGACTATGAGCGGCGCTTCTTTATATTTTCACATTGCGACTCAGCAGTGATGAAAGCAGTATTGGCCCAAAAAACTAGCATGGGCTATAAACCAGTAGCATTTTACAGCGGTCACTTAGACCCTATAATGTTAGGCCACTTCTCTTGTGAACAAGGTCTTGCTGCAGCTGCTTTTGCAGTAGAAAAAGCATCAGCAATAACTATGGGGTGTCCAACTACACTATTTGTGGAACATGCACTATTTGCGATATTGAATAAACCTAAGTCCACATTAACGACACAGAGGGCATCAGGTTATGAGATTATTTTGTCTAAAGCTGAACTGGCAATTGTTAGATGTAGCACGGTTAACCCTGCAAGGTTCCTAGCAGAAGTAATTGAAGAGGGAGATTACGCCCACGACTGCACCCAAGTAACTGAAATATACTCATGTACTAGGAAAGTTGAAGAAAACGCACTAGATGGAGGTGAGCTTTTGTTTATTGATGGGTCATCAACTATTGATCAAGGAGATGGGATACGAAGAACTGGGGCAGCAGTAGTAAAAATGATGGAGGCGCCGGTGTGTGTGGCTATGAAGTGTGTGCAATTACCACAGCACTACTCTGCTCAAGCGGCGGAACTCGTTGCACTAATATTGGCATTAAAGGAAAGTTTTAATAAAAGAGTAACTATATATTCCGACAGTGCATATGTTACATCCACTGTCCACTCAGGGCTATCAAAATGGAGAAGGAGAGGGTTTAGGAGAGCTGATGGCACTCCAGTACAACATGCCCTCTTGTTGGCTGAACTAATTGAAGTAATAAACGACCCCCAAGAACTAGCCCTAGTAAAATGCACCGCACACACCAATGGAGAAGACTACGTTTCAAAAGGAAATGCAGCAGCAGACACACATGCGAAATATGCTGCATATTTTGGTGAGATATGGAACCCCACAGACTCACAGAGAGGGAGAGGGAGGGGAATAGCGAGGGAGATGTTAATAAGAGAAGGGTACACCCATCTCCCAGCCACACAGATTATGGAGCTACAAGCGGCTGCACCAATGGCCGAAAAAGAAGTATGGGTGAAAAGAGGATGCACAATGTCACCAACCGACGCACTATGGCGCCAGGGTGGCACTGGGAAAGTTGTAATACCGTTGGCACTGTTAAATACCGCCTTGAGCCAATTACATCACCCTGCCCATACAGGCAAGGAAATAATTGCAGCACGAATTAGAGAAGATTGGTTTTGTCCCGAGTTAACCTCCCATGTGTCAAATTTTATCAGCAATTGCCTCACATGTCAACAGTTTACGGCCGGTCATACTCTAAAAGTGATAAGAGGTACAATACCCCGGCCAGAAGGACCTTTTCGGCACCTTCACATTGACTATGTTGATATGATCAACATCTGTCAAGGCAATAGGTATATGATTGTAGTAGTATGTCCATTTTCTAGGTGGATTGAAGCAGGGCCCTGTTCACACCCTGATGCGTTTAGAGCAGCCAAATTCATAGTAAGGGAGGTCTTCCCCAGGTGGGGAGTGTGCGAGGTGTTAAGATCAGACAACGGCCCCCATTTCGCAAATGAAATGTTCCAGCATATCACATCCCTGCTGAACATTAAACACAAATTTGCATGTGCATACCACCCACAGGCTAATGGTGTATATGAACGCCTGAATGGCCTATTGAAGGAGGCAATTGCTAAAATACAACAAACAACAAAGAAAAGTTGGTTGTATTGCCTTCCGTTAGCATTGTTTGAACTTAGAAACAGGCCAGGGTCCGACCACCACCTCACCCCTCACGAAGTGGTTACTGGACGTCAAATGCGCCTTCCCCTAACACCAACGTCAAGGGCATTCACCGATAACGAAAGTTCAGCGAATGTGTTAGGAGATGAAATGTATCAATATGTGTCTTCTTTGATTACTAGTGTCGTGTTTGTGTCTCAACAGCTCGAGCGCACACGGGGCGGGTCTACCAGCAATCAAGAAAAAGACGAAAGTACGGAATTGGGAAAGGAGAACTCGAGCAAACTTGCCAAAGGTGACCACGTACTACTTCGCAATTTCAATAGAAGGTGGCACGAGAAGAGGTTCACTGGCCCCCATCTGGTAGAAGACGTATCAACAAGAGCAGTAAAACTAAAGGATAAGCGTGCCTGGAACCACCTACATGACGTAAAGATCTACAAACTGCAGACCCGCCCCAGCGCCAACGACAGGTCCATTGGAAGAACAGCAACAACATCGCCGACAGCGGAAGAAAGTTCCACCACAGACAACGACCCAATTGTTCCCTCGGAGACAATAACTGACGAAGAAGGGGGTGACCCCCATACTGCCCACCCCATGGTCACTCGCTCAAAGAGTAAAAATCCTTCCGCCATCTGAGCGCAAACCCCCCCCATTGACTGCTAAGTACAGTTGTAACTAAAATTGAAGGACATTGCTTGCACCAATACACATGTAAACACGTGAATGTTCTCTTTTTCTCTCGCACATACAGGAACTGCGTAATATTGTATTGTTAAGAAAAGCTAATTAACAAGTTCAGTGTGCAGGTGTAGATGGTGCTGCCAGACGATAACTACCCAGAAGAATTGTCACACCAATTTGTATACGAAATAAAGAGGCCAACATACTTAAAAAGGAGAAGGGTACGTGTATACTACACAGCCTTCCTCCTGGCCATAGAATATTACATGCCCCACCTCCGCCCATACTTGCCGGTCCTAAGAGACCCATCACTTAGAGTAGCGTGGGAGCAGCTCTTCGCCTGGGCACTGAATGACTACTTGATAGGGAGAGCTTAAAGGAAACAAAACTAACATTTAATAACGAGCACTTTTGAGAATTTTTAGGCGGGCAACTGTAACGTCGCAAGAATAAGCTGCCAGGACCGCAGCAAGGTAAGAGCAAAATGCCGGTGAAATTAGCATATGTAATAAAAATAATAGGGATTTTTATGATCACCGGGTTCTTGGCTGCCTCTGTCTGGCAGTACAGCTATGCTATTGATTTTATTGCTGCACCCAAACTTAATATACCCCCGTCCCCTGCTGCAACAGGTGTTACGTCAGGTGGTAATCGTAATTTTGCACCCAAGCAAAATAGAGTTAAGCGCAGCACGTACTCAGACAATAAAGGTATTGATAATTATGTACAAGATTCAGCACACGTCACAAACAACATATGGTACCAACACATGACCCGCATTGGTAAGCAGACAACTGAGGATAGCTGTTACGTTTGCTCATTAATACCATACGCCATGAGCGCTTCACGAACATTTGTTGCCACAGAAATAGATGAAAAAACAGCACAGTGCATAATATATTTGGCCCTGTTCCAAACGAAAGGAAGATTTCAAGGAACAGTAGTGCACATGACATGGAAAACACGAGACTCATACCCATATGAAAACAACTTCCTCAAGACCTATCTGAGTTATCACAAGACCAGTTTACATGCTGAAGCATTCAGGTACATAACAAGTGGCCCTGCAAAAGGAGAAACAAAGAAGGTAACACTGCAGTATCTACCATGTGATTGGTACGCAACTGAAGTTCCGGGTAAACAAGGATGCTGGGAGAGGCCGCTACTGACGATAACAGGAAAGGTGTTCCTGGACAACAGCTGGGAGATAGGAGTGATTGGCAGCAACATGGTAACAAAAGAAACTATCTCAACTATCGAGACACACAATCATCGATGTTGGACGACGTGGATCAAGTATGTACCAATGCTCACGTGGGTAGAAGAAGATGAAGACCCGATAACTATACTACCATTGACTGCGCCTAAAGTATGCTACCAGCATAAAGGAGAGGTGGACGTAGGATATAACACCAATTGTGCAAGCGTGATGGAGTTGCCTGAGGGGGGAGCGGGAACAGCAGTAATAATGGACCATTATTGGGCCTGTGGGGAAAAGGCATATCATACACTGCCTCCCCTGTGGAATGGTGTGTGCACAATGGTACACGTCAATGTACCATCACTAGTGGTACCTAAGAAGCATGTCGATGTGGCGAAATTTCCTAAAATGGATGAAGGGGATAAGAGAAGAAAGAGATCTGCACCACTTCAGAAGGAGCAAGGAAACAGGACCAACAGCAATGATACTGTCCTAAACAGGAGAAAAAGACAAGGAGAGCCATTGACAGGAAATTACCTGTGGGGAAGGTCGGAAACGGAACTAACATCAATACCGCCAGAACACAGACTATTCAGCAGAGCAGCAATGTTCTTCTCCTCAATAATACATCCGGGACTGCAGGCATACGCAAACGCAAAATGGCTCCAAATAACAAGGTGGGAACTAATGATGACCATCAATTCAACAGTAAATGGGTTCAACGCAATTAAAGAAGAGCTGCGAGCTGTAAGGATGGTAGCACTCCAGAACAGATATGTATTGGACCTTCTCACAGCAATGGAAGGAGGAGTTTGTGCAAAAATAGGACAATCTTGCTGCACGTTCATACCTGCCAACGATGCTGACAATGGTACACTGACAGAAGCAGTTTCACAATTGGCCCAGATGCACTCCAAAATGATGGACGAAAGTAACGGTGTAAACAAGGATAAGAGCTGGTTTTCACTATTATGGTCATGGATGCCATCTTGGCTGTCAGATGGACTGAAAATAATAGTGGGATGTGCTATTTTGGCTGGAGCTACCCTGATCATAATTAGATTTTGGAAGGCCCGGAAAGCACGCACGACTGACGAGTTGCTGGAAATGGTGGGAATGCACCCCTTAATGCCAGCAGATGACGGCCAGCATACAGGTGTGATAATACAAGAAAGGGAGAAGTTGCGCACCCAAATCATCACCAATCATCTAGACCCACCATCAGTGAAGATTGAGAACCCAAGGAACCCCAGGAGCTACATAGGAAGATGGGTATACTGTACTCCTGGAGGAACATGTGAATACATGTATTGGTCATTTGAAGATCATGTAAACCATTATGGACATCTCGGAGGGATAACTAAGATATGGAGGGTAAGAGGAGATAACGAGAAGGATATGTTTGTGGTCGACAGGTCGACCAGAGGGGGGACTGAAGTGGGAGAATGGAAGAACAGGCTCCCGTCCTTCACCTCTCGCGCTTGGCCTAGAGGGTCACGGCCCAGACACCCGCCGCGAGAAGAGTTTGTCCCTTTACCAGACGACCAGGTACCCTGGTACAGGAACATACGGATGTGTCCACCTGCCTGCCCAGCAGCCCGCACTGGCCATGCCGACACCTGCGGCTCGGATCAGCTAGACTAAAAACCACACGTCGTTAGAGATGCCATGACGACCTAGACAACGGGAAGCACATCTGTACAAGTATACACACTTAACATTTCCACACCAATCTACACGAAGAACATACTCAGTGCTCTGACGTAGGCGACAGGCATATTCACGGACGTGCATCTTTATTATTTTTACATAGGCTTTCAGAATGCAGAAACGCAAGATGCATCATGAACTCATCTATAACGCTTGCTCACGCTTCCCTTGAAACCCGTTACCACCATGAGAGGTGTAATGGAAACACGATACTGGTCATGGAAATGTATGCTACTATAATCTAAAGCACCTATGCACCAAACAGACTACTTAAGCACCAGGCCCGAGTAGGCATCAAACAAGAGCTCCCATGGACATTAACAAAGCAAGAGTCAGGTTGCTGATCCTGCAGAAAGAACCCGGTGGAGCAACCAGCCAAGGTCGCAATGTTGCAAGCCCACATCCAAGAACAAATCATCAAAGGCACGATGTTGCAACCTCGCACTCCGCGTACCAACGTTAAAGTCATATCTACAAATTAAACCAGACACACAGTGGAAAAGCAATATTAATTGTGCAGAATTCTGCCTCAAACACGGTCCCGCCTCACGTGACCAAGCCGAATCTGACAAGATGCCAAAACCCAGGAGAGAAAAGGCGTCTGGGTCCCTCACTACGAGACACAGGCCGAGACACTTGAAAGGCTCAATGGACACCTGCTACAGTGGGAGCGGTCAGCCTTCCACCTATGAATAAATCCTCACATTGTCTGCACGTACCCATATTGAAACATTGTTGCAAACACAGGTACACCGAGAGCTGGGAACAACGGTGGTCCCAGGCTGGGGAGCTCACGGATGCACCAATCAGAACATGGGGCTCTTATCTCAGACGTCAGTAACATTAGCCAATCCTCAGGAGCCTTCATGTAACAATTCTTATGTATCCAATTATAGGGACAACCCAGATATACCACCTGACTACACCTTGTCCACTAATATCATTCTCTATATGTGTACTATACTAACCCTACCACTCGAGCAACCAATTAAGAGTGGCGATAGGTTTTTTGTTAACTTTCTGAAGTGACGCAAGTAGCGCGTCATAATGCAGTAAAAAGGGCCTGCGAGCCCCACGATTGTGTGTGTGTCAGGACGGACGCGTACGCTCCTTGACCCATCCCTGCCGTTTTGTATAAATAAACAGCAGAGTCGCCTTGCTCCTTGTGTGTGTCTCATACTCTATCTCATCTGGGATATACGGGAGGAGTTGGGGCCTCCCTGCCCGGAGGTCTGCGGACGGCCCGGCCGACCCCGGCAGAATTTCCCCCCGACATTGTAGTAAGGCGGTAAAATACCGGTACCAGTAAACCCTTACCTCCATCCGTGTAATGAGGCCCTAAATGTTGAAATGCTGAGTGACAGGCAAAACAGAGTCTGTGGCAATCGTTACACATTGTTTTTCCAGTGAGATTCAAGGGACACGTCATTGGTCATATTAAGTACATATTTTTTGGTGTTTTATTAATTTAGGATCTGTTCAATCAGAATGTCTACTTGATTTGTTGAATACTATTTTAATTTATGAAATTATCGCGTATGTTGCTTTTTCTTTTTTAACATTGTGATATAAATGTGTGAAAAGTTCATTTGGAATGAAACACAATTAAAAAAAAATATATTCTTTAATGGAGCAGATGCGTTGAGCAATATCATTATCTACAATATGGCAAGGAAACAGACATATCCTAAAAACAATATCTCATTATTTCCTTAGAGGAAAGTAAACGCTTTGATACAGTCATGCTTCTTAGCTCTAGTTTCATGTGGTCACTTAGAAATGATTTCCCTTTCATTTGGGCATCATGTATATCAAGGTTGGTGGTAGTTACTCTGTTATCGTAAATGCAACATATACATAAACCAAGTCATGGTAATGGAGATTAGCAATGCCCACGTAGAGGAGGGCGGGGCACTTTATTTCAATTATTGGCGTTGTGGTCCAAAACTGCACTCAGAAGAAAGAAGAGCCAGGCTCCCTACAAAAGCAGAGTTTGAATGTCATTAAAACACATTTCAAACTACACCACTTGATAGTGCTGTGCTTCATTCCACTAAAGGGTCCATTATGTTCAGTTACATCCCTTTGCAGGACTCTCACATAGCTTTTAAAGAGTGGAGATCAATAGACATCTGTTATTCTGACTGTACTGGATTTCAGTCAGTTTTAGTTTCCGGGTAATTTTGCTTTCTTCCGTACTATTCAAGATAAAGTCATGGAAACCTCGGAAGTATACTAGTGTATGGGATTTCCAGAAGAGTGTATCACCACAACCAGAGTGCCAATCAGGGGTTGCATACCCCATTCGACGAACGGTCTACATTGCTGCCTATAATTATTGCTTTCGTTTTTTCGTATTGTGCACATAATCATTCCTATTTACGACATCATGTTCGAATTGCTGGCAGGGTTTCCACACTCATAATTGTCAGAAAATGCTTATGCAGTTGCCTACTTTGCACTAAAGTGCAAAGTCTACAGCGTATTTATTATGCAAAGGCATGGGTTACAATAACTAGAATGTCTCTAAAGTACCCGTCATCTGCAACCACTGCCAGAGAAACTAAGTTTGATGTCACTATATTCCTTAACCTCAACAACATGCTCTTCAGTGTAGCATAATGTAATTCTTATAGAGTGCTGCGCTTTTCCCGAAATGGCATCAGAGCGCTGGAGCCAACAAAGTAAACATTGCGAGAAAGTCCAGAATTTGACCTGGGAGGCAGTATTAAGTGCCAAATCCCTTCACACATATGCAACTTGATTGGAAATAGTATACATGTTGTTGATTAAGAGGAAGAACTTTTAGTTTCGGCTATTGAGTGGCCCTATTCCCAAACTATTTCACTGGTGTACAGCTAGGAGGGAGGTGACCTGTGACGAGGGATGCAAGGCTCTTTTGGGTGATGTTTGGATATTCACCCACCCATTGACTGCACATGCCCATATACATTCCTGTCTGTTTTTGCCCACTACCTGCCCCTCCTCAACCAGAGCACCTCCTTCTGGAATCTCTTTGACCTATCTTTATGGAGCAGTAACATCAAACTTTGGCCAGTGTTATATCAAATCTGTCTGCAGAGAGTCAATGGCTTAAGAGGAGCTGTAAAATGTGCTACCAGTGTATTAACATTTCTAAACCAAGTGCGCCTTCAGCCACTTGACCCAAATCTGTTCCTTTCACTGATATCCTCTTAAAAACAAGCATTGATAAAGCCAACGGTTTTAACTGTCATATCATTGAGACTAATAGGCCCTGATTCATGGAATTATTTGCACAGTAAATTGGGACATTGCACTCCAAACGACGCACGCAACTCAGTTTGTCGATTCATGGGATTGTCTGCAGAGGACCTTTTCGTACTGTACGGTGGCTTTGCGCAGGCTCAACACGTCTCCACAAGTGGCCGCATGCCTTGCGCGAGATACCTCACAGAGCGTGGGCGTGGCCTGTGCATAGACTGGAGTTGGGGGCTGAACACGCAAAATGGGGAAGAACAAGCGAAAATGTGGGTGTTGCGAGGGACAGACCGCAGTCCGCCCATCGTACGCGCACAAATGCATATAACCGAGCGTAGTCATGGATTGGTCCGCGCAACCTCTAGTGAAGGAAATGGCCACGCAATGCGTGAAGAGTGCACAAAGGACATTTTCAATGGCTCTGCGTCTGGGCATGTCGTGGGCATTCCAGCCGTGACTTGTCCATGGGGTTACTTTGCGTGGACAATTCCGTGAATACGCGTGGCGCGTAGATTTTCTTATGTGTGATGGGCCACACAGGTTCAATCTCGGCACACAGGCTTTGCAGGATCTATGCACACTTTTACACTTTTCCATGAATCAGGCCTTTAGCCACCGTCCTATCAAATTATTCACTCATAATGTGAAACAACAGCAAAGACTATTGAAGAAAAATCTACACCATTCTGGAGAAAGACTGAACTTATATGGGTTACATTCTCTGAAAGATAATCAATCTTTACATTTTGTTAAGGATCATTGGTTCTGCAGTGGCTTTTAAAATGACTGCTCGTAAGAAATACGTCTAAATACTGGCTGTTGGGCTGCATAGGATTTCAGTGCCATTTTAACATGTCTATATGTTCATTATATTTCGGAGAAAATAAATGATGTTTATGGTTAAAAGAATGAAATACAGCAGAACCAGCTGGATGCATATGTGTTCCACAACACATCACATATCCCATCACACCCTCCATTTACTTTGTTTTGATTCCTGTCATTAGCTCCTTCGCTTGAAATGCAGTTGCCAAGGCAATTCTGTAAACACAAACAAGCAGTGTCTATATCCCTTCTGTTACTGTGCTATCATTGGAAGGCAAATGAGACAGTGCTGTTCAAAACATGTAAGATCCTTAACGTGTAAAATAATTGCAATTGATTCAAAGTCAGTGCGTGTTTCCATTCAACTGTGTCGCAACCCTCGCCCCTGTGTGTTTCTTCGACACATGTGAAAACTAGGCTAGCGATTTCCGTGCTGTTTTTAACTCAATGGGACATAACGAGGAACCAATAGTTCCCCTCAAGGTTTTTATTTACATGAAATATGCCAGTAACATTAGGATGCAGTGAATACAAGATCTGTAGCTATCAGAATGTGTGTGCACCTATGCATCGCTGTTACTCTTTGAAGGATCATCTTCACCTTTCCTTCTGTAAACTAAATAAAAACGAACTGTGAAATCTTGTTCACCGGTGCATTGTAAAACAACCATTGCCAAAGCGAAAATTTGTGGATTTTGTATCGGCGTGGGTACTATCTAAACATAGGATGCAACAGCACATAATAATGCAGTGGCTGGCAAATGCCTACACAAGAGTCAAAACTGTTGATTGTGCCAATGCTTTTTCCAGGCAGCCATTTCAGAATGGGGTCACTTGTGTAAGACAAACCTGTATGGGCATTTCTGCCCTGCAGGATCATTGAAAGCATCATAGCCCTGATGATCTGATTTCCCAAGTCAACTGGCATCAAGGTGGCCGACCTTTCATGTTTTCTCATGTCATATGTGAGTAGGTAGGATTATCCAGTCCTGGTATTTCCTCACTGCAGCATTTACTTGGTTAGAGACTGTCCACTTCCAGCCTAGCCTCTGTGATAGCTTTGTTTTTGGTCACATGCAATAGCTTTCCACTTACCATAGCGTTTCCTGAAATGTGTACAGCAGCTACTTTTATTTCCAGTTTGCCCAGTGTTAGAGACTGTGGTGAGGTGTAGGGGCTGAAGGGGAAGAGTTAATCACGATGTAGATGTGCCCACACCCCTCTAATGATTGGTCTGCAGAGAGAAGGAATTGAAAATGCCTTCTAGAAGTACCTTGGAGCTGGCTGATAACATTGCCGTCTAAGCGCAAATGATTAACTCTCCTGATGTGCGCGTGAGGGTAAGCACAATTTTAAAAAGAAGCATTATAACTGAGATAAAGGGCTTAGTATATGATTCTCCAAACTTTCAGTTTTGGCAATTAGATAGTGCTATAAGTGCTGCCTAGAAGATAAAACTATTGGCATGGGAAGTGAAGCTAGGAAAAAGATCGGCCGTGAGGGGTGGCACATCCCGCGGGTGGTATTTGGAACTGTATCCACCCTTTGACCAGCCATGGCATGCAATTTCCTATGAACATTCTCCCCCACTATCTGCCCCTCTACATCTAAAACACACTTCCTCCAGGATCTCTTTGAGCTGGCCCAGACCATTAAAGTCGATGCCAATGTTATTTCTAAGCAGTCTTCTGTAAAGGAATGGCTTATTTGCAGCTATAAACCAGCCCATGTGTTTAGACAATTGATATCTAAGACATTAGTGTGCCCTTGCATCTGCTGCGTGTATGAAATTCATGTTAATAATACAAATTGGCAAATAGCATAACATGTGTATGTGTAGAGCACACGTTCACCCCCATATGGGAATCTTGGTACTATTAACAAAGATAAAAGATGTGTATTGTTACCCAACTTAATGAGACTCATGCTATTGACTGTGGAAGGTTGAAAGGCAGAGTGGACCTTCCAGAATTCGAACCTGTGAGCATGAGGTCAAACACAGGCCCTGGCAATAGATTGATTACCCCACTAAGCCACAGACTGAGCTAAGAGTTGTTGCTCTTTTACAGGCATTAGAAGGCAACGTAAAATATAGTTAGATGCTACTTATCCTGCCCGGCTAACTATCGCCCAATTTCCATTACTCCCTTCCTGGGTAAGCTCCTAGAGAAACTGGCCATCTCCCAGCTTAATCTCCACACTGAAGCTGTTGGTTGTCTTCATGACCATCAGTCTGGCTTCAGAGCTTCCAGAAGCACGGAAACTGCTCTCCTGAACATCTGTGAAGACCTGCTCTCCAATTTTGACTCTAACATCCCTTGTCTCCTCATCTTGCTCGATCTCTCTTCTGCCTTTGACACTGTCAACCATGCCATCCTGGTCAACCGTCTCTGTGATAACCTGGGAATCACTGGTCAGGCTCTGGCATGGCTGACTTCTTTCCTCTCCGACTGACCCTCCCAGGTCCAACTTGGGTCCTTCCTCTCTAATACCTTTTTCCTCTACCTGTGGCGTCCCCCAGGGTTCTAACCTCTCTCTCTGGCTGTTCAATCAATATCTGGCACTCCTTGCCCACCGCATCGCCGCTCTCTGCCCAAATTACCAGTGCTATGGATGATACCCAGCTCATTTTCGGGCTCCCCTGAGCCTCCTCCTTTTCTTCCCTCATCTCTGACAATCTTTCTGCTATCCAGGAATGGTGTGCCGCCAATGACCTCTGCCTTAATGCCAGTAAGACTGAGATTCTACTCATTGGCACACCCACTCCCTCCTTCTCTGCAGCTCTCTGGCCGGCCTCTCTTGTCCCTCTTCCTGCTCCCACCTGCAAGGCTAAAAACCTCGGGGTCATCTTTGATTCCACTCTCTCCTTCTCTCCTCACATCTCTGACGTCTCTAAGAAGTCACACTACCAGTTGCACCTCCTCAGAGGTATTCTCCCTTTCCTCTCCTTCCCCCAGAAGCACACTGTCTCCAGAGCCCTGGTTCTCTCTAGGCTGGACTATTGCAACAGCCTCTATCTTAATCTGCCTGCCTCTACTCTCCGCCCTCTTCAACTTATCCAGAACAGGACTGCGAGACTTATCCTTGGCCTCAAGCCCAGGGATCATTTCTCTCCAGGACTGAAATCCCTGCACTGGCTCCCAGTGGCTGCAAGGATTAAGTTCAAAACCCTCTGCATTGTCCACAAGGCTTTCTGGGGCCTGGGGCCGAATTACCTTCAACTCCCTCTCACCCAAATATCTTCCTTCTCGAGCTCTTCGCTCTTCTGCCTCCAACTCTCTCAGGGTCAATCACTTCTCCAAGCAACGAGTTGGTGGTAGATCTCTCTCTTCAGCAGGGGCCTCCCTCTGGAACAGCCTTCCTGCTTCTCTGAAACTTGAGGAGAACCAGCTCCGGTTCTGGAAGCATCTCAAAACCCTCCTCTTTGACTCCGCTTTCTCTCCCTCTCTCCCCTGCTGAACTCCTAGTTGAAACTGCACTGGTTTACCTGGCATCCCCTTTCTGTTCTTGGGCCCAGGCCCTGCCAGCTGCACACCTGCACTGCCTCCCTGGCAACCCCGTGGACTGTTTTCTGCAGCCCTAAATTCCCACCAGCACTTATGTCTGCACTTACTCCGCGCTTGCCACCAGCTGGCCGTTTTATTATCTATTTATTCTACTATCCTTGTACTGCACTTTCCCCTCTGCCCTTCCCCACGCACTTTTCCTCTGCCTGCTTCCCTCTACTTGCTTGATTTGAATGACACCTGGCCTAGTAAGATCGTTGTCTGTCCTCCCTTGTTCCCCCTCCCTTGCCTCGTCGCGCCTTGAAACCCTTGTGAATAGGCGCGTTATAAATGCCATATCATATCATATCATACCACCATTTGCAGCTGTTCCCATCTCATGGCCGGATGGTACCATTATGGGAGTGCCTGGAAAATGCGTAACCAACCGCTATACAACAAAAGATATAACTGTTGGCTTTGCCAATGCATGTTTCTATATGTTCTTGATCAGGTTTTGAATTGTTGAGCTTGGATTTGACAAGAAACTGCTAACTTTCCGAACTAGTGTACTTTAGTGTGGAAGGTTGTGCTTAACCCTGGAGAATTCAAGCTTCTAGAAATTGACATTAGTTTTAACCAATAGTAATTCAGAATCCAACTTTCAGCTTTTGGCAGGTCGGCATCTCAAGGTATTACTTTGTACCTAGATCAGGTGTTTTCACAGAGCGAACGATGCCCAATTCCTAGTGGGGTTTTGACACCACAGCCAATCTTTATGATAACTGCTGTGGGCTTTCATAACTATGAAATTTTATAGTCACATAAATCCTTATTCTAGACAAGATAACAGGCAAGAGAAGAGCAGTTTCTCTTCTATCCCCCTGCGCAACCTTTCTTGTCAATAAAATCCCAAAATGATTAGTGGGAAATATTTTCCATTAGCTCTCAAGTTGTTTATGCCTGCACAAAATTAAGCGTTGCATGACAATCAAATAATTTACAGTGCTTAGGGAAAACGAAAGAAACTTCTCGAACTCACCCAGTCCAAAATGCGCCACTGGCTCCATCTCACAGAGGTAACCCGAGCCCCCGTCAATAATCCTGAGGTGTGCACCGCTCTTCTTGGTGTATAGTACGACTTTCGCCCCACGCGCAAAGGCTCCAAATTTAGTGTGGGGGATGACTCGCAGCCAGTTGTTACTTGAGCCCTGCATTGAGGAAGAAAGACAACAAGTTCAGCGCTGACGATTAGTGAATCAAACAGCATCTTGCGCCCGCTCTTTCCACTGAGCGATACTTGGTGAGCTACTACAGACATGCAAGCTCTTCCATAAATGAAGAATGAGGAATGTAAATGACCGTTACAAGAAGGGACATTCTTAGCAACAAGAACAAAGCCAACATGCATGTATGTGTAAAGTAACAAGTCATGAGAACCTCTACCGAGACAAGATCTCACTGAATTTCTGTAGATGCAGCACTCGACCTATCTAGAATGAAGAACTAAAAAAAGGCCCATCCCATTCTTGGCTTGTACTGGACAAAGTTTGTGATGATCTGTTTTCAGCTTATCACAATTGCTTCATTATCTCAAGAATTGGTGTAGTCCTATTTGTTGAAGACCTTGAAGGGTCTTCACTGCATAAAATAGCTCAGCAAGTTGAGCGCTCGCTGCTGCGATCTGTGTGTATTCTGCAGGCCACAAGTTAGAATCCTGTCAATATGAACTCATACGTTCATCCTTCCGAGGACGATAAATGAGTACTAACTTTGTTTGGGTGATATTGTTTGTAAATATGTTCTACGTTAAGCACTTTGGTGTAAGCGCTACATGTATAACACATCATTATAATTACCCCATGCACAGGACCTGTGTAGGCACGGATTCCATGTGTCCTTTTATATGTAAACAAATAGGGCCTGATGCGCAAATCATTTTACAATGGGTGGAACACATTGAAAAATGCTTTGTGAATCAGGCTCATGGTTTCTACATCACTATTTCTAGACCTCTCTAAACATCCATACATTTATTTTAATCTGTAGACGTGCACGCTAATAATCATAATAATAAAAACAGTGAACAGTGAAGCCTAGCATTGCTAATGACGATAGGTGGTTGGGCGCATCCCCTCAATCCTTTAACAGCAGCTTCACAACTGCATAGTCCCACATCCTCCCCAAAATACTGTGAGTTTGAGGCAAACATTCAAAGGCTCTTCTAATGTGCTGGGCTCTAATGCAACATTTCAATTGACTAACCAAAAGTAGAGCATAATATACCATGATTTAAAAATCTTTCAAACCCACTGAGTCATTCTTCCTTCTTATGACAAAATGATATAAACATTTTGGGGATTTCTAAACAATAAATGATATGGGGAGCCTTAAGGCTAAATTTCAGACTTATCCTCCTGTAACGTGGAAACCCACATCTAATTCCATCTTTGGCATGTTACCAAACAATGTCATGATTAAGAGATAATCACTTTATCTGCCAGTGAGCAATGTGTAAATGCGATTGTGAGGAATTACCATCTGGCAATGGGGGAAAAAGCCCTGGATTAAATAATAACACGATTTGGTACTTCCATCTCAGAAAGAATGGTCTACTAACCAGACCCTCTTTCACCAAACTCTAAGCCAAAGGCATAGTGTATAACCGTGCCAGGTTGCACCAGTCCCCCTGATCTGCAGCTACTGCTCTCAAGTGGCACAGAGCAGATTCGGGTGTCTCAGTTGCCCTGTTGGAAAGCTGCTGGGACAGCAATGTCACTGCAGCACAGAGGCTGCATTTAAGTCTACAGCTCTGTTCCAAATCCATCACACATATAATAACTCATAATGGGGAGGCACAATAATCTGGAAATATGTGCCATTCATGAATGTTGGTATGGTGGCCGATGATTCACATAATTATGAACTGCCACGTCTGATTTGCAGGAAACACTTGTGTACAGGTGCCATACAAATGTCCAATAAATAAATACGGGTACAAACACTGTGGCAGCTATGGTAGGCTATGTGGATTTTAGGCACCTGCATATCTGCATTCCAGTAAATAGAGCAAAGTGCAGGATGCATGTCTCTGTTGACACTTTGGGAGTTTGAGTAAATCATCGCTGCCAGGCCCATTCACACACAACAGAGGATCTCCTCGGTGCCTGGCTTCAGTTAGGCAATTCCATAAAAAAAGCCAGCCTCACAACCGAGTTGCACACCAAAGGGCCTTTGAAGTTTAGAGCCTGGAAAGGGGTTGGTTTAGGCAGTCGGGCAGAGCACAGCACTAGTGAGGAAGCCTTTGCCATCTAGGTTTTCTGTGGGCTTCTCTTTCCTTCCTGACTTCAACACTTCCTGCACAACAAAACACTTTGTATATGATGTGAAAAGGCACAAGTCAATAGTTTTCTTCACAAGGAGTGGTGCCCTTAAAGCAGACCTGTTTTCACCCATCCCCAGTGGCCTGTTCCCTGTATAAGAAAGGGGTCTTGTCCCCTATCTTTGATTCATTCCTAGACTTCAAGGAGAATTCATCTGGACCTATTTTGGAGAGCACGCCTTCCCAAAGTCCTACATCTGTTAGGTGATGGAGTTTTGCAAGGCAGAGGCATACTCTTCTCTCTACCCGTCCACAGGCACATTGGGGGTTAACTGATGGTGGAGAAATACCTGAATCTCTACCAGTTATGTTACCCTGGACCTTACTGGAGGTGGACTCCTACTGGTGTTAGACAGTGTCCACAGGGTTAGGAGAATGAGTACAAGGATGCATCTTGTCTCTGAACCCCTGGATTGGAACTTGCAGACTAGCTGCAGCTAGAAGCAGCAAAGCAGCTGGTCAGTTTTCATTGAATTTCATAGGTTTTTATTAGTGCAACTTAACCATAACGTCTATTTAACAAAGTTTTTTCACTGAATTTCATGGATTTTTACCAGTGCACCATAATTTACTACAACTTCATAATATCAGAAATACCGCCAACATAGAAGCATTTTTGGCCAATGTACGTTTGACTTTAAAACTGTGCCATTGCCCACCTCCTACCGACATTTTTAACACCTCTACAAAATGTTGGCAAATTTTTTGTGTTTGCAGATGTTCGAGAATGCCTGACATCACTGTAGACTTTTGGACATTGTCACGTGATTGTGTGCCCACTCGCAGTGTGTTGACGTTTTCACGAACTTGTCTGCACTTTGAAAATTGCTCTGTTTCATGAATGCATTTTTAGCTGATCTTGGAAGTTTCAAACTGAAAGTGTACCCTTGCACAGTTCCTAGACCTATTTGTACTGATTATCCATTTGCAATCTAGGACAGAGCACATGCTTGGAAAATATTAGCAGAACTGCTATTTATCATCCCTTCTCCACCACCACCCACACCAGCTGCATGGCCTACACAGCGTAAGAAGCTCAATCATGCAGAAAACAATCAAGAGGACCAGGAAGATGAATTAGAGGAAATGGCTACCTCTCGCACCCATAGACAATCATAGGTGTGGCAGTTCTTTACCACTGTTGGCGGTGTACCAAAGGCTAAGGCTACCAAGGGGAAATGCACTGAGTGCAACTACTCAGTTGCAGACAACCTGGCCAGTACTCCTACAGGAACACCTCCATGTGCCACCACACTGAATCCAATCACCAGAATGCTCTCAGAAAGGCTGTTCCTTTCTCAGAAAGTAGTACGCTGTCTTTCTCTATGTCATCTTCCTCAACCAATACTACTACCACACAGGCTACTCCTGTGGGGCAGAGAATCCCACCAGCTACCTTGCAGGCCATAAAAGAAGCTGTTGATAGATATCTTTCCAAGACAACAATACTGTGTACATACTGCACCACACCACTCTGCAGGTGGGAGCAGGGGGGAGCAGTGTTGAAGTTCTTTCGAGGCTGTAATCAAGGAGCATGAGAAAACACTCCCCCTTAGTAGTTAGATTCAATAAGATTATCCAACATTCACATAAGCATGTTATGCTATGCTAATGGAAAAAATGGACACTTGTATACTAGAAACAATGTTCTGTCCCAGATACTTTTCTCTAGCATACAAAAAACATAATCCATGGCCCTTTATGACTATCTGTGATCGCCACAGCCCCCTCTCTAGGACATGCATTATTAAAAAACCTATATTACACATGCACAACATTGCAAAAGACAGTCATTCTATCATTTATACTGTTATGTTGGTAGAACTCCCTCATTGCTTTCTTTGAAACAGTCACACATATGTCCACCAATCAGTTAGAAATCTCTACATATAACACTATCAACATATTACACTTCCACACACCAACTTCTAGTTAAAGATATTCTAGAAATCTTTTGCATATGCATTTCACTTGAATATCTCAAAAAGTGTACACACTGCTGCTATACATGCACATATGCATTGTGCAGTAAAATAGGTGCATGAATGGAAAGTGGAGTAGGGATTAGCAAGTGCTCATACAAGCCCAGAAGGAAAGTGCCAAGACATGCCAAACTGGGAGACCACTAGCTACCTGCTATCACAGAGAAGTCCCAAGGGTGTGGTACACATCCACCAGGCGGTAGACTGCAAGGGCAGTGCTGAAGGGGGATGGGTGTACTGGTGTCGACTAGATATATGGCCTGGTACCTGTGAGGTTCATGAGGGACCAGGCCACCAGTCTCAGTGGAAGTGGTATGAGTTAGAAGGGAAGGGATTAACAGGAACCCAAATGCAGAGATTTCACAGGATTACGAAACTTAAGGAACTCAAGTATAAGAGGAGTACCAAAGACAGGCACTGGCCTAAGACAGAGACGTGCCCTCCCACTCTCTGTTTCATAAAGCTTTTGACAAGCAGAGTACTGTAGCAGTGGAGAGCTCTAGCAGGGCAGTATTTAAGGAAACAAACTTGGACATATTGTAGTCCTTGCAATTAGCAAAAGCCAATGTACACATTTTAGGGCTGCAGTGATACAATCCCTGGGCTTTAGGCCAAGCATGAATCTTGCAGCCCTAGTCTAGATTAGCTGAAGGGGGCATAGAGCCTCATTGCAAGTCCGGCGGTAACTCTGCTGGTGTTGCTTGCGGGTTGCCGCCAGACTTGCAAAATTTACCAGCGCATGGCTTGCTGGAAACACTGGGGGATTACGACCCCAGTGTTCCGGGAAGTCAGGCGCCGGTAAATTGTTCATCCTCATTCCCATTTGAGTCCCACAGAATAATGGTGCCGTGGTTCTGTGGAACTTTGTGGGCAGATGCCGTTCCACCAGCAATGTCTGACCCTCGTGAGCAGGTGTTGGCAGAGTCAAACTATGCCGGTCCGGTAACAACAGCACCGGTAGGCTTACCGACGCCGTTGTTACCAGACCAGCATGGTCATCATGAGGCTTATATACAACAAAAGGGGAGGTTAAGATAGAGGCTGTTTCAGTAGTCCAGCCTACACAGAAACAGGGCTCTACAGATGATGAGCCTCTGTGGGAAGGTGCAGAATTGTACAATGCCTGTAAGGAGGCCAAACTGAAATCATGGGTTTTCTTTACAAGCTCCAAAATGTAAGGAGTAAAGGAGAGAGAGGACGTAAAGGTAACCTGAAGGTTTTTGGCCTCAACGGATGGTGAGAGTACAGGGGCCAAAGACAGTGGCCAGAGGGTAGAAGGTAAACAGGGCCCACATGTCACAGTAAGAAAGATCTCCGTTTTACTTGCATTGAGACACATATTGTTAACCACACACAATGCCTCAATGGCGGTCAGACAATTACAGATAAACAAACAAGGCCAACAATTAGTTCAGGTAAATTTAAGGAAACCTTTGTGACATTAACTTAACACTGGAAATGAGAAAAGAAGAAGGACATCAGGTGAGCCAGAGCGACTCAATAGATATGGAGGAGCCACAATCATAGGATAAAACCCTGGGTTACTCTGCAGGTAAACAGTAAGGTGGTGGAGTACAAACAGCCCAGTTGCAGCTGATAAGGGCGATAAGTGAAGAAAACAAATCCTTCAGTACAGTGTTGCGTCCATGATGCTAATGGTATCACGTAACCGTTTAATGAGGATACAACTGTTGATCATCTGGAAAGTGGCGGGGACATCAAGGAGCACTGTCCTCAATTGTACTGCAATCATGCATACCATATACACTTTATGATATCATTCCACCATATTACATATACTGTATACTCCCACTACATTTCCTATAATTACTATACTCATATTACTGTAGTGTGTGTGTGTGGCCAGTGGGCAGATTCGTGGGGCATGGCTTGAGGTGATGCTCCCAAGAATCTGGCCACTGGCCACAACCACCCAAATATAATTAAACCATATAACATGTACATACAATACACCTTCAAATAACAAAACCAGAACACCCTGCCATCCAAATGACGTCCATGGACAGTAAGTACCTGCGTGTCATCTGCAAACCCTTGTTTCTCAATTGGAAAAAAACAGCTCCATATCATCTTTATTCCACTCCCCTACCCTTTCCACTGCCTCCCCCAGTCATCAAATAACCCCAAATGTGTTTTCCAAACTGTTTGTTCATAGTGCTGTCCTCGGAATATCGTGATGTCCGCAAACTGAGTGGCACTTGCATGCCCTTTTTTCACATATAAACACAACCCCATATCATCTTATTCCACCGCTGCTCTTTCCAGCCCCTCTTTCCACCACCAAATAACACCAAATGTGTTTTCCAGACTCTTTCCCCACTGCGCTATCAACAGACAAAGGCGGCTGTCTGTAGATCCAACATGGCGACCGTTTAGAAAAATATGACACACCTCATGCTTTTCAACATGCAATCAGCGGGAGTGTCCAATGTCCATCACGTCGGACCCTGATTGGTCCATGGGGTGTCCGCGGACCAGATAGGGAAGTGAGTCCGCGGACCGGATACAGTTATCACACATTTTTTTGTAACCCATTTTTTGGCTGTTTTAAAAAAAAAAACTGGCAGATTTACACAAAATTAGCACGCTTTTGGGACCAAGCTGCCACTCCTGGTGCAAATTTGGTGAAATTCTGGCCGGCAGTCTGGGCTGTAGGCATGAGTAACATTTTTTTTTAAAGCTTCTATGAGGATTCCCACAAATGTTGGGCCCCCTCCTATAACCCCCCCCCCCGACAAAACCGCACCAAACGTCGCAGAATAATTCCAAGGGGGCAGTCTGGTCGTTTTGCAAAGTTTGGTGAGGATTCATCCAGGCGGGGCAATGTTATAAGCCACCCAAAAAGTGTTCTTTCTATGAGTTGAGCAACATAACCATAACTACAAAAGCGCTACTGCAGGCCATGTAATGTATATATATATATATATATATACATATATATATATATATATATATATATGGTAATAATTCAATTAATGTCCCCTATTTTAAAATTATTCATGTACATTAAAACATATATTTTTAAAAATTGTACACTTTATAATACATTTTGTGATATTTTACTGACATTGTGCTTGAAAAGTGTCACTTTTCTAACTGTACATTTTAAATATTGTCATTGTTTCAATTAATTTAAAAGTAATTACAAAAATGTGTTTGCAATGCATTTCTCATTTTTTTTATCGTGCCTTTAGTGCCTCAAATCTCAGGAAATTTGTGGACGTTTGAGATTGAGGGTGATTTGTGAGCATTGTTAAGTGCCCATAAAACGCCTCAAACTTTCAGAACATTTCCAAAAAATAATTGAAAGACCTGAGCGACATTTATTGGAAATCTTGCTCATGCGCAACACATTATAATGTTTTCTACTGCTATTGTATGCTGCCATCAAACCTCTTCACAGCAATTGCATTGTAGATGGGGGGGCTGAGTCTAACATTCATGCCCCCCACATGATCCTCAGCACAAAGGCAGAGGAGCGACAAATGCGCCTCACTTCTAGGCCCATCAAAACAAACTTCAAAGTTTTGCAGGTGTGAGTAGCGCTATTCACTCAGACATCGTTCAGACCATAACCAATCGACGACTTGGAAAATATGGAAATCACCTTGATTGAGCAAGTCGACTTACTGCAAACCAGGAATCAATGATGTCAACACTGACATCACCTCAAAGCCCTACTATACACAAGGAACATATGCATCCATTTATGAAGTTAAACTAACATGCACTAGTGTATTGCGTAGAGACACAAAGCATATGCTTATGACCCATGTAGGTAAGAGGACAGATACGTATCTGCCCTTACCCTTGCACCTGATGGCCGCACTTTTACTTATTGTTATTTATTCTATTATCCCATGTACTGCACTGTCCCCTCCTCCTTCCCCCTCGCACTTCCCCCCCTTCCCATGCACTTGCGTGATCTGAATGACACCTGGCCTAGTAGAATCGCTGTCTGTCTTTCCTTTCTTCCCCGTCCCTTGCCTCGTCGTACCTTGAAACACTTGTGTATAGGTGCGTTATAAATGCCATATCATATCATATTCCTTTTGTTGTGTTCATATCTTTTGCTAAAGATGAAACTGCAAGATGCAAGGTGTTAATATATTCAGCTTGCATATGCTTGACTGCTATCCACATGGAGAAGTCATAGGGAATGATATAGAAGCTGTAGGCCTCTGAAATGGATAGCAAAGGAGCGACAGGCTTTGAGTACATGGAAAGGCTGACGCGATCACCACAGCTAGAGTTGAACAGAACCAAAGCACTCAGTCAAGGACAAGTGGAGATGAAAAAGTTGCAGTTATGAAGACAATACGCCACCTACAGAAAGGCAGGCTAAAATATTCACTATTACAGGTAAGAGGGCTTTATTTCGTGGTCTCAAAGCACGTGACCCAGCTGAACAAGACACTGCCCATTCAACCAAGGCAGACAAGGAGAACCAGTTCTATCGAACCAAGGGAGTAGAAGCTAATAGTGTTGCAGCTGGATGTTCAACTGAATGCACCATCATAGGCTTAGGTGATCAGAGAATGGAAACATTAGGAAACACTTTGGCCCTCCATGATCATTCCCATTGCCTTGAAAAGGTACGGTCAGCCTGGTAACTGCCCAGGGTCCCAGGCATGGGAGGACACATTCTGAGTAATCCAGATTCGACTTTCAGCGGGGAGAAAAATGTGTTGCAAGGGTCAATGGTCTCTCTGCGACCCTACAACCCTGTAGACTCGTTTAATAGTGGTGGTCTCAGGAGGGGCTCCTAGACATGGTTCTCCAATCATAGGACTAACCAATAGATTCTCTATATGTAACCAGCTCACACTGACCAATGTAAATGGCTGATGAGTTTGTGGGACGAAACCTGAGTTTGTGACATCAGAACTGTACTAAACCAAATGTCACAGGCTCAAAAGTCGAGAGCTCTGGAGGATATTTGTTTTTACAGTGTGATCCCTATCATTTGATTTCTAATAAAAGACAGTAAATTTGCCCCATGGCTGAGTCTTCCATTCTTGCGGTTAGGGAAGTTTGATGGTGCCATGTGTTCTCTGCTGGTAATCAGGGTGAAGGATAGAAACCCCCGCCCACCTTCAACAGCATTGTTCCAGAGGATCGATTATGTGACAATAACTGATAAGTAACACAACAGGAAATAAAGATAAAACATTTTCAGAGTAGAAACATTATGTTTAAAGAGGCAACAAACCATGTGAATGAAGCAGGAATATTGGGGTACTGAAACATGGTATAGAATTGTATTCATGCACTTTGACATAAAGTGTTAATTTACCTGGTTCCCTCTGAAAACCGATAGTGGCTGGGCCATCAACTCCCCATGAGACAGGATCAGGTCCAGCATTCCATCTCCATCAAAATCAGTGACAGCTCCTCCTGGGAGAACACAGACATTTGACAATTCTCAGTGAGGAACAAGGGGTTGTAATACCTTCCTGTATGTTGCCAATAAACAAACCACACACCATCATCCTGACTTATATTTCTTTCTCTTAATTGTATTGTCCCCGACTGTATGGACACTTTTCACATGAACCCAACAGTTAACATAGTTCATTATAAGAACATACCCTGCGCAGCACCCGTGTTTGACCTAGACTAGCCTATATCTCCATACTTTCCATTTGCCAACAGCAGAAATCTCACAAAATCAAGTATGTCGGGTTCCATGTGAGATTGCCTTCTCATTCTGGTTTATTATGCCAGAAATCTAGGCTCTTGACTTTAGAACCTTTATCTAGTTCTTATGCCTCCTCTTTATTGTAATTAAAAATAAACACGAGGTGGAGACGATTTTCCCTCAATGTGGCCCCATGGGTGGTAAACCCCTCAGCACAGGGTGTATGTGATTAGAAACCCTGTGACCATGGGAAGAAATGCATGATGATGCATGGTGAAAAATTCAGCAAAATAAAAGAAAAACTCTGAGTGTGTGGCCTCAGTGACAACAGAGAAAGAAAGAGACTAAGAGCAGAAAGGTACTGGCCATGTCAAGAAGGCAAATGCAGGGATCCTAAAGAAATGTGTTGACAGTTGGAACTCTGAGGACGAAGATGGGGGGGAACATAACTGATGATGGGAAGACTAGCAGAGGAATGAAGACAGGTGAAGTTGGCCAATTAGAGAACAGGTCATCAATGAAATGTAGAAAAAAAGAGAGCTTCAAGTTCAAGTATAGCCTGTAGACGGACACATTGAGAAAGCGTGAGCAGGCGATGAGGGTGATAATTATATGCTTGCATCCTTAGAAAGATGTTTCCCTTTTCCCCACTGAAAGAGCTTCCATCATGGCTACTATGGCATCTTGACTATGGTAATTCCATCTATGAGTGGCCCCCTACCTACCTACAAGGACGAAGGCTTTAAGTTATGAGACTGTGCATTATCTATCCATGTAATTTCTTCATGCTGTCTTGTCTTTTTTATGAAGTTTACCTTTCTGGCCCAGAACCCCCAGCTCAAGAGGAAGTCAAATGTACTTATTTAATTTATTTAAAGAGGCTGACCAGTCACAGCTGCAGCCTCGCAGCAGTGGTCGCCCAGTGATGAAAGCGAAGACTGTGGATGCTCCAAAGCATTGGAAACATTATCAAATGCTTTATTACATAGTCAAAAGAATCACACACCACTAATGTGCTTAACACAACTATTCTGCGCCCCCTCCAAGCAATTCCATTTTGACAGATCCATCTGCCATACTGGAAGCAACCACGTGGCCAAATCCAAAATAGAGATATAATCAAGGACATGTAAAGGTATATATCCCACTCTAACACCACTGGTAAAAATGCATGACACAATTACAACACAAGGTTGTCGAATAAGGACTACAAGGCTGCCCATCTTTGTCTAAAATAGTTCCACAGTGCAATAACAGCCTAAGAGAGGATCAACGTACAGAGCCACTGTATCTGATATTAAGCAAAGTATGTATTGAGGTTAGTCTTTGATATAAATAGATTTTGCTGCTGCCACCAGAGCATGCTTCTGTTTGCCACCACTTTCTCACTCCCCCTTCCCCATTGGCTGACTCACACTCTGACACAGTCCTTTCCATGCTCCACTCTGCTATATTTGATCCTCTTGATGTTCTTTCCCCTGTCATGAGTATCCGCTTGAAGCCCAAAGCCAAGTGAAACTCTTGGTACGACCCAGACCTCATCAACCTCAAACAGAAGTGCAGGGTGGCCGAGACGAAATGGTGTGCTTCTGGTACATACTCTGACAAACTGGACTGCCGCCTTCTCCAAAGACAATACCAGCTCTCTGTCTGCACCAAGAAGAGAACCTGCATCCAAGCCCGCGTCTCTGTGGCTTCTAACAACTTGGCTGAACTCTTTAAAATCTGCAATGAGCTGGTCAATCTTGCTGCAGACTTTACCTCTCCTGTCCCCTTCCAGTCCCTCTGCACAGCCCTGGCCTCTCATTTCATCTCTAAAACTCAGGACATCTTGTCCTCTCTCTCTTCTCTCCCTCCTCCCTCTACTCCCTGCTCCTCCCTTGGCCCTTCAACAGCCACCTCTCCTCCCTCCTTCTCAGCCTTTCCCCTGTACTCCAGAGACAAGGTTTCTAGAGTCTGATCTATGAAAGTCTTGTCAAAACAAGTTCTCCCCTGTTCCTCCAAAACCATCAAGGACCACATTGACACCCTGGCTCCTACTCTGGCTGATTTCTGCAACCACTCCTTTGCCACTGAAGCCTTCCCTTCCACCGTGAAGTATTCCCTTGTGCACCCTCTACTTAAGAAACCCACAGCCGACCCATCCTGCCCGGCTAACTATCGTCCAATCTCCATCACTCCTTTCCTTGGCAAACCCCTCAAAGCTGGCCATCTCCCAGCTTAATCTTCACTCAGAATCTGTTGGCTGTCTCCATGACCATCAGTCTGGCTTCAGAGCAGCTAGAAGCACAGAAACTGCTCTCCTGAACATCCATGAAGACCTGCTCTCCAACCTCCATTCCAACACCCCCGTGTCCTCATCTTACTTGATCTCTGCTCTGCCTTTGACACGGTCAAACATGCCATCCTGCTCAACTGTCTCCGTCATAACCTGGGTATCAACAATCAGGCCCTGGCTTGGCTGACCTCCTTCCTCTCCGATCAACCCTCCCAGGTCCAACTTGGGTCCTTCCTCTCTTCTATCTGTAGCTCGACCTGTGGTATTCCCCAGGGGTCTAACCTCTCTCCCTGGCTGTTCAACCAATACCTAGCACTTCTTGTCCACTGCATTGCCACTCTCTGTCCCAACTTTCAGTGCTATGCAGATGACACACAGCTCGTTTTCAGGCTCCCTTCAGCCATCTCTTCTCCTTCTCTCATCTTTGAATGTCTGTCCTCCATCCAGGAGTGGTGTGCCACCAATGATCTCTGCCTTAATGCCAGGAAGACCAAGATTCTCCTCATCGCCACACCTGCTCCCTCCTTTCCTGTCACTCTCTGGCCGGCCTCTCTTGGCCCTCTTCCTGCCCCTACCTGTGAGGCTAAAGACCTCGGGGTCATCTTTGACTCCACACTTTCCTTCTTTCCTCACATCTCTGATGTCTTTAAGAAGTCACACTACCAGCGCACCTCCTCAGAGGTATTCTTCCTTACCTCTCCTTCCCCCAGAAGCTCACTGTCTCCAGAGCTCTGGTTCTCTCTAGGCTGGACTACTGCAACAACCACTTTATAGATCTGCCTGCCTCCACTCTCCGCCCTCTGCAACTCATCCAAAACAGGACTGCAAGATGTGTCCTTGGACTCAAGCCCAGGGATCTTATCTCTCCAGGACTGAAATCTCTGCAATGTCTTCCAGTGGCGGCCAGGATTAAGGTCAAAACCCTCTGCATTTTCCACAAGGCCTCTGGGGCCTGGGACCTCAATACCATCAACTCTCTCTTCCTAAATATCTTCCTTCTCGAGCTCTTCACTCATCCACCTCCAACTCACTCAGTGTTAGTCGCTTCTCCAAGCAGCAACTTGGTGGTAGATCTCTCTTTTCTGCTGGGGTCTCCCTCCGGAACATCCTCCCTGCCTCTCTGAAACTTGAGGAGAACCATCTTCGGTTCCGGAAGCACCTCAAGACCTTTAACTTTGCTTCTGCTTTGTCTCCTCCTCTCCCCTGCTGGTCTCCTGGCTGAAACTGCAATGGTTACCTGGATACCCTCTGATAGTGGGCCCAGCACCCCCACACTAGTTGCACACCTGCACTGCCCCTTGGCAACCCTTGCACTCAGGGGCTGTTTCTGTATCTCTACAGCCCCTGCTAGCACTTGACTTGCCACCAGCTGGCTGCACTTTTATTTATTGTCTTTATTTATTTTACTGTTATCCTATGTACTGCACTGCCCCCCCCTTTTCCCTCAACAATTTTCCCCTTCCCCCATCCCCTGCACTTGCATGATCTCAATGTCACCTGGCCTAGAAGGATTGTTGTCTCTGTCTTCCCTCTGTTTCCTCTCCCTTGCCTCGTCGCGCCTTGAAACACTTGTGTATAGGCGCTTTATAAATGCCATATCATATCATAGCATACCAACCGTGATTGTTATGTTATGTTATGTTATACTAAGTTTATTTAGACCGCACACCACTACCATTTTCATGGTCTCCAGAGGTTCTGCAAGGAAAAGTGGGCAGGGTTCATTATTTAGGAAGAGAAGAATAGGATAGGTATTGTCCTCACCTGTTGATGCATGCAGAACCAGGAGCAACTGGCTTCTGTGCATGTGAGCTTTCGAGATGTGCTTTGTTATGTGCATTGGGCTTGTTGTGTCCAGAAGTGCAGTATGTAGAGCCTGACCTGTTTGTTATCTGGGGTGATTGGGTTTGTAGCTTGGTTAGATTGATGTGCAGTTTGCGTGTTTTAGTGGGTTCATTCGCTAGCCAGCTGGGTGTTGTAGGTCAGGAGTGTGGGATTGTGTTTGAGATAAGTAGTTAATGGGTTTGGGGTGATCTATGTTATTTGTAATTATGTTATTGTTTTCCATTCCCAAATATCCCTTGTTTTCCTTGCTGCTGGTTTATGGTGTGTAGAAGCAGGGATTGAGTGGGTTGGGTGCTCCATTCATGGGGGTAGGGGGTTGTTAAATGGTTGGTTGGTGTTTATCTCAGTGAGTTGAAAAGTCAGGTTTTTAGACGTTTACTGAAAATGAGGTGGACTTCCGTCGTTTTTGTTTCCTGAGGGATTGAGTTCCATAGTTTGGCTATCAGATAAGAAAAGTCAGTTCCTCCAGATTTTCTTTTCTCATAGTGTCTTGTTTCTATTTGGAGGTTGGTGCTGAATCTTAAGTCTCTCCTCGGCTGGTAATCGGATGATTTTTGTTTGGATTAATTTGTCTTACTGTCTGTGTAGTGATTTATGGGCAATGCAGAGGGCTTTGAAGTTGATAGGCGTCTCTCAAAACATGTGATTAAATATAGCCCAGTGTTGGAGACTGAAAGGGCAAAACTGTCATGTTCGTTCAGTTTTGTGTTGGTTTTCATGATGTATTAAACTGGTGAACTAAGCTTTTTTTATATATCCTTATCAAATGACTTACTTCAAACACACATACTGTGTAAGCTTGCTTAGAAACCCATACTCCCTCAGGTACAGGATACAACATATATAGTGCCCTCCCTCAAAGACTATTCTTGGAGAGCTGGCTGTGAGCGTTTCAAAAGTTTGTAGCAATGCTTTCCTAATTTTAGTTGGTAGTGCCTATGATGTGTTTCTACCAGAGGTACTTGTGTAAAAGCCAGTGCAGATTCCTGCAGCCAGGAATTGTTCTGATGATACAAATGTGGCCATAGTTAGTCATAGCTCTGATAGCCACCAAGTTTAATTGTTGCAGTATCTATGACCACATAGTATCGGTTTGTGGTTTATGCCTAGATTCAAGGTTGAATTTACACCTAAAAGAATATGCTTCCTGAAGAAAACAGCACTATTTATGATCATGGCCGCCAATTGATATTGCACACGTGTCAGCTCCTCTTAGTCAGTTCTGCTATGGAAAGTGCTGTGTATTCTGTTCAGCTGGATGGAGACTGCCAAATGGTAGGGCAGGAACCTAGAAGACTGCGCCTCTTCTTTGATCGCTTTGTGAGGGCAGGTAACACCCGTCACCAGAGAAAGCTGCACAGCAGGTAGCCATCCTGCGGCTGGGCATCAAAGGATCACACACATTCAAAAGAAATAGCCTCACACTAGGGTGCTACATCTCTAAGGCCTTTGTTCTTAGTAAGAAGGTAAGAGGGTGGGGTTAGACTAGGCAGGAGTGCTATGGTCACTTGAAGGAGACTTCCATCATCTTGCTTCCCTCTATCTCTCTTTCTCTTTTCTGTTCCCTCCACTTCCTCTGGAGCAAAGCACATTGGTTGTTACATCAAAATGGCAAATTCCACTCTGTTTAAGAGCAGGAATTGGACCATTAAGGCAGGGTATCTTTAGGCCAATCACCTGGGGGTTTCTGCCTTTAAAAGGAGGCATCTTTCACCCCCTTCAACAGATTGTACTTGCAAGACACAAAGATTCACCTGAAAAGAAAGATGCACTTTCAAAATCCCTCAGCCTAAGGTGAAAAAGGAGCCATCCAAGGCAGAAAACAGCTATGCCCCCTATCTACTCCCAGGGCACAGTGGGTGTGACCTTTGGTGTGGACCATGACCTTCTACTCTGCATGGTAATCTTCTAGAGCCTGAGAGAGCAGATGCTGGATGGGACCAGCCTCTTCTCGAGTACCCCTTAGTCAGCTTCACAGCAGCCAGAGAGCCAGACCAGCCAAAGTTCCCTGTTCCACCGCACCAAACTAGTTGCTCCATATTCACCACTCGTTGAATGAGAAGGAAGGCGCTGGTGCTGGTTTTTGACGTCCTAAATCAATCGGACCAATTACATTCACTTCAAATCTGCTCAGAGCTGCATTGTGCCCTAGCCAAGCCTGTTACCTGCTAGCACCGAATCGACTGCTTGACACCAGGATCTGATGCAAATCACTAGTGAGTCACACGCCGACTCTGACCAGGGGTTACTATCACAGCTTGATCCAGCTAGCACTTGAATGGCTGTCTTATCGACATGCACATCAATGCCCCCAAGATAATCATTTCGATGACAGTCGCCCGCCTACTCGAACCGTTGGAGCATCACTCATTGACAACTCCCAGTGGCTAACGACTGACCAGATCTGGCCTAAATGTGTCGAGATCCTGGGACTGCCCTGACCTGCATCATTGAGAGCCTCCATTCTACCGCACAGAGTGGCCACATTTGTCCCTACTTGATGCCTGCTTGCTGCTTGGGCCTACACAATCGAATTTGCTCGAACTGAGACTGATTAGCTTGCATCATCACCTGACACTGGGTCTTTCTCTGTCAAACCACCAAGAACTGAAACCAGGTACTTTGACTCTGAACTGCCATATCTAGCCAATTGGGACCTAGAGAATGGTTAGGTCATGATTGCACCTATTTTCAATAGTGACATATCCTTCTTGTGGTTCATAATTTACCTACCACTCCTGGAACTATGGTCAGATTGCTACTTTCCTCACTTTGTTGCATCTTCTCTATTATCACTTTTGGATGGGTTTTTGTACAGTATTTGCTATTCATTCTATTGCAGATGGTGTGTTTGATTAAAGTATGCATATTTTTTTATTGAATATTAATTGGACATTCCTTTTTGTTTGGACTGTGTTTCTGTGTTTTTTGGGTCACTACTGGTTCACCTTCCCACCCCTCTTAAGAGCACAGCCTTACCTCAGCCTATGTTAGCACAAAAGGCAAAGAAGGTATATCTCTTAATGTTCCCTGTTTTACTTTTATTACTGCATTGGGTTTTGGTTTGTAGACATGCAAGGGCTAAGTGGGCCATTTTACCTCAACTCATCTTTGTACTCTTGGGGCGCAGAATCAAACTGGTCACAGTTTGACATCAAAATATTTGATTGAACACAAACTTTTGACTACAGCTTCAGATCTTTGTCCTCAAACCAATTCGACAAAGGGCATGTGTCAGTTAATTGTAGGAAGGGATCTTTAGACACCAAAGAGTATCACTGGCCAACTGTTTGGATATTGTAAAACCTCATGGAACCTGCAAACTTCTAGGACCCTCATCACAGCAAAGCTCTGCCATTTGTATGTAGCTATACGAATTTCCTCTACCAAGTTCAAATTGATGATATTGCTCACTCCCCTTGATCTGGGTTCCTGGGAAAAATCCTGGGACATTATGATTGGGGCTAATGGCTACCAACCTTCTTCTTAGGCCCATATTTATTTGAAAGGTTTGCTCCACTGACTTCTGGACATATGGAATAAGATGACAAATGAAAGAGAGATTGAAGTGTGGGGTGTAATCAAAGGCTCCAAAAAAACAGAACTGAAGGGTCTACTGGGGAAATTACCTGCCTGCATTCGGAAACCTGCAAGCTGAAAAGGGACCTATTAAGGCAGACTGCTTGGTGTATTTCTGCAGTTGACATCCAGAGAAAGCTAAAACAAATATGTAATCCAAATGCAGATTGGAAAAGCACATCACATTACTGGCTGAGAAATAAATGCAGCATTTTCACTGAAACTGCCGCCCATCCAAGGTGGTGCACTGTCACTATTCAGACTCACCGTTCAGCAGAAAACTAACAGCAGATAATTAAAAGTGTATTTTATTAATGACTGAAATAAAGAGCCCTGTATATTCAGCACAAAAGCAAAGTGAACCCTGATCAGTAAAAAACTCTCCATGTCAAAGAATCAAGGCTGATTTTAGAAAATGCAATATGTGAGGTCCTTTCAGAACAAATAGTGGGTCCCTGGTCAAACTTCACAAATGACTCCACTCGCTGAAAGCCTGGTGTGTGCATCCCAACTGTTTAAAACTTCAATACAATCTGGCCTACCTAAAAGGTGTTGAAAACCAAGTGTCCCCCAGACTTTGAGTCCCTGAAAGCTCATTTCTGTGCAGGGCAGGTGGCCTATCTGGTGCATGACTGGAATGTAGGGGGAGGTGTGAAAAAACTGTGAGAGAACACAGGAAACAAGACGTTTTTCAAATCAAAAGGTGGACCCTTTCAGATAAGAGGACAGGATACCAGATGTCTGCAGTGGGGCACCTCAGTGTTGGCTGGTGCATCCGAGGTATTTACGATCTGCAGCCTACACTTCAAACAACAAAGAGACTAACACAAATAAAACATTCTGTTTACAGGCTTGCCTAGAGTGGCAAATGGCCTGGAGACCAGAGAGCTACAATGTCCATAACATGAAGATTGACTATTATCCTTTAGGCTTTTTTCTCAACAACCATAGGTCGTACTGCATTCATTGGCCCTCATTACGACCCTGGCGGAAAGTGACTGACCGGACCGCCACAGCGTAAATAGCGTTTCCGCCATTGCACGAAGGAGCAAAGTGCGGCCCATTCCGACCCATCGGGCACGAGCACCACGGCATGGCGGAAGTGCAAAGTCCGCGATGGCGGAAATGACCCCAAAACGGCCCACACCGCCGCCGTACGGCGCCCTAGGTGCAATACCGCCACCCATCACAGCGGACACCGCAGTGTGCGCCTACCGGAAAGTACGGTGACCGGAAATATACGGAAACGGAAGTAAAAACATGGGCCCGGAACGGGAAACATCCCGCCGTACACCTATAAAACCACTAAAACCACACAACCACCAAAAACACTACCCTGAGACACACCCCAACCCGTCATCCACCCTAGCGAAACCAAGAAAAATGGGAAAAGTAGCGAAGAAAGCGTGCGACCACAAGCGGCAGGTCCACTTCTCCCGTGAGGAACTCACCGTGCTAACAGAGACCCTCCAGGAGAATGCAGCCGTCGTCTTCTCCACGCAAATGACCAGGACGGCACTTGCAAACAAGAAGGCCATATGGGCTCTGGTGGCACAGCGGGTAAGTGCGGTGGGGACCGCACCCCGCAACCCACAGCAATGCCGAAAGCGATGGGACGACCTGCGGATACGCGTCCGCAGCATACTCTCTGCCAACCGCAACATTGCCACAGCCACCGGGGGAGGTCCTGAATCACCCATCAAGTTGACCCCCTGGGAAGAAATCTGTGCCTCCACCATCGGAATGGAGAGCATAGAGGGAGTCGGAGGGATGGAGAAAGGAGTGCAGACATCCGAAGATTCAGGTAGGTGGGCCAGATAAAACAATGCCAAATCCACAAAGTCCATTCATGTGAAGTACCATGTGTCCACATAGTGCAACAGAAACACATGTCCAGGAGAACGTCCACACACATCGGCCTGATAGCGCACGTTAAAACCCACAATAAATACATAATTAATTAAAAAACCCTAAAACACGCACTACACGTGCAGCAGGCACACCCTAACTGCAGGCTGCCAAACAACTGCACCCTCACTCCACACACAAATGAAAGCACCTCCAAGGCCCCGACCCAAATCACCCTCAGGTACCACCCCAATGCATGTGATACAATGCCATTCCAATTCCCACAGACCCATCAATAACCTTCGCCCTCCTTTACTCCACCACAGGGTCCGATCCAAACGACGAGCATCAGGACACCCCTACCAGCACACCTGCAAAGAGGGCCAAGACCAACGGCCAAAGACCCTCCACCTCAGCTGCACGCATCAAGACACGGCAGCAGCACAAATCAGGTGGCAGCACAGAGGAGGGAACATCAACAGGCACCCCAGCAGCCAGCATGCCCACAACACCACCACCACAGGTCCCCCCAACGGATGCCACAGAAGGCACTGCCTCTGGTGGCAGCAGCACCATAGGTGACACCCCATTGATGGCAGCATGCTCCGACACAGAAGACGGGGATGTCGAAGTCAGATCCATCCATGACCTGTCCCAATCCCCCTGTCTGTCCCATCCCGTACAACATGAGGATGCCACGCAGGGGCACCCACAAGACGACGACTGGCCATCCCCCACAAGCCCTGTGGCAAGGCAACATGAGGTCCACAGCGCCTCTGTGACACCCCCGCAAATGGCCATGGCCCAGCAGAGGCAACAGTCCCTCGACCAGTTAATCGTGCAACAGCAGCAACTGGCCACGCTCCTCAAGGACCATGCCGATGAATGTGGGGGCACTAAGGCAGACATAGAAACATCAACTGAGACACTTAGGGCAGAAATGGAGAGAGGTACAGAGACACTAAGGGCACAAATGGAGAGAAGCACCGAGAGCCTGAGGGGGGAACTGCATGCGACGTCCAAAGACGTATGTGCCGAACTTGCCGCAGTGCGCCGTGTGCTCACTGAGCTCTCGCAAACCCTCAGGGACATGCATGGACGTGAGCAGGCAGAGACATCATCCATTGCAAGTTCCGTCCAGGGCAGCCCCCAACGTAGATCTGGGAGGAACCTGCGCTCCACAGGCAGGGGTGCCCCTGATACCCGCAGAGGGGGCTTGCAATAGCGACTGCCCACTGACAATGAGCATCTTTGGACACTGGTGTTCGGGGGGGAGGTAGGAGGGTGGAGGGGGTGTGTTGGGCTCACTTGGGTGGCGGGTCGATAGGGTGTTCAACATGATATCACATATGCCATAAACAGTGCACGATCAACCAATGAGATGTGTGGACATTGATCTTTGTGTACTAGGCCATCATAGGCGTACAGTCCATATTGTGCATGTCCCAGACACACACAGTGCCACGAGTCCCGTGTCCATGTATCAGCCACCAGGCGTGAGTGCTAGAAGCATGCATCAATGAGATGCTGACGAATGTCACGGCCCTCCGGTGCCTCGCAGACTCCTTGAGGTGCTGCCACATCCCCACCCTCATCATGACCATCATCAGGTGCTTGCAGTTCTGCGTCAGGGGGCATGGGCACATTTCTACGTACGCACATGTTGTGGAGCATGACACATGCCATCACCATCTTTGCAACCTTCTCATGGCGGTACAGGAGTGCCCCGCCAGACCTGCTGAGGCAGCGGAAACGACCCTTCAGTAGGCCGAATGCCTGTTCAATGACTACACGGGTACGTGAGTGGGCATGGTTGTAGTCCTCCTCATGCTGGTCCCGTGGGTTCCGGACTGGTGTGAGGAGCCATCTCTTCAGTGGATATCCAGCATCACCTGTATGTGGACGATAAACGTATGATGTGGAATGCCATTGCTACGTACGCACACCCCCCCCCTTCCTGCCAGGTCATTGCCGAATCACATACCCCACATTATCATGCATGTAATGAGACTCACCGAGTAGCCAGGATCTGTTCCCTGCGTGTCGCTCCATGTAGCGTGGTATTGTAGAGTTCCTCAAGACCATAGAATCATGGGTTGATCCAGGGAATCGGGCACAACAATGTGTAATGATCCTGTTGGAGTCACACACCATTTGTACATTCAGGGAATGAAATTGTTTTCGGTTGCGGTACTGGGCCTCCATGGCATGTGGGACGACCAATTCCACATGGGTGCAGTCGATGGCACCAATGCAACCCGGTATGCCGGCAAGTGCATGGAATCCCACTTTTGTGTTGGTAATTTCCTGCTCCGAGCGTGGTAGAGAGATGTAGTCGTCTGCGTGCTGCAGGAGGGCATCGAGCACTTGCAATAGTGTCCGTGAGAACATTGGCTGAGAAATGCCATGCAACTGTCCGACTGTGTGCTGGTAGGTGCCTGTGGCCAGGAAGTGGAGTACAGACACCACCTTCAGTAGGGGTGGGATGGCGGTTGGGCTATCTATCATGCTGACAAGGTCAGCCTGTGTCATGTCCACAATGGCGGCTATGGTGTCCCGGTCCAGACGGTAGAGGGTGTGGATCTGCTCATCAGTGAGGTTGAACGGATGTGCTCGGAGGCGTGGGATTGCGGGCTGCCTGCGTGGTGGTAGTGGCTGTGCTGGCGGCCCTTGCTGGCCCTGTCTTGCCCTCCTCCTCCTCCTGCGTCTCCTCCGTGCGGCCGGTTGTAGTTGGTGTTCGTCTTCTTCTTGGAGTTGGAGTACTTGCAGTGCTATCAGGTCCCCCAGGGCCAACATCGCGAGTCCAGCCGGTAGCATTTCGGAGTGGGTGTGGTTGTGAGAGGAGACTGGGTGTGCAATTTATGTGTTTTCAGGCTGTATGGCCTCCACCTGTGGTGATTCATTCCACCTGTGCAAACTGCTCTCCCCTTTGGCCGAGCACGTCCCGCACACAACGCTGCAATTCGAGGAATGGCATCTTGCTATTGCAATCATGTATTTGTACCCGATGGCCGTGTAACATTGGTTGATATGTTCATTCTGCTGTGGTCCCATTGTTTCACATACTATCTGTGCAGTCGCGAACAGACTTGTGAAGGGTCAGTGGTACGTAGTACTCGAGTAACGATGGGCCCTCATGCATCACTGTACCGAGTTGCAACGACGGGCGGGGCGTCCCATTTGTGGGTGAAGGCAGTTGCCATTTTCACACACAGCCGCACTAGATGGATTAATTTGTGATTTCAAACGGCCACAGATGCCTCTTCGACGTGATGTTGCAAATGAGGAATTCGAAGGGCGGCGCTTTCGGTTTTCAGCTAGCGGCGAGGAAATGCCCACAGGTCTGACTGCAAATATAACGTTCTATTGTTCAATGTCCTTGAGACAGGGGCCATGGCGAGGATGCAATGATTGATATGAATGGTTTGGGATGCGCAATAGCGACGTGGGCGATGAGGCCGGACGTTCCCAAATACATGTTACTTCACTACACTGGAATTACGGGCTGGGGCACTGTGGATTTTGCAGGCTGCATAACGCACAGACTCAATGGATATTTCTAATGTTATGTGAGTAAATATTCAGGCGTTTTAATCCCGGGATGAGGGAATGATGAATGGATGCATGGGCAGGTGATTTGATACAGAGTTTGCCATGTACAGGGCTTCTTGGAATCTATCCGCCTCCCCTGCGCTATGTGATGCAGGGCTGCCATAGTGGGACCATCGTCTATCTGGCCTTGTTGAGCCCTCCCTGTCTCGACGCGCCCTCAGACACTTGTGTCCATGCACGTTACCAATCCCATCTGATGGATTCTGTTTTGACAGACGCATGCACAGGTACACTCGTTTGTGATGGTGTTTACACCTCGATATAGATAGTTATGAGTCGCAAGTGGTTTTTGGGTGGTGATGATCCTTTGGAGTGGGCTAGCATGCATATGGCTGTGGATTTAGTGTGATCATTGAAGTGAGTTGTTCGAATGTAGTTCTGATGGCCATTCTATTCTTTTTCTTTTCTTTTGGTTGACAGGTATCTCCTCCCCTTTTGCCACTGCCATCTGTATGCCACTCCTGCAGATGGCTTTTACTCCCGACACCTGCTGCTTCGTGTTAATCAGTGGAGCAGCATTACGATCTTATGGGACGATCGCCAATGGGCCACATGCCCTTACGCAGTACTGGTGGCTCGGAGCAACATTTCGGCCTTTCAGCTGGACTAGTGCCTCCCCATTGGGACGGCCCTGCGGTTCTGTGCGCTTCCATGTTGCCTTTTCGTACGTGAATGTGGCTCTGTGTACCATGATGGAACAGGGCGTCACACAAGTAGTGGCTGGTCATTTCTTGCGGATGCAGCCCACAATGGTGAAATGTGTTTTGGAGTTCATGGCCTAATGGCTGTATGGGCTTGGTGATTTTGTTGTGCATTAAATTTCTATTCTGATTTGGCCCATGTAGCGTTCTTCTTTGCAAGTGATGTGGCATATTCCTATTTGGGGAGCGATGTATTGGGAGGAGATCTGCATTGGGTTCCAGCTTCGGAGTTTAGTTGCGTGGTACTGTACTGGGCACGTTTGCCTACGAAGCCCAGTGAGGTCAGGGATGGGGGCTGCCAATATGACTGTTTGAATGTTGTCATGCTCAGGGGCGGGGGATTGGGTTTTGTGTAACAGATGCCGGTCAGCCAGGTGGACTGGTGGAATGATGTGATTTTCGGAATATTGCTGGTCACAGGTGCCTGTGTTTGCGTGCGTTTCGGGGGGGGGGGGACTGTGGTCATGTCCATTGGATTGGCTTCTGTATTCGTGCCATCTGTGCCCTGCAGCTCCCATTGGCCCCTCTTGTGTTTCTTTTGTTCGTTGGCATGCATGGGTGACTTGTACATTTCACTGGTTGCATTGTGACTTCATTGCACGTACGGGGAGTTGTACTTTGTGGGCAGGGAGCGGTGTACAGGCACTCAGTGGGGCCGTTTACGGTTGATTCGCGATGCCGTACTTCTCACCATGGCGGAATGGTACATTCCGCCATGCTTGATGGCGTTAGGTACATGTCCGCTAGGGTCGGAATTAGCGTACCCTTGCGCCATGGTGGTGTTTACGGTTTGGCATGGCGCGCGCGCGCGTGCTTGGTGCAGTTAGCGTTGGCGTTCACTACGGTGTCGCTAATGGCTTCGTACTTTGCGGTGACGGGTCATAGTCGCACCGAGCGCTATTCGATGGCGGTATTGCATTTCCGCCATCGTTTTCCGAATTCCGCCAGGGTCGTAATGAGGGCCATTGTCATTTAATTTCTTAGATAATTTACTAGCAATTTTGTTGAAATAAAATTCATCGACTTGCAACTTAGGGAATTATAATGGCCAGCTAAAAGGGATTTTTGGCTGCACCAAACATGTCCCAAATGTGAGAATTGGTATGCTGTTGAAGGGTAATGTGGGGAGTAAATTACATGTTCCTAACTATTATGCTTTTTGTAAAAATGGTGGGAAATTGCCAAACGGCCATGCAATATGATGCGGACCCACCTATTGTTTTATTAAATTCCCCATGAATAGCTGAAGGAATATTATGGAGAGTTACTAGTAAATCAAAACATTTTTGACACATAACTAGATTTTTGCCAAAAGTTGACATGAAAGCAAAAGGGGTTTGCAAATGGGAATTGCGATATATAATATAATATAATATAATATAATATAATATAATATAATATATCTGCAATGCACTATATAATATAGTTTAAAAAAAGTTTTTTAGAGAAAATGGGGGTTGGGGAGAAACCCCCCATAAACAAATGCCTTTGAAAATGTTTTTTCCCATCCGTTTGACTCGAAAAAATGGCATTCGATCCTTTGTATTTTGAACCTTTAACCTATAACCAACAGCTACAAGGAAACATCAGAAGAAATTGCTGAGATTGCATCTGGGTGGGCCTGTTTATTGCTGGGGAGGCCAACAAAAATGCAATGGGTCCTATGGTGAAGAGCACAGGACCAACCCTGAGAGTGGAGTTACCAGACCCCAGCCCTGTTCTCCAAGAGGGTCCTGAAATACAGCTGGCTTTCCTGAACTTTAAACAGAGGTTTTCAATGTGAGTAGGATAGGGCCAATTGAAACCAGGGTGGGGTGGGGGTGGGGGACTTTGTAGATACTTAGCCTTTTTACTAAAAATATGAATTTAATTAATTCCCCTTGGCAGAACACCCCAGGTTGATTTTTATTAAAATTCAAAATTAACATAGCTCATTTCAATTGAAAACTATAGACCAATCTCATTGGGTACTTCTATTGGCCCAGTTTCCCCAACAAAGGCCTTTCAGTGCAGAGGGGTGGGGGGCTGAAAATTCTAAATACTTGAATCAACCCACTTTTTACTGCCCAACTTCCCCTAACACAGGACTTTAAGTTCAGGGAAGGGCTCAAAATCAATAATACTTGAATGAGCCCAATTTTTACTGTTCAACTTCTCCAACACAGACCTTTAGCTGAGGGGGTGGGGGTCTGAAAACAAACTCCTAAATCAGGCTTTGTGTTTATTGTGTTTATTGTGAAGAGGAAGTGTGGGTGTACAAATCGATAAACCAACCTGCTAGCCTTTTTAGCACACAAGAAAATCAAAATTGCACATCATTACCTATGTAAATTACTTTTGTTCATTGACCAGATTACTTCTTAAAGTGAAATCTGTATAAAGTAAAGAATTGTGATGTGTGTTTTTCCCAACCAACTTGTGTGATATATTTGTCTGACAAGAAGTTTAGTTGTGAGCCACAATGAGAGTGGTGTGTGTCGTTTTAGAGTGATCTCTATAACCTATCTTCCAAATAAACACATATATATTTCCCATAGCCCTTGCCTCATTCTTGGCTCACTGTGGGCAATGGGGGGAGGGGAGGGTATTGATTTGTGTGACTTCATATGAGTCTTCAGTAAGGCCAATGCAAACAAAAAACCTAAGCGAGTATTACAGGCCTCCTTGATTGGGGTTGGGAAGGATCTCCCCAGGTTAAAGGTGTTTGCTATATAACGCAACAGAAGAATCGATAATGAACGAATACTTGATGGGACCTCCAGATGGAAAAGCCCTGCCCTGAACCTTGTAGAGCCAGATTTCCTACATTGCATTCCATTGTGAGAGCAAAATCGGTTCTCATTCATTTTACTATATTATTGGTCTATTAATTATGCTAAGAGGACCACGTATGTGAAAAAATATTCATTAAATACAGAAAAATAATGACATTGTTAGTCATAATTTACATTTTTGGTCTCAGTGAAATGACAAAAAATTGCATTTAAATCTATGTTTTGTGGATGGATATGCTAGGTTTAGCCCGCGGCTGTCAAACTTCAAAAGAAAATCATGACATGGTCAGAAATTACCCTGTTTTCATTTTCTCCTCCCCCTGCACCTGTTTTAATAGACTCAGTGGGATACCCCTCATTCCGAGGCATTTTAAAGCACTTCCCGTCTGTAAATCCATGATGTGCTTATATGCGCTTAGAAATGCCCAGACGCACCCCTTTATTCGCACAAAGGGGGAAAAATGGCAATCTGAAGGAGGTTGTCTAGGATGCCTTAATTCAGATGTCCTTTATGCATTGGGATGATAATGTTTTGGACTTAAATGTGGCTGTGTGTTAACACATCTCCTCACTTGCGCCAAAAAACGTTTTGAGAATCGAGCCCCTAGAGTGAGAGAAAGAGAGGGAGGGGAGAAACAGAGCACATGGTAACAAAGGCATAGGTGGCTCCAGTGAATCCACAGTTTACTCCACGCTCCGACCCACATAGAAAGAGAGAGACAAAGTGAGACGGAGAGAGCGAGAGATAGAGAGACAGAGAGACAGAGAAAGAGACCGAGACAGAGAGAGAGACACATAGGCCCTCATTACGACCTCTGCGGTAGCCATGCCACTATTGGCGGCATGGCTGCCGCCGAAATCGCATCCAGGTCCACAGAATGAGGAATTACTGGCCCATTTCGAGTTTGGAAGGCCCGGTAATTCCTCCCTCCAAGGACCCAGACACGGTCCTTCCCCATTCCCATTCAGCCCCCGTAAGGCTGAATGGGAATGGATGAGGGAGTAAACAACGGGCCATTACGAGTTGGCCCGTTGTTTGCTCCCACTTCCCCTCGCGGGACCCGGTAAGCACACCTGGTTTTACCAGACGTGCTTACTGTGTCCCGCGAGGGGACCTCGTAATGTGGCGGAACGGGTTTAACCGGTCCGCATCTTTTTGCGGCACTCGTTAACCCGTTCCGCCAGGGTCGTAATGAGGCCCATAGAGATAGAGAAAGAGAGAGGCAGAGACAGAGAGAGAACGCTGGATTAGCATGTAAAATGCTGAGTACAGTTAGTTATTATCATAAGCGCTCCGTTATGCATCTATATTGTTGTATACCTCTGTAAAGCGCTATGTTGCTTCTCGACGCTAGGTCCCCGCTCAATAAATACTATAATAATAATAATAACGTCCTCAATGACCCACTCAAATAAGTATGCATGTATGCGTGCATCACCTTCACCTGTTTTCACAAATATCGATGCAGCGTGTAATCTCTGTTCAATGATGTCAGTAAATGAATAGAGCTGTATGTTGGTTTAGTAATGCAGCTTGTTTGAAAAGTGTTCTAAGGGCACTCTGTCTATACAAATACAGCGGTAACTCTTTGCATCTTTGCGAATTTGCCATACTCAAAATGATCTCCTTCCCAGCAACTATAATGCCTTATGGTGGTAACTTGCACTAAGGATTGTATAGGTATTTGATGCTCATTTGGGATTCGAACAGTGTGGGGCTTCGACGTTTGTACACTCTTCAGTTTAATAGCAATATTCATTGTTAAAATCGGACTGCAAACTGGTGACAGGAAAACCCTTTTCCCCAGGAATTAAGCAGTCGGTTTCTTGCAGTTTATAAATGTCGGTAAAGAAGCATTTGGCGCCACCCTGAGGTTCACTGGAAACATGACATTTCAAGGCTAACGTTGGTCTCGTTGGGAGCATAACGCCACATTTAGCAGAAAGAGCCGACAGTGGGGCTCGGATTCCTCTCATATGAGGCGTGGACTAAGCGAGTGGAGCAGATTAGTAATAGGTGTTCTGTATTAGGTTAGGATTTGTAATATGAACCATAGACACCCTTTTACGCTGTTAAGAATAGAACTATGGCCCTTACACATTCCGAATACCCAAAGCTCTCATTCAAATCCATCTTGTTATAAGCAAGCCTATAAATAAAGGAGGAGCATAAGAGCAGTGCCTGAAGTGGCACTGAAAAATGTGCCTGGGCTCATCAAGGGGTTGTGGCCTAACGGCGGGGGCCGGGGAGTCACCTGCTGGGCCGTTAGGCCAACCTCCCTTGATGAGCCCCGGCTCAATGGGCTACAGGTGCCCCAGCACCCTCTGCCTCCTGGGGGAAAGGGTGCTGATCTATGCATTTATTTTCTAAAGGCTTGCCTGGCAGGGGACAGCGCATTTACAGCCTTAATGGTGGTGCTGCCCCTCGCCAGCTGGGGAAGGGCAGCGTCACCATTGAGGCTGGCAGAGGTCTTTTTTGTTTCAAAATCCTGAAGCTCCCGATTCAGGGGAGGTTCAAGATTTTGAAAATAGGACTCTGCTTCCAGAGGCCTCACCTTTCTCTCCATAATGTTGGCGCTGGCACACGGGCATCTCTTGCTTGAAGAGATGCCTCACAGGTGCAGAGCCTGCATTATGGAAAAAAGGTGTTTTTTTCTGAGGCCTGATGCTCTCGCACATGAGCGAGAGCTTCAGGCTTTATTTAGAAAAAAACACCTTGTCATGTAGCGGCCGGGGCTGGCAGGGGAGATTAGTGAGCCCAGGCAGGGCCTGCCTCAGAACGAGATTTCTGAGCCTGCCGGGGCTCGTCCTTGGCTAGCCCCGGCCCACTTAAAGCCCTGCATAAGGGTCTAGTTTCTTTTATCCTTTTAAAACGCTTTGTTCTTATAGTGTCCAGCAGTGGGTGCGTTCACGATTTTTCCAAATAAGTGGATTAAGGCATGGAAAGAAGAAGACCATCCAATTTCGGCAATGTGGGGAATTCAGGATAGGACTCCTGGTTTAAATTCATCTTCTTCTATCACATTTCCAGAGTAAGAAATAATGGCGAGCGCGTCACAGGAATTTAGCATAAGGTCCCAGCAAATAAAATAAAAAAAAATCCTTGCAAAGATGCCAAAAATAGACAGGTTTGTGTAGAACACATTGCAATGAAAACATGGTTGCAACATAAGCAGCCGACATGAAGAAATATCCTGCTAGCTCTTTGAAAACAATTCAATGGGAACGGTCCCCAATCCAGAGTTAGTGAGCAGTAAACAACTTGCCTGAACACATGCACACTTTTTATTCCTTCTTTAAGGTGCCCTTTCCACAACAAAGTCCAATAAAGACATCAATATCCTCATGGACAAGGCCCCAAGACCCACATCCTTGGTCAGATTGTAAGAAGATCATTCTTCCAATTTGCAACTATCTATGCCTCATGATACACAGAGCACTCCAGTACAGAACTATGACTGACATCAAACTTGTACTCCCAGGCCAGACTGCGCCAATAGCCTGTACTTGGGGGTCTCAGAAAACCTAGGAAACAGAGACAACATTTCTGCATTTATACTCCTCCCCTGAAACCATAAAGACACATACACATTAACCCAGACCTTCCAAAATGTACACGCACTCCCGGTCAAAGAAAGGCTCCAATCCTAAACTCTATGTTTCGACCAAAACATTCCGCAACAAAATCACAGAATCCACTCAGAGGAAATGTATCCACTACAAGCCAACCACACCACAGTGTTATGCTCGAGCCACATGTCATTGTTAGGAGTGCCAAATGTCAACCGTAAACGTCATGGAGGATGTCCCCTCAGTTCTAGTTCTGTCTGCCACGCACTGGGATTGAATCCCTATGCAGCTCTGCACAGCGGAAGACCATTTAATCTTCACAAGACTGCATCTGACATACTAGAACTGCGTCCACAATGACCAGAGCACATCAAAGCGTGCTGAATCAAAGTCAGCCAACAGACTACCCAGAGCAAATTGCCTTTGGATAAAAAACGGACAAAATGAACATGCAATTCAAAGGCGGAACCCATCGGACATCTAACAAAGCAGATAACCATCATAGACTTGCATGAACATTGTTCCACAGCAAACAACCCAGAACAACAATACTAGCAATGCACAACCCAAATGAGCATGGTCACTTCTGGGTTAGTTGCATAAGCACATGCAACACACCTGTGCACAAGTCCTCTATCAAAACACGTGGTCATAGTGGAACAGGTCGGGCTCCCCTGATTCTCTCCCCTGCCTTAAAGTGGAGCCCTGAACAGTAGGATCTCTTATTCCACATGAAGAGCAACATAATGATAAACCCACTAACCAATCAACACCAGTCTGGAACTCTAACCATTCCACCTAGTAATAAGCCTCCATTATAAGAGTCCTCACTAATGCGAAACCCCTTCTTGTTATATTTAATTTTTTCAACCGTCTTATCTTTGCTGGCAGAGCCCAGCCGAGCCTCAGAGCACCTTACATATTTGAAACGTTCAAAAGGTGGGAGGGGAAACAGAAATTATAAAAATTTAGCAGGCTAGGATAGGAAGATTAGGTTAGACAAGTAGTAGCAGGGAAGGTGGATGGTTAGGATTACGTTTGGGGAAACAAGTATGTTTTGAGGCTCTTCCAAAAAGTGGATGTTAGGATAGTCCAACTAAGTGCTTAATAAAACCATTCAACTGAGGCCGTACAAGACTACACTCTTAGTAAAAAGGCTGTACCACTGGAGTTCAGGCTAGCGTAGACAGAGCATCCAGGCTTATCTTAGGAGGGAGAGAGAGCTGTGGAATCAGTACAAAGAAATTGTAATACAAATGGCCCAAACAAACACTGAAACACTATGTATTGTAAAAAAAATAAAAAGTGTATTTAAATACAAGCAGGCCAGACAAATCTTGGGGGATGTAAGTACTATCACAGATCATATAAACACATTATAGAAAAACACAACACTAAGCTTGAAGGTACACACACCAAAACATATATACTAATTTGCAACACCTAACAGGAGTTCTAGGGAAGTCAAACCAATCATTACTTTTTAGATTACTTTCAGTAATATAAGGGTCTTAGACCCGAGCAGTTGTACCATGACACTCAGCAAGAACTTACACAGTAATACCAACTGGACAATATACTTTCCAGAATAGTGACACATGTATTCTAGGAATAGTAAAGAACTACAACTTATTTTGGGATAACTCAGTTATACTCAAGGTAAATAACTCAGTTTTACTCAAGGTAAGTAAACCCTTTGATGAAATATTCAATTACAGTTGTTTTTCCATTCACAGACTAAGGCAAGCAATAACCCTAACTTATTTTTGGATAACACAGTTATACTCAAGGTAAGTAAAACTGTTTTTGTGTCTGTCTACAACAGACCAGGTAAAGCAAAACCCAGTGTTACACTTTATGAATGACTAAAAGTTATCCTAGGTAGTTAAAACCTAATTCTGGACAGGTTAACAGCAGGTTAGGGGAAGCAAGACTCAGTTGGGGAGACCCATACATTTATTTTAACAGGAATAGTGAAGTGAAACCAACAGCATTACTTTTGTGAAGAGGCACAACCAAATCACAGGTGAGTAATATAACCTTACATCTACTTTATGTTAGAATGGTAAAACAGTTTCTAAGGAAAGAAAGATGTTACGTATACTTTTCAGAATGGCAAAACATTTCTGAGGTAAGTAAAACAACCTTATATCTACTTTTCTGCATGGCAGAACATTTCTAAGGTAAGTGATACACTTACATATACTTTTCAGAATGGAAGCACATTTCTAAGGTAAGTAACAACTTTTGTAACTGTTCACTCACAGAGTTACAGTTACCAACCAACTTCTTTTGCAAGTAAGTAACTTTTAAACACGTATTCACTTTTCTAGACAAAAGGCCCAATCCTTAGAAGTCTCTCCCTTATTCTTGGAGCATGAGTATTCTCAGTGGCAGAGTGGGGGGGGGTCACTATTGTCTAGTGTCCAATGGGCAGGTAAGGATAGGTTCTTAAGTAGCAAAAGTCAGAGTTCCTAAGGATGATTGTTAGAACAAGTAAGTACTTTACTTTTAGAGTTAGTTAAGGGTCCAGGGGCTTCACAGAAGACACCCGATGACGTTTCCAGCAGGGGCCTGGGTCCACTGGACAAGAGGATTCCCAATCACAGAAAACACCCCAAAACTACACAGTAATCACAAGCGACTTAAGGTTTTTTAAATGTTTTTATTCATTGATATAACTGAAATAAATCAGTTTTACAATATTCTTCCATACATTAAAAAAAACCAAAGATGAATAAAACGGAAAACAATTAATCAAAAATCACGAATCAGAAATCAAAAAATGTCTTCTAACTCTCAATTCAACTTATACACAATAAAATAAACAGAGTAAATTAATTTCAGAGTCCTTACAATTCCCATGTGAATTCATATAATGGCATTATATTTCGTCTAAGATCACAGTATATTCTCCTCAACAGTGCACTTTGATTACAAGCTGAATGCCTAAATAAAATAAAAGAAGAGAATAGTTTAAAACAAAAAATAAAAATAAAAAAAGAAAAGGTTATTGACATCATCATAGAATTCAACATGGGAGCTGTTTGAAATTTCCCGTGTGGTGACAATCTTCAGTATTGTGTGTAATTTCCTTCTTGTTTTTACCAGGATTTAGTCATTTTGGAGTTTCAACTCATTTAAAAAGACAATTGATGCAATTCTCAAGGAAGTAATTCGACCACAATATATCATCCACCACATGGTGTCTGATGTGAGCAATCTATACTCCTGCAAAATGTGTCTAAAATGTTGTTCTCATTTCTGACTTAAGGGTATACATTCGGTGAGTAAATGTTGTGTGGTTTCCGGTTGGTCACTGATCTTACAAAATCGACATACGTTGTCTTCTGCCAGTATCAATTTTCGTTTAGCTTTCAAATTCCTTGTTTCCCATAGGTTGAATCGCATCCGCAAGAATTGTGTTCTGTGTTCATGTGATGGTGACTTGAGCAAGTAAGGTTCTACACCACTACTTTTTTTGTGTAAGAACAGATTTTTGGAAAATCACAGTATCGCAAGCATTTTTCCCTTGTGCGTGACCAATCTCGCTGAAATATTTTAATTTTAACCCTGTTTGGATTCATAAGTAAGTTGTCTAAAGAAATATCAGCATCAGCTAAAGCTTCGATAACAACACAGAGCCATTCAACCATGAATTTATCGTTTGTTGAGAAAACATATTCAGCTAGTACATTGATCAGTTTGTTTATCCCTGAAGCCAAAATGCATTTCCTGAAAAGTGCAGTCACCTGCCATATATAACGTGTGTATAGAGATGTTAAGCCTACTTCAGTTCTAATCCAGGCTATTGGTAATGACTTAGGCACACCTAGGATTTTTTTTCCAGTATCTACTTTCGAAACGCAGCCATATAGAGACTTAAGGTAATTAAATACCAAAGCCAGCAAAGTACCTCAGCACAGAAGAAGATTTTGCAAGAGGAGGACTTGAGGATCTGCTGCCAAAAACCTGGTTGTTGAATTCTTTCATTAAGAACACAGAAGACAGGACACTGTAAGGATTATAGCAGCAAGGGTCACAGGGAAGACTGTAGGCAAGGGTTTCCCATGGCTGCATGGGCTCTGTGGATTTGGTGCCTATTTCAGGAGCACAGAAGAAGACAGAATATTGCCAGTCGGATTCTCGTAGTTTAAAATGTCCAGCACTCTATACAGGGGACATTTCAGACTGAAATCATGGCTGTGGAGATCCAGCAATATGCCCAGGAAGTTTGGAATTTGGAAGATCGTGCACTGCACAATGGCTTGAGGTCCCAGGGTATTGGGGTATTTCAGCCATGCAAGGTCGCATCATGGCGTGGGATGGCTCAAAATGCAGGTCTTCTTGAGTGTAGTTGGTTTTACTAGGCTATGGGTCAGGGACATTGTTTTGGTCGTCCCCAGGTCACTTGCAAGGAAGGGCTATAGCAGGCTCTGGTTACACAACAGGCCCTCTGGTCGCTGGAAATCATCCCAGCCACAAATTCTTCCTCTTCCTCTTCGATTTTGGTTCCAGTGGTCGACTTCCTCTTTAGATTCCAGCTTTGGACTTTTATGCAGGAACCCAGCCATCAAAACGTCTAACAACATTCAAACTTGCAGAGGTTGACAATCCTTTCCAGACAGCCAGTGTCCCAGTTTGAACTCAAATCTTGCACTCAGGCTGGAAGACAAAGGACTGCAGAGCTTTGGACACCTCCCTCACTTCCTGCCTTTATAGGCACTCTGGAGCCTGGCGGGGAGTACACAGGGCTCCCGCTGAAGATAAAAAAATCACACAAAGGAATGTCCCACCCTGGATGTCAGGGGAAGGAGCAAGAAAGGAGAAAGAACAATAAAATGGCAACATAAAAAACAAGACAGGGCCCATTTTGGTAAAATAAGCACCCCTGGGTGACTTTACCAGGGCTGTGCAAAAGCCGCAATAAAGGTGCACCAAATTAATAAAAAGGTTCACTGCCACCAGACATTAAAGGTAAATGTGTGCTTGTAACATAAATGTAACATTTAAATGAGAATGGGGATACTCAGTACCTCCTCAGCACTCCAAATAAGGTGTGGGGTGCTGGTCTCACTTAATGAAATGTAAAAGGGATACACAGATCCTTTCTACCATTGGGAACTGTATTTTGCCAAGTTTAACCAGAGAATGTTAAAAGGGGAGCCCCTAGGTCAACCCAGCAACAATAGGCACTCATTGCCAAAATGTTGTCAAAGAGGATACCTTTTAACAGACGTCTTAAAAATGACACCCATACAAAAGAGTAAAAGATTCTGTGAGTTTGGAAAAAGCTTCCCACTCAAAGAGGTATGAGGAGAAATAGTCCACCAGTAAAAGCTAATTGTTCTGGGGGGTTGACCCTGGTCATGAAAATGTATCATTATTATTAAAATCCTACCTAACACTTGTCCCTCCCAGACTAAGGAAAAGGAGGATCTAATCCTCACCAGGATTGATCTAATGTTTCAGTCGGTTAAACAGGTTTGCTGAGTCCACCAGAAATCCTTTTGTAACCTTTGCTGTGATACTTTTTAATATTAGTTATCATTTCCAAACTATTTGACCTACACGTATTGTTGGACACATTTCACTTGTCTAATCTATAGGGGATCTGATTTAACAGACCCCTCAGAAGTTGTGAACACTTCTGAACCTACAATAGGCTTTTTAAAGGGGTTCTTATAATGAAATCCCTGAGACCTAGCGGGGTCTGCATGATTCGTCACCACCTCTCTCGCAGGAGCAGGTTCAGTCTCAGGTATCTTAGTTGGAGGGATTGTGGCAAACCATTGCTTTGGATACATCTGAAAGGCTGGCATGGTGCAAGTCCCCCCCACTGCCACAGTTTTGACGATGAATCCAGGCTTCTGCCGATGCCCTTGCGCATGGTTGGGAAATAATGCCGAGCAGCATTACTATTTGGAACAACAAGACCCAGCTAAGGCTCTCTGGCTAAGGTATCAGTGCTGGCCTACAGACCTGGTCTCCCCCCCTACATTTCAGATGTTTCCAAATCCAGAGTCATTGGCATTCTCAGAGAGATTCCTGCTGGATTGAGTTTTTGAACAATGGATTCCCACAGGCTGCAGAAAAACAAAGGTTTGGCAGTGTTGGCCCATGTGAGGCGTTTGGGTTTTGTCAAAGGACCCGACTTGCAGCTGAATAAGCGGCAGCATGCCTTGCTCTGGACTGGCTAATTGTCGTGTAGGAGCCCTGACATTTAGGGGTGGAACAGCAGCAAGTCTTGCTGCATTTGAGGTGATTACCGCCGAGGAGCCCCAGTAGCCCAGTAGCCTGACACAGTGCTGTGGTGGGCACTGCTCCAGATGGGCTGAGGAGGTCGAGGAGTCCTGAGGCAGTCGGCATACGTAACTCAGACATCAGTGTTGATTTCCTCTGAAGCTTCAGTGAGGAGTGTGGGGTCTCCCAGTAACTGTGCCCCTTTCGGTACCTTGACAGGAATTGTGTGTTCGGGTGACCACATGGGAGGCCTGGCCTCCCTGTTGCACAGCAGGACTCGTTTAGAGAAGATACTTAAGAAGGAATAAGCCTCACACATCACAGAAGCGTTTGTTGTTACTGAAGGTTGTCTAGAACAGACACGTGACATGTGACAGTACTCCTGATGTGCCAAACATAACTTTAAACAGGTCACTATTCAATTACATCTGCATAGCATTTCCAGTTGTCATGGCAATCACAAAGACTGCTTCTTGGAGTCCCTTTATTCTTGGAGCAATGGTTTTGGTGATATTTGGAGGATTATGCCACCAAAAAGCACCAAAACCAAAAAGGCTTAAATCTTGTAGGCTCCTCCAAAATGAGTCAGCGCAGAAGAAACTCTCTCCTTATGCCCCACACCACTGCTTTGTAATAACACCCTGGACCTGATTTCACAACGTTTTTTTCAATGGGATGTTCTCATTGAAAATCACTTTTGTGAAGCAGGCCCAGTGAAGTTCACTCTGAGGATCATTATCTGTCCTCCTTTCAGTGTTCTCAGTGCAGCCATGGAGCAGCAGCTACTCATCACTGCCCTTTCTCTAGCCAGCTATATTGCCTTCGTTTCAGTCTGTAACCAGAGCACAGCTCCATCTCTTCCGCCCGTCTGAAGGTGCCTCTGATAATACGGAGAGCCATCCCTCGGACACACTGCGCAGGCGCATGAGCTTCCCTTAATGGGGACGGCATCACCTATTACTAACTCCATGGGGAATACCGTTTCTAGGGAAAGTGTATATATATGTTCTTTCTTTGATCATTGGATGAGCAACTCTCTCACCAATGTTAAATATGGCTACTTTTCCGCAAATGCACTCATATACTCTAGTCACCCCCCATCCCAAAGTCTATAGCAGGGACAACCTCACCCCAGCAGCATATACCAACATAAAGTACATTACATATTTATTTCTGCTGGTTGTTTGTCGAGGTAACATATGCAGGAAAGAGATTTTCTGTGAGAATATGTCAGTATATTCATCTCTCTAGAGTTCCACTGTGTTATGTAGCAATCAAAGTGCAAACACAATGCATAATTGAACTTGCTGCGAAGAGCCACAGTGGTTGTTTTTGCCAATATATGATGGAGTGCATATCGCCACCCACAGAATTTTAGTCACTATCTAATGCTAACATTTAACAACTGTGAGGTCTTAGAGAATAAAGGAGCTAGATTGGGTATGAGCCGTTCGGATCGAATGTGTCGTCTATGTGGGGAGAATTAGTTGGAATCTCTTCAGCAACTTTTAGTAAATTGTTAAAGTTTCATATTAATTTGAACTAGCTTCCTAAAGTCTTATAATAACTTGGTTAATCCCAGTGATGTTTCAATCATATGGACCAATTTTATGCAAGGTGACGATATTAACTTCCTCTTTTGTATGGTTACATTTTTATCAGAAAGTTATTGAAATTTTAAATTGCTTAATTTAAGATGTCCATATATGAATTGTGAATTACTGAAATATATTATAGTTTGTAATCTATCTATTGCAATAGGGTTTTATTTACGCCTGATGTGTATTTGAGACCATTTTTTAAATCGTGGAAAATTGTAATTTGCATTTGTGTATTGTGTGTGTAATACATGTTGTATATCGAAAGCTGTAATGGCTAAAAGTATATTAAATAAATATATGTATACATTTGACTTATGGCAGGTTCACTTGACTGTTTTGCTTCTGGGTTTATTGGAATGCTGTTTGGGTGATAATGACAGTTATTTTCAAAGCTATGAGACAGCAATAGCACATTCGTAAGAATTGAAGAAAAACGCATTCTTGTTATGCTTCCAGTAAGCGGAAGAAGAGGATCGGGGCAGGATGGCAAATTACGTTTTAGTGGATGGTGGTGGTGAATGGGAAGCAAGAAACAGAATTTAGCGTTCCCCGGACACTCCTACGGGCTCACTGTGTAATAGCAACAATGTATCTTCAGGTGCATTGCATTTTAAATCAATGGCACCTACTGTACTCGACGTGCATCAAAAGGGACGCTGTAGCTGAAATGTGTGCATTATGTGTCATTCATGACTCTGGGAACTGCACAATTAGTTTGATTTTCGGAAACAATAAGTCAAAACTATTATAACTGGCAATGTGTCACTCCGCGAATTAAGGGCCACTGTTTGTTTGTTTGTTTGTTTGTTTTATTCACTTATAATGCGCATCAGACCCGAAGGTAGCCGAGGGCAGCAGTACAGAAAATGCAAAGCTTAAGTTACAAGGTAGGGTCGTGGGTTACATATAGAGTACAAAATACAAAATACAATATATCACAGGTAGGCAGCAATTGCAATTTACACACAGGCAAAAATGAGTACAAAGTACAATAAGGACAGTATATGTGCAGGCACTAAATGGACGTTAGCGCATCGGCCAGGTGGGCAGAGTGAGGAGTGTCCATAAGATCAAAAGAGAGCAGGATAGTAATGTGTATATGCTAGGGTTGCATGAGGATAAATGGGCGCTAATGGGCTACTCATTGGCAGACCTCAGCAGGTTAATGTAGTTGGTTCTGAATTTCGGAAAGGGCTGCTCCTCACGTAGAGGGTTTGGCAGTGAGTTCCATAATTGGGCTGCTTGAACCTGGAAGCTGCTACCCCCGCCTTAGTTAGCCTAAATCTTGGAATGATGAGGCTATTGGCATTTGAGGTTCTAGCTGGGCGCGTGTGGTTTCTTTTTGTGAGTTTGTTAGTGAGATAGCTCGGCGTGGCATTGTTCAGGGCTTTGTGAACCAGGGACGCTACTTTTAAGGGGATTTTATTTTGGGTGGACAGCCAGTTGTTTTGGCACCTGATCTTTGAAATATGCGATCTTTTAGACACACCGAGGGCAGCTCGTAGGGCGTTATTTTGTAAAATTTGAATTTGGTGGGCGATGTATTTATTAGCTCCAATGTAAAGGGCATTACAATAGTTGAGCCTCGAGAGGATTAATGCTCTCGCTAAAATAAGGCAGTTGTTGTCAGAGAAAAAGTGCTTGCCTGCTCTGATGAGCTTGCATATGTAAGCGGTGGCCGATGCCAAGGACTTCACCTGTTTGTCAAAAGAAAGGGTGGCATCCAGATAGAAGCCAAGTGTCTTCACGTCTTTAGACACCTTGATTATAATACCATCAATTTCAAATGAGGTGTAGTCCTGAGTTTTCTGAGGTTAGAATGCATCCCCAGGATGATAAGCTCTGTTTTATCATCGTTCAGGCATAGACCGTGGGTTGCCATCCATGCCTGGACGATGACATACACCTTATTTACCAAGGCTAAATCCTTATTATAATCCCCGGCAAGTGGGAGGAGAATCTGGGTATCATCTGCATAGTTAGTGTAGGTGAAACCGAGAAGGTCCAAATCATCAAAAAGGGGCTTAGTAAATATGTTGTATAGAGTCGGGGAGACACACGAGCCCTGAGGAACTCTGCACAGGATGGGGATTGGGTCAGCTGCTGCCGATGGGGAGAACACCCTCATGGTCCTGTCGCTAAGAAAGGATTCAATATATGTTATGGCCTCTCTGGAGAAATGTGCGGCAGAGTCTAAATGGCTGCAAAGTACCCCATGGTCCACAAGGTCAAATTCCGCCGAGAGGTCCTGCAGCAAGAGGAGAGCCATTTTTCCTTTATCTCTTAGTTCATCTATTTGTGCCTTCAGGTCAATGAGGGCAGCCTCTGTGCCATGTTGGGGACGGAATCCTGATTGGTGTTCTCCTAAGAGTTTATGTTGTTCCAGAAATCTTTGGATTTGATTATAGGCAATCTTATCAAAGATTTTAAGCAGAAAGGGGATTGTCGTGATGGGGTGGTAGTTTGTGGGTATAAGAGGGTCTAGCGTTTGCTTTTTGAGCAGTGGTAGTACCCAGGATTGTTTTAGATTGGTGAGCACCGTGCCGGACATGAATGAGGAGTTTAGAAATAAATGGGGAAAGATCCCTAGCAGCATCTTTTATGAGCTGGGCAGGGCAGGTATCGCCCTGACAATTTGACGGCTTGAGAGAGAGGATGACTTTCTCCACCTCAAGGATAGACGTTTTACAGAACATAAATCCTATAGCTGGGTCCTGTACCTTTGGAGCCAGGTCTATAATTGGGTTGTTAGTCTTAGATGGTTGTGTTAGGGAGGCTTTCTTTTTGGCTATTTTCGCTTGGAGTAAGGGCATTTTAAGGCTTGCTGGATATCGGAGCACCAACTTTTATCTTGGAGCATATATCTGGAATGGGGATGGGTGACTCTAGTTCCTTGAGGATGGTGAACAGTTCCCTCATGCTTGAATTGGCATTGGAAATACGCTTATTGAATGAGTTCTGTTTGGCCAAATGGATTTCTTTTTTATATTGGGAGGAGATTTCTGTTAATTTCATTTTATGATCTTCTGAAGGGGTAAGCCTCCAAGCTGTTTTGCAACTCCTCTTAAGTAGTCACAAATCCTTTAATTCAGGGGTCAACCATTTATTTAGATGAGATTTGGGTTTACTTTGTCTAGGTTTCAGAGGTGCGATGTTGTCAAAGGTGGTTAACATAATTTTGTTATACTTATTGACTAATGTTTCTGGGTCTAAATGATCCTCTAATCCGTTGAGGATGGGTAGAATGGCTGGGATCACTTTATCTCTGGTGATGCTCTTTATATTTCTTGTTAGGCAAGGTGGGCCATGATAGATACTGGTGGAGGTGGTCTGGAGGTAGATAATTCAAATGACAGGAAGAAATGGTCTGTCCAGGGTTGAGGGATAATGGCTTTGATATTGGCAGTGCAGTTGTAGTCTGGTAGCCAATCAAGGATTCTCCCTTTATTGTGAGTGGGTTCTAGAGTTTTTTGCATTATACCCAAGTTAGAGAAGGAATTGGCAATGATGGTGGCATTTTTATCTAGGGGGTCATTGAAACCCAGGTTGAAGTCCCCTAGGACAAGTAGTTGGGAGGAGGTTTTAAGGTTGTTGGAGAGTAAGTTGCGGAAGTCCTCCTCGAATGTCCGTATGGGTCCAGGTGGTCTATAGATGAGGTGGATAGTCAGTGTTTGGGACCTAGCTAATGGAAGTTTGATAGTGAGCGTTTCACATGATTTGGGTGCTATTGTAAGCAAAATTCTCATACCTAATCTAGTCTTTGCGATGATAGCAATACCGCCACCACGCATATTGGTTCTGTCTTGCCTAAGTATTGTAAAGTCTTCCAGGATTGCTAAGGAGAGTAGGGGTCCTGCTGCATCATGCAGCCAAGACTCTTTAATAGCGATGAAGTCCAAGTTATCGAGCACTATCAAATCACAGATGTCTGTGGCATGTGCTGTCAGGGATCTGGCATTTATTAATCTCCCTTTGGGGGGGCTGTCGGATGTGAATCACAGGATTTGGATTCATTAGTGGCAGTGTCATGAAGACACACATGTATCTGTTTTTGTGACAAGTCGATATCGCTAACAATTCTCTGGTGGAAAACGGGCCAACTGTGAGAGTCAGGTGGGATGTGAACTGGTATGAAAGAAGCCCTCTTTTTCTTTAAATTGAAACAATTCACGCGGCCCAAGTAACATTTTACGACAGAAAAGGGGCAGTGGTACCTATGTGCAGGAGGACCTCTGAAAAAGTCATGTCAAAATAGATGTTGGGTGTCTTGACCCACGTTCAAGTTATTAGGCTACAACATTTGTGCTGTGGGTTTAGGAAATCCAAGAGGCTGGAAAAGTCCACATTTGCGCCAGAATCATGGAGAACCGTGCAGTTTTGCGCACAGCAAAATGGTCCCGTGACCTGCCACCTATCAGTGCTAAGGAATATGGTGCTGTTCAAAATCTGTTGTTATTAATGTCAAAAATGGATGCAATACTGGTTCTCACCACTACCAGAAAGCCAGCGTTTTAAACCCACCAGACACTTGTGTAAAACTGAACAAATGAACCCAAACCAGGCCAAAGACTTGCTAAGAGGTGGATAAAATGTAAAACTATATTCTGAAATGACTTGAAGGAAGTAATTGTCTAATGTATGTATTGAAAATAGCTGGGGATGTCAGCAGCTTAAGTGAATTTGGGTTTAAAGCCACTAAAATCGAAATGTTTAGAATAAATGAGTGACCTACTTTTGAGTGTCACATAGGTTGAAATTGTTTAAATGTCATAGTTTTGAACTTAGTATCAGTGTTCTAGCTGCATGTGTAAAAATTTCAAGTTTGGTTTGAATGTAGAAAACTGGGAACCAAAGTGACATTTGGCTGAAGCCTGGCTTGAAGAGAGTGAATTCTGCCCGGCAACTACCCCCGACAGAAGTTGAAACTTGCTCAGCCACTCTTCCCAGGCCTGGCTGCATTCTGCTGCCCCCACCAAAAGGAGATGACACCTCCCTGATTGAATCAGGGGAGGAGCACCTAGGACTGGAGGGAAACAGAACAATGAGCCTTCCTTGGCTCAGGCAAATGTTAAATTAGGGGTGGGGGGTTCGTAAATGGCTTCCTCTTGAGAGAAACGGGGAGGGGCAGTGCCTCTGTGAGCAACTTGAGTTGGAGGAAGTGGACAAACCAGAAATTCCACCATGTGCTTTGGGAAAGCACACCCCTTTGGGGGCAGAGCATAATTTTAAAAAGATGGATAATTCACAGTGCGGACTTGTAAAAATTATATAAATAATATCATCATTCTTGTGATTTTTCTGTGCACATTTTAAGAGGTGTCAGGACTCTGTGGTATGTTCTGGGGAGTAGTAGCGGAAAATAAGGTTGTTACTCCAAATGTATGCATGTTAAAAATCTGACACTTTATCATCTGAAACCAATATCCCTTGTGCACATTTGTGTAAAATCTGGAAACGTTTAGAGATCGTTATCTGGATGAAAAGGGCAGAATTCTGTCAAAGGTGGACACAACATCTTACAAAGACAGGGATCGGATGGTTTGGTGCTACAGAAAATATGTTAACTGGACATATAATATTAGAAAAATTGTACATAGATAAATGGGTATTTGGATCAGAAATAGATTTGTGTGCAATTTGACAAGGGGAGGATCCTCTGACCATAAACCTACCTCATCACTCTGACTCACTGTTCCCTTCTCAAATCAGGTCAAAGAGAAATCCTTGACCTATCAAATCGTGAGTGGGTTGGGCAAAGAAAGTTAGCATCCACACCCATTTTCAAAAGACATAAAAAGAGCCACTGGAAGCCATACAGGACATTCACTTTCCACTTTCTTGCGGGACGCTTTGCCGGGAGTCTCCAGACTTCAAATCCATCAATCTCCAGAGAGACGAGAGATCCAGAGCTGACCCAGATCGCTGTGCAGTGTTGAGAGCTAACCCAGATTGCTGTGCAGTGCTGAGAGCTGACCCAGATCCCTGTGCGCAGAACCAGTACCGGAGTCCAACCAAACCTGACCAGATCGGGGACGGAGGCCCATTCCTTTCAAAATTATAGTGCGAGTACTCAGCCAGAACTGTGCAAAACCCAATCTCTTAGTTTAAAATAATCTAATTCAACTATTTTAACCTATTGAGAACTGCACCATAGGAATCGTGTCATTCTGTCATTCTAAAGCTGCAAGTGTCATCTGTCATTCTGAACTTTAAAATTTCATTTCGAGAATCTACCTTCACAAAATCGTCTGTATCTCCGGAACCGTTTGTCCTATTTTAAAGCTGAGATTCTAAGCTTTCCAACGAGCCCTAAATCGACATGCTACTCCGTATAGTGCCTCCGTAATTGCGCTCGACGCACGCGACTAAATTGCCTCGATTTGACATTTTGCTTCATTCCAGCCACGTGTGAAAATATTTGTCTTTTGCTTCCATTACGGAATTCCGTTTTCAACCTGATAACCATCCCTGAATCATTGATAGGGCTGGCCTGAACTGATTTAAAGTATCTCTCACTCACCCTGAACCTCTAGAGGGAATTAAAATCATTTTTAGCATATTGTTCCCTTCTTTGCATACCACCTTTAAAGTACTTTGCCTGTGTTTAAAATCTTCCCTGTTTCTCTAAACTTGCTAGGGGGGAACTGAATTCGTATTGTACTGTGATTGTATTCCTGAAGACGGTGTGTGTTACTTCCATCTCCTTACATTGCATAGGGGGGGGAGTGAATTGTCAGAGAAAAAGTGATTCTATTATCTTTTGCTGAAATCATATAAAGTTTATCCCTGTGTTGCTTCTTTTCCACCTTGCATTTCCTTGTACCATATAAAGCATTTTCAGCTACCTTATCCTCTATACTACTCCTAAGTAATTAAACCAGTGTGCTAGTATAACATCATCCATTGTTGATCACTGTCATATGTCTAAATGTGATATCAAATATTAATTTATTATAAAAGTGTGATATATATCTATTGTTTAATTTTTCAAATAAACCTTTTCAATTTGCAAAACAAACCTACTTCTTGGCTCAGTGGGGTCAAGGGGATTCTCAGAGAGGGGAGTTATACAAGGGTTCATCAACTAGATTATAACTTCTCATAAAAATATATAAATAAGGGCTTTCCTTGAGCAATCCCAGACAAGGCACTGACTTAGTGGGAATGCTTGATTGGAGTCATTAACATAGAGGGGTCCTCAAGATGCCCTGTGGAGTAGAAAGTGGAGCGGAAAGTGCAGCTGAATCCTGCTCTTTTCCCCTAAATGCAAAAAAATATTGTTTGTATATTATAGAGATTCTTCTCCAGTACAGATGGATGGCATGCTTTATTGTTTGAATTTTTATTTTACAGCATGTTAATGTACTTTATTGTGTACTGGCTATTTACCCTCTTCACACACAGGCCAACATTACAGCTGCAGCATTACCCGGGTTCCAAATAATACCTGTTTTTCCACCCACAATATGAGAGTTTCGGAGGTCCGGTTTTGTGTTCTCTGCGAATAATAAGTCACAAGACATAATCCAAAATGGTCAACATACAGCATGCAGTATTTCACAAAGTTTGAATCTGTTATAACCGTACAAGTGTTTTCTTGTAATAAGAATGACACTGGTGATAATGGCAATTAGGGGGGCAGTAATCCCCCAGAACACCAAACCTATAATGAGGATATCCATTTGGCGTTTTATTCACTTTCTTGACTCCAGGATCACCATATATCTCTTAGGAAACACATGTCAGGACAATAGGGAATCACCACAGCCTTGGCATTCTTGAACCAGCAAAACCTTTACATTTACCCACTCCTCAAATCTCTACAGTACGACAGGTGCTGAGCCACTTTTCAAAATCGTCTTTGTTTAAGTACCCCAGCATCAATATCTAGCTACAAAGATAATACCTCCCTCAAGGACAAAACCAGTAGAAATCTTTCCCTAGCAAGACATTTCACACAACCTCCACTATCCCACACCTCGAGAAATGTCAATCTCATTGATAAAGACAAGAATGCACACAAGACCATACGCTACCCCAGGAGTGGCACTAGACATCTCTCCCTTGGCCCATGTCTTGCCACTTCAATGCTACTTCCCCACACTACATTTGAGAAATCTAGCCAGAGTCCCTCCATCAACACACAATTATGGCTGAAATGCACCACCCACATGGACTCAATTACCGATAGAGAATGATAATTGCTTTCTCTTCCCCTGTAGGATGTTTTCACCCATGTATCCAAGCCCTACAACATCGCTGGCAGCAGAAACATTAGAGTGGCCACCGAAAAGCATGCTGCTCGCCAGAAATCATCCAAAAATGCACAGTAAAAATCTGAAAAATAGGCTGCCACCCACTTTTGCCATGTCAGTGAACACAGGAGATCACTGCCTAGAACCACCATTGGGATACCCACACAGTAGCCTGAAACCACTTTGAAATAGCAATATTGATTGCCAAAAGCAACCCAGAGCTTTTTGGGAATTCATTTTCTTGATCGTCAAAATTGCTAAAATCATAGCCCACAAAACCACCAAAAGGATACAACTTCTTGTTGGATGTTCTACATTACTCTACTGCAAGAATCCACATAAATACAATATCAGCGAGAATCATATGCTATCAAAGTAAAATCCCCTTTTAAAGATAGACAGTTGTCAAAATGGGTGCAGTACCGGTGATCACCACTGACCGGCGCTGGTCATCTAAATTCTGACAGAAGACCTGTATTTCAGAAACTAAACAGTAACCTGAGTTAGCTGAGACTTCAAAAGGCTTGCTAGTTTATGAGAACTCTTCACACCTACTCTTCCCAGGCCCTACACCAGAAGGCAGGAAATCACAGGGTCCTGTGAATCAGATGGAGAGTGGCACCCTGGTATGCTGGCAGGAACACAACACAGTAGACTCTTTCAATTGAATAGAATATGCTGATTTGGGTGTAACTGGTCAAACAACTCTTGGCAGGAAACATGTGACCTCTGAGTCAGAGCCAAGCTTATAGGGGCGGGCCAGACTGGGTTTTGGATTTCATATTGCACCAAATGTATGTTTTATTAAATTGCTTATAAAATATTGCATCAAGCTGGCAGAAATGTACAATTTTGAGATTCTTAAAATGACACCTTCACTCACAATTCAAGACTAAGTTGGACATCGTGGGATGCTCTGAGACCAAACCCTGTATTTATTAATATTGTAGACACTGTGTTTATACTAGAAAAATGCAAACTTACAGTAATATGCGCAGAGAGGGTGTGTACCTCTGTGTAAGGTTTGGTGCGAACCAATATTGCAAAACACACGAAAATCGCGAATAAGTTGTCATTTCTGAACCCAAGCTCTTAGAAAGAGCAGGGTTGAACAGAGACCTGTCTTAATTAATTTGTGATGTGTACATGTAATTTCAACAACTTGTGTTTCTGGGAAGCATGTTTGGTTATGAAATATTGTTTTCTAAGTAAATGCAAGGGGGAGTGTTCTTCCCTTCAGCCATAAAGATGATACCTGATGACTCATTCTGACTCGCTACTCCCTTCTCCAGTCAGAGGACAGTAAATCCTTTAACCTATCAGGATCCTCAGAGGGTTGGGCATAGAAATTCAGCCTCCACACCCCCTTTGAAAACACATAAAAAGAACCACTGAGACCCAGATAGGGACACTCATTTTTCCACTACTCATAGATTCCTGCGCCGCACGCTGCCCGACCATATCCAGACAAAAACTCCAGACTCCTGAGTCTCCAGAACTTAGACTCCAGACAGACTCCAGAACCAAACTCTAGAACTAAAAAATCTAGAACCTTGGAGAAGCTGAACTGTTCAACAGCCGGGCAAGCTGTTTTTCTTCTGGCTTGAACCCTGTGCCAGAACCAGACCCAGAAAGCAGAGCTGTATCCACAACCTGTCAGTCCCAGACCAGACCACTGTGCAGTGCTGATAGCAGACCAGACCGCTGTGCAGTGCTGATAGCAGACCAGACCGCTGTGCAGTGCCGATAGCAGAACCAGTGTCTGACCATCCGGTGGCGAGAGTGCAGTCCCAGGCCCATTCCAGTCCAAAACTAGGAGTGAGTATCCCGCCTAGAACCGTACAGAACCAATCTCTTAGTTTAAAATAATCTTATTTAAACCATTTCAACCTGTCCAGAACTGCATAGAAATCGCGTGTTCATCCTGTCGATTCCAAATCTGTAAAGCGCCATTTGACATTCTGAAATCTTAATTTTATTTTGAAAATGTACCTCCACAAAAACGTCTATCTTTTGAACCGTACGTCCTAGAAGCGATCCTAAGCTTTCCAACAAACCCAAAACGACATTCCAACTCCTTACAGTTACTCCGTAATCGCACTTTACGCATTCGGAAAAAGTGCCACGAATTGAAAAATTGTGAATTTATGTTCAGACATGGTTTGGGCACTGCGTATAATGCAAATCAGATGAGCGGCCAAGCGATCAAGTATCTCTGAGTGTCAGCGTTTTGTGGCGGGTGTAGGTAAATCGGGCAAGTCTTGTCTGTATATGTCCATGCTAGTTGTTTATAAGGAAACTCTAGGGTGTTCAGTGTGCCATCCAAGCCCGTGTCTCTGTGGCATCTAACAAATTGGCTGAACTCTTTATAATATGTAAGGCACTGGCCAATCCTGCTTTAGTCTCTACCTCTCCTGTGTGGGATGTTTTTACCCATGCATCCAAGCCCTACCACAAAATGTGCATTACTGGCATTGAAAACATCGTGATGGCCAGAACTCCCCAGAAAGTGCACAGGGAAAACATGAAGAATAGGCTGCCACCCATTTTTGACTATGTTTGGGAGCACAGGAAGGCACTGCCTAAAACCACCATTGGGCTACACACACAGTAGCCTGAAACCATTGGGAATGGCAATGCTGATTGCCAAAAGCAACCCAGAACTGTTGGGAATTAATTTTCTTGATGTAAACAATTTGCTAAAATCATGGGCACGAAACCACCAAACAAAAATTCAACCCTGGTTGAGTGTTCTACTTTATTCTACTGTAAGGATTCCAATCAAAACACTGTTAAGCAAGGATCATATACTATCAAGCAAAATCCCCTTTTTGAAATGCATTAATTCAAGACAGATCCCAAAAATGGGTGCAGTACTGGCATTTTCCACAAACCGGCACCAGCAGTCTAAACTCTGACAGTAGAACTGTACTTCAGGAGTTGCCAAAGGATTCTGAGCCAGCTGGAAGCTCCAAAGCCTTTTGGTTAAATTCATAAACACCTGCTGTTCACAGAAGACAGGCTGATTCAATTAACAGTCCAAGAGGCTGGGAAACCTTCTCACCTCAGAACTCCACACAAGAAGCCAGGAGATCACATGGACATGCTGACCAAATGCAGAGTGGCCCCCTGGCCTGCTGACCTCAGCCGACACAAGAGACTCTTTCCATTGAATAGGATATGCTGATTTGGTTGTTGACTTAAACAGAGCTCTGCCTGGTAGGAGAGACATGTGATCCCTGACTCTCCCAGTTCCTAGGGACGGGCCAGACTGGAGTGTGAATTCATATTGCAGCAAATGTATGTTTGATTAAATTGCTTATATAATCTTGTATTAAGCTCACAGAAATGTGCAATTTGGGGGTCCACAAAATGGAAAAGGCACTCACGATTTGAGACCAAACTCCAATTTGTGCAGTACCCTAGGACCAAACCCCGCTAATTATTAATACTGCAGACACTGTGCTTATGCTAGAGACCTAGTAAATTACTGGAATATGTGTAGAAGGGGGGTGTACATTTGTGTAATTTTGGGTAAAGATTTAACATTGGTAAACCAACTAAAAAGGAAAATAAGTTGCCATTTTTGAATGCAAGCCCCCAGGAAGATCAGAGTTGGGCCAGAATGTACCTTAAGTCATCTGCAATCTGTACATGTAATGTCAACCACTTGTGCGTTTGGGAAATATGTTTAGTTATGAGAATGATTTTCTAAAGCAAAAGCAAAGTGGTGTTTCTTCAATAGATTGTAAATGGAAGCATCACCCTGACTCACAACTCAGTTCCCCCAATCAAGGGAGAGAGGAGGAACTGGACAATGATAAGTTGAGAGGGTTGGGCATGCAGAATGAGCTGACCCACCCACTTTCTAAACACATAATAGGAGACTGTGCAGGACAGGTAGGGACATTCAATTTCCATTTCCTTGCGGACCACTCTGACAGACGACTTCACATCCAAAGATCCGGACTGACTCCAGCAAGACAGAGACCAGAAGTTAGAACTCTGACTCCAGAACTCAAAGCAACGGCCCAACCCACAAGCGGAGTTCTCTTCAGCAGGCCTCAAAACCTAACCAAACTATTCACAGCCGGGCGAGCTGTTTGAATTCTTTGTCAAGAACTTTTGCCAGAACCAGCAGCAGACCCAGAAAGCAGTGCTGTATCCAGAGGGACCAGAGGTCCAGAGATCCGTACAGTGCTGAGTGCCAGACCAGACCAGCAGAGCAGAGCTGACCCAGATCGCTGTGTGCAGAACCAGTACCAAGTGGCGAGAGAACCGCAGCCAATCCTGACCCGATCCGTGACGAAGTCGCATTCCTGTCCAAAATATAGAGTGAGTACTCAGCCAGAACTGTGCAAAACCCAATCTCTTAGTTTAATATAATCTAATTCAAACTATTTTAACCTATTGAGAACTGCATCCTAGAAATCGTGTCATTCTGTCATTCTAAAGCTGCAAAACTGTCATTTGTCGTTCTGAGCTTTATTTTAATTTCGAGAATCTAACTTCACAAAATCGTCCGTATCTCCGGAACCGTTTGTCCTAGGAACAAAATTTAACTTTCATCTTAAAGCTAAGATTCTAAGCTTTCCAACAAGCACTAAACTTTCTACTCCTTATACTTCCTCCGTAATTGCGCTCGATGCATGCTACTTAATTGCAGCGATTTGACATTTTGCTTCATTCCAGGCACGTGTAAAAACATTGGGCCTCATTAGGACCCAGGCGGTAAGGGGTTTACGGCGGCGTAAACAGCGCCGACCCTTACCGCCTGATTCCGAGGTCCCTTAGCGCCATGGAGGATTTAACACCTGCTTTTAGCAGGTGTTAAAATCCATGGCGCTAAGGGACCTTGTTGTTAATTACGCCACCGTAATTTACGGTGGCGTAATTAACGCCTTCCCCACTCCCATTATGCCCTATGGGGCAAAAATGGGAATGGGGAAGGGTAAATGGGTTAATGGGGACTTACCGCCACGCCAACCTCGGAATGGGGCGGTAAGTCCGCCAACCACCATGGCGTAAACGTAGTTTACGCCATGGTGGTAAAGGTACGACCCAGGCGGTAACTTACCGCCTGGGTCGTAATGAGGCCCATTGTCTTTTGCTCCCATCACGGAATTCTGTTTTCAACTTGATAACCATCCCTGAATCATTGATAGGGCTGGCCTGAACTGATTTAAAGTATCTCTCACTCACCCTGAACCTCCTATAGGGAATTAAAAGCAAGTTGAGTATATTTTTCACTTCATTGCCACCACATTTAAAAGGATTTTGCCTGTGTTTAAAATCATACCTGTTTTTCGCTAAGCTTGCTAGGGGGGAACTGAATTTCGTTTTGTATTGTGATTGTATCCCTGAAGACTGTGTGTGTTACTTCCATCTCCTTACATTGCCTAGGGGCGGAGTGAATTGTCCGAGAAAAAGTGATCATATTATCTTTTGCTGAAATCATATCAAGTTTATTTCTGTACTGCCTTTTTTTCATCTTTGCATCTCCTTGAAACCATAAAGCATTCTCTGATACCTTATTCCCCTGTTCCTAGTCATAAGTCACCAGAACTGTGCTATTGTAGGATTACCTATTGCTGATTACTGCTCATATTCACAAGTGTGATATCAATTATCAATTTATTTATAAAAAGTGTGATATATAAATATTGTTTAATTTTTCAAATACACCTTTTAAATTTGCAAAACAAACTTACTTCTTGGCTCTGTGGGGTCAGGGGGATTCTAAGAGAGGGGTGTTATATAAGGGTTGTCATCCAGAGTACACAAACTGGACATTAAAATATATAAATAAGGGCTTCCCTTGGGCATCCCAGACCAGGCACTGACTTAGTGGGATCGCTTGATTGGAGTCATTTAACACCTGTCCCTTCCCAGACCCTCTGCACGGCACTGGCTTCTCTAAAACTCAGGACATCCTGTCCTCTATCTCCTCCTCTCCCCTCCCTCCCTCTAATCCCTGCTCTTCCTCTGGCCCTTCTTTGGCCACCTCTCCTCCCTCCTTCTCTGCCTTTCCCCTGTTCTCCCTAGACAAGGTTTCTAGACAAGTCTGATCTATGAAAGTCTCGTCAAAACAGGTTCTCCCCTGTTCCTCCAAAACCATCAAGGACCACATTGACTCCCTGGCTCCTGCTCTGGTTGACTTCTGCAACCACTTCCCTTCCCCTCTAAAGCACTCATGTGTGCACCCTCTTCTTAGGAAACCCTCTGCCGATCCGTCCTGCCCGGCTAACTATCACCCAATCTCCATCACTCCTCTCCTGGGAAAACTCCTGGAAAAGCTGGCCATCTCCCAGCTCAATCTCCACACTGAATCTGTTGATTGTCTCCATGATCATCAGTCTGGCTTCAGAGCTGTCAGAAGCACAGAAACTGCTCTCCTGAACATCCGTGTAGACCTGCTCTCCAACCTTGATTCCAACACCCCCTGCGTCCTCTTCTTACTTGATATCTCTTCCATTGCATCCTGCTCAACGATCTCCGCGATAACCTGGGTATCACCGGTCAGGCACTGGTGTGGCTGACTTCTTTCCTCTCTGATCGACCCTCCCAGGTTCATCCTGGGTCCTTCCTCTCAGCTATCTCTATCTCTACCTGTGGTGTTACTCAGAGGTCTAACCTCTCTCCCAGGCTGTTCAACCAATACCTAGTACTTCTTGCCCACCGCATTGCTGGGCTCTGTCCCAACTTCCAGTGCTATGCAAATGAGACTCAGCTCATTTTAAGTCTACCTTCAGCCACCTCTTCTCCCTGTCTCATATCTGACTGTCAGTCCACCATCCCGGAGTGGTGTGCCACCAATGATCTCTGCCTTAATGCCAGTAATACTGAGATTCTCCTCATTGGCACACCCACTACCCCCTCTCCTGCGACTCTCTGCCCAGCCTCTCTTGGCCCTCTGCCTGCTCCCACCTGCGAGGCTAAAAACCTTGGGGACATCTTCGACTCCACACTCTCCTTCTCTCCTCACATCTCTGAGGTATCTAACACTACCAGCTGCACCTCCTTAGAGGTATTCTTTCTTTCCTCTCCTACCAGAAGCTCATTGTCTCCAGAGCTCTGGTTCTCTATAGGTTTGACTGGTGAAACAGCCTCTTTCTAAATCTGCCTGCTTCTACTCTCCACCCCCTGCAACCTATCCAGAACAGGACTGCATGACTTGTCCTTGGATTCAAGCCCAGAAATCGTATCTCTCCAGGACTGAAATATCTGCACTGGCTCCCAGTGGCTGCAAGGATTAAGTTCAAACCCCTCTGCATTGTCCACAGGGCCTTCTGGGGCCTGGGGCCTCAATACCTTCAACTCTCTCTTCCTAAATATCTTCCTTCTGGAGCTCTTCGCTCATCCACCTCCAACTTCCTGAGTGCCAGGCGCTTCTCCAAGCAACAAGTTGGTGGTAGATCTCTTTCTTCGGCTGGGGCCTCGCTCTGGAACAGCCTCCCTGCCTCCTTGTAACTTGAGGAGAATCATCTCTGGTTCTGGAGGCACCTCAAAACCTTTCTCTTTCCTTCTGCTTTCTCTCCTCCTCTCCCCTGCTGAATCTCCTGTCTGATACTGAAACTGCACTGGTTACCTCGCCAAACTCTGATCTCGGTCCTAGGTCCCCTCCCCTGCCAGTCAAATTCCTGCACTTCCTTCCTGCCAACCCCACACTTGGGGACTGTTTTTCTGGATCCCTATAGTCTCACTACCAGCACTGACACCTGATGTCTGCATTTACCCTTGCAATTGCCACCAGCTGGCCGTATGATTACTTATTGTTATTTATTCTATGTATCCCATGTACTGCACTGGCCCCTCCCCACACTTTCCCCTTCCCCCTTCCCCCTTCCCATGCACTTTTGCGATCTGAATGACACCTGGATTAGTAGGATTGTTTTCTCTGTCTTCCCTCTGTTCCCTCTTTGTTTCCTCATCGCGCCTTAAAACACTTGTGTATAGGTGCATTATAAATGCCATATCATATCATATCATATCATAACACCACACAGTGCTGTCAGCCAGTACGCCTGTTTTCAATGTTGATGACTGTTGTCATTGAAGAGGGACTGCCTGGCTGACAGCACTGTGTTGCATCTGGCGGCGAGAGAAAGGTACTTTTTCTTTATTAGTTTAAAAAAGAAAAAAAAGAAAACACCATTAGCACCCGTTTAGGGAGCTATGCGGGTGCTAAGGCGAAGGGGGAGCAGGGAAGGGAAGTGCCCGACACCACTGAGACTGCTCTGAATGTGGACTTTCCTCAGTGAATACAGCTCGCATTCCAAGCACTCTCATTGGTGGAAGATGCCTCCCAGGGTACTAATGTTAAAAACAATCAGGATCGAGAGGGGGAATTGGCCATTTTATGCAAAGAGTATCTATCCCTCACTCCCTTTTAGATATATCAGCACCACTTTGCTAGTCTTTTCTCTGTAAATGGAAAGATAACCCCATAATCTCCATTTCCTCTGACTTACAAAGCCAAATTCAGAGAGGACTTGCCATATTTAATTACCAGTTTTGACACAGGACACTAAAAGCTCTACACTTTAAGGAATATCGACTTCTGGCATGAAATGACAATTTTTAGTCTTACTAAAAGCTTAATTGCAAACAGGAAATAATTGACTCACACCTATTGCACAGAGGGGCAACTGATCTGACAGGACACACATTGAATGCCACATGTGGGACCCAAAACTGTCATGCAGTGCTAAATTATTCTATTCAATCAATTCAAGCTATACTATGCTCACATCTTTTTTTTGGTTTCTTTGACTTCCCATCAGTGTCTCACATCAGCGCTAAGCCACACACACCGGCTGCCGCACCATCATCATTTGAACTCTGGTATACACTTTCTATAGGAGTCTGAGGTCTTGCTAAAATTCTTCCCTGGCTAAACTTCACACTACTTGTTCCTACAGGCCTCCTCCTCTGAAAAGCCTAATGGACCTCATTACACGGAAGGCGGTAATCCAGGGTGCTATTAGCACCCTGGACCATGCCGGTAAATTACCGGCACCGCCTTGGCGGAAAGGGGATTTACCGCCCCATTCCAAGGTTGGAGGGGCGGTAAATCCCCCTTCCGCCATTGCCCTTCCCCATTCCCATTTCTGCCCCATAGGGCTCTATGGGAATGGGGAAGGCGCTAATTACGGCACCGCAATTTTGCGGTGCCGTAATTAGCTCCGAGGTCCCTTAGCGGGTTGGTACTTAACGCCTGCAAGAAGCAGGCGTTAATTGCTCCAACCCGCAAAGGGACCTCGTAGTACGGCGGTAAGGGTTAACGGTCACCGTTGCCATTAACGGTGACCGTTAACCCTTACCGCCATCCGTGTAATGAGGCCCAATGTCTCTGCTCTATTTGTGATTAATACATCTTTGTTTAAACTTTGCCCTGGTGCTAATATGAAATGGTTTTAGCACTAGGCCGAACATAGACCTAGTGCAAAATACATATTTTTGATGCATTTTTACACAATGGCAAAGTTTGCCATAGTGCTAACAACATTCCGTATTAGTACTAGTGCAAAGTTTGCCCTCACACAACCAATCCGTGAAAATGTACCTTTTTTGCACTAGGGCAATTTTTGCCGTAGAGCTTGTAACATGGCAAACTGCAATTCTCATGCTAGAAGGATTTGCTAATATGTCAGTCCTTTTAGAAATGGTGCAAACTGTGCCCTAGTGCTAATACCGTGCAACTGCAATCTGTAATCTGGCCGCGGGGTTTCTTTTGTGCGACTTAAAGTGTAATGTGTAACGAGTGATAGAAAGGTGGTTATTAATGTATGGTACACTAGCAAAACGTGGTGTTTCTTGGCAAACTATGAGGAGGTAGTTCTCTTCTTAGTACGCATTTCATTTCCTTCAGAGGAGTGAACGGCTATGTCTGTATGTTGCTCACAGGTGTCTGCAGCAGGTTTCTTAACTCACAAAGCAGTTTTAGGAAAGAGTAACAGGCACTTCAGGAGGTAGGTTTTATTGATATAGTTCATGCCTCTCTCACTGTGCATGTGTGCACACCAACTGAGCTGACATCTTTTTTAATAAGGGTCAGCAAATTCATTGAGAGTTGGTTCCGATAGTGCGCCTCACCTCCTGAACATGGACAAGTATTGATGTATTTTGCCTTCAGGCTGCACCGAAACCGAAACATGCCGCAGCCGTTTGCGCGACTCTCACCCATTTCTGGTTTATTCTTTGCATTTCAGAACATCTCGACGTAGGCTGTGGCTCAGTTAACAAATCCCGGTTTTGAATTATTACATTTTCTTTTTTTTCTTTTTTAAATGCATTTGAGGCTAGAGTTAGAAACTTGATTGAATGGAAAAGCTAAATCTGAAATGAAGTGTCATTTAGGTCCCAACTCGTGGGAAATGATAGTATTCCGTCATTTAGGAGGCGTCAGCAGTCACGTAACATCCCTGCTAGTGAGATCTGGACATAACGGCAACGGAAACGAAACTGGAACGATTCTCGGTCGCCCGGGAGAAGGTCCGGTTTCTAGCACAGAACGTCCCTGTCGATGGAGTCTCTGCTGCAGCATTTGGTAGGAAATTAGAGGAAACGAAAGGTTTCACAAATGAGCAAAATGTCGTGCTCCCGACATTGGCGCTTGACAAGTGGAAATTGGAATGGTGGGATGAATCCAAGTCTGAGATATTTCACCAGTGATGTTCTGAACTCCCCTCTGAGAATCTAAATTCCCGCACTCGCGTTTAAGTTGGCAGAAGATTTTTCTTCGATTTTATGGCTGCTCAAGTTAGACATTCTCTCCTTTTCTCAAACCTCCGCTGAAAATGTAGCTCGCGGGATGCGTGCCGTCTCATGCTTTATCCATTGTGATACAGATGAGAAATTCTGAAGTAATGTGCTTGAACATGTAAACCTTAGGCTCTAAAATGAGGGCATCTACAAGTGCAGAGCTCTCAAATGTCTCCTGTGTGAGCAAGTTATCCAGTCTTTTAATTGTTCCTTTGAATTCGTAGACATGCAGTTCTGAATTTAAAATGACAAAAAGAAAACTACAGGTTCCTCAATGCAAAAAGTAAAATCAGGACAGGATGACATACTCATGCATGCAATGGGGAAACTTGAAAACTCTGCATGAGTGATACGACATCAATAAGGTTAGCTCTGGTATAATGCTGTCCAGATACAAAACGCACCTGGGAGTTGACAAGTATCTGCTGAGGAAACTGGGAAGCGCATTGGAAGAAAAAAGTGGAAGAGTGGATTGAGAACCCATAATTAATGAGTGACTTGAAAGTCAAGAGATTGTTAGGACATATTTAAAAAAGAAAATGAAGGTATATTGAGCTATATCATACTTGGTTCACTGTAACAATGACCTCTGGCCTTGTCACCTGCTGTGTGATGTGCAATGTGAGTGCTGTGCTAGCTTATTGGTGGATATCTTTAGATCTTTAGAACGATTTTTTTAGGAGTCTGGACAATCTTGTCAGAGAGTTTAGTCTGCTTACATTGTCCATTGAAGGAGGCGACGCTACAATTCAAATACTCTTTTCCCCGCGAACCGGCCACAGAAAGGCACCAGCGAGGCAGTCTATGCAGGAGCCTGGGCAGTCTTTGCAGAGCGTGTAGTCTGCTTACATTGTCCATTGAAGGAGGCGACGCTACAATTCAAATACTCTTTTCCCCGCGAACCGGCCACAGAAAGGCACCAGCGAGGCAGTCTATGCAGGAGCCTGGGCAGTCTTTGCAGAGCGTGTAGTCTGCTTACATTGTCCATTGAAGGAGGCGACGCTACAATTCAAATTCTCTTTTCCCCGCGAACCGGCCACAGAAAGGCACCAGCGAGGCAGTCTATGCAGGAGCCTGGGCAGTCTTTGCAGAGCGTGTAGTCTGCTTACATTGTCCATTGAAGGAGGTGACGCTACAATTCAAATACTCTTTTTCATGCGAACCGGCCGCAGAAAGGTCCCAGCGAGGCAGTCTATGCAGGAGCCTGGGCAGTTTTTGCAGACCATGTAGTCTGCTTACATTGTGCATTGAAGGAGGCGATGCTACAATTCAAATACTCTTTTCCCCGCGAACCGGCCACAGAAAGGCACCAGCGAGGCAGTCTATGCAGGAGCCTGGGCAGTCTTTGCAGAGCGTGTAGTCTGCTTAGATTGTCCATTGAAGGAGGCGGCACTACAATTCAAATACTCTTTTTCATGCGAACCGGCCGCAGAAAGGCCCCAGCGAGGCAGTCTATGCAGGAGCCTGGGCAGTTTTTGCAGACCATGTAGTCTGCTTACATTGTGCATTGAAGGAGGCGACGCTACAATTCAAATACTCTTTTCCCCGCGAACCGGCCACAGAAAGGCACCAGCGAGGCAGTCTATGCAGGAGCCTGGGCAGTCTTTGCCGAGCGTGTAGTCTGCTTAGATTGTCCATTGAAGGAGGCGGCGCTACAATTCAAATACTCTTTTTCATGCGAACCGGCCGCAGAAAGGCCCCAGCGAGGCAGTCTATGCAGGAGCCTGGGCAGTTTTTGCAGACCATGTAGTCTGCTTACATTGTGCATTGAAGGAGGGGGCGCTACAAATCAAATACCCTTTTTCACACAGAGAGGCTGCAGAGAGGCAGTCTGTGCAGGAGCCTGGGCAGTCTTGACAGAGCATTTAGTCTTCATACATTGTCCATTGAACGAGGCAGCGCTACAATTCAAATAAACTTTTTCCCGCAAACCGGCCGCAGAGAGGCAGTCTGTGCAGGAGTCAGTGCAGTCTTGGCAGAGCATGCAGTCTGCTTACATTGTCCATTGAAGATGGTGGTGTTACAATTTAAATACTCTTTCTTGCGAAGTGGCCACGGAGAGGCAGTCTGTGTGTGCGGTCGGAACAGCCAGGCGGAAGCTAACCGTGGATGTGGCAGCATACTCGTCAGTTTACGTGAGTAGAGTGTCTGGGATCAGGTCAGCACTTTCAATTGCTGGGTATACATTGTGCCTGCGGTAACCGCTGTTTGAATTGACTGTGCAATTCTCTACAAGAGGAGTTCCTTGTTCAGAATAGAGAGCCAACAACTGTGGGTGGATAGCCTTTGAGTGTGTCCCTCTCTCTGCTTTAATTGGAGGCACTTGGCCTTTGAGAATATCATTGTGGAACGCAACTTGTGCTCCAGCCCCAAACTCTTTCTTTCTACCCGACATCAACTAAAGTGGGCTATTGATACATTCCAACAGGCTGATCAAGAGTGTCTCTTGGGTAACTCCCACGGCACAGTGGACTCTGAGGTTGGGGGCGATAAGAGACTCTGGTACAGCGGCAATGAACTCCTGAACCAGTATGGTCCTGACCTAATTCCCACAACATACACAGCAGTGGCCAGCTCACATCATGAGTGTGATGCACGGGGGCACACGGGGGGGGGGCAGTAATTAATGCAGAAGATAACCCAGATTGGCTCAAAGATGACAGACCCTCACTTCAGGAAAATGTCACTGGCCTGTTACAGGAGAGGCTGATGCAGAAACGATTGAGTACTCTGGCGCTAGTGAGCATTTTATCTACACCATCTTCACTATCCATTCACTTCCTTACCAACAAACGGGTGCACTTTCACACTACCAGGCAACCACTGATGCTGATCTTACAGAGGAGGATACAATCATGTCCCCATTCTGCCCCCCGTTCGCTCAGACAAGATGTAAACCGTGATGCTTTCGGCGCAATGCCTTGTTGGGAAAAAACATTCCGGGCACCTCTGGGTCTTCCTCGGCAGACAAAGCAGGATTTATCCCTGCTGTGGAATCTGGGAGAGTCAACTTGATCTCAAAGATATGGAATTGTCATCAGGGTGTCTGTCAAAGGAAGCTCCTGATTGTAACTGTTCGTCCATCAGCAAGGCCGGGAAAGCCTGGGTTGATGTGTCGGATAATAAAAATACTGACCCCAACAATTGATCTGCTCTGGCTGCTTCTCCCACTCTGGATAACAGCAGGCACTTGAATTCGGCCAGAGGCCGGAGCATCAGTTTAGCCCCAATAGGGAAATTACCCAAGACAATGTCATTGTGCCAGAGCTTACAGGCCTACAGCCTACCAGCAATCCGGTGGCAAATTCCCTGTTCTCTTCCCTGGCTGGTGACATTTGGAACAAATCCCCCCTAGTGTACCCTATAGACTCAGAGATCCGCACACATGGGGACATTTCTCCTCCAACATTTAACAAAAAGCTTATGTCCCTCTACGACCAACAAGAACTGGTTTCAAGAGCAGTAAGGGGCAATACAGACATCCTCAACTTGATGAATAAAAAATTATCCTTTGTGGAAGGGTATCTTAGGAGCTTTGCGTTGAGAGAGGGGGGAAACTATGCACCCCTGCTGTTATTTTCTGTGTCCTTGCAAACTGGCATTGGTGCATCAGTCTTTGGGGAGCTCTATCTTGGAACAAATGTCCACGGCTTCGATTGAGCCTACTGACACTTTAACTCCATTGTTGGAGTGTATGGTTCAGGCTGAACAGACTTGGGCACCTACAGTACTGCCCTGTAACACCTCTATAGCGAAGGGTGATATGTGGGGGACGTAGTGTGCAATGGCTCTGTTGAGAATCTTTCCTCTCCTCCCTTTTCTATCTACACTACCAGGAGAAAGAGGAGGAAAGTGAATAAAGGGAAAAAACAAAGAATCAACCAACGACTAAATCGAGGTCTGCTAATGCCTCGAGAAAAACATGTCAACCAGCTATCAGACAATGACATCATTATAGATCTAAATGAGCAGGGCTTAGATCCAGCTATAGAGGTGGGGCCTGTTGTAACAACTAGTAAGTGGAAAGAAAAAGATGTTTTTTTAACCTCTATATAAGCAGTGGTCTGGTGAAGAGTGTTCCAAGCAGCTGATTGAGAAACTTGACTCCCTCTATTTGCTTTCTTGTTTCCCTTCAGTGCAGCTTGACACATGGTGTTTAACTCTGTTGGTTCTTTCTTCTAGCCTGGAGATACCAGGCTCAACTCTGGCGAGAGCAGACACTGTGAATACTGAGGTACTACGGTGCGGCTGTGTTGCTGTTACAGCCTGCGGTACATGCAGGGATGTTCTGCCATTGCCAGTGATCCATGCCGAGGGGTGGTTTTAAACCCTCTACCCTGTCGGCTTGACTGGGAACGCACCAAAAGGCAGAACAAACCTCAGTGAGTAACCTTAAGCGCTCTCTTTATAACTGCTCTTATCTTTTTCTAACTATGAAGTGCAACTGAAATCCTGTGCACCGGCTCCAGGAGCTGAGGGGAAACTAGCCTCAGCTGCAAACGTAAGGGCAGAGGAAGGGTGACTGTGGGTGCAGGATTGTGTTCCCTACACCTTTTAGACCTCCATAGCCTTTCAGGCCAGAAACCAGCCTCACTTTTTGTGAGTATTACATGACAGCGACGCTGTGCAGTTTACAACTTTTCTGCCTGGCACTGTGTTCCACCCATTGAACTTCTCTGCTGCACACAAAAAAGGTTCTATGGCTGTATCATTGGGGAAACTGAGAATGGCAGTAAAAATGACTACAAATAAAATGGGAGCAGACCCAAGACAAATGGAAACAAAATGCAAGTGCCTGGCAATACCCAATATGTTACTCTGGAACAAGAAATGGCTCAGGACCAGCGACAAGCTGAGCCTGGCAATGGGTTGATAACATCTTTTTTCCCATTCTCCAGCATGAAGTACAGCTCAAGACCACACACAGATTGAGACTTAATTTGTCAGTTACACGGTGGAGCCAGATGTAAGCTCACATTTAAGTGATATTGATAATAATGCACTTCCAGCCCTCTGCTATACACTACTAGGAAGTGTGATGGCTATTGAAAAATTACAAGCAAATCCGTCTGATTCATCATCGCCACATAAGAATGGGGCCCAAACAGAAATTAACAACCCAATAAGGTTGTCAGCCTCCCCTAAAATGTGCCTTGAGTCTACTCACTCTCTTTCTACATCTACCCATTCTGTAACTATGGATGAGTTTACAGAAATACAATCATCCAAGTCAACTTTGCAGTTTGCTGTGAAGATACTCCTTAAATTGTGTGGATAGATATATGAGAATTTAAGTGGAGCGCATGTGGACAATGTGATCTCTGACCCATCTGTCGTATATGTCGCGCCCACACCCCCAAATTTAGAATGTTCAAAATCTGGAACTAAAGTGGTTGCATCTCTAAAAACCACAAAAAAACGGATAAAATAAATAAAGTTCTGATACCATCGGGATACCAAAATGAAGAATATGTCAAAGGTTCACCTGTGTCATACCCGTTACTCAAGGAAAATTACAGAACATCAATATCAAGCAGAAAACTTTAGGAAACCAGAATTTTGTTAGTTCCGTTAATTCAGATAATGAGGGGACGAAATCAAAGAGTGCACGAAAGAAGATTGTGTGATGGAAAAAAAGGTCTGAAAAAAAGGCAGGTACTCTGACAAGTTGGATCATAGGCAGTGACAAGTCCATAGCTAATAATGATTCTGATGTGTAGCTTGTTGCAGAGGATGAATATCTGGAGCAGCAGGAATCAAATGAGAACATGCAAAATGCCTGTCCACTCTTGAACGCGATGGCACAGGACAAAAAGGTCAGTTCCAAAATGAGCAAGAACATAAAGTAACTCTGTCACCTAAAATCTCTGATATGAGGTCCACAAATCCTATGATAAAAAAGGTGCACCAGAAGCAGAGAAACAGTTGTTTCAACTGTTCACTGTTCTTAAATTCCATATGCAAAATCCTGCTTCTTCGAGTGCTGGTCTCTGAAGACTTTGAGTTTGTAGAACCGCTCAAATGCTCTAATGATAATGTCACTCGTCTCCATTGTAAATGCTCTGCCTCTTTCATCCATAATTACAAGCATCAATTGCACAAACTTGGACTCGAGCTTGATGTAGACCTGACCTCATTCGATCCGGAACCACCTGCCCCTGAAGTGAGATTGAGGTTCCCCAATACTTCTTTAAAAGGGAAATTGATAAACGCCAGTGAAGGTGAGACCAGCAAAGATGAAGTTCAGAGGGTGCTTCAATGGCTGGATGCAGCTCAATCAAATGTGACACCAAAAGAAGTCTGAAATATACGCATCTCGACTTGGAACACCAGGGAATTTAATCATTTATTGATGAATCAGTGAAATCCCTTGCTTTGAATCACATTTTGTTATTACAGGAAACGTGGAAGTTAGCAAAATATTACGTCGATGGGTTTGATATTAGTCAAGTACTAGCCAAAAAAGGGTTATTGGGATGTCCATATACTGGTTGCATGGTTGGGGTAAGACATCCTCTGAAGCTACTCAGATTTCTTACAACTCATTGTACAGATTATGTATGAGCAGTGGTGATTGAAAGCAAAATAGGTGAAACAAAAGTATGAATGCTAGTAGTTTATGTGCATGTTCCACCTGGATGGGCTCATACAGATGAAATTATGGACGCCTTGCTTATTGTTTTCATTGACTGGTGGGGGGGAAGGAAATGAAGGATGCATAATGGTTGGGGTGACCAAAACGCTAGATGCATCTGTCCCAATACTCTTCCCCAAATCTCTGCTGTGTTAAGTAACTCTAAAATGGCCCATCCTAAACCCAACACCCGAGGATTTAAGTGGCTAAACTTTCTCAGTGATTTGAGTACAAACATGATCAACGGTGGCACACAGGGTAATATTCCCAGACATGCCACAAGGCGTGGTAAATTAGGTGGTAAATTAGCAATGCTGGATTACTTATTTGTAAACTGTAACCTAATACAATTTATTTCTAGTATGGCAGTTCCCTTCACTGATCGCAGTGATCATGCCCTAGTAACTATGGAGGTCACTTTGGTTAAGGATGTAGAGACACAAATGATGTCCGGAGAGATCCATGTAAACCATTCGGGTTCCCGTATTAGGTGAACTGAGAAACGTTTACAGTTTGCAAAGTATCACCCACATGAATGGGTTTCAAATTCATCACGAAAATAAGGAATATGACTGTAAATGAGATAGAGAAGTGGTTCTCAATATTTACAACTAAGGTTGCACAATATAAAAACCTTTTTGTGACTGCTGAACCCGACAAGCGCTACAGTTACGACAAAAGAGTAGGAGGCCACACAACATTAGTGAGGAGAAATATTCGAAAAGCTTCAAATGAACCCTCTATCTTTAATGCCCTACTGCGGTTCAGAACCATAAAAAAAAATACGAAACGTGGGTCAGATGGTGGCACTGCTCACAGAGACAGTGCACCTGGTAAAGAATTGATAAAATATTATGCTCAGGAGAAATAAGAAGAATTTAGCAGGCATTGATTGTGGCCAAGTGTAACATAAAGGAAACAATGATCAACCCAGTGAGTGACGATGCGTGGATACATCAGATTGAAAGTGTTCAGGGTGAGATAAGTAATTCTGGAGAAGATGACTGGCAAAAGGGATGCTTTAGGGTTAGTGAGGAACATAAAGAAACTAAAAACATCTAGAGCCCCGGTCCTGATGGATTAGCAGCTATAGTGGTAAAGAGTGACCCTGAATGTTGGTCAAAGATTTTGGAAATCCTTTTCCAGAGGTTTATGACTGAAGGTGTCATACCAGCCTCCTGGCAGACCATGATTCTGATCCCGGTATTTAAGAAAGACAACCGGGGATTACCAGAGAACTACAGGCTGCTAGCCATGTTAGACATTCCATAATTCAAATTATTCACTTCACTTATCCTAGACCGGCTCCAGAAATGGGTGGATGCCAATAATATCTTGGATACATTCCAAACCAGGCTTCGAGCCAGCTCCTCTACAATCCATAATTTGAGAGCTATGGACTTGCTGATTGATAAAGAGGAAAAGACTGTCAAAGCTAATGTACCTTATTTATTGACTTTAAATCCACGTTCGGTGTAGTCCCCAGGGAACGGTTGTGGTCCAAGCTGAAGTGCATGAGCTGCCCACCTATATTACTATTTGTCCTGAAACTGTTTCATACTAATAACAGTGTCCAGGTCAGACTTGATGACAAAGGAACACTGACACGCCCTATAGCGCCCTTGGGGCGTAAAGCTGGGGTGCATTTTTCGCACCCCTGCTTTTCAATTTTTATCTAGCACACTTTGAAACTACATTATGAACATGATCAGTAAGATTTGACAAGATAAGTTATCATACCAGGGCATTCCATGAGTACATGTCTGACAGTCTCCAAAAAGCTAGTATTTTTTCACACTGGACGATTCCTTTAATTTTCTTTTCATTTTTTTTTCGTGATCACCCGGTATTGGCCAATACAGGCAGCAGATCCATTTAAAGCAACAGTGTAAATATACATAAATTACTTGAAGGGCAAATTATTAGTTAACGTTGCAGTACCCCCAGGGTATAAAACATAAATGGAATATGTTGGTATGACGTAAGTCCCTGCAAATGTGTGTAATTTGTAATCCGGTCCCAATAAGTTAATTTGATTTTAAATTCCCCACACAGTCGAGGGTAGCTCAAATCCCATCTTGGAATCCAGTTCATTAAAACAAATGATTGCAATCTGGACTTTACATATTGCAACATTCCTCTGGTCTTCATGTGCAGAGCACACAGCCTCCGTAGATGGCATTGGGGATTGCTCATTTCTTTTATATATAGCCGGCCACGTTTCATAGTCACCATTGCTTCCATTAAAATCATGCTCAATTCAAGACGTTTCACCTCAATGGGTAAACAGGATGAAAGCCCCAGAATTCTCTGCCAGAAACGGCCCTCTATTTTACCCAGCCATGTCATATCTGCCATTGTAAGTGCTTCCAGGCCGTAGATCACAGCCAGGCAGAGGCATTACCTATAAAGATTTAATATTCCGTTTAGGCTGTACACAGCAATGCTTTTTCTAAAATTGGCAATCAAAGCTGTTTACTGAGCTGCTTTCCTTTTCCTTGTGATCACACACAATAGAAAATTATTTTTATTTTCAAGTCCAACGCCTTGATAGCGGTAGCTCTATCTGTATATTCGATTCTGCTCCCTTCGAGTTCAAGTCGGGCAATTTCCCTTTGTTTAAATAGTAGAAGTTGGGATTTTTGGTGCTCAATAACAAGATGATTTACGGCAGCGCATTCTACACAAGACCTCAGCGAGTTTTCTCATGCCTCTAAAAGTAAGGTTCATGAGCACAAGATCATCAGTGTATGATAGGTATTTTACATGAGTGGCAGGGATTTTTTGGGGGAAAGTTTCCAGCTTCTTCAGATATTCTGCCAATTGGTGATAGTGCCTTTCGGATTCACTGCTTGGATACTAGTACCAACAGTTTGCATTTGGCATTATAACACATATGAATTTATTTTAACAGCAGGTGTCGGGCATGAGGACTGGAGGAAATCAGTAACCTGACCCGATCCTAGACCAATGGGCATATCATTAAGAATCCATATCAGCCCTATTCCCTGATACACAGCACTTTTCAAATCAAACACAAAAAGATACATGCAATTGATGTGTAACAAAAATGTGATCATAATTGTGAATATGGAACATGAAATATGATATGAAAATTGTGAAGTATTAATTTTAGCTTCATTTAACTTGTTTACTGTGCAGTTACTCTTTATGGTATTTATTCTGTAATTTGTATTGTTTTTATGTGTAAAGTTTATTTTGACTAAAACACATTAAAACATAATAATAATAATATACACATATTATTCGATCAGTCATTGCGTGTGCACTTCCCTTTATTTTTCCCTCCGTAAATTGGTGTTAATAATACATACCAATACTTAATAAAACAATCATTTAGTGTTTCATAATTGTTAAACTCCTATATTTCCCTTCAGTTAGGATGTGCAATGGGTCACGTTGTACACCTTGCCTGACTGTTTCAATACCTTGACTGGATGAGTTTCAGCCTAATTATTACTCAGGCAGAAAAAATACCCCTTTTTATGCTTGCAATGTATCGTAACTTTAGAATTCTATGCATGAACATAGGATGTGTCTGTATTTTGCACAGTGTCTGGAGGATGTCAATTGAATATAAGTGTTATCAGCAAGTATGATAACATCTGCACAAATACATACTACAGACACAATATAGGTAAAGTATCAAGTTTCATATAGTACAAACCGAGCTCTGAAGCAATGGTGCAGGAATCGGATACAGTCATAGGACACAATAATATGTAGCCAATGTACTGTTGTCCAATGTGCTTGGTTCTACCTCATCCTCCTGACAACCTATTTTATTTAACATCACATACTCAAACATACATGCAAGTAATGCCACAGATATTAGATAGGATGGCCTAATCCAGACCACTGACTATTCACAGCTGTGGGGTAGCTTGAATATTGTCTGTTTCCCCCAAACAATTCCATAGTCAGGTTAAGGGGGTCAAATGAGAATGAGGTAATTGCTCCCATCAATTTGTGTGAGATCCATACCTGTGCCGCGTCCCTCAGGCTCTGATGCGTCTCCTGGGTTCAGTTCCTCTATGAGGGGGTCTGCATGTTCTCTACGCGTGAGGCTGTTAGAACGTAAAAGAAAAGAAAAATTGGTAAATCGTAACATATTTCATTGATCACACCTGAATACTGATCATCCAATTTGGCTCATTGTAACATTGAATTAGAATTAAAAATACACCTGAAGACACTATTGTTTAAAACGTGCATATCATGTCTGAGGAAATCACTAGGGCTTATTTACATGGGAGATTCTCACCAATTCTGCAAGTGACTACATCTGCAGTTGCTATGTTTAGATCCCAAAACTTCTCCTTAGTACAATACGGGTCATGTGATGGGGTTCACAATTCTCTCCCTATGCATTTTGGGAGAAGGGCCTTAATTATTTGGGGGTTCCATGATATGAGGACCCTCAAACTCACACAGGAAGGGTGAATGCACTGCAACGTCTGTGTTACTCATTTTCATGCTGTAAGCTACTGTTCAAGATGCAATGCTACCACCTCGATAAATGTGTAACTAGGGCGAGCAATGCAATGTAACCATGGCAAATGGTCACAGCAAGAAGTTAAATGTACACATCTTTACTGGTTTACACTTCATGTATTGGAGTTTTACACCAAGAACACTTACATTAAAACAATTGTTCCACCATGATGTTCCTATCTCCAAGCCAAAATCTCAACAGGGATAGAATTGGCCAAACCCCATCACTGGGAATTTGGACACAAAATGCCATTTTTGAACGTAGAATGATGTACTTCTTTTGTATTTGCATATCTATGTATATCTTCTAATAAGTTTGCAGACATATGTTAATCAGCTCAATGATAATCTCAATACTTTATGAGGGTCCCGACGCTAACTCACAGCCCAAAATATTGTGTATGACCAATATACATAAAGTAAAATCCTAAAAATGGGTGGGTTTGCTGCTATGCCTGGCAGTTAGTGCAAGTGTATTTCATTGTATTTGAATAAACAGATTTGTGTTTTATTAACTGTATTCACCATATATAGATTCTTGGATTCTCCTTAATTGCATCAAATCATAATCGTCATCAAACACTTACATGTCTCATTAGTGCTTCTAGTGGTTTGCATCAACATCGTAGGCATAGCTCTCATTATATCACATATGTCTCATAAAAGTCTCAATGTTTCTACCTCTACACTTGTTTGAAAACAATAATGCTGTGGATCATCAGGAGGTTATGATAAAATTATTTCTTGGGATTGTAATGTCATCTAAAAATAGAAAGAAATATAAACATGAAAATAAAAGTGTAGAAAAGCTTTTTAAGTCTTTATGGTTTGTAGTCAGAAGTTGTTAAACTATTTATGGCTCTATACACTTGTGTTGGCGGTATACTCACCCTTTTATATTCATTATATGTTCAAGATTGTCTTAATCTTCTTGCAGTGTCAATTATAAGTCTATGAAAAGTAACCAACATCTAGTTGTAAAATTCTTCCCACTATATATTCATTACATTTATCATACTGGGGATGACACTTTGAGAATATATTTTACCTTTAAATGAAGGTGTCTGGATATGATATTCCAGTGTGATATTAGAAATCGAGAACAGCAATCCACATGGATTTGGCATTGTAAGATGGCCAATATTATTTAATTACATTTGTGACATCAAGTGCATGTTACACAGCAATGATGTCACTGCTCCTGCCCATAGTACCGTTTTAAGGAATTGCTCTACTATTTATGGGTGTCACTCATGTCTATACAGAAGAAATCACTATCATTGAACATTTGTTTATAATTTTGGTGATTAATGTAATTAAACACATATTATATGGTTGATGTAGTACAATGCAGATTGTTTCTATTGGGTGCTGAAATGGTTGTATTTTGTATTGTACTTTGTACTTTCCAAAATACTTTTGATTTATGTGGCTTTCATTTTTACATAATTTAAGCTGCTACTCAATCACAATATTTTGTCACAATTTACAAAACAGATGAAGATAAAATTAAAAATACAGATTTCAGAAACTCAATGATTAGGTTGCATCAGAGATAAGCATGGAATTCATTGTCCTGATTCAAACCAGGTTGGCAAGTGTCCATAATACTTATCAATCTGACCTCCTTTTGACTTAACAACAGTTCTCTATTGCCACATCTGGGTGGTGGTTCCATAGTTTTGAATACCAGCAATTTCAATAAATCTGCTGGTGTGTTCAAATTGTCTGTATTATAGTGGGCTGCCAATGCATATCTTGAATCTTTGTTTTTAATGGCTCTTAGGTGCTCTATTATTATTATGTTGTATTTTGAGATGTCGAGCGGTGCTCCCAATGTACCATTGCTCACAATGGCACAGATACCATAGATGACAAACTTTGTGTTACAGTTTATAAATTGGCCAATTCATTTTTTTACGCCATTCAGTAAATCAATTGTATTTTTCCCATCCGTTATTTGGGGACAGACTTTACAATTGCCACACTTGTGGTTCTTTGATTACTGGCAATTTCCACATTGATTGTATCGTGATGATTTTCTCCATTTTCCTGGGTTTAGAAAATGTTGATATTGTTCTTAATTTTCGGTGTGTTACAATACGTTAAAGATGGTTGCAAGTCAAGAAAGTTAGTTAGGTCTTTTTCCAGGTGTAATATATTCCAGTCTTTTTTAATGATATTGCATATGGTATAAGAATTTCAGCTGGAGGTTGTAGTAAATCTAAGTGTGTTGAATGTTTAGTCTCTGTATTGGATTCCTTATTTCACAGTAGTTCAACATTTGTTTCAGTTTTTGCTCTTGATTGTGCTTTTTTCAGAATCTTGTTTTGGTATCCTCTTTCTTTAAATTTGTTGACATTATTATTACCATGCTTACAGTTTGCCATATTACCACTATAGTTTCTTTTGATTCTTAAGATTTATCCATTTTGTATGTGTTATGGATCATTGCTTTTAGCATTGAGGATACTGTTGCCCGCAGATGGTTTCTGGCAAAGTGTGGTGTGTACTGTATTGTTTTTGACATATAACTTGAGATCAAAAAAGCAAATCTTTTCTATACTGTGATTCATTGTCAGCTTGATATTGTCGTCATTCATATTCAAGTATTTAACATATTGGAGCACAGATTGTTTGTCTCCATCCCATATCACTAGAATAGCATCTATGAACCGACCCCAATCGATAATATGTTTGGTTTCGTTAAATTCTGCATGTGTCCACGCATGTTCTATTTCATAGTGGCCCATTAAAAGATTTGCATATAAGGTGCATATTTCGTCCCTATAGCGGTTCTGTGTTGTTGGTACAATTGCTCATCAAAACAGAAAATATTGTTTGTGTAGGTAAATTCTTGCATCAGTAGTATTATTCTGTTCTGTTCATGATATCAGATAGGTCTGGATTTAAAGAAGAATTCCATTGTATGTATGCCTTTTTGATGTTGTATACTGGTGTATAGGGATGTCAGATCCAGAGTTACAAATCTATAATTTGTTTGTTAGCTGACCTATACTCCAATACGGTGCTGCGTGCAGTCAACACCATCGCGCCCCTTGCGACTCACAAATCAAACCAACCACGCACCTCAATTCGTGATTTACGCAAGACCTCATAGCCAAATGGAGAAGAACACCCTCTATCACTCATAAGTCCATGTTCGCCACCACTGCCATAACGTACAAGGTAGCTATCCTACAAGCCAAATCTGCCACTTACAACACAAGAATTGACAATGCAAAGTCCAGTACATGAGAGATTGTTACCATACTCTGAGAACTTGAAGCCCCCTCCTCTCCCACACTGGTCTTCTTGAAAGATGAAACTTGGGGCACCACGAACCAAAATGCCCTCCATAAAAAAGTCCAATTGAAGCCAGTCACTAATTGCACCAACAGACAACCCCTTCTCACCATTCTGACTCCAACAGCCCAGCAAGAACTCCTCCGTTTTTGTTTCAATTCTGTCACCGAAGCTGAGGTCACCTCTTTTCTGAAAGTCATGAAACCTTATAGATGTAAAGGAGACCCATGACCAGCTACAATTATCAAAGACTGTGCAGAAGCTCTTTTCCCTTTCTTCACAACATTTATCAACTCCTTGTTCTCCTTGCGTGGGTCCCTACCAGCCTCAAGATTAGGTATTTCCACTGCTAAAAATCCATCACTGGACCCTACTACTCCTACTAACTAGCGACCCATTACCACAGTCCTTTTCCCCCTGAAGATCCTGGATAGGTCAGCTTACCTCCAAATCCAGCAATAGCTGGAGTCCAACCACATCCTGGGTATCCCCCAATCTGGGTTCTGCCCAGGACATGGCATGGAATGAGCCATGCGTTACCTGGAGAACCTGCTTGATGAGATCCAGGATGCTGGGAAGTCTGCTCTCTTGCTACTCCTTGACCTGTCAGCAGCCTTCGACTTAGTAGACCATAAGATTATCTGCCAGCACCTCAACTCCACTGCAAACTTCAGGCCAAAAGAAACTAGTTGGATCACTGCCTTCCTGAAGGGCAGAGTGATCAGATTTTTTGCGCAGGATACAAGTGCCCACCCAGCACCCATCTTCTGTGGCATCCCCCATGGTCCCTGCGTCTCCCCAACCCTCTACAACATTTTTTACAAAACCACTTTTCAACCTCCTAGACTCAATTAGCATCTCCTATACCAACTATGACAATGATACCCAGATTCTGCTTCCTCTCTCTGGCAACTACCATCAAGACTTGGATGGCTACGAAGCTTCTTTTTCATAATGATGAAAAACAAATACCACTCGTGGGCCTAGCTTAGGTGCTCAAAATTGTCAACCATCAATACACCTCCTTTACCACTGACAGAATCACTGTCCACATTTGTCAGACAGTTAAGGCACTGGAAGTCTACCTAGATGCTTCTCTCTCTTTTACAATCCAAGTTAATGCCATCTCCTCCTCGGCAGCCCACACAATCAAACTCGTCAATTCTTGCAGACCATTACTGTCTGCGGAAAGTTGCCTCATTATTGCTGAGCCGTCATTGGCACTAGACTAGACTACTGCAATGCACTATTCGCTGGTACCTCAAAGCACAACATCCATAAACTGCAAGTCATCCAGAACCATGCTGTCCCATCAGCTCTGAACATTCCCAAATGAGAACATATCACCACGGCTAGAGGAAAGGCTCACTGGCACCCTATACAAGAATGCATCACATTCAAAACACTGTCAATCACCCACATGTGCCTCTCTAACACTGTCTCCCAACGTCTTACAGAAAATCAAGAAAGAATAATCATTAACACCGACCAGATCGGCATATGCCAACTGGCTCATCCTGCCTAAATTCAGACTAGACAGTGTCGGTGGCTCTAGCTTCACAGTCATCACAGTGAAACTTTGGAATGCACTACCCCCAACCTTGTGAGCTGAACAATCATACTGGACCTTCCACAAATTCCTGAAAACCTGGCTCTTCCCTTAAAGCATCTGTCCATATGTCTAAATATGACTTTCTGCCTTGTAATGTGTTCTGTAACAGCACCTTGATGCCCAATGGTTTAGTGCGCGATATACATTTATAAATAAATACGTAAATAAATAAATAAATAAATAGTTTAACAATTTATGACTTCAAACCATAAAGACTTACACAGCTATTCTACTCTTTTCTTTTCATGTTTATTTTTTTATTTCTATTATTAGATGACATTACAATCACAAGAAATAATTATAACCTCCTGATGATCCACATAATAAATGTGGTGAAACACGTGTAGAGGTAGCAGCATTGAGACATTTATGAGACATTTGTGATTTAATGAGAAATCTATGATATGCCTAGGATGTTGATGCAAACAATAAGAAGCACTAATGAGATATTTAAGTTTTTGATCCAAATTACGATTTGATGCAATTAAAGAGCCTCCAAAAATCTATATATGGAGAGTCCAATTAATAAAACAGAAATATGTTTATTCAAATATAGTGGATCTTTTTTTCATTTCAATAAATGAAGAATAAACTTGTACTAAGTAAATGCCTTACACAGCAAACCCAACATTTTTCAGGAATCTATTTATATCTATTTTAATTGTTTTTTCCCAAAGTGCTTACCAGAAGTATGAAAATGAGTGCTACAAACACAGCAAGCATTTTCATGGAAAGAATCATAAGAGCACCAAAGGCACAAAAAGTAAAACTTATGTTATGCTGATATGTTCACCACCAAATGCAGGCAATGCAACAATCAACAAGTGATCTTCATACATTTTTTGACGAATGTTCAATTAGGAGTCAGATTCACTCCTTGTACAGGTGGGCATTACTAGATTGTAGGATATTCCAATTGTTTCCATGTCAATATTATAGTATGCAAAAATTAAATTAATTTTAAAGGTTTGCTGGTGAGAAATGTATCTCACAATTGGGAGAGTAGGACAGTCCATTTGATTAAAGTTACGTATTCAACAACACCACCTAGTAGCCATTTCTGCAAGTTCACCTCCAGTTTTGAGCCACATCATCAAGCCATTGTAAATATGCAAATGAGCCGAAATACAAGCCTTTTTCTCCAGGAAATGTTCTTTATCTTAGAGGGCAGTGGTACTTTATAAATAGCTTAATCAAACCAGTACAGCCATGTTCAAGGCTGTCAGGACAGCTACAAACCTGATTTCAGCCTTTTTGGAGCTCATCAGTGCAGTATTGTCCTGGGAGCTTTGAGGTTGGAGCATTGGGGCATGTACACAATACACCAAGAAATACATGGTGTTGAAAAAGTCTTCAACAAATGCCTTCACCTGGAATGCGAAAGTAGGAGTCCATTTGAGCCAAGTCACACATCCCATAACACCACCTAGTAGCCATTGCTGGAAGTTCACTTTTGGTTCTGAGCCACATCAGCAAGACATTGGAGGCATGCACATTAGCTCAAATTCAAGCCTTTTTTCTCTAGGAAATTGCCTTTGTCTTACAGGGCAGTGCTACTCGATACCTAGCTTAATCAACCATATACAGACATGTTGCAAGGCTGTCAGGACAACTACAAACCTGCAAAACAAGGAGGGATCTGGGAGTACCTCTACCGGCATGAACCCCGCCCATTGACCTGTTCTTGGGTGGATGACCCATGGGAGAGTCAAAAGCAAGTCTTTAGCTCACTTTCCCTTTCACAGAGGAGACATATCCCTGCATATAAGTATTTGTCCGGCCCAGGGGCAGTCCAGCACCGGAATACTAGGCAATTCTCTTCTGAACAAGAGTACCAACAGCAACCCCAGACGTGTGGTTCAGCCTGGTCACGCCTCATCAGTGAGGTGGAGCTGTGCCTCTCTAAGAACAGTGAGCAAGGGGTCCACATCTGGATTCCCCTGGCAACTTAGGGTGAAACCCACAGTTACTGAATATGCAAAATAAGGGGGGTTCTGGGAGTCCCTCTACCGGCACAAACACAGCCCATTGACCTGTTCTTGGGTGGATGGCCCCTTGGAGAGTCTGAACCAAGTCTTTAGCTTACTGTCCCTTTCACAGAGGAGAAATAACCCTGCATATCAGTCTTTGTCCTGCCCAGGGGCAGCCCTGCACCGAGATACTAGGCAATTCTCCTCTGAACAAGAGTACCAACAGCAACCCCAGATGTGTGGTTCAGCCTATTCAGGCCTCATCAGTGAGGTGGAGCTGTGCCTCTCAAAGAACAGCGAGCAAGGGGTCCACATCTGGATTCCCTTGGCAACTTAGGGTGATACCCACAGTTACTTAATATGCAAAATAAGGGGGGTTCTGGGAGTCCTTCTACCGGCACAAACACAGCCCATTGACCTGTTCTTGGGTGGATGGCCCCTGGGAGAGTCTCAATCAAGTCCTTAGCTGACTGTCCTTATCACAGAGGAGAAATAACCCTGCATATCAGTCTTTGTCCTGCCCAGGGGCAGTCCAGCACCGAAATACTAGGCAATTCTCCTCTGAACAAGAGTACCAACAGCAACGACAGACGTGTGTTTCAGCCTAGTCGGGCCTCATCAGTGAGGTGGAGCTGTGCCTCTCTAAGAACAGTGAACAAGGGGTCCACGTCTAGATTCCCCTGGTAACCTATGGTGAAAACCACAGTTACTTAATATGCAAAACAAGGGGGTTCTGGGAGTCCCTCTACCGGCACAAACACAGCCCATTGACCTGTTCTTGGGTGGATGGCCCCTGGGAGAGTCTCAACCAAGTCCTTAGCTTACCGTCCTTTTCACAGACGAGAAATAACCCTGCATATCAGTCTTTGTCCTGCCCAGGGGCAATCCAGCACCAAAATACTAGGGAATTCTCCTCTGAACAAGAGTACCAACGGCAACCCCAGACGTGTGTTTCGGCCCCGTCGGGCCTCATCAGTGAGGTGGAGCTCTGCCTCTCTAAGAACAGTGAGCAAGGGGTCCACATTGGATTCCCCTGGTAACTTAGGGTAACCCCAAAGTTACTTAATATGCAAAACAAGGAGGGTTCTGGGAGTCCCTCTACCGGCACAAACACAGTCCATTGACCTGTTCTTGGGTGGATGGCCTCTGGGAGAGTCTTAACCAAGTCTTAGCTCACTGTCCCTTTCACAGAGGAGGAATATCCCTGCATATCAGTATTTGTCCTATCCAGGGGCAAACAAGCACTGACATATTAGGCAATTCTCCCTCCTTGAGTGGGTACCTTCCCAAATAACAGGCCATTTTTGCTCTGTTCATTCTTGCAGAGCGGCACCTATGGCTACTTTTTGATTGTTTCAAGGGCCTTAGTACTAGTCACCTTAAGTTTCCCAGTGGCACCTATGACTCATTTTTGATTGTTTCAAGGGTCCTAGGAGTAGTCATCCTAAGTTTCCCTGGGTCATCCGATGTGGACACATTGCTCACTGATCTCAGTGAGGCACAGCTCCACCTCATTGATGAGGCCCAACAAGGCTAAAACACGTGTCTGGGGTTGCTGTTGGTACTCTAGTTCAAAAGGGAATTGCCATAGCATTTCGGTGCTGGACTGCCCATGTGGGCGCAACAAAGACTGATTTTGCAAATGGATATTTCCCATATGTGAAAGGTACAGTGAGCTAAAGTGTGGCTGTGGATTCTTGAGTGGGTACCTTCCCAATGAACAGGCCATTTTTGACAACTAAAAACATGGGTTCACCCTTATTAGGGATCATCAGTCCAATATAGACCTGACAGCCTTGTGGTTAGGGAATTGGGGCATTTAGAATTTTTGAATTTAGAATTTTAAATAATTTATATTGCACACACAATAAACTTAATCGAATCCTGGTGCAGATGGAACCATAAGCTGAGGAAAAGGAACCAGCATAATAAATATTGATGCCACTGAAATTAACCAAAGGAGCATAATGGAACCATATCTACTTGAACAGGTAAGTTTTCAGGCCTGCTCTAAAGGTCAATAGGGAATTTGCCCTTCTTAGATTCAATGGAAGCCTATTCCACAGTCTTGGTCCAGCAATTGAAAAGCTACGATCTCCTCTTGAGACACAATTGGTCCTGGGAATAGTAAGTAGACATTGGTCTTCCGATCTAATAGACCAGGTCACTGATAACGCTTCAATTTATTTATTAGATAGATTGGTGCCAAACCGTTCATACATTTGTAAACTAAACACCCTATTTTGAATTTTATACGGTCTTCCACCGCTAACCAATGCAGCAACCGATGAAGACTAGAGATTGGGGTGTTCTTAGCTACACAAAATAAACAGCCTTACTCCTGCATTTTTAGCTTATTGTAAGAAGTGAATCTGTTTGGCCGAAGCCCTAACCAAAAGTCTGTTACAGGGTCTAATTTAAAGTTGACCAAAGCTCCCACAACCACAGCACAGTCGGTATCAGGGACATAGGGTAGTGCTTGGCGTAGGAGACACATATTGTAGAAGACTGATAGTACTTTGGCTAAGATCTGGCCATTACATCCCAGATCACTGCCAAATACAGCCCAGGTTTTGTACCTTGGTTGAATATTTAAGACTGGTCCCCAAATACTGAGGAGGTGGGGGGCAACTTTTTTCCTCAAGCAAATGTTTAGGACCAAATAACAATCACCTCAGTTTTTTTTGGGTTGAGTTGCAACCAATGTTTTTCCATCCAAGTCTCTATTTCTTCCAAACACTTGCTAACCACGGCAATAACATCCTCCACATCATCAAGCCTAACGTATAGCTGAGTGTCGTCAGCATAAGAATGGAATCTAAGATGATATTTCTCCAGGATTTCCATTAGGACCCAAAGATATATATATTAAAAAGAAGCAGAGAGAGTGCTGATCCCTGCGGCACACCTAGAGGATTTCAGATAAAAAACCTCCTGGCTGTACGCATCTTTAGAAATAGAAATAATACTACACAAAAAAAAAATATTGGGAATGTGAGTTAAGGTGCAACCATTTAGAAAAACCTCAAATGTACACCTATAAGTAGGAAGTAGACATGTTTGCGTTTGAAAATCTGAATAGGCTGATGATATTCATTTCGAGTAACCAATAGTCAGGGGATGGGGTTATTTTCCATTGAATGCTAATTGCATGCCGAGGGCCGCTAAGATTTACACTATTTTGACCCTTGCATTACATTTTTCACACTGCGGAGGGGAATACTAAAGAGTAAAATGGGGCATATCCCCATTTACTATTTAGTTCTGCCTTCAAGCTGTATAGAAACGAATATAGCCTGCAAATTACGCATCACAGGTGGTACATTTTAATGGATTCCTAGGGAATCTTCTTGGTTTTTAGTAGGTCATTAGTAGGTGCAAAACTGAGGTGGATTCCATGGGAAATGTCAGACAGGTGTAAAACGTAACACATGGACACTGCAAAGGTGGTAAGCAGAAATACCTTATCTTCACTCGGTGCCCTTTTCTTTGCCTCGTCACTGCAGCCAAATAGGGCAGATTTTGCAATGGTGGTGTAAATGCATTACACCTCCCTTTAACATGTGCATTTTCCACTCTGAAAATTTAGCTGAGTGTCCTTTACTTGTTAAATGCATTAAAGGATCAGAGACTGATATAAGCTTTGTTAAACCAAAGTTTCCATCCACATTATTTCTCCTGCAGTGTCCACCACAAGATGTGCCAGAATTTCCTTCAAATGCAATAAACCGGCATCATAAGCCGGAGCGGTGGCAGTTGTCTCCCTGGTCATACTGCCAACGAGAACTCCTTTGCCATAAGGGTGCCCTGCAGAATGGCTTGGCAGTACATGGTGAAGCTATCAATGTGAGATGTTGAGCAATCGTTCGGACTCTTCCTCCACACTAAACAAATATGCACAGAGGTGAAAGCCCATTGAGCCCCCAGGCCCTTGGACATGGGATTTCAAGGACTCCTATCAGATGTTGTGTGCTCCAGCCAGGGATGGGGCAATCCGTCAAATTCGTTGTAGGTCTTTGCCCCATTGGAGATGCATTCCACTGAAGTTTAAATCCCTGCAATTTCCTCCCACCCAGGAAGGTGAACCAAACGACCTATAACTTGTGCCGAGAGGGCACACACTCCTTTGTCTTGTCGCATATGGAACAATCAACGAGAAATGCATTTGTCTATGCATTAGTGCTCATCTAATTTTGATGCATGCATGGATAAGTGTTCAGACATCACAGCCCAACAATAAATACATCAATAGTGTGTTTGCTGAACAGAGACAAACCTAATTGAGATGTCCTACAAAAGATGGAGTGGGATACAGATGTTGCCATTTACTTCCTTTGCCTGGCCAAAAGATTATGGCTACAGTCACCAGAATTATAAGTGACTTGTTTTGTGAATGGTACGTAGACTCATCCTTGAGTATTCAGCTGGGGTAATAGTCCTGGAAGATGCCCATGAAAGATGCGCTCGGCAGCCACTAGTGCTTGGTTATCTGGTGAAAGTTGGAATATATGCATCTCTCTGATTGGTAGCCTAGTTTGCACTCATCCACCAACGTTTCTACTTAAACTAAGGGTCTGCAGCCTTATCTATCCTTACCTAGAGATGGGTTCTGAAACACATACTTCCAAGAATTGTGGATCAAATCTCTGTGGGAATGCATCTTCTTTCAGTGACTGTAGAAGGACAAGGAACACTGCCTTTGTTATTCCAAACTGTGCAATCATATGAGTCTTAGGCCCGCTAGACTCACTGCCCTGTGATGCTCGTCTGCTATTACTGTTCAGATACTGTTCACCGAAAAGATGATGACGCTGGACAACCAAGAGCACCGACTTCCAGAAGTGTCTGAGACTACGCAAGTCTATTTCAAAATATTCAGACCTTGAAACACCGGTTTAGAGCCATGTTGCTGAAATGCAACCATGGGACTCCATAGGCCAGTACATCAGCCACTAGGACTGTTGGGAACACCTAAAAGCTTCTTAAGTAACTTCTTGCTCTAGTAGTGACAGGGACTAGCTCAATGCCTGAACCTGGTGACTGCAGGGTTCTGAATTGCAGCATGGGTGCTTTTCCTCAAAATAGGTGCCTCCATGGATATTAAGCATAACGACGGAGCAAGGTGAAGCAGCTGCTACATAACAACTGAAAAAGGTGAAGCAGCTGCTGCAAGTGAACTTGCATCAGATTATGGTCAGAAACCACAAAGAAGACCTGACTATGATATCCCAAACTGCAGGACTGGGAAGTCTTCTACTTTTGATAATGTAGATGTAACGCGATCCACACAACAGAGTAAGATAGACCAAACTGCACCAAGCGAGAAACCCTACAGTAAGGCTTCCTGAAACAAGTCAATGGTGGTGCAACCAGGGGCACAGCAAAGTGAAAATGAAGTTTTGATCATCCGCCGCACCTGAATTGAGTCTGCACGTGAGATCAGTGAATAATGACTACACTTTTACTTGCATTTTATTTCATTTAACCAGGGTTCAAGTCCTAAAAATAAAATTTTAAAAAATGTGTGGTCTCCTTAACATACCAATTGAATGTGGTGTCACCAGAATTTAGCATGTCAACCTGCCCTCTGAAAAAAAGTGGGGGAACTTCTGAAAAAAGTGGGGTCCTCCGTTCACCCCCTTGTACTGCATCCTGCATTTAACCCATACCAAACTAGAGCCTGTTCCTGAATACTGTGGCTTTTTTAGTTCTACGCTGGATTTACCTATATGTTACTGTACATGTTTCTATTATATGTGCTGGGAACATACTGTCGCGCCTAGAAACACTTGTGTTCATGCGCGTTAAAAATACCACATCATATCCTATCATACCAGGAGAACGTTGTTGTTTCGGTGCCTTAGTGTGAACATAGTATTTATTCAAAGAAATAATCAGTTATACATTATTTCACCATAACATATAATACACTAGGATATAATTGACCAGGCTTAAGCAAATTGTACTGGTTGCTGATAAAGGTAAGGATAACCTTTAAAGCCCTCTTCTTGTTTCTTGAAACGGCGTATATGGCTCAAGATATGGCTTTTCTGGCTAATTAATTGACCTGATATATTTCTTCTTGTGATGTTCGCCATTCCACTGAAACACTTTTAAAATACCTGTGTTTCTGTCGTAAATGCATTAAAGGATAATAATTTATATAAAGGACGTCAACATTGTCGAATTCCGTCCCAGTAAAATTAAGAGAAATCAACAATCTGTTAGTGACCTGGCTATTTAAGTGCTAACCCGTTAGTGGTTCCTTGGGTCTCTCCAGTGCACTTTGTATTTTGATATTGCATGGGCACATTAAGGAGTACAACACGCCTTTTCATCTTTTAGTGACAGGGTACTCGATGTTGTGCAAGCACTTTATGAATACCTTCCAAGTAAAACTAAAGAATTATACTGTTTTCTGACAATCGCGTCCCCACCTACGAGATGTACCCTGGCTGTTCAATCCCTGTTATCTTAGGTGAGTGGAGGACACACAGGGGCACCAAAGCTTGCTACGATTGGCAGGAGAAGTCCCTGAAGTAATGATCTGTTGGCGGCAACGTGGGCATGATGAGTCCGTGCATCTTTATTCTTTGCACATTTGCAGGGCTGACTGTTTCATCATGCACACTCTGGTGGTTTCCTGGGAAGTGCAAAGCTAGGCAGTGTCAGAATTGGGAACTTCAATATACACATGAAAGCACCTCCATGAATGAGCAACTCTGCCTAGAGGTATCTTGTCAGTGTTCCTCCTGATTTCAAGAACTCTGAACACTGAAACACAAGCTTCCAGTTAGAAGGTTATGCGTATCTGGCCTACTACAGCGAAGGTGTGGAGCTAGGGTGACACTGTGGGAGGAAAACACATCCAAGAAAGAGTGGAAGACAGAACGGGAGCAGGAAGGAAGGGAAAGGGAAATAGATGGGTAGGTGGCAGCAAGAATAAAGGGATAGTGGACAGATGAAAGGGCTATGGAGTGTTTGCTGCAGTAGATTTCAGAACGACAGAAATGTGTGTAAATGGATGTTGACACAAATATATGTGGGGGCGCGTTTAGGTGAATCATTAATGTAGGCGGGATTAATGGGGCCTGCGGGCAGTCTTCCCCACATACATTTGTGGCAAAAGCTTCCAGCAGAATTTTATTTAGCGGTGATTTCTACCAAGATTAAATCAATTCGAAGAATACACATAGATGATAGGATAACACAAGAGACAGTAAGTATTGACGTGAAAGAAAGAAAGGGTATATAGCCAGATGTTGAGAAAGAAAGTAACACCATACCTAACACAAACTCTAGGCAAGATGTGGGATAGATTTTCTGCTCTCCTCCCTGTTTGTGAATATGTGATGAGGTGCTGGCTGTCAAATATGGGGGTGCTTTGATATTTCTGCCTGTAGTAGGAAAACACTATGACTGACACTGCACATATGTCACCATGCAGACACCAGTAGGGATGCCTACTGCATAGCACAGAGTTGTCACCAACACTTGAAGTCCCATCCACCAGCATTGTCCTGAAAGACTTTCCATATGTTAATGTTAAAGTTATTTGTACCGCGCACTGTCACCAAATGAATCGGCGCTCAGGCGGATCTGCAAACAAGAAGGCGAGGATGGATTAGTAGGGTGAAGAGGGAATAGGAAAGTGAGAAAAGTGGTGAGCTGTTGACAGCTTCAGTTCGGTTTTCACTGTGCGCTGAGATTTGGTGTGAATATGAGACCAATACGAGACCTTGTGTGCTGGTGGTGTGGTTGATGTGTTCTTTGTTGTTGCAGTGTGGTGAAGTGCGTGCGGTTTGCTGAGCAAGAAGATGGTTGTGTGGATGTTCGTATGAGTTAGGAATGCAGAGATTTGAGCATAGGGTTAGTGGGTTGTATGTCTCTTAGTCCTTATAGTTCTTGTACTACGTAGCTAGTTGTCCTGTAAGTAGGAATATGTTCTACTTTTTTCCTTCACTGTCCGTCTAATTGTTATGAGTGATGGCGTGGCACGTTCCCAGCTGTGTTGTTTTGAGCTTTGTGTAATAGGTAGGGGTGCATCTTGTCCCCCACTCTTGTATTGGTGCTGTAAATTAGCAGTCACCCACTCCCTTGCTGTCTATTATTTGTTGGTGGTCCATTGTTGCCTGTGTTTAGTTTGTAGGCCACTGTTTTATTGATATATCATCCATGCCCTTTCATTCCCATCTAACTGTACCATAATCCACGAGGATGATTTACCGAAAGTAATAACAACAAAAATCCAGGTGCCAGACAGCAAAACCAAAACATCAAATGCAATCCCAAAAGGCCCTGCAACTGTCAGTGGTTTTTAACACGCACCTCACTGATGGCCATGACCTAAATGAGGAATGTGAACATAAGATCTAAAATAGAAGATGTGGGAGCAAGGGATGAGTCCCCCACTCCACCAATTAGCCATTACGGCCCAACTGACTGACGTCAAGTGAAACTTGGGGGATGAATTACAAAGAGTTATGGTGAAAATCTGCAGCAAGCAGTGTGTGTAAATAATGGCTTTCTAGGTGTCAACAAAGTTTCCAGATGGCCTAATAGCTAGACAGTCCACATTTGTGTAAGTGGAAAGCACTTTGGAGAAGGGCGCTTTACAAGTCATTTAAAATAAATGAATAAATACATAAATGCAAAGAAATAAATGTAATGATGCGATGGCAGTTGGGAATCTCCTGGCTTCTCTACCAGAGGAGGGGTTCACAATTAAACTATGGAATGTTTCATTGTGAGCTATTCAACAAGAGCTCTGCCCTAACACACCAGGGACATCAGTGCTGCCACCCTCTGGGAACGACTGCTTGCATAGTCACGATATACATCCACAGGCACTCCTAAGCACCGTAGTCAAGGATTGACTCAAAGCAAGGTATGGGTTTTATTTTGTTACACCAATGATTTAGTTCACTAAAGTGATGTTATTTGGATTTGATTTAATTCTCTACTCAACTGTCTTTTGCATTAATTTGGACAGTCGTTGAAGGTTGTCTTGTTTCGTGTTAGTTTTCCTATTTTTGGTCCCAGAAGCACAGCTGTTATTATATATTGCAGATACAAATATACAAGTTGCATTTAAATATGTATCAATTGCTGTGAGTAGTGAGTAATTCCTCCTGTCAAAATACCTGTCACTGATTTTGGCCAATTGCTTCACTTTGAATGTGGAGCATGCCCTGTGTGCATTTTTTTCTTCTGGGAAAATGGATTGCTTACTTTTTCTTGCATCCACCTCCTTACCTTTCTTTCAACATTCAGGTGGATGGTTCCTATACTACTTGGACATGCCCATGGCCACTCTTTGCTTGCATTTGGAAACACTTGTCTATGAGCGCAATATAAATAAAATATAATATCATATCATGTGCAATTCTGCCTCTTTGCATTCTTTCCTCCCTCTGACCACCCACTCAGAGAATCTTGTGTCCAATTTCTTGTTTCTATTTGAAAAGTCTCTCATCTCTGCGATGTGTAATTTTGAGAATACAGTGTGGGTCATTTTGTTAATTCTGGGTTGCAAATGTAAGGTATGCAAACAATGCATTCTTTTGTTATTGTTATTCGGTTAAAACAATATCATTTAAAAATGTTCAAAACTATACAATCACATTAAAATGCATTTGAAACATTAAGATCAATACATATAAATTGCATCCACACTAATCCGACAACAACACTTAATCTAACAAGTTTCAAAATTCATCAATACCCCAAATGATGTCAAGAAAAAAGCAGGGTAAAACAACAGAATTAAAGTGCATTATATACATACTGGTGCATCCAGTTGGAGAGACTCCAAAACAACAGTTACGGCTAATACTATTGAGGTGGTTCTACCAGACAATTAAAATTGCCAAACAATTTCATTATCACCTAAGGCAAACAGATATAAATGTTCCTTTAAATGGTTCAAACTTTTCCCTTGCACCACAGCACAGGCTGTAACCAGATGTTTCAATGGTTCCTTGTGCTGCTCTTTATTACAAAAACGACATAACCCTTGCTCTGGCACCAGTAACCAATATCTTACTAAAACTTTCTTGGTTAATGTAAGGTTCCAACTGAAGTGTAGGAAGCCGCTTCTAACTTTCATATCCAGATATATTGCAAATAATGGAGCAAGGGCACCAACTTTCTTCTGGTGACCATTAAAATTACCAAAGGATCTATCTGCATTCATGGAATCCACAGTATTATTCCATTCACACTATAAGATAAGGTGTTTAACCTTCCATGGGTTAGAAACCAAGTCAAATGCTGATGAACCAATAATACTGAGCAGCGACAAGCAGGATGTTGAAAATGTATTGACAAATCTACTCCCCTTCATTTCTAAGACTATTTTTAGGTCACAAAAATAAAGAATCGCTCCTTGGAATGAGACCTTTACTATAAAAACTTAAGGATTTCCAACACGCCCTAGCATTTAGGGAGTAAGTGCCAAGCTCATATCTGATGGAAACGATTGGCACACAATCTGGAACCTGAAGGATTTTCCTCCACATTATACCGTCTATAATAGGTACATAATTCTCAAATACAGATTTCCATAAATTCAATCCTGTATAAAAATGTGGATACCATCTTTCCTTCAAAAAAAAATCTTAGTGCAGGGAGCAATGCAAATTTGCCATATTTGGTATCAATTCTGCATAGCTGATTGAACGACGTGGTCATACATATTTTTATCCATTCTTTAATAAGCTATTTTTGTGGATTCATTAAGATTGGAAAATCCAAGTAAGTAAGGTGGTCAATCAGCTCAATCAGTGTAAATTAAGACTTAGTGGCATGTTTCTGTAATGTACAATGCATAACTAGTTTTGAAAGGGTTTACTTTATGAATCTTTGCAAAGTCAGAGAAAGCATGAATCAAACACTGAAGCCTATCAAATATGAGGAAACCGTCAGCATACACCAGCCACATTACTTTTAGATAACCAATTTTGTGGGCTGACGAATGCTGCTAGGAATAAAAAGTCACTAATGTCGAACATATATAGGATGAATAGGCAGGGTGCTAGTATGCAACCCTGCCTAACACCTCAGAAGTTTTCAATCTTATGAGAAAGAGAGTGAATAGATGAATATGACCACGGGTATTCCATGATAGGAGGCACATTAGATGGGAGCTACTGTTAGGATGTATAAGAAGCTACCACTGGTTTTCTTCCATTAGAGCACCAGAAATCCACGATCAGTCGCTGGTTTGTGCCACGAGATAGGGATTACTTTTAAACACTTGCATTATTCACTCTGGGCCCTGTTCAGGGGTTAGGGAAACCACAATTTCCTTAGGAGGGAGACTTAATTCATCCAATAATTATCCCTATCAATATATGGTGTAATGTCGAAGCTGAATGTACTAATAGTGCTTAGTTTACTCATCGCTATATCTAAGACCATTCTGGACCGAAAAAGTACTTCCACTCAGTCAGTTCTAAAATTATCCCAAAAAAAAAGGTTCTGTCAATATCTTGGGAGGTAATTGGGTTAAGGGATGAAATCACATTCAATAAGCAAAGAATGTTTGTGCGATTCAAAACCATGTTTTTGTTTTCAGGCAAGACACTTTCTAAAAGTGCTTTAAATTCCCAATCCAAATTCTGATCCCCAACTGAACAAGGAAGCCCTTGCCAGTCGTGTTCCCATATCCTTCCTGGCCCCTTGGGGCAACGATGATCTAGATCCTCATTTAACAATCCTCTACCCTTAGAACCCTTCAATACACTATATATCTCCGGTCGAGGTGTCTGGGTAAAGTCCTTTTCCTTCATACTTTCTCAGTCAGCTACAGAATTAGTAGAACTGTCTCTATTAGATGCAAGGGCAGTTGTCATAAAAGCAGGTTTCTCAATAATGGTACTACATTGCTGTTATAAGGAAGAAAAGGGTTCATACACTGCGTAATGCGGAAAGAACATTTTTTGCTCACAACCTTAGATGATTGCGCTAGTAGGGGCATTTGGACTGATCCCAAGACCAAGGAGGAGGTTATTTGAAAGGATCTCCATAATATCACGTGCCAGAATATCAGATGAGGGTGCTGGCCTAGATAACGGAACCCAATTCAAATTCAAGGTCAGGGATAGTTAGGGCTTCCCTGAAAAATCTGGTGCTTGATTACTACTTCTTTTTGTTATTATGACAAAATATGTCTCATTCTCATTCATTGCAATTATGTTAGATCCGTACTCAACAACCTCCCCAATCGCAATCACACTTTCGTCAGAGACCTTTTTACCAGTGGATGCTTCAAAAAGCAGTACAAACATGTTTCAGTTGCTTGCTTATTAAGCCTAGTAAACTGCATATTTTTAGTCCTTCTGACCTGTTTGCCTTCCTTTTTATTCCATCCCTTAAGTGTGCAGATTGCTGGGGGCAATTCCACATGGCAACCTCCTAACCTACTTCTCTATGCACACTGGAGTTTCCTTCCATTTGTGGTGCTCTCATGGAAATGGAGAAAACAGTGTCTATGGAATTATCAATCACGGTGCCAGATGGGGCAGGTGTAGGATCCGCAGGTTGACATAATAAACTACATTGTGACCAGACAAAACTGTTGATCCCAATGCACCATCATGAGAAATAGGATTGTTCCCAGTCCTAGCTAATATTTGCACAGTATCCCTTACATTGCTGTCAATTACCCCAATCATTTGTAGGATCAATGCTGGGAATTGTGCTACATGCTGTGAATTTGGGTTGTAACTCCTGTTTTTGTGGGATGTCATTCGATTTACACAACTATCTTTACTATTAGCAACTGATACTGCATGTGACAATTGTTATTTTCGATTGAACTAGAAATCCCTTAGGTTACTGTGAGCCTTGATATTATCGAGCTTAAACAGAATTGTTTCCAACATAACCACGTGCATCTTGGTTTCAGTCTCTAATCCCCCGTAGAGGGAAATTCGGAAGCATAAAACTTGGTTGATTTCCCTTAATATGTCTGTCTGTGCACCGTCCATTTTGTTATCCTATTGCCTTCATAATACAGGAAGCCAATGCGGAGAAGGTTCAACAGGAGTAGAGGCAAAAGAATAAAAAGAAGAGTCATCGTTCAGTGGTTGCATGATGGTTAGATCCGGCGGGGAGTCCAACGTAAAAGAGGCATTGCTTTGATTTACATGCTTTAATCCTCTACACAAACCTTTAGTATCTATTAGGCTCAACCCACAAAGCTATTCTGTCAATTGAGGCACCTTGGTTCATAGTCGAAACAGTTTGAACGACTGTCAAAGACACAGAGTAATAATCTGTACACTTGCCGATGTTTTGATTGATCGTGATATCTGGTAGTTGATGAAATTTCACCCACACTACATAAGGCAGGCAATTTGTAAGAATAGTCACCCGGAAAGAACTTAATGGTAAACTCATTGCCTGCAACAATTCTGGCTAGGGGTTTACACCCGTAGATGGAGGTAGAGGCAAACTGATTGCCTGGAGCATTTCTTGATCAGAAATGGGGGGAGGATTAACAGGCAGGAGAGAGGCAATTCCTTTTCCACTGCAGCAATCATACATCAGGCAGTATAAAGGCAAGATGTAATTTGAACAAGACTTATTTACTGTAGAAGTTATAGCTAGTGAATACGTGTTTACTAAACTGTGTCAGGAGGACAAATCCAAATAACAAAAACCACCTTACCGCCAAACTGCCAAACTGCCAGTACACTCTGACCGCACTCATGATCATGCATGCTTCGTGCTGGGGGAGTGGTTTAATAGTTCCAGGCAAGTGAAACTAGAATAGCCGAGCTGGAAGCTCCCAGGCACACTAATCAAATGTAGCATGGAAGGCAATTTTGAACACAAGGAACTCTGTTGTAACATCCCAGTCTCCAGAAACAAAATAACAGAGTAGCCTGGCCAATTGTCAGTACACTCCAACCACACTCACAATGGCATTCTGTAATTACAACTTAACTTTACACCCTAGAGTATTTTGCTGCCATCTGAAGTCAGAGAAGGAGCAGAAAACAGAATGAACATTTCTGCTGCACTTCACCCCTCCAACTTAAAAAGGCACATGGTTTATAGTCTGCATTAGATTTTCATGCAGACATAAAATGAATTAATTCCCATGGAATCTACCTGTTAGCATCTGCTAAAATCAGCTGGAATCCAAAGAAATCCATTGACAATGACCTCTCCACAGCAGTATTTACAGGCAGCATTTACACGTTTTGCGAAACATTGAGTAATTTGAAAGTCTACAGACATGTTCCTCTATTTGTACTCTTTCAATGAACGTTACGTTTTGTAAACATGGACAATGTCATACAGGGGACCGAGCAGTACTAATGTTGCAGTTTACCTGCAAGTAATTTACACCTGTTATAAAATGACCCATGTTTCTTTGGCATGCACACATGGGGGATTTGCATGTGTATTTTTGGTGCACTGTTCGCTTGCACAAACAGAAATCTTTGTGATCAAGCTCAAAACATTTAACAAAGGTTACAACTTCGAACTCGTCAACTAAAAAAGGACTGGCCAGAAGTTGGAAATTTGGTAGAAGTTATCAGAACTGGTGCCAGACAAAACACCCTGAAATGCATAAAAGATAAAACTATTGAGAAAACAAGAAGGACAAAACGAGTAACATGCTTACCTCATTGAAATGTTCATAATGCAATTAGTTTAAATCAGTTACATCCTATTAGAATTAACACATGCTTACAGCATGGCAGATAGCACTAACACCTCACAACTATATTGCAAAGATCCTGTTTTAATAAACAAAATGGCAGAACATACTTATTCCTCTATAATGCACCTACGCATGAGAACTTTTAAAATAAAAGATTTTAACTCTACAACAGATTCATGTATCAACTGAATGCATCAGTGGTCTTTTTTCAGAATTGTCCCCCGATATGACCAACAACATTAAAGAATCTCTCTCAAATGTGGAAGTACCCAAGATAAATTAAATGAACTGTAATCATCCCACTTCTAAACAACCACATAGCCAATCACAATCACCTAACAACCTGCATGCCAATTGTGAAAACTCACTTTGTAGGTAAGGAGATGGAAGTTACAAGACAACTCCAAGATGAGAAAATATCACAACCTTTTTCATGACCACCAATCAGGCTTTAGATTGTTGAGAGGAATGGGACTAGTATTGGTAAATACACTAAGTAATTTCCCACTGTCCTTAATTGAAGGACTTTAGGCCTTCCTTGCACTGTCTGTCCTATCTGTGGCATATTGTGTATTAAACTATGACATCCTGCTAAGAAGGGTGACTCTGGACTGATCATGAATGGATCTTCTCATTACTCAGCTATCACAAATAGAAATGCAAGATGGTATCCTCCAAAATCTCCCTGTGAATGGTATATTAGGCCAACATTAAAGTCTGAGCACTCTTCCATCTCTTGTTCAATAGATTTATCTGATCACTGGCTCAACTAATTAATATATACCAAATAGAACTTCAGATGGACCCATATTGCACACAAATCCATCTTTTCATAGACCAGAAGTGGGGTATACCAGACCAAAATTATAAAAGAGCCTGGATCACATATTCTTTCAGATGAGGCTTCCTCTGCACCAAGGGCTACACATCAAAGATTATCTAAGTGGGTGTTTAAGTGGCAACATTGTTGCAGTTAAATTACCTACTGAATTGGGTCCTTCTTCTGCCTTGATTAAAACATTTAAAAAATCCACCTTCCAATCACATCAATGATAATATTATGTGTTCTATGCAGGGTTTTAAAGCTATTCTGGAAAAGTATTCCAAGCTAACTAAATTAAAAGCCCCAATTACACCAATCAGAAATATCCACTCATCTGAATCTCAGACCCTATCACATCAAAAAATCCAAAGTCAAATGCACTGTAGCAAAAGCTCCAACAGTACAGGTCAAACACTATCAAACGCCATAAAGTAATTTTGAGAGAATCATCAAACAATCTTACTTTCAAAATATCTTAAGGAAAATTGTTGCAAACATTTGACTTTTATCAGCTAGAGTTGCTAGAGTGGTGTTACTACACTAACCAGAGACAATGCAGAATTATGGAATATCACACTCCCCATAATTAGTTGTTCCCTCTACACCCACACTAATAGTAACCCATGGTCCAAATTCTGCTTCTCTTATCCCAGAATCCACACAGATAATTAATATCCTTCTGGTAACCTATACCTCATTTCCTTTGAGTATTTATTCTGGTCTCTTTGTCCTCACCATGTGATCAAAAGTAGCTGCAAAGACACATTAGTGGTGCTATGGAAAACACTCTAAAGAAATAAAGAAATATGACTAACATGTTTGGTGATTATTCGAAAACTGTGCCAGTCCCCAAACTGCATACTCAAATGCACTTTTCGAAGTTCAAAAGGAACCTATGACTCCAACAACAAATAGCTCCATTCAATTGCATCAACAATATTTATTGACCCAAGCACTATCTATCCCACATTCAAGCCTGGAGGTTAAGCACCGACCTAAAGCTAAACCTAGAAAATACTTCATTTACTCTCCTTAGAAACTCTAGTAACAACTCCAAACTCCAAAACTGGCTGAATGGCATGATGCTAGATGGGTTAATGTGCCAATGTACACCCAGCACAAACTCTCCCAGTTTTACATTCACCAGTGACCTCTCATTCAAATGAACACATCATCATGAAGCCCCAAGCAGCTCCCAAAACAGTAAGTGGAAGCACCCTATTGTAAGGAGTCTAAGGTAGCACCTTCACCTCTCTAAAAGCCTTCTATCATACTGCATCATGCAACAGAAGACTATGAACATTCAACCACGTCACCACAACCCTCAATGGTCTGCACTGGATACACGTTCAAGTATGCATCATGTACAAGACATCCTGCATCACCTACAAAGTATTCACAGCTAATGCACCACTATACCTGGCCAAGAAATTCACCATCTCTTGAGGCCACCACACCATCAGATACCTCAACAATGACATGCTGGTAACAAAGAACTGACTGAGGAGGGATAATCAATAAACAAGCCTTTTCCTGCTACTCACTTTGCATATGGAACAAGTTACACATGCAGAAAAGACGGGACCCTCCAACCTAAACTTGAAGAAGAATGTGAAGACCTTTATCTACAAAGATCATATCACCAATTGCTGATTGCTCCTTGCAACCCTAATTCTCCACCATTTAGACATCCCCATTCCATGCCATCCCTATCCATCCCAGATCCTCTGCTGCTCATGCTCCATTACTTGTAACCTACATGGTATGTCCCCTGTGTAGTGTGCTTTGTTCTTTTGCAGGTAGATTTGTGAATTATAAATCATGTACATAGCTCAGAAACATCATGAATTCAATACGTTCTTTCTCAAACTCTCACTTTTCTAGTTTTCCGGTAATTGGCTCTCACAATGATGCTCAATAACTTCTCATATGCAATGCTACTGTGCAGAGCATACATGCAGTAATGTGTCAAAGAAATACACAGTAATATATTGATTAAAGACATCACAGAGAATGGACTGTAAACACCCCTGAGAAAATGGGGGGAAATTGCATAACCTAAATGCTACATTGCAATACATGTTATGGCTAAACACAAGAATACATATAGTGTTGAATTCCTTACCAGACTCAGTTCTCATTTAGTGATACCTCTCGAAAAATGAAATGTAGTAAAAACTGTGGAACTTAGGTCAGACTCAAGGCTATTGCCAATTTAAGATAACGTATAAGATCCTTTATTGCAGTATTATTCAACCCCCTAAACTCTGCACAGGGGCTCATTTCTTATATCCTAGCAAGGGACCGAGTAGACACAATAACACCATCATACCCATTTTCCTGTAAACACTCCTTCAAGGTGTCCTTCTCACACAGAATATATAGTCATCGAAATGGAACTACAGAGACTGGTTCTATTTCTGCTGCACAATGATACTCAAGGTGAAGTATTATGTCATGATCAGTGGGCTCAAAGGTGCATGCCAGTGGGGCAAAACAACATATATTACCCTAACACACAATAACCAGACTCAGCCAAACAGTTGTGTTAACGAAAGGGCATCCCCAAAATTACAGATCGAGCAACCCAGTTATTTAACTATTTAACCAAAATACTGAGATATGACATAGGAGATCAAATACAAAGACAAGAACACCTTGTGTTTAAAAAGCCACAGCCCCTGTGACTTTGTTGTTGTAAAAGGGGACCAGAGACCACATGTCTTTCATCTTCAGCATGGAGCATATCGGGTTGATAAATAAGAGGAACCCCAAACTTTGTAGCTTGGATTTGAGGCATATGCATCCACAGGGCCACTGAGTAAAAGCAGGCATAGGTCTTATGCTTCTGTACATGAACAAATATACATCACATTCTACATTATCAATAGCTCAAAGCCAACAGAACAAGTGAAGCTGGCCTGATTTGAAATCTGGGACAGACACACTTCCACCAATCCTCTTTCTCATCGCACTGAAAATGGAAATCATTCCAGTATCCTTCATGATCCCTCAATAGAGATCCAGGAAATTAACACATCTTTATGGGCTCATTTATCAGACGATTTTGGTAAATCATACTATAACTCAGAGTTTCTCTATGAAGTCATTTGTTGAGACAAGTACCTAGCCCAAAGCTTCTGCTCCTTCCTAACCTGTATTCACCCGTACCCCTTCAAAGTACCAAGAATAACTTGTTTGCACCACCTTAGCTTATGAGAGTGCTCTCCTGATCGATGCAACACTTGTAGCATATTGTTGCAGACTTGTCGCTGTCTGCGTCAGGCGGCCTTGGGACCAATGCTACTTTCCCACTGCTGATCGCTGTCCATTGTCTGTTTCAGCTGTGCCACTTGTTCAGAGACCATGGATTTGAGCTGTGCAGCTCTGAATTAAGAGGATGTTTTTGTATATTCTTCAGCTGGTCCCCTTGTCATCTGTGGATTGCAATGCCATCTATATCTCTTGTCCTTGGCAGCGTGTCTTGTTTCACATGTCTTGTTCCCTGTCCAGCATGAATTTCAGCTCTACTTGTCCCTTGCTGAGGGGTCTGTGGCCTGCTGTAATTTTCCTAAACTTTTTTTTTATTTTTTTTTTTATTTTATTGTAAAACCTCAACTTGATAAAATTATATAATGTTTTTGTTACATTTCATCTAAAAGAGAGAAAAAAAAAGTTAAGTATTTCTTCCTTTCCTTCTTTCCAACTCTTCCTTCGAATTACTCAGATCTTATTTAACAGTTCAAGCTAGACTATTGGGAGAGTCGGTCTCATGGAGTACTATCCGATATAAATGGGTTGTTTCCGATTGTGCAGTTATGCCATTCAGATAGGAACTGACTTTAAAGCTTCATCAAAAAATGTAATTAAGTGACAGGACAGCTTGATGTTATGCCCTGCCACAGCATAGTCCCACCAAACGTCTGACTCATTGGATAGTGGTTTGAATTCCTTTAAATGTACTTCACGTAGTTTAGTCAACATGGGACATGCTGCTGCCAGATGTTTTAGAGACTCGACTGCTGATGTTTTACAGAAGCGGCATTGGTTGTTGACTGTATCTTTGTTCTTACGCATCCAGAGCATTTCATTAGTGTTTAGAGCATTCAATCGTAACCTCAAAAATTGTGCCCTATGATGGCGCGAAGGGCAGTCTGTGAGAAATTTTGGTTGAGAGTGTAATTTAACCATACTTCTGCAGGAAGGAAGGGTGGACTTGAGGGCTGAGCGGCTGTTGTACGTTGTAATCCAATCCCATGTTGCTAACTTCTTCTTCGCGTGTTGTGGGCGCTGGATTAACTCTTCTTCAAGTATGCCTGCTTCAGCCATAATCAAGTTTAGCTTAAGCTTCCATGCATCCATGCATGAATCAGTACGTTATCCGTGGAATCTTTACTTGGCTTGAGAATGTTATATGCGAGTATAGAGGAACCAAGTAGTATTTTACGTAGAGTTGATAAAGATTTCCAGACAATTGTTATGTAGATTGAGTTCAGAGCTAACTCATATCTCAGTGCTCATATTGAGATGTAATTCGGAAGATTCAAGACACGTCTCCAAAATTTTCCTTCCAGACGGCTCCAGGCATTATGATCGATGTTCAAGGCAGCTTCACCGCCAAAGGTTATTGTTGGTATTACTTTTTGGAGGTAGAACATGATAACAGGCGTGATGGAAAATTTCCCATAGTCAAAGTTGATTTTGGCCGCTTGAAGACTCAAGATCTTTGTTTTAGCTATCAAGTCATCTATCCAGGCAGCTTCACATAGCGAGTCATTGACCATTGCACCTAGATAGCGGATCGACTTAACGACATCTAGGGCTTTTTGCTCTATATGCCAACGGAAAGCTTTATCTTTCTTTGACATGCATCGTCCAATGCAGATAATTTTTGTTTTCTCTGCATTCAAACAGAACTCATTGGCGGATGGAAACTCTTGCAAGCTGGAGAGAAGATGTTGGAGGCCGATTTGAGTCTGGTCGACAAGCACTATGTCGTCAGCGTAGACCAGATGATTTACAGTGTAACCATTAAGCTTGGGAGGAAAGCAATGGACAGACTTTAGTCACTCTGGTAGGTCGGCTATAAAGAGTTTAAAGAGGTCTGCTGCGAGTGGACAGCCTTGTTTGACGCCTTTGAACGTTCTTATTGGATCTGTGAGGTCGCCTTGTGAATTGACTCTGATTTGGATCGAGGTATCAGAGTGCAGGGCGATGATGGGATCTAACAGATGATCTGGGCACTCCCACAAGCGTATTTTTGCCCATATTTTGGTCCGATTGATGGCGTCAAAAGCTTGTCGAAGGTCGACAAATGCAAAAAAGATTTTTTTTTTCGCTTCCAGTGCTGACAATTTTAAAAATGACAAGAGTATAAGGTTCATATCGGTGCCAACATTTTTTGTGAAGCCTGATTGTCTGGAGTCAAATTTACCAGATGAGAGGGCCCAATTAACCAGCTGTTGGTGCAAGAAGGATCCAAAAATCTTGCCAATAGTGTTGAGAAGGGTGATCGGGCGATAGTTTGCAGGATCAGCCCGACAACCCTTCTTATATATCGGGACCACTATTGCCTTGGACCAGGAAGAGGGCAGCTTCTTGCTAGTAGCAATCTGAAGAAATAGTTTGTGGATGAATTTGGCCCAATGTGATTTGTGCTTTTTAAGCATCAGATTTGATATTTGATCGGGGCCGGCAGCTCTTGAATTTTTTAGCTTAGCGATTGCAAATTCAATCTCTTCGCACGAAGGTATAAGGTCCCAACTGGAATTTGACACACTCGGCGGGCGAGAAACTTCCAATGCAGAGTTTTCGTATAATAAAGTGAAATATTCACGCCGTTTCTCGCTCGGAATTTCATTAGAAATTGAAGGATTGGATTTCGAGCGACCTCCATTTAAAATGGCCCAGATTTCACATGTGTTTTTCTGTACCAGAGGTTTCAACATGGTTTCTGCTCGTCCTTGATCGATTATGACAAGATGTGATCTTAACCAGTTTCTATATGATTGCCGCCGCTTCTTCACTTCCAAAGCCTTACAATTCTGATCACACTGTGTTCTTTTGATTTGTATGAGGTCCCTCCTTAATGATTTTTTTTCCTCTGCTATTTCTAAACTATATAAGTGTTTCGGGATTGTCCCAAGGACTCTTGAATTAAGGGTTATCTGAGTTTGGTCTGTCAGAAGCGGTGTGTACTCTACTGTCTGAAGTACATTTAAGCTATGACTTAAATGGGCGATCGTAGAGCCGTTGGTTCTCAGTCGATTTCCTGCAGCATTTATTTGAAGTCGATCTAAGTTTTTTTCTGGCATGCCACAATGCTCTTCGCACCAAACAAATCGCAATAAGTCATGATCACTAGATGTCATCGGCTGCACGTTTAGAGAGATGGATTTTTCAAAAAAAGTCAGACGAGGCCCAAATATAATCAAGTGTATTCGTCCGAGTCATGCTATGCCATGTTGGATTTGCGGGAGAGTCGCCCTGAATTGCTCCATTCAGCATGTGACAGTTGCGATCTAGAAGATCTTTGGCCCAAAGTTGGCCTCTCAGAGTAACCTCAGAGTCCGATAGCCGAACATTTGATTTGGAGAGTAGATCAAACTTATACCAGCTGCAGTTTAAGTCTCCACAGATGAGTACAGAGACGTTTTCGTATTTTAGAAAGGTAAGATCAATTTCATTCAATACTGACTGAATGAAAGATGAGGATGAAATCATGGCGGGATTCCAATATCCATTGATAATTAAGAGATAAGAAACCGTAGCTCTCAATGATAGTCTAATCAAAGTGCTTTGCACAAATGGATTAGGGTTCGTAGACGTCACCAACGTCCACCAATTCCAGATTTTCAAGAGAGTTATTAATCCTGCAAAAGGCCGACCTTTGGGGTTCTTTCCAGCTGGATTTATTAATATGGAAAAACCATCACGTGTGGGAGGATCTCGTAGCCACGTTTCTTGTAAACATATGATGAATACATTCTCCAGAGATTCCTGGAATGTGTTGAATAAATGTGTGAAACCCCTTGTGTTCCATGACAATAGAATTAGCTCTTGTTGTTTAGTTTGTGATCATTGTTATTTGCGTGGCCCATGTGGAAATCTTTTCAGGTTATTAGCTCTTCTTTCGAAAGACTGATGCATGGCAGCATTTAAGATGTCAGGGGATGAGACCATAGACAGACGCAGGGCTCATCGCTTAGCAGCCCCAAGGTTTGCCTCGTGATCAAAATTTGTTTTAGTCGATGAAATGGAATTCGAGGCCAATGGCTCGAGGGTGAGGTCAAAGCCATATACCAAAAGATCTTTGTTTGCTTGAAGTAGCATATTTTTTTACTGCTGCAGAAGCTATATGAAGAAGAACATGATCAGAGGACATTTCAGAGACATATTCCACAATTTTGATGTCGTCTGATGTGATCGCTCGCAAAGGTGGAATGCAAGCAAGCAATTTTAGAATATTTCCTCTGTTTAAATTAACTTCGTTGCCATCTGAGTGAATATTTTGGAGGCAAAGTTTCCACTTGTATTTTTGTGTTTCCGAATTTCCGAATCCGGGGGCTCGCTGAGTTGGAGGCAAACACGTTTTCAGCTGATTCAATGTTTGTTTTGGATTTAACCTCGAACTTAGTGCTTTCTGTGGAGCCTTTTTTGTCACGAAGGAGAGTTGACTACTGATTGGTCTAGCCTGCGGTAACCTCGAAAGATTGTTTGCCTCTTGGATTTTCCTCAAAAGGGGTTCGATAGTTCTAACGACTTGGTCTTCGACAGAGACAATGGTGGAATTCTCAGGATCAGCTGAATAGGTGGATAAATTGCATAAATCAGTTGAAGAGTCTGAGGAGCCGTGTTCAGAAGAAGAAGCGCTAGATGCTAAGCGCCGCCGTTTTGCCGAAATCTTTGAAAAGCTCAAGACAGTGCCTGTTGAACTTGTTGGAAGATTTCCAACACTTCTCTTAGTAGTTATTGTGTGAGCTGGTCTGGGGAACAGACTTGTCTTCTTCGGAGTTGTTATATTTCTTATGAATTTTTTGACCTTTTGTTGTATTTGTTTCGGTGGAATACTTTTTTTATTGGATTGCTGGGCTTGTTTCGCAGATATATTTTTTTGATTGCTTTCTGTCGTTGTAGCAATTGTTTTTGCAGAGCCTTTAAAAATATTAAAAGAATTTACTGTCGTTAAGGTTTGCAATGATACAGTTCCTTTAAGCGGAATCGTGTGTGGTACAAGGGTGCTCACTTGCGGAACAGAGCCTTGTGCAGTCTGAGTTGGATCTTGAGCGTCCTGCATGGAAGCCAACAAGCTCGTTGGTAAACCAGACTGTGAAGATTCATTAGGAACTGTCACCAAATCGCTTCTCGATGGAGAATGACTAGAACCAGAAGATGTGTCTTGAGACACCGGGGCTCCACATACTTGAATGGATGTATTCTTTCGCATCCATTTTACAGAGTCCAAGAGGCCTTCCATTAAAGCATCATTTTGGCAATGATGCCGAGCGGCTAGATCACTCAGCCTGTCCTGCCATCTCGTTGCAATTTCTGCATAAGTTGTCATTTGATCCTGTAGAAAGCTCAAGAAATGTTATAACTTGTCAATTTTTGTCGTTAGATTGGATATTGCAGCACCTTGATCACTTATTATGCCAATCAGAGACTCAAAGATTTTTGTAAATGGTGCTAGAGCAACCACCGAGGCGGCCAACACATTGTTATGGATCTGCGAAAGTGCTTCAGATGAAATACTGAGCAGTTGTGGCTCAAGTTCCTGAAGTGATGAGGAGCAAGTTGAATTATCCAGATTGTACTGCGGATTAAATGTGGAACATTTCTTTACAAAGTTCGTTGAATGAACCTCGTCGCTTGATTGAGATTGCATATGATGCGGAGTACTCGCATTCAGTGTTGGATTTCCATGTCGAGGAGGTATGGTGGATATGCTTTTTCTTTTAAGCTCAGCGACTCTTTGCAAGCGACTAGCACGAGCGATCGCGCTCCGATCAAGAAGTATAGGCAATAGATTGAGATTTTGTACTGTTGGGAAATACTTGGAATATTAAGATCAATGGATTTATCATTTATGCTTGACATGGAAGGGTGCCTAACATCAGGTGCTTGGCAAGCTAAGGCACTGTCGTTCTCAGGTTCGGTGCATTCAAGTACGACTTCTGAAGTAGCTCGACCTGCTGGTTTTAGTGTAATAGGGTCGATTAGAGAGCCACTTAAATTTGTTGTAGATGATGGACATGGAATAAAAACAGGGGGCTTCAAGACGTGTTTGGCGTTGATCGTGCCAGTCTGTAAGCCACTTGACTTGGCCAGAGAGTAACTAGAGAAATTCTCCTGTGACAGAGTGTTTCTGGCATTAAGAAGTAAAGTCGGCACCTTTGTGGGCATTAGTGGTCGATTAATGTGCAAAGTATGTTTGGTATTCAAATTATTCAACAGAGGATTTCCCAGGTCTAAATTAGAAATTTTAAGCAGTTCTTCGTCAGTCACAACATTTGAAAGAAGACCTTTTTCTTTCCAGAGGTCAACACCATTTGTGAAGTTATCAGTCCTGAAAGGCACAGGAGCCAACAAGACTGAATTCATTGATCGCTCAGTTGGAGGAGCTCTCGCATCAGGCTGAGACAGCCGAATGGCAGCAGAGAGGCTAGATAAATTTGGCCGGTCGACGTTAGCTGCTTGAAATGCAGCTGAGTCAGATTCGCTGGCTAGCACTCTTGCACAGGGTTCGCCATTGGGAGTTGGATTGCATTCGAGATTGGTAACACAAGTGCCTGATGAATATTGGTTGTCAGGTTGGAATGCTGGCGCTTCGAAAAGAACGCAAGGCTGGAGTAATACGTTGGAGCCGTCACCTGGGGTGCATCGTTCATCAAGAGTCGATGATGGGGGAGATGTTAAAGGTTTAATTTCCCCAGTAAGTATTGGGCTTTTTAGTGTTGATGAATAATTTGTTCTTGTTAAGCAACAAATGGTTGTTTAGCTCCACCCCTTTGGTCTCTCCCTGGGACCCAGGAGCATCTCCTCCCTGTTTCTCCTGGGCAGAGGCCATTTACAACCCTTCACACCTCGCATTTCCTTTAGCTGGAGGATGTCCATTGTCTCCTTTCCCACTGCAGACCAAATTCTTAGCCCACCCTATAATCATCACTTAGGTGTGATTTCCTGCTGGAGAGGACTGGAGGGAGAGTCCTTGCCTCTGTGAGGAAAGGTGTTATTGCAGTTTGGTTGGCTTTTAGCCAGGCTTAAATTTAAATGTTAATTCTGTTGCATTTTTCCTTAGCTTGAAACAAACTTGTGGTTTCAAACTAGCAGCTAGAAAACTTATTCCAGATTTTAAACCATGGGCTCAAACAATTACAACATAGGTTACTCTCAGGAACAGGCCACTTAGATTGCACACGTTTGATTTCAGTTTATACAAGTTTTAAAGTTTATCATGCAGGCTTCTGACAGCTGTCATTCAGGCGGCTCAGGGTACTGCGCCCAGATTTTGACAGATTCCACAGGCAGGCAAATTTTGCTGTGGATGTTTCTTTGATGCCTGCAGCTTTTCAGGACATTGTAGGTTGACAATGAATTCTTCTATGAAGTGAATTGTAGCACCTAACAAGAATTTTGGTTGTTTAAGGGTGTTTTGGGCCAGCAATCCACAGTTTCAGCAACAAAGAAAAAGGATTTAAAGCAAGATTTTTGGATTTCCTTTAGCAGAGCACTGCTTTTCCCTCTGTACTCCATTTTCACTTGTGGAGCCCAGTAACATATTTCAGGAGTGAGATCTCTTTTCCACCACTGACAACATGCGTGGAAGATTGGGCAGCCATCTTTTTGTGCTTTGCAGAGCACAATTTTCAGAGGTTTTGGTGAGCACAAGGGTTTTGCAGGCATTTCGATGTGTATGGCACTATCAGAACTCAGTGATGCCGAATGGCAGAGCAAAAGTGGGTTGAATCATCCCACAGAACACCCCCTCATGACTTGAATTTGACCGCCCGTCAAGGGGAAGTCGGGAGATTGGGATGTTCTTTATTTCTTCGGTCCAGGTGGAGAAAGTCGTCTGCTTCTCCCATCAGTGCTGGATCAACAGGTTCTCCTCCCCGGTTCTGGATCGGAGTATGGAGCGATACTCCGGGCTCCTTGGGTCTTTCCTCCCGGTCCCCGAGTGGTCCTCCTTGGTACTTAGAATCCTTGCTTTCAGTGCTATGAGACAGAACAGAGCATGGTTATGAACATTTTCCCCACTACTATTCATGTAATGGGGCAGATGCATGCATTGAATACAGTTTACAATATCCCCCATATACATTTCCTAATAATTGTAACAGGTGGAATGGTTTTAACAGTTGGAATCTTTCTAGGGATCCGGAATGTCCCCCTCTGGGTTTCCGGTTGGCTCCTCTATTTGCCGCAGAGTATGCCTGGAACTCTTCAGCTGGTTGATGTGGACCCACTTGTCTTCCCATCTGCCGAACTGCCCTTGGGGATGCAGAATTTGTAGGCGACTGGTGAGATTCTTTCTACAATTTCAAAAGGACCCCACCAAGAAGGGAAGAATTTGCGCTGTTTGGCTTGGTTTCTTTGGAAATTGTACAAGTAGACCCGGTCTCCTACTTGGTATTCTTTTTTAGTTGTCTTAAGGTCATAGTGGGTCTTCATACTGTCTGCAGATGTTTCTAGATTCCGCTGAGCATAGGCAAAAGCATGTTGAAGGTGTTTTCTCAGATTCCCAACATACTCATGAGTTGTGGAGGCATTTATCAAGCTCTGCTCTTGGGTTCTATAGAGCAGATGCTGGGGAAGCACCATCCTTCGTCCGGTCATCAGCTCGAACTGAGACATTTTTGTTGCAGAAGGAGGGATAGATTTGATGGCCATCAGGACAAGAGGTAATCGAACGTGCCAACTTGGCCCAGAATCTGCCACAAACTTTTTTCATTTTTGCTCACAATTGTCTTGTTGTATCTCTTAACTCAACCACTAGAGGCTAGCCGGTAGGTAACGTGTAGTTTCCTTTTAACCCCAAGTATCTCCCACATCTTTGTCATCACTTCGCTAGTGAAGTGGCTACCTCGGTCTGACTGAATCCTTTGGGGTAGTCCAAAACGCGAGAAGATGTCATTAATCATCAGGGCAGCTGCTGTTTCTGCCTTGCAATTTGGGGCCAGGAGACATTCCACCCATTTAGTGAACAAGCATGTTACGTTCAACATGTACTCGTTCCCCCTAGAGGAGCAAATAATCGACTCGATAAAATCGTCTTGTAAATCTGACCAAGGCAGTGTCATCCCCCTCTTTTGGAGGGGAGCACAGTGTGTGAGTGCCGTTGGCTGAAATTGTGCACACACAAGACCCCCCTTCAAGTATTGGTCGAGGTCCTGCCCCATGTGTGGCCAGTATGCAACCTCTCGCAAGATTTCTAGTGTCGTATGAAACTCCTGATGACCGGCTGTGGCCACATCATGGGCATGACTTAGCATAAAGCTTCAGAATGAGGTACGCACCACCAACTGGTCATGGCCAGCTATGAATCTCCTCACCAGCAAACCGTCTTGCATTCGGAACATTTTTGGACATTTCAGCAACACTCTGAGGTCCTCTTTCCCAATGTAATCGGTATCCGTCAGGGGAAAGTTCTCAGGGTCCTCAATATGTTGATTAAACTTACCAATTATTAGATCCCCTTTTTCAGCTGTAATCAAATCAGCATCTGGGGTCTCCTTACTCCATTGTGCAGTTGAGAGTTCATTGTGAGCATTTTTCTGGGACCTAGTGATAGCATTGACCTTGATTTCCTGCAACAGGGACTTGATCTCAAGTAGATCCCCTTGGATGGCTCTGGTTTTGACCAGTTGATCGGCTAGGACATTACCAGTTTTGTCTGGTCCCTCTTCTTTAGAATGACCCTGGATCTTTTTCTAGTAGATGGACATCCCCTTCGAGGTGACCAGATCATCAATATTCTGTATTAATTTCCCATGTTTCAATGGTTTATTATTAGTACATAGCATGCCTCTGGTTTTCCAGTTAACCAGGTGCTCCACGAACCCGTTCTATACATAATCCAAATCAGTGATTATGACCAGTTTGTTGAGTTGGTGTTGGACAGCAGTGAGGATGGCTTGATGCACAGCCATCAGCTCTGCTACTTGACTTCTTCGGGGACCGATTTTGTACCCAGCGGAGGGTTCTGCGGCATCATTCACCCATGCATTCCCTCCTCCAGCCACAAGTTATTTTTCCACATTGTTGTCAACATGGTAGGAGCACCCATCCAGATAGACAGTGGGCATTCTCTCAAACTGGTCTTCTCATAGACTTTGTGTGGGGAATTAAGGTATGCCTCCATGTTGTCCTTGATTTTGAGACTTCTGTCCTTGAGACAGTTTTCTCTGGCACAATCATGCAAGTCAGCCAGACCTTGTGCGAGGGGACTCTTCTTGTTTTGGCCATATCTGACCTCCACAGGAAAGCCTTGCATTGACAGGATACAGGAAGTAATTTGGGAATTACTCACATTTCCGGCCCAGATTCTGTCACTTTGAAGATATTGCAAAGGTTGGTGTGGAGTCTCCAATATGATGTGTTCCCCCTGGATAAACGGGCAGTAATTCTTCAATGCCCACACCGTTGCCAGGAGTGTCTTCTCACAATCGTTGAATTTTTCCTCCACAGAGGATAAAGTCTTACTCGCATAGGAGATTACTTTATTGACCTTGTCATGCATTTCATACAATACTGCAGTCAAGCATGCATTTGAGAACCCTGTCTCGAAGAAGAACTCCTTGTTTTTGACAGGGTAAGCTAGGTAAGGCGCTTGTGAGAGGCTTCATTTGAGTTGCCTTACTGCCTCAGCTTGTTCTGGACCCCACTCCCACTTGACGCCCCCCTTCAATCGATGGATCAGGAGTCTTGTGATCTCTGCATTGTCCTCAATAAACTTTCTGCTGTAATTAGTTAATCCAAGGAGGCTCCTTAGTTTGTGCAGAGTTGTGGGCTCTTTTAATTTCTGGAGTGCTTCCACTTTCTTTTCCTGGGGACATAGACCCTGAGGAGTTATCTAATGCCCCAATAAATTGACACAGGTTCTGCACCACTGTGCTTTTTGACAGGAGAGTTTTGCTCCAGCACCCCTCAACTGTGTCAGGACATAACAGATCTCCGCTATGTGTTCGTCTACAGTTGAGCTTTTGACTAGAACATCGTCTACTTAGGCCAGATTACCCCTTTCACCCAAGTTGGGCGTTAGGTTTCAAAATCCCCAGCACCAGATTATTGAAGGTGCTGTGGACTGGACGAATTATCCCATGGGACTCAAGGTTCTTAATTATTTCAGTAAGGGACTCCATTGATGCGAGAGGCAAGCAATATTGCTTCACAAACACTGGAGTCATGCCAGGGTCTGTGGGAATGGTTGTTGTGTGGATGTCGGTGCAACCACAGTCATATGAGTCCACTGCAAAGAGATCTTGAAAATCTAAGAAAACTTGTTTCATTTTTGCGTTTGCTCCAGAGTCTCACAGGCATCAGCTATGTTGACTCTCTTTTCAACCATCTGCCTGAAGCCTGGAAAGACTTCTGGTTTGGCTCTCTCAGCGGCCTCCTCTAGCTGGGTGGAGAAGTCCCTGGTCAAAGTGCTGATTTGGACGGATGGCTTCAGGTGGGGAAGGCTTGAAGAGTACACCAGGAAATTCCCCCTATGCCGGGTGAAGATCCTGTCTGGTGTTGTGACATTGCTATCACTGTCAAACTGTCCTTGGGGATTGGTCCTAACAGTTCATTACCTAAATCTATGGAAAAATGTTGGTCATCAACCGCATTCCAATAATGGTGCCTGCGGCCAGAGTGATACTCTTTAGCAGTGGAGTAACCTTGCTGAAAATGTTGGGGGTGACATGACATCTGATGAAGAGGTGCCCCAGCCAAATGATTGGGGACAAAATGGTGTGCCATGAAAGATGGCGGGGACAAACACCCTGTCCCCTCTTAAAATTATGCCCATGCTCTTTATGTCACTGTTATCCACCTCTATTGGAATGGTGTCATATTCTATGTTGGCTAGTTGTGTTGGGTTTACCCCCAACCCTAGCTGTTGGAAATGAGCATTGAGATGGACATAGGTGTTAGGGATTTTCAGTTTCTGTCCTCTTTTAATTTTTACTTCCAGTGAGAATTGTCGGGTCCGTTCTGTGATGGTGACTACCTCTCCAATCTGAATTTCAACAGTATATGGCAGCAGTTGAGCTAACCGAAATGCTTTATCTGGGTCATCAAAGTCCATGGGATTACCCGCTAATTGGGACCAGGCTTTGAAGTTTATTAGGTCCAAACTAATGGCGAAGCGATTGAGAATGTCACTGACTAAATAAAATGCAGCAGGGACATCTTGCATGACCCAACAATTATGGACTATGCTCGTGTTGCCTATGGGCATTTTGAGCATACACCTGCTAGGCAGGAGATGTTTGGAATTAGGTGTTTCCAGGTCCATTTCCCATTTGGCTAACAGTTTAGATGTGGGAATGGCTGGATCTTTTGGGAGTTTGCGGAGCATGGCCTCGCTGATGAAGCTCTTACCATTGTTCACACATCCTCGGGTGAGAACAGAGTACTTCCCCTCATTTAACTGAATAGGGATGAACAACTGCTCTCCAATTTTCTGAATATCAGCCAAGCTTTGAGCAGATTTCTCATCCTTTTGGACTATAGGAATGGAATTTTCTGATTGTGAATTGGTATAGAATTTCAGAGTGTTCCCTTCCAGTGTGGAATGCAACCTTAGACTGGAAGGAAGGTTGATTTTCAGAAATAGAGAGGCCTCCCCATCAGCAGTTTGTTGTCCTACTGCAATTACCATACAGTCTGAGATTTGATTATACGGAAGTGAAATTCTATTTGGTCTGGTTTTTGTTCAACCATGTGGAATGTGCCATTTAAACTAACATGGTGGACACTCCGTTTCAATTTTATTGGTCGGCTAGTCTGGGTCCAGAGGACCTTGTTTACACAATCTATGAGGGGAGACAACCTATGCAGGATGTCATTCCCTAGTAAACAAGGTGTGCCCTCTGGAGTCACAATTATGACCGGGGGCTTCACCTTGTGTCACCCAATTTTAATGTCTAAATTCGCAGTCCCCTCGACAGGAATTTCCTTCCCATCGAAGTTCTGAAGTTGTCCAGGAAGAGGGGTGAGAGGAATTTGGTACTTCTCCCCCCTTCCTGAATTCAGTTGATCAAAGTCCTTTTTTGACAGAAGGGTAGCTTGGGATCCAGTGTCCACCAGTGCCAAAATTTTACATTGCCCCTGTATTTGGACCAGGCATAAAATATTCCCTCATTTTCCTCAAGGGGCAAAGATAATGCATATTTTTTGCCAACTAGTGGGTTAACTTCCTTGCTTTGGATACCGACAGAGAGGTGATTTGGGCAGGATTTTCTTTGGGATATTGGGAACCTGTAAGAAAAAGGTGACAGCTAGATATGGGGTAAGTTTTGGGTTCCCCTGGTTCTGATTCTGGGCTGCCCCCCTTTTAGGAGGTAGTCACCAGGATGGGTTTGAAAAAGGGGATTTTCGTGCTGGTGATTCTGGGTACTAATGATGGGCGGTTTTAACTCGGTCCCCACATCTACCCAATCTGGATTTGGATCCTTTGGGACCCATTTTTCTGTGGGAGGAGTTCCCCCATCCCTGAAGGACAAGATCCCTTTACCAGAATCCTCTGAGGGCCCGTCTCCTTCAAACTGGAAGATTTGCACCTCCTCCCCAAAATGGGTCTTTTTAGGCTCTTTATTTCTCCTACCCACCCTCTGCGCCTTGGGTTGCAGACTTTCAGGGGAATGAGATTTTGGTTCCGGTTCCTGGGTTTCCAGGGGCTTTCCACAAGTGGGGAAGGAAGCTTCCTCCAAGGCTTTACATCCCCCTTCCCTTTGTGCCTCCTCCCTGGGAACCGGTGGTTTGTCGAGGTTCTTCCCCGTCATTGTTCTGGAGCACCAGACCCTGGATTCGAGGTATTCTGAGCTGCCATACTCATCTGAGGGTTCTTTTGAGCCCTCAGCATGCAACCCAGATCCTGTGCCATGTTCTGGACCTGGCGCTCTAGTTGGGACACCCGCTCTGACTGGTACGGGGTCCTCAGACCTACCCTGGGTTGATCCCGGGAAGGATAACTATCCCTTCTCGCAAAGTAACCCTAGTTAGGAAAGTTTGGGTACCCCTCCACCCTTGGCCTCCCCTCTCCCGAATTGGGCTGTATGGGCACAGGAATGTGGGGAAAGAAGGATGGGTTGTTTTGGGGGTTGAAGTTTGGCGGGTATAGGGGAAAGAAGTTTGGTCTGGCATTTGGGTGATTACTGCCCTCCTGGGGAAAGTGAGGAGGGAAACTTCCTGGGTTTCCTGCTGTCCGGTTGGATCCCCCCTGGGCTGGAGGAGTCCACACATAGCCCAGGATGGTTCTATTTCCCTTGTAGCATGGGCTGATGTAGTCAGGAGAGTTAGTGGTCCCATTTGTGGGGTTACCTCTCTGGCTCCCTGTTTGGGATTGGCCCAAGGGCCTTCTGGGTTTGGAGTTGGTGGATTCTGCGCGGGAAGGTTCTTATCCCCCCCATCTCCAGATCTAAAATGGGGGCAACCTTCACCTCCGCCACCTTAGCAGAAGGGGGGTGTTGATTGTTTTGGGGTTTTTGCTACTATTTTTGTTTTCCAACGGCTTCTGTACCTCATAGAGGAGCGTTGCTTGTTCAATGACCCAGTCTAGTGATCTTTTCTCATGAAAGTCCCTCACTAGCTGGGTCATAATATACCTAGGGAGAGCATGAAAGAAGGTGTTCACAGATTCCTTACTGTCAGTGCGCACCCTTCTAGTGGTCTGCACAAAGGCATGTTTTAATTCATGAACAAATTCTTGTGGGGCCTGGTCTTCCCCACATTGTAAGTTGGAGTCTGACTTGTGAGCTTCTTGAGGGTTCCTATGAATGGAAAAATGTTTCAGGATGGCCGCCCTATAGGTGGACCATCTGGAGTGGTTTTGATCCTCCAGCCCCGCAAAGAAGCTGGAGTACTCAGGAGAAAATGTCCACTTTACATACGGAATACAACTTTGGCTGTCCTTCAGATGGAAAGTCTCCATCATCTGCTCAAATAATTCAAGATGTGCCCAAACTGAATATTTTGCATTTTTGTGGTAGGGCATGATGACACTCCTAATAGCCTTTATTTGTTTCAGGGGATCCTTGAGTAAAGCCCTCTGAACTTTGTTACCCTTTTTAGTCCTTGTCACCCTGGTCTACTCATTCTGTGACTCAGAGGCACTGATACCAGTGGTGGCTGTCTGGTCTTCTAGGCTCTCCCAGATTCTGCGTGCTTGGGATTGGCTGGCAGAATGTGGGGGCCTAGTTTCTAGGGACCTGTGGTGCTCAGAAGAGTCTTCTGACTCTTCCTTTCTCCCAGGATTGGCTGAGTACCCCCCCCCCACTGTCCTAGCTGGGAAGAGGTTTTTAGTATGCTCTTAGTGGGCCTAGTCTCATGGAGTCCCCCACCAAATGTTACCGTCGGATCTCTGGGTAAGTTATATTGCTGAGGATCCATTTCTCTGATTCCCCCTCACTGGGGCTCCCTGGTTAGAGAAGATGGCCCTTGTACTTGGGAACCTGAACATAGATGCACGCCCATCCATTTCTGGTAGGTGCTGACCTATTAGCCCCATATTTCCTCTTGGGTTGAAGTTTGCTCATGTGAGCCAGTGGACATGGGGGTGGCAGAGTCCATGGAATTTAAGTCTCTGGGGCCTCGGTTCCTGAGGGTATGCTCAGGGGTTTCCCTATCCCATCTGACCTCATCTCTCTCAGCCCCTACTCCCAGATGGCATGCAAGGATCTGACCCTTTTGTTCTTCTTTTAAGGCCTTACTGGTCTCTATTAGTTGTTCCTGCATGGCTATTTGTCTATGGAGCCTGTCATTTTTCTCATAGAGAGCCTCATTGTCTCTATGTGCTTCCTGTCTAATTTGGGAGTATTTGGCCAGTTTTAGCTGCAGGAGGCTAACCTCCTGAGTCTGATCCTTCCTACCATGATCATTCTTTGCCAGAGTATCCGTTACACTCCTGGTGTGCTCTAACAGCTTTTCATGGTCCATTTTGAGTTCACCCAGTCCCTGAAGGGCCAGGTGATTCTCTTCCACCTGTTTTTTTAAATGGCTGACTTCCTGGTCTAAGGCGTCCCTTTCCTGAATTAGAGTACCCCTCTTTGCAGCCAGGTCACCCCTCTGTTTTTTTAATGCACCAGCTTTCTGGCGCTCTTCATCGCACTCTGTTTGGGATTCAAGGTCTTTAAGAATGAATGTAATATTTTCTTCTTTTAATTGGTCTATCTGATCTTGTAAAACGACCATCTGTTCTGCGCAAACTCTATTAAAAGTTAATTGTTGCGCCAGTTTTTGTTGGCTCTGTTTTAAAGAGTCCAACCTTTCTTGACACTCTTTTTGCAGTGTCAGTAATTTGGTGTCTTGCTCTACCGTCTCTTGCTGCAGGAGATCCAGATCTTCTTTTACTTTTGTCACATACTGTCTGGTTTCACTCTCTGATTCTTGGCTCTTTTGTAGCCTTTGCCCTGCAGAGTCCAGATCAGTTTGGGTCCTCTCTGGGGACTGTACTTGCCTTTTTGCTAGGTCTAGGTTTTCGGCATATTTTTCCTGTATTTCTCCGATGTGGATGTCCAGGTACGCCGCTATTTTGGCAATTTTACATTGCTCTTCTTTTACCCTTGGGGCCATATACAGTTCACCAAGTGCCTGGTGTAATGGACCCTGGTCCTGCCATGTATCTAATTCGGTGGCAGTGGCTTATTGTTTGATTTCCAGCAGCCAAAAATTGTCATCCTGCTCAACCCATTGACCCCTGACAAACAATTTGGGCAGTAGGTGTTCTTTTGCCATATTCATTTCCATTGGGGTCACCATTCCGGAAATATTAATTTCCTTCTGACTTATCTCAGTGTTAGTTTTACCTTTGCAAAACAGGCCCAACTCCTTTGAGTGTTTCTATTGAAGGGTGTTTTTACAGTGTAGCACAGTGTGGTAGCCCAACAAGGTGGATGTACCCCATCAGTTAGCACGCTGTGTTAGACTGTCACAAGTGGTATGACTAATTCAGGATCTCGAGACAAGCCCCCAATCTGTAAGTGATTTCAATCCGGCACATACCTAAGTCAACGCCTAGCGTGTAATGCACGACTGAAATCCTTATTTACTTGTGTCTAGAAGTTATTTTATTCTGACCGATGTACCACTCATATCACACCCTTCTCCTGGAACCCTCCCCCCCGGTCACAGTGAACCAGGAATCAGGCTGGTTTGCAAAGTTAAAATATTTATTTATGTATTTACAAATTAATCACATTATGTTTTAATGGGTACACAATGATCACCAATGGCATGATGTAACACTAAACAATCTATTTAATACACAAGGAGTAATAGTGAGCAAAACAATTCAGCAAAGAAATAATACTTTTGTGTGTGTATTCAGATCAAATAGCAGTGTGGTTACTAGTTCCCCCTTCACACCTCTAATTCCCCCAATAGGCAATGCAAAGAGATAGGAGGAGATAGCAGGTATTCAGGAATGGCAGAATTAAAACAAATATCAATCCGAATTTCCCCCCAGCAACACAAGAGAAAAACAGAATTGATTGGCAAACGGTCAGAATGGTTTTAAAGTTATCTTGAGAATGGATTTGGGTAAAAACACTAAATATGGTTTAAATTGAATTGCTGAAATTGTTTAAATTTTTATTGGAGCCGCTTTGGATAGTTGCACACAAACACTAGCAATGATTTGATACTAAGGAACAAAGAGAAATCTTAAAATTAAGGTCAGAAGCAATCAAAAGTTGTTTTACATGTGTCAGAATTTCCCTAAAACGAAATTTGCGGCAAACAATTCAGTGATTTATAATTGTGATAACGGAAGAATCGTATGGACTTGGGATGCAGTTATAGATGCAAATTAAAGCTGTGGATATTAGCTACACGCAGGCACTGACAATTCGTTTCTAGCACATACATTGAATGAGTTATGGATGTTTTAGTGGAGGTTGTTTTTTGAGACAGGCGCAAGAATGGGAAACAGGAATGCACTTTTTAAAAGACAAATGGGATTTCTTACACTAGATTATGACTATAGAAAAAAAATGCCAAACATGAATCCCCACAGTTCCTGGCCAGGGAACACTTCACGTGGTGGATACTCAATTTCTTTCTGAGATTCACTTTAGTTACGCACAACACTAATGACTTAGGATTTTAGAATACAACTAAGAAAAACTCAGCACAAGAAAAGTTCTGACAATTCAAAGAAATTCCTAACAATATCAGGGTCTGAAGACAAGATAGGATGGGTTTAAGATAGGAATTGACTATGGACAGTACATATGCTAGTGACAAAGTTATATCTAGAGATACTCACTAGATATGTTTATAAACAAAACCGGCAGAATTCTGGTCCATCAAGATTTCTGGTCAGGGAAGGGAATCTGGTTCTGGGACTGACCGCTGGGCACATCGGATTGGACTGGGTCTGTTCACAGCACGGCACTGACTGGATCGGATCGGCAATGGCTCTGTTCACAGCACGGCACAGGACTGGATTGGATCTTTTGGTTCTGATGATAATTATTTCAGCAGGCAAGCAGTACAGCACAGCCGAGCTGTATGCTTGATGTTCCCCTTAGGTTTCTGGGGTTGGTTCTGGTTCGGGAAATTTAAGGCCTAGCTGAAAATGGTTCAGCTATGCAATGGGCCTTTCTGCTTTGCCAAGTTTCTGGAGTCTGGAGCAAGTAGGCTGGATAATTCTGCAGCAGGGTGCTCCGCCAGCATTCGGATATTGGGTGAATCTGTCCGTGTCTTTTGAATACTGAGCTGTCTGTATTTATGCTTATGATAAAGGCATGTGTGGGCTGGTTTAGCCTAAGCTTGCCCCTTTGACAGGGATTGGTCATGGTCTCCTCTCTGCCTTGATAGGAGTGGGTTTATGATGCTTAGAATCCACCCCTAGTTCATTGAACACAAAATCTACTTTCGGTACAATATATATTTCCACATGTGCAACCTCTTGAACTATCATATATACATATTACATATTTTGTGTAGCAGATACTCCTGCAAGCCCCGTCACTGTGGGATATTGTGTCTGCTTTCACAGACTTTTGCCCTTTTCATCCCAAACACAATGTCCAATTTAAGAGCAAATTTCTATAAATATGCGCGTTGAATTTGGACATACGTATATAAAGTTTCATACTTCTATCAGAAATACATTTTGTGTAATATCACATTTTCCACCGTTTCCTCCCAGAACATGCCACAGAGTTCTGGCGCCTTTTCACCCGTGCATCCAGAAATTACATTAACAATGCTGTTATTTCTATATTTTGCACAATTTTACATAGTAAGTTATCAGTCTTTTTAAAATGTGTCTTTTATCCTTTTTAAGAAACAAATGGTTGTTTAGCTCCACCCCTTTGGTCTCTCCCTGGGACCCCGGAGCATCTCCTCCCTGTTTCTCCTGGGCAGAGGCCATTTACGAACCTTCACACCTCGCATTTCCTTTAGCTGGAGGATGCCCATTGTCTTCTTCCCCACTGCAGACCATATTCTTCCCCCACCTTATAATCATCACTTAGGTGTGATTTCCTGCTAGAGTGGAGTGGAGGGAGAGGCCTTGCCTCTGTGAGGAAAGCTGTTATTCCAGTTTGGGTGGCTTTTAGCCAGGCTTAAATTTAAATGTTAATTCTGTTGCATTTTTCCTTAGCTTGAAACAAACTTGTGATTTCAAACTAGCAGCTAGAAAACTTATTCCAGATTTTAAACCATGGGCTCAAACAATTACAACATAGGTTACTCTCAGGAACAGGCCACTTAGATTGCACACGTTTGATTTCAGTTTATACAAGTTTTAAAGTTTATCATGCAGGCTTCTGACAGCTGTCATTCAGGCGGCCGAGGGTACTGCGCCCAGATTTTGACAGATTCCACAAGCAGGGACATTTGGCTGTGGATGTTTCTTTGATGCTTTCAGCTTTTCAGGACATTGTATGTTCACAATGATTTCTTATACTAAGTGAATTGTAGCACCCAACAAGAATTTTGGATGTTTAAGGGTGTTTTGGGCCGGCTACCACAGTTTCAGCAACAAAGAAAAAGGATTTAAAGCAAGATTTTGGGATTTCCTTTAGCAGAGCACTGCTTTTCCCTCTGTACGCCATTTTCACTTGTTGTGGAGCCCAGTGACATATTTCAGGAGTGAGATCTCTTTTTCACCACTGACAACATGTGTGGCAGATTGGGCAGCCATCTTTTTGTGCTTTGCAGAGCATAATTTTCAGAGGTTTTGGTGCTCACAAGGGTTTTGCAATTTTGCAGCCATTTTGATGTTTTTGGCACCATCAGAACACAGTGATGCCGCATGGCAAAGCAAAAGTGGGTTGAATCATCCCACAGTATCTGTCAACTAACTGTAGAACTGTACGCTTGTGTTCTTCATGTATTCAAGTGTGTGTTTGTGCCCTGAAGTACGGATGGCATGTGTGCTTCACGTCTAACGCTGCAATGTCATGGTGTCTCTAACAACGTCAGAAAAATGGCTTCTTGGTGTTTAGTCCAAGCTGTCCATACTGGTATGCTTTTTCGTACAACTCTTTTTATTGATATTTCGTGAACAGACAAACAAAGAACATGGCAAAAAAAACAAAAAAACAAGTGGAAACAAAAGCTCTGACATTAGTTATGTATATGGAACAATCACACAGGAGGAAGCTTAGTGAAGAGAGGCACATCGGAGGGAGCGTTGCAGTACAAACTTTGACTGTTCTTCATGCCAGGTCAGTAAATCAAGACCATTACGATCTTCTCACCATCAGTCCATCCTGCCCTCTTCTGTGAAAGTTTAGGTTATGGACATATGATCAGTGTGCCCTCATGTCAATTATATTGCTGGCGCTCATGCATTGAGTGCTCAGTAGGATTATGAGTGCGAGCGGCCCATTTCCCCCTGTTGTGATGTGTGGTGCGTTCATTAGTTGCAAGGGTGATGATTTCTATGGCTCTAGGGTGTCTTCCTCATCTTGGCTCAGCAGGTAATGGATATAAGTGTTCCATATGTTGGATGGTGTTGAGCGATGAGACATTACGTCCCTGTATCCAGTCTCCATATCATTGCACCTTACCACATCAGCTTGCCAGTCCTCTATTACGGGGACCACAGGGCCCTTCCAATGCATTGCCACCCTTCTTTTTTCCAGCAGCTGCAGTAGCCCAGTTAGTCATCTCCTGTTCTTGGGGATAGCTTTTGTGTATCCCAGGAGAGCAGTCATAGGGTTCAGTTCTATATCCTCGCCAATGATTTCTCCTATGGCTTTACATACCACCTCCCAGAAGGTGTGTACTGTAGGACATCCCCATGCCATGTGCAGGAAGTCTGCACGCGGATCATTGCATCTAGTGCAAATGGTGGCTGCCCCTGGGAAGTAGCTATGAATCTGGACAAGAGTGTCGTAGAATTGGTGTAGGTATTTCCAATGTATTAGTTTGTAATTGGTGTTTATTGCAATATGTTTAGTCCATGCACAGTACTATTTCCATTCCCCATCTGAAATTTTGTGACCAAGTGAGTGCTCCCACCTCCTCTTGGGGGACATGTCCATTGGCTTGGATTCCTGGCACATGGCGTACATGACTGAGACCACCCTCCCATGTTTCCCCCGGTGATCATCCTGTCAAGTATTGGTTGCTCTGGAAAGGTTGAAAACATCTTCTGGAGGGTTGTTTTCAGCCTAAATGGGGTTGAGACGACCTTGTCTTTAACTCTTCTAATGTAATAAATTTCCCCTCGGGGAAAAAGGTCACAGTATTTGTGTATTTCCAGCCTTCGCAGGAGATTAACCACGCCCTTCTCTGAGGGGAGTGGAATACTTGGGGTGAACATGACCGGCAGTTCCGGGGTTTAGAGGACTTCCATCCTTGATCCTTATGCTCTATGCGTACCCAGACAAAGCATTTGAGCTCCACCATATTTCTAGCTCGACTTCCCCTGTTGGTGGGGGTGAAAATACTGGATTGTTGCAGAAAGGGAGCCGCTAGTGCCCTTTCTATCTCCATATGTCTCCTCCCTTTCTGACCTCCAAACCAATAAAGGGCATACCCAGCTTGCGCCACGGTATAGTAAGTTTCCAGGTCTGGCACCGCCAACCGCCCTGATGTATTGGTGCTACTAGTTTATCCCACGACACCCTCGGCTGTTTACCGGCCCAGATGAATTGAATGATTTTCGATTTCACCTCCTGGAAGTAGTCTGTGGATACTGTTACGGACACGTTGAGAAACACATATAGGAACCGTGGAAGCAGCACTATTTTGACCAGAGCAATCCTGCCATACAAGTTGAGTGGCAAGCACTTCCACCTGGTGGTTGCCTGACTCATCTGGTCAAGTGCTCTGTGGCAGTTGCTTTCGTATAATGTGGGTTTTTCTCGGGCTATCATAACCCAGAGGTAGTGGGTTTGTGAAGCATGCCACTGGAACCCCCATTTATCAACATACTGTGCTACACTGTCTGTTAACGGGAATAGGACCGATTTGGTTGCGTTAATCACGAGGCCCGAGATGAGTCCAAATCTACCCACATCTTCCATGATAGGGTCTAGGTTCCGTTCTCTGATAAACAGTACCATGTCGTCGCGTATAACGAGATAAACACCCTGTGTTCAAAGAGCTGAATGCCCCTGTGTATGTGGGCTTCCCAGAAACTCTCTGCCAGGGTTTCAATCGCCAGGGTGAAGAGTAGCGGCGAGAGAGGGCAACCCTGTCTCGTGCCCCTGCTAAGAGATTTTCCCAGCGTGAGCCAGCCATTCACCTTGACTCTAGCAATTGGCGATTTGTATAGTAGCAACACCATGGCAATTTATGTCACCGAGCCCCATCCTTCGTAAAAGAAGGGCCACTCCACCAAATCAAATGCTTTGAAGGCATCCAATAATGCTGCCACCACCGGGTCCATCTGGTCAACTGCCAAGATCAGGCTGAACATTTTCTTTATCCCGAAGGACATGGAATGGGTCGGAATTAATCCCGCCTGATCAGCCCTCACCATCTTGGTCATTAGGGGTGCTAGTCTAGAGACCAGTATCTTAGCAAGTATCTTGTTATCCAAGTTAATGAGAGAAATTGTCCTGTACAACGTGCAGTCATTGAGCGGTTTGCCATGGTTTGGGTTGAACTGTAACTAGGGCCTCCCAGATTGATTCCGGGAGTCTCCCTTCTCGGATGCTTTGATGGTACATTTGCAGGAGATATGTCCCTATCTTGGGTGCGTAGTATTTATAAAATTTGGCTCCAAACCCATCAGGTCCAGGGGCCTTCCCGGACGGTAGCGATTTGATGTCAATCAGAACTTCTTCCAGAGTTATTGGGCAATTGAGGCCCACCCTATCTTAATCTGTGCACCAGTATAGAGTTGTCTGGTCAAGGTATCCCTTTATTTATGCTCGGGAGGCCTTTGAGTGGGACGAATACAGGTCCACATAGAAATGCCCAATATCCTGCATGATTCCAACATCGTCAAATCTCTGTACCCCTTGCTCATCCACTCTAGATGTTATCCTTTCCTTATGAGCTTCCAGCCTCGTGGCCCTTGCCAGTAACCTCCCTAGTTTATGGCCTTCTCTGTATTGTCTCACAGCCAACCCCCACCCCAGCATCCTCGCCTCCCTACATGCCAGCAATTTGAATTTCTCCATGAGTTGATTAGCCTCGGCCTGTAGACCGGGAGTATCGGGGGTTCCGGTCGCCTGTAATGCGCCTAGGCATGACTCAACAGTGTTCAGTTCCTGTCTAACCTGTCGAAGTAGACCAACCTCTTTTGCAATGCATTCCCCCCGGATCACGCATTTGAAGCTTTCCCAGATGGTTCCTGCCGACTCCACTGAGCCCACATTCATCTCAAAGAAGGTAGCCATAGCTTTCTCAATGTCGTTGTGGAACAACATGCCTGGTAGTGCCCCCCCTTTGAAACCCCATGGTTTCCTCTCCCTCCCCCTCCCTGACAGTTCATTGTCCAGTGCCACCGGGGCATGGTCCGAGAGGGTTCGAGTCAGAATAGTAACTTCTGTAACTGCTCCCATCAGTGCCTGTGATATCAAGAAGAAATCTAAGTGTGATGCTGTGTCATCGACGGACAAGTCTTTAGCCGCCACACATCTTCTAACTCCCATTTCTGGACCATTCCTCCTATCTCATCCTGACCTCTTGTCGGGGTTCTGAGCAGGCCCATCGTGCGATCAACTGCCGGATCCATCACCTCGTTAAAATCGCCCGCCCAGATTATGTCCCCTAGTGGTGCCTCCCCCAATTGTCGATTGAGCATTCTAATGTTGTGACTGAATCCTGATTAGGCCTGTAGTAGTTGACCAAACTGCACAAACATCCCTGAATTGTCTATCAGTCCCCTCCCCTCTTCATCCTTGATCATGGTGATTGGGTTGAACCCTGCTGTGCTGTAGAGGAGAGTGCATACCCCTCGCGCATAAGAGGAGTAGGAGGAAAAGTATATGTGTGTACCCCATGATTTGCCAAAACCTGCTTCAGCAGCTAATTCCTGCAGGAAAGGGACTCCCACTTGGTGACATTTCAAATAGAGAAGGACCCTGCGGCACTTTGACAGGCAGTTCAGCCCGCATACATTCCATGTTAGGTATCTAATCTACCCAGCCATATTCACAGTGTTCCATCATCTCTTCCCATGCTTTTTCCCCCGGGGTCTGGGTATGTCCATACCAATGCTTCCAGCTGGCCCCTCCATGCACTCCTTGATCACTTATGTGTTGTGTTGCTCTCTCTAAACAGTTATCCACCCCATTGCCCTCCCCCTCCCGAACTGACATCCCCGAACTGTCAGTAACATACATTCCCTCCCCCTCGCTAGGGCTGGCTACCCCAACTTGCCAGCTTGTGGCAGATTAACCTGCTTCCACTTGGGTTACAACTAGTGGCCCGACTGCTTCTCTGTACCTAAAGCTATCGGGTCCGTTACTGTCCCCTCCATCCACTCCTGTAATTCGTTGTCCCTAGATCTGCTAGGATTACAATTGTTCCATTATGAGCTCAGTCATTATTCCCTCTGGGTCTCGGATTTCTGAGGTAATCGTTCGAGAAATTTGCCAGCTTCTGCAGGGGTTGTGAAGAACAACGTGCGTCCCTCGTGCTCCACCCTCAGCTTGGCCGTAAACATCATGGCGTAGCGGATGCCACGATCCCGCAGTCTTTTCTTCACATCAATGTACGTGCGTTGAGAAGCTTGGACTTTATGGGAGAAGGCTGGGAAAAACCTTATTATGTCCCCTTTGTATGCCAGGGGTCCTTTCTCTCTTGTGTTCCACAGAGCTGTGTCCCGGTCTCGGTAATTGAGCATTCAAGCTATATTTGGTGGTGGCGGCTCTCTCGGGATTGGCCTCCTGCCCCTGGGGAGCTTGTGTGCCCTTTCCACCACAAAAATGTCTGAGAAGCCTTCTCATCCCAGCATCTCCCCTAGGATCTCCTCCACAAGTGTTTCCATGCTGCGTTGATCAGCTGCCTCGGATAAGCCGATTATGCACATATTATTTCTTCTAGACCTTGACTACACGTCTTCTGGCTTCTCTGTGAGTTCCTTGAGAGTTCTCTTCATATGTTGCAAGTCCCTCAATGTCGTGGTAGCCTCGTTTTTGACTACAGCAATCCGCCCTCCACCTCGTCCAGCCTCTCCCCGTTATTATTACTAGGCTGACTTGCATGTGGTTCACCTTGCAGGTTAGCGTGTCCATCTTCCCATCCAAGGATTGAATGCTTCTTTGTAGCTGGCTGAACATTTCTTTTATGTCGTGGAATGCAGATGAGGCATCATGGGTGGTCTGTGTGACTACCCTCGGGTGGATCTGCGCTCTCGGCTTGTTGTGGTTGTGGAGCAGCATCAAACTGGAGTTTGGTCTGCTGTTTACCTCCCTTGTTTGCTTTGGCCATTTTCTGCTTCTTTGCTGTTCACCTGGATCTCTAACCTTTAATCCAACTCCTTTAGTGAGTGATGAACCGAGGTTAAGGGCTGTCGGTGCTGCTCACTGAATTTCCATATGCTGCTTCGGTCTACAGTGCGGGTGGTGCTGTGGTAGTCCAATCCTGGGTCTGTGCTGCACTCTTCTGGGGCGCACCTTGTACTTGGTCTGTTCGGGGTGTAGCGCTATTTTATTGTGCGGCCGCTAATCCTTTTTCCTCACTGCTCCTGACCCATTCCCCCTCATAAAAAGAGGGGGGGTTTGAAGAGTGCCACAGTCGTTCTTGCTCCTTTGGATGTGAAATTCCCCTGGTGGTTGTAAATCCTTTCGGGGGGGTCAGGGCCGGGAAGGTGAGTGCATAGTCCCCTAAAAGTCTGTTGGTTTAGGCTCACTTTGCTACATCAAGTGTGATACTATCCAGGTGTTCAACTCACTTCAGGCTTGCGTCCTCCCCGTGTCCAGGGGGGCACGCCCCAAGTGCCTGCTTCAGCCAATGGCTGCGTGGGCCCGCTAGGTGAGGGGCGGGCAGCACCCACTAAGGTAGCCCAATGGGGCACCGGATATGCCTTGAGTGCCAACCCTGCGGCGTGCTGTGCAGTGGTCACGGGTGAATTGGGCCACAAGTGGATGACTCTTGAAGGGTGCTGCCCAATCTGTACGGCACCTGTTGGCTCCTAGTTTCAGGCCCCCACAGTCCCCAGTTGACATGTGATGAGTTGTGACTACTGCTGTCAGTTCCCAAGTCTGAGGTGTGCTGTTTATCCGCCTGTGCTCCTGAGGCTGTGTCCTCAATGGGTGTCGCTGCCACCATGGGTTCCAGATGGGGGAGCCGGTGCTCTGTCTGATGAGGCTCCCATTTCAGCGCCCCAGCTTCTGGACACAGCAGTCCTGCAGTGCCTCACACGGGACCACCCTGCACCCTCCACCAAGTGGAATGATCGGTTGGGCATCTGGGAGAGGTGGCTTACCTCCTTCTTCCGCTGCTCGGTCATGTTCTGTGTGTCATTGGGCTCAGTGCAGTGAATGCTGCTGATTGTTCCAGTGCTGCCCCGTCGTTGTTGATAAGGCAGAGTCTTATTGTGGATCAGCTGCATACTTTCTAATAGCTCATTGGTGGTGTTGTGCCTCCTCGGATTCAAGCCTTCAAGCGTAGACTAGAGCAGCCAGGAACTGACCTGTATTGTGTCTGTGGCTCGGTCTTCAGGGGCTCTCCAGATCGAGCTGAGTGCGGGCCCCTACTGGCCTCCCGGTTATTGTTGTGCTGGATAGCCACATGGTTGTTTCTTGGCGAGGCTTCCTCTCCGCTGGGATAAATGAGTCGCGCTGCCCTGTTGCTCTGCTTTATCTCGGGGGGGGGGGGTCGAGCACCCTCACTTCATCTGCCCAGCTCCATCCCGCTGGCCCGAGAACTACACCAGCCACTCTCAATACTGGTCTGAGGGTCTCACCATGGCGAGCGGGTGGCGGGCTGCCTGGTCTGCTCACTGCGAGCTGCTCGGCCACTGTCTCCCACGCCACATGACGGTGCAGCCGCTGTTTCCCTCTGCTGCCCGATGTGGTGGGTCGGGTCCACCACACTGCCTTGGATCCTTCAGTGTCTGGAGGGCAGGCAGAGGCACCCGCAGGGCGCCGCGCTCGGCCCTGCCCACCAGGATGTCGATACTATGGCTGATTGGAGTATTCACCCGGGTTGTGCCTCCCGACACAAGCCCAGCAGTGCCTATATCCTCCCAGCATACCACAGTGCATGCAGTCTCTGTGCCAGAGCTTCTCCCGCATATTTCCGTGTACGGTAGTTTAGGAACACGTTTCAACAGCATGTGCCAGAAACCTTCATGGACGATGTTCCGTACTCTAAGTCTGACTTTGGGGCTTCAATAAGGCCGGATTGTGATCAGATTTTGTCTGTGGTGTGGAGAGCTCACAGGCTCACGGGCATCTTAGTTGGGCTCTTTAGCACGTCCCCATACAAGCATACTTAATCACGACCTGTAGCTCTTCATCCACACATTGATAGGATTGTATATTCCTCAGGGCGGTAGGGCTGGCTGAGCGGATACCTCTCGAAATATATGTCAATCATTTGTCCATTTGGAATTTGTACGAAATAGAATGGGTGATTTCAGTGCTTTCTGGCTTTCTTTCATGTCATGAATTTAGTAGAAGGGGGAGGGCGTGGTAGGCTTCCCCATCCCTCTTCAGGATCAAAACCAAAAGGGATACACCATAAGCAGTCCAGGCCAGTCAAGTTCCAAACCATGAATCAAACATTTGATATTTTAGACTCATCGGTTCAAAATATGAAAAGGACCAGGCATGCTTCAAGAACATCTTTACCAAGCCAGCTACCCTCCACCCACCCCGCCCAACTTAACAAATGGAAAATGAACAACACTGACAATCTCTGAAGTTTGTACCACAAAAATCTTGTCTGGGGCAGTTACTCCCTCAAAGATCCAGGCACACAGTCACCTAGTTAAATGTAAACCTTTCAATGATGAACAGCCTTCTTTTCCAATTGCAGGCTTGACAATTACCCAAAAGTGGCACTTGACAAAGGATTCACATTAGCAATGGCAGCTTATTGACAAGACTCCCAAACGACTTGTTCTTCATGACCTGCATCAGCAGCAATAGTATGCATGGGTGATGTACCCAGGATTGCTCATCCTCCAACACTCAATACAAATCCAGTTGTCCAAATCCCTAAACAATTCCATGTATCCCAGCTCACAATCCCACTCGACCCAATTCGATAAAATAAAATAGCAAGATGTTTGCTTTCTAGACCTCTGGTACCCAGTCAATATAGATTAATAATATATGCGCTTTGTTGCTCCAAGCTCTGCCTTGCATGAGGTTATGAACTTCTCCATTGATATGGGCACAATGGGATTGTAAAGAAAAACAGGAACCTGTCTTCTGCCAGACTACAAAAGAGTAAAAGTCAAATATCTCCTATCCAGTTTCCTGCAGGTTCAGATGTACCCAGATTCACCATTCAGCTACTTCCTGCTCTTTGTTCTTCCCTCCTCCCCTGCATGACATCACTGGTTCCTTCGTTGACAATGAGAAATGTGGGCATCGCACATATACATTTGAGTATACTGATAAGAGTCCACATTCCAATCTACTGATAAGCTTTTTCAGACCGGCCTGATACAATCACAGAGAGTAGTTTGACCGGTAGTGCTACATTGTAGTACTTCCTTAAATTCTGGACACAAGAGTGACAGATCAATGTGTCATTGCACCTGTGTGGTGAAAGGCTTGGGAGCCTGGGCAACCGGGGTCCCCTTGCAGCATTTCACTGCATGCATGCAGATAGCTCACTGTGATGATGGGAGAGACCGTCCATATTACCCAGGATAGCAAACATTATAGATGATCATTGATTTTGATTAATTGTACATTATTTTCCCCAGTGCAGGAGAAAAGGCCACACTCTTTTAGAACCATGCCGATATGCAGGGGTTAGAACTATAATCTCTGCAGTGCATGACAGTTTCAGGACTGTTGAGGAATACTTTGTGGTAAGTAGGGTGAAGGAACCCGCCGCTGGTGTGAGTTGAGGGAAATGTGCAGGACAAGGGCAAAGGGCAAAGGGCCTTTTTTCAGATGTGTCCCATGAATCTGCATCCTTCCGAATGAAGTTCTGTGTCTCCCTTCCTTGCTTTTACATGTCATCAATCACCTTCTAGTCATAGTATGACTATGCTAAATTGATATTAAATCATCTTTATTTATGTATGTATTGTTTAGCACATTTGTTTTATCCGTGTTTTGCTCCCATATCATGTTCTGCATTTCCAATATTGTATTTTTCATGGTTGATTTTCCCATTCATTGACTTATTATTTCTCAAAGCCTTTTATAGTACTTCATTTGACCCAATTGACATGTTTAATTTAATCAGTCTACCTGTTTATCCCTGAGGTTTAGTTCTTTTAAGTTATCCCCTTTTCTGATTCAACTGGCTTTCAGTTCTTCCAGCCATGTGTCCCTTTAAAGTTTTTTAAAAATGTAACATTGCATTTTCATTGTATTGCTAAAACAGCTCCTTCAGTTGTGCTAGGGCCCTATTCAATTGCAGGTTGCTTAATCTTGGATTTAAAATTAGTTTCCACAAGTAGCTGAAATGTACAGATCCATCATCACTACTAGACAGCCAGTGAGATATACTGAGCAGGTGCCCCTGGGCCAAGGCAATCACATCAGAGCAGGCAGTATCTTCCTCATTCTGTACACTAGATCATTCAATAAACCAAAGATCCGTAGCTCAAGTGGCACTACTCGTCGTATATAGCAGCACCTCCGAACACCAGGAACTCAAGCGCTCAGCACATCCAGGCATAGTCATTGTCAAAAAATCAATACTGAGAAATATAGACGCAAGCAGAAAACTGCAGACGCTTCCGAACATCAAGCACATATACATATTTCTTCATGAATCATACTTGAATGTAATCAGCAAGAGGAATGTTGGGATGAGTGCAGACACATAATGAGAGGGGCTTTGTCAGACTCTTTTGCAGATTCTTCGTAGTCTGCTACAACCGTGCAAAACACTTTGGAATCCATGGCATGGATGTCACTAATATTCACCAAGGGTTGCGGGCTAAAAGCATACACTTTGCCCAGCAATCGACGATTCAGAGAGCGAGAGTGTTTGTGCGGTGTGGGTGTAAAAAATGCAATGTTTACTTTTTTATTTTATTGGGGTTGTGTAAAGTGCTACATTTTGAGCAAGCCACTTCAAAACACATTGGGCACAATGGGTAGGGGTCAGACATTGAGGGGGCAGTAGGCCGAACCTGATCTACATGCAGTTTGATCATTGAGTTCCCCCTAACTCTCTGTAGCACTCATTGGTCAGAGCTCATGTGCTGTAATTTTCTGTGTTGCCATCAAGGGTCAAATTCATCTGAATTCATTACCCATATGTTGCCATCAAGGGTCAAATTCATATGAATTCATTACCCATATGTCTGTCATTTTAATGAAATAACAATAGTGTTGGAGAGGCTGAAAACACAAAAACACAGTATCTGATTCTGTTAGTCAGGCATTGCAGTGGTTGAGAGCAATAGGGTTACATGTGCACTGCACACATGGCCCTGATTCACTGTACATTTAAAACGCCCCGCAACAGTAGTGCAGCCATACCCTGATCAATAGACCTACTTCCCAGTGATGTGGTCAAATCCGAGGAAACAGCCAAACGAGAGACAGAAGTTATCACATGTAATGATGAAATGACCTTACATGTAACGTGCACTAGCATTTTTAATTCTTAGAACCAAGCTCCAAAAAAAGGTCTTAGCAGCAATGGCAATGGGAGCCTCATTTAGTCACAAGTGTAAGTAAACTTCTAAAATCACTACTCTTCCCTGAGTTCTTCGGTGATGTCTTGTAAGCATGAAGATAGTCCGCAAAGAAGGGTTTGTTGAAATGCGCTAGAAAGGTGCACCAAAAAAAGAATTTTATATGACTGCCCCGAGAGACACTGATCAAACGATTAATCAAGGGGACATTGTGAATCAGAACACACCCAATGTTGTTATACTGGATTTGGAATTCATTCCAACAGTTCAGGAAGATGTTGCTGCGGTCAAGGTTTTGCTATGAACCAGTGTATCAATCAACCAAACTATTTTATTCGGCCAAAAAAGGCCATCAAAGTGCATCCTAAAAAAATATTAATATTACATCATTAAAGTAAATATAACAAAAACAAGTAACAAAATCATGCAAAGGCAGCACCCTCCAAGGATACCCCCAATTGGTACTTTTGGCCAAAGGTCAAGCACTACCATCCCCTGGCCTCAGGAGACTCCCAAGGCGCCTCAGACCCATGATGGTCAGATTATCCCCTGAAAGGGGGCTATTTCTAGAAGGGGTTCCCATGGGGCACACAGAAGCCAGGATGGAGATTGAACTGAATGTGATACCATTTTTCCTTGTCCATTTTTCAAAATGCTCCTAGCCATAGAGGCGTCCCCAAACACCAGTTTAACCGTGTCCATTTTAGCTGGAGAGTTAAGCAGTCTGGTACACTCAAGCAAAGAGACCCAAGACACAAATCCACACTCCCCAGCAGTCAGTAACCAGTGATAACATTTGTTCCTGAGGGCGTCCCTTGGTTATCTTGTAGCTGGCAGTAGTTTTGGGACACCATGAAGAAAGATCGAGCTGCTGAAACCTTGGTAAAACTTGTGCCCAGATGGAGGTCTCCCCTGACCAGGGTTTGGAGCACTCGCCCCCCCCCCTCCCCACTGAGTGTGTGTTGCCCTGAGCTCTTCCATCTAAGTTCCTGCAAGAAAGGTGCTCGGACCCGGGACTAGAAACCCAGTCTGCTCCCTCTGAAATCAGGTGAGTAAGGGGGGAAACCACCTCTAGATGGCTTCTTGTGGGTGGGAGAGTCATAACCACAGAAGCAGGAGATGAGCAGGGGTGCAGGGGCTGAATCCTTTTGGTGGACACTAACTTGGGATCCGCTGACCCCCCTCGGCCATCCCCTGCTAAACGCTCACCACCACTCCCCACACCACCTTTCCCCTGACCCCCAACACCCCCTTGATCAACATGAATAGAAGAGGGGACATGGAAGGGGACAGGGACAGCTTGGCAGTTTTGCAGGTTCAGAGGGAGACGGGGCTGATGGGCAGCGTTCTCCTTTTGAAGGGGGTTTAGAAGCCCAAAGAGGGCTTAGTCGAAGCAAGGAACTAGCCCCCGAGGGGGCATCAATCGTAAACTCACTTCCGATGTCGGACGGAACATTAAACTTCTGCCCCCCACCCAGGCCACCTGAACCCTCGCCCCTCGAATCCACAGGCAGGGACACAGAGGAAGCAGGGGAATGTTCTTGAGGGTATGTTTTGGCTACTGGGGCAGCCAATGGCAGGTGCGGGGATAAGACACCAGAAATTGGACCAGTAGTTGGACAAAGAGGGGCCAGATCCAGGGAGGCAACCATAGGTGGGGCAAAGCTGGAGCCAACGACACATTCATACCAGTCAGCTAAGAAATGCCGATTAGAGATCCTCTCGCACCCGATAGCCAAAGTGTCCAAGAAAGTGGCAGTGGCCACACAGTCAATGCCCCCTCCAGGGGTTAACACATTAACAAGGGGCACAGATCCATCCAGGAAAGGGCCTGTCTGGCCATCAAAGGGGAGAGGAATCAGGGCAGAACTATGCGAGGGCACATAAAACCATGTTAGTGGCCCCATCTGTGGACTGGAAATGAAGGGTGGCTTGACGGTAGGGTCCACAGAGTTTCCCTCTTTAGCACACACAGAGGCCAATTGCAAATGGACAGGGGCACCATTCCTGCGGGCACTCCCAGTATGAGCTCCCATTCCCTGCATGACACCCAGAGTTTGAAACAACATGCCCCCCTCTCCGTCTTTTGCCTGTAGTTTGCTTCCTTTGCCCCAAAGAGACTGTGGGGCCCTGTAAGTTTCACAGTAGTGAGGATGTGGAAAGGTAGAGGGGGGGGAAGGGGAAGAGATGACTTCTCCATATAGGGTTGTGAAGGCTACATCCAGTGGGGGGCCAACCATCATATAGCCTTGGTAGGGATGAAGTGAATTCCAAAGAAGGGTCTCACCTCCCCACGTCACACGGAGATTGCAGAGTTCTGGCCTGCACTGTTATGTATGCACTGTTATGTAGAGAGTTCCAGATCCCCCCCTCCCTCACGCAATCTGGCAATAACTGGGACAGGCTCACCTCGTTGTCCTGGTATTGTACTCAGACACTTCCTTGAGTCCTTGAGTTCCCACTGTCCTCAGGGTTCACAGAAAAAAACTATTCAGGCAGGGGTGATTTTGCGCCTCTCCTTCCTGGCGCCGAACACCCGAAGGGCGCAGGCCCTGCGGGGAAATGCTGGCAAGTTTATGGGGAGGGGGCGTGGCCTCCCCTCCAGGTTACGGTGGCCCTCCTGGGCTAAAGAAAATTGCGGGAGATACCCGCACTCTTAATCCCTGCGGGCTTCAGGCCTTGCAGGGAAATGCTGCCAAGTTTATGGGCAGTGTATCCAAATAAACTTTTGGATTATCAACAAGAGCTCTTGAAAACGACAAAAAGCAATGGGCCTCATTACGAATCAGGCGTTAAGGGGTTAACGGCGCCGTAAACGGCGCCGACCCTTAACGCTTGATTACAAGGTCCGTTAGCGCCATGGTGATATTAACGCCTGCTTTTTGCAGGCGTTAAAATCCATGGCGCTAAGGGACCATTGTGCTAATTACGCCACCGTAATTTACGGTGGCGTAATTAGCGCCTTCCCCACTCCCATTATGCCCTATGGGGCAAAAATAGGAATGGGGAAGGTTAAAATGGGAAATGGGGATTTACCGCCCCACTCACCTTGGAATGGGGCGGTAAATCCGCCATCCACCATGGTGTAAACATAGTTTACACCATGGTGGTAAGGGTACGACCCAGGCGGTAACTTACCGCCTGGGTCGTGATGAGGCCCAATGTCTTTTAATGGGGAAGAGAATTAAAAAATCCATTGAAAAAGAGGATGCGGGGAGTATGAGAGAAAATGAGCACAAATTCTGTAGCACATAATTAAAGGTCGGAACTCAACATCTGTAAGATTCCTGGTGGTATAACAACAGCACAAAAAGCTGCACTAAATATTTAATTGGACGGCTATGTGCTGTCTGGGTAAATGTTTAACAAATGAGACTAAAATGCCACATAACCGTAAAGGAAAAGGAAACACGTACAGTGCTATCAACATTACATGAGGAAGTCGCCAATAATGCCACATCAGCCTTCCAAACCTTTGGATCTCCATCAGTTAAATACCACACACTGTGGCACCACCTAACATCTGATACACTGCAACGGAAGCAATGATTACCTGGCCTATTGATGGCCTACACATACTCTGAATCTAACTACATTTAGAAAGTATGCTCAGAGGTTCTTGTAATGTCCATGCCCTTTCTGTTTCAGGGCAAGGTGGGGTGTCCTGTGATTGCAGGGTGATTGCATACGCAAGAGTAAGGGCAGTGTGTGGGTTGAGCTACATGATGTGGAAGATTATTCAGAAATTGTGCTGAAAGCTGGCAGTGCTTGCTACTCTAGAAGAAGAGATGACAGGGGTACAATGTATATAAAATAATCCAGGACCAAGGGGATGGTGGTAACGGGAGCCACTGATTTTGGCCTTCAATTTCCTCTGGAGAGACTCCTGGGTCTGTCTTGAATGTGCATTGTGCTTAATGCGTTCTCTCCCTGACCCTTACACTCTTGGCTGTGCCACCCTCCCCTCCACCAACCTGTGGCCTGAATGCTGCTCCTCCACCCTTTAGTCCTTCACTGCCATCTCTCCAGCATGCTACATCTTCCTTTCCCCACCAACACTACACCACTCCCGCATATTCCTCCTTTCATTCCAGCTCCACCATCTTCTCACCTTCATGTTTCTCTTTTGCCCTCCTCCCATCCCTCATCATCATCACCTCATGTCCACCATCACTCCTTGCCCCATTCATCAGTATCCGTGCCACCACTGCTCCCACCATTACCCTCAGTCGTAGCTGCACCTGTTGGAGAAGAAGCATATGGTCGGTGTGCCCAAACAAATCACACATCAGTTTCACGGTAGGAAGACAACAGTCTCGTATCCACCTGCACCCCCACATCAAGAACATTATACTCACTGGTAGACAGTGCAGCATCTGTGTACCCCAACCCTGACATGTTGTTCAACAATATATAACAAAATGTTTCCCACAACAGACTGATCTCCCAAACCAAGCTGCCTTCAAAAATACAATTGTTCCCAAACAAATCAAAATAATGTTTCCTAACTAAAATAACAAATGTTTCACTCAACACGAAAACACAATTCTACTACTTGGCAAGAAAATACATGTCTGCCTAATCTCCCTCCAAAAACCCTCCAGTTTCTCGGATTGTGTGTTGAGAATTATCCATGCTTCAATTTGCCACAGCCAAACACAAACTACACATGAAAAAGGAATTTGCAGTTTCCTCGTGTAGGCGTCAGATCTTGCTTTTAGACTAATTACACAACCATTACCCAACTGAACTTCATGGTCTAATCGGAATCCTCAGGCAAGATTTGATTGGCCCTGGGTCTCCTGCAGATGCACCCAAATCCAGCGGTTGGACCCGCTGCATGTCACATGTGGTATTTGGGAATATTCACAAAGGCATGTTTATAGGCACAGTTCTATAACATTTACATACATGTTCAACACCAGGAGACTTTTTTTGCAGTTAAGCAAGTTTTAGTTACTGTTAAAAATCATCTTTACATCTGATTTGTTTGTTTGTTTGTTTATTTATTTGTAATGCGCGCCAGACCCAAGGGTAACCGGGCGCAGAGAAGAGACTATGCAAAGCTTACAATGTTACATAGAATTACAGTGTTACAAAGAATTACAATGTTTACATAATTTACAGTGATAAAGAGAAGGTATATAAAGAATTAGCAGGGAGGCATTGCTATAAAGCGAGGCAGTCAGTTGTATACAGTATTACTAACATTATTTACAATTGTGATATATCTCTAATAATACATACATATATTCAGATAAAGTAGCATAACACAAGTGTCTATCAGTACCTTACATATTTTTGTCATTGAGGTAGTTGGTAAGATTCATTCTAAAGTGTAAGAAAGGTTGGTCTGTTCTCAAGTTGTGTGGAAGGGCATTCCACCATTTAGCGGCTAGCACAGGAAAACTGGTGCCGCCAATTTTAGCAAGTTTAAATCTAAGAATTACCAAGCAGTTGGAGTTGGGGGTTCTTGTCGGTCTACTGGAGATTTTTCTTTTTGACATTGATGACATTGTTTATTTGTTCTTGTTACAATACTTCTTTAAACAGAAATGACGTGTAAATATAAACCTGCCTCCCTTAGTGAAAACAGTTAAAAATTATCACAAAGAAATGCCACTTATAGTTTAAATGACACGACCGAAAAAGAATGGAAAGGCATTGAAACAAGCCAGTAGCCTTACATTGTTGGATTTCTGTCTAATATACTCCTTCTATTCTTATCACATATACCCACAACAATAGCTGTATGACTAAATATGAAAATCCTGGCCCAACAGAGACCACCCTATCTTTCCAGGAGTACCTAAAGCCATCCTGACTGGCATCAACAAGAGTGTGCCCCTCGGTGTGGCTTCTACTGGGTTTTCCAGAAGTCCCTGAAAACCTGATTATTTGCCTAACCTCCCATCACACATTGCACTGCCCTCCAGTGCCCCACTTCACATACTGTATGTTATCTGATGTTGTTGATGTATCTATCACCTGCAAGTAACTGGTTGACCCTAACAGCGCCTTGATGCCTTCAGGTTGTTGCACGCTTTATAAATGAAATAAATACATAAATACACAAATGATTGGGGAGATGATTTTCAGGGCTGTGTGGGTGCACTTTCTTCCACCCTACCCTTTTACCGATCACTGACATCCTTAAAGGAACAGAGAGGGCAGACATATTAGCGAGCATGGCCACTTGAATGCCATCTTCAAATAGCCTGGAACTCCTCCTCTAGATATCAGAACAACTAACCCGATTTGCAGACAATTTGCTTGGAGACACCTCTGTAACCACCTTCCTTTCGAACACAAAATCATATACAAATATATAAAAGAATAATTATCTTGTACGTAAAAGTCAGTTACAACACCCCTTTCCTTTGAGTGCATGGTTGCACATTGCCAGATCACCCAACAGCTCTCTTGTAATAGGAATAATTTCTCACCCTTTAGGATACCACTCAGCATTTTTCAATGAAATCGTTGAATTGGCCTCGTTGCTGCAAATCAAGGCTCCGAAAAGTATTATTACATTATTTCAATGTATTGGTGGACAGGTCTGACATAAGGCCAGCAACGATTTACAGGAAAACACAAAGGCCCTGGGATTTGAGCAAACAGTAAGTGGCCAAACAAAGACAGCGGGCAATACACTTGAGCTATTGTTTGCATACACAAATGCTACAATGCATGGTCTGATCGCTTTTTAGTCACTTTGAATGAGATGAAATGATATTGTATGGCATTTATAACACACCTGTGCGCAAGTGTTTCTAGGCACGACAAGATAAGAAGGGGAAAACAGAGGGAGGACAAAATAACGATCTTACTAGGCCTTGTGTCATTCAGATCACGCAAGTGTGTGAAAGGGGAACGGGAAAAGTGCCAAGGGGGTGGGGTGGAGAAGAGCAGGTAATCAAACAAAAAGTGCAGCCAGGGGTGGCTCAGTGCAGGTAATCAGAAAGTGCAGCCAACGGGTGGCTAATTGTTCAGAGAGAAGAGACTGTTGGGTTACAGATACAGACCACAAGTGCTGGGGGCCCCAAGAGGCAGGGCGAGGTGCAACTGGACATGCAGGGATCTGGGCCAAAGTTCAGAGGGTGGTCAGGTGACCAGTGCATGGCATAGTCCAGGCAATCGCACACATATGAATTACTGACCCTCTCTGACAGCAGCAGGCTAATGATATCCCCATCTCAGTTAGCTAATTAAAATAATGTGAAATTGGAAGTGTTTGACAATGGTTTGAAAAGACTCAAACAACTCACTCTCCAAAATTCCGATCCATTTGTGCTAGTACAATACCTTAATCGCAATATTGTCCACACATTAGACAAACTTGCTCCTCCTATAGTAAAAAGGAAATTGACCTAAAGCAACTAACTTAGTAGCAGAGATGCAATATAACTCCTGCAAAGTAGAATTACACTCGTAAGCACTAAAAAGATGTACATTCCAATACATTAATTACATGGAGAAAAATAGTTCTCATGAGAACTTTCCTATTTAGGGACTGACCAATCCAGAAACCTTAAATCTTAAATATCGCTCCTCAAAAAACCCATTAACATGCTTAAGAGCTGCTTTTGTTCTTCAAATGAAAAATAAATGACATTTGTGAAGCATTTTGACAATTCTAACGAATGTCATCTCTTAAGGTCTGTCTCTGTTCACCTCCTTCAATTCCTTGCAGACTGCGGAGATAATAAGGGTTTCCTTAAAAAATCTAAGCTTTGCACATAATCGCACATATCCTGCATTCTGCTACAATCTTGTGAACCAATCACTGGCTACTGATATTGCACATGTGTTCAATGCATCCTTAACATTTCTACCTCTCTGAAATCTGCCATATTTGCAACCACGTTGGTAAAAAAAGGCAGGAGGCCCAGTGACTCTGCCCATCTATCCCCGAGCCCAGAAACATCTTGGAATGAAAAGCACTCAGGAGGCCCAAACATATCCATATAAAATATTATCTTTCATGTCCTAGAGCAGGTTCTGCGGCCTATGCTGAAACAGATTTAGCTAACGTAAGAGAGGAGACCTTCCCTCATGGTTCCTAATCTGCGTCTATGGGGGTCATTACGATACTGATTGTGGGGGGTTAACAGGGACGGAAGAGCTGCCAGCCCATTAAATCCCTACCGCCGCATTACGAGGTTTGCTCACAGGACCCGCTAAGGAAGCCTGGTTTTACCAGGCGTCCTTAGCGGGTCCCGCGAGCAGACCAGCATGCTAACAACGGGCCCGTAATTAACGGGCCCGTTGTTAGCATGCTCTCCATTCTCATTGAGCCCTATGTGGGCTTGAATGGGAATGGGGATGGGTTCCTGGAATGGGGAAATACCGGGCCCTCCAAGGTCGGAATGGCCCGGTATTAACACATTCCAGGAACCCAGAACCAGTACCCGGAATGGGGGTAGCCATGCCGCAAGTAGCGGCATGGCTACCTCCAAGGTCGTAATGACCTCCTATGTCTTGGTAGTGGATCATTGTTCTTATCAACAAACAAGGCTATGGGTGGTGTCCCTCGAGGGTCCTCCATCGGTCCTCACCAGTTTTACAAGCACCCTCAGTCAAGATGCTGGAGCAACATTAGCTATATTTCTCAATAAATGCTGATGATGTATTTGCATTAACCTGCAGAAAGATCGACTAAGACATGTCATCAACACTCATTGGCTTGAAAACACCTTTCACTGGATGAAAAAGAACTGTCTTGGCTTAAACTGATCAAAAAACTGAATTTCTCGTGCTGAGGAATTGACCCATAGTTCCCAAATACAACTGGCCTTACAGGCTTGCGATCCCCCAGACACATCACAAGTACAACATGTTGGAATCACCTTTCATTTCAATCTAGCATTTTTCTACCAAATGAACAGTGCAATTGAGCATCACTCTGTATCATTCAAAATGACAACAGGCCAGACCAAAATGTCCTCAAGTAGCTGAAAATAGTGCCCCTCCACTGGACAACTGCCAGAGAGCTCAGTTCAAACTTGTCTTGATGAAACCAAAATCATTTAAATGGATGGGAAAAGAAGGTAGAGCACTGGAACAAGATTACCCATCGTCTGAGAGCAGAACAAGACTATCTACATTTTTGGAAGCCCTTGAAAACTGAGCTTTTCAGTCAGTCTTACAATTAAGGCCATTTAACTCAAGAAATGATTGAAAAAGAAAGGGAAGAAGACACCCAATAGATTGGTGGGACTCTAGTAGCCAAGCAACCCCTCGTTTTGATTATTCAACAACATCATCAAGCAGTGAGTGAAGAATACTACCTTAAGGGCCTTCCTCAGCACTGGTTGGACTGCAACTACCTACAAACACTGTTTTACTCTGTGAACTGTATTGTCCTCAGTGCTCAGAAGTTGCATCAAGGCAAAGCTGGAGCAACCTATGAATCCTAAATAATTTAACAATTTTTAAATAAAACGTCTGGAATAGTCATCGGGACGAGAGGGTTATTAATTATTTATTTTTTCAGTATGTAATGAGGGATTCCATTTAATCTGTAATAGCAAACTGACTTGGCCGAGTGCTTTCCTCCTGAAAAAGGTAGGCCTGAGTGCCACAATTCTTGGTCAGTTCATACATATTATGAGCATGACATATATGGGATAATCATTCATAAGGCACTAGACAACAATTGGAAGCCCACATCAAACAATGGACACTTTTGAGATGTACCACCTTCACATAGTATGGTCACAGTCACTCTCCATGTAATGACATCTTCCAAATTAGTGAAAGCAGTGGACGCTGTTTGCTGGCTTTACTGTTTCTCTCATTAGAACTTGATGATATTAATAGGGAAGGGCATTGGGAGGTTTAGTCCTGTAGTGGTCCTGTCTATGGCAGGCAAAAGAGGCTTATGGACGACTTGTCAACATCCCCCTCTTGCCTGTGATGTCCAAAGAGCTCCAGGGTGCCATCCTATCTTCTCTATTGCTTTATGTGTGCATTGAGTCGATGGGGGATCCATTTGCAGGTGCAGAATTGCCATCCATCAGAATGCAGGCCACACCCTATCTCGTCTCTGGGTTTCAACGTTAGAGGAAATGCATCGTAGTGGACAACGATGCATCTCAAAATCTCAAAATTAAATGTTTCTTGTTTTGACCTGACAAAGACATTTCTCTGGTACATTCCTGGTTATCCCTTTTGACTGTGGAGGCCATAACTCAGATCGGGTCTAAAAAAACTGCAAACACTCCCTGTAGGCTCATGCTTTGAAGAAACCTAAGGTGGACCACTAGCATATATCGCTTTACTGCGGTAGGAAGCACTCCCTACTTGTGGATTCATTTTTGTTTCACCCTCCTACCAATGTTTTATTCGCCTAAAGTGGGGAAAAAGCTGTAATTTCTGGGGTTTCTCAATCCATTTAGTGACCTTTAATATCTGTCATAGAACCTGCTGCCTGCTTGGTGGCATGAACTCAAGCTAAACAATCTGACCACATGCCCTATGTGCTGGCTTCCCTTCATTAGACACCCCATAAAGCCACCAGCCTATCTTCATGTGAATGCTGGTGTATAAAGCATTGGTTTGCACCAACCTGGTTACCTGGCATCTAAATGAAAGCTCTAATGCGAGGCGACGTCTAATCACTATGTTCTATGCCAAAGGCCATGAGTGCAGGTTCTCAGAAGAAGGTTGCCTCTACTTTAGCACCCCAATTAGGAAGTTCTCTTTCAATGGCTCCCTCTCTATATGTATTGCAAAGAGAACACAACATATGTGTGTTCCCAAGCAATTCAAATTATTCTTTGTATCTCATAGCTAACCACGTTAATAAGGAATTCCTCTGAAATGATTGGTCTGCAACCTGCAGCTCTCTGGCTCCCCTGACCCTACCCCATTGACTATTCTGTGTAAGGCTGCTTGGAGGTGTGTTCAAGCACATCTGGAGATGGAGAGCAAGAGGTTGCAAACCCTGGTTCTATATTTAGAAACATGATTAACAATGCATATTTATTGTCGACAGTAATATAAGAAATAATGCATACTTATATAAGTATTTTACAGCTGTTCTTACAGCCAATGTCCGTGTGTATATAAGACATTTTAAATACTTAAAAGGAATACATGGGGTGGCGGCAGAGTGAGGCGACAGCAATACCGCATTGGCTACTTGTGTGTGGCGGACAGCCCATTTCAGCACCCCGTGCCCTCTCGCACATTCGTGGTGTACGTGCATAAGTGATGTGTGATGGATCAAACGCTGGCAACTTCAATTTGGGAGCGAGGTGTCACAGTACATGTCAAGTGACACCTATTCCAGGTTGTGTCGCATAACAGACAGCCACTATCGCATTCTACACTGCAGTCGAGCACATTGCATGCTATTAAATAGACACCATAGCTGCAATTAGCACCCAGACGTTGCGATCTGTGAGAGACACTTTGGAATATGTCTTCCAACCCACCTATGCACTTCAAGAAGCAACGGCGCCACCTTTTACACATTTTCCGAGGCGTTCTTTTCTCAGACAATTTGCACTTGGCTACCTAGAGGTAATTGGCAACTTACAAACTTTCTTGCGACGGACGCAAACTGCCTCGGCACACAGCAGGCTTCGCTCTCACTCACGCACACTGTCATGCTATTCAGGTTACACTGTGCCCATTTAGATTTTTAACAGCGCTCATAAATCAATATGCTGCCATAATAAAATGGAGTATACATAATTTAGAAGGGTGAATCAGCCAACAGAGCAACTTAACAGCTTCCGAGCAAGCCTCGGATATCCACTGACTAATTGGTCCCAAGAAGTAATTTGGCTTGTGCCCGGACTACCAGCGCTTGCTGGGACCACCTGCTGTGCTCCCGGGTCCGCGTGGCATCGGGGTGACAGTACACACATCGCATAAATGGTTTCCCGTGGCCTGGGGCAATGTGTGCGTGACTGTTTTGTACATCAGTATACAGTAATGCGCTCATTCTGTTACGGCATTAGGACGTGTTGAAGATGTCCTGCTCTAGAGTCCCAACAAATAATTAGAGAATGTGGCCCCTCGGCCTGACTCCATTTTCAGCAGCGTTGTATGGAAAGAGAAAAGGGACAATTATCTGTGAATAGTATATGACATGAGACTTGATCGGAATTATGTTATCCAGCATGTATACAAGCAAACCTTTTCGTTTTGGGGTTGTAGATACGTCAGTGAACGTTAAAGCAAAGTGTGATATGTAAATATTAAATACATTCAGCGTGTGATCGAAACGAAAGAAAAATGGACAACCTCCATTTATGGAGTGCTTTTTTAATGATTATGAACGCCGACCTATAACAGATAGGGAAATGTGAGAAAATATAGGAATGAAGGGACAAAAACACGTGAGAGACTGCTATCTCAGATTAATGTTTACAAGGGGGAATTTAAGAGGTTATGAAGGGGTCACGCAAGGGATTATGGGAGTGGCATCACAAAAGAAAAACAGAAAAGCGAATTTTCAAAAAAAGTGTCCGGAAATAACATTTTCACAGAGTTCGACAGAATCAGTAAATCATAAAAAATCACCTTCTACCGGATCCAGGTTCTTCCGAGTAGTATTAGCACTAGATGAGTGGATATTTGAGCTTGGTATAGCACCCCACAGCACAACAGATGAGGCCTTCCTTAAAAGGGGTAACACGTGCATATTTAAATAGGCAAAACAAGCATTGGCAGCGTCTTGGCTTCTCTTAAAATATTTTAGTGCCAGGCAGAGAGGCTGTGGAGGTGGCCAAAGTATAGATAGTCTGCAATGACCATCCATGGTTGCTGATAATCGGTCAATGGTTTGTGATTGTGGACTATGGTCGAACATTTTTATGGTTATCCAACAGTGTTCAACCATGGATAACCACAGTTGACGATGGGTGAGATTGGGTGACAATTCTCTTGGTTGGGCAGCTATGGCTACATGTGATTGGCAACTGATCATTTGTGGTTGACAATGGTTTGTGGTGTTTGGCCACAGCGACCAGGTTCAAAGATCATTTTAGATGGTTCATCAAAGTTGGCAATGCTCAGGGATGATTTACTATGACTAGTGGTGGTCAGCAATGCTTGATGATTTTTGACGATAGTTGTCAATGAACAGTCTTGGTTGACAATGGTTGTTGGTGGTTGACCATGGTGACCAGGTTCAAAGATCGCTGTCGATGGTTCACCATAGTTGGCAATGTTCATCATTGGCTGGTAATGTTCGGGGATGGTTAACTCTGGCTGGTGGAGGTCAGCAATGCTTGACGATTATTGGTGATAGTTGGCTATGATTAACTGGGATTAGCCATGTTCAGATGTGTTAGGCGATTGAGCTCAACATGGAACACTTGGTTATTTCCCCTCTACATAACATGGTGATTTGGTGCACAAACTACAAATAGTGTCTTTACTATATAATCATCCTAAAAAATTAATTAAAAAAAATAGAACAGAAGAAGGCAAATGGGAGTTAAGACATATGGCCCCAATGCAGGTGTCTCACCAGACTACTGATGCAATAGAGCATGAGAGCGTGATATCACAGGTAGGGCCCTTCCCGCTTGAACCTTTTCGTCCTAATTGCCATAGAAGCACTTATGCTTTCATCCTAAGAACTGCAGAATATGCAGTGCTTTAAATTGGCCGGTCCTCCCAGGCCCTCAGTACCTGCACTTCTTACCTTTGAGCATTTGATTACCTGCCCTTCTCACCGCCTGAAAGGGACTACCGTTACTCAACTGTGCAGCAAGGTGAACATGAAAGCGTTTCATTTCACTTTATCACAACTTAAAAGACTAAGCTTCTGCAGCCTTTGCTGGGGAAAGCAGAGTCCCCTCCCTCCTCCTCTCTCCACCACCGGCAGTGCTCATAATGTCTCCTTCAGGGCCCACCCTGCAGAACAAAAGGAGAGACACACATTCATCTACTGTGCTCTCAGCATACCAGGCACAGAACAATATTTCACTAAGTGGGCTTCACCTGTTAACATTGCTGTCCTTTGATGGAGCAGGGATTGATTTGCAAAGGCTGGGAAATTACTTTTTAAATATGTTTCTTTGTTATTAGCAGTGCCTATTTCGATATGTAAATGTTTAAGTAATTGGAGATGTGATGGAAGTTTTCGAATGAAAACTCACACATAGCAAATTTCCTATTAGGCAACGAAAGCGAGCACTATTAAAACTCCCCTTCTGAAGCTTAGTTTACAGCTGTGGTATCTGCTGGTATGATACGCAAAAAAAGAAAGTCTCTAATATAGATATTCAAACTTTCTTAACACAATGCATAACAGCAAACTGGGAGTTTGTCTGAAAGGATTCCAGATACACTGCTTAATCAAAGTGTGTGATCCTTGGTACATCATTTAATCTCACTGGGCATTGCCTGCAAACAACAGGGTGTGCCGGAAAGGGAACTGTGCCCAACGTACTGCGCCGAAAGCGCTGCACCGGAATGTCCAGCTTCAGTGCTTGGTGAGTACCTGCACCTCTTTTTTTGTCATTTAAAGCACTGAGTATATGGTCTGCTGTTGTGCGTGGCAGGCTCAGACTTACCTATAGGACAACAGGGCAACAATGGAAAATGTTAGTGTGGGCAAGTTTTTTTGCTCAAAGTGGGACACTTTTTTGGCCAATGTGGACCAGTTTGATGAGTTACTTCACTATGCAGCTTGTAGTTTTGCCCATTGTTGCTGAATATATATTCTTTGATTTGCACAATTTGCATCACATTTTATCAAAAAACGCCCCCTTGGTACTATTCAAACAGTCTGTCACAAAAGGCATTAATTGCCATTTGCAACTGTGGGCCACTTTTACTTTGGTGCCCGAGACAATTTAATGCCCCAGTCCGACCGTGGTGCTTGGGCATTAAATCAGAGGTCCTACCTGCAACCTGCGACTATCAATGTGCATGTTTTCAAGGGGTTTCCCTGTAACTCTGCTACCGAGGAAGAAGTTACCCTACCGCTTTTTCAACATCCAACATCCAAGCAATTAAATCCTTGTGGACTTTCAGTCCAATGTAGGGGCTCTGTCATCAGGTGCTTAGTAGTAGATGGGTTCCCTCATTTCCCCAAAAATAAAATGAGAGGACCATGACCCTTTGCCACTCCTGAGGCCGTTGCCCTCCCCTCCCCACTCGAATTTCCCGCTTATAAGAAACAGCGGCCAAAATCTGACTGCAAGCAATTGTCTTAAAAAAAAAAAAAAACAAGAGCGGCAGAAGATATCGCTCATGACACTGGTCACTTGGCAGCTATGTATATTAAACACAAATATGTAGAGCTGTTTATTTACAACATTACCTGCTATTTCAACATGTTATGTTATGTGATGTTCGTATATCTAATAACTGCCATGGTCATGACTTCACAGCGCTCCAGGTTTCCCCGGTGTTCTGCAGACCGTAGTCTTAACATACATGATAAACTGTACATTGCACCACAGAATAGGTACATAACACGATATAATACACGTATGATTGCATGCAAATCATCATTTTTGGCAGAGAATACTGTAAGGTTATATTGAGCAGTTTTATGAATTGGGCAATGGTGGGTGTGTGATTCGTTATTTTAGTGAGTATTTTGATTACTGTCACGAGGACCGAATTCAGCGTGGGCCTCAGACATCAAACATGATGACACTGCATTAAAAAGTGGAGCGAGCAGCATGTTTATATGTGACTATCTGTGCTTAGAGCAACTGATTGCATTTTAAGGTTCTGCAATGCTTTATGCCCATTTGTCATTTCCCTTTTTATCTTAGAAAGCAGATTGTGACCTTATATTATCCATTATTTATGCACACATGGGCCAGTCTGCCTTTTTATTTAATTAGTAGGTCCTTCCACTTCCTAATAGTTTTCTACCATGCAACTTTACAAGAAAAACTTATTTTGTACCCACCGATAGCAAAGGTTAAATTGCACTACAAAACTGGACATGGGGACAGATTGAGCCTCATTTTAAATAGGGCAGTGCGGGAGATTGAAGCAAGTACAAGATACATAATTAATGTATGGATCCATTTGCAGCTGTGCCCCATTTTCCTCCAGTGACAAGGTGGAGAAGGGGCACACAGTGGAGTTAAGAGCCGTGCCGTGCCCGCCTCCTTTGTTTTTGTCAGTGTACTTCATTTTACACCAGCATGAGATATTCATGACATTAATGGTAAATTCCAGCCGGGGGAAACATTTTTGACGGTATCTGAACATATGGCAGAGATGCAATGTATCCTGTCTTTTATGAAGGTCTGAAATCATTTATCAAGCATTGTAAATAATGGTTGGAGAACTGCAGAAAGGTGTTCTTACACATAGCACTTGACAATTATTTAAATACAATATAGGAGAGCTCAGCAATCTATGGATATCCAGAAGTTTCACATTACAACTTCAACTAACCCTACCCAGCATAGGTGAGGCTAAAGGGGAGTCATGGTCCTAAACCTGTAGAGGACTGCCAGCTTCAAAGCCTGGGATGGAAACTATTACATTTGTCCATTCAGTACATTAGCCACTGTAGTCCTGATTACTATGTGTCCTCACAACAAGAAAGTGTTTTGTAACATCATTAACCCATGCAGGCTACCTGCCCCACATTTTACTATTTAACATGGTCAATGACTTAAATTCGATTTCTTATAATGAGAGTAAGTTGCCTGATATGGTGACTTCAGAAACTGCCCCTTGTTATGTATGGTGTATTCTTTTGCAGACAGGTGTAAAGTCATTATCGGAGTAAACAAATGTCTTCTTTGCAGAGGGGTCTGTTTTTAGAACAGAGTGATAAAGGTACTAGAGTATCTCATCATGGTGAATGCTCAATCAATAGAGAGTAACTCGGATAAGTAAGAATACCATGGTTGTAAATGTACAGTATTTCTAAATGCAAACTCCAACCAAGCTGAAACCACCCATATATGCAGAAACACGCTTTTCAAATGGTGCCTCTCTGTTTCATACACACATGCTCTACTGAACCAGGGATGTCACAAAAAATGGAATAAGTGATGTCATTTGCAATGAGAGCCATCATAGTTAAGGTGGCCCAGCTTCAGCACCTGCCACATTTCATGGGTTTTGTGGCATTAAATCAGCACCTTAACTTCACTTCAATTAAAGATCTTTCACTGAATTTCAAGGGTTTCATTTCATGAGATTGTTTCACCTTCACGTTGCCTTGACTATACCTTTTCACTGAGTTTCTAGGGTTCTGTTATGCTATACCACCCACCAGCTGTATTCTGTCTTTTATTTTGAGAATGTACCTGTTGTCGTCTCATTTGTTATCAATATCTGTTCTTGAGGTACAAAGCATCGGTTCTATCAATTATGTCATGTTTTATGTGTCCACCAGATAAGATGGGATTAGTAATGTTGTACTGTTGTGTTATGTTGATTTGTGACAAGGAAGCGTGAGGTGGGGCTATTGGGAGACTGTGATGAGAAATACTGAAGTTGTGTAGTTAGGTGCCGTGGCAAAGAAGAGTGATGTAGGTTAATTGGGGGCTCTGATGAGGACTAGCAAGGCATGATTAGAGGGGGACTGTCATGAGGAAAACTGAGTTGGTATACCAATATACAGTACACATTATAAACACAGAACTCATTTCAAGGACTACTTATAAATATTAACTTTTTTACTACAAAAATAATTCTCAGTTTGAGAACTACGAAACTACTGGGATGATGAAAGAGAGATGTTCTGATGCGAGACCTAGATTCATGGACAATATCTATGTCTTTGACTATTGAGATTGAGAACTAATAAAAAAGGAAAGATATGAAGGCGTTATGTGAATCGAGAAGTCATAATATTATGAAATATTCAAATGATACTGAGAAGAGGAACAGTACACTGAACAAAATGCAGATCAAGATCCTCGTAGACATCCAATTAAATAAAAACTGTATATTAATCTGCCAGTAACTTTATTTTATGTGAAAGGAGAATGTAAACACTGCTGAAAACAGAAAAAAAATGACTATTTTCTTTCTGATTTGTAAATCATGAGCCCAAAAGTCTGAATCTGATGACAACCACACTACTTTGCTGCCTGGAAGGGACGGTATCTTTGTGCTCACCTGGAGGCACATAATCCCCGGTGAAGCCATGACAAAGTACGGACATAGCACAGTCTCCAGTGCGTCCTGTGTGGTGGGCTGAAAGCCCTGGTAGCTGGGTGAGAAGAATCTTTTTTGTTGCTTTTTCATTTTTAGTAATTCCTGGTAAGTGTGTCATATCCTTAGCTGTGAGTGCTACTAACATTGCAAAATGAAAAGCAAAGATTTATCCTAAAAAGTGGCACAGAAGCCCAAGAAAACCATTGTAGTTAGTCCTATTGACCCTGCAGATGGCTCAATAGCTGCATTTTATTTATTTATTTATTTATTGCATTTGATTACACACCCAGACCCTTGGCTATCACGGTGTACATACATCTTAGGCAAACATCTTTGGTACAATCATTCAAGTTACAAGCAAGGCAGTTACAAGCGGCTTCAGCCATAACCGGAATATTGATGGCCTTAGGCAAGAGGGCAGTCTGTGTTGTGCAAGTGCTGCTAGTATTTATTGAACAACCAGGTTTTTAGTTGTTTCTTGAACTTGGGGAAGGAGGTTTCTTTGCTGAGGTGCGTGGGGAGCGAGTTCCAGATGCGCGGGGCTGTTATGGGGATGCTGGTATTGCCTGCTCTGGAAGTGGTGAAGCTTGGAATGTGGAGGAGTGTGTTGGTGCTGGATCTGAGTGTTCTGGGTGTGGATTTGCGGGAGATGCTTCAGTTGAGGTAGACTGGGACCGTATCAGAAATGCATTTATGGGTGATGGTGAGTGTTTTGTGGAGGATTCTCGCTTGTACTGGAAGCCAGTGGGCAACTCATCTGTGTTGAGAGATGTGTTCTCTCCTGTTAATCCACAGAGCTGCTCTAAGGGCTTTGTTTTGGAGAAGTTGTAATTTGGAAGCTTTTTTTTTGAGGTGACATAGTAGGACATTGCAATAGTCTAACTTGGTTAAGATGAGGGCCCTGGCAAGGGTTAAGCAATTATCAGTGGAGAGAAGTGGTCTGCTTAGGGTGATGAGCTTGGCGGTATAAGCCATGGAGGAGGCAAGTGAGCTAATATTGTTATTCATGATGAGATTAGAATCAAGATGTACTCCTAAAGTTTTTACTTTGTGGGATATGGTGATGGGGGTGCCATCTATCACTATGGAGGTGTAGTCGGGGTGGAGTTTGCTGAGCCTGGCTGGGGAACTGACTATGAGAATCTCTGTTTTTTCATACCTAAAAGCTTTTTCTTGAAACTCGAGGAACACATATCTACAACTGAAAAGACACAACAAAGAGAGCGGGGGGTCAGGCTAGGTAGCAATACCAGTGATACTTGACCTATGCCATCGACCCACTCATGGAGCACCAAGTCCATTAGAGGCTAAGACAAATGTATTGACTGCAAACTCAGTCTTGCTGTGTGATGGTCACTTGTACATAGTGGACAGCCTCGCAGGTACAGTTGAGGGGGATGTGTCCATCAACATCGTTCATAAATATTAGATTACCCCCAATGTGTTGCATAACTCCAGTTCAACCTTTCAATTGGCTCCTATGATGGGGTCCCAAAGTTCCTACTGTGCAATATTCCTGCCTGATGACCTTTCTTTAACTTTACCACCTGCTTCTTGTGGCTCTGAACATGCTGTTTTGCTACAGCTTAAGGACATGTTTAGAGAGATGTTGACTGCAGCAAAAGTATTACAGGAAAAAAGCCAGTCAGTCTTGAAGGAGGAACTGGCTATTTTAGGTGACATGTTTAAATCTTTAATAGACTTTGTGAAGAGGTTCAAGTCCTCTGTGATGAACTCATTAGTGATCCGTGACGACCTAACCAGGACCCCTGTGACTAAATTAAACACAGAAGGTGTCATAGACTAGGTATCCTCTACAACTGGAAGTGACGATGTAGTAAATACAAAAGTGTTACCAGTTGAACTGCACAAAGTCCGTAATCCCGGTCTACATCCACAACCAGAGAAAACTCACTCTCCTTCAGAGCCTTTATTGGCCAGTGCTGGCTCCGAGAGTTACTCTCTTTTCTATCAGAAGCAATCCCATTGGAGTGTGTACTGGTGCAGGTAGAAGCAGGAGTAATCTATAATATATTTATTAAATGAAGTAGCTCACTGGATGAAAACAAGAATTGTGGGACCAAAAAAACAATTCTAGAGATATTTTAATGATGCGCAGAACAGGACAGGGCAGAAGATCTTTGATGGCGATAGTGTTGTTGTTACATTTTTTAATCCCTGCTTATTACAATACGTTTTACATTCTAATTTACTGTCATATTCTTTATCTAGTAGAATCAGAGTGGTGCCTTTGCCTGTTTTCTTGTTATGACGATATATTCGCTATTCCGCTCCTTTTTGGCATAGCTTTGTAATCAGGAGGCTTAGTGAAGCACACACCTGTTTGGAGTTGAATCCCACTTCTAAAAGGATGGCACATACATCAGCCCTCTCTACCAAGGAACAATCCAGCACACAGGTGCAAGAAACTGGCATCAAGCCGGTTACTGCTATACCCTCCACTGTGAACAGGTTTGGAGTTCTGTCTTTGTTGGAAGAGATCGATTGACTTTCACCCACCTCTCCTGCATTACCTGCCCCCTTAGTGGCAACTAATCTTGATATAGAGCCCTTGGAACCTATATAACTTACTGGCCAACTCAACAATGTTTCCAGAAATATTGCTGGCTATAAAACCAAATTTGACAATCCTGACATGGGCACAGTTTGGTATTATTTTGTTATAGGTAACATGGGCAATTAACAATATTGTATTAGATGGATATGTTATCTTTCAAATTCATGCCACCAACAAATAAAGGGGCTGTGCCTTCGAGGTAAGGCTATTTTGGTTAAGTCTTTGTATGCCTCTTATTCAAAAACAGTCCCCTTTACTTCTGAATTTGTTCAGTTTTTAATTCTTGGGAATTGTGATTCATCTGTTTTCTTATGTAGCACATTCTTATAATAGTTTGCCAAAGCAAACTCTAACAACCATTTACTTGATTTATGTAATATTATGGATATGCTTGATGATCCATCCATGGTTGGGCCTGACTGGCTAATTTCTGGGGAAAACATCAATGCCAAGATTGGTCAAGCACCGGATTCTGGCCTATTTGATGACAGCAAGGATGTCTCACTTAACATCTCTCGGCCCATGTTAATTGACTCACATATCTACTCGATGGGTCTACAAATCTCCTCTTATCTGATGGGCTGTGGACTGAGGATAGTTTATGGTAGACATCCCAATGATTGTCCTGGTAGCTATACTTTCCATGGTCATTGTGGTAAATCCACAATAGGTTATTTTTGTATGTCTGAATCTAAGTGGAATCACTTACTATCTAATCTAATTTATATAGTGACCACTTTACCATTGTCTTATAGGTATTACGGCAGCTCTCCAATTCAAAGATGTTGTCGCTACCCCTTACTGACAATATTGCGCAGTCTTCCCCCAATAAAGTAATTAGATGGAATGCGGCTAAGGGTTCAACAATACAGGAGAATATAATTAGATCTAATTAGAGGATCTTCATGACAACCTTGGATGTTTCAATGCCACCAAGCATGATTTTGAGTCGTTACCCAGTCATTATGACTCTAGTCTCTGGGATGTTCTTCAGTGAAGAGAGGGGGCATAATAGAACTGATAATAATACAAGTGCATGGTTTGATGCTATTTGTCGTAGAGCAAAAGGAAACCACTCCTCCACCTGAAATCCCTTAAAGCAATAGAGCACTGATAGCGGAACCCGGTAACAAATAAAAGGATTATTGCTGAAAGGCATTTCTAGATGAAGTGGCATGGGAAGAACTATCCGCAGAAGCAGCCATAAATGACTTTGTTATGGGATGATGTCAACTATGGGCAGGAGCACAATGATAGTAGCAATGTAATATCTGCTAATGCCTTAGATTTGGACTGGGTTTCTCATTTCAGCAATCTCTATAAAACAAATCCTACTAGGGCGACCATGGCATCTGTCCAGAGAGAGGCTGGACCCGTACATTTGTGAGTATCTTTGGAAGAAGAATTTTTCTCACATGATACAATACAACATATTGATAATAAGATAAAATGTGTCTTGTTACTGATTCATTTGGTTATTGATTGTACATTATAAGTTAAACAAGGAAGACGATTCAATAACAACAAACACATTCCTTAAAACCACAAAATGACAGAATTACGGAAACAATTCCTCTAAAAAAACACAATGCAGCAACTTTGCAGGCATCATATCTTGAAATGAAAATGTGTTGTCAAACTAGGGCACTATAGAGAATATTAAAATCTTCAGCAAGATGCAAAAGCAATGAAGACGGCGAGATGCTAAACCCTGACATTCCAACAATAAATGGTATATTGATTCGATATTTCCACTGCTAGTGCAAAACCTACAGGTTCGCAACTCACGTGTAATCTTTTCTCTTACTCCTAAAATCTCTTTAGTTGGGGACAGTTTGAATTGCAGGAGCAGATACTGTGCACACCATATGAAACAGATGCAAGTAGTGTGGGAGAATACCAAGAGGGCACAAGCCTAACTAAATTCCAGCATAAAAATCAATATTTATGCACCTCTTGTATAGTCCTAATCGAGACTAATTCCCAGATATTTTGTTTGTGCTTTTTCTGTGGAATTCTACACTAGGTCACTTGTTGTGTCATAATGTTCCATATATTCCCCACAATTTTGAATCCAACTGCTAAGTGGGGCACTTAGTGTCCTCTCCATTAATTGTTTTAACAACAACCAAATGGTGGATTCTTCTGCTGAGATAATCTTCACCAGTATGACCAGATTACACCAAATTACCAAAACGTCAATTGACAGGTGTCCCAATTCATATATTATCACCGGAGGATGAACTCTAGGAGGAAAATGTAAAACTTTCTGCCAAAAGGTGCCCTCTAATTGAATCCACTTAACATTTGGATCCAAAAGAAGAGTTTCAGCACCACAAGTAATTACGACAACAACCTTCTTTAACTTTATAGCGGGAATTCAAGAAAAATAACTACATTGTTTGACAATCTGCATGGCCTGGGCTGTCAAAAATGTTGTTTAAGTTATGACTCTCAAATAAATAAAACCCATGCTAGATCAAACTTCTCACTCGCTCTTGTTCCTTATTTCCCAGCAGACATTTAAAACCACTGTAGAAATTCTTTTTACCTTCATAGAAAGAAAAGACCTTTGTTTTATCCACATTTATATTTACTCTGTTGGGTTTGGTATAAACTTCAACCACAGTCAGCTGCTTCTGCAAGCCAATAGGTGTACAGTCCACTAAAACCATGTCATCAACATACAATAAATAATTCAAACGCCTATCTGACATAGAAGGGGTAAACAGCGAGTGTGGACAAAAGCTCAATTGATATCAGAGATGAATGATCTAAATAAGAGGGGGGCTAAAACACAGTCTTGCTTTAGGCCCGCCTACTTTCAATGGGAGCTCAAAGAAGGCCCTTTCTGTTAAGCCTTACTCGGATAGAAATATTGGTATGTAAGGCCATGATCATGTTCAACAGAGATACAAGACACCCCCATAACTGTAATGTGTGTCATAACTTACCCTTACTGCCAAAAGCCATAGAGAAGCTATAAATGCAATATAAACTGTTTTTTTTCTTTTCCGTGGCTTCTTTTTTGACAGGCAAAGTATGAAAACTTTTAAATTCATAACGTTTCACCCACAAAAACAATCTGAAAATCATTGATTCTCTTTGTCTGCTTTGTCCACTGCTTTGCCAAATCTCGAAGACATAACAAAGCAAAGATTTTAGAAGAAACATCTAAAAGGGCTATTGACCAGTAGTTTGCCAGGTCAGTTCGCGGCACCTTCTTATAAATAGGGACAATGATAGAAAATAACCATGATTCTGAAATGTTTTCATTTGCTAATACTAAATCAAATATTGCTAAAAGGGCTTTCACCCAAAAAGATACATTCTCCTTCAGAACCATGGTAGAAAAGCCATCAGGGTCGTAGTCTGTGAATTTCAACGTTGCCTTATCAAGATACACATTTCATCCATTTCCATATCTATTTGCCAAGCCCCCCAGACTAAATTTGAACAAGGCCAAATCTTTGACATATTGTCTGAAAATGCCCCATCCATTTTTCCACAGAGATTTGATTTATTGGGGTTGTTGATTGGACCTTCTCATGAAAATGTATCAAACTTCAAAAGTCACATATGTTTTTATTGGCCAGTGTACCGCGTATTGGTTGTGCATCTTTCAGTAGTTGTTTGTGTTTGTGTCCTCTTAACCAGTTTCTATACATATTTATAAGATGTCTATACTGATCTATAATTGTCAAGTGTAATCCCCTCAGAACCCTTCATATTGGCCTATTTTTACACAGAACTTCTGGATCGTATTCATGCTGATGAACGATCCATTGTTTATTTGATCTCGGCACTAGGTCATATACTTCTGTGAGTAACTCGTGGTAATAGTACTTTTTTACCTGGTCAGAGACCATCTAATTGGGATACAATGCTAATAGAATGTTGTAAAGACTTGTATATTGTGACAATTCCAAGAGATACGCCTCTTACCCTGGTTGATATATAAGAAGTTGTAATACCCCTTTTGCTCATCTGACTTAACTTAAACACTCCATTTTACTAACAGAGTGAGGTGATCACATAGATCACTAAACATAGCTTTTAGGTACCCGATATTCATGAAGACTTCCCAAGGTACAAACAAATAATCAAGCACATTCCTTTGTGACCCACTAGACTAGGTATATTCGGGAACGTCATCTCCCGTAACAATCACGTTCAAAATATAGAAGCACCAGGCATCCATTAGCGACATCCAATACCTCTACCTTTTCCGCACAGCCGGGTCAGTTGGTGGGCCAATTTTCCCACCTACATTTCGGACACACAGGGCATTAAGATCACCACATAGAAAAATTGAATTTGAATGCCTCAAAGACTGCCAGTTCAAGACTTTATTTTCGATTGAATCAAAGAAATCAATTTGCATAATCTTTTTTACAGGGTTCCAATATAGGTTTAATGTAAGGTTATATTCCAGTGATAAATATGCTGCTGGGTCCATTTCAACTCCACAGCTTGGGCATAAACATTGGGCTGTGCGAATAATGATGAAACAGCATGTACATTATTACACTCTCTATCAAGGAACCCAAGGTTTACCACCATGTAGCCCCCTTACTTGCAAATCCATCTAAAATAGGGGAATTTTGAAGCCAGGTCTCCTCTAAAAAAAAAGTCTGTTTTTACCAAGTCCACACTCTCCTTTTGGAAGAGGTGGGCGGAACCCCTGCAATTCTAAGACATCAATTTGATTACGTTATTCAGCAATTGTTGTTCTTGGGATAATATAGGCCTAGTGTCAAGTGCATAGGAAAAACAATTCCAAGATTAATTTTCAACTAGGCTCTCCTTACCAGAATTAGATTTGCTGGTTAGACTTTCACTCTGTTTTATCTGAGTCACAGTTATAGATATTTTGCACAAACACAAATATGTTGTATCCCAAAGGCCTAATATAGTCTGCAATAACCTGGTTCATGACAAGACTAGATGTAAAGTGCAATATCATCTTGGTCAACCAGAAATCATTCCAAAAATCCACTCAGCAGATCTCTAGAGTTGAGATGAGCAAGTGATGGGTCAACCTTCAATACCCTGAGTACAAATGCCTCATTTAGGACCTCTGAATCCCTATCTCCAAGGAGCTTTTCGGAAACCAGACAATTGGGAGCAGACTGTACAGATTTAGTTGCACTGTCCCCTTTTAAGATGACAGGATCCTGCACCTGGAATATTAATGTTCTTCTCTCCTCTAAGGTTCTAAGGTCATAAATCCAGTAGTAGCTAATTGCTGGTTGTTACTCGTAGTAGTAGGTGATGGATCCCTTTGAATTTTGGATATGCAAGTAGCACCCCTAATGACTGTTGGGATGAACTCACTCATATGCGCCTGAATCTCCTGCACCGTCACAGTAGACTGGCTACAACCATCCCCATATTGAAAGCCTAGATCCCCTTTAAATTGCGTTACCGTTGATTGTTTTGTTGCGGTTCACGAGCCACCACCCTCCTCCGGCTCAACCTCCGACTGTTCAGACACAAGGGGCACTCACCACAACCCAATTTTCGAGAGAATGATTGGGCGACAGTTGCGATTACAGGGCCAAGCGGTAAGGTTAAATTATGTAGAAATGTTCTTGAACCCTGAGAAGCATTCTTTCTATCAGCTTCTTTATTATTATTTTTTTTGTTCCATTAAGGTCGCCATTCCTTGTCTTTTGGGTTTTTTCTGATGAAAAATCGAGTTTAATGTTAGCCTGTTCCTCAACTTTCTCCCCTTCAACTACAGAGCCACATTCTGCTTTTTCTACTATCAACTCTTCAGCAGCCTGTAGCACACTCAGGCTTAGGAGAGACAGAGGCAGGGAATCCGCCTGCCTACTCTTGTAAGGGCTCAGCATTTTGGGGGAGGTGTATTCAATCAGCTTTCCGCACCCTTTCTCGTCAAGCAGATGCAATAGTTGCACTATTTTTTGTAATATAATCCTCCATCTGAGCCGCAACATTGGACTTCAATGGCTCATGGGTGAAGTCTTTCTTTGAGCCGGTGATGTATAACCCTCAAAAAATGCAAACTTTGCATTTAAACCAGCAGTCAATTAACTCTGGTAACACAAAGCACTAACCACCTTTAACTGTAATTTGGTAATATTGTGATGGCTAAATTTAGAATAATCTCTAAGTCTATGGGCCTCAATATGAGGTTGGAGGTAGCCTTGCCAGTTTTAGCAGCAAGGCTACCTCCAAACAGGCATCCGGCTCCGGCACCTGCAAAAGGGGAATGACTGGGCCATTCCAACCTCGGCGGACCCGGTAATTCCCCTTGTGCGGGTGCCAGAGCTGGTACGTCCCCATTCCCATTTGAGCCACCATAGGGCTCAATGGGAATGGGGAGGATGGTAGCAGCGGTACCGTTTATAACGGTGCCGTTGCTACCATCATGTTCTGCTCATGGGTGCCGGTACGGCTACCTGGTCAGACCAGGCAGCTGCAAGGGCACCCGCAAGCAGAAGTCCTAGTATGGCGGTACGGTAGCAAAGGTGCCGGTAGCGATACCAGCGCCATTGTTGCCTTACCGCCATACTCCTAATGAGGCCCTGTGTCCTGCTGATGCTGCATATCTATACTCTGGGACTCACTTCACTAGCAGGTTGTTCAACACAAGGCTTGTCTAACGAACGCCTCCTGCCTGTGGTCACTGTAGAACTCACTCCTACTGGGGGATTAAGAGCAGCTTTAACAGCAAATTTTCCTCAACCTTAACCTCCAAAAAAGGTAGCATCAACAAATTAATTGTATTTATTGTTCATTTGTAACGTGTATATACCCGGGTGGACAGCTCAGCGGCAACGTGCGCCGTGCGTGCCTTGGAAGCAAGACGACACGAAGCATCACAGGTTTGATACCCGGGTCCGCGCTTAGAAACCTCTGGGTGTTTAAGAGCGTTATAAATATGCAACTAAAACAAAAAAAAAAAAAACGATTACGCAACTAAATAAACAAAAACAATTACTGTAACAGCGCCTCGATGCCTGCGGGCTGTGTGAGCGCTTTAAAAAATGTAAAATAAATAAATAAATATACACACGTGTGTCTCAAGGTGCAGCAAGGCCATGGGGTGGGGGAACTATCCGACTAGGCCTTGTACATTTGGATCGTGCAAGTGCAGGTATTTATTATGCCCTTAATACCTGAGGTTGATTTTAAGCGCCGATCCGTGATTCAAACCAGTGTTGCTTAGCCTGGTCTTGCCTTCAAGATCTATGGGTTGCCACTGGCTATCCTCCCTTGCACAGGAAAAGCTAAGATCATGAATTAATAACAGGCAAGGGGGAGGGCAGGGTGAAATCATGGCAGAAGCACAGGGGGCAGAGTGATACAGGCAGAGACAGTTTAGTACAAACAAACGGAATGTTTTCAGGAGTCTTTGATAAATGTTGGTGAGTACTGCTCAGCAGAGAGTCATTTACCCCTGAAGCATCTGTAATTTCATGGCACCAAAGTCACGCTCCGTATTAGCAAAAATGACAGCTCCACTGAGAGGTTTGGGTAAAGACCGCCTCCCAGTACCCTGGGATCATTGCATGGGAACTGTCACTAATGTTGAATTGCCTTTTCAGCCTTATCAAAACCAACATCCAAAGGTGTTTGCCAGGCTTCCCCCAAAGTGCAATTCACATTCACAAGCTGGGAGTCAAACCATTGGGAGAGCTTACAAGCGTGTCATGATGCAAGGTACATTTTCACCCGCCCTCTTGCCATGGTGAGGACAGCACTCGTTTCCAAGCAAAGCAATACTCTTCCTAACACAAGTAGATACGGCATTGGTAGTTTGATCCCAGTGTGCTATTGATTCTAAGTGTGTGATTTCCTTAAGAGGTCCTCTACTTGCTGACAAAAGGGCTTGGAAGGAGTCATCCAAATCCATCTGTCCCGCTGTTTCCGTCAAATGAGTCAAGGGTGTCAAAATGGTAGACACCACTGGTGCCACTATTCCCACTTCATTTGCAGCAACAGTGTTATGTTTCGGGTAGTGAACAGGAGGTACTGAATTGGGTGGTATGAGAGGAATTAATGCAGGTGTTTTAGAGATGGAGACAAACATTTGTGTTAGCTTGTTATTAGTAATCACAGGGGGGACTGGGAAGGAAACAGGTTCGTTCTCCATGCTCCAGCGCCAACTGCGGCTCATATTAGATGTCAGTAAGTCAAGCTACATGTACCTTGTGTTGTGCACAGTTATCACGATTGCCAGAATTACCTTGGTTATCAAAGCTACATCTCTCTTCAGCTGTAACCTCAGCTGTAGCCTTGTAAGCCATAGCCCTTGCTACGCAAGCTGTAGTGGGTCATAGTTCCAATGCTTTCCAATTACTCTGACAGGATAAATAAAGTTCAAAGACACCGACTTTCGTGTATTGCAGTTGACTGCACGCTCTCCTCAGTGCCCCCACACAAGCGCCCGGCACAAGGGGGAGATTTAAAACACTTCTGGTGCATCTGGAAATGCAATCCCCAATGCAACACATAATGCAGGTGAGTCGGTCCCATTGCCGTTGACTGTACGCTCTCCTCGGTTTAAAACACTGCTGGTGCGTCTGAAAAGACGATCCCCTATACAACCGAGAAAGCAAGTAAGTCAGTTCCACTGCTGTTGACTGCACGCTCTCCTCCGCGCTCCACATTCTGATGCCTTTCCCTTGGAAGTATGTTGCACCAATTCAGGCTCCAGCACGTCAATAAATGACTCTGGTTTTGGGTTGGAGTCTGATTTAAAGCATACAGGAATCACATGTATGAAACGGAACCAATTGGAACAAACCGGACACATCAGAGATCAGAGCCTGAGACACTCTCAAATTTAAATTATCAGACAGCGTCTATCAATTTTGGGGCAATTGTTTAATGGGAATATCTATAGGGTAAAAATAAAACCTTTCACAAAGAAAGGAGGCAAAAACCTTATGTTCTGACCCAAAGACCATGATGAGAAACTTTCAGTGTAATAATATATTATTATTTGTATACACACATAATACCCATTTATTGACCCTTCTGGCTAGAAGCACGCTCAAGCCGGCCTTTAAAACATTGAGGAAGCCTGCAAGCACTGGATCTGAAGACAGGTTATGCCTTTTTGTAACTGTTTATTTATTTATTTGCAATTTTAAAGCTCTCACACAGCCCAGGGGCACCAAGGCACTGATACAGGAATATGTCTTAGTTGTGTATTTATAATGTGCTTAATAACCAGCGGTTTCTAAGCAAATACCTGGGGATCGAACCTGTGTTGCTTCGTGTCATCTTGTTTCCAAGGCGAGCACATTGCCACTGAGCTGTCCTCCCGGGACACGCCCTTAAGAGTGTATTTCAAGGGAGAATATGTAAACAAATTGTTTCCAGCCTTAAAAGGGCATGCCCGTTCAATAACCTAGGTGGCAACAATGGATCAGACGTACATAACAGGGAAGGAACCTAAACAAATGGCATTCGTGTCTTTCCGCAGCTCTTCCCTTGACCTGATACAGAAAAAATGCCAATAATATCCTATATCCAATCCCTGATGCAAAGCTACTTTTCATGGTGTCACCAATTAAATTTACTCGCGGTTTTATGAAGTGGGCAATGTCTTAATCGGTGGAGGGAGGAATCCTCTCAGCAGATTCATTAGATAGGAAAGTAAAGGAAAAAAAATGAAGCTAACAAGTCATTGATCCATCCCAATTAATCTGAAAGCTGTGAGTCAGTTACACGCAAAGTAGATAATTAGCTAAATCACACTAGCTTTGGGCGGCAATTATGTCCAGGGAATCTAGTTCAGGATTGATGAGTGATACTAATTAGTTTTTAAGAGTGTATTAGTCACAGCTGAGCATTTCTTCTAATCGAGGAATGGGACGACCAGGGAGGTTCCATGGGAAGCATGAGAGTAAAGGCGTATGGGTTGCTCTGCAAAAAATGGACAGAGATGAGCAAAAGCCTACAAAGGGTAATTATTGAATTATCCGCTTTCACTTATCATCCCCTGAGGTCAGAGAGAACGTTTGTCACATGATACTAAGGAATTGACTTCTTCAGTCCTTAAGGGAGGGGAATGTTGCAATGTTTTCTTGACGCCTGTCTTCATTGGTTTTGTGCATGGAGTTATTGCTTTACTTAGACATGTTTTTTCCAGTTCCAGAGTTTATACTAGTTTCGTGGAGTGGTGATTTTCATTTTTTGCTGTATATTCAGCCGGGATTTTAGCCAGGTCTTTGTTGTTCGCTTAGAAGCTTAACGCATCTGGAGTGCAACTGGAGACTCACTTGACATGCTCGTATTGCCCAAAGCTTAATGGGCTGCAGCAGAGCAGACACACTTCTCTTTGCTGCTGCCCTTTGTACATTTCAGATACCTCAAACTGGTGCCTCTGCTTCCATTGAACTCACAAACCATTCTGCCTTAGAGCAGAATGCGGCATGGAATCTGGATGAAGTGGTAAGCTATCTACAGGGTGAGATTGCACCACATATTCCTGGGCCTGGGGCAAGGGTCCTTATTAACCGAAGGTGGCACATGTATTTTATTAAGAACATCTTAAGTTCTGTAGTTCATTCAGATGTTCGAGCTTTTATACACTACATTCATTGCATTGTAAATAACAGCTGTTACTATTACCCAACTAAATAATATGCCTGTTATTGCCTGAATTGGTGTGCAGGAGAAAAAAGACCATGCAATATAACTTACACATGTGCATGTTGGTTCCACAAAGATCTCTGGAGATCTAGCTATAGGTCAACATGGTCTCATGGGATGAACCCTCTTATATGACCTACTAACCTCTCAACTCCACTCTTGCTCTCTCATTCTTTAGTCTCCCCATTTAATTATTCTTCACTCCATTGCTTACATTTAAATTCGTACATACATATATACATGCTTTCTCTCCTGTTGTTTATCTGTAACTGCCAAGTAAATCAACTGCAGAGAAATATAGACAAATGGCTGCCCACGTTTCTCGCCCATCTATTTAATTCCTACTGTATTTGTAAAAATATGTCAAATGTACTTCCAAAATCATGTACCATAAGGCTTGGATTTTTAGCACATGGCATTTTGCGTTCCTGTACAGTTTAAAAATACAGGACTACAATACAAGACACAAGGGGTTCCACAAAACAACTGCCCACCTTATCACGCACAAGGTGTGAAAATCCACACTTAAGACCAATAGAGAACTGTCATATTTTATTTAGACAGAAATGCAGAGGTGATACACATTTTAATCATTATATACAAAACATAAAAAATATGAACATTATTAAACACCTACAAAAAATAAAATGCATGATCTGACATTCACAAAAGCTCTTGATAACTAGAACAATAACACAAAAGAATGTCTGAATTGGGTTTTATCATCACAACAATAAGTGAGATTAGATGGGGAAGTAAAATGAGTACCATTAAGTTGGGTAACAATAAACATCTGTTATTAGCGCCATGATGCTCCTTCAGGGGTGAAAGTGCGCTTCTCAAATACGACTGTTATGTTATAATGACTGGCACTCTGTCTTTGCAATGCCTTCTTTTCTGGGCTGCATTCAATTAGTGGATGTCTGGCACAGGTCCATCTTTTGACTTGTTTCCCTTAGTGGAATCATCCTTAGGCCCACCACCTCCCAGGATACGTTCCTCTGCACTTAAAGGGTGAAATCCCATTTTCCCTTCGTCAAGATCCCCTCTCTCCCTTCACCACTTTCTTTGCTTTGGCCTCAAAACCCCTTCCACACTTTCTCTTCAATCTCTCCCCATCGTGCGGCCCTCTGTCCCCTTCCCGCTCCTTACCGCTCCTGCCTGTCCATCCTCACACATTCTCGCCCCCTCCCACCCCGTCCGTCTCATTTGGGCCTCTTCTGGCGAGCCTGCAAGTTCTTTATCAGCACGGCAAAGGCCTGCACTCCAGAGCCACTGTGATAAACATCCAAAATGCTAATGGCAGAAAGGGAAGAACATGTAATGATTACACCTAAAATAAAGAACACTTAAACAATAGATAAATCTGAATTGAAACGCTCTACATGATATTATCATTTTTAACTGCTTCAGGCAAAAGTTGAAACTACAAAATCGTCATTGTGTTTAAGGCACATGTCCAGGGTTACATTTTTGCACTGTCAGGTGTGGTTCGTCTTTGTAAAATGGGTCTTGCAATATGTTATGTTTATTTAGATTCCGATGTTTTCTTAGATGTAAATTTGTTTTGGCCCCATATTGAGCTATATCTACGTCTGCCAAGAAAATGACTGCAAGACTTGTTCTTGGCCTCAAGACAGGGATCACATCTCTCCAGCCCTGAAATCTGTCCTCCGGCTTTCATTGGCTGCAAGGATCAAGTGTAAGACCCTCTGCATCACCTGGGGCTTCCCTCTGGAACAGCCTCCTCGCCTAAGGTTCCGGAAGCAACTCAAGGCATTCCTTTTCGCTTCTGCTTTCTCTCTCTCTCTCCCCTGCTGATGCCCCTGCCTACTGCACTAACTGGTTACCTGACCACCCACTGAATCTCAGAGGCACCAGATTCCTGCACAACCAGTAGCCCCTTGCACTGCCTCCGGAACTCCCACCCAGTTAAGGACTGTATCTACAACCCTACAGTCCCCTGCCTCTCTGCACTTACTTGAGCCATCATCCTGGCAGCCCTTACTGTGTCTTGCCATGCACTCTCCTCTTCCCTCGCCCTGGCACTTCTCCTCTTCCCTCCCCCTCACACGAGGCCTATTAAGATATTTGTTTTGTCCTCCCTCTGTCTACCCCTCCTTGTCTTGTCGCACCTAGACACACTTGCGTAAAGACATGTCATAAATGACGTATCCCTCTCAAGCATTACTTTAGCAGAGCACCTGCTATCAATCCAAGTTATGTGTAAGAAAAAATATATTGATGCCCGAATTTGAACCAACCACTTAAGTCTTCAGATGGGAGCTTATGAATGGGCTATATCGCTGATGATTAGAACCGAAGAAACATTTCCATATAACTTATTCAGAGGACTGCCAGTGGTCACTGTTACGTTACAGAGTTCTCTGCTAGAGTCTTGTAAATATATGTTAGATATACATATTTCTTGTATTAGCAGGAGAGTACAACTGATAACCATTCCCTTGAAGCCTTCCGGTCTAGTTGAAATCTCAGATCAGCCACCTTAAATCTTAATTGGCTCCTAAGTAATTTTTTTTTGTGAAAAGCAACTGTACAAAATGCAGGTGTTGTTCTAAAAAACGGTACCAAGAAAACAGGCCCAGAGTTGCCTTGCAATGCTGCGGCATGCTTGCTGTCACTTTTAAAGAAAGTTTTAATAGTGATCAAAATTAATCTCTACCTCAAAACTGTTGTTAAAAGTAATAGTCGAAAACAAGCACATGCTCCATCCAATCAGTACCTATATTTTGTCCAAGCCCTCCTCTCTTCTTTGACATCCCTCCACATCTTAATCCCTCCCCATTCGGATACCTAGAGTGCAGCACAAGGGTATGCCTAATAGAACTGCAGTGCTCTCGTTTTTTCCTGCCCACATGAATGCCTTTGAACAAACGCTGCCTACATTGAAATTTACCTGAGCATCTAAAGCAATTTCAAGCACTAAATCTTCTGAATATTGCAGCAGATCTTGCTGCTCAATGTATTTATTATGGCATATCTAGAATTAGTACCCAATGAGGGTGAATGAGCTTGTAAAAAGTAATCTCATTGGCCCTCACCCATGCCTTACCTGCCCGACAAGACTCAGAGCACGGCCGTGTCCCGGAGTTCTTTCCGTGAGTGGCGGCCATGAAAAGGGAGTAGGGACTATGTGTAGTCCCTTCGCCCATTCCATGGCAGGCATTTTGTTTGTTTACTTTTTTTTACATTTGTTTTAATGGCCACCATGGAAAGGGAAAAGGGACTTCATCTAGTCCCTTCTCCCCGATCCCTGGTGACCATTTATTTTTGCTTTTTTACCTGAAGTCGAGAAACGGTTCAGAAAAACTGCAATTAGTACCCTGGTACTACGTGCGAGGGTAGTAATACCAATATAACCCCAGATTGGGGGCTTTGCTCAGGCTTCTAACTATGGCACTGGGAGTATTACCCTATTGGCAATGCACCCCCTCCTTGAGTCATATTTCCTAACTAAAATCCTATCATTATTTCCTCCATGGCGAGTCAGGGGCATTCTCCTTTATTTGCTGCTTTCATAGGAGATGCTTGAGTAAACATCAAATGGCCACTTTCTGGGTCGTTTTGCTCCTACCCTATGTACATTTGTATAATAAGATATGATCAGCATTGACACTGTTTCCAATATGTTCAACCTGTTTTGTGGCGAGTTGCTTTACTGTGTTGGGAAATGAGCAAACTGCCCTATACCAAAGAATTCTGCACCATAGCAACGAGTATCTTAATATATGCCCTAGTCAACAAAACACAAGCAAAAACCACACTATGCAAAATACCATGTCGTATCTCCAGCTTGCCATACCATATGCCCTGACCTACCATACCTTACACCGTTGCACACCATTCCAAATTGCAAACAATGCCATATGCTATATATTGCAGAGTAGCATATGCCACCAAACCAAATCCCACATCCTAACATAAACCCTAACTTACCATATTAATCATAAACCATGCAAAATAGAATACTATAGCATGCATAGTCCTATGCCATAACTCATAGTATACCTTATTTTATGTTAGCCACATTTGTATCATGCGCATTCACCCAAGGGCATCTTGGCGTGAGGATTTCACTAGTAGGCTAAAATAACTTTTGTCTAAAACAATACAGTTTTCAAAGATCGCCTAAATTGGAGGTAGTTCTCGATACATCTGACAGTGAGTGGCAAACCATTCCACAATTAGGCAGTAGCGTGAGTAAACGCACAGCCTCCTTGTATAGTAGGAAGCACCATAACATAAGCCCTAACCTACCATACCTAAACAAATCCACACCACACCATGTAATAACACACACCCTGACTACAACACCTGTATGATGTGTACCTGAATTTATTAACACATACACTGGAGCCTAACACTCAAGTGTCATCTCAGAAGGGACCATTTTTCCCTCCTAGCCTGTGAATCGTGTTTCCGCCATTATTGTCAGCGTTAGAAGTAAAACATGAAAGTCCTCTGCAACCTTACTGTCTATAGACATAATCTTAACAACATGAGTTTGACCTCTAAAAGTAATGTGCTTGGTAGTGGAGAGCTTAATCTGTTTACACACAGACACTTAAAATAAGCCCAACAAAATTCCCAACACATTATGACATAATTGGAGGTTTTTAACCCATCCGCCATAGAAGAGCTGTCAGGGGAATTGCCCTCTAATGGCCTTTGGTGCTCCTTGTAATGCACCATCTCAGCATTCTGTGGCTTGTAAATTGATGAGTCACTATCACTTATATGTTCCTACTATGTGCCTCCTCGCACATCAATTTTTAAAAGAGTGGGACATGTGCTCTGCATTTAAGGTGAATACAATGACTTTATAGGTGACAAAATGCACAGATAATGCACAAAGCATCACCCGCAACACAGGAGGTGCATAGCAATGGGATGGAAAGTGTACCCAATCAACATCTTGCAGATGCTATGAATGTATGATATCCTTCCCTTAGGTCTATTACACTGTTGAGATTGCTGATAGTTTTGGCGTTACAGTTGTTTATTCATTTTTAGATTTATAAATAGGATTGCAGTACATGGTAAGGCTCTACCCAGTAATTCCAAATGTGTCTGCAAGATAGTGTTTGCTGATGAAAACAATAGTAATAGACATAGTAGATAGACTTCTCTTCACTGTGGAGCACAGACATCTTTTCTTTAGGTGTATAATTACTGTTATGTGTCAGAAAACACTAACTTGTGCACATGTTTCGAAGGAAAAGATAGTGATTTAAAGGGTGAGCTTTGTTGGTGCGAGTAGGGGTGTGCTAACATGGGAGACATTATGCAGGGGTGAGGTTGGTAGACAGGGATGGGGCAAGAATGGTGGGTTGGTGCGGACAGGCAGCGCTGTGGTGTAGAGTGGTGTAGGGTGGAGTGGTGTGGAATTGAGTGGTGTGGAGTGAAGTGGTGTGATTGATAGTGTGTGGTGGAGTGGTGTGGGGTGGAGTTGTTTGGTGTGGGTGATTGTTGTGAGGAGGAGTGGTCTGAGGTAGAGAGCTGTGGGGTGGAGTGATGTGGGACATCTGAGTGATGAGGGATGTAATGGGGCAGAGTGGGGTAGGGTTGTGCGGGAAGGTGTGGATATGGGAGGAGCGGTGGAAGGTTTGAGGTTTGGTGTGTTTAGACTGGTGTAGCGTGTTTGAGAATGGGTTTGACTTGGGTGATGTTGGGTGGACAATAAGGGTGGAGTGGGGTGAATGGAGTAGTGTGGAGTGATGTGGGGTAGAGCTGTGTGGGGTGGTATGTGGCACTATGAAGTTGTGTGGTGTGGATTGGTGTGTAGTGGGGTGGAGGCGTTTCACGTAGAGTGATGTGAAGTGGAGTGTTGCATAGTGTCTGTAGTGGTGTGGGTGGAGTATGGTACAGTGATGTAAGGCAGTGTTCAGAGTTTTGGGGGTGAGGAGGTGTGTTTTATAGTGGTTTGGACTGGTGTGGTGGTGGACTGCAATGATGGGCAATATTGACTAGCGAGGAGTGGTGTAGAGTGGTATGTGATGGAGTGGTGGTGGATGGTCTGGGATGGTGTGGGGAGGATTGGTGTGGAGTTAGTGGCATGAGTGGATTGGTGTGAGGTGGAGCTCTGTGGAGGTATGTCAGATTTCTTGTTTGGTGTGCGGTTGAATGAGTAGGGTGCTGCAGAGTGGCGTGGTGAGGTGAGGTTAGGGCTGGGAAGGTTTGGTTTGGGTAGGTTTGGGGCTGTGTAGAGTGGTGTATTTTGGGGTTGGTTGGGGTGAATGGAATGGAAACGAGTGATGTGGGGTGAAGTGAAGTGGAGTTGATTTACTGGTGTTGAGTGATGTGGGTGTCTGTAGTGGGGTGGGCTGAAGTAGAATCGTGTGGTATAGAGTTGTGATGTGGAGTGGTGTGGTGAGGAGTGGGTGGAGTAGAATGGATTGGTGTGGAATGGACTGGAGTCGAGTGACATGGAGTGGTGTGGGATGGTATGGGGTGGGGTTGAGAGGCCTAGAGATGTGTGCGGTTAACTGGTGTGGGATGTCAGGAGTATTGTGTGGGGGTGAGTAGTGGTGTAGGATTTGTGGAGTGGGGATGGGTGGGGTGGGTAATTGTGGGTGGTGTGTTTTGTGGTGATGAATAGTGGTGCTCTGTAGGGTGTTAGAGTGCAGAGGGGGTTATGTCTTTGGTGTGGTTTACATTGGAACCGAAGTGTGGGGTGAGTGCAACAGTGTGATGTGGGGTGGAAAGGAGTGGTGTGGAGTTTGTTGGTGGAGAGAGGTACGGGTGGTCAGGAATGGTGAGGTGGATTTAGGTGAACTAGAGTGGTGTGGTGTGGAGTGGTGATTTCCCATGTGAGCAGGCACTTGCAGCAGCATTTGCATTCAGAAATCCTTGATTATCATGATGGGCTGTCCAGTGACAGTTTACATGACACATGCAGTGTTCACCATATTGGAATAATCTAAAGCTACCCTCACACCCAACTTACATGAGGGTATGAGCTCATATTATCAAACACTTCAGTTTCTATACTGCTGTGTCCCCTGGTTAACTCAGAAACATGTATTGAAGAAGCAGTGCAGGAAGGTGACTATGTGCAGGATTGTGCTACATATTGGAAAGTGCTGGGGAACCTCAGCCACATTAAGAAGGACACCTTAGAGGAGGGCGAGATACTTTTTGTTCATGAATCATCAAAGATCAATCAGACTTCAGGGAGTAGGCAGATGGGGGCAGCAGTGGTATGCTATGATATGAGGAGGGTGAGTTTGAATTGGTTTCCAAGATTAGATTGCCACCACATTGCTATGCATAGGCTGCAGAACTGGTGGCATTAATAACAGCTGTAAAGATATCAAAAGCGTGTTGGGCCAGTATTTACTTATTTGCAATTTTAAAGAGCTCATACAGCCTGGGGGCATTGAGGCACTGTTACAGGAATATGTCTTAGTTGTGTATTTATAACACCCTTAATACCGAGAGGTTTCTAAAGCGCTGACCCGGGGATCAAACCTGTATGTATCCAGATTCTGCATATGTCACATCAACACTGTACTATGGACTAGTAAAATGGAAAAGGAGAGGCTTTAGGAAGTTTGACGGGTCACAGGCTCAACATGCAGAATTACTTTCCAGATTGATTGATGTATTACCACTTCCTTCTACATTAGCAGTTATGAAATGTGCTGCCCATACCAATCTATCTATATAAATAAAAATGTAAATGTTTGTTTGTTCAAAATCCTAAATCTCTGAAAGTTCTTCACCGATTGCTTTGAAATTTTGACACAACGTTCCGTTCGAATAGGCGCATGTTTGTACATACCTACAATACATAGAGGTCACACCTGTGACCGGTAAAAACAAGCTTTTTCTGAAAAACAGCACCATCTGTTGGATGTAAAAGCAACACACCCTGTACTGAACATTTTTCTGCAAAACAGCGCCGTCTGTTGGATGTAAAAGCAAAACATGCTATTTTATGATTGCGGCTCAAATACGTGCAGAGGAAGCAGCAGGGCGACGTGCATCCAGACTTTAGGATGCACAATGCAAGCACGGCAATCACGTTCTGCAGCTTCAGATCTGCTTCGTTCTCAACAGAATGAACATGACAGGCTGAGAGCGGCTAAAAGAGAGAAACAGCAGATCAGCGTCAAACACGACTCCGTGCTCAGCAACCACGTGATTACAATCGCCTTGCATTCCGGTACAACCAAGCTAATGATTGTAGTTTGAGCCAGCATGTTCTCATCGGCACCATGACTGAAGTGTGTCCTTATTGCAAGACTCTGAAATTTAATGGAGAAACAAAAGGAATGCATTGCACCACCAGGAAAATTAAACTGTCTCAACTTGAGAACCCCCAGAGCCATTAAAAACTAGCCACAAGCATTGTCAAATCAAACATATTAGAATGTGTGCTTTCTCTTTTCTTTCTTTTCCATTTAACCAGACTAAGCCACAGCAACACGTGGCCGGGGAAAGCTAGTGGTACATAATTATTTTCCCAGAGCAATGACGAAGCAAAGAAAGCTGCCCAAGATGCAGCATATTTACCATATGTTACTGAAAAGGTTTCAATATTTACCAATATCCCACGGCAACAGGTACAAACTCACTGATCCATGATCCATACAATGCTCTGCCTGGGACACAGATAATACAATTGCAAGGGTAGGCTCCCCAGGAAGAGAAACATGTATGAACAAAAAGGGGATGCTCTTTGTCTTGACAGATTTAACATGGAGATAAAACCTTTCAGTAAAGCCCATTATTGAAAAATAACTACTTAAATTTTAATAACTACTTAAATTTGCTCTTGACAACTGCATTACTCTGCACATGTTACCAGAGAAATCATTGCTGAAGAGATACAGGCAGATTGACTAGTGCCAAATATGCAGAGCACATGGCATCATTCATTACTAATTGTGTGACAGGCCAACAATATACAGCAGGACATAATTTGAAAGCAATGAAGTCGACATTGCCTTGCCCTTCAGGTCTGTTCAGACATCTTCATATTGATTATGTGTACATCACTGAAAGGTGTTGTGGTGTTTCCGTTTTCCAGTTGGATTGAGATTGGCCCATGCACCCACCCTGATGTTAAATCTGTGGCCAAATTCCCCATCAGAGAGGTGTTCCCATGATGGGATGTTTGAGAGGTGTTGAGGTCTAACAATGGACAACATTTTTCAATGACCTCTTTAAAGAAGTAACTTCCCGACTGGGCATTAAACATGCATTTTACTCAGCTTATCATGGTCAGGCCAATAGTGTGGTGAAATGATTCAATGGACTGCTTAAAGAACACATTGCAAAACTTTTTTGCACACTTTATAAAAACTGGCTTTATTGTTTGCCATTTGCAATTTTTTTCATTGCAAAACCACCCTGGTTTTGACTATCACCTTACGCCGCATGAGGTGGTGCTGGGCATAAGAATGTTCATGCCACTTGCTGATGCTCATACTAAAACTAATGCGCACAGTTCAGCATTTGTACTGGGGAGTGAATTTCAAGGGTATCTCAGAGAGCATACCAACTTAAGTTCATATCCATGCAGATGGGGCCTGCATCATCCTCAACTGACCAACCATCAGCGCAAGAGGAAGAGCTTGTTGCGGCCACCCCAGCTGTGTCCAGGGGACAAGATCATTATACACAATTTCACCAAGAGGTGGAGAGATCCAACGTTCTTCAGCCCATTCACTGTGACATATGCTACTTCAACAACAGTGAAGGTGATTGTCAGAAAGCCATGGATACACCTTATGGACATCCAAGTGGACAAAAGCACCCCTTCAGGAGAAGAAAAGGGGGGAAACAAAAGGGAAGTAATGGTGTTTTCACAATAATCCTTTTCACCTCACTGCATTTCTTTCGACAAAAAGTCTGTTTTTCTTCCTCATTGTGACTGAAGATCTCTGGAGGGAACCTGATGAGAAGGATGCTGTATTTTCTTCTGTTTCTTCTGTTTCTTTCCTCTTTTTCAGGATGTTTATTTTTTAATAGTGTTATTTGGATCCTAGTAATAGTAGTATAATGGTTTAAGAACATGTAAGTGTGACCAGGATCAGAAACAAAAGAGTGATTCCTAATTAGGAATTGTCTTTTAAAAGCATTAGGGCTGTGCCTCGCACCAGCCCTGACAACATGTGGTATAAACACGTGCGAGTGGTGGGAAGAGACACTTGCAATGTGTGTACATTAAAACTGCACACTGTTGGCCCACCAAAGCATTTTGTCCCGCAAGATATACTATCACACATAACCCAATGCATGATTCATTAGGACCATACCTCATATGGGCCAGCCAATAAGAACATGGTCCAGACATAAACGAGGTAATGGTTTGAGGGTGTGGATTTTTTGGGGAGGCAAAGGTGAATCTGCCAATGAGTGGGTATGATGTATAAGATTCCTTAGGGGTTTTGTGATGCAATGACATTCTTAGGTTTTGAATTATTGTAACACTTATCAAATATGATAAATTTGTGTTTTGCATCTTTACTCTGTTTAGCCCTGAAGGGGCATGTGAGACAGTGTCCAGTTTGTATCCCGTGTGCTCTCTCCTGGCTTTCCCAGAAATAAAGCGGTGTACTTTCTGTAGTTTGTGTACTTTCATGCATTTTATGTCTCCTAATTGTGGGGTCATTTTTTGCACCACAATACAAAAGCGTAATGCCATAGGATGCACATTGAGCCTGTGGGGTATTTTCTGCCCAAGACAAACAGAAACAGCATTTGGCTGCGTTGGGCCTAAAATGCAGGGCATCGAACATATACAGAGATGACTGGCAAACTGAAAAGGCAGCATTTAATTTTCAACTGCAACATGAAAATGTAGTTTTCAAAGCAAGAGACATACACTTACTAGGTGGACCTTGCATGCAATTGTCAACACTCAAAAACCAGAGGCATACTTTTCATTAAAGTCATTATCCCATGCTTAAAGGGATAATTTGCATGTGTGCATTTGCAGCCTATCATAATGAACACTGTGAAGGCACCATGAAGCAAGACACAGACAACAGACTTAAAGTTCAAACAAAAGATATGTATTAACTTAAATGTCAGTAATGTTTGAAGGCCTAACTTGCCGTATGCTAAGGTGGGATTTCCCTACCTGAATGAAACTAAGGAACGTTGGAGTCAAAGAGTACAACTTAAAAGTCTGCCTGTGTCCAAAACCTGTTCTTGCCCCCACAACTAAAGTCAACCAATGTTTAGAGTAGTCAATAACAAATTAAATTATGTTCAGTGTAAAGTTTGCAGCTTCTTCCAGCTCCCAGCTTTCTCTCAGCTCCCCTTACCCAAGTGCAAGAATGTTCTGCAAACGTCTCAAGATTGCCTTTCTTACGTTCAAGGCAATACAGTTTCAAACAATCCTGGGGTTCCCTTACCCAAGTTCCAAGCAACACAGTTAAAAAGTGAAGAGGTCTTGAGGCTTCATTGTCAAAACAACCGGTACAGTTCTTCAAGTTTCAGTGTTCCCTTCCCTAAGAATGTAACTCTGCCAAGTCTTTTCAAAAGTGTAACATAACTTGAGGTCAACCGCCCACTCCTTCCGGTTTACCTCACCAGTTCACTTACAACACTTCTCCTTGGTTTGGTTTAACAATATCTTTGGTTTTCCTCATTCAGTGCTCACTGGTCTAGGCACAGTTGTCAGAGCACATGGTCCACCATCACAGGTCGTGCAAACAGGATCCTTAGGCTCCACAGCCCACACAGGTTTTTCAGCACTTGCACCTGTTCAGCAAGTCGCCTTCACGAAATTCCTCTTTTGGCCTCTTGGCTTTATGTGAAATTTTACACTTCTTTGGCTTTTCCTTGTCAACCCCTTGGTTCTGCCATCATGTGTCACACACCTCTTGCCAGTCGTTGCACCTGCCGCACTGCATTCACTCATAAAAGTTCACTTTGGCTGTCCTTTGATATTTGCTTTGTCCATAAAGTTGTATTGCATTCAGAATTTAATATGTCTAACTTCAAGGATCCATTATGTTCAATTTCATATTTTCCTTCAGTTTGCTATTTAAGATGCATTTGTTATGCTTACTTTCAACTTTCCATTCAGTTTTGTACTTAAGATGTATTTATTACATTTAATTTCACATTTCTGTTTAGTTCGTTATTCAATATGCATCCATTGTATTAACTTTCAAAGACTGTTTCTTATTTACGATCTGCTAGGAGTGCCCTGGTGCCCAAGTGCTTTCCCTGACACTAACCGGCTCTGTGTGTCTCCTTCCAGCGGCCCTGTATGCTTCCTTTCTGCTTGAGAGGCCGGTGAGCCAAACTTTGCAAACTCTGCTCGCATGCCAGGTATTTTCTTCTGCATGCCAGCAATTATGAAGGCTTCTCTCTGTACATGGGCTGCGTCCTCTCTCTCTCTGGTTCGCCCACAGCTCCTGCTTCTCGCTCTTTGTCAGGGAGGCTTTCACACTTGTGGCAAAGGCATGGGCCACTTGGTTTGGGCACTGCAAGTCCTTTGTGATATGTGCCGGCATTATGGCTCTTTCTACTGTCCCACCATTGCTGACTCCATATAAAAAGGGTCCACTGCTGGTCTCTCCCACACAGGCCTACCTTTGATTCTCTCCATGCTGTACTCTGACCCTCATTTTATGCACCTGCAACCACTTAACAGGTTGCAGGTGTGGACCCTTACTCAGTTTTGCCTGACTATAAAAAAGGGGATATGCCTGACTCTCACCATACTCTGAAGGCATCTTCCTCATCCCAGTACCAGAGTGGTAAAATTAAGGTGTAGTGTTCATTACTCTCAGTCTCCTCTTACTCGTCCCAATACTTTTAAATATTAAATGTGGGGAAATGATGGGCGAGGTCTTGCAGTAGCCCATAATGGTTGGGGACGGGCTAGTTTGGGGAGACAATGTCTTTCCTGTGGGTACCCCAATCCCAATCTCTGAGAACTCACTACCAAGGTAATCCTTGCTCGCTCCTCCACCCCATGGTCCCAATCCAAGACCAATGATGTTTCCCTGGCACTTAAGTAGAGGATCCAGGGGTTTTAGGAGTGATAATACCCTCAGGTTTCTCATAACACATTGAGTCAAAATGTCCCTTGCCAGGGCAATGTGACCATATCATGATGGAGAAATTGACATTGATGGCAAGAGGCAGTGATATTAAAAATGAATGTAATGTAATTGTGACATTCAAACACCAGTTCGGTTTCCTGGGAAATGGTTACAGTTTCTATTCAGAATACTCGGGCAGTGACCAACAAGGAATGTTACAGGGCCTGCTTTCTAAAATAAGCAGCAAGATGACTGATTAGCACTGGGAGAAGAATGGCTTACTGTAAGTGATTTCAATCCGGCACACACCCAAGTCAACGCGTAGCGTGTAATGCACAACTGAAATCCTCATTTAATTTTGTCTCAAAGTTCTTTTATTCTGAACGATGTACCACTCATATCACGCCCCTCTCCTGGAACCCCCCCGGTCACACTGAACCAGGAATCAGGCTGGTTTGCAAAGTTAAAATATTTATTTATGTATTTACAATTTAATCACACTATGTTTTAATATGTACTCATCAATCACCAATGGGATGATGTAACACTGAATAATCTCTTTAATACACCTGGAGTAATAGTGAGCAAAACAATTCAGCACAGAAATAATACTTTTGTGTGTGTTTAGATCAAATAGCACTGTGGGTAAAGGTTCCCCCTGCAGACCCCCTCAACCCCCCAATAGGCAATGTAAAGAGATAGGAGGAGAGAGCAGGTATTCAGGAATGGCAGAATTCAAATGAAATAACAATCCCACTTTCCCCCAGCAAACGCAAGAGAAAGTAGAATTGACTGTCAAGCTGTCTGAATGGCTTTTAAAGTAATCTTGAGGATGGATTGGGAAAAAAACACTAATATGTTCAAATTTGCTGAAATTGCTATCAATTCTCATGGGAGCCGCTTCGGATGGTTGCACACAAACACAAGAAATGATTCAATACCAAGAAACAGTTTGAAATCCTAAAATTCAAGTCGGGAGCAATCAAAAGCTATTTTACACGTGTCTGAATTTCCCAAAAATGAAATTCGGGGCAAACTTTTCACTGCACAATAATCACTATAGCAGGACATCCGTATTTGAGATGGGGGTTTAGATGCAATCTAAAGCTTTAGATGTTAGCTACAAGCAGGAGTTGACATTTTGTTTCTAGAATGGAAACCGGGGAAGTTATGGACATTTTAGTGGAGGTCTTTTTTCCGAGATAGGCGCAAGAATGGAAAACAGAAATGCACTTTTAAAAGAACAAAAATGATTTCTTACACTAGAGGATGACTATGAACAAAATGAATACCACACAAGAACATAGCCACTTGATAAGAATGACTGCCTGCAGTGGTTATGCCTTCTTCAGATGAGAAAAAATCAGCGCAAAGATAGTTTTAACAATACTAGCACAGGAGGAAGATAGGAGGGATTGGATGGAGAGTTCAGACAGTTCAAAAATATGTCTATCAACACAGGTTCTGAATACAAGATAGGATGGGTTTAAGATAGGGATTGCCTATGGACAGTACATATGCTAGTGTCACAGTTCTATCTATAGATACTCAATAGATATGTTTTTAAACGGAACTGTCAGGATTCTGGTCCGTCAAGATTCTGGTCAGGGAAGGAAATCTGGTTCTGGGACAGACAGCTGGGCACATCAGATTGGATCTGCAAGGCGCTCTGGTCACAGCACGGCACAGGACTGGATCGGATCTGCCCTTCTCTGGTCACCGCATGGCACAGAACTGGATTGGATCTGCCCTTTTTGGTTCTGATGATAATTATTTCAGCAGGCAAGCAGTACAGCGCAGCCCGGCTGTATTATGATGCTTACCCTTAGGTTTATGGTGTTGGTTCTGGTTCTGGAAATTGAGGCCTAGCTGAAAGTGGTTCAGCTATGCAGTGGGAACTGTTTTGCCAAGTGTCTGGAGTCTGGAGCAAGGAAGATGGAAAGTTCTGCAGCAGGGTGCTCTGCCAGAGTCGGGATACTGGGTGAATCTTTTTGTTCTTTCCTGCCCTCTGCTTTCTCTATTTATGCAATGATAAAGGGTGTGTGTGTGCTGGTTTAGCCTAAACTCGCTCCTTTGATGGGAATTGGTCAGAATATCCTCTCTGCCTTGATAGGAGGAGAAAACCAGGGTGTCACTTTTATGGTGTGGGTTTATGAGGCTTAGAGTCCACCCCTAGCCTCTTGAACACAAAATCTACTTTTGACAAAATACATATTTACACATGTGCAACCTCTATAACAACCACATATACAGATTACATATTTTGTACAGCAGCTACTCCTTCAAACCCTGTAGCTATGGGATCTCGTGTCTGCTTTTCACAGATTGTTGTCCTTTTCATCCGGAACAAAATGTCCAATTTATCAGCAAATTTCTACAAGTGTGCACGTATAACATGGGCATACGTGTCTAATGTTTCATACTTCTAGCAGAAATACATTTGGTGTAAAATCACATTTTCTGCTGTTTCCTTTCAAAATCTGTCACACAATTTTGCCGCCTTTTGAAATGTGCAGTTAAAATTTAGATTTACAATTCTGTTATTTTTGTGTTTTTGACAAATTTAAGTGGCAAGTTATATGTATTTAAATAAAATGTTCTTTGTTAATGTTCAGCACAGATGGCTGTTTGGGTCCACCTCTTTTTCTCTCCATTCAGTCCAGAAGCATCTCCTCCCTGTTCTTTTGGCAGAGGCCATTTTATGACTATCTTCTTACTTTGCATTTCCTGCTTTGCAGTTGTTCATTGTTTCCTTCCCCACTGCATACCAAGTTTTTCCCCCACCCTATAATTATCACTTTAGTGTGATTTCCTGGTGGAGGGAGCTGGAGGGAGAATCTTTGCCTCTGTGAGGAAAGCTGTTATTCCGGTTTGGTATCTTTAGCCAAGCTTTATTTTAACTGTTATTTCTGTTAAATTTTCCCTTAACATACAACAAACTTGTGGGATCACAACGCAGCTAAATACTTATTCAAGATTTTGAACTATGGAATCAAATCAATTACAAGATGGGTTACTCTCAATAACAGGCCTCTTAGATTGCAAACATTTGATTTTAGTGTATACATGTTTAAAATGTAATCATGCAGGACCCTGACAGCTGTCATTCAGGCGGCCCAGGGTGCTGCACCCAGATGTTGACAGATTCACAGGCAGGCCACTTTTGCTGTGGAAATCCCTTGATATGATATGATATGATAGGTTATTTATAACACGCTAAATACCCAGAGGTTTCTAAGCGTGGACCCGGGGATCCAACCTGCGTGCTCCGTGTCGTCTTGCTTCCAAGGTGAGCACGTTGCCGCTGACCTATCCTCCCGAGACCACAGAGTCCTGATGCTTTCAGCTTTTCAGGACATTGTATGTTCACAATGATTTCTTAAATTGATTGAATTGTAGAACCCAGCAAGAATTCTGGATGGTAGAGGGTGTTTTGTACCGACATTCTGCAGTTTCAGCAACAAAGAAAACGAATTTAGAGCAAGATTTGGGGGTTTCCTATAGCAAATCACTGCTTTTCTTTCTGTGCTCCATTTACACATGTTGTGGAGCCCAGTGACATATTTCAGGAGTGAGATCTCCGTTCCACCACTGACAACATGCTTGGCAGATTGGGCAGCCATCTTTTTGTGCTTTGCAAAGCGCGATTTTCAGAGGTTTCATCATGCACAAGAGTTTTGTGGCCATTTTACTATTTTTGCCACTATCAGAACACAGTGATGCCGCATGGCAGAGCATGAGTGGGTTAAGACATCCCACATTATGAGTTAATTGCTAGGCCAAAGTCAACAAAGGCAGCAGATGCCCAGATCTTATGTTTATTGGGGAAATGAAAACTAAATGTGAAAAGTGAAGTAAAAATATGCATACAATTAAGAGATGGCTATACGAGAAGATGAAGACATTTATTTTTATTAATTTTCTCAAGAACCATAAGACGTACATTAATCATTCAGGTAATATTGGAAAGCATATTACGAGGCTGATCTGTTGGTTTACTTTTCATCCAAATGTGAAGTACGGAACTCAAGATAAATCTTAAAATGGGGTTCTAGATCACCAGAAAATGTCACAAGACCGCAATTTGGTGAGGAAGTAGCTTAGCAAATCATGTAACTGGATACTGGTAACAGTGAATTTGATCATTTTTATGTACATTTTGAAAAACGGCTGTTCGAACCTGCAAACTCATGCTGAAGCAGTAGTCACTTTTATCAAGTTTGGCATAATGAGAGTAATCTAAATATGTATACATTGTTAGGTTTATTTGTGAATTAAAGAAAGAAGTCACATAGGGCTTTTCCAGTGCAAACATTGATATGTGTAAAAATGTAAATCCCATTGGTGGATTGATACTTCGCCTAATCTAAACCTCACAGCTCCAGGATCCTATTGACGGAGAGAGGCTATGCCTGGGAGGGAGGAGAGGACCGTAGCTGTCTAGTGAAAATCAAGAACCAACAAGCTGGCACCTCACATTTTTTACAATTGTGGGGTTAAGTCAATATCACAAAGGGAATCAGAGAGAGCTGCCTAAAATCATATGGATGGAACTATTGAAAGATTGCTGCAATATTAATATTGCCTGGGAGACCAGAATTGCGATACCAGGAAACATAGACAGAATTGGATTTTTGCAATGAGAGCTAAATAGAGGGATACAAAAGTAGAGACATGGTATGTAAGTAATCTGTCTAAATGAACCGAGTGTGTTAGGGATCTGTTTGAGTTAACACCTTCCACTTAATCAATGGGTGGAGGAAGAGAATCAACAGCAAGGTATTCCAAACTTTGGGAGCCAGTGTGAAAAATTGCCCAAGACACATTTTACTTTAAAACACTTAAGCAACCAAGTACTTGAGGATCTTAGATTTCTACTTGGTTTGAATTTAACTAGTATGTCTGAAAGATAGCATGGCACAGTACTATGAATACACTTTTGCACCAATATACCTTGTTAAACTGCACAAGAGAAGTCATACGCAGCCAGTGGAATTTCCTCCATATTTCAGAAGTATGTATCTTGCGTATTAGAATATTTGCGATGCAAATAGCATTGTTTTGTTGTACTTGCAGTTTCTGAATACTGCTTCTGCTCGTGCTCCCCCTACAAGGCATTACAATTATCAATTCTGGGGAGAATGGTGGGGCGAGCAAGTGAAATGCAGTTTTTTTCTGAGAGGATAGGTCTTATGTGACTCAGCAGTTTTAAATCATAATGTGAATATTTGGAGATATAGTTCACCTAAGAATTGGCACCTAACGATGCTTCCAGGAGAATGCCCAAGGGTTTCACTTTGTTGAGAACCAGGATTGCATTGACCTCAATCGTGAAGGTGGAATAGTTTGCTGAGAGCTTTGACCTGGATTGATGAGAGCAGGATATTAGTAAATGGGTTGTATTGCTGTTAAAACACATCCAATTGTCTGACATCCATTGCTTGATAATGCCATAAGTGGACTGAAGGTTGTCCATATCTGTTTTGTATGTCCCCTTAAGTTCAAAAATAGCTGTGTATAATCAGCGTAGTTCAGTGACCCAATGTAGATAGAGTATTTAAAAGAAGCTCATGATCCAGGAGGTCGAAGGCCACTGAAATGTCCAATAGAACCAACAGTCCTGCCTTCCCTTGGTCCACAATGTTAAACATGTTGGACTGTAGGTCCAACAAGGCACTCTTAGTTCCATGATATGGGCAGAAGCCAGACTACTTAAGAAGTAAGAAAGTAGCATCTCCTATTTATTTTTGCCAAACCCAACATTCTCTAAAAGGATGGGTGCATTAAAAAACGAAATTCCTAACTGTTCACCATTCCTCAGAACTTGCCTTTAAGCAGAGGGGTGCTGAATGTCAACTCAATGCCTGGGTTGTTGTGCTGGGGCAGAAACGTGTTTTGCCTAGAATAAATAAAGTGAAGTCCCTAATTGAAAAGCATATTCTCTACTGAGAGTGGGAAAGTGACTCCTGATAGAGGAGAGATTCTGCATTGATTTGATTTATTTAATAATGTGAGACAGTTTAAATATAAACTTTACACATATATACAATAAAATGAGAGAGAAGGATAAAAGAAAGTATTAAACAAGCAATAAAAAAAGAATACAATTAGGAAGAAATTTAAAAAACAAAATCAAAAAAGAATCAGACTAGGTTGGGAAGGTAAAGACCTCTCTTAAAAGCTTGCAGTTATTAATATGTGATTTCCAAAAAGTAGTAGATTATCCAAAAGGAAAAAACAGAACAAAAGAAAAGCATTAGGAGACCTTAATAATCTTTGAATAGGGTCAAAGGAAGAAGGGTTCTACACATATAAAAAAAATTGTGTTAAAAGGCTGTTGTGCTTTCACATTGCTATCATTGGCGTACACGCAGGGAGATTATAAGTAAGTAGCACTGCATGTAGGAAATTGTTTTTGACAAATACGAACAACGTTAATTTAAACCTAATTTCATGACAGTGTAACGCCAAGTGTGTGATGTTGTCATGTTTTAAGGTGCAGCATCACTTTGCCATTCTGTGATTTTGTAGGTGATGAATACATTGAGTTGTTAATTTGACCTGTTTTCAGGGACGTCATTTCATCAAAATGCCTGGGCTAGTGACATCACGCGACCCTTGATCTGTGCAATGCCCTATCAAGAGTATATATTACATAATACACTCTTCCTCAGTAAAGAGCTAACTCCACCAATCTGCACCTTCCTGAAATTCACTATTATTACTTGTAAATGAAGCCCCCGGGAACGTACATACCTTTCAGCATGTTTTAGCTCAGCAGATTGCTCAATGTCCTCTGTAGAATACACTCAGTAGGGCTTCTAGACACTAATGCTGTCAGGGATAAACACTAGACTGTGCTGTCCTCCCCACACCTTACTCCCATATCGGAACATGCCTTTCAATGGCCCTCATTACAAGTCCGGCTCTGGACCATGGTGCTACTAGCACCATGGTCCATGCCGGAGTCCGGCATGGTGGATGGCGGAATTACCACCCCATTCCAAGGTGAGTGGGGCGGTAATTCCCCATTCACCATTTGCCCTTCCCCATTCCCATTTTTGCCCCATAGGGCATAATGGGGATGGGGAAGGCGCTAATTACAGCACCGTAAATTACGATGCCGTAATTAGCACCAAGGTCGCTTAGCGCCTTGGACTTTAACGCCTGCAAAAAGCAGGCGTTAAAGTGTGAATCAGGCGTTAAGGGTTAACGGCGCCGACGGCGCCGTTAAACCCTTAACGCCTGACTTGTAATGAGGGCCAATGTGTGCCATTCCTTTCGAGAGATGTTTCTTAAGGCCTGTTTCTTGCAATAGAAGTCCTAAAAAGCAAACTAAATTCTAGAAGTGGACTACCATCGCCTTGGTGGAATGGGGTATCTTTGCAAGTATGTGCAAAGCCTGCACTGCCATCCCTCCCCAAACGAATTTGATTCTTGTGATTTACATGACGTTGTATTGACTTTAAAGCAGTAAGTAGACACTGATATATATGCACAATGTTAGAAACGGGCATTCATTCTCTTTATCTCATGTCTATGTACTTGTCTAAAGTGCACTCTACTAGATGTTTCTGTCATAGAAGCCTCCATTGATGTCCTGTAATCTATTCTTCCAACCATTAGATCCAGCAATTGGTAATGTAATCAAGCTGAGACAAATGTCAAGTACACATGTAATTCCAGTGTATTGATATTGTGGTTAACATACAGCTTAGATGCTGCTCGGAATGCTTAAGGAAAAAAATGGAAGCAGGGCGGAAGAAATGCAAGGAGTTAAGAGTTGAGGAAATGGGGGTCGCTCCAAGCCGTAAGGAAAGGAACAGGATTGTTCCTTAAGAACACGTAAGCTACGTGGGAGCACTGCAGGGTAGAAGTGGAGAGATGGAAGTAGGTTATGTGCTGATCCAGACATGTTGTGCATGATAGTTAGTCAAATGATTACAATATCTGTCGAATGGTATGAGTACATGTACACATAAGGGCAAAACCTGTTATATGGTCAGATACTATGACTACATGATACCAACATCTGCAAAATGCAATACGTGTCTGGGCATATGACGGTGTTAGGGAGAATTCTATTCTAAAGGCTAATTTCCCTTACCGATGGAGTCCCCCAGCAGCTTTGCTGGATTCGAAGGGTTTATTTTTTTCTCCTGCTAAGTGTGAGACCCTTTTTTCCCACTGTTAGACATCTTGCTAGTGTGTGTTTATGGTCTATGGGGTTTTTCCACCCCCATAGGAATCATCTTTTTAACATGTGCTATACACAGCACCCTCCGTGCCGTACCACAGGGGTGTCGTAGCGACCCCCAAACATAGACTCCATACCCTGGGACTGACTACTGTCTCCCAGGGCATGTAAAGTCCCCATTGACTTTACTAGTCAATAATTATGAACTAAACCAGTACAACCCATCTTAAAATGGAAGTACTGGAAAGGGTTAATAGTTTTTCCCTAGTGTTTATTGTCGAGGGGGTAGCATACAGTCCCTCTCTCAAAATTTTCTGGATGGTGGCAGTGGTTACTACCGTAAATATTCGACTGCAAATATTTCCCTATGGGATTTTCGAATTGTTCGAGGCTACCACTTTTTCTAAAAAAAACTCTAACATACCACGGGTTTATTTTAATATTAACTTTACTTCAGTAGGTTTTCATTGCCAGAACTTTGATAATAATTCTTTCTCATGTCTTTCTCTATAATCCTAACCCAGGTCGGGGATCCTTTGTTCGTCCTCAAGAAGGCTTCTGCACAGAAGCCCTCCTCTCGGCGCCACTGAGTCTGGGCTAGACAGGATGTGTGGGAGGGGGAATAGGCACCCTGGACAGGGTTGCCTACACAACCCAAGTCGCACTTCGCCCTGAAAGGCTGAGGGGTTCTCCTGCCAGGAGAAGCCATCCCACTGTGTGAGTGACAACTAGGCTGCATGAATGGGGGTCTTGCTGCATAAAAGCAGGGTCCTCAGTACCAAAGAGGAGAGAAGCTGAAGACATCTGCAACAACTGAACCACCGGTGAAGCCCTGCTGCAGATCCTCACCACTTCACTCCAACGACTTGAGAAGATCTTCCTCTGCAAGAGTCTTCTTTCCTTGAGCTGGTGGGGACAACCAGTTCACAAATCGCCTTCCAGGACCTGCTTTGGTCAAATCGCCAGTGCCCTGCACTCAGAGACCGGATAGCCAGGCATCTGTCCACCCCAACCATGATTTAAAGGAACGTACCTTTTATTCATTTTGGCAGCACCATGGCTGGTATCATCCCTGGGCAGTGCAGTAACTCGAACCTTCCTCCACGACGAGAGCCTCTCTGCCTCTGCTGGATCTCCTGAACTGCAGGAACTGCCAGGAACTACCGCCACTGCAGGAGCCACTTCCACTTTTAAGGTACATTGTTCCGCCAGGCCTCACGTTTCGTTGGGTACTGCTAAAGGTGTTTTAAATCCTTTACTTACTTACTGGGTTGGCCACCCCTATCATCTAACATTGTCTTTCACCTTCTGCAACCGCCTTTTCGAATCGTTAAACAAAGAGTTGACTGCAGCTACTAGAACATTTTGCTCCTGGGCACATTGCCCTGTACAATTGACTCTGACACAGGCCTATTGACTCTGGCTAAATCTGTTACAACTGCCTTCTCTAGATTGCTTCTCAACTAGAAATGTGTTGGTGCACCTAACTCTTAGAACCACCTTTTCCTTCCCCCTTTTTAAACTTGTGAAGTACCATTTTGCTCGGTTTTCACCTCAGTATTGCATATGCTAAAGTACTTCCTTGCCTAACCTATTCACAATCTTATTGGGAAGTATTGCTGTTGTGTTAAAGAGTATAAACCTGCATAACGTGTCCTTTTCCTCCCTTTTGAGAAATTGTTAGAGTGCCATTTCTGCTTGGTTTTCACTGTGCCTAGCAGATGGCAATAGCTTTTTAATTGTGTGTGTACCTAGGCATATAATGCCAGCAATTGAAAAATAGGGATAATTATTTACAGGTAACACAAGAGCCTGCGCCTATTATCGGAATCTCAAGCAAATTGGTCGAGTTGCTGCCATCTCATGGGAAAAGCTGGTGATTGCACAAGTACCGAGGATTGTTGTCAGTACCTTGATATATGATGTCAGTACATGTTATAGGATGTGAGTATGTGAACATACGACAAAACCTGGCAAATGATGGCATTCAATCCTAAAAATCGTGTGGGTGCCTGGGCATTCGATGTCAATACATAGCAAGGAGGAACACATATTCACAAGCCAAAACGTTTGGCTTTATTTTATTAATGCTTTTTTTTTTTTTTTTTAACCTGTGAACAGCCATGCTTTTCAGGGGAATAACACGCACACAGGATGTTGCACCCGGACATCAACACCACCAAACAATGTCAGTTACCCTCTGGAACGCAAAGCCCTCAGCCTTCTTACCTTAATGGGTTCTTACCCATTACACTCCACTTTTTACCAAATTCTGTCCTCTTTGATCAAAACCTGAAGGGGAGTGACAAACAGCACTGGTAAAAATGTTATTTTCCCTACTTGCACAACTGTTTTTTCCTGTGTCCCTGCAAACATCATAGGGTGCCAATGTGACTATATATAACCAGGACTTCTGTGTACGAGTCATTTAGTAAAGCTGTGTATTCTGAGACATGTAGTCCTGTTGGTTTCAATTGGATTAAAGTACCAGAGCATTATTTTCAAGAGAACCCGAGGTTTAAAAAAGTGGTGTTGCGAGGACACATTCATTTGATTGCAATAAAACAACATACACAATAAATAGAACCTTGCCACTTGCAACACGATTATGGGGGTAATTTATGGAATAAATGTGCGCCGAAATTTATGGCGCAAGCTGGCGTAAGTGTGAAAAAGCTAGCGCACGTGTGCGAATCGCACAGGTGCGATTCATGGAAGGACCTGCGCGTGTTTGCCCGGGATGTGCGCCAAATCCACGCTTACCTTACACATCACTGTGACTTTCCAAACGCGTGCATGACAGGAATGGGGAAAGTCCACAACTTCTCGCGCACACACCTAAAAAGGGAGCGGAACACAGGGAATGGGGAACTACGTGTGAAAATGTTGGCATATCATGGGACGTAATGCTGGGAAAACACACACAACGCCCACACGCTAGTGTACAACACGTACTCATGGAATCGAATAGGGAAAACCTGCGCATGTCAAAACACATGCACACACACAAATACGTCAGCCACACGAAAGCAGGCGGAAGCACCCCAACACAGCATAAAAGTACACGCAAACAACAAACAAGCATATACAGCTACGATGAATGTCCCATTCTTTGCAGCATTGATTATGGTACATCGCAGGAGGAGGAGAATAGCAAGGCCACACATTTTTTTGCCCAGGACCAGCCTTTTTGGGATGCCTGATGACCAGGTTTATGGCAGGTATAGATTTCCACCACATATCATCCTAGAGCTGGTCAGGGAGTAGGAGGATGAATTCACATCACCCACCCTGTGCTCCCAAGCATTGAGCCCCTTGGAGAAGGTGCTCAATGTACTGCATTATTTGACCACTGGGTCATTTCAGCGGAAAACTGCCATAGTGGGGAGTGTCTCACAGGCCACGCAGTCACGCTGCCTACAACATGTGTTGGCAATCATCACTGCACGCCCCTCAGACTGCAGGCACATATATATGCCCAGAACACCTGCAGAAAGGCAGGCCGTGGTCCTGCACTTCTACAGGGTGGCACACATCCCCAAAGTGTTCGGTGCCATAGATTGCACCCATGTGGCCCTACGTCCACCTAGGGCCACTAAAAACATGTACCGCAACCGCAAGCACTGGCATTCCATCAACGTGCAGGTTGTATGCGATGCCAAGGGAATCATCACCTCTGTCTATGCAAACTATCTTGAGTCCACCCATGGCAGTTTCATATTCAGAATGTCTGCCCTGATCCGGGCCCTGGAAGCTGGGAAGCATGGCGACACATGGCCATAAGTGAGTACAAATGTCTGTGCACATGCATGCATATCACACACAGACAAATACACAAGCCCAACTAATGACAACCATTATCACCTTACCAGGGGACAGTGCCTACCCTCTGAGCACCTACATGATGACGCCAATACAGAACCCCACCACACCACACCAGGTAAGATACAACGCAGCCCATATTGCAACCAGGGCCATAGTGGAGCACACATTCGAAGTGCTCGAGTCATGCTTCCGCTCCCTTGACCACTCTGGCGGACAGCTACTATATGCACCCCCAGTAGTGTGCAGGATCATTGTTGCAGCATGTGTCCTGCACAACGTTGCAACATGGCATGGCGTACCGGTGGACATGGTGCTGCCCCCACATCCCCAACCACACGCACAGATGCTACGCATGGGAGGGGAAAGGGCATGTGGCGAGGCAGCCTGTACCCAGCTTGTAGCCACATTGTTCACCTAAACTCCAATGCCTGTGGAGTGCACACAGGCCTGGCACATACCAGGAGACAATCGATGATGAGAAAGGACAGTTAACTGTCACAACCTTACCACCATGAGAATGTGTCCACGGAAGTGCCACATTGTGTGCATCACTAGCTACTTAAACACAACCAATCCCATGTGACCAAAGGGAACACATGCAAGGTGCATATCCCCCCCACTGAAAAACAGGGCATGAAAGTACTGGTATGCCACCCAAACCCTCCCAACCCCCATGACCCCCATCTGCTCACTGTACCATGGTATGAAACGGCAAAACATCAAACCATATGCATAACACATGACACGTAGTCATGAAGTGCCACGTGAGAAATGTAAATAGGCACCAAACAATTACACCTAACATGGAATCTGAAGAAATGACTGAACGAAACCTCACACCCTGAAAACGGTGGCACAAATGCATGCCACCAGTGGTTCAAGCAACAAAAGTCTGTATACCTTTTGGTATGCACATTGGACAATAGAAAAGTGACATTTCAAACACTGTGTGCTGTGTGTATGCCCCCTGCAACACACCGCTCACCGGACAGCACAGTGAGTGTGCATTGCATTGGAGAAACCCCTTGAGCATCATGAATAAAAAGTGCAATCAACCAAATAGTACCTTGTCATGCATGTAGACGATCAATGATTCGGAAGTGAACATGGATTGTGGGGACACAGCATGCCCGAGAAGGCAATCTGGGTGTACGTGTGTGCATGGTGTTGACGTAGTTGGTGTGGGGGTGTGTTAACTAAGTGTTTCTGTCAGTAGGGACATGCATTGAATACATGCATGTGAAATGAAGTGAGCCTAAATGTCCTGTACACAGCACATGTGAACATTGCATTCAAGGACCCCCCTGTGTGTTAAACCACACTAATCCCCTGACACCTCAAAATAAAACCCAACATAGGATCTGCCATTGACCAGCAGAACATATCATGTACAGAGTACCCCACATCGACAATGGCAGACAGTGAGCAATGACTGATTCATTGAAAATCCTTACAGGGCCTACACACAAAGTTCATCAAAGTGCATCAAGGAGGGAGGGAACAAGGGAGAATAACAGTACATTCCAACAAGTCCTTCGAACATTCCAGAATGTGAAAATGAATTATCAAATCAAAGTACATATTACAAGTGCCTGGAACAATAAGGGAGAGTCTAGGGAGGGAATGTGGGAAAAAAAACTAGCATCAACATTGCTATGCCTGACAGCAATAGTTGCAGTGCAGGAGTCACATAAGGAAGGGGGTGAGGGAAGAGGAGGGAAGAGGTGAGGAGAGTAACAAAACTAGTGACAAACAGTGGAAGGTCGACAAAGAATCAAGATAGTGCTGGGGAGGGGGAGAAGAAACACAGAAGGGAAAGGGGGAACAGACAACCTGTAATCAGTGGTAGAGGGACCGATGATAAAAATAAGCGCCAAAATAAAACTCAAAAAGGTTAAGGTGGGAGACTGCCAGGGGGCGCAGAGCATGCAAGTCGTGTGAGGCTTGCGCTCCTCCTGCCTCGCGGGGCCTAGTGGGCCTTTTCAATCCCCGGCCGGGATTTTCACATTGAAACCAGGGAGGACCAGCACCCGGGGCGATCTCCCCCACTGCAGCCCCCGATCAAGGGCCCGGATTCAGCACCGACCGAGGCCAAGGGGCCAGCCCCCCTGAAGACCGCCAATGGCGACGGGCTGCCAGCGGACTGGCGCACACCATCTGGCCGCACTGCCGCCTCCCCCTCCTGAGACCGGGGCACGACCCGGAGAGTGGGTGGCCCCCCCTACGCTCACTGTACGTGCCAGGAGACCTGGAGTGGGTGGCGAGGCTCCGGTGCCCGCAGCCCGTGGCGAGTGCCATAGCAAGACAAGCGCTGCCCATCGAAGGCCCGCGGGGGCCCAGCGACAGAGGGAGCTATCCCCCATGCACGAGGGTGCTCAGAAGAAGCCGAGCGGAGCGGGAGCCCCTGCCATCACGCGCACAGACCTGTGAGCCCCCTGCAGAGGACTCGCGGGGACGTCGACATTTTGATTCGCCGATCGCGGGGAAGCCCCGCACTCCGGAGCAGAGCCCTCGTCCACGATACAGCCCATGCTCCATGCCCACGCTCCAAGGACTTGAGTCCACGACACGAGGCGGACACCCGACCCCTTAAGCCCAACCCGGGGCGAGGCGGCCCAACGAGACACATCTTCGCGGCTACCCCAGTGGGAGGAGGAATACGGGCCCAGAGCTCCAGCTTCCCTAAGTACACGGAAAAGAGGTGAGGAGACGGAGGGGTGAAGGGGTCATTTGAGGAAACTGTGCCGCTGCCCCTCCCAAAAAACAAGCAGAAAAGAAAAAGAACGGAGCAGGGCGGTTCACGCTCCGCCAGCGGCGCCGCCTCCCATGCCGCCTTCCTCCCGGTCATCACAGCAGAGGCCCTCAAAACGAAGTGGGCCACAGCCCTAATACCTGAAGGCCCCATAGGCCTTCCTCAGCACCAAGCCTAGGCCCGACCCCATCGAACTTGACCACTACACGCTGAGAGCACCACGGGCTGGCCTCGTAGAGGCATCGCACCAAAGGTCACCAACGAAGAGTGACACCCTGGAGAGGCCCTCGGCCACTCTGGCAATCCTTTCCCTCCAATGCTTTCGCCGTCCACAAACAGCTCCAGCCCCGAGAGAGGCCTGCAGGGCCACCATGCCTTCAGGCGGCGACCCGCCCCCCACACCACTGACGAAGGAGGACCTCAAGGACATCCTTCAGGAAATTAAGGCCATTCGCACTGACATACAGGCTTCTATAGTGGACCTCAGGGGAAGAGTGGAAACCTTGGAAGAAAAAATGGAGGGAATGGAAAATATCCACCTCCAAACAGACCTGTTGGACATGAAATATGAGGCGAGACTAATGGACCTCGAAATGAGAGATGAGGACATAACCCTGAAGATGGATGATTTGGAAAATAGGGAACGCCGAAATAACCTGCGCATAATGGGCGTCACCCAGCAAAGAGGGGAGACGGCGGCCGATGTGGGAAGAAAGGTTCAAGGACTGATCAACCAACTCTTTACCTTGGAGGGGGGGAAGGAGGTCCAGCTAGAGAGGGCGCATCGAGGTGGAGGGGGCAGAGGAGGGGCCCCGAGGTCTATAGTGGTACGTTTCCTTTGGTACAGAGAAAAAATGGAGGTCCTGGAGAAGGCAAAAAGGCTCAAGAGCTTCATCTTTGAAGGGGACACAATTAGGATCTACCAAGATCTCTCGACCCTCATGCTCACCCGCAGGAGGGATTGCCGCCCGATCACTCAGTGGCTCACCAGCCAGGACATAAAATATAGATGGTCGTTCCCGTTCGCCTTCTCCTTTGAGCGAGCTGGTGTAGACTACAGGGTGATCAGCGGCAAAGAAGCCACACAAGTCCTCCAAGTGCTCAAGAGAGACTCCCCGGAGGCAGGGAACGAAGGAGGTACACAAATGGAGCCTGATCCCCAGAGACAACCTGAGGGCCCTTGGTCCACGAAAAAGAAGACAAAGGGCAGGAGAAAATTCAGAAAACCAAACACCCCCACGTCAGAAGCTGGGGAAGACCAGGTGAACAATGACTTTTGATCGGAAAACACAGGGACACCCGTTTTGCAATTCCTGCCGGGCACACAGAGTTCATCGAGAGTCCTGCGAGGTACAGACACTCTCTCACCCTGGTGGCTTTCCCGTTGGCAGGCGTCTTGAACTGGGAAGGGAGGGGGGAGGGGGGGAAGGGAGGGTGAGGTAGGTAGAGGCCCGCGGGCCCAGACCGAACCAAGCTCAACAAGGGAACGGGACAATCTCCACATGACCGGGGAAAAGATGAATGCAAGGCATAGAACTAATGACACAGAATGAGAGGAAGGGCCGGGCCGAGTCCCTCAGAATAGGCTCCCTCAACGTTAAGGGGCTCAACTCCCCGACAAAGTGCTCACTTCTGGGGAGGGAAATGAAAAATGCGAGAGCCGATATCCTTTTTGTCTAGGAAACTAGAACGGTGAAGGGGGAAGAGAGGGCGATCCCGGGATCCCACGTGGGCGGGGGGTGTCGGAATTGTTCTGCACAAGAATCATAAACTGACAGAGGTATCCCGATGGGAGCGGGAAGACGGGAGAGCCATGGTAGTGTCAGGCAACTTGCACAACTGAAAAATCACCCTAGCAGCCATATATTGCCCCAACGTAGGGCAGTTGGGATTTATCCAAGAAGCCCTTGCGGAGGTGTTGACCAGAGCAGAAGGGCTCCTCCTCTTGGGGGGGGATTTCAACATGTGGGCTGACAGGGAGTTGGACCATAGTGGTGAGGCCATCCCACCCGGTGGCGGGGGGGCACGACCTATGGAGGGCTTCGGGACCTAATGTGGGATAAGGGTCTGGTGGATATATGGAGAGAGCTCCACCCAACGGAGAGGGGATACACCTTCTACTCAGCCGCCCACGGTACGAGAACCAGAATTGACTACCTCTTTACGAGACACCAGCACATGAGCAGAATAGAGGCCTCAGAGATCCGCCCAGTCAGCTGGTCAGACCACGACCTTGTCTGGACTGACATTAGCATCTCGGGCCTAAAACCTAGGAACTCTCTGTGGAGATGTAATGACTTCCTCCTAAGGGGTGCGGTCTTTAAAGAGGAAATGATAGAGGCGATTAGAGAATACTTCGAACTAAATGATACTGGAGAAGTTGACCAAGTGTTAGTATGGGATGCGGCAAAGGAAACCTGGAGGGGCAGGCTGATTAGCGAGGGGGCCTCCAAAAAAAGGGAGAGGACGCTTGTGGCTCACAGACTTAGGTCAGAGATCCTAATACTGGAAAGGTCTGAAGGGAAGGGGGAGGAGGAGAGGGCGAAAGACTTGGGCTTAGCAAGAGGGAAAAGGCAGGACCTGAAGGAATTAGAGATGGGCAGAATTGTGGCAGGACTCCAACACTTACACCAAAGATATTACGAAAAAGGAGATAAGGCAGATGCTATGCTAGCAGCTAAACTCCGTGGCCAACGTGCAGAGAGGTGGGTGTCCAGAGTTGTGTGTGGGGAAGAGGAGGAAACTTCAGATCCCGAAGGCATAGCTGAGAGCTTTGCCGGCTTCTATGAAACCCTGTATGGGCGCGATGGGGGGCAGAGAAGGAAATGCTTGACGCATACCTCGGTGGGGTCACCCTCCCCACCCTGCAAGCCCCGGAGGCGGGGGCCCTGGACGCCCCAATAACAGAGGAGAAGGTACTCAAGGCAATATCAGGCCTCAAGCTTGGAAGGGCCCCGGGAGAAGATGGGTACACGGCGGGCTTCTACAAGGCATTCTCTGGCCACCTAGCGGGATTCCTGGCAAGATTATTCTCCAACATCATGGCCACAGGGAGGGCACCCCCATCATTTGGTAAAGCATTGATCACTGTGATTCCAAAGGAGGGGAAGGATCCAGCAGACTGTCGCTCCTACAGACCGATCTCTCTCCTAAATGTAGATGCAAAGCTATTTACCAGGATCATTGCCACGAGGATAGATGGCCACATGCCGGAGCTGATCCACTCGGACCAAGTGGGCTTCATACAGGGGAGGCAGGGGGCGGATACCCTCCGCAAGACCCTCCACATCATGAGGGAGGTGGCATGGAAGGGGGACAACCCGGTTCTGGTGTCCATCGACGCCGAAAAGGCTTTTGAGCGGGTGGACTGGGGATTCCTGCACAAGGTCTTGGAGAAACTAGGCTTCGGGGTGGGGATTAGACAGGCCATTAAAGCCATATACATGGCCCCCTCTGCCAGAGTCACGGTCAAAGGCCACCTGTCATGTACTTTCGCCCTACAGAGAGGGACAAGACAGGGCTGTCCCCTCTCCCCACTTCTGTTCGCAAATGACCATGGAGATTTTGGCAGAAAGCATCAGGGGCTCCCAGATGGTGAGAGGTATAGATATAGGAGGCCGCACGTTTAAACTGGGCCCTTACGCAGATGACATCTGCTACACTTGAGGGAACCCACGAGATCGGTCCCAGCCGTCCAGCAGGTCATAGAACAATTTGGCTGCTTCTCGGGCTTCAGGGTAAATGTAAGCAAGTCCATGGTCTTCCCTTTTGCGCCTGATGCAGAGAGAAACCTAGCCAAATTGATCCCACTGGGCCTCCAAGTCTGGCCCGAGGGTATAAAATATTTGGGGATCAATATAGTAAGATTTAACGAAGACCTGAGCCACTCAAACTACCCCCCTCTGTTCGACAAACTCTTCAGGGACATGGAGGGCTGGGCGAAGGGACAGATCTCATGGATGGGAAGAATAAACGCTATAAAAATGAACCTTCTACCTAGGGTGTTATACGTTTTCCAGATGCTCCCCTTGGAGGCCCCAGAATCCTACCTTAGCGAAGCCAAAAGACGAATAACTAAATTTATATGGCAGTGCCGGAGACCCAGAATAGGATATGAGACCCTCACCCTCCCCAAGGATAGAGGGGGCTTAGCCCTCCCAGACCTGTGAACATATCATAGAGCAGCTCAGTTTAGGGCCCTGGCCCCACACCTTAGGGAGGACCCCAATGAACAATGGATTTACCTTGGGGGAATGGTTATGGGTCCCCCTGAAAAAACTACCCATAAGAATCAGGGACCACCCCATCCTTCGAACTATGTGGAAAGCACTTGCAGGAAAGGGAATTAGAGAAAAGGTGACCACCGGCCCTCGCCCCTGAGCCACATCTGGTCCACGCCAGTTCTAGAGGAAATCCCAGGCCACGAACACTACCAGTCTGGGTTCGAGGCAGGTCTAGCCAGAGTCGGTCAGCTGGTGCGGGAGGACTCCTTCATTCCCATTCAGGAACTTGAGGAGGCCCTGGGAATCGGTACCCTCTCCCCGCTCTTATATCTACGTCTCAAGGGTGTCCTAATGAAACCCAAACTAAAGCCCTGCATACAAAGAAAGCTCACCCCGGTCGAAAAAATCCTAGACTCTCACGTAGAAATGAAAGGACTCATCTCCCTCCTCTACCGAGCCCTTATGATCCCCGGGAGGGAACGACCAAAAGCCTTAGAAGGAAATGGAAGAGGGACCTGGGTTGTGGAGTGGGGGACGGGCTATGGGGACGTATTTGCAGCAGGGCGTTTAAGACATCCATCTCCTGCCAATATAAAACACATGGCTGTCAAACTTCTTCATAGATGGCAGTATGACCCGATCACCCTCTCAAGGATGTTCCCGGACATTGACCCAGAGTGCTGGCACGGATGTGGGGAAAAAGCCGACTACTGGCATATGTGGTGGTCGTGCACGAAGGTTCAAGCCTTCTGGTCGGAGGTCCTGAGCTGGTTAAGGGAGACGGGAGAGGGGGTTTACCCACAAGATCCTATCCTGATAATGTTTGGCCTTCAGCTAAGGGATGAGCGTTGGGAGAAACTTCCCGACCTGACACATTTGTTACTCCTGGCAGCTCGAGCAGCTCGGGCTAGAACATGGAAAAGGGCCGGCCTTCCCACGAAAAGTGAGTGGATAGCCGTGGCTAAGGATATCTACTTCATGGAAAGACTCACAGCAGCTAAGCGGGGCTCGAGCACCCAGATAGAGATGGACTGGCTACAATGTATAGAGGCTTTCGGTCACAAAGAGGAAATGCCCTGAGAATCATGGGGTCTCATGACCCTCCCGAAATCATCCATAGCATGTAACACTTTGCCTTAGTTTTCGGGGAGTCGGTTTAACCACGGACGGCCATTTGCCCGGTCGGAGTTGTTCTAGGAGAAGCGTTATGGACAATCTGTTTCGCGCCTTGAACTATGGGGTTTGGGGGGAGGGGGAGGAAACTCAAGGGATGTATGGTTTGATTGTAACGTTATGATGGGCATTTGCCCAAAAGTTGACACGCTGTAGAAGCCTCTTGTTACCATTAAATGCCAATAAAATTTGATTTAAAAAAAAAAAAAGGTGAAGGTGGGGGGCAGATGGACGAAGGCAGAGGGCGAACGTATCCCCATGCCTGATGGCAATTGGGCTAGTGCCGGAAATAGACAGACATAGGACAAGGATGAGGGGAAAGGGTGGTGGAAAGGGAGAGAGAGAGGAGAGAAGGGAGGATGGGCCATGGTCTAAATGCATGAAGAGGTAGAGGGGGAAAGAAAGCACACACAGGGGGCAGAGGGAAAGAGGACGGTGCAGAAGAGCAGGAGTGTGATGATGAAGGGGGAGATAGAGGGAGAGTGGATTTGGCAGGGGAGACACAGGAACAATCAAGGGAACCAAAAGGGTGGTGGACAGGGCTAGACAGGGCCTCCATTGTGGGCCTTTATGTAGTTGTGGCAGGCTGCAGCCTCCTGGTTGTCCAGATTGTCACAAGGGCCAAGTGCAACCAATGGGAGGGGGGAGCAGGTCCAGGCCACTAACATGACAGTCAAGTCAAAAGCAATGTTGCCATACTTCAAATGGCACAACAAAACACCAGGGATGGCTGCAAGATGGCCAAAGCAGGGCAAGCAAGGAACGGGGGGTCATTGAAATGCGTGGTGACATGGACAACTCAGCATGCAGCCTTCATGTGGCATATAAAAATCACTGCAGGGCAAGTGTCCCAATGCAATATTGTTAGCACCCGGACCCCTCCCATCATCAGTGTGTGTTACACAGCCAATCGGTGCATGGTACCACCTACAGCAGGAAGTGCATAAATATAGACAGTCAATTCACAAAAAATATCATAAGCAACATGATGAAATGCACAGTCAAGAGAATACTCACCAAAGTGAAGTGCAGATATGCATTGGAGAAGCCATCCAGAATACCCACTAGGGGTGTACACACAAGTAGGACTGCAGGCTGGCCACAGATATGACAGAAGCCCAATGCCCCTGTGTGAGATGCTGTCACACTGAGCCATCCTTGCGAGCCCATGGAAAGGGGAAGCAGGAGTAGCATGTGTGTCAGGACCCCAAGCAAAACACACACACAAGACAAGCCTGATTGGGCCCAGCTGGAACACACAGTGGATGCCTTCAAATGCCACAAAGCACCACACTGTCACATGAATTCACAATAGACAAAGAAATGCAATTAATAATAAATCAGCAAAAATTTAAAATGCATTAAGTAATTATTTGCAGGAAAAAAGAAAAAAATCAGTAAATAAAAAAAAGTGTTTGCTGTAAAAAAAAACAAAAAATATTTTAAAATAGATAATCTAAAATAAATTCCAGAAAAAATAATAAAACAAATAAAACATTGGCATAAACAATAAAATGCACTAATTATTTTCTGAAAAAAATGGCCATATATGACCCAGGGGGTGGGGGTGGACACCCAGGAGGGGGAGGTACAGGGTGCACCTCAACACCCACATGTGTAGATGTTGAGATAAAAAAGAAAACTCACTGGTCTCAGCACCTGCACGGCCCGACCTATGTTGTCGTCGTCACCCTCTGGATGGAAATCAGAAGGTGGATGTGGCTCAGTTCCCTCGCCATGCCTAGCCGCACTTTGCCCCTCAACAGCAGCAAGCATGCAGGTCTGGTAAGCCAGGTCCTGCATGGCAATGACACGTAGGTCAGCATGCATTACCTCATGTGTCACACGTGCTTCCTCGTGCAAGGACGGAAGTGTAAAATGGAGTTCTGCCTGCATGGCCTCACATGGCAAATGGTGCGACTCCCGGCTTGCATACAGTTGAGCTGAGATGGTTCCTTCAAGCTGCACCATCCTGTCTTCTGCCCGCCTACTCTCGTTCATCCAGAGCGCACGCAGAGTAGATCGGAGGGATTGGTGTTCCACCCTCAGGGCCTCACGGTGTGCCTCTGCTTGAGCATCAAGTGCTTGACACAGAGCCACCATTTCAGCCCAGCGCGCCCTGTCAGACGTCTCCATGCCCAGCCTGAGTGAGCGGCATGTGGACCGCGTAGCCCGCTGCTGGAGCTCCACTTGCCTCACAGAGGGGAGGATGGAGTGGGCCACACTTTCCATACCTTGAGCAATCATCTCAACTGCTCCCCCCTGTTGCTGTGCTATGGCAATCATGGCACGCTCCCACTCAGTTGACCCCGGTGGCACACGGCTACCATGTTGCCAGACAACACACCTGCTGGGCCAAGGAGCCGTGGTTCTTGCTGGGTTGTTGGTGCTGCCCGCGGCTGCAGGACTGCATCTCTCCATCGACCTGATGCCCCAGGAACATGGCCAACTGGTGTTGAGTGTGACGGTGCACCCATAACCACCACAGGCGGAGATTCCAACCCTGCATGGCCCCCTACTGCAGGTGTCGCGGACAGAAGATCATCCAACACAGGATCACTTACCGGCAACGACACGTCATGATGGATATCCGGCTCAACATAGTGGTCAGAGGATACATCAGAGCCTGACTCAGAGCCAGCTCTGGACACGATGGCGTGGAGCACCAGTGGGTTCTCGTGGGCTGCCACCCCACGACCACACTGGTGTCTGGTTGTTGATGTGAACTGACTACCGTGTCTGATATGACATCTTCATCCTCTGCCACCAGTGCGTCATCACCTGCAACATAAACAAAAGAAACATGAACATGCATGTCAGTAGCACATACCACACACATACAGATCACAACATTGTCAGCCCACTAATGAAGCAGCCATGTCACAGGCAACTCAAACCCCAACATGCATCCAGTGGCATTGCAATGTAAGGGTATCCCAAAAGCCTAAAAGGATGTGTGCAAAATGTTAAGGCAACACATGTATTGCATGTTGCACATCACCTGCATCACACACAACCTCCAGCAGGCACATATCCAAAGCAGAAATTAGAGATGTCAACAAAGAGATAGCACCTAGCATAAGCATGTGGGAACACACAAATAGCCACAGCTGGCAATCAAACCATGACACATGTAACATGCATGTTCACGTGCAGCACTCTACCATCAACTATGCAGAGTACATGTGTCACAGGAGGCTCCTATGCTACTTTGTTTCCATACAGTGAAAGGAGGGACATGGTCACAATCACACAGCAGCATTGTGTTGGCACTTTGAAGGGCTGAATTTGGCACAGGAGTGGGTGTGTGAGGTGCAGTGCATGTGTAGCCCCTCAACTTCCAACATCAACATGTACGTAGTGATGTCAATCTACAAACTTGATGGCAGTGTAAGGGCAATTGCAGCCATCATGTGCAAATGGCATGCACCATGTTGGATGGATACCGTGAAACACCCACCCTCTGGGCAATAGCAGGGAGGCACTGCATGGCAATGAAAGGTTCCCCAAAGAACTGTGCATTGGCAGACAGTGTTGGCATGTGTCTATTGCATGTCGTCAGTCAAATGTTACTACAGCCGATGAGAAGTGGATATGATGCAGGACAGATGAGGAACCATCAATAGTACACCCATGCATGCAGAAGACACAACACCATTTGAAAAGAGGCAGTGGGCCTGTAATAGGGGGAGCCATGTGCATGCCATGTGCATGACACAGATATGGACACCCTAAAGTCGTGTGTGATGACATACAGACCCACAGTGAGCATGAAATGGCTGTCCAAATATCATGACACTTGGATCATCCTGAGACTTACTACAATGAGCATGCGGTCAAGGACACCTAGGGGCATACATGGAATGCAAATGGAACATGAATGTACACACATGTGCACACATGTGCATGGAGAGCCACTGCCATCAGCACAGTCAGAGTGAGACACACTGCACCAAGGACAAAGGATGTATACGACATGATATGACATCTCATCAAGATTACACTCGTACACAAGTGGCTCATAGTGCAAACAAGCAAAGGGAGGGGAACAAGGGAGAAAAGGAAATGAAAACAACGATCATACAGGGCACATTGCCATTGAGAATACGCAAGTGCATGGAGAAGGGATAAAGAGGAAGGTGGAGAAGTGGAATTGCCAAACAGAGGAGACCAAAGAAGGAAAATGAATTCGATGATAGAATAGGCATTCAAAAGGTGGTAGTTCAGCCAGCAAGTGGCAAGTGCAAGATCATTTGGATAGGGCAAATTTGATGAGTGCAGAAGAAGAGTGGGGGACTGTATGGGTACACGTTTCAGGACCCATTGCAATGGGAGGCCTGGAGGCAGTGCAGCAGGGAGGCAGGGTGAGCAGATACCTCGGCCCGAAGGACCGAGGGTGTGCAAGTGCACAGTGCCAACAGAGGAAACTGTTGAGCTAGGGAGTAGAGGGGCTAATGCAGGAGCAAATATGAAGGTCTTGAGGTGCTTCCGGAAGCAGAGATGTTTCTCCTCAAGTTTCAACGTAGCCGGTAGGGTGTTCCAAAGGGAGCTTCCAGCCATAGACGCAGATCTGGCATGACTGACCCAGAGGGAGTGTGAGGTAGAGGAGCAAAGGACTCGAGAGGGGAGGTGTTGGCAGATGGATAGTTGAAGGTCTTTTTGGACCCATGCCCCAAAAATCCTTCTGCACAATGCAGGGGGTCTGAAGTATCATCCTTGCATCCACTGGTAGCCAATGAAGGGATTACAGAGCTGGAAAGATAGGGTCCCAGTCTCACAGTCCTGTACTGGATTAGTGGTAGAGGGGGCGGAGTGTGGAGGCAGGTAGAATATTGAAAGAGCCTGTCACAGTAGTCCAACCTTGAGACAACCAGAGCTTGAGAGACTGTGAGCATGTAGGTGAATGATAGGAAAGGCACCGTTCCCCTGGGGATGTTAAGCAATAAGTTTATATCTCTCAAGAAACGTCGGCAATATGTGTGGAAAAGGAATGTGTGCAGTCAAAGGTGACCCTGAGGTTGTTGGCCTTGCAGGTGGAGGTAGGAGGAGGGCCAAGGGGGTCTGGGCAGGGAGTGAGGGGGAAGGGTGGCGAAGATGTACTAATGAGGAGGATGTCAGTCTTACTGGAATGTAGACAGTGATGGTTGGCAGTACACCAATTTCAAATGTCATTAAGGCTATCAGAAATGAGGGAGGGAGAAGAGGTGGCCAATGGCAGCCTGAAAATGAGTTGAGTGTCCTCAGCATAGCACTGGAAGTCGTAGCTGAAAATGAAAATGCACTATGCGAGAGCTGCCAGGTGCTGTTTGTAAAGTCAGGTCGAGAGGTCAGACCCCTGGTGAACACCACAGGTAGAGAGGGAGATTGAAGAAAGGAAGGAGCCAAGTTGTAGCTGGGAGGGTCACACACGCCAAACACACATGTCATTGAGTAACATGCATCAATACTCACCGGACGATGCATCATAATCCATCCTCTCTCCCACTTCACGGATTTGTTCTTCCGGGATGAACTCTGCTGCGATATCCTAAAGCTGAGAGAGTTCATCCTCCTCTGGTGGTGGCCCACAACCAGTCACCAGAGACATGGCATAATTGGAGGTACGCTTTTGTTTTGCACTGCGTCAGCGGTCATTCCAACACTTGTAGCAGTCCTGAGCCGTGCGCATCTGGAATCCCAAGGCTGTCACACCATCTGCAACATGCTGCCAGTGGAACCAACACTGGGCAGGCTTTATATGGCACTGTGGGCCCACAAGCATATCACATTGATGTGCCGACACGTAGTCCTCAAGAAAGTCCAGTTTCTGCTTGCCGAAAGGCTTCTTCCTTGATGTACCGGAGGCCGGAGCCGTTTCTGGGGTCCAAGCCTCTTGTGCAGGAGCTTCATCCTTTTGGGCGGTGGTACTGACCCTGAGTGGCCAATGTGGCCCTGATCAATGGGGGCAGTGGTGCAGGTGGAGTGGACCAAGGCAGTGGGTATTGGTATGAGGACAGAAGGTCTGGCTTGGCTCTGACTCACTGTCGGGTTGGTGTTGGCTGCATCTGCCCATGCAGTTACCACCACCCAGCTGCTTGAGGCAGCAGATGTCATAACTGCCCCAGGTACGTGCACCCCAGTCACAGCTACACTGGACCCACATGACCCGCACCTCCGGAGAAGATGAAAATCAGCCTCGGAGTCCTCATCACGCAACACAACATGCGCTGCCCGACCCCAAGCCCAAGTGGCTGTGCCCACAGCTGCACCTGCAACTACCACCACCGGTGGGCCCATGGCAGCAGATGGGTCATATGGGTGCCAGGTTGTGATGCAACAGCTGCATCACCAGGAGCCACAGGGGGTGGTGGCACATGGCTGGGCATCCTGCCCCAGTGGGGCACCCCTGCCTCTTCGCCCTCTGTAGCCACCCTGGCCACCCTGGACTCACTGTCCCCCCCTGGTCTCCACGCCCACGTGCCCAACCACGCACAGCCCTGGGAGGATGCCCAGCTTTGCCCGCCCTTACCCTTTGTTGGGCTCTCAACCTTGGCACAGATGGTCAATAGCCGATGGGAGGTGCACTCAACAATAGTCCTGGGCAATTGGGTAGAAGGGGGCAGGGTACTGGATGGAATAAGTACCTCTGTGCTCCTGCAAGGCTGTCTGTGACCACTGGGGAAAAATGACAGGTCACACAATGCTCAGGCATACCCAAAAATTAAAACATTTAAAAAAAATAAAAATAATTGACAGAAAATGATAACCAAAAATTGAACTATTACTAAAGAAAAATGTGTACGTGACCCCGGTAGCCCACGTGCATGGACTTAACCTCCAGCAGTATGGTGTGGCACCCAGGGACACAAAAAACACATATTCATGGAACACGCAGGCTACTATGACCACGAAAACGGTACGCGATGCACAGGGGGAACCACAGGTGGAAAAATAGCGTTCGTGACTCACCGCCTGCCTTGCGTGGAAAAGAAAAAGAAAAACACACGCACTTGTGCGCGTAGGCAACACCCTGCCAAAAGAAGAGGTATGAACTTCAAACGCTATGAAGTAATCGCGTGTGATTTCAGAAGAGTAAAAACACGTGTCGGTCTCCACGAACAGCATGTACAGTGGACTGCTGGCCCGCGCTCACCTTTAACCCATGTTGAAGGCTACACTGGTGCGCAAGGCAATGCCCACGTCATTGGCGTGCACACACGCTAAGGCCCCTTCCTCGAATTACACGCATTCACACGCGGATGTGCTATTATTGCATGGGCGGATGCACCCGTGCCGTCACTTATGTGCTTACGTGCTAAGGCCCTTTCCTCGAATTACATGCTGAAGTGCAATTCACTCTGCATCAAGCTGGCCATGCGAGAACGCACAGAAGACCACGCTCCTGCCAAGAAGGCCATTTTCCTGCACCTCGGAGCCCCGGGGTGCCTCCTACAAGCCATCTGCTGCTGCCTGCCTGGCTTCCTGCTGCCAACAGTGCCCTGCAATTTGGTGCCTGTACATCAGCCATCTGTAGGGGTTCAGTTGCTGTGACCACCCCTGCTGGAGGTGAAGACTCCCGACTGGTGTTCCATCGCTTCACAGCCCAGCCCCAGGACCCAGTTGCCCACCCACACCTGCCCCGGGGGTTGCCATGTCCGAATCAACACCATCCGCACCAGTGGCAACCCCCAAGCAGAGAGGCAGAGGGCTGCCAGCTTCACTGTCAATGAAAGGCATCCTGGTAGAGCAAGTCCTGGGGTATTATGATGCCCTCTTCTCACCTTTGCGCACCGACAAGGAAGGACTGAGGAGGATCTGGATGGACATAATGGGTGCCATCAACGCAGAGGGGTTGGCACCCTGCGACATCAAACACATCCAGAAGTGCTGGGAGGACTACAATTCCAGGATCCTCAAGAAGGCCTGGTGCCTCTTAGACGCAGTGGATGCAGTGAGGTGCGGGGGCCAGCTTACCACCCAGCAGATGAGGGTCCTGGAGCGCATTCGCCCAGTGCTTCACCTCCAGATCCTCAGGATGCAGGCCGGTCTGGAGTCGAAAGGTAAGTGCCCATGCATTTCCGATATGTGTGTGTCCAGGGACATGATGGTGCTGCATGTGATTCCACTCAGGCGTGACACACATGGATGGTGTATGTGTTACAATGCATCATGCGGAGCAGCATGCGGAATGCACAATGTATGCATGCCTGTTTCTGTAATTGGACATGTTTGGGGTGTGAGAGATGGGTGCTGCTGTCATGGACATGCATGGTGTACATGTCCGTGTGTCTGAGTAGTGTGTGAGTGACTGGTAAACACCATGGATGCATGACACATGTCCGTGACGATGTGTTGATTCACTGATTCAGCCTAGTCATCCTTGTATCCACTGTGTCTGGGGGCATACGGGGACAGATGCATGACCCTCCGTTGATGTATGTGCATGTGATCAGCATGTCCCATGATGCATGTGAGTTTTAACCCACCATTGGAAGTTTCTACGGTGCCTTGGACATGGATGCAAATGTTTGTTGCATGTGCCATGCCTGTTTCTGCATGTGTGTTGCCTGAACTGACCCATGTGTTGTGGAGACACATGATGGAAGTGACGTTTGACAGTGCCACTCATGTGCTTTTGCTTTGTGTCTAGGGGACTATTGTAAAGTACCCTGATGCTTTTGTTCTATGTCTCCCTTTACACAGCGGCAAGTGAAGAAGATGGCGGAGACGGCGCTGTGGAGAAAAGTGGCAGGGATGCCTCCACCGCCCACTGGTGCCGTGTCTGTCACTACGGCTGCAGCAGAAGGGGTGGGCAAGCCCCCACAGCGGCTTGCGATGGCGGAAGACGGTGCAGAGCCATCCAGGTTGGTGGTGTATACGGAGGAGGAGGAGGAGGCCGCATCCAAGCTGCACATGTTTCCTGGTGGGGGTGGTACCACTGGTGCAAGTGGTGCAGTCCAGGGGCAGGAGCAGGAGGCAGCACAGGTCACCGCGTAGGAGCCTGTGCATGTCACTGTCCCTGAAACTGTGACTGCATCAACATGCACCATCAGGGATGCCTTGTCCCAGGCCCGTCGACAGGCAGGGGGAGGTCCACGTCATCTGGCACTCCTCTACCTGCGGACGTGGGGACCCGTGACAGGATCGAGTCCGTCATTGTGCACACGTGTAATTCGTGATGACGTGCGTGCATCCTGGGGGGACCACGCATATCATCATCAAGAGATGTGTGCCAACGTGGCCCAGTTGAGAGGGCTCGTGGTCGGGGGTTTCCTCCATGTGTCGCTCTGTCTTGCGGCCCTCTACTCTGTGAGCACTATACGGCAGTCGTTCTCTATGCCATCTTCCGGCCCATATGCCACCAGGGCCCCCTGTGGACCTGCCCCAACCAACGCAGCCAGGCTGGTGGAGATCCCTGCCACAGTCGGGAGTCAGAGCTCCAGCACAGGTGGTCACCCCAGCAACTGGACCCCTGGCAACAGACGATGTGCAGGCACATCCAAGCAGGGCACCTGCACGATGGCACCGGGTTTTGACATCTACCCGGAGGCAGTCGTGGTGGCAGCGGCAGGCAACAGAAAGGCGGCGGCAGGCTCGACGTAGGAGACATGTGGCCTTGGGGCCATCAACAACAACTGGGCATGAATTGGCCAAGGGGCAGGAGGACCCCGAACTGGGAGTGTCTTGTGTGTGGCAGCAGTTGGGCCAGCAAATAGATGCAGAGAGGTGGCGGGCGGAGAGGGCACGGCTAAAGATGTTCAGGGCGGAGAACTCCATGCACCGGGCTTTGAGGCGGGCAGAGGACCTTGAGGAAACTCGCAGGGAGTTGAGGGATTCCATGGGTGCATCCCTGCAAGACCTCGAGGCCAGGGAACAGGCCCACCTCCGGAACATTGACATGGAGTTTGATGATGCCCTGGCCCGGAACATCGCAAAATGAGCGTGGGACTGGACCGCCACCTTTGTAAATAGTTATGTAGGTATAGGTTTCCTTTCTTTTTTATTTTTCTTTGGGGCGCATGGACTATGCCCCGCTTTTGTGTAAATAGTTATTTATTAGGTAGGTTTTTGGTTAGGTTACCTTTGGATTGTTGGGCTCATGGACCCTGGAATATTCATTTGTACATAGTTATGGACCTGGACTTACTTTATTTTTTGACCATGGGGGAATGCTTTCCTTGTTTTGGAACTTTGGATTTTGTTTTATGGACGGACTCTATGGAGCCGTTTTACTTTGGATTTTATTGTTTGCAGCCTTTATTTTTGTTGCTTAATTTTGGACATCCGGACTTGGATTTATTATTTGTTTTCTTGTGTGCTTTTGTTTTATTCATTCAGTTTGGTATTTAACACATTTTTATTTTCTACTTTATTTGTGTGATCTTCTCTCATTGGTTTCGTGCATGTCACAATGTGGGTTTTCTCAGTCATGTGTCGCCATTGTGTGGGTCTGAGGGACATGTATTCATGGGCATGCTGTTTATTTAGTATCTATCCTGACATGGGGAATTCCTCGGAATATGCGTACCCCACTCGCGCCAGCGAAATCACATGTAAAACTCCATGCGCACCCCTCGGAATACGCGAACCCCGCTCATGCCAGCGAAATCGCGTGTAAAACTCCCTGCTCGGAATACACGCAAGCAGCCCATCCACCTTCCCCATGCGCCGCAGGCAGCCCATCACCCCAGACCATGCCCCGCAGGCAGCCCATCACCCCAGACCATGCCCTGCAGGCAGCCCATCACGCCTGGGCATGCCCCGCACGCAGCCCATCACCCCAGACCATGCCCCACAGGCAACCCATCCACCCTGGCCATGCCGGGCAGGCAGCCCATGACCCCAGACCATGCCCCACAGGCAGCCCATCAACCCTGGCCATGCCCCGCAGGCAGCCCATCACCCCAGACCATGCCCTGCAGATGGCCCATCACCCCAGACCATGCCCCACAGGCAGCCCATGACCCCAGACCATGCCCTGCAGGCTGCCCATCAACCCTGGGCATGCCCGGCAGGCAGCCCATCACCCCAGTCTATGCCCCGCAGGCAGCCCATGACACCAGACCATGCCCCACAGGCAGCCCATCAACCCTGGCCATGCCCAGCAGGCAGCACATCACCCCACTTCATGCCCCATAGGCAGCCCATCACCCCAGACCATGCCCTGCAGGCAGCCCATCACCCCTGGGCGTGCCCTGGAGGCAGCCCATCACCCCAGACCATGCCCCACAGGCAGCCCATCACCCCAGTCCATGCCCCGCAGGCAGCCCATCACCCCTGGGTATGCCCGACAGGTAGCCCATCCACCCTCCCCATGCCCCGCAGGCAGGCCATCCAACCTCCCCATGTCCCGCAGGCAGCCCATCCACCCTCCCCATGCCCCACAGGCAGCCCACACCACAGGGGGGACTTTTTCCATGCAATTTACCTGGAGCGAGAGGGGTATGCATATTCCGAGGGGGGCACATTGTGTTTTACACGCAATATCGCTTGCGCTAGTGGGGTACGCGTATTCCGAGGGGTGCGTGGGGAGTTTTACACGCGATTTTGCTGGCGCGAGCAGGGTACGCGTATTCTGAGGGGTGCGTGGGGTGTTTTATACGCGATTTCGCTGGCGCGGGCGGCGTACACATATTCCGAGGGGTGCGTGAGGTGTTTTACATGCGATATTATGCTGGTGCGAGCAGGATACACATATTCTGAGGGGGGGCGGGGAGTTTTACACGCGATTTCACTGGCACGAGCGGGGTACGCATATTCCAAGGGGTGCGCAGGGTGTTTTACACGTGATTTAGTTGGCGTGAGCGGGATACGAGTTATCCGAAGGATGCACGGGGAGTTTTACACACAATTTAGTTGGTGTGAGCAGGGTACACATATTCTGAGGGGTGCGCTGGGAGTTTTACACGTGATTTTGCTGGTGCGAGCGGGGTATGCGTATTCCGAGGGGTGCGCAGGGAATTTTACACGTGGTTTCGCTGACTTGAGCGGGGTATGATTATTCCGAGGGGTGCATGGGGAGTTTTACATGTGATTTCACTGGCGCGAGCGGGGTACGCGTATTCCAATGGGTGCGTGGGGAGTGTTACATGCAATTTTGCTGGCGCTGAGGGCTGTGTGGCGTTTTTAGTGCGTTTTCTTGGTTGGGGGCTGTATCCTGGTCCACTGGCCTTTGCGCCATGTAGGGGATGTGTGCAATGTTTTTTGCAATGTTTTTGGTGCATGGGGCGGGTTGGGGGCATAACTGGCACTGCCGCAGGGTCGCTGCGCCTCTCTGCACCCTGGCTGGTTATGGATGTAAGAATCCATGAATACGCTGTGCGTGAAAATGAGTTTTGGCGCACGCAGCTAGCACACGCCGGTGCACGCTCTCTCTCTGCGCTGCCCGCGTGCGCTGCTTCTGCACTTAAATCTATGAATTACGCCCTAAGTATTGATTATAAATCATCTTTTCCTCAAGTGTCACCTTATCTTGGGCCATTATTCGTGTCTTCTACCCATGCCAACCCTCCACTCCACACACTCTCCTTCTACACGCATTCTCTGACCTCTTTCCATCACCAAAAAAATTCATTTGTAGCCCTCTCTCCGTGCCCACCCTCATTTCTGGCAGACCAATGTCTCTGGATTTATTGTCACTTTTTCGAAGATGTTTGGTTTCACAAAGGCATGCTAAATTGCTTGAAGGTGTGAGCCATCAAAAAACATTGAACAGTGCTTGAGTCATGTGTATTCATTGACATGAGCATGGCAAGCTTCTGTCTTTTGCCTGCTGATTCTTGTGCTTCCTGTTAATTATTAACAAAACACGCTCTCGCTGGTGAGGAATGTAGCAGCCCAACTTTCAGTGACATTATATCGCCTGTGGGCAGGGCCGTGATAGGAGCTGACACCAGTGTGATATCAATTTGGACGTGGCTGCAATGATCATGAGCCTGCACCCTGCCCTTACTTAGGCATAGCTTATATTTAGAGTTTACCCTGCAATAGGCATGGGCTAATCAATGCCAGGATATTTTGGAACATGGGGTGCATTTCTTAAATGCCTCCCTTGTAGAGGATTAGGTAGATGTGTTCTCACTAGTTACCACCCCCTCACTGCCATCGTACTGGAATAGTTGGGGAAGAACAATAAATGGGACCCCCTGTGTCATTCCCCTACCACATGGAGTGTATGAGAGAAGCTATGCACTCAGACAGCCATACAGAATGATCACTCACGTTGAGCCAGTGGAAGGATTCTGCAAGGAAGGGTGTCAGCATGCTCCATTGGCCAATATTGAGCGTTAAGTGGAAACTTGGTGAGGGCAGAGTGATGTCATAAAGAAGATATATGAATCTATGTTGAAACGATATGAAAATACTTAAGAGTAACAACATAACTGAAACACTGAGAGAAACATGTACCTAGAAGTTAAATTAATCGTGAATACAAAGAAGATGAAGCTACGTGTTGATCATTAACAGTAAACATGCAGTAACACAAGATAGAAGAAGTATTTAGAAGCTTGCTACAAAGGTATATATAACGTGGCTAGGATATTCATGATAGGAAAATGGATGCAGACTTGTGAATGATTTAACCAAGCTACTTCAGAGACAGACTAAGGGTGTAGAACTAGGAGAAGCAGAAGAATAGTTCTGTGAGTAGAACCGATGATCAGCCAAGATCAACCCAGAAAGGGATGCTATTTTAAGGAATAAGCGCAGCGCACAAAGCGAGTTACATGGTTAAGCTCTGAATGTGGCACATCCCTGATGGAAGAAGAAGTAAGCATCTGCAAGAGCCAACTGTTGGTCAACTAAAAGTCTACAAAGTTCATATTGATTGATTGATTGATATTTTATTTCTATCGCGCTCGTACACAATTGTTTCAGAGCGCGACAAGGCACATCCCTCTATGAGATAGAGTGAGCAAGTCTCTAGAGGCCAGAGGAGCAAGTGCACCCAGCATAATGAAATCAAATAGCAGAAAATAGAAGGCTGAAACAGCCAAATTCGTTTTCTGCTACCATGTGATTTCGAAGAAGAGAACAAGGGCTATTCATTAAGCCTCAGACAAAGATAGTGGTGTGCTCACACTCCCTTGAATGTTCCAGGCCATTGAGCAGTTAGCAAGGTCTGGTGCAAATGGAAGCCTTTGGCTTGGGGCCTACCAATGAGAGGTGATGGACTAATTGGGAAAACGGGGAGTAGTCTGATGCGAATCAAACACCAAGGTTTTACTTCACTGATGTGCTGCTAAGCAGTCGAAATTCCAAGGATTGGTGGGAATGCCAACCAATCAGTCGGTCTGAGGGACAATCTAACAGACAATGTTGCATAGATCGATCCACTGATAGTGTGTCCGCTATAATCAGTAGTGTATGCATTTACTAGGCATTCCAAGGTGTGCCCTACAGATAAATGGTAGCCAATGCTGTACTAATCTTTATATATTCTATAAGTAGCTTTCTTCCCTTAACCAATCCCTTAACCAATCCCTCCCCTCAATAGGTTTTGTATTTTGCCGCATAACATGACATCATAGATGACGAACATTGGGGTACACGACCTTTGCATAATCAAGGTTAGCTGTGAGTGTGCATGCATCCGTCCGATGTTTTTCAGGGCTCCCTACTTTATGAACTGGGAATAAAGCAGTGTTTTTCCATATTCTTTGATTCTGTCTGGTAATTTGGTCTGTGATCTTTATTTGTAATACCACCTAGCACAAAAGATGCTTCAAGGTGCTAGAACACATCCTTGTGCTGCATTTGCTTTGGCTGTCACTTCAGCTGTCAAGAGGGTTCTTGACACCTGAACCTGCTCTGCGCCACTGTAAGGCAGGCGCTACAATCAGGCTACTGATGCAGCAGTGCACAGATGTAAACCATGCTTTTGGCATAGAACTTATGAAAGAGGAATCTGAACAACAGATGGAATGACTCACGTAATTTTACTAATTAATACAAATCTAAAAGCCAGGGCATGTACACCCTTGCTTGATTGCAATTTATCAGAGTGACAAAAGGAAAAGGAGGCAAGTTGGCGGCCCAAAATGAACACCTTTCAACATTGTGAAAATTTATGAACAACGTGTTTGTTTTATGTTGAACTTTTTTTGCGTTCAGAGTTTCAATTGAAAACGAAAGGTAACTGAGGCAGTGTGTCTCTAAAATCCCCAACACAAACCAGGGAGAATCTATTGAGAGACTGGGAGCATACTTCGATATTCAAATACAGGATGCATATTCAGTGCAGTTTGAGGCAGGGTAAAACGTGATTAATGTAGATTATAAGAAATCCTTACCTCTTGGGCTTCAGGCAGCCTTCATCCAATGTACAATAAGTAGCATTACAATATAATTAGGTTCTATGCTATTTCCCTGCATGACTATTTGATCGAATCTGGGTTCACCGGGACCGATCACAGTGCTGCGGGGAAACATTTCCCATTGCGTGCCCCTTCTCCTGTAATCTCCTATGTAGGGGACACCCCCGCAACCCCTGTAGTCTCCCCAAGTCTCCTCCCCCACCCACAAACCCTGTAGGCTCCCTAACTCTCCTGCCCGCACTACTCACTATTTAAGTTGCAGTGCAGTATTGGATCTGGAAACGGACGCATTGGGCCTCATTACGACCCTGGCGCTGACGGAATGAAGGGGGCCGATACGGGACCAGCCCCCTCCATTCCGTCAGGGCCGATTACGAGGTTCCCTTTGCGGGACCCGGATCAGACGTCTGGTAAAACCAGGCATCTTTTCCGGGTCCCGCGAGGGGAAGAGGGAGGTAACAACGGGACACTTGTAATGTGCCCGTTGTTACCTCCATCCCCATTCCCATTGAGCCCTATAGGGTAAATGGGAATGGGGAATAGTTCCTGCAAGGAGGAATTACCGGGTCCTCCTATGTCGGAATGACCCGGTTATTCTCATTGCAGGAACCCGGTAATGGAGCCCGGTTTGGAGGCAGCCATGGAGCTAATAGCTCCAAGGCTACCTCCAAACTCGTAATGAGGCCCATTGTTTCTGTTGTTCATCCCTCAGAGTTCACAAGAAGAATAACCCACGGGTCTGATTTTATCGGCCTATCTGCACCAGCTCAACCCTCCGTTCTTTTCAACATCCCACAACGAAATTCGAACAGGCCATAATTGTAGGCTGCGACAAAACCCGTCTCACTGCACACGTAATGGTAGATGCAGTAAGATCCATGCAATGAAATGGGCATGAAAGTCTAATTACAGTATGATATGAAAGAAATGTGTGAGCCTTAGTTAATTGATCTGTGAATCACAAATTGTACTGAAGGCCTTGTACAACAAATTGCTAGCTTCTAAGCACTAGGAAAGTAGATAATACAACACAAAAAATAGACCACATAATATGAACGTACACATAACATTGAGCAAAACCCGCCTAATAAAGAAAGTAGTCATACAAAAGATAACGGCAAACTAACAGGTGCAGCTATTCAGTATGATGTTCCAGTTCATATTTCTCAACATGTGTGAACTGTCTGTAATTCTTTTCATGATGAATCCGTAGGCTTAGTAGTGATACACTATATTGAGTTCACTCAGCATTTAGGGCCTGATCACGACCTCGGCGGTAACCCTTAAATCCGGCGGTAGCGCTATTACCGCCGGATTTAAGGGTCCACCGAATCAGGGCTTCGGCGGATTTCGCCCCAGCTCTTGGCTGGGGGGAAATCCGCCGAAAATTCACGCTATTACCGCCGGCGGGAAATCCACCGGCGGTAAGAGCGCGAATTTTCCCCATTGAGCCCAATGGGGACTGGGGCATTCCCAAATGGGCTCAATGGGGAATGGGGACTTCCAAGTCCGTCCAACTCGTGATCCCGCGCTATTAGCGCCGGGGCTATGGCGGTCGCGCTAATAGCCCCCGCGCTAATAGCGTTAGCGTTACCACCGAGGTCGTGATCAGGCCCTTAGTTTTTTTTTTGCTGTTCCTGGTAAAATGGAGGGCGTGGTCCCGAGTGTCTCGGACGCGGTCCCGAGTGTCTCGGGCACTCGTACGCATACATTAAGCACTTGAAGCATCGAGAATGACATGTTTCAGCTGACAAAACCGTGAAGACGAAGCTGCAGGAAAAACACCCCACAATCTCCATCAGCCAGGGAAATTCCAGGCACAAGAGCTGTGCTGCTTATTGATTTCCGTGATGCATTCAATGAACTAATGATCAACGATTTCCGGTTATTATTTCGCTCATTGTTCAATTGTGTTCCCCTTCTTTTTAATGTCTCACCCCGGGCACACTCATCACTAGAGGAGGATGCACGTGTGCATTACTCTTGTTCATCTTATTTGTTTCGATGTTTCATTACATTGACGTTCCCGAAAATAACGAGCCTTGTTTATGTGAAAGACGCGGTCATAACACATGCATTTCTATTATGCCTGCATATATTCAATGCAGTGTCCTATTTACTGCACCCAAGGTAATAAACAACAGCACTGAGCATCAGTGGCTACACAGAGCCCAAACCATCAAGTGACATGCTTTGTCTTTTCAGAGAAGCCCTCAGTGGCTTATTAAATTCCGTAGAACCCGTGCTTTATAGCCTTTTCGTTTCTCCTGCGTCCCCAGTGCTACGCAGAGTTTGGCTATATTTGCTCAAAACGAGAATTAGAGCACACATGACACTACCCTGCACCCACCAGTCACAACTCTTCACAATGTAGCTTATTTTAATTTGTTCACAATTCTGAACTCTTCGAATGAGAGGTGTTCTGATTGATAACCATGCGCGAGAGGCTGCGTGCAGTAAGCACCTTGGGATCCTAGCAGATGGGATCATAAAAGCATACATTGCATTGGCGATGGACTGAGGGGGACTAAGACGTCACAAGTGTATGCTCATGAAGTCAAGTTGCAAGGGTATCTTCAGTAGCTAACAGCAATCACTTCTTAAGCAGGCAAAAATAAATATTGTAAGTAAATTAATTCTTAATTTAAAAATCACAATGGCTAGTCCTAAGAAATTCAGTTATCAAAGGAATATACACGACAATGTGAAATAGACCAAAATAAAAGCAATTCAATGGGCTGCCATTACAGAGTTGGGGCCCGATTCATGGAAAAGTATGCATACATCCCGCAATGCCTGTGCGCCTAGAACAACCCTGCGTGAGGCAGTGTGCCGAAATTACACTGCGCTGTGCGTATTCATGTAATGCCTCACTTAAATGAACCGTATTTGCAAGTCGTGGCCAGAACGCCACTGACACGCCCCCACGCGATTCCAAAACAGCCCGAAACAGCTACATTTGCGAGATCACCAGATGCGCATACATGCACTCTGTAAACATTGCGCACGGTCCCCCACATCTGTCAGCGGCAACCAGACAACATGTGTAAGATGTATCCTAACTCAGTTGTCACTTGGTAAAATCTGCATGCAAACCCCTGTAAACCATTCCTGCACATACGAGCACCGCTAACTAGGGTTGGGACACCGTTTGCATGCACGCACCCCTAAATCCTACATGCAAACTCACCAAAAGAGTTGCAAATACTTGCTTTAAGCAAGTCACTTTTCTAAGTCGCTGTTACGCTGTGGAGAGACTGTCGAACATCTACTGGACCACTGGAAAAAGACAACTGGTGCAAGCCCCGCCCCTTTACCCACAAACCTTCAAAAAGATTGAACGCACGCTTTTGAGCGCACGCTTTTAGCAAATTGCTTTTCTAAGTCGCTGTTACGTTGTGGAGAGACTGTGGAACACCTACTGGACCATTGGAAAAAGACAACTGGTATACCCCATGCCACTGAAGGACTGTCAAATACTTGCTGATATATAATAGTGTACATATATACAATTGTAGAGTCTAAATACTCCCTTTTTCTGTTATTCAGGTGCAAGCCCCAGAAACCATCAAAAAGATTGAGCGCGTGCTTCCAGCAAGTCGCTTTTACGCTGTTAAGTTGCTTAACGGGACGCGACTTTAGACCTTAGTAAAAGGTTAATAGCAAACATACTGCTAAAAGGATAGGCTGGCTCCAACTGGGATCGGTAGGCTGTTAGTGGCAATGATGACGCTAGAAGAAACGTAAGTTCAGATACGTTTTTATCCCCTGTATGAAAAATAGAACTACGAATTTGTTGTGAATTCGTTGAGTAACGTGTATAACGACTAAGGTATTGCACGCGATGTATACTGTAGCCGAGGAATGAATGCCGAGGAATTAATACGGAAAGTTGTTCAGCGTAGCTTTTGTCTCACTAAAGACTGTCATTTGAGTACTTCCTGACACATACAAGTGTATGTATCTTGAATGCTAATCAGTAATTGTTGTAAACCATTGATAGAACCCGGAGAAGGTGAAAAGCACTCTGGTTGTAGTAGTACGTGACCCTAAAAAGGTCAAATGAGCCAGCGGAAAAGCGGAATCACATTAGAGTTTAAAGAGTTTGTAAATAGAGTCTACTTGCCTGAATACTAGAACAATTGTACAAATTAAGGAAATGTCAAACTTCACGTCTATAGAGTCAGCACCTCCGAATATCCCGTTAGCAATACGGAGATGTCGTACAGTATGTAGCCCAAAGATAATTAGTAAAAATGACACAACTATTAATAATAAAAAGCTGCCATCCTATTTTCCAAAAACTATGAATATTGACCGAAGCGCAGAGAACCTCGCTACAAATTACATTGTAAGTCAACTTAGTAAATCACTTAGTTGCCTAGGATCTAAACTCATAGGTGTAGTTATTACCCGTCCTCTTACAAGAACAGATAAAAGAAGCAGTATAAACTGTCTTGACACAATGAAAGTGGAAGCAATCACTGAATATAAACCCGAAGACCATGTGAAAGAGATGTCTCGCACTAGATATAATGTGAAAGAGAAAACATTGCTGGGAAAAAATTATATGAGCCTGACGGAATTACTGGTTCATAAAACACCAGTACTAAATGACGTAGTGGAACTAAGGGCATCAATGAGTATTGACTTGGAAATGGATGTGTTAGATGTGTCAGATGTAGAATATATGAGCGATGAGCAAGACATAACATCGACGCCATGTACATCTGATGTTGAACTAGCAATGTTTTTTGAGGAAAGCAAATCGCTAGCTCCACCTGTGTTACCACCTAGTGTTGAGAGTTTACTAAGAAATGCACACATAGGCGATATTAATACATCAAAAACATATAATGAACAAGATGCTTCCAATGAGAAGGCCTTAGAAGACATGCAAGAATATAGTGTAAGCAGCATGAGATACAATGACATGTTTTGGTCATTAGATAATTTGTTAACAATGTTAGTGGCAAAGTGCGAAAGCCTTGAAAAGAAAATAGATGTTCAATCCGCGCTACTATTAAAGAGACAAAGAACCCATAAAACAGTCAGAGAAATTGGCACAGGCACTGAAAAAGACACCCAAAAACCACATTTAATGAAACTGAAAAATTCCTAGACGCACCCCAGGTCCCCCGCAAAAGACAGAACCGCAACAATTGCAACTGCAAAAAGAGGGTGGTAAAACCATGGTAAAAAACAGAAAAAACGGTTAAATCTCGAGTTGTAATTCAAGCCTTTATGTATCCTAAAGGGCAATATAGCAGATACCAGACTTATGGTATTAGTAAAAAGAACAGTTGCTACTTTGAAGTTAAGCGAGCACCAATACTAGAAACCGAATCTGAAGTTACACCCTCTACTCCTATCCAAACCCAGATAACTGACAGTGGTGCAAGTAGTGCCTGTCAGAACATTAAAACCGGATAAAATGTGGTGAACTATGAGAGAGGCATAATAGATACACACAGAAAGCTGGGTCAAAAGAACCATGTGAATACCAAAGATACTGAGTTAAATGCTTTGTCTAATCCTGTAAGACCGTTACATACCCCGCGGTCGTGCACTCAGAGGAATCTAGATGAGCTGTGGGCTCTTAAAACTATCCCGTCAAATGAACCAAATACTAATCAAACCCAATCGATGTTAAACTTAGCAGAACTCCACAAAGCATTACAAGTTAAAGCACTTTCACATAACTACGAAATGACTCTGTTAAATAGAGAAGCTGTTCTACGCGTATTCCACATGATAGTTCTTCTGCGTGGAATAAGCTCACATGATATTAGAAATGTTGACCAAGTAGAGAACACAAAGGAATATATAACAAACGTTTGGTTTAGCGCTTTATCTACCCTTCATTTTGTGCTAAGATTTGAGGATAGGAGGGAAGGAAATAGGAAAAGAGAGAAAGGGAGAGGAGGAGAAAACAGAGAGTAAGCAGTCAAAAAGAGTGGAGAAGCAAGAGGGGAGAGTGAATACAATTGCAGAAGTCAGTAGTTACACATAATGTTGCAAATCCAGGATACAGGATGAAGATGGTAACCACATGATTCAGGTCCACCATGAGTACAAGATGCAAAGGAAGTCCAGCATGAGAGTTGAGAAAGGGTGACGCACCGTGTATCACTGAAGTCATAAAAGTCAAATCCGACTTCCTTGAGGCTCCGGCGATCGGCTATAAGGACGAGCAAGCGGTTCTTCTTGGAGACCAGCAACGTCTGGCACCGGGAGCCCCAGCCAGCTACCGCTTTCTGTATATCTTCTAGAGGACGCTACTCTGTTCTGCCTCCAACCAACATCCAAGGCAGTTTTTCAACCCACTCACCAATAGTGTTTTCCAACATCCCTGGGGACACCAACATTAGAAGATGCCACAAAAACATTTGGGATCCAGATCTAGAACCGGCCCCCTGCTGCTGCCTAATACTAACTCCGCAAGCAGAAGGCCAACCAACAACCTAGCTTCCACCCGAAGCCGACCAACAGAGAAACAAACCCAGAGGCCCAGATGAAGGATTTTCAATCCAGAAGCCGAAACGCCTGTGGTTCAAGCAGAAGAAACTGCTAATATACTCCACAAGAACTCCATAGGGGGCGTAGACCAGTGGTTTGGTACTCTGTGGAAATACTTTTAACCCACCCATGATCTGAGCAACCTAACAAGTTTCAGCTCTACAAGTCAATGTAGAACTACTAAACTAGTTTGAATTTTTCATTTTTCTTCTTCTTTCCAAAGAAAAAATGCATATACATCAACACACCCTTACTTTTGATTAATACAAGGGGACCTATGTATAAGAATGCAGACTAGTGCTCCAGTATGTGCGAATAATGCCATTTTGTGTCTTTGGCCATTCCTTTGCAACAATGTGAATAGGATGTAATATTTACTTCACAAAGCAATAATAACACACCCTTTATTCATACATTGTGATGTGGTTTAGTTCTGTGTAAAGAATCACATTAACCATATTCTGTTCATCTATTGTACTATGAATATGCTAGATATAAATCCAGTCCTGGGTAATGGCTCTGCTGAATAAAAGCAATATGTTTTGAGCACGAAAGCAACGGCTCAGGGTATATAATTTGGAATTCATATCCAGAATAAAATAACCCGATGGTTTGGATATTCAGCTTACTTTTGAAGCACTATTAGAAAACAACACACTGATACAGCACAGTAGACCACTCTAAGCGAGACTAGAGTGAAAAGCAATACTATGTGGTAGGAGCCCCCCACCCCTTTCTTCGTTAGTTATAAAAGTCAAATCCAGCATTGGCCACAAGACGGTGATGGTGAAACCAGAATGTATCAGGACAGACCCCTGCAGAAGTAGGCTGGAGGGGAAGGGGAGGGGAAGCAGGATAGAAGAATAAAGCAAAACAGGCAACACCTGGACAACAGGAATTGCCCTTTCTTCGTCTGCCCTTCGCTTCAGACGCCTGAGTGAGAGACACCCTTGATCTAAGAGTTAAGAGCAGGAAGGAAGAGGCAGGGCTAAGAAGGTGGGCGGGGCTTAGACCAGGTGTTGCGGATAGACACAATCGTGTTGCAGAAATAACTCCACAGGGAATTGCACAGATCCTGAAAAGGAGTAACCCCTGCCTGTACTGTAGTGGGGGAGGATAGGGAATGTACTAGCTCAAATAATTATCTGGGCTGATTAAGAGCAGTCTCCACCCTACCAGAGTAGAACCTGGTCTTGGCAATCACAATGGCCCTATGAAATAAGATAGTGGCCTGGCATAGAAGCACACGGTTGACTGGTGGTAGGAGCCCCTCCACTTTTGCTCATCTTGCTGCTTAAGCAGAGCGTTAGCTCACCATCAAACCATCTTAAGCTTCTTTATGTTTTTTTCATTTACTGTTTGTGCTCTGTTTTGTACTTACAAATCAATAAACACATATTGGGAAAAAAAGAAATGCACACAATAATAATGACACTACATGCAGCATTCAAATCCTTTTCCAAGTCTGATATTTTAACAGATTTGTATTTATTTTTTATTTTTTACTACAATAGCAGCTTGTTGTGGGGCATGAACCACATATAAACGTGCACGTGGCAACCCAAGTACCATATGCAATATATATAAACTACACAATGAGGAATACTATTTGATAGCATTCTTTCATCATTTCTACCTCGCTATTCCTTTACTTCCTGAGATTCTATTTGGAAGGGACAGGATGAGAACACGGAGACGTCTAGTGATCGTATATTCATAGGAATGATGCAGCAGAGCTATCCTTAGCTTACTTGACTATAACTGTTTCAGACAAAAGAGCTACCTCTCAAGCTACAGAACTAGTAGAGGTTCAAACAACATATATCCCCAAGCTTACAGCTGTGTTGGCGGTTATCGCTTTAGTCGACTTAATAGCCTAATAACAAGGTACCCGGAATCCACGCTATGGATCACTAAATGGACCACGGCAGCCAAGACATGACAGTCATGAAATTAACACCTATTGGCAAAAGCAGCAGTTTTGGCTTTTTTTGTATAGGCCTGGGTAAGCATTTGTAGACACATTAATAGTGGCAATACCTGGCAACATCTCGAAAATGGTGTTAATATCTAGTAATATGATGCTAGTGCCTGACAAAGGATTATGTAATACATATACAAACCCACCATTACTGGCTTTGCCAATACTTGGTATTGACAGGATTTCAGTGCAAAGAATATAAGCAAGGACACCACAAATATTGCTTATAAATCAAGTGGCTGAAGGCATGTTTGGTTAAGGGATTTCATTTCACCCGTAGCAATTTGGCAGCTACAATATGTTCTTGCCTTTCAGAAGGTTGCTTGGAAATTGCATTAGCATGCACTCAAAAGCACAAAGAAATCACAGCAGTTTGTGTTTTTGACAGGAAAAGGCTGATAGTGGATGGGCGTTCTTATCGGGATTAGCATGGCCGTTGGAGGCCAGTGGGTGGGTAAAAAGCAAAACAACACCCAGAGTCTGGATTTCGCTACTCACGTCCCATCTATCACTTGTCCTCACTTTCCATGCCAATAGTTATGGCTTTAACGGCAATACTTACAGTGCCACCCCATACACAAAACAAAAAAGTGCCCTCTATCAAAAAAACAAATGCTGTCATTTGTCGCTAGTCAGAGTCCCAAGTCAGCATCATCTAGGAATACTTTGGAAATACATATCAACTTGCAATTTTCAGAAAATATTCACTGGTTTTCTCAAAATACGAGTTTTTCATTTGCAACAAAACATTTTCCCATAGAGCATCAGCATGTCAATTTCTAAAAATAAGCATCCATTTTGCGACTCAATAACACCCTTTCAATATTAACCAACGTCTTTTGAACCCACACACCAAGTTGTTATTCCTGAAAGTGGACCGTTGTAACTAAATATCAACGTATTATTTTCAGAAAGGTTAGGAATGTATTACTCAAATTAGAGCCTGTCGTTTCGTCCCAAGTAGCAGCTTTTCATTTGCAGTGAGGAATTTCATTTTGTCTCCAAACAGTACCTGGTGATTTTCTGCAGCTATGCTATAATTTCTGAAATATAAGCTATTCATTTTTTGCAAATATACTCATTAACATTATTGTTTCCTTTGTGTATATCGTTGCTTTGTACTGTCGTTTTGCTTTTTCATATCTAGTGCCATTGCATAGGGTTAGTTATAGATGGTGGCTTTATGGTGTATGACTCCACAGGGAGGAATGGAACTAATCTACGTCTTTCCTCCATTGGGAAAGAACCATCTGATTTGTTAAATTGTATCTCAGTGACTCTATTTTGATGTTTGTGAGAGTTAAAAAAGACAATATTGTTTACACCCTGCTTCATCTCTTTGTTGATGCCCTTCAAATTAACCAATAACTTATTCCAATCCTTCTCTTCACGGCAAGGATGCTTGGTGGCTGCAAAACCAGATAGGTTCCTCTCAAGAATAGTGCCTATGAAGGAATCTCACGAGAACTCAAAAGGATTTTTTTTTTTTGATGAGTGAGAAAAACATTCTTAACTGCTCATATCACTTGAAGGGAAAATAACTCTCTCAGGCCAAGAGATTTAATCGACTCTGCAGAAGATCTGCTGTAAAGGGGAATTGGTCCTCGATACCAAGCAAAGGTGAAATAGATCATGCTATTGATCTGCAACTGTTCCTATTCTAGCATCTGCAAAAGAAGCAAGAGGTTGTAGCCTCTACCGTCAAGGTCTACAAAACAAAGATCCAGTCCATATCTGTTCATGGGATCACATTTTATGGCTATGTAATCTGTGCAAACTGTCAGTACATGGGAATGCCTTTATCAAATGATCCATCATCTATCCAAATTTCCTCCATATACATCTATATTCATGGTGGCAGGATTTACCAGAAATAGCCAAGATGAGACCAAATCTTCTATGTGTAATAATGTGGGCTGGTGAGTTTGTAGGAGCTTAGAGTGAGAGCCAATCACACATTCCTGGTGTAACAGGATTGCACACTGAGTCTTGGAATATACTTGCAAAAGTAATATTTTCCAAATTGGTTTATCCAGTGGTTTGGGAAAGACCAGAGGCAAGAAGACAGGCATTTATGAAATGGATGAACAGCTGTTTAGAAGACTGTGAGAGGGTTGTGTCTCCTGCGGTACAATGTTTAAATCATTCCTGGATTAAAAAATGCAGTCCTACTGTCTGACACCAGTATGTTATTGAAGACATACTGCTCTGCTACAGGACAAATCCTGCCACTGTGAAACTTGCTGTGGAACAATATGTCGTTTTAGCACAGAAGATAAGACAAAGACAAATATAAACTGTGCAAAATCTCAGCAATCTCAAAGTACATTCTAACAAGCATTACCCTGAACTCCTAGAAGATAAGACAAAGACAAATATAAACTGTGCAAAATCTCAGCAATCTCAAAGTACATTCTAACAAGCATTACCCTGAACTCCTAGAAGATAAGACAAAGACAAATATAAACTGTGCAAAATCTCAGCAATCTCAAAGTACATTCTAACAAGCATTACCCTGAACTCCTAGAGCAATTGTGCCTTAATATATGACTCGGTTAATTCAATATACCTGGGAATAGATGAGCAGAGCGGAATGCTTTAATAAGTATTTCATTTCTAATATCAAATTAGCACACTAACTGCGTAATAGGTGGGCAGGGTGCACAAATAAGCTATAGCGAATTAATCATGTCTAGAATTTCTGCAAATAATGTCATCACACATGTATAGGTTAGACTTGAATGATTTTTTCAGATTATTTAATGAACAAAATATTGATTGTGCCATTCTGTTGTTTATACCTACATTGATAACTATTTTTAAAGGGTATACTAAGTGTAATAACAAAAAAGAAACTCAGCTGAACGACCCCAGTGTTGTGTATGTTGTTTAATAATTTGCACAATCCTATCTTGATATGGTGTATCATAATTGTGCCTGTTTCAATCCCAAGGCGAGAGACCAGTTCATATTCACCTTGGTGCCCTGGAGCCAGTCCTCTGCAGTCTCCGAGCATAAACAACAGCCACCCAATAAGTAAGCATTTGGACCAGGATACCATCAAATAAGTCAGCTTAAATCAGAAATAACCTTTGTTAACTTATCAGTTTAACACTCATCAAGCAAAAGTGTAAGGCTTCTACTGAGTACTTTGACCAGCTGGAAAAGACACCTTTGCAGTCCCTCCTTTTCCCATGAAGACACCTTTGGTTATTTATGGATGCTGTGTATCAGGTGTAGGATTCTCTTATCTACGTGCCTGATACAGATAGACTCGGTCATTATAGAGCTCCGGTACAGATACCTGGTGAAGACACTGTTCCAAGATTTCGAGGCAACACTTTATTTTACTGCCACTTTCTTATGCCTGGAATATATTTTGTACTAGGCCTTTATCATCTCTTCAGATCACTCTACGATCCCTATCCTCGCCAGCAATTCAAATAGTAGTGCTATCAATGGCCTAAGTTAGTTCCAACTTGCCCACATCAACAGCAGTTCAATTAGACATGGCCTGATGCAGAGCATATATAGGAGATAAAGAAGCAAATCAAGACACATTAAGCAGCAGGATAGAGAGGGGCTCGTCCACGTGGAAGCTGGAAACTGAATGGGGAACAGAGCGAAATGATGTAACTGGGTGGTATTCACTGTTTCTATCCTATGCAGTACCCACAACTCTTGACACTTGTGACACTCTTGATTCCTTGCAAGCTGTGTATAACTACACACATTTTGTGGGGTGTGAACATCTACATTCTGTTTATAAATCTGTATTCTATCCTTTTACACCAGCATGTTTATCAGGATATTCCAAAATAATATTACAAACCATACATATTTTAAATCAAGCAGCGTTTGTCTGAACAGTTGTGGGTCATGTTGCACACCTGTAAGGATTGTACATCTTGTGGAGTTTGTGAATCCAGCTTTACTGAAAATGGCCCTGCCTTTACTAAGATGTCTGTCTCACATGGGTGTGGTGGACATTCAGCTATCTATATTTGTTGGTCTTGTTGCATGTGCTTTTTTCAGCAAGTCTTGATTCATATTCTCTTGGGTCACGGACATTCCTGGTTAATATCAGGCTATCTATTGCAAGGGGCCTAGTCCCATTCAGTTAAATGCTGGTCTTACTCTATAATACCACATTTCCATGTACAAGAATGATACACAATCTATGTACCTAAGCACACAGTGCTCACCATTGTAAAGTGCTAGCATCAGCCACTGAACGATCATAAACTTCCACAATAATCTATGCCTATCACTTCCATAGTATACATGTCTCTTGGCATGCCCTAACAATATTGTCCTAATCAATGTTGGACATGAAAAGAAAAGGAACCTTTCCTTGTCTATTGTGTCAACATTGTATTGTTCTGATTAGACGGCACATTTTACATCATCGTCATACATAAAAGGGTTCTTGAAAAACTTTGTAGCATGCAACTTGACAAACGTGATATTAAATGCCACTGTCACTTAGATTTATTACGGAATGTCCATGAGAAAAGCCAAAGTTCAATTGCCTGAGCATTGATATGATACGGTAAGTCATTTATAACGCACCGGTACACAAGTGTTTTTAGGCGTGAGCATTTCAAGCACTAGTCCAATGGCAGAACAGTGAGTCTCAGATCTCTCTGTCCACTATAAGAAAAATAGACACACTTTTACCCAAATGAAAACTGTTGACTTAGAAGTTGTGAAAAACCCCAAATGTAGGGGTCATTCACAAAGGTCCCTGCAACAATGTAAATCTTTATGGGTAGATAGATTATCACCACTCTCACCATTGGGAATAAACAATTAATACAATCAGAACTGCTTTATTTAAACAAAATGAACACTATTCAATCACATGTGTCTATGTGTCTCTTACATATACCAGTAACCACCTCTTTCAGTTGAATATAACATGTTAGCAATGAACTGTTAATTTCCCACTACCTTAACTTTGTCATTTCTCTGACTGAATGACTTATAATCCATGTATTTCTTTCTGTTTATTTACCTTGGATGTTATATTCTGACCTTTCTGGAATTATATGTACCTGATTTTGACAACAGCAGCATTTACACAGAACCCTTTCAACTTTTCCAAACACAGTATCTATTAATTTGCACGGATTGATTGGCACATTACATAAACATTCTTCAGAATGTCAGTGGTTGGATCCCACTGAGTTTCTTACAAAATGTGGTGAACTGTGGTGTACACGTCTAATTTCACATAACTCTAGTGTCAGTTGGGCATCTGCAACCTCTGACGCTGCTCCATGACACAGGTAGAGCAGGTGCTGCGGATTGGTATACTGGTGCAGCAGGACATAGATACATGCTATGGTTTTGGCATGGAGTTTGCGAAAGGGGAATCTGATCAGAAGATCACCCTTTCATGGATGGAACTATCCATATCATTTTATTATTCAATAAAAATCAAAAAGACTTTGCACCCTTGCCACATGGCAATTCCTCACACTCATTAACCCAGAGTCCGTGAACAGAGATCTTTTTTAAAGGGAGCTGTAATGGGTTTCTTTATGGCTTTCCTTAAATAGGTCTGTTCTCTCATAATAACCTAGATAATCCCTGGAATTACAACTTTATACACACACAACACAGAGCTGAAAAGAAATGAGTTTGTCCCAGGTTCACTGCAGACCGGAAAACAACAGCCTTGCCAATGCTTGATTAAAATAAAATATCTGCCCATGCAGATTAAAACAGTAATGCATTCCTTATTTTAAGGTCTCACATATTCTTTGCACATATGTAATTACAATAAACTTCTAATTGCCTTTATAAAGACATCACTTTTATATTGCTGATACATATTCTTGATTGTGAATACTGTTGGACAAAGAACTTTAGTATTTTGTTCATACAATTACAGGTATTGATATTCTCCAAATAACATAAACAATGGTGCCAGTACTTTGGCTTTCAGTACACTGTTCGAGTGCAGCAAGGCACCATTTTAAATGACTTCAGAACGTATTATCTCTAGGAAAGTGGCTTTCAGCACACTTGTGTATGAATTTAAAGTTGGTCCTAAATCCTTGGGCATTGAAAGTACATGTTGCCAATGTAATATCAAAGGAACGTTCACTGTGTGGTGAAATCCACGCTGTATGTCGTGTGCTGTCTCTAAAGCGAGAAGGTAATTACCTGCATTTTGCAGGTGCACCTTTGTGTAGCAATTGAATAAAAGCACAACACATGAATGAAGCGAGCTATTATTCCAGCGCCTTTCAATTTACATTCAGGCTGTCTCAATTTCTCTTTTATTTTCCCCTGCACGAGGTGAGCTGAAAGATTCCTTGTAATTTGAATAGAGTGGGCAGCAGGGGGGCTGACTGGGGAGTAGAGCAGTACCTGAAGGGGAGTAAATCTCATTCACTTTCTTGACAAAAGAAATGACCCCCTACAACAGAAATGGGTGTGGTATGGATGTGCACATTTTGGGATGGAAGGGGCATTTGCAAGCATGATCATACACATCCATTACTCACACACACGGTGTGCTTTATAATGCCTGTAAACGACAATCACCCCTTGCACCTGTTTGCATAGTCACAGGGTAAGTCACAATAGGTGACCTCATACTGATACTGTGCATTTTATTAACACGGGCAGCAGTAGGATGAGCTGCTACTATGCTACATGCATTTCCATGACATTGGAATGCATTTATTTTTTTTATTTTGATTTTGGAAACACAAACTTGCAGAAACAAGAAGCCCTTGATACAGTAACACTTTTGCTGCCTTTTACTGTTTACTATTTCGAACATACCACATACGAAAGGACATGGGTTGGATGTAGCTGAGTTACCACTGCCAATCTCCTTCGTACCCCTGACACTTTCCACGCAGGCGTAAAACTATGGGTGCTTATGGAACTGCTTTGGCTTTGCACCTGCTGAAGACCAGGTAGAATCCAAAGGAATCTATCAATAAACGTTTCCGCAACTTGCAAATTGCAGGTGGCTTTTAATTAATCTCAAGAGGGAGAGCAAAACGAAAAAGTACAATTGAGTTTCCTTCACTTTACTTTTTCTTTTTGCCCTCTTTCTTTTGAATGATGAAAATTGCATCCAGGCGATCAAACAGCATCTAAGTGCTAATGTTGGTGGTACCTAAGACGGAATTAATAACATGTGAAGTATATAAGATAGAAACATTCACTCCTGTGATATTGCCTAAATGAGACCCTTTTAAAGGATTATTTTCTGAAATGGTAGGAGCTCCATTTAAAGGAATATTTTCTGAAATGTATCAGAAAAACGTGTACGTGTGTAAGATCACTGCAACAAAACACTGCATTGAGTGTTTTATTTCAAGGAATCTTTGTCAGCTAAAACAAGAATTTAATTTTCTATCTCTTTTGGAAAAACAGCAACACCAGCTTGAAGCTATTAACCATGTCTGAAGGCAACACTTGTTTTACTTCAAAGGTTTGCTATAAAAATGTCTCACAGTATTTCAACCCACTGATTGTAGAAATATTATAACCTTGAAACTCTCATGGGCTTAAACTGCATTTACAATAGACACTTAAACAGGGAATTCAGGTGGTTCTGATTTCAGGTGAATCAATTTGCCAGGCCAACCTGACGCAACTAGAAGGACAATTATGGAATGGAATCAATTAACATAAATTAATAAACAAGCAAACAGAGCAGTTAGAGTTTTGAGAAATATGTATTCACATATAATTATCAGTGGCATACAATAGTGAAGATGTGGTATAAAGTATTAAGTGGCAAGACAAAGATCTATAAATTAGAATATTGCATGTTATATGGGTCTGTCCTCAGGAAACCTAAAATCACTGGAAATCATCGAAAATAAGACTGCAAGATGCATACTAAACTTCAAACCTTATGACCATACCACTCCCACTCTAAAAACACTCAACTTGTTATCAATTACAATTAAAATAGAACTAAAATCCAAAACATTACCCACTATACCATCCACTCTTTACATTTAGATGTAAGATCAAAGGAGATCGCAATTATGGCAGCTTGCTCCGGATAATATTTAGGAGACATGTCCTGGCCTACCACCCCGATGGTGAAAATAATTGATTCAGCAAGGGGAAGCTGGTGCATCAGGTGATGATAGCTTTGCTGGCTGGAGCTGAAAAAGGTATGCCTTCTAGGTAACATGTCAATAGAAAAAGTAGTGGTATCTTGCTCAGGATTTATTTGAAATGTTATGCCCTCATTTCTTTGTAGGTATATAGACAGGCCTAAGTGTCATGCCTGTCAGATCCTCTCATGCTCATGCTCGGCACCCTGCACGTACAGCCCAGAGATCAGCCAGACCATTTTTTATACTAGGTGGTGACACTGGGGGAAGTTTTCTGGCAAACGCATTCATTCCCGCTAATCCCTGTAAGACTTCTATCGTGCTTTTCTCCGCTGCCTACCTTCTGCCTTTCCCGAACGGACATTCCATACCGCGCATACCGCTTACTAATTATTCCACAGGTATGCGTGAGTATCACATGATGGTACGTCATCGCGCTACTCACGATCCCTCATCAGCTGACTCGCGCTACTCACGCGCCCTCATCAGCTGACTGGTACTTAAGCGGAATCCTCCCGCGATACGGTGCTTCTGATAGTTGTTCTTTTGTCAGCGTTACGAAGCTCGGTATTCTACTATGCTTCCCAGCAGTTTCCAGACTGCTCTTCCTCTTGCTGTCAGCCGGACCCATGCTGCAACTCCAGCTAACCCAAAGCCGCGGTCCTCTGGCTCCTTGCAGCAACTCATAGCGGCTCAGCTGGTTATTCTATTCTCCACGTCCAGGGTACCGGATCCTCTCCGTTCCTCCTTCATCTTCTCCAGTTATCCTGTCTCCACAAGGGGGTGAATATAGGTGAGAACTGAGTCCTGTGTTACTCTGCAATCAGTTCCTATCCCAGCCTCAACCTCCCTTAAAGGGCTCTGCTAGTCCCTGCCTATCCTGGACCTTCTTGTTCTAGGAATTCCTTAGACTTATTTCCAACCGGATATCCATCCATTTCAGCCTTCATTGCTTCAAGGATAGTGTACTGAACTTATGGACGCTATCTGGTGTGCACCAACCCGTCACTAGTGCGGCCCTCGTTCCGTTCGGGTTAGTCACCTTAATAACTTCCCTTTTCCTTTCGTTGGTTTTTGTTTTCGGATTCGGAATTCCTTTATTACAGTCCTCAGTCCATCTAGCTGCAGGTTAGTGTATTTCTAATCTAACCCATACCTAGTAATTAGTTCATGAAGAGTAGTGATTAAAACTCCTTGTCTTCTTTTCAGCAGACTGGTGATATCCTTTCCATATCTGGCCCTTTCCACTAATTAGTCCCTCAGGCTGTTTTTATCTAGTCTGAGAGTGACATTAGTTGGAAGGTTTTCAATCATCTAATTCCTCTTAGAAGTCATCCGGAATAGGTCATTGTGAGAAGCCCTCCGGGAACTCAACTTGCAAGTTAATGGGTGCTTTTACTGCCCTCGATGAGGCCAAATTGTTCAGTAGGAGTATGCACATGCACAGGCTATAACAGTGGATCTAGTGGAAGAGGTTACTGACCTTAAGAAGTCTGAAAGGCCTGAGGTGCTACAAAGATGAGAGAATTGAAGGACCTTAGACTGTTACCAAGTAATCCGGGGGCTCCATCCATAATGAAGGAACTGAGAGCATATCCCTGAAGATTGGCCTGAGAAATATAGCCAGGTGAGTGCTATATCCCTGAGGAGTGAGCTGGGCATTAACAATATTGGATTTCCAGATCTCTCACAGAGAATTGGCCTTGATTGTGGGTATACTATTATGCCTGATTCAGGCCGTGTTTACGGGTACATTACATTAGAGATGTAGAGGAGCAGCCACCTGCCCCTGCAGGAAGTCACACCCCCATACAACCTTTATGCTGGCAGCCTGAAATTGCGCAATGCATGACACCAGCAGTTGTGACTATTCCGTGTCAAATATTCCAGAAAAAGCATCCACTAAGAAAACCCCATCAGATGTATTCCTGAAGAGATGACAATCTCTTGTATGAAATCACTGAAAGAATATGAAAAAGAGAGAAAGAGAAATTGGTGACATCGCAAGAAATGAGTGTTATGCATTGAGGAGACTGGCTGAAGAAGAGAATGTATGGAGCTTATAGAAACTGATGACGAAGTAAATCATTGAGTAAACTTTCATATGCAAAATGAAGATTGCATGTGTGAAGAGCAGCAGAAAATGCAAATTGTTCAATAACTGTACAGATGAAGCAACGCAAGTAGACTAAGTAATCATAGAAGCTGGCTATACGTAGTGAATAGACTGCAGGCTGAGGCGCCATTATATAGCAGCTGGACATCAGTGTCACAATGTTAGTAAGTTCAAACCCATGAAAAGAATGGCTGAAAGCTGTGTCACAGCAGAGAATTAGCTGGGAGCATGGAAGAATAAAGAAGGGCTGTCTGGCCTGATGTGAATACTGAAGGCAGCCAAGACCGGTTATCTATTCTTGATCTCAGAGAACATGAGAAGATGAATCATCCCTTGTTAAGGTGCAAGGAAAGAACACAATGAGTGTCAAGTTTTATTAATTCAACACAATTAAATGCTGCAAAAAGGGCTGAAATGCAGTCCTCTGTCACGTGAGCCCAGGATGAAAACAGAATTGGGCATACAGTTCCAGAACTATGATAAGGGTATGCTCACACTCCCTTATATTCCCAGAGACGAATATAAATTGCAAGGCCAAGTTCAAAGACAATCTTCATGGAAGACGGCATTAGTGATGAGAGATGTTGGGTTAATTGGGTGGGGAGGTACAGTCCAGACCACCAGCTGACAACTGGGGTATGAGCTTACGTGCTGCTAGTGAGCTGAATGTTCCAGAAGGGCATGAGTGTGCCAATCAATTGTGTAGGGTCATATAATGAAAGGCTTTATAGTTTGTGAGCCAATGATGTACTGTGTTTCTAATAACTGTTGAAGATGATGTGCACCAGGGGTGGGCATGTGTTTTCCACCTGACTGTAGAGACGCAATCACAACCCGACCCCTTATTTAAAGTATACTTAGATTTTCCCCTTGAACCAACCACAACCCCTCTTAGGTTTTTCTTATTTGCCATGTAGTATGACATCACATATGACATGTTTTTACTATAAAAGTGTTGTTCTTTATGAAATGCTTGGAGAGAACGATGTGCAACGTCCATTGATGTCCGTTGTAACTCCCTGTTTTAAACAATTGATAATAAATTAGTAAAATAACTTTGCCATCGTCCTGAGTTGGTTTGATTATTGGTGGAAATAGTTACTCTGCTTCCCATTCAACTGCATGACATGCTACCCAACAAGGGCCTTAAATTCACATGGTAGCAGAGGATGGGTCAAGATCCATCGCTCAGTTATCTGCAGAGCTTTGGACGATCGGACATCCTCTGCCATCTAGCCGGAAGATTGTGGTGTTTCCTGTGGAGAGCGGCCAAATAGAGCTAGAGATTGAAGCGCCCAGAAACCTGACCCAAGGGGTTTTAGAAGAAGTCACACTCCAGCACTCCAGCAGGAGTCACAAGGCTACATGTGAACAGGTTCACATAAGGAGATTATTTAACTCCTGTGACAGGATTTTTGAATAGGGGCAAGGAGAAAAAGGGTGATCATAGAGTATTTTTAGTAAATGTCCGTCTGTGTTATGTATTGTGCTAAGGTGTTGAAAAGTGACAAAAGTTGTTAAGAAATTGAAACGAAGTTTAGGAGCCAAAAAGACTATCTAGGGAAGTGGTTTATACCAATCCAGAGATAGATAGAGATAATTGGAAAAATAAGAGGCTTGAGCGGCGATTGTTGGAGCACACTCATATTTGTTGTTTTAAGAATATTGAAAAGTGACAAAAGTATTTTACAAAACCTGGAAAGCATTGACAGTCAATTGAAACTCGTCACAATGGGAGACACTCCTCTGATGCATTTATGCAAGACATTGCCAAAGCACATACCCAAGCTAAAACAGTGTAGTGCTGAATGGGTGAAAGGCATGCCAAAAAGATGTTCATGCCATTGCCACAAGGGGATCCCTGTCAAAAGCAATACTGCAACACATGACCATATGCTTGCACGCTGCATACACAGGGAAGAAATTGGAGAAAAGATTAGCGATTCTAGAGCTCTGGAAGATGTACCAGGAAGAAAGGGAAGATCAGCCACCTGAGGAGTGGTTGCTTAATCAGTGTAAGGAGGAAGGTGTTGAGTCCTCAACTCCCCTTACCTCGCCTGAAGCAAAAATATGCTAGTGTAGAAGAAATAGGGTTGTACCCTCTAAAGGAACTGAAAGCGGCGACAGGGTATAGTAATCCCATATGCGAAACAACCACTTATAGCAGTGACGATAGTCCTGAGGAGAGTAAGAGAAAAGAGGAGATATTTAAGATCATGCAAAATAAAGTATAGAAGAGTGAGCGATCAAACACATCGACAGAATTAGAAAGATAGATTAAGAGATGGAAATGGGACAAGGACAAAGCTGATGAGGTAACGCTTGTGCAGAATGAATGGATGGGAGGACAGATATTACTCCAGCTAGATGGTAAAAGCATTGAGAAAGTAAGGCAAAGAGAAGATAAGGACAAACAGGATAGAAAAGACAGATCAAGAAAAGAGGTTGAAGAAAGACAAGCATAACAGAGAGAGCAAGGAGCTACAATAACAGATGTATCAGGAGGAGCAAGAGACAAAACATGACCAGGCAGAGGAGCAAAGAAAGTGCGACAATAGGCAGAGAGCAAGAGAAGATAGGGATAGAAAAGAAAGGAAGAGGGAGGAGGAGAAAGCACAGTAATTAAGGGACAGAAGGATACAGAGACAAAGAGAAGAGGAGGAAAGGAGAGCAGAAGTGAGGAGAGCAGAGCGAAGACAAGAAGAGGAGAGAATTAGAAGGGAGATGAGAAAACAAAGAGAATTAAATGAAGAGTTAGAACAAAGAAGGAGACAGCGGGACATTGACAGCTTTGTTCGTAAGGAACCAGTAGAGCCAAGCCCAGAAATACGATGCGACAGAATAGAAGAGTTTCTTTGGTTGAAGGGAGCAACATCAGGGGCATCTAGAGTAGCATTAGAAGAAGAAAACTTTGATATAGGAAGTATCAGAGACAGGATCAATAAGGCCTACCAAGAATTTAAGCAAGGTAACAAATCTGGAAACTGATGGAAGGGAGATCAGTCCCTAGTATTCCAATCGTGAAGCAAATAAGAAAATCCATTTAGCCTCAAGCACAGAGCCTTATCCTTAAGCAGGCTGAACATAGATAAGGGTGATGGGGATGAGAGTCACACTAGCTGGGGACTAGATAGGGAGGGAGTGCGTGTGCCCCAGAGGGAAGCCTGCAGACGGACAAAGAAGTAAGATTGTCCGATCTAAAGCGACCTAAGGATAAGATGCCAGATCCCATAGCATGTCCAGAGCATCCCAGCGGAACATCGTGTAGTGAAAAAGGAGAATCACTGCCATATGTGAGCAGGTTAACAGGTTAAAATTGCTACCTATAAGGAGGCAGACAGGGACAATTGTCCCTGCAATGGACAGACAGACGATGGGAGCTGACTGCGGGTCAGGGTTTTTGCAGTTAACGTTATTGGAAAAAGGCAGAACAAGACCACAGTACATTCCATGGCCACAGATGGATAAGGACAATTTTAGGTGAAAGCTCATGAGTTTAACTTTAGGCGCTGGAAAATTGATATATGAGTTAGAAAGAATGACAGGAGGAAACACACTAGCCATAGGGGACATTAAGGGTCTCTTGGCAGCTATTCTTGGGGAGAGAGCTGATGACATATGGAGGAGAGCAGGTTATTCAAGTGTGACAGCACAAAACACAGTGCACAATGGAGCGCCATTCAATAATTGTAGATCTGATGATTGGAGGGCTTTTAGGATGCAATATCCCGACACATCAGATATGGGTGCAATCATGACACGTAAGAAGAGGGATGATGAAGACCCTATTGCTTACATTCAGGACATTCAAGAGTGTTGGCAACTTTAAATACACGAGCCATGTTAAAAAATGGTGGCATTATTTTAACACATTTTATGTCACGGATTGCCCGAGCAAGTACAGCGGCAAATAAAGAAGCAAGTGGGAATGGAGGCGAAGCCATGGGCTGAAATACAATTGATGATAGTGCATCACTGTTGGCTCTTGCAGGAGAAAAACAAGAAGAAAGATGAGGCTAGGAAAATTGAGGAAACCAAATTAGTTCAGAAAAAAATTTGCCATGGAAGGGGCGGTATTGACAAGCGGAGAAGGATAGGGAATGCAGCAAGCAGTGGGTGGATCCCAGGCAAATAATCAACGCTCGATGAACCAACGAGGGAATGGGTTCTTGCCATGAAGCAGAGGTATAGGCTATAGGGGAAGGGGTGGATTCCAAAACAATCAAGGTGGGTTTCAAAATATGCAGAATGAAAATCAGAATGTGCAAGTAGATTCAACCAAGGGGGACTAGTCAGGCAGCCTCCCCCTGTATGTTGGACTTGTGGGATGGCAGGAAACATTGCACGTGTATGTGGGAGCCAAGAGAATGTACAGAACGGTCAATTCTCAAGAGGGGGGACAGCTTATCCTCCACCATGTAGCACACAAACTAGGAAAGGGTTTGCCCATGATCAGACAGTGTATCAGACACAAGCACCACAAATGCAGTAAACACTGCAACCAGAGCAAGTGCAAATGAATCTACTGCAAGGGCAGTTGCAACAGACCCCCATGCAGACACAGCAGTATGCAAACTCGGGACAATTACTGACAACTAGAATAGGAGGTTCTATTGTGGTAGCAGGAAATCCTTTCACAGGTACGGCGGTATGCATGCATCCACAATAGGACAGCTCACAGGGTGAATTGAGGTGTTGAGTACTATAAGTGGCACCAGACCCCCATAAGGAACCAAGGGATAGGTGACAAATCTTTTTCTTTTCTAGTAGACACTGGGGCTACTCGTTCATGTATACAAAAGGGAAAATATCCAATGTCGGGAACTGCCATAAATGCTCAAGAGTTCTCTGGAGCTAAGAATCACGTTCCTTTACTAATGAATTACCAGTCTCTATAGGAGAGTGTGACATGTCTGTTCCATTGTTGTATTCACTTCAAACATCAGTTAACATTTTAAGAAGAAATTTGATGACAAAGATTAACATGACAATTTAATTTACTGATGAGGGAATAGTGTGTCCACTCCCGGAATACACTACTTAAATGTGGTCGAATTCATACTGGCATTCACAGGGCAAATTACTCTGCAAGGCATTCCAGTAAAGCAAGTGGGAGTATAGGAGCACACCCGAAGTATAGTCATTCTTTTAAAGCAAAATTAATAGACCAGACTAGCTGGTTTTTAGATATTCAAGGTGCAAGGGAGGAAATAAGGCCTGGGCATAAAAGCCCCGTTATATACATAGAACAAGAAAAAGGATCTGACAATAGGAATCCTCCCGTCCCTCGCACACTATCAACAATCCACCAAAAATGGTGTTAAAAGTTTCTTGGTAGACATAAACACATGTAGAGTAATAGATTCAATAAATGTTGTTTCATATACACATGTCAAGAGAAAAGAATTTCAGAGGACGTGAATTACATAAAATACACTAAAAATGTTTAATAATATAATGTGATACTAGGCAAACATATTCTTCTTGAATCCAAGATACGAGATACTGTGGCTTTACGCGTTTCGAGAGAAGACCCTCTTCTTTACAAGCCTTACTTGGACTGTTGGTGATTAGTGGTTAATGGTGAAAGGGTGTGTTATCAGCAAGAGGGGATGCATTAAGAAACCAAACATTAGTGAATGTGGCTAAACAATAAATGAAAAAATAGTCACAGTTTTTTAGAATCTTTTGCAGTCCTGCACTTTCGGTTTCCCATATTTAAATCCATACGTGTTCTCAATAGTATATCCATCAATACCGATCTATACAACATGTGAGTCAATAACAGTCTTTGCTTATGCAGGGTAAACACTAATCAAATAATTCAAAGAGTTATGTCATACATATTTATATTAGTCAAAATTTGTATTTGTCCATAGGTGGTGTAAATGACACTCAATTGTTTCATCTGAAATGTATACATTTAAAATTAGGAAGTTAGCCAAATGAAAGATGTTAGCATATATATATATATATTTTAAGTAGTTCCATATACAGGCCTGTTCGAACACACACTAGTTACAACTATAATACAACCACATGTGCAGGTTGTAGGGCACCCTATTCTACGAACTTTGAATATATGTATAGACACCCTTGAGAACACAATAGCTATAAACTATAGGCAACGGGAAGTTAAACTGATTAGGACACTATGGTGTAACTATGATACTTGTTACTTCTCCTCGTCTATGTACAAATATCTACTTTCTATATGTTCTCCTGTATATAAATATGCTTATCTTAATGTGAATGGCAACATCCAATTATTGAGTAACCCAAAATGCTGTACCGATAGCTGCACTTTTTTGAATGGTTAATCTGTGATAATTTTGTGATATGACTTATCTACATGTATTTTTGGTTTTTGCCAGGCCAAGATGAATCTAAGAACTAGGGAATATTTTTTCTCTGAATTTTCAAAAATTGTCCAACGCATGCGCTGTCCATGGGTGCTTATAGACAGATTATACTGTTAAATTGAAACAACTACATTCACATTTTCCAAATTCTAGAGTTTTATATTCTTACTACATCCAATGCATTTTCTCCCGTTCCACATGTTCATTCACTATATTCGACCGATATATTTCTACAATACTATTATGTCACCAAATACAAATACCGCTTCCATTACATTAGCATTCCATGCACCTTTGATAGTGGAGTACTACACCCCAAGATGTCTGCCTCGTAGCTCAAACAGAGCTTTTGTCCTTCCTCAATCTCCATTAATTCCACGGTGCGCATGTCCGTGTACGTGGAACTGTAGAACTCCTGGCTACGGTTACCAAGGAAGCTCTGGGCTTGGTTTGCTCACTTCATGTCAGCTTACCTCGCGTCTCTGCTTTCTTTACTGCTTCAACTTCCAGATAAGACCGCTAAAAATGATACTGATTAGGTATCTTGAGGCACTATAATATTACGTTCCATAACGGCATTTATTGACCTTTTGTTGATAGTCCCTACATCTTGAATTTTGGAACACAGATGCTATACGACTCTAGTTGTTACAATCAGGATCTGTATACATGGCCCGACCGGGCCAATTCCCAAGTTTCACTTTCTCGACCTTATGAACAAGGGAGTGCACAACTACGGACACTGAATCTACTTGGCATGTAAGCATATTTTTGCATTTCCACTCTGGACCTCTAGGACTTAGTTATAGGCTCCGGATTAATTATCTCCATGTTGAGTGAGACATTTTTCTTGATTTCTGCATTTATTTGTACACAGCCGCAGCATGGTACATGCCAGATGCAGTCTTCCTGATACACATATTCAGACGTTTTGATACTATTGGACACTGCATGGTTCTCATGAAATGTTTTTTTAGACTGGTGCACCCCTTTGATTTCTGTTCAAGGTATGACATATAGTCACTGTGTAGCACAAATTCTTGTTTCAGGCATTCCAGTAAAGCCATAGGTTTTTCTTTATGGGGTGAGCATTTTACTAACATGGCTACCTGGTTTAGTGGGGAAGACTATGAGGATACCTGACACATTATTGTTCAAACCACAGATACCAATGGACATAGATGGGGGACAGACTACCCCTCTAGAGTTAGAAGCAGCCATAGTACGAAGGGAAATGGCGATGCTTGAAGCAATGAATGGTGAGGGTAGACCATGGAGGACAGTAATATCTCTGAGGAAGGGTACAGGTTGACTGACATTACTGATGATGATGATATGTTTAGAGAAGACCCAACAAACAATGAAGTAGTGTTCTTATTGAGCATTACATACTCGATAAGAATAGAGAAAAGGGAAATCCCACAGCAAATGGAAATAATGCAGCAGCGTCCAGCATTTTCTGAAGAAGACTTGGAGAAGGTGTCCAGCGTCCTATGGACTACAGGCCCTTATGGCATGGGATTATTAAAGGGAATAGGAGAAGTAAAAATAAAGCTAAAGCCAGGGGCGGTTTTACCTTACGCAAGGCAGTACCCATGTCTCGAAAAGCCGATGAGGGTATATTCAAGAGCATTTCAGCACTGATGAAACAAGGTATTCCGATGCCATCAGAATCATTGTGCAACAGTGCGCTGTATCCTATCAAAAAGATTCATACAAGATGTGAGACTGATTAACCAGATTGTAGATGCAGAGTTTCCTCTTATTCCTTTCCCAGCGATGACACTATGCAGTATCCCAGTAGAAGCATGATATTTCACAGTGATTGATTTGAAGAATGCGTTTTTCTCAATCATGTTGCACAACGACTTGTAAGACCTGACTTAATTTATGTTTCACCAAACTCGACTGAAATACACTAGGCAGCCTCAAAGGTACTATAAATCTTCATCAATCTTTAACAGGGTCCTCCAGATGGATCTAGGCCATGTTGATTTGAAAAATGTGTTGATACAATATGTAGATGACATTTTAATGTGTAGCACTACAGAAGATGAGTGCAGGCAGGACTTGATTCAGTTGATGACTATCTTAGCAGACAAAGGATACAAGGTAGATAAGGAGAAGCTACAATATTGTCAAGAAGAGGTGTAATACATAGGACAATTGATTTCACATAAAGGAAAAGAGGAGACACCTGAAAGAGCTGGGGCGAATATGAAAACTGCAAAACTGCACACAGTAAAACAGATGCAACAGGTTTTGGGACTATGCAATTATGTTGCAGCCTGGGTGTTTGACTACAGTTTGTACACAAGACCTCTTTTGCAGGCTTTAAAGAAAGTACACGTAAACAAGGTGAAAATAGAATGGACTGAGGAATGGAGGAAGGGTTTGAAGAATTGGAGAAAGCCATTTGTACAGCCCCTGTTTTAGGAATTCCCAATTATGCTGAGGAATTGTATTTGTATTCGCACACAAATTGAACAGTTGTGACAACAGTGCTTAAACAGAGGACTACATTAGGGTACAAGCCTCTAGCGTATTACAGTGGGATTTTAAACCCATTTATGAAATGACACTTTCCTTGTGAACAGTCATTGGCAGCCGCCACATTTACAATTGAGAGGTCTACAAGTAATGTAAAGGGCTGCTCAATGACTCTCTTTTTGCAGCATGCTCTGTTAGCCATTTTACAGAAACCCAAAGTTACATTGACGTCTCAGAGAGCCTCAGTCTATGAAGTAATGATTTTCAACACAACAATCAAAATTGTCAGATGTAAAATAGTGAATCCTACAACATTTCTAGGAGCAGGGGCGATCATGTGCATGACTGTGCAAATTATGTTGAATATTAGGATGATATACCTTACGTAATAGAAACTACATTGCCAAGAGGGGAAATTATCTTTATTGATGGTTCTTTGAAAATTGATCAGATTAGTGGAAAAAGGCATTCTGGCACAGCTGTAGTAGGTATAGATTAAATGGAGAATTTGAAGTTGAAACAAGTGCCAGGCTACATCTCACTTTTCAGTGAAAGCCGGAGTAATGGCAGGGCTCCTTGCTTTGCTTGAGAAATATGAAGGGCAAGAGGTGACGATGTACAGTGACTCTGCCTACATGCCATCAACCATACATGCAGGGCTAGCACATTGTAAAAGGAGGGGCTACTTCAGAGCAGATGGCACTCCAATGCAGCACGCATCCTTATTGGACAGGCTTTTTTAAAGCACTACAACTCCCAGAAGCCAATAGCGGTCGTAAAATGTGCTGCTCACACTTAGCAAACATATTTTTATTTCTTGCGAGAATGAAGCCTCAGATGCAGAAGCCAAAAGGGTTGCGCATTCCCAAGACATCTCAGGTTTTGACACTCCAAATATCAAAGAGGAAGTAGTCATGATTATGGTAATGGAAGAAGGGTTTAATCATTTGCCAAACACCCAATTAATGGAGATTCAAGGGAGTGCACCACAGGAAGAGCAGGAGTTATGGAAATGAAGGGGGTGTTGTTTATCCACCACAGAAGCATTATGGCGACAAGATAGCACTGGAAAGCCGGTGATGCCAGTACCATTGTTAAAAGTAGCCCTTGAACAGCTGCATCATCCAGCGCATGTAACTAGGGAAATTCTTGCTGCAACGATTGCGGAAGACTGGTTCATTCCAAATTTGTTAGAACATGTGGTATTCTTTGTAGTGAATTACATTGTGTGTCAAATGTTTACGACTTTGAAGAAGGGGTGGCTATATTGCCTACCCTTAGCTTTATACGCCCTAAGGAATCAGCCTGGGTCAGATCACCACCTCACCCAACAAGAACTAGTGACAGGGAGGCAATAGAGAGCATGGTCATCTGAAGCGTCCTCGATAAGTGTAATGTGCACAGGAAAAATTAAGTGAGAACACATAGAGATGCATTGTTTCACAGACATGAACACATACATACGAATATTCCATAACTCACACCTTCAGAGACAGTGGTGGCCGAGATGGTCCGTGCGATATCTGTGACTGGAATTGGAAAAAGAGACATTGCTGAGCCTGAAACAGGTGAGCATCCACACATCTCTTGTGTTGCTTCTGTGTGTGGCTTCAGCACTGTGTTTTCTGTGTGATATAATATACTGGGGACAGAAAGGTTTGCAGCCAGAGTGTATATGTGATAGAGACTGCACCAAGAGCAGAGGTAGCATATGTAGGGCACTGGATGGCAAATGGTGTACTCGGTTTGTTAAGTGTACACAGAGCACACTTGTACACAGAGGCTAATCATCAGGTAGAATCACTGCTGTGCTGATATGTGTATCATGATACGATACAATAGCTCTGTGTGGGATGGTTACCCTGAGGTATATGTCAGCACAACTTGTTATCTCAGTAGCAAGAGTTGATCCCTGTGTGCCTGATTTGCACGTATGCATTGTTCATGCATTCACAACCAACGTCGTTTTTAGAGTTATGGAGCCATAAGGTTTCCCCGTTATTGGAAGGGGTGAGAGGTCAAATATCCCAGTGCATATATTTATGTTGCAATGTTAATACTTGTCATATGAAGGGACCGAGCTGAGCTTAATATACACATGACAAGGGAGTGAGTGCAAATGGATATGCATTGTTGAGAGTCAGTTAAACAGACATGCACACATAGCTACTAATACTCATGACTCTCTGAACAGGCTATGCAACACAGGAAGGAGAGCACAATTATTAACCCATCCAAGGGCATGACATATACAGTGGGAGAGCAGAAAGAGGAATATGGTAGTCTTGACAACATTGCACAGTTGGCGCAGAGAAAGGCAAGCATGCAAAGGACAATAGTTGAGAACACCACTGAAGGACCACTGATGTCCAAGGAAGTTGTAGAGGCACACAGCCATGGTGGAACTGGACAACCTTGAACAATTGGTCCTGGCACACCCACTCAAAAGGCCTGGACCATTTGGCCTGGACCACATAACTGAATGAACTGGTAGGCAGTGATACAAATTTCTACCCACACCAATAGAAATCATCCATATGATGTGCAATGGGAGGGCCTTTGCATAGGGTGTATGACAAGTTTGCCAGCAACAGGTGGGCCAGGACAGGTGGGGCCATAAATACACGAAGGATCACAGTGCTGTGTTTGCCAAAACCTGGAGGAAAGCCTTGGCACAATTAAGACACATACACACATGCACAGCAGGGAGGCAGGATGGGCCCTTGCTCTGGTACAAATATCATAGCACTCACAGTAGATGCCTATGTTGTTTCCAGCGACTAATTAGTTAGTTTGTTTATTTATTTATCAAGCGCATCAAACCCGGAGGTATCTTGGCACGTTACATGGTTACATAGGTTACATGGAGAAGACAGCAAAAATACAAAGGCAAAATGTACAATAAGTTACAGGAATATACAACTGTTTCATAGAGATATCTACAAAGAGTTCAGATTAGTACATTCATTGTACATTAGAGGATAAAGCCAGCATTTTGTATTTTTTCTAAAGCTAAAGTAGGACGATTCTGCTCTTAGTTCAACATGTAGTGAATTCCATAGTTTAGAGGCCATCACTGGAAAGCTGCTTCCGCCTGCTTTTTGCAGTTTAAATATAGGTACATTCAGGCAGTATGAGTGTACAATTCTAGTGGAGCATGCTGAAGTTTTTTTGACAAATTTGTCTGCAAGATATTTAGGGGCCGAATTAGCGAGACATTTGTGCATGAGGGTGAAAGTTTTGAATGTAATTCCATGTTTAACTGTGAGCCAGTTTGTACTGCGTCTGCTATCTGCTATCTGCTGGGTTCTCGGAATGTTGAACACACTTCTTAAAGTGTTGTTCTGTAGAATTTGTAGTTTGTTCACGTTGTATTTACTCAAGCCTACATATAAGGCATTTCATTAGTCTAATCTTGATGAAATTAGGTCTCTGGCTAATATGGTACAACTGGCTGTTGCAATGAAGGGTTTACAAGCATTAATTAATTTACAGATGTAAGCAGCGGCAGATGCAGTGGCATTAATCTGTCTTTTTAAATGTAGAGCTGAGTCGAGGTAAAAAAATAAGGTTTTCACCTCCTTGGAAACTTTGATATTGTCGATGTTGAAAGAATTAAACTGATGATTTAGCTTATTTAGTCTTGCTGTAGATCCGACAAAGAGAAGCCCAGTCTTCTCATCGTTCAGACATAGGCTGTGTGTGGCCATCCACACCTGAATCATCAGAAATATTTTATTTAGTAAGGTGGAGTCAGTTGCATGCTCACCAGTGATGGGGATGACAATTGAGTGTCATCTGCATAGTTCGAGTATGTGAGACCCAGATTATCAAGATCATCGAATAGAAGCTTGGTGAATATGTTGTACAATGTCAGTGAGACACATGACCCTTGTGGGACTTCATATGTGAAGGGTATGGGTTCTGCCGAGGGAATAGGTGAGAAGACTCTTATGGCACGATTAGCAAGGAATGATTGAATCCAGGCTGTGGCTTCTTCCGAGAAGTGTGCTGCTCAAGTAAGGTGGTTACATAAGACCTGGTGGTAAACCAAGTCAAATGCAGATGAGATCTAAAAGGAGGAGGAGCACAAGTTTCACAATGTCCTTTAGACTGTCCATTTTATTCTTCAGATCTAATAAGGTGGATTCATTTCCATGTTTAGGTCTAAAGCCAGATTGATACAGACCAAGGAGATTATTTGTTTCCAGGTAAGACTGAATCTGGAGATAAGCAGCTTGATCTAAGATTTTAAGAAGGACGGGACAGTAGTTATAAGTCTATGCAGGCAGTGCTGAGCACTGGCACTTCCTTGATCATTTGGGAGGGGAAGAAGAGAGCAGCGCCAGACACATGCATTACTGGTTGTCTGACTTTGCACTGCTGAAAAGTGAATTTGCACTGCTGGCACAAACCCTGCTTCATGAAACTGTGCAAAAAGACTTCTCACAGTTTCATGAATCAGGTTTTATGTCGGCAGTGCAAAGTCACTTTTCAGCAGCGCAAAGTCACTTTCAACTGTGCAGAATATTCCGTGAATTGGGCCCTAAATGGTTTAGTCTTAATCACCATGCACGTTCCTGGGGCCCTTAGCAGGCTTGATGTTCACTGACAACAGTGTCCAGGATAGTGAGAGGCAGGCCATGAAAATATCAAACTAAACTAGTGCTTTAGTTCCTCTGAACCGAAAACATGCTCCCAGGGGCTTTGCCCAGGCATGAACTTGACAAATGATATACAATCCTGATGGATGAGTTTGGCTTTGAATCTGAAAGTCCTGTTGCTTCTGGCCCACCCCTTGCACATGTCATCCAATCAAAGGGCAAAGAAAACTTTGACAGGTAGCAGAAACACATGTGCTGCACACTGCTGCAGCCAATCATCTTCATTTCTGGCTTCAGTAGTATGGACATGCTATGCCATTTGTAATCGACGGAGCTGAGCACAAGGATGCCTATGTGTTCATCATTCCAATACTTCTATTGGCCTTCACTTTCTGCTGTGAGACTGTGACACTTTCAGCTGCTCAGCTGTAGCTGAAGCCATGACCTGTCCAATCCATTCCCGGTCAATAGAGGTGAATAATTAAACTGAAAAAACCTAGCTTCGAATAAAAGTTTACGTTATGAATTTTTTAAAGATCTTGTTACTTGCTAAACAACATTGCGTTCTGTGCAAAGAAGCACAGTGATCGTCTGTCACCATTCCTTGTATGCACATACGCAACAGATCTCTCCTCTGTCTCCCCTTCACTAAGGGCTCTGATTAATCCTGTATAGCACTGACCACATGCTGCTCGCAGATTGTACTTTCCTTGATCATTAGAAGATAAATCCATACTTGCCCAATTGTGTAAGTGGCACCTTAATCTGCCATAGCGTGCCAGCCGATAAAATAATGCCTACCCGGGCGTGTAATTTCGTTGTCAGTGTGAAAAATGGAGACCTACACAAGCCAGTATAGAAGGAGCTGTTGGTTAAAAGCTAGTAATGGCTGAAAGAGTGGCACACAAGAAATGGAGCCAATTTGGGGCTATACAGACTCATTTTATATTCTAGAAGTGTCACACTTTGGAAAAATAGTTGATCTTCCTTAACCACATTACCAGAAGTAAATATTTTATGCAGCACGCTTCTTGGGCACTCAAAGCATTGTGCAGCAGGCCCCTGTGTCGAGAAAGTCATTGTGCCAACATTTTAAATGATACTCGTAACTACTGCTGACTGAAATGCTTGACACCTGATTAATTGCATCGTGCCTGCTTGGCAATCCGGCTTCTGAGTTCCTGACAGTTTGCTGACTTTGAATGCGAGCAGGAATAGCACAAAATACATGTTACAACAATTCTGACATGTGGTGCTGTAGAGGAGCAGCTGTATACATCTGCAGGAGATCCTGCCCCACTACCTCACCTGTATTGGAGACCGTGCCTTGCCTAACAGCTATCGTACCAATGCTGCAGAGAGTCTTTGGAAGGAGATACCCATACCCTATCAAATGTATCCCAGAAGTGATGACAACCTGCAGAAATAATTCTCTAAAGGAATATGAGGAGGAGCTAAGAAAATGAACTGATGATGTCATAAGAAAGTGTGCACGACGTCCTGAGACATTGAAGGAAGACAATGTATGGATCCTAGAGGACACATGATGAAGTAAAGAATTGAGTAATCTATCAACGTGGAAAAGGAGAAGATTACAAAGTGCTGCAGAAACAGAAGTTTAATAAATGTACCAATGCTGAAATGCAAGGTAGATCAAGTCATAGTATAGGCTAGTTATGAGTAGTGAATTGAATACAGGTGAAGCCACCATTGTACAGATACTGAACATTGGTATCATGAAATAGTAAGCCAAAAAACCATGAAAGGAGAAAGAAAAGCTGTGTCGCAGCAGAATAAGCAGGCTAGTGGAACTGCATGGTGAGGCTATTTGGCCTGAAGTCTAGATCCTAGATATCGAGGTCAGCTATCTATTCTGAAGAGAACGAGTGTGCAGAGGATGACTCATCTCATGCTAAGGTGCAAGAAAGAACACAAAGGATGCCAAGTTTGAATTCATTTAAAAGCGGCAAAATGGACCAAATCCTGGTCTCTTGTCATGTAAGCCAAAGATGGAAATAACTTGATCTTGGACTTCCAGACACGATAGCGAGGGCCCTCACTCCTGTGCATTCCCAAGACGCGAAAACTCAGCAAGCCGTGAGTAAAAAGACAATTTCATGCCAGAAGACATGGGTGATGAGAGATGCTGGGCTAATTGGGTGGTGAGGTAGCTTCATGTCCTATCTCCCAGCACCAGGGTTTTGGCTTATTTGCTGCTAAATTAATAAAATGTTCCAGACATTGCACAAGTGTGCCAACCAATTGTATTAGTCCATATAACGAAGGACATTATAGGTTTTAAGACCAAAGAGAAACTATGTATCTGGTGTTCCTGAAATGACATGAAGAGGTAGGCATAAGTTGTTCACCTGATAAAGGACAGCCAATAACAATCCTAGCTCCTATATGATTTTATATGTAGATGTTTCCCTTAACCAATCCCGACCCTTGACAGGTTTTTCACTATTGCCACACAGTATGATGTCACTCTGATGCATAATTAAGTATAAGAATTGCAATTTTTTGTGAAGATCATTTAGAGACTGAGCGTACGTTGTAACCTTCCTGTTTTACAGAATTGTGAATAAAACAGTAACTTGCCATCTTCTTGATTTTGGCCATCCATTACATAAGCACATTCCAAAGGCCCATAAACTCAGTGCGCTAGACTTTTATGTCATTAAGGTTATGGCACTAGTTAAACCCCAGTCTTTCAGGAAGTTCTCGGTTTTCCAAACTAGGATGAGCCCTAATAACCCACTTTCTGACTGTGAAAGAACTTGAAGGGATGCTGCTTCAAAGAATGTTGACCTGAAATGCCCTCCCCCAAACAAAAGTCCTTGTCATCTATATATATGAAACAAATGTGGGTTTGTATTTGCCATTCTTGGGGATGTAACTCCTCATGAATGGTGATATCTGTTGTCATGAATGTTGTGTGGCATATTCGTTATTTCATTGCCAAATTAATGCAACTATTTCTGGCTCGATAGGTCATCCCGTTCCTGAGATAAATAATCTTTTTGTTTTTCCAGCTTTTTTTCGGCATTATGTTTTTTGGTGTTACACTGCCATCTACATGTCATTTGTAGAAAGTGCTCATCCTCGCGCATCGAAGCTGAACCATGATCAACAAATGATTTGTAAAGGATAGGTACTTCACCCTCATGACATCAAATTGATTTTTTTCTTCAATTTGAAGAGGCTATAGTTGAGTCAGTAGATTTTAATCAGGTTCCATGTTTAACAAAAATACATCTTTCTTCTGTATTCTCTCCCACCTGAATCAAAACAAAACATTGAAAGCTGAAACATGATCAACATTGTGAAGAAGGTAGATCTCAAGACTATGAAGCTGATAGAATTCAACATGCTTTCAGACAGAACAATGAAAGTGCTCAAGAACCTGAAGCAAGACTTACTAATCAGAGAATTGCTGCTGCTAAAAAAAAAAGCAACAAAACTGCTGTACAAACTGAAAACACGACTTGCTGTTGAGAGAATTAATGCTGCTGAACAATGAAGGAATGAGACTTCTGAAGAAACTGAAGTGAGACTAACCGATCATAGATCCATAGATCTGAGAATTGAAATACTGGTTGAAGCCCGGTAGTTAATCTAGTTTAATATAGAACCTTTACTCCAGTTGGTACTAGTGCCATAAATGGACTGCAATAATACAGAACTTTGATCATTAAAAAAAAAATCTAAGTTACCTTTTTATTAATGATTACCACAATAAAGGCAGCACATTTTCAAAAAGTAATATGAAAGGCAGAGCACACTGAAAACAATTAAATTGCTCATTTGGATCATTGTGCAGTGCAGCACAAGAAGAAGATGTCTTCGGGTAAGAGAGATCGTTTACTGGTGGATAGTTTACTGTGATGAATATTACTCTCACCATTGCAATGTATCTAATTTAAAATTAATACTTTATTTAGCAAACTATTATTTTCCATTGTGCTTTTTGAGTATTCAGATTCATGATAATTCAAAGCAGCCATTACCCCATTTTGAATTGCAAGATCGCCATATAAGCTGTATTGAAACAGGTCTCCTTATTGCTTCTTGCCATGCAAAACGTCACCTTTCTCTCGACTTCGAAAGCTTGTGCAACAGAATCACTTAATATGACTTGGAGAATTGTGTTTTCCTGACTTCCCCAATGGTCATATTCTTACCTTTCAGTGTTTTATAAACATTTTTGTAAAACAGTTTCAAATTAGGTAACATACCGAAGTAGCAAAACTGTTAACATTAATATCTTTGTTTTGGGATGATTACGTTGTGAGATTTGTATTGCTCAAATCTCTATTCTCATCTGTATGCACGGACATGTCTATGTACAATATAGAAAAACATTTTTACTGGGTAAGTGTGATGAGAACAACAACTTATTATAAAACAGTCAAGAATACGGCATCCTAAAATAATGGGGAGCTGACAGCTAGTGAGTGCCAGCAAAGTAAGGTTGGTATATGCAATGCACATATCCATAAAGGGTGATTTGAAGACTGGGGCCAGGGATTATGCCATGTACAAAATCCCTATGCACCACCCATAAGGCTGACTGGAGCCAGGGACCACACTATCGACAATCTGCTCTCACCAAATATTCTCCCTCCAGGTCCCTACCTTCTTACGACTCCGTATGTCAAGCACTTTTCTAAGCAGCGAGCTGGAGGCCACTCTCTTTCCTCGGCTGGCTCCCTCCTCTGAAAGAGCCTTTCCCTTCCCTCTCCATCTTGAGCTGGCTCTCCTTAAATTCCAGAAGTGCCTCAAGACCTTCCTCCTTGCCTCTTCCTTCCCCCACCACCTCCCGTGCAAAACCCCTCAGTCGCTGAGATTGGTGGCCCTGGCCCTTATGCCCTTATGTTTCCTCCAGGTCATCGTCATCCTACCAATCGCCTGCAGCCCCTATCATAACCAGCACTTCTCCTCTGGCACTGACTGGCCTGTGTTCCTCACAAGATTGCACTTACCGCAGAGGCCCATTCTGTCTATGCAACCTCTGCCTAGCAGGTAGCCAGGAACTTACTCCATGGCACCCCTGCCTCCTGGTGAATCTCCTTAGCACTTACCCCCCCCCTCACTCTCTCTGCACTCACATGATCCTAATGCTCACAAGGCCTGGTCGGAACACCTATATCCTGTCATTACTGCATTTTATTACCTTTGTCCCATGTTCCCTCCTTTTGCCCTGTGGGCACTTTGAAACGCGATGTCTTGCTGTATAAGCGCCTTACAAATGCGCAATAAAATGAATACAAATAAAGGCTGCAAACAGATTACACATATAAACAAAGCCTTGTATCCAAAAATCTAATCCAAATGAAAATAAGCAAAGTGCATCCCTGCAAAACAATTTGCTGCGAAACTGTGCCGCATACTTCATCTACGCATAGCCTGATGAAGTACAGTAGTAAGCGTCATTGTTTTATAATATGCATTTATAACTGTACAAATTTACAATTATGGAGGAGCTGCTGAGTAATTGAAAGAGAGGTCTCACCATGGAGAGACGAGAAAGAGGAGCAAGCATTCACAATGCCAGCAGTTTTTGATTTTGTTTAGAGAATGGAATGGCATTTTCCAGGCAGTGCCGGAATGGTCCTCCCAGGACTTAAGATGGAAATAACTTGAACATGGTTTTAGTAATTGGGCATATGGTAATAGTGCCTCACAAATGCCTAGCTAATACTTATACACAAACCAGAAATGGAGATTTGCTATTGCTTGTTTTTGAACGTAAATTCATTACAAGGAACAGATGCATGGACACATATATTGCTTATAAATCAAGTGACTGAAAGCACACTTGGCTAACATTTGTTTTATTCCAGGATCTTATTTACAGCTGCAATTAAGCAATTTAATCATCTTAGATGGCTGCCTATAAATAACACTGGCAGCTCCAATAAAGCACAATAGAAGAGTGTAATTTGGGACAGGCAGTGGGTCGAATAGTCATAGGGATTAGCATGCCCTTGGCATTCAGTGACAGTGACTGGGTAAAAAGCCAACAAATTAAGTATGCAACAAAATTAATCTTTGCAACTGAGTGGTATGGGGCACACTAGATAACACAGTTTAAAATAAAAATAACATTTAAAAAAAACACTGTGCAGTGCAACAGTACCAGAATAATTTGGTTAGCTGTATGTCATTTGCTTTAGTATCCTCTTGCATTCATATTTTTGTGCCTCATGAACTTACAATTCCTCCCCTTTCCCATCCATATTTATTCTCCCACTAGATATCTCACTGGTAGAGGCAACACTGTGAATGTAGTAGTATAATGAATGGGGCTGGCAATCGTGTCATGTGGTAGTGGCAGTGCGTGACCATAGCAAGGATAATAGGCTTCATCACAGTGGAAGTAGGCGGAACCAGAGATGACACTGGATAGCACCCAAAGCAGTAGCGGGGGAAATTTCATAATCAAAACGTTTGAGCCCTGGCACTTATATATTTTACAAATTAAGCACTGACATTCTCAAGGGGAGGGTATGGGATGACAAATCAAGGATTTAGCTGGCTTTCATTGACTTTGTCCAGGATTTGATCAGGTGGGCCGATCAAGACTGTGGAACAAGTTGCTGTATTGGAACTGCCCGAGGTCTATTCTGGAACCACTTGTCTCGCTCCACTCTAACACTAGTATGAGGGTAAGACTGAATAAAACTGGCCTCTTGTCACAGGAGATAAAATCGTACAGAGGTCTTAAACAATGATACCCACATGCCCCAGCCCTTTTCAATCATTTTTTGGCTGACCTAAGCAAGATATTGGACACAGAAAATTGCTTCCCACCATGTGTGGGCGGGGTCAAGCTAAGATGTCTCCTTTATGCTGACAACTTGGTATTAATAGATCACATGCCTCTTGGGCTCCAACGTTAGCAAGACAAACTGAGTAAGTAGGTGGAAGCAAATGAAAACGAGATAAACACAAGAAAGACTAAGATCCTGGTGTTGGAAAAGTGGAAAAAAACTAAAATCTAAACCAGTGTAGCACAAATTGACCAGGTTGTGTCATTTACATATCTGGGAGAATTAATCAATAACAGCAGAAAGGAAACTCCAACATTGGACTTACTACATCAAAAAGTGGGCACTCAAGCCAGTATTCTAAACAGGAAATTTGTCAATTTCTTATTGGTCCCGGTTTTGGACTTCTCCAAGATGAAAGCGGTTCCAATCCTGACTTATGGCTCATAGGCAATCTTGAAACTACCTAACAAGGTATGGCCATTGTTGGAAGCTATTTTCTGGAAAAGCGTTTTGAGAGTCCCGATGTGGTATCAGGTAATATTATCCCCATAAATAATGTCCCCATAAATATAGTCACTGGGAAACGGCATAGGCAACATTATTTATGGGGATAATTCATGGGGTAAATGGGAGTGGGTGTTGCTGGGGTGTCACCCGCTGCCTTTAAAAAAATATAGGGGTTAGGGTAGTAGCGCTGTTCTTGTATGGCAACATTTTTGCAGGGATATTATCACATGGAACCCCCGATGTCTGTCCCCATCCAGGTTCTTGGGCTTACTATCATTAAAGGCCAGAGTGGGATGGCAAAGACTGGCCCTAATCAGGAAATGTCTCCTAGGATAGAATGTTACAACCCTGGAGATCATACATTATGAAATACTGAAAGGCTCTAATGGGGCACTGAAGGCCTGGGTCAATGCTAACTTGTGTAAGTTGAAAGAAATCAGATCCACAGGAGAAGACCTGAAACCAAACCGTTGCAGAGTTAAAGTCAAGTTGAGGGAATGTGACTGAATCTCTACTTTGAATGAAGAAAGGAGCTATAAACTGTACCATCATTTGGGGCCAGGGCGCTGGGCGATCTACCAGGGTATCTAGCTAGTGAACACTATAGAGACCAATTTCACGGGATCAGCCTGAATTTATCATCAACAAATGAGATAATTGCAGCAAGGTTGCCAACCAGTGCACCAAAAAACAAGCAATGCTGATTCTGCAGGGAGGGAGGAAGGGGTGGGTGGAAACCTTAAAGCATCTGTTCTTGTTTTGCCCAGCTTTGACTGATGAAAGGACAACACACTTTGGGCAATGGCTGAAAGACGTACCATGGCTGCGCCCTGAAGGCTGGTGGGCTCTGCTGATACGGGGAGGGGAGAAGGTGTCAGCGGTAACGGCGGCTGTGGCATTTATGAACAAGATTTTTCGCTTTCTTTTTTCTTTCTTTTATTGGAGTATTGCGGTTTGAATTAAGGAAACGTCCAGTTCTCATTGGGACAATGAAATAATTAAGATATCTGGGTATTTGCAAAGTTTGTAACAAATAAATGCAAATAAAAAATACAAAATAAATAATTAAGCACTGGTTGTTTCTATGGTGATGGCTCCTAGCCACAATATTGCTCCCAGTGTGTTGGCAGGTAAGGAAAGAGCACAGGCACAACACAAAACACAGAAGGCACGAGCCATGGTGACTTCTAGGGGAAAAGGTGCTTGCACGGGGAGTGTGCCCCCCGCTGCATCAAGAGGCATCCCCATTTGTGGCAGTGGTAATGAGCCCTTATGCACATATTATTTTCACAGGGAATACCATTACATTTGAGGCTATGATTCATTTTATTTCCGTGAAAATAACGTTGGCTGATGTTTAGAAAACGTGTATGCATTACCACTGTGTCATGTGTTTACTTCTACTAATGCATGGCCTGGCAAGGGAACAAGGTTGTCAAGTAGTCTTGTGCTGAGTAACAGATGGTGCTGACCAACCACTAAAGCAAAACATCTATTTGCACCAAGGTGACTTAGTGAACGTTCTTCAGCGTGTGTGTTCAGATGAGGAGATGAGGGGGCAAAGTCACTTGTTTGGCTGGGGATACCAGTACGAGAGACTCTGAAAGCCATGGGACATTACAAACTTTGTGATGCTGCCCCCCGAACCGTCCCACATAGCTTCTTCTCCCATCCCTTTTATGCACACTTAGCCCACATGTATAGACCCACATATGTTGATTAGAGGAGGACAGACCCCAATACCCATGGTGGACAATTGTGGTGTGCCATTCTGGACTTCAGGCTTAGCAGGACCACTTTAGCAAACATGCAGAAGAGTAGGCACTCTGCGAAAGGGACTATTGAAGTGCTCACAGACACATTCGTTGTGTTGACACAAGTTGAAAGCACAGTGCACATGAGGTACCCAGGCAGAAATCAGAAGCAGACCCAGAGAGCCCAGACATGATTATGGTAGTTATTAACTGAGTGGACTGACTTCGAGCATTAGTGAACGCTTTGCAAACGCATGAAAGTAATGATGGTTTTATAAAAGCTTGTAAAAACCTTGCTTTTGAAATGTGAAAGCAGAGCAAGCCATTTGGGCTAAGTCACACTTGCCACAGTGCCACCCAGTAGCCATCACTGGAAGTTCAACTCCAGGTCAGAGCCACAAACACAATACATTTGCTGAACTTGCGTAAGTGCGCCAATCACGGGATGCCAGACTATAGGGCACTAATCATCTAATAAGGGAGAACCATGCATGTAAGTGTCTACAGTCCTGAGAGCTGTTGTATTGAGTTGCTAAAATCTTTGTATGAAGTAGGACTGCCCAAAAGGGCAACAGCATTTTCAGGATGAAAAGCTTTCATTTGAGGTCATTTGCATACCCACAATGCATTGCTCATGTGGTTCTGAACTGGAGGTGCACTTCCAATGATGCTACCGGGTGGTGCTGTGGTATGTGTGCCTTAGGTAAAGTGGCTACATTCCCTTGTTTTTTTCAAGCTTGCATAAACCCACCACAGGTTTGATCTTTCTGGGCATGATTTACAAAGTGTTTGTCAATGGGATTGTCCCATTTAAAAAACACTTCTGCAAAGCAGGACCTTTGTCTCTGTTTCGGAGTGAGTAACAATCTCACTTCTGTCCACAGGGAGAAACCCAAACTACTTTAGATGCCCGCGTAGAAATACGCAGTCAGGAATCTGCTGCGGTCTTGCGCAGTGACTCAATCCCATCCCAAATACTTTAGAAGTGATAAACAGCAGGGTCATTTTCCACGACCTGGCAGGATATTTGTTGATGGAGGATACCAAGCTCATCTTGTCTTTTATTTCGCTAACAGAACCCACTAGTTGAGACCTTTGCCATTCACTACCATACGGAATCCGAGGAGATGGCTTCCGGGATAGACTGGCCTTGCCTCTGGCCTTCTTAATGTTTACATCCCGAGAGCAGTAAATTACAGCTCAAACTCACGAAGTGTTTGACTGCTGCCCAATCACTTGGGTTACGGTCAGTAAATGTCGCAGAGCCCAGTTCCCTAGCCCCATGTTTGCATTCTAGGAGTGGCCTCTCCTTTGCACCACATGTGAATGCTTTCTCAAAGGCATATTTCTTTAATCTATTGCTGTAGGAGAGGGATTTTAGCACTGTAATAGACTAGCCAAGAAACACATATTGCCTGCACAATGGCCATATACCATCTAAAAAGGCAATGGGATATATGCTGCGCTTACAGATAATACACTGCACAAAATGCAACAAGTGCATATCTTCACCGACCATCTCAACTTTGCTCCAGGGTAAGGATCTTATCACTCGAGTAGATTACCCAGAAATGGAATTTTGTCTGCGTAATCATTACATACTGTCTCAAAAACAGTAATGGGGCTTGTTATGTATGGGCCCACAGCGAAAACACTCCGCAAAATGCAGGAAGCACAGTTCGAATCTGACTGGCCCGCTGGTTATTTTCACTTTCACGTCAGCGGCTTCCTTGAATCGCTCACATTCCAAGTGACTTTCCGGTGGCATTATTAAAGCAGACAATAAACACTGTGACTAAATAAAAGAAAAGAAAAATCCATCAGGCACAGATCAATCTGCAAACGCAGGGCTGTGCAGGTCACTTGGAGTTCAGAGGCCTACACGCCTTCAAGTTCAATATGGGCCTCATTACAAGTATGGCGTTAAGTGGTAAAATTGGCAGTAAATCCATTACCACCAACGTTACCACTATGCCCAATTATGCGGTCGGGCCCGGAGTGGAGGATTTACCTCCAGAAAAATCCTGGATGTAAATTCTCCCACTCACCCCCGAATAATTATCAGAATCGGTGGAATTACCGAAGCAGGAATTCTGCCACGGTAATTCTGCTAAAAAAAGCCCCATTGAGTCCAACGGACTCAAGAACAATGGGGATTTACACCACCACCACCACTTGTAATTCGGCTGTAATTCCACCAGACCCAGTGGCAGGAACAGTAATTCAGTAGGGTGGTATTCTGGCAAATTTACCGCTGGGATACCACCCAACTCGTAATAAATGTGTTAACAATCCCAATCTCAAAAGTTTAGGCTGAGCTCTTGTCGTATTCCATGTCTGTGCCTGGCGTGAATGTCTCACCTGGTCCAAGTCATTATAGATGAGATGGCAAAGCAGCAAGCCCCGGGAAACCAACGAAAAATGACAATGGGCCTGATTACAAGTTAGCCGGTCTGGATTTAACGATGCCGATAAACCCGTACTGGCACCGTTTACCGGACCGGCTCATTCTGACCCTCGATGCCGGAAACAACATCACTGCAAAGCGACCCCCGCGGTGTCAACGCACCCAGTTGCTCCATGCAAGGAAACAGTAGGGCGACTCAGCGGCACACCCCAATCACCGGCGATGCACAACACCGGGCACATTACCAGTAGCACGGACACGCAAACACTGGCATGATCATGGCGGAAACACTGTGAACACCGTGCCGGTACCACCGTCACTATGCACATGGCTTTAAACAGTGGCAGGAGAGCTGAAACAGGCCCAGGTGTGCACAATCAGGCCAGCTGCACATCGTAGGTCACTGGAAGCCTACAAAATTGCCACTCCCACACCCAAGCCACCTTCCAACAATTGGGATAGGGAAGCTGCAAGCAGCAGTGCAAATTGAAGCACCACTGAGGCAGAGGAGGAGGCGGCATAGGCGCAGGAGGCAAATCAGGACCCCGGTGGCCATCCAAAACATCAATGTGCAGCAGGTACCACACCACAGGCATCTAGCAATACCCCGCATCAGGGCCTCTCCCTGGAACTTGACCCCAAGTCAAATCCACACCTTGACAGGGCCTCAATCATATCTATCGTCACTCTCATTGAAGAGGATATCAGCAGTTATATCGGCATCCAGACTGCAATCCCCCCCTGCTGAAGGTAGTTTCCGTATTACATTTCCTCGCCACCAGAACCTATCAGCACAATGTTGGGGAGCTGCACGGGCTGTCACAACCCTGTTTATCCAGGATACTGGTCCAGGTACTGGATGCACTGCTACACCATGCGTCAGAGCACATTTCCCTGCTCCGTACCCCTGCAGACCCCTGCCCAGGTCATTGACACAAAAGTGGCCTTCCATGCCATTGCCGACATGCCCACTTGCATGGGCGCATCTTGTGTCCATTTAGTGCTGTGTCTAATAATGGCATTAGTGTTGTAAAATCAAGTGGATGACTAATACATTTTCTCAATAAGGCAAGAGCTTACCATGCAACTATACTGTACTGAGTATTCATTGTAAAACACTCCTGATTCCTTAGCATGAATACCCAAATACTTATAAGTAGCAATGCTACTGATGATTTTGATTTGAAAGTGTATGTCACTTTGAGATTTTTGTTGAATTCAGTTTTGCAGCACAGCACATCTGGGAGACCCTTCAGTTTAGCATGCTATGAGTCTGAGAGGTTTTTAGTATCCACCGTTAACGCCAGTGAATTACATTCCTTGAGAAATAAGTCCTGCCATTGCAGGTCCATACATTGCAAAATCTTCAATGGCATTTTTTTTTTTTTTTTTTTTATTGTTTAATCACTTCGGATTTTTTACAAAACAGGGAATAGTTAACTGGGGTTTCCCTTTAAATGATTTCAATATTTAGTTTCTGGCTCCAAGTGGGTGCCGGGACTCGAAGCAGGAGAAGACAAATGGCTGGTAGTGACGCGTCTGGTGTCTTGACGAACAGGTCCAGTGCGTGAGAAGCGGTTGCATACAGGACGGCCTAGCATTTATATATGCATAGATTTGTATTGGCTAACATGAGATAAGGGGGATATAAAATGTTTTAAGGTGCGAAAAGGTGATCTTATCGGGGGTGAGAATCAATTAACAGAGAGGAAGACAATAAAATAAAATCTAATTTATTTCCATGGATGTAAATAGGTGCAGAGATGAGCTTAGTGTGTGAACATATCAAAAGAAAACCAAGAATCTGTGCACCTACTGCAGTACTGCAATATGCCAAGACTAACGCCCCAGCACTCACAATCTAATCTTGATAGTACGGTCCTTTATCATTGGGAAATGCTAACTTCATGCACCTATTGAACATTACAGGATTTTCATATCATTGAATTTAGGTTTTCAATTCAGTTGTAGTACAAAGATAAAGCTGGTGGACAATATTCTCTCAGCAACTGATGTTGGGGTGCCTGATTGATAGTTCTGATTAACCTATAAAAGGCGTTGGATATGTACCAAGGGACACCCCTTTCCATTTTGTCCTCTAACATTTGTATGCAAGGAGGGATGTTTGTTTTTCATCTTCCCTATCTGGGTGTGCTTAAAACATCCCAATGTGGTCTTGCAGGTGATTCCCCTCTCTGATGCGTGTCCCACTTCTCTCTTATGCTTGTACCAACAGGATTCAATCATTGTGCAGCCATTTCACATCTGGTGACAGAATGCCTTCTGTGTGGGATCACACTCTAGAACTTGGCTAGTTTTTGAACCACAAAACGATGCTTATAACTCTGTCTCGGAAAGTGAGTTTAGGGTACATGTGTTCTCTTTACTGGGCCCTGTCTACTGACAAACAAGCAACTGCCATGCAGTTGGCAACCTAGCAAATCAGCCATGTGCTGCCCTTAACAGTGGGTGCTCGTGATTCAAATTACATATCACTTTACCCACCCCAGGGCCTGGCCTTATATTGATAAATAAACAAACATCTCTATCTGGATTGACATAGTGGTTTATGGGAATCTGCATTCATAAATGACCAAAACTCAACTGATGCCTTTTTATTTAGCTGACTTTTCCGTGTCCCTTGCAATTGACACAGTTTTGTGTATCACTGCTAACGTGGTGCATCCCTCACAACAGGATGTTAGGTCCTGTCCAAGAGGCCCTGCTTATTCTTTGCTGTTAAGGCTGAAGACCTTCCCAGAAATTACAATTTGATGTAGGGCAGGCAAAAGAGATGAATTTTAGGAAAGTAAAAAGAGGAAGTTGTACCCAAGAAAGTGGTTACAGCTACATGGATTTCCTTACGCCACCAACAGTTTGTGTGACCAATTCGTCTTCCCTTAAACAAAGCACTCTGTGAGTGACAACACCAAGCAAAGAATGTTGTCACAGAAGCCATGATTTCACATACACAAAAGAATTGAAATGGGCTTAATGAATGCAAAAGGGGTGAGATTCCCATAAATAAATCATCTTTGGATCCTATGAGAACTTTATTGGGGTACATACTGCCCAAAGCCTTCTGCCATTCAGGTACAAATAAAGGCCTCCGGTGAGAGAGCAAAACCCTTACCTCAAAAACTTCAGAGTACCATAGGAAGTGACCAACTATTTAGACATGGCCTGTCTTTTGCCTGGACATGTGTAACCAGGACTCTGCCTACTGGAAGTGGCAGCCACTGTGAGTGCCCTTTTTCCACCTTCTTGGCTGAGAAGGGCAAGGTGGGGCTTACAATTTCCTATGAGACCTTGGACAGGGTCCCACAGCAAAATCTGAACAAATTAACACCTCTGGTCTCTGTTTCCCACCTCAAACCCCTTGCAAGTCGACTCAATCACTTTCAAGTAATTATCAAGACGCTATTATAAACCCATGGAGCTCCCTATAGCATTGTATGCTTTTTGAGTCATTACAATGTTGACTCAACAAAGAAGCAATCGACTTCACTGGTCTTGAGGCTGGCTAAACCCATCTGTAAGTAACCAAATCCAACTGTCTAGAAGCCACCACTACCCAACGGGAGTACCAACTTAATCTTTCTCGACAATGACTTGACCCATCTTGGATCCCTGAATATGACTGTCTTCATGCTGACATGACCCATTTGGAAGCCCAACTACACCTTCCACAACACTGTTTGAACCTCTGGAAATCATGTAGATGCCTGGCTCAATGCTATCAATCTGCAAGAACAAACCTGAAATGTATTTGCGGTGGTTCTGTCCACCTGGTTTGTTTTGAGAGTCCACATTCTGCAACAAAGATACCTCAGGGTGCATATAAAAGTGGATAGCCGCTGGACCAAAGACATCAAAACTAACAACACAATTCATACCAATTATCAATTTCAAAATTAGTTAATTTAGTGATATTTCCACAACATGTCATCATTTGGTTGCGTTTACTCTCAAAACAATATACCTATCGTTGTATTCCACAGTACCCAAATAAGATAATATTTTACTAACATTTGATCAATATATAAAACAATTCTTCACACATAATACAGTGCCCACTAGTCATCACATTCATACAACTCATTCATACCTTAAGTGCAACTTCTAAAACATAAAGGAAAGTGGGCCCTGGGATTGGAACAGTCCTTGCTAAGCTCTGTCTATTTTCTTGATGCCCTTATGGTTGGTGCAAGGTAACAGGATGGTTTTAGAGGTGAAGCCCACACCTCTTATTGGTATGATATGGGGGATTTCCTGGATACCTCATAATTTTGTTTATTTGAAAACGTTAATTTTCCACACTATTTGCGTTTAGTTTACAATGTGTGTTTTATTAATCAATTCTGGTGTGGGCTCATGGGCCCATTTGTGGTCAGCTGACACGTGTTTCATCGGTTGGCCGTCAGACCGAGGACGCAAAATGCCATAATTATGCGCATTATGAGCAGACCTCCTCTTCCGGCAGCAATGCTTCCTCATGACACAAGGACAGGTTAGCAGCCATGTACCTAACATTTTTTTTTTCCACAATACTTACAAAGCATTATATAAGTTTAAACATTTCATCAATATATAACAAATTGATAGCCCCCATGACATTGAAGACCAAACCGTTCAGATGTTTAAGCATATTTATATAAAGTTGAACATTGCTGCAGAGACTGCACTATTTTCACCCATCTTCAGATCTAGAGTGCCCCTTTCATCCAAAAGCATGCCTATTCTGTGCTGTCCTTTAGAGTCATCCTTTACAGGGAAGCTGCTCAACAGAAACTGATGGATCTGCTGGAAACTTTGATCAGATTTAAAAGTCAACCATTCCAGACTGTCAGCCAGTTGAGCCTAACCAGGAACCCCCAACAACAAGTTGTGAGTTGAGCGGGAGACCTATTACACCCCAGTGGAAGTTTGGAGTTAGAGGAAGGTGTGACATTCCAGAAATTAAGCACACTGCGGCAGCAGATGCTCTTGTTTTACCTTGTGTCACTGAAGTGTAAAAGAGGCAAGTACAAGTGGTGCATATGCTTCTTCTCTGTACACCTACTCCCTCCCCTCAATGAGAAATGCAGATTTTTCGGGTTTCCAGAGAAAATACCCAACAAAAGTTTCTATCACATTGTTACAAAGTGGCCAGAATTATTCATATCAGCAGGTAGAAACTGATCCTGCAAATGGTGGGCTCTGCCGTGCTGAAAAGGGCCAGAACAACACTTGGCCAACCCTGTAGGTTCTCCACCCCACCCCTTGCTGAAGAGAATCCTGTAGAAAGTCGATCATGGTAACAACTAATGAGAGGCTGAGATGCAGTGAGGGGATGCCTTTCAGTTGCTAGGCTCATAAGTAATATTCAAGATATCTCTCATTGACTCACTGTCTAAGAGGAAATAGTGGAGCAGATGAATACGCTTAGCAATTACAGTGATAATACGAATCTGAGAAACAACTTCCATCTCTATGGCCTTCCAGAGTCTAGGTGGGGAGGGGAGCAGAGCCTGACTCAGTTGCTTTCTTTCATAAATGTAACCATGAGATATCCTTATCTAAAGCTGGATCATTCACCATCTAACAGATTGTCTACAGTTGAGATCAACACCCGACATTGGAGGTATCTTGCCCTTGACAAGTTGGATCCTCGTGGTTCAACTTTAATATGCTAAACTGTTGGATGTACTGGGAGCAGTGAAGGACCGTGGCCAGGTTTCCTGTAATGGTAAAATAAAATACTTTGCAAAGGAGACTAGCCAGGAGGAAGGCATGTGGCACTTTAGCCTCTAGTAATTAAAGTATCACAATTGTCTTTTCATGGCTCTTCAAAGTAGCTGTCATCGAAGAACCTGCAGGCATGGGGACCTTCACATCTTATATGCTTGATGAAATAGGAAGAGATTGAGGTTGATGGACTGGAGGTGGTTCGAGCTGAGATGTATTCAGATAGTCCTCTCTGTGAAGGGAAAGATAATTCATCTGTGGTGACGCTACTGATGCTACCAACTCCCCTTCAACCTTGGGTAACATTACCATACTCCTTATTTCATAAGGATGTATTTTTTGCTTTACCTTTCCTTTTTATTCATTTGTGGTGTGTTGCTGTATGTGTGTGGGGATGTACACTGCTTTGGTTTTTTGACATGTCATGCTGCAATTAACTTGACATTGGGTTATTATGAATGCTTCTTCCACCACTCTGCTGATATGTGGTTTAATACTTAATGCTGATATATGTATTATGAATGTATGTGATTACAAGTCTTGTAAGGATATGGGCACCATTATCATCAGTGCAATCATTATCCCATTCATTATCCCAACCATTTCATTTTGTTTAAATGGGCCCAGTGCTGCATGGTATTCTTGGGGAAGGGAGATACAACCTTTGCTTTGTTTAGGATTTGTCTCATATTAGAGGAACTGCCCTGCTCTCCATTCGGATTTCATTATCTACTTTATAGTTTGGCACTGCAGCGATTGACCATATACTACAACTACAACCATCACATGACTCCACAAATTCCACCACATCACCCTGACCTTCATCAAACTGTACTGGCGCCTGCTGCAATCACACATCATATCCAAATCCTGCTGTATCATAGACAAGGATGTTGTCCTGAATTCCCCAAGCTACATCACTGAGAAACTAAACATTGCAAAGGCCTATGATCCACAGGAGGAAAAGAAACTGGAATTCTGACATTTCAGGAAGGAAACAATCCAAAGACACACCTAATCTGACAATGCCCCCAGACTCTGGAACCTCCTCACTGTCAATACCAGACTCTTGCTTCTACATTTAAGGAAGGAGCTCAAGACTGTCCTTTTCAAGGAATTGCTCCTCCCTAACACCTACATCCACACACCCTGTTTCCTTCCCTAGTTGTTCTTAGATTACTTTCTGCCTAATAGCTCACCCTGTTCCTCCCCTGTTGTTAGCTCCCCCCTTCCTTGTACCTTTTCTTTCCTCACGGTTTCCACCCCCTATTACTTGTAAGCACACTGTTCTTTCTGAGCTCAATAAATAATAATAATAATACAAATAATATTATTAATAATAATAATAATAATAATAATAATAATAATAATAATAATAATAATAATAATAACAAGGTTTATGTTGTATTGCCCTGTATATACCCTGCACTGTTCTGACGTGATGCATTCTTTATGAAATAAAAATTGTTCAACAAACAAATGAAACTTGCAAATTCAGTGCAACTTGCAGGTTACATTTCAAATTGATCAAAAGATACTGACTTTTCGTTTTTTTTGTTTTAAATCATTTTATTTAGAATTTTGAGAATAGAACATACAAGAGAAAAGTTACATGTACATATCCATTACACCATAGATATGCATTCAATTTGTATAATACTTATAATAACAATTGACTGAACCTAACCAAACTTAAATCCAAAATTTAAAACCCAAACACAACTACCACAAATCCCTATCTTATAGTAGAAAACCAAACATCTCAAGACAAAAGACAATACAGCACCAACAAATACAACACATAACATTGAGTACGAAAATAATAACCTCCATCTATCCCAGTCAAAAAATGAAGCATGCAATCAGTAAACCTCAACTGTATAAGTCATTGAAGGAACCCCAAGTTCTAATGTAATGGTCCTCCCTCTTCTGTTTCACTAACATAATTATCTCGTAATCAGACAAAGTAAGGACATCACTCAGCCATTCATCCACAATCAGCTTTTTCCTTGACTTCCAAACTTCTAATATTTGTTTAGCCGCTACCACTAATACCCTATTATTCCATCCCCTTCTCACACTGCCCATGTCCCCTCTCTCTCTCTACTCGACAATAATATTGTTGAGTAAGGTGTTTGCGGTAGGGAGTCCCCTATCACAATATCTAAACTGTTCAAAACATCCCTCCAACAGATGGACACCCTTGAGCATGACCAAAGCATATGAAGCAGGGAGCCCCCATTAAGACCGCAACCACAGTAGAGATCATTATCCAACAATCCTAGCTTGGCCATTCGAGTAGGGGTCCAATACAATCTACATAAAATTCTCTGTCTAACATAGCTCAACCCTAAATCCAATTTGGACTGCACCCCTATACCAAGCAGACTTTCCCATTTCCCAGTAGAAATATCCATTCCAAGTACCTCTACCCAATCCCGGCACAATTTTTCCCATGACTCAACATGCAAGTTATCCAACGGCATAAGTCTCATGTATGTTGACACTGCGCATGGAAGAGAACGCATAACATCACAAACCATGGCCTCTCACTCATTGGTTCCCTTAAAATTCTTTTCATTTTCTTAATAATGATAAAAGGTGTGGCTGACTGCTGATAGGTTAGGTTGTCTAACCTCAGGATTACAAAACTGCTCTGCACCATGGTCAGGTACATGACTGCAAAGGAAATTGCAATCGGTCTCAAGCAATTGATGCACAAGGGCAACTCCTCTGCTGTCTGATAACATACACTTGGCACACAGCATTGGGCAGTGCCCTGATCAGGCAGCTGACTGTGAAGGAAACTGATTCCTGCTCCAGGAAATTGGAGCACATTGTCATCTCCTCTGCTGACCCCTTGCACCCATGGTTAAATCCCCTATTATTCTGCAGAGCCTGATATTCTGATATGGGACTGTGTGATAAGATGCTGTGTTATGATAATGATATTTCTATAGCGCTACATAACTGGTCAGATATAGTACTGGATCAGGATTCCATTTGTACGGGCCCACTCAAGAGCACTACCTAGGCTTCCCCGGGAGAAAAACTAAGGGCAAGACAGCCATGGGCCTATGCATTAAATCTTAATCCTATAAATGGCACATTAATATAAGGATTCCAGAAATGTGATTTGATGGAAGGCGGGCATTAACACCACTAAACTTGCCTATACACTCAGAGATATATGATATTAACATATGACTAATTCAATCACTAATTGACTTTTCTGTCCTAATGGAATGGACTTTGTAAATAGAGAGCTTAAGTACCAAAGATCAGTGGGTCAAATGATTTATTCATTTATTTCTTTATTGGTGATTGTGTTATATACCCATTGTGAGCAACCTAGTCTAAGGCACCGCGGATAACAAAGGTGGCAGACGGGGGGACAGGATTCGGCAGTGGGATTGTTAACATTCCAAATAATCAATTCCAATTTGGGGCTCATTTTTTAAGTCCCCATGGTGTAAACAAAGGTGCAAAAGACTGGGATACAGGCCTTACACCTATCTCAGTGCCTTCATTCATGCTCCAGGGCATTTTCTTTGTTTTAGAGGGTAGAAGGCGGGGGCGAAACAGGAGTTACGTTTCTACCTCCCTTTAATCCTAACATGAACATTCAGCAATCATGAATCCTTATACTCACACTATCCATTATCCATTGCCCGTGCAGGAACCACCTCTGAGGGGAAATTAAAGTCCAGCATGTTCGTAACCTTTCCAAGTAACCTACCGTATCCTTCCCATATTGCTCCCACACTTTGCTTACTGGCCAAAAAACCTTAGAATACGATCATGTTGACTTGTACGCTTCGTTCTCTCAAGCAACCATTTTTGTTCTCTTGGGAGCATGACAAGCAACAGACTAACAGATAATTATTATAATGCTTTATTTGCATATGATTCTGAAAGAACCTTTACAAGAAAAATGTCCCTATAACACATTTCTTTAAAATTGACATAGCATTCATACATTTGATAAATAAATAACACTTGGTTAATACCAGCATAAAATCGATGTGAATAAGCAATTTGTGTCTGGTACGCAGGCAGAGCAGGTTTATTTATATATCTATTTGTTTAGCATTTGTATAGAGCACCTATCCCTGAGGCATCTGGGCACAATTATTGATAGGTACAGTGAAGGTACAGGTGCAAATACACATTTAATTCTAGCTAAGCCTATGCATTAAGTAGTTTAAACTCTAATTAAATTGGTCAGTGGTTTCTATGTTCAGAATGTATAACTTTCATATTTCAATCATTTCAGTTATTGCACCTGCCCAATCTGTACATGTGCAACAGCACCATGACAACATTTAAGATACCTTAATTATAACTTCTTAATCGTACAAGAACTGGAGGACTACAGCATATTTCAATCACCATTATTTTCTCACAATCCAATACAGGTTAGAGTTTTGCTTTGTCTATTAATAATCGCTTGGCGATATGGCGCCACAGCCAATAGAGGCTAATATGAAGGCTTTCTAAATCTGAATTGAAGCAATAAATCCAGAATGCTTCACTCTGTATGGACTCATATTTGTGGACGTATTCACCCAGGATAGTCATTAAATTATTGCCCATGGTTCCGCATTCTGTAAATACATGTTTAGGGGTCTCTGTAACTCCCAGTATATTACACATGTGGCCCACTCTTTCCCCTAAGCAGATCTCTTAATTATGTGCCTACAAAAACCAACAGGAGTAGTTGGTTAGTACGAAGACTCAAAATGTGTTTATGTACTGCAGCGGAAGGGCTTTGGCAAAGATAGGGTTGTAAACATCAGTATCTATGTACCACTCTTGCCACATGTACATAGTGCAGATATCTAAGTGTAATTGCGGGTCCAATCCCACTGGGCCAATTTATTTCTGAACAGGGTTCTTAGAGTTTTATATTTGGTTCCCCATTCAAATTTAGGATACTACCGTAGGTCCTCGTACACACTCTTAATCATGTGGTGATTATCATCATCACCAGTTCTCCAGGTTTTCCCACTATCTGCTCTCACTAGAGCCAGCAGTTTACATCTAGGGTTAGAGTTAGGCCTTGAGATGCAGTCCACCCTGATGTGTAAGCAATCGTCCCTGCATGGGTACCAAACACAATTCTAGTCTCATGTTTTCTACCAAAGTATTCTTCGCCAACCTCAGGACTCGCTTCCAGAAGTAGCCCTCTAATTGATCGCCCCATCTTAAATCTGTCATAGCTATTGCCTCCAGACCATATAGGAACATAGGGCAAAAGCCTTGCTGATGTAATGTTAGAATACCCTGTAATGAGTAGCCGGCAGTCTGGTGAGCAAACTTCTCTATTATATTAGCCAGTCTACGTCCCTCAACCATTTTGGCCTCAATAATATGTTTGTACGACAAGCTCTGACTCATGTCGAGGCCCAAATAAGGATATGTACTCACATATTCAATAATACCCAAGCTCGTATAAATATGGGGGCTGTTTATATTCTTTGCAAAGCATTATCTTGGTTTTTGACATGTTGAAGGTCAATTCATTTTTTGTTGGCAAAATCAAAGAGGATTTCAAACACACTATTTATTCCACCTAGTGTATGACTAAATATGTCCAAATCATCTGCATAAATCAAGCCTGGAATGGTCACCCACTTATTTTTGGGCAACAGCCAGTAGTCTGTGCTATGGCTGCTGCAGGTCACTCATATAAAGAGTATAGAGCATGGGAGCCAAGACACAGCCTTGCTTGACTCCCCTATTCATACTCAATGGAGATGAAGTTAGCCCTGTATCATTCATTTTGACTCGTCCTGATGTATTTTCGTGGAGTCTCCTCAAAATGTCTAGTAGCCAACTAGGACAGCCCCCGACTACAAAATTAGACCACAGTCTAGTACAGTTAACCCTGTCAAATCCGGCTTCGAAATCTATGAAGTTAGCATACAGCGCAGGGGCACCTCTAATGGCTGCTTCTCTAATCAGCCTATCCAAGACTCTCAGATTGTGTGTAGTCGAGCAGACTTGACAGAAGCCTGTTTGTATAAAATGAAGCAACTCCCTTTCCTCCACCCATAACTGAAGAGGCCCCAAGATCAATGAAGAAAAGACCTTTCCAGTTAAATCCAGCAAGAACAATAGCCTGTATTTCGAGGACTAACACTCAATCTCCTCTCTTATAAATAGGTAGGAGGATATCTTATAAATAGGTAGGAGGATTGACTACCACCAGGATTTGTGAATGTGTTGTTCTGCACAGACTCTACTAAACAAAGCTTGTAGAAATTGGGTCCACCCTTTTGGATTCTCTTTTAAGATTAAGACTATACTGGCCAATCCATTTGGGCCGGGTGCTCGAGAGCCCGCAAGGTTCTTAGTAATAGACTTGATGGACTCTATAGAGAATATCAATGGCCACTCATGAGCACTACGCATTGCCATTGGTTGGATTTCATTGTTCCCTGCTGTGTCCCCCAAATAGAGTAGCCAGTTTTTTTCCTGACTAGGATTTACAAATTGTCTCATTCTATCCCCTTTTGCACGGGATAGAATCTGACATATGGAGCTGCTCTTTTTGCTTCGTAGTGCGCCAATCATATCTTGCCAAAAAATTTTACTGGCTGAGGTACACCAACATTTTAGCCATCCTCAATATTCAGATTTTATTACTTTGGCCTGATATCTTTTGTCACTCTGCTCTCTCCCTCCTCTGTGAAGTTTTCTTAGTTTACTTCTCATTGTCCATTTGGCGTCTTGTATTACTATATCAAATTTGTTAGCACGATTTTCAATCATGACCAGATTTTCTCTCTGGCAACTTCCAGGTATGTACTCCAAATCTTTCATCCAGCTTTGTATTTCATTTCCATTTGCCATGTCCAGCCATCCCTTATCTTGCACTATTGAATTATTGAATAGTTGGTTTGCCTTAGTGACGTGTTTCTCAGTCCATCAAACATGATTGCCTGCATGGTTAGCAAATGCCCCACTACAGCAATTATAGTCCTGGGACTTTATGTAAAAGGCCAGAGCCGGTAGCAAGATGGCATGGTCGCTGAAACTATATGGTAACATTTTCAGTTCACTGGTTTTCAGCATGCAGGCACTGTTACTGAAGTTTCTCTGCTCTTGTTTGAACACCAACTGAACTTTCCCAAAACATTGTCCCATGTTCTCCCATACAACATGGTTAGGTCCCATGTTCTAAAAAAATTGACCCATTGATTCCCCTTGTGGGTGCACTCATTTTGTGTCATTTGGCATGTTTTTATTACGTGGCTGTACGATGGACTTTCTTTATCGTCTATACATCTGGAATTTAAGTCACCTCAAGCAAAATGATCTGCTCAACCCCCTGACCTGATCCTGCGGTCAATAGCGCACCCATGGATTCCTGTATATCTTCAAGGTTGTTAATGTCCGATGTTATGTACATGTTCACGATCACCAGTCTAAGTTTCTCTTCTACCCCGTGAAAGGTTAATTTGATTCCCATCCCATCATAGAGCTACTAGTAGGAAGTAAGCACCCGGTGTCGAGCACCCTGGGTGTGGTTAATGCCTATCAGAAGTCCCCTGTAAGGCTTACCCCAGAGACGCCTTTTGGCCCTTACTTAGTATATCCTAAAGCCCTCCACAGCCAATGGGGACTCTAACGATGTCTCCTGCAACTGGAAAATATCCACAGTAGCAAGTAGCAGGGCAGAACCCTTGTTGCTCACAATATGGCCATAGCCTCTTGTATTCCAGCTTGCGATAGTGCACATTCAGAGGTCCATGTGTCCCTGTTCTACATAAGAGTGGAGAGCAGGCCTTCTAAGCCCATCCAAGTTCATATCAGCTGGGTTACCCCAGCTTATACCCCGCAGGTGTGCACTCAGACATCAAACTGTTAATTTAAATCCTAATGATCTTAGCGTTTCTGCTCACATACACAACAGGAAAACAATAGCTGGAGAAGCAAAATGTATGAATGCCCTGTTTTCCACGCTTTTCCATGCTGGATGGCCAATTTGGAGCATGTCTTAACTGTTCATTGAAGACATGCTAGAGATAGCAGACCAGAGAAAAATAAGTGCTGTGCAGTTCAAAAAAGGACTATCAGCAGTGGGGTAAAGCTCTTGAAGTGTTACCGGGGAGTTCAAGGTCGACCACTCTTTTCGTACTGGGGAAGGGACGATAGGAAGAGGAAGGATGTGTGAAGGGAGGCAAGGGAAGAGCAGGAGAGACCAATTGTGGGCAGTATGCAGGGGTTCAACCATGTTGTATCATAGTCGCATGTGTGCAAGCAAATAAAGTACTGCTCGCCCCACCTTCCCTTTTCACTCCTTTTACCACTTATGGTAGACGTGTTTCACAGGTTTCAATTCATTGTGGATCATCTCTACAGGGTGCCCCCCAACGGTTCCATGTGATAATCTTGCCGCAAAAAAATATTGTGATGCAAAAATATCGCCATATCTTTGCGGTGATAATAACACATGGACCCTGCGGGGGACACCCCCGCAACCCACGCATCATTTTTTTATGTGTGGGGGACACCCCCGCAAACCCTGCATCATAATATTTTCACCACCAAAAATATCGCCTATGGCCGTTCCCGACGACCATATGTACGGCAATATTTTTGCTGGCGAAAATATTACCTGATACCCTCCCAACATCGCCTGTGGGACCCTAGGCACTTAATGTGGGTAAAACTCTTAGGGTCAGGGGCACTTTGGGCATTTATTGGCACCACGGCAGGTGTACATATTTTACCGGCACATTTGTCCAGTAGGCCAGTTAAAGAAACCTGTCTTCTGGACCCACCCCTGCTCTTTGGTAACTATCTTCGGGCCCATAGTATTTCTTTTCAGGTTTTTGTCTTTGTTTCTTGCCTGTTTGGGAAGTGGAGGAGGTATGTTTGGGAAAGTAACCTGTTTTGTGGGGTTAGCGATATAATCCTTTGTACCCCTATCCTTTACTTCCTCTCTTTTCATCATAGGTAATTCGTTGCAAAATGCATCTAGTGTATCATCGTCATTCGCCGCAAACATAGTCACAGAGTCAATATTATGGTTTACGGCAGGAAGAAGGCAGGAAGAAGGGAGGAAGGCAGTATGATTTCATCATCTGAGTCCATATCATGACCTTGAGACCGGCTCGAATTAATCTCTTTGGGATTGCTAACATCGTTAGTTCCTGACCTATTTACCAGGTCTACCGTATTAGGGCTATTAGACAGAGTAGATATAGTGGGAATTTCACTCAGGAACAGGTTAGTCCACAATGAGTTTCACTTGAACGATCTACACATTTCTAATAATGAACCATTGTTGATAAACCATTGTTGTCAATAGGGCTCAGTATGTGTTTGTCAAATTCTTCACACACAGCAGAGTCTAGAATTTTACAGAGAGATTTCCCTATACTGGATGCCTACTTCCGTGCCTCCACTCTGTTAAACTCAGTTGCAGGGCGGGGAGAAATCTGAGCGTTCGTCAAAAAGGAAGAGGGAAGCAAAATTCTTCTTCTGTTCACCACTTCATAATAGCCTGTGAGTAACGGTTGGTTATGCCTCAAGCTCAATCCAGTAAGCTGTTGACGTTCCTTTATTCTCTTCCCATGGTTGGAGGGGGATGAGCAGGGTTTCAAAAGAAGCGTCCGGCTGTGAGTGGGTTTCTCTGAGTTTTATGTCCCACTGCGCAGACACGGCCGGCGCTGGTTTATAGTTTTCAACGTTGTACAGTGGCAGCCCATAGTGCAGCAAGCCGGAGGAAAGTTAGGATATAAAAAATTAAAACAAGCGGGTATAGAAAGAAGAGGAGAGGGCCAAGAAAAAAGAAAAATAAGCAATGCAAGAAGAGAAGAGGAGGGTGGGAATAGGAAACAAAGAAATGAATGTGAGGGGAGGTTCAAAGGAACCAAGGTTGCAGTCGCCTCCGTGAATAGATTGTCTGGGTTATGTTTGCTGGTGATGTCATATGCCAAGGGCGCAGGTCAAAGTCAACTCTGTGCACCCTCCTCCTCTTCCATTGAATGAGGGGGTTCAAAGGCTCAAGAGCCGCAGCCACCTCCCTCTATGAGGACTTCGTAGTGTCTTGCAACTGTCAGGGTTCAATTTATCTGGGTGATTTAGGACCCTGAGAGTGCTATGCTTCAAACAAATGGGTGGGGCTTTCAACAGTCTGCCACTAGGCACGTCAACTTCTTACTGCATGGAGGGGTTCAGATCTTCTTTCAAGAAGGGACAGGTTCCGCCATCCGCCCGGTCCTGCATGGACTGCAGAGACTGCCTATCTGCCGCCTCTCCATGCCACAGTGTAGGTGTGGTTTTGTACAGCTGCCATGCCTCCAGTAAACACTGTAGAACTACAGAGCAAAGCACAGCGTGTTCTGCAGAGACTGCCTCTCTGCACCGTTCCACGTGTAGGTGAGGTTTTGTACAGCTGCCACACCTTCAGTAAACACTTAAAAAGACAAAGCAAAGCACAGCGTGTCCTGCAGAGAATGCCTCTCTTCCGCCTCTCTCTAACAGAAAAATACATATCACATGGAATCTTTCTATAGGGCATTTTAGAAACAGCTTTTCAAATGCTAGAAGGCTATTGTTGGATAGACCTTTCTGTCCCTTAAAACCTGGAAGATATTTCCAATGTGACTACCAATTGGACTGGAGGTACGGAAATTGACTTATTTCCTCCCCATATTCTCCAGTGTTCTGTCATTCTGCTGTACAGGAGACACTTATAGTTCTAGCAGAAACCTTCAAGACACCTGAAATAGCCAGAGATCTCACGTCTTTCCGGTTCCCTACAAAAAGATCCTCCCTGTCATACGCATGTGCTCTCCTTAAGACCCACGTGACTTGATCCTGCTGTAGTTTCAGACCGAGCACCAATGGGTTGCATGCTTGATTGTGCTTTCCTCTTTGCTGTCGCCTATGGAAAGCACTTCCCTGCATGAATGCAGGTTTCCGGCTGTTGTGAGCATCAGAGTATGCTTGAGCTACGTAGGGTGCTACTGCTGCACCATTTGGATAAAAGAGTCAAAGGCCATATTGGAATGCTGTGCAACCCACCACGTGCTCCAAGCTTGGTGTTTGAAAAGGGGGGCAGAGGGGATATCATCCGTTCTCCCTTCTCTGGAGATTTACATTACTCCCCAAGCTAGAGGAGGCCCTAATGTGTAAAGGGAGTGATCAGACCACACTACTGTGCAAAGCGTCCAGCTCCACTCCTCCCTGTGCAGCTAGACACCAGGTCGCTGCTCTCTAAATACTGAAGGCCAGGAAGTGCAGCAAAGACTCTACTGTTACCCACCCTCTGGACTTAGAGGATGAACTACATGCCTGTGAAACATGATATCTTCCTGAGCAAAATAAATACTATACAAATACCTCTTATTCATAATGATCTCTCCATAAAATATGCACATGAATGCAACCAGGTAAGACGAGAAAACAGGTGAAGAACCCTCCAAGCAGCAATCAAAAGGAGGAACCTAAGTAGCAATCAAAAAGAGGAATCTGGAAAAGAAGCACGGTCCTACTAAGGGATTGGACAATAAAGTGTTAAAGAAGAAACTGCAACCTGTTTCCAGTGATTATGCGAAAGGCAGATTGTTCAATAATAAAAAAAAGGCGTTGCTGTTTCAGAGTTAGCAAAAGAAAGCGAGGCGTATTACAAGCCTCAAGTCTTGCCACAGAGGGATACTGACATACATGGAATCGAGCACTGGGTCACTTTTGGTTCTGTGATCAGTGTTGTTGAACAGTTAAATCCAGCCCCGTGTGCACACACTTCCAACCTGCCCTTCCGAGGACTCCTGGAAAGAGAACTGTTCAAGGAAGCTCTGGACCTGTTACTGGTACTATCAATGGCTGTAAAATGGTTGTACGGTCAGCGAGGGGGCATTTTGCAAGACCCAGAGTGGAACAGTGAAGCATTTAAGGAAAGAATAAGCTGTTCTCGCCTTATTTGTACACCCAGTCTTACAACGTGGTATTTCGAGGTGGATTAGAGTCACAAGCCTGAATTATTACTTCGCTCTGCATTCTTTCTCTTTTACACCGGTATGATATTTTCCTATTGGGGTCAAATCCATGGATTCCCACGCAATCTAGCTGTAGTTACCACCTGTTAAAAGAAGGCTGATTATGAAGGAGTTTATTGTAAATTCCACCTGCCAAGTGTTAGTGGCAGCTGATTGAACATTGTCTTCAAAACAGGATGCAAACACGAGGAATAAGTGCATTTTCACCAGTCTTATTTTTTGGCTTTTACACTCTCTTTTGCAAATGAAGAAAGTTACATGGAAAGGACTGGACAGCCGCTATGTTTTAACATTGGTGGCCACCTTCATGCAACTTGCACTTCATATAAAGTGACCTAGCCAGTCCTTCTTCATGTCTCGACTCATAGCACAAAGGGCATCATTACGACAACAGTGGTGCAGTAAGAAGTGGCGGTAATTCTGTTACATTCCCTTTACCGCATAATTACTGCATCAACGTTGTACGAGTTCTGGTGGTAACGCTATAAGTCATTGGATTTATTGCACTGTTTTACTGATGGCGGTAAATCCCCTAAACATCCCCATGGTGTCCTATGGACTCCAGAAATGAGACTAACCATACAGCCAAAGTTGTAATGAGGCCTACTGCCAAATTACAAGTGGCAGTGACGTGTAAGTCCCCATTTTTTTTTAGACCAACTGACTCATTGGGGCTATTTTGGCAGAATTACTGCGGCGGTAATTCTGCTGTGGTAATTCTGCCGATTTTGCAGATTTTTTTCAGCAGAGTTTGAGGATTTACCTCCAGCATGATGCTGAAGTTAAATCCTCCACTCCAGGGCCATATTCTAGTGTGACGGAGTGGAAATATTGGCTATAGTTCCGTTACCCGCAACTTTTTCCCACTCTGCCTTACTTGTAATGAGGCCCAATTAACTTGTCTCCCTCCCACAACAACTATTGATCAGTATCCAAGTGGAGATGGCTTTCATCACAAGCGTAACTTACATGTATAGTCGATACACTTCACCCCATGAAATAAATACCTCATGTCATAAAAGGTTCCATTTTCTGCAAAAAGGTGAACGCACTCGTATGCCTGGATTACTATTTTTTGTTTTTGTTTTTGTTTTTTTGTTAATTAAACCTTTTAACAATTTAAACACACTTTCTAATTTTATAAAACAGGAATCATCATTTTTACAATCAACATACATTTTTCCTTAAAAAACAAAATATGGAATAGATATAATAAATCATTCAAGAGCCTAAAATCACAATTCTGCATACAAATATAACATTCTACTGTGAATTACAAACATATATAATCACAATTCTAAATACTATTTTATTGATTAGCAGATACAAACCACATTCAATCAATTTCAATTGATTAATAAAAACAATTCCTACCATCTATGGATAAGTAACCCAAGTAAAAAGCAATATGCTGCTGCTCAGTGAACTAATCCATCCACTAGAGGGCTCTGTGTAATCGACCCCTTGATCACAGGTGTGAAACCCGGCAAGTCTGTGCAGCCATTTATCCTTCTGAGGCTGTTAAAACGAGAACTATTGAGCTGTTACCAGCGCCATGGTTCCCCTCCGGGACTGGCAGAGCCCCCTACATTATACACCTGCTTTATTATGAAGTGTCTGCCTGACAATGTATTTTAGTTCTAATTAAACACTTCACATGCATAAATATAAGCAATTAATTGCCAGCTTCCCTGCAATGTGAGTTAAATAGTCTGAATTTAATAAGATCTTCAAAATAGCTGTTCTTTAACATTTATAAACAGAGACATGTGTTCCCTGCAGCAAGTTCAGTGGATTTGTATTAATTGCTTGGTCGGTAATTAAGCTATTTCTGTTCACGCTCTCCTCTTTACCAATCTGCGTGTTTTTAATGGAGGGTACGGTATAGCTGGCCAGCGTACCATTGGCATTGTCTACTTACTCACCTAATGCATCAATAACATAGCAGCTGCAACACGGAATCATGCATATCTTTTGCTGTCTTGCCCTAATTTCATGCTCAAGGTCACCTTTAAATAGAACTTGTTTAGGTATCAGCAAGACATTCTCGCCCACTGTAACCTCTGTGCACGAGCATTGTATAATAGATGAGCAAATACTCCTTCTCGCAGCTTTACCATTTTTTTAAACATAATTGTACATTTTATATGACAACTTTCACCGCAAAACTTGGAAACACAATTATATGGTGCTATTTGTTTTTATATGTATTTATTGGTTACATTTGTAGAGCACCTAAGCCCTAGGGCATCACGGCGCTGTTGCAAATTGGTTAAACTGATATCTGGCATGAAAGGCAAGGGAAGAAGAAAGAACGAGAAAAAAAACACCAAACTAAAGGAGGAGGAGGGGAAACCACTATGAGTAACATCCATTCACGTAGAAGTCAAAGTCATTGCGGGTCATTACGAGGTGGGCGGTAAGGGTTTACTGGCACCGGTAAGGATGCCGGTGCCGGTAAACCCTTACCACCCTATTCCGAGGTCCCTTAGCGGGTCCCAGCAGGAACGGCTGGTCTTCTTCGCGGGACCTGTTAAGGGACCTTGGAGCTAATAATGGGCCCGCAATTTGCGGGCCTGTTATTAGCGCCTTCCCATTCCTATTGTGCCCTATCGGGGCTCAAAAGAGAATGGGGAATGGTTTACTGAAGGGGGACTTACTGGGTCCGCATTGGTCGGAATGTCCTGGTAAGTCCCCATTCAGTGAGACCGGACCCGAGTTTGGAGGCAGCCATGGCGCTAATAGCGCCATGGCTACCTCCAGACTCGCAATGGCCCCCATTGTGGAAGTTATGGATCATCAGGTACCTTGAGGCTCTGACTTGATGCTGTTGTCTGTGGGCCATCTAGACGTAAAAACCACGTTTTTAGGGCCTTTCGGAAGGGCCAGTTGGAGGTTTCTGCTCTTAGGTCGATCGGGAGTTTTGTTTAGTTTAGTTTATTCATTTGTATTGCGCACCAGACCCGAGGGTATGAGGGCGCATGAACAGCAAGGTGATTCAAAGCTTGGGAGGATGTGATAAACGCAGAAATACAGACAGCGCCTTCCCACAAGCAGGAGCCTTCGAACCCATGTATATTCAATGATCAGCGGGCGAGTTGGTGCACGCAGAATGGCACAGCATTACCTGGGACACATTGTGATGCACGCACACACCCTAAGAATGAATCGTCGCTTCAAGGGACTTTTCTGTGCACGTGTAAAGCTTGTAAAACATGATGACAAATGGGATTTAAGGATTTCCCTTGTCCATGTGTTTTCTTTAACTCAGTTCAATAAACATTGGGTCCACATAACAAGATTTCTGGTAATGGTAAAAAGGGTGCTTTTTCCACATACTGCATGTATCACCAAAGTGCATGATTCCAACTCTGCACGTGGAAATACCGTTTGCGGAGAGGATGACATTAACGCATGCTTCAAGTGTCACATAAAGCATGTGATAAACACCAGATGTGACAAGCGAGGTGATTACCACATGATTATGAAACCACCAAAAATAACATTAGTATTCCCTCCATCATGGTCCTCCTATTAAAAGGAAGAGACAGGTTAAATGCCAGGTGAGGTTAAATTATAAACTGATTTCCAATGATGCAGATGTACCATTAAAGGCTAGTAGCCATGGAAGACAGTCAACTGTTGCCACATTAATAGCATCAACTGGCCCTGTGCGTAGATTAGAAATGCCCCCTTAAAAATAGCAATCCAAAAAACATCCAAAGGAAAACCAGATAAAAGCCTAATGGAGTGTTCCGAGCAGGCATACCAAAATTGAATCTCCGTACCAGAGTCAACAAATGCATACATTGGTTCGGACTTCAACAAGGATCCCATTCAATAATCCATGATGATATTGTCAGTAGTGAAAGATAACATGGCCCCTTTTATACAAGTCCAGATGTTATTGTGGTTGAGTTAGTACATGATGCTCTAGCTGATGGGGATAATGGCCACTGCATTTAGATCTCTGCCACCCCAAAGGCTCATACATTCAAATTGGAGTTTCTCTTGATGGCTGCAGCAAGATGCTAATACCCACAGTTCTAATTCTACAGGCCAAGGCCATTGCACCCTTATTGTTTCCCCGAAACTACCATATTTCCATACATGTGATTGAAACTGTTAATAGCAAATTGACAAATCAGGGATCTAAATGCTCATGGGACAGCTTTAGTGCCCCTAAAATAATTTCTTCTCTAGACGTAGAAGCTTCTTTTTTAAAGTCTGTACCATAATCTTATACATTTCTGATAGATTGTTCAGGAATATGCAATTACTGCATCCTGGTTTCTGTGACCCCCGAAAATGCCAACTTTTTATTTTATTTCAAGCCCCTTTTCATCCCAAATATATATGGTGTGGGGGGGTAATTTGTATAATGGAACAAGGGGGTCTGTAGTGGGTCTCCCCCGTGGGTCAAAATGAAAAAGGTAAAAATGAAAAAGTCTGCATTTTCGGGGTCGCAATAAACGGGCATATATCCCATCTTTCAACTGACAAGGATTTGATTGCTTTCTACTGATATGTACAAACTCTCATTAGGGCTAGTGGACAATGTACAACTTCCCATTATTTCTCTACTGTAAAAAGTAGGGTTTCCCATAAATGGCACATCCATACCTGGAACATAGCTGGGATAACCAGCAAAATGATAGATGAGGTTAGGGATTCTTTCCTGGAAGAATCAGATGATATCTGTTTCCAAGAGACTTGGGCCTATTTATCAGTCCATAAGAATCACCTAACTTTTTTTTACACAGCCATCAAAGGAGTGACGCGATACCCAGTGGCGGACTCAACACTAGGATTAAGAATAAGGTACTGGCAAGTGTAAAATCAGTGATGTCCAATTTAGACAATTCTTTATTCACTATTGTGACTACAAAAATAGTGACAACTTCAATATTTATTATCACAACTTCATCATAATAAATATTGACTTCAGACATTCAGAAGAATCCATGGCTTCTTTTGAATTATTAATTAACATGGTGGGGATGAACAAGGACATAAGTCTGATAGCCATTTAATATTATTACGGGACTTACATGCCATTTATAACCACAAAGGGATACACATACATCCGCCTTAGAATTTACCAAGATCTGTGGGATACCACAAGCTATGGCTCCACCTCCCAAGAGGCCAAACAAATATGTATATAGACTATTCACCAGCACTCCAACCTTAGGAGTTCAGGCATGCAATGGGACATTTTCAGACCACCTAAGGACTGAGAGTGATCACAATCCCAAGATTAATTTGCTATATTTCAATTTTTTTTTTTTATTTTTTTTATTTATTTACTTGTTTTTAATCGGAAATGAATTAACGATTTTTACAAGAACCCTTCTTCTACAGATGCGCCGAGGCGCTTTTGACAGTTATTTTTCAATGAATGTGATGTACAGTTATTGGCCCCTATTATGACACCAAGTGCACATAATCGCAAAAGAGACCTAGGGATTTAAAAACTAAAAAACAGGGTTTATCTTGACTTTATGGCATAATATTACCTGTTGTACTGTCTGATGATTATACATAGAAGTGTGATATTACTATTAAAACATGCAACCCACTAGTTCACTTCCGCTTTTAAACAAGTCTGTGTAAATAGGTAAGGCAAATACTTGATAGGATGCAGATTGTCATAAGTTTAAAAAGGGCCTCCTTTTGAAAATCAAAGTGTTCACAGTATGTAATTTCAACAAGAGTGTCTGCTCTTAGAACGGAATATAACATGTGAGTGGACCATACAACTGATGCACCAAAGAAAGACCAGCATGCTTTCTGGATATTAGACAACCAGGGAGTCCACGTCTGGTTGCCCCCAGGTAACTTAGGGTGACCAACCCAAGTTCCTTCCAAAAATACAAAAAATGTAGCAGACGTGGTCTCCCTGCTCACTGTGCTCAGAGAGGCACAGCTTCACCTCACTGATGAGGCCCAACAAGGCTGAAACACGTCTATGGGGTTGCTTTTGGTACACTTGTTCAGAAGGGAATTGCCATAGCATTTCGATGCTGGACTGTCCATGTGGGTGGGACAAAGACTGATATGCAAATGGATATTTCCCATCTGTGAAAGGTACAGTGAGCAAAAAGCAGATGGCTGCAAACTCTCAAAGTGGTTAAAAACCACAGAACAGGTTATCATGCTGTGTTCTGTGGAGAGAGGGGCGCCTGCTACCTTTTTTGTAGCTATTCAGGGATGTTAAAGCTGCACCAATCAGTGCCAGTCTCATGATGTGAGGAAATGGGGACATGCCATTGGGTTACACTTGAGAGAGCAAGCATGATGAGTAAAATCTTCCTCAGGACAGCGTGTGCAAGATTCATTATCACATGAATTTTAAGACATGAAATTAGCAAAGATTCAGGTTGGTAGTAGATACAGGGGTCAGTGTCTAATTGTTTCATTGTTTCATTCAGTGAACGAGAAAAGTACCATCCAGTGACAAATGGGAGGAGGATATGGAGGAACAGAGAATTCCTGAGGGCAGGTTGTGCAAGACACATGTTCACTATTATTTTAGGGGAGAGGAAAGTAGCAGAGATTCATGGACGAGGGGGAGATCACTCAGTGGGCGAACAACACATTTGAACAACATGTCTAGAACACCAAAACAAGCCGGAGACACAAAGAGAGGTGTTGCTCAATGTTGTGTTTACATCTGTAGCGACAGTTGTGGTTTGCACGGGGGATGCCTGAATTGCATGTGTCAAACTAAGGTATCATCACATTTTGGTCCCAAGCCCTTGCCCCATGTCGCACTGGAGGGCATTCAACAGTACAAAGAAATGCATCCACCACTAAAATGAACATCCACCAAGACTGACAGAGGGGCATACGCTTCCATTTCCATCCTCTACCTAATGGGAAAAAAGGCTGGGGTTCAGATCTTATCCACTGAAGTTCAGGAAATAATTCACAGTGTTTTTAAACAGTTGACAATCCAGGTCTCTATCTTCATTGCTAATTTAGACAATAATAATAAAAACAACGAGCAAGGAAAAGATTATGATCCATCACAATCTAGACAGAAACTGCTGGAAAGTAGTGATACGATATGAGGAGGAGGAGAATGTCACCACAGATGCATTGGTGTATAGTACAAAAAAGGTCACCGCCCAACTATGTACAGCCCCAGTCCCATTCAGATACAGCCTACCTTTGTCAAGTATGAGCGTTCATCACATCAGTACGTAACACCTAGAAGAAAAACACTACCAGTGCTCATATGATGCCAACCTGTGTGTTGTCCACTATGAAAATGAGTGCATCAGTACTTCATACAGAATAACTAGCAATCAAGTGTGGCCACGTGCACTCTCTGCTGTCAGACACTGTGCTAAGAGTAGGCATAGCGATACATGGGTACCAGATCTATAAGGTCCCATAGGTCATGACAGCATACATGGACATGGTAAGAAGTGAATTGATTGAGGGCACAGCGATTTTCATACCATCAGACAAGTGGCATAGGGCCACAAGTCCATACTAATAACCTCGAAGATACTGCAGCTGTGCCATTAAGCCACTAAGCTACCCTCTTTACCCAAGCACAGTCAGAGAGAGATTTGATTATGGCCAGGGAAATTGTCGGTTGAACACTCTAAGTTCTGTATGTTGACAATTGACATTTATAAAAATGAACAGTCACTGTATTGAAAAATACTCTATGAAATGACATCTACCCACCAATAAACCAGCTCAGATGACGATGAGGACTTATTACCCAGTGCATGTCAGACAACGAAAAGGGCAGATCGTTTTCTTAGTGGCACATGTGGCTAGGAAAGAGATATTTCTGACCCTTCCATTTCCATTTGTGCCAGCACAGTTTTTGAATCATACTATTGCCACAATCACAACCAACACTTGGCAAAGGTTTTCAAGATGCCACACAGAGTGTAGACACCTCCTAAAGTTCACAAACGCTTCCAAAGATATCTCTCAACCCCCAAGGTTCATAGACCCTTACACAGAGCGCTAACTGCCCTCAGTGTTTACAGGCTCCCCAGAGGATGCAGCTGCACCCTAGAGGGTGCAGGCTCTCCCACGGAGGGCTGCACTCTCACATATGGGGAGTCTCATTGAGAGCACAGTCACTACCCCATGACTGCCTCATTCATTTCCTCATCACAGCCACCTACAGGATGGAAGAATGACCCCGGCCTTACCATCCCAAGTTTTCACACCTCAGAAGACATCCACACGTGGGAAGGCTGTAGATTGATGCCGCCAATTTTGGCAGAGCCGAAACGTGTTTCCAGTGCACATCCGTTTAAATTTGGGATTTTATCCCAACAGCATTTTTTATGCAGCCCTATGCAATTTCTATTAGCTTTATTATCATCACACTTTGGCAGTTTGACAGATTAATAGACATGTTCACAAATTGAACATGACCATAGTCTAGAATAAATGACTATACCGTACCAGGATTAACATGAAATAATGTCCTGATCTATGCTCTTAATAGTAGGAATTGTTCCACTATGCAAATCAGACAATTTTGTTAGATGAATGTTAAGATTACTTTATTGGTTTGTTTTCTTTATTTAAGAACTTTATTTTGTTTTACAAATTCTGCTTTGAATGTGTTTACTGATTCTATTTGTCTTTTGTTCTATTTAGGATCAGTTCTATATACATGTATGTTTCAATTATACATGTACTTTTAACAAACCTTGATGTATGATTTTATTCTTTGGTTTTCCTTTCTTTAACTAATTGTATTAACAATAAACTTTGATTCAACTGTAAAGTGCTCTCGCTGTGTTGTTCCCTTAGTGACCGGTTGAGCACAAAAAAAGCCCTTTTCCTTAAATGTATTTAAAAATAACAATGAAATGAAAATTGTTCTAAATGTGGATTTCTTCTTTGTAAGTTAATCAGTATTTTCTACCCCTAATCCACATTAGCTCCATGGGGGTAACCCTATTGTTTGTATTTCGATAATGTCTCTCCAAAGCAGTCTTAACTGTCGTGGAGTTGCCCCTGGCCGGGCAGCACCAAGAATACAAGCAGATGGCATCTGCATGCTCTATCACTTGTTACTGACTCTTCTGCAAATACACAGGTGCTGACCTTGTCGTGTTGCCTACAACTGCTTATTTGGGATTTGCCAACATTTCAGAGCTGCTGCTCAAAGTGGCCTGTTTGGGCAGGTAGGGTGATTATGGGAGTTACCTGCTGGTTGGCATGGCATGACCAATGAATCAGTCATTATGCACCCTGGCCCTGGGAGGTAATTGAACCTGCATCATCACCTTTTCTCAAATGGAATCTGGTGGCAGCCTGGTCATAATTTGGGTCAGCGTTGGCATGGACTAAGTTGCCCAGTAAATCTCCTGGTGCCCCAAGGTAATGTGGTTGTGCATGCCAATTATCTCCAGTCTCTTGCCCCTCTACCCCACTTCAATGTCTTTCCACAGCCTTGAATAATGCTGAACACCTCTCACACATTACCCTTCACAGTCCTTGTGGCATGTAAACACACTGCCACACTCACAACTGTGAGGGCTTTGTGGGAGAAGATGGTTCTGCTCCACAGGTCTCCTGTGCCTGCCTGGATCGCTCCGCAATGGCAGGCAATGCTCAAGGCTCTTTTTCTGGCTCCACATCATCCACCTTATCCACCTCTTCCCCCTCAGGTATGTGCACGCCTTTCTATGTTTCACTATAGGCTGAACTGCTACCTGTGGATCCTCTTTTGGAGCATCCGCCTTCTCTCCACCCTACCGTGCAGGATGAAGGCCACTTCCTCCACCACAACAATGTCTCCCACCCAGACAGAAAGTCTCATTGCAATTCATTGTGTTTGCAACGGCTGCTTCCGTATGCCACATGAGGAGCATGGCTGTGTCTTATTCTCACAACACATACCTACCCTCCTATTAAACCAACAGCCCTGTCCCCCCTTCCTCTTGGCTTAAGGAGGCCTCCCCCAATGGATCAGCTTCCCTTGCTGGCTTTGAAGCTTGGTCAGCTGTACAGCTCATGCCTGTGAAATGTTTATAATAAATATATGGGGAAATTCCACCCTCTTGGCTTACTGCCAACATAGTACCAATTTTTAAAAAGGGTGATCCATCTCTCCCAGAAAATTATCGTCCGATATCGTTAATTGATTCTGAAGCTAAGATCTTTTCTATCCTTTTATTAAATGAATTGGAGAAAGTTATCACGGCGAATGATATGTATTCGAAATATCAAACTGGATTCAGGAAGTCTATGAGTACAACTCTAAATGCCTTTATCATGTCGCATGTTATTGCTGGAGTAAAAGAAAGGAACTCTAATCCTGTATACATAGCTATGATTGACATGAGTTCGGCTTTTGACACGGTGGTCCGTAACTTATTGTGGAAGAAAATGTTGAAGTTAGGGATCCCAGCTGTTTTGATGTATTGGACTATTAAGTTGCACACTAACACTTCGTATAGAATAAGAATCTCCCCAGAAGGTGGGACCACAGCCCCGATACGTACAACAATAGGTGTAAAACAGGGCTGTAATCTCGCGGCTACCTTATTTAATCTATACCTATCCGATCTTGGTGAAAATTGGGAAAAGGGAGATTTATTTTCTGTTAAAGTGGGGAGTATTCATTTGAAATGGATTGCATTTGCTGATGATATTATTTTGTTTGACCCTACTCCAGTAGGGCTCCAAACCAAACTCTCATTATTTGAGAATTTTGCAAAAGCACATAATTTGACACCCAACCCAGTAAAAACTGCCATTATGACCTTTGGTGTGAAATCAAAAAATGCGAATTTCAGATGGCAAATATTGAATACACAAATTTGTCAAGTGAACAATGCTATCTATCTAGGGTATCACATATCAGCATTTAATTCTATTAACGCATGGTCAAATATTATTAGGTACAAAACTCGACCACTGTTGTCTCAAATGAAAAGGATTTATAGCCAATACTGCAAATTCTCTTTAATCCCGCTAATAGACTTTATGACATTAAAAGTTGAAAGTGTCATATTGTACACATTAGATATCTGTCTGTGTGACATGACTAGCGTGCTTGACAGTATACAGGGTTCACTTTTAAAATCTGCAATGTTTCTCCCGATGTCAACTCCTAATGCTATTATTCGACACGAATTGGGTCTAGTTTCATTATCAACTCGCTGGAAATGGAGACAACTGTCCAATTATGTTAAAATTCATTATCCTCCCATTAACTCGCTGTATATCGATTTAAATAAAATGTTGGGTATGCAAAATCCAAAATCCCTTTTTAATTATCAATTGAGAATGCAACAAATTTTAGGTAATATTAACACAACCGTAGAGGACATGCAATATCGTCCCGGTTATGTTAAGAAAAAACTTTTTGAAATGGATTGGTGTATTACTATTGATTTAATTAAAAACTATGTGTTGTATAAGGAATACAGTATGCATGTAAAACAGCGCATTCCACGTTATGACCATGTTTCGTTATTCCCTTGCGAAAATATCCGAAAAGTATACATTCGCTTTAGATTGAACCTATTCCATACACGGGAACGAACTAAAAACTGGGAAATGAACAAATTAAATGATCGCGTGGGATGTCGATTTGTTGAATGTAATGAATCGTACGAAACATTGAAACATCTTATACTGTACTGTCCGCATTTTAAGAATATAAGGACACTCAAATTGAGGAAATTTGCGGAAAATGAATTTGAGGACTGTCTTGAAATTCTATGGACCAGAATGATGCAGGGATGTCACAAACCCTTAATATATGAATTGGCAAGTTTTTGTAAATACATCGAGAATGAATTAGAGCTATTTTTGTAATTGTAAAACGATCATTTGTAATATTTTTAAATTTTGTAAAGGTTCTGCATGAATTGTTGTGTATTATGAACCAAATGCAAATAAAATAAAAAAAATAAAAAAAAAAATATATAACCATTGCCCCCATCCTCATCAATAATGGTGGAATCCTTGTCCTCCTGTATGGGTAAACACAGCTGCTAGCCCACTCCTTCCACAGCTTCTCTTCCCAGTTTCGTAAGTGTACCATTCTCCTCCCATTAGAACTAGTCATTTCAAGAACAAGAGAACCAAAAAGACCTCATAAACTGCACCCGAAGAACAAGACAAAACAACACCACATTACTTTATAAATACCATAACATCAAACATACAGAGGAAATGTGAAAAGGATATAGAAAACATAAACTCTGAAAAAACTACACAAAAACAGACACCTCAATCCAAAAAGTGCTCCTAAAACTCCTCGAAACACATCAAAACCCCTTCAATTGTAAGCCGTCCGTAAATAACACCTTCCATCACAACCTCAACAAACCCATATAGGAACAGGGATGGACTTTAGATGGCTGAACGATACTGATGAATAAGCCTGAGATGTGACACAAGATCCGAGGTCCTGACTGGAGCACAAATCAACACACTCGCCCAGCATCTCCCAGGTGCGCAGGAGCCCAGCTTGCCACGCTCCACAGCCGACCAGGAAGAATCTCTGCACTTACGCCGTGAACCCCATCTAGATTACGTCCAGATTGCAGCCCGGTAAGGAGTAGTGCATGATCAGCACTCTGCACTTTATCTCCACCATCCCATGGCTTACCCACCTTTATTCAGCCCCCGACCCCATTTCGGAGGCCTGCCCACCTTCCCAGACATAAGGAACTTCCACAAAATGGTGGCATATGTTTTGGCTTCCACGGTTGCCTAGCAGACAAGTCTGTCATTGATTGGCCCGCCGCCTACCGACCCTGCAGTGGGCAGTGCCTGAAGGCATCAGCCGGCCATTTCCAGGAAGGCACTTTGGGAAAGGCACCAGCCTGTCTGTGCCTGTCTGTAGCCGTTCGGCCGTCACCCAGAAACTCTGCTTCTCGATAATCTTCCTCAATTGAGAACTTTTCCATGTCCCCACAATAATTACGACCGCCGGGCACCTATCTCAATTCTACGGCTTCAGTCAGCATCGACTGTATTATGATAGAACCCTCCAGTGGCTATCCAACTTTCTACTTTTCTTGACCGCCCACCGTAACGCATCACAACACTTTGGGTGTTCACTAACTAAGCTCCTTTGCAAGTTTCTTTGCCCATATTTCCATCACTTTAACTACGCCAGTGCACCTGATCCAAGACTAAGACTTACGAGATGCAAGTACTCTCAGCTCAATAACGCCACCAGTCTGCACGGCACATGACTACCTCTATGGTAGCCTATCCCACACTACAGCCAGATCCTACTTATTTACTCGTTCATATGATACAAGGCACGCCGCTACTGGAAGTTGATTCCATACTGCCCGTAGGGGTCTTAATTCTGTAGCACAGCCTATCGGCATTTTATGTGACCAGCAACAATTATAAATTGAACTTCCGGATATACTGTACCTGCTGTACTTCTTGGAATGTGTACTCTTAAAACTAGTTGCCATTGCCATCTGCATCAACTGTATCTTTATATCTATTGCAAAACCGTAGTTAAGCTTGTTGCCATTGTCAGCTGCACCTACCGCTCCTTTGGCATCTTTTGCCAAAACTGTATGACCTAGGTCTGATGTTAATGCTAAGTAAACCTACGCTACCTGATAAGTTACCTATCCTATCAGCCTGCATTTACTGTACTGCATATACCACTATTCCGTTAATTGCACTCATAAGCCAGTTGCCATTGCTAGCTTTATCAAATGTATGCACTTTATCGACTGACAAATCACAATTAATTTTATTGCCACTACTAGCTGTATCCACTGCTTCCTCTGCATCCCTTGCCAAACCGTATACCATTGGCTGGTTGTTAATACTAAGTGAACATACGCTACTTGACATATCAATTACCTAGTTGCCCTTGAGCCTGCATTCTCACAGGGCAAATATTAACTATCAACGACCTTATAGTAACACAGGCTGGAATTCAGCCCTCTACGTACTACCTCACCCTAGCCCGAATTTCGAGTTACGGTGTGAACCTTCATCCTGATCACCTACTTCCTCCCGCTGCTTAATTAATTAGGCACCCAATGGTCGCCGATACTCAGAGGCTGCTTATGGCCTCCATTCCCTATAATTCTGACCTTTTGTTAGCCGCCCATTATCTATAACATCTGATTGTTTTAGAACTTCTGCTCATACGGCCATGCCTCAAACATCCACGTTATCCATATAACGGATCGTGCTAACATTTTGCCTTCCTTTGCACCTATCTTGGTCGCCCTAGGCACTCTAATCACAGTAGGATTCCCAGCTAAACTCGTGTCTACCTCCAATATTCCTTTGCCCTCTCATTAGAGTTTTACCAGTTTGATCATGGCCCAGAATGTTCCTCTACATGTCACTATCAACTCATTCTGTACTTTAGTGCAAAGAAGTGCTAACATCCAAACTCCAACAGGCCTTGCAACACAGCCTTTAGGAATACCAGGATTCATTCAAGATTAGCCAAACTGTTTGAACCCCTCGCCAGATACTCCACTAAACATCATCTCGAGAGAATAAACTTAGCTCTTCCCCTCACCTCTATCAGTGACAAACATACCCCTAACCTTGTACTTCAGTATGCTCGATATAACTCACATATGCCTACCCACTCACAAACTATACACTCTAGCCCTGACTCTCAGTCACTGGATGCGTCGGAAATCACCGCCACCCCACCCCCATCAGACAACCCCACTTCAGATCTTAAAGGAGCATTAATCAATGCTAGATATGTAGTTGCACACCCTATAGAGATAGCTGACTTAATCTTGGCCAAAAAATATGATTTCCTGGCCATAACCGAAACCTGTCTGCATGAGGCGCCAGGCCCAGCCATCATGCTTGCTGTCCCGGATTGTTAAACTATCCTAAGGGCTGATAGATGCAAGGCACGAGGAGGAGGCATTGCCCTCATCGCTAAAGCTAGCCTGTCTATAAGAAATGACCCACCCACAGACTTTACTTCCTGCAAGGCATTCACAGGTAAACTGACTCTGACAATTCATCTTTTATACAGACCCCCAGGCCCGATTGGGTCTTTCGAGGAAGACCTATCCTCCATGCTCTCAGACAACTTAAAAAGCACATCACAAATTCTACTTACCAAAAAAGTCACCTCTATGGCATCCATGACTGCCTATACATGCAAACACATTAGAGCTGGCAAAGCTTTTCTTTCTAAAGATAGCTGTATCACCCTTGCCAGAGCCCTCGATTATCTAAAATAGACAACTGTAATGCTCTCGACATTGGTTCCAACAAATACATCATGAAGAGAATCCAAACCCTCCAAAACAATGCCCTTAGAGCTGCCTTGGGCATCTCTAGGAGAGTTCACATTTCCGAACTCAGAAGACAAAACAACTGGCTCTCTACGAGTGACAAATTCCAGTTTAAAACCGCATTGCTTCCATATAAATGTCTCAATAACGCAGTCCCCCCCTTTACCTTAGCGAAAGATTTTGCAGAAAATCTTCAACTAGGCCCACCAGATCAGCGAATGCTAACTGCCTCATTGTCCCAAGAACCAAACTATCCAAGGTGGGGGGTTGTAGCTTTCCTGTAAAAGCTGCTGAGCTATGGAACTCTCTGCCTCCTACCATAAGAGCGGACCAGCCATATGTTCAGTTCAGGCAGAAACTTATCAATCGTTTTAATGCTCATGACTAGTAAGCTTCAACACCTGCCTCGCAGTCCTTAAACTATTGTCCTCCTTTCACCAGAATGACCTGCTACTGTATTCTTTTTTTTTCATCTGTTCTTACTTTCAAATTGTACTACCCTGTATTGATTTGTCTCTGTATTGTATTTTTGCCTTTGTAACCAAGCTGTGAACCTTCTTGTAACCTCTGCGCCCTGATACCTTCGGGTCTGGTGCACATTATAAATGAATAAACAAACAAACAAACAAACAAACATGAGAAACCTGGAACCATGCTGGGAGCTTGACTTGGACACCAACAAACTGTATTACACTAGTAATATAGGATTAGTCATGCCAAGAAGATTCAACAGGTCATTGAGTAACTTTTTATGAAGTTGCCTAGGTTTACTTATGAACTTACTTATCACCCATTTTAGGGTTATTTGCAACAGACAATGGCCAACCCAGTAATCAGTTCACTGCTTAGTGTGTTGTGTCTGCTGAGGTCAACTGTATTAAAGAGATCCCCATTTTAATTTGAGGTAACAAAGATACATTTTGCAGTGTGTGGACCTGCTCAGGTCAACAGGGCCCTGGCATCCTCATCACTGCTCTGGCTGTGTGAAGTCTGTAAGGCCACATGAGCATTTGGTCTACTGCCACATCAGAGAAAGTCTTTGCCTATCCAGGACACTATGGGGATGTTACGATTTTGTAGCAATGCATGTCATTACACATTGCCACATTGCCACAGACCAAGCCCAATGAGAACAATAGCTACCTAGCAGATGCTTGGCCACAGAAAATGGCTGGGGCACAATTACTGCCACTCGTGTACCGATCAAGATTCCCAGCCTTGTACTGAATAATCTATGCACTGGGCAATGCAGCAGGCCATGCCCAATGGACAAAGAGTGGTTTTGAGATGGCAGAGCAAGGCCAAAAACCATGCCTCGGGAAAACACCCATTAGGCATGGCCTCCTTCAATGCACATTTGGCACATTGAGGTTCTTGGACAAGCCAGGGGCATGGCCAAAGGGTAAACAATGTGTGGCTTTGAGATGCCTGGGCATGGCTGAAAAGACCCCTGGAAAGAGCACACTGGTTAAAGCGGCAGCATGCCCAATGGGCACTGCGGTAATGTTAGCGCCTTGCGTTAAAAAAGTCACTGTTCAGAAGTAATGGTGTCCTACTTTATTACAAACCATACAAAATCACACATAAAAACAAATAAAAAATAAACTTCAGTTGAAGAGATATTCTGGTTGCTGTCCAAAACATGACAACTCCAGTAATTCGATAGTTATAGTTATCTTGTCACCCTCACTCAGCCACCACCATGTTCTGCTCTTGGCACCACACATGATTTAAAAAAAAAAAAAAAAAGACATGGACATTTCCCCAGTTCCTACAGGACATAAGGAGCAAATGTAGATGCAGCAAGCAGGAGTGGACCGGAATGCTTATGTTGCGGTTTACATTTGATTAGAGGGCCAACACAACACAACGCCTAAATGGATTTAAACGTCATTTTCGTTGGGCTCTTCTTCATGTAAATCATCTAAACATGTACTGTCATGAGTGGTGCATATCAGTGACCAAGATATCATTGATTCAGGATCCATAACTGGTACTTTTCTGGGATTTTGATTTTGAAACCAGTAAATTAATCTCTAAAGAAGGCGTTGGAGTCTCTGACATACGAGAGAAGAAGCAAGCATTTTCAAATCAGCGTTGTTAGCATCCAAGTGCATACTAAAGTCACTGCTACCTCAACAATAGATACCCAAAGTAGCTGTGCCTGTATTCTCACCACCACCGCCTGCAATTGATTAACCAGAAGCCAGAGTACCTCACTAGTAAACATGAACGACACTGTTGTACATGACATCTGTCTAAAATGGCTGCCAGGCAACAGGCTATGTGCTGTATAAAAACACTGACAACAAAGGAATATTTAGAAGTCTCTTGTTTTTAAGGTCTGAAGTAAACAGTCTGATGTTCGGAAAGATCCATAAAAATAGCTGCGCTTTAACGTTAGTAATTAGTGACATTAGGCCCCGGCAGAAAGTTCTGCTGATTTGTTTCAACTGTTCTGTCTGTAATTAATCTATTTCTGGTCCCTCTAATCTGGCCGGCGCCGTAGAGGCAGTGCACAGCTTGCTCAGGAAACGCCCAATCTCTGGCGCATTATCACACTTGACTTCTGTGGTCCACGCCGTTCACGGTTTCAGGGTGCCCAGCCATAACTAAATGCTCTGTTTAATTTTAGGTAGTGATGAGGGCATTTTACCCGCTCTGACCTTTGCCAAAAAGAAACACCAACAAATGTGCCCAAAAAACTAGTCTTCATGCATGAAGTTTATGTAGAGTTTGACAGCAATGATGTTTTTTAAAACCATGCCTTCTCAAGAAATTCCACTCCCAAAGGACAATATTGTGGAACGCAATATTGTCAACCATACACTTTCTCTCTAAGAATTACATCCACACGCGCTTGGTGACAAAGTGTGTCCTGTAGTCTTGAAGGATCTAAAGTTTAATGACTAACAGTTGTGGCCATGCACTTAAACGATAAACCCCATTGCTGCAGGAAGGAAGGAGCATGGGGCGTCTCCAATCCGCCTGTAGAAATGGTGCAGGGAAACTGAAGGACCATGCCCAAAAGCAACCCCTTCATTCATTAACACATACTCCGCCAGAGCCTACACTTGTAAGCTCATCAGGTCCAGCAAACCATTCTTGTCAAATGATAACTGCATGATCCTGGCCAGAGCTTTAATACTCTCTAGGCTAGATTATTGTAATGTCCTCTACATCAGTGCTAATAAAGCTATTTTTCAGAGGATACAAATCCTCCAAAACAACACCTTAAGGGCTGCACTAGGCAATGCCAACTGTGTTACTATTCCCAGATTTAGGCTCACTAAGGCTGGTGGTAGTAGCTTTCCTGTGAAAGCAGCCAAACTCTGGAACTCCCTGCCACACCCTCTTAGAGAAGATCAACCTTACTTGATGTTTAGACACAACTACATCAATTTGCTCAAATCCACGGATCTGTAGGTTTGACTGCTGTGTTATCCTTACCCTGGGAATGTTTATGCACATTCCTTCAAAATATTTCTTGATAGAGGTTTGATTCATATTTGTATCTCACCTGCTTATAACCTACATATATGTTTTATTCTTGCTTGTATCTAGCATTTCCTTAAGCTAAGCCTTGCACTTGCTTCAACTGCTGTGCCCTGATACCCCCCGCCCCCGTCTGGTGCACATTAGAAATAAATAAACAAACAAACAAACAAACTTTGATACCCCCAGAACAACCATTATAGCAAATCATTCTTTTAGAGAAGGCGCATGATCACAGAGTGTGATTGCGGCTTCTTAAACTCTCAGAATTAGGAATATTTCATAGTGCATAGGTGCAAAGAGGGGTACCTACTTGCCACAAAGGAACATTCAAAGTAGTGTCCCATTCTATCTATTGGACTGGCATTCTCTGGAGATGTGTTGCACAGCCGAACAAAGATGCATCTAACAGAATTGTCACCTGAGGGGGATAGGATGAGAAAGTTCAGCCCTTCTTTCCGTTGTGAGCATTACACAATTTGAGCCAAATGGTGGACTTAAAAGGTTGCAACCACCAGATCATCCCAGTACCCTGGTGGGTTTCACCAATTTGCATTAAGGGTATAGGGAGGTTTTGTCATAGGTTAATTAATAACATTCGATTTGATCACATTTTTTTCAATGGATTTTGCCACAAATATATCTAGGGGTTGGGTTTAGGGTAATAATTAATGCAGGGGGCTTCTGGGAGGGGGTTCAGGGGTCTCCCCCTGAATATATTTGCGGCAACACCTAAAAAAAAATATTGATGAAATCAAATTCAATAAATAAATCTGGAGCAAATCACATAGAACCGCATTCAGACATTGTTGTATTGATATCATCCTCTTCTGCTCACATTGGGCACCACATGACTAAGAGAAGGAGGCCTCATTGCTTTTATCGCCTTCCTCATTTTCAGAGACTTGGGCGTCTGCTAAAGCAGGCTGGTGTCTAGAATAGCCTGACTTCTTTCTTTTTACTGTTTTAATGACAGATAGAAACTATTAAGCAAAAACAAGAGGCAATTAAGTAGAAATACACTAGAAATATGCCAACAACAACTTCTTTCTGATGAGGATTATTTTACATCCTTTGCATTTATTACAATAGTATAAAACACAACACCCTCCACCCCTCATGTTCTGCCGCTGCATTCCGGCATCCACCTGGTCTATTATTGACTGAGGTATTCCTGGCCAGGCCTGGCAGCTCTCCTGGAATTACCATTCCAGATCTAATGAATGGTCGTATATTAACAATAAACTGGGTCAAGTGCCATTAAAAGTCCAACTAGTAACATTCTATCTATCTATCTATCTATCTATCTATCTATCTATCTATCTATCTATCTATCTATCTATCTATCTATCTATCTATCTATCTATCTATCTATCTGTGTTCTTGCATTGTGCCACTAACCCAAAGGCCTCAGGGGGCACGCAGGAGGCAGGGAAAAAAAGACAGACAACAAAAACCGATAATCCAGAAAAGACAAGAACAAGAACAGAAATCAACCTACTGGCCAACAAAAGAAGAGATCAGTAGATGTTGCAAGAAAATGGCGTTGTAGAGATGAATGTCAAAGCAAAACAATGGGGGATTACCCATGACCTATATCAAATAAGAAGGTTTTTAGTTGTTTCTTGCAAACAGTTAATGAACTGGTTTCAGCCAAGTGTTTTGGCATTGATTTCCATAGGGCAGGAGCCCAAAGGTTGAAACTAGCACTACCAATTCTCTTCAAAACGGACAGGGTTTGTCCTGAGAAATATTACTTCTAGATCGTAATAGAGGTCCAAAGGGTTTCTTTTTGATCGTAGCAGTAAGAAGATATGATGGGGCATCGCCCCGCAGGCATTTGTACACAATACACAAAGCCTTATGCTGCAACCGCTGTTGAACAGGCAGCCAGTGCAGGCTGCGCCTAGCCTGAGGAGGATACATATTGTGCTTCAGCCCAAGCATAGCACACACTGCACTATTCTGGACCACCTGCAATGTTCTAAGATTAGCCTGGGACGTACCAACTAGAAGGCTGTTACAATAATCCAGCTTGCAGTTCACAATCACAGCTGCAATCAAAGCAAGATTTTCTTTTAACAGATAAGGCCGTATCTGCCAAAAAACCTGAATGTAAAAATGGCAGGAAGATTTTAAGTAGTTTGTCTGCCGATTTAAAGACAGTTGAGGGTCAGAAAGAACAGGGGTTTTTACAGTTTTTGATACTTGAATAACATGTTGGCCAATCAGAAAATGTTCATATCTTACATCCAGCTTCTTAAGCCGCTGCTGAGTGCCCAAAACTAGCAACTCAGTTTTGGCATTGTTAAGAGCCAGAGAATTCATAAGCATCCCGTTCTGGATTTCTGAAAAGAGGTGGTTGATGCGCTCTAGGACTTTATGATACTCGCCAGGGAGTTTGATGACAATCTGCGTACTGTCGACATTACAATGAAAGTATATCAATAGCATCCCTTCAAACTGCCTAACATTGATAATTGATATAAAACCAAATCTATATACATTATACCTTCTTCATAACTGAAACATGGTCCAACCAAAGTATCTTTCTAACACTGTCCTAGGCCCTCATTACGACCCTGGCGGAAATTGACTGACCGGACCGCAACAGCGTAAATAGCGTTTCCGCCATTGCACGAAGGAGCAAAGAGCGGTCCATTCCGACCCATCGGGCACGAGCACCACGCCATGGCGGAAGTGCAAAGTCCGCGATGGCGCAAATGGCCCCAAAACGGCCCACACCGCCGCCGTACGTCGCCCTAGGTGCAATACCGCCACCCATCACAGCGGACACCGCACAGTGCGCCTACCGGAAAGTACGGTGACCGGAAATATACGGAAACGGAAGTAAAAACATGGGCCCGGAACGGGAAACAACCCGCCGTACACCTATAAAACCACTAAAACCACACTACCACTAAAAACACAACCCTGAGACACACCCCAACCCGTCATCCACCCTAGCGAAACCAAGAAAAATGGGAAAAGTAGCGAAGAAAGCGTGCGACCGCAAGCGGCAGGTCCACTTCTCCCGCGAGGAACTCACCGTGCTAACAGAGACCCTCCAGGAGAATGCTGCCGTCGTCTTCTCCACGCAAATGACCAGGACGGCACTTGCGAACAAGAAGGCCATATGGGCTCTGATAGCACAGCGGGTAAGCGCGGTGGGGACCGCACCCCGCACACCACAACAATGCCGAAAGCGGTGGGACGACCTGCGGATACGCGTCCGCAGCATACTCTCTGCCAACCGCAACATTGCCACAGCCACCGGGGGAGGTCCTGAATCACCCATCAAGTTGACCCCCTGGGAAGAAATATGTGCCTCCACCATCGGAATGGAGAGCATTGAGGGAGTCGGAGGGATGGAGAAAGGAGTGCAGACATCAGAAGAATCAGGTAGGTGGGCCAGATAAAATAATGCTAAAACCACAATGTCCAATCATGTGAAGTACCATGTGTCCACATAGTGCAACAGGAACACATGACCAGGAGAACGTCCACACACATCGCCCTCATAGCGCACCTTAAAACCACAATAAATATATAAATAATTAAAAACCCCTAAAACACCCACCACACGTCCAGCAGGCACACCCTAACTGCAGGCTGCCAAACAACTGCACCCTCACCCCACACACAAATGAAAGCACCTCTAAGGCCCCGACCCAAATCACCCTCATGTACCACCCCAATGCATGTGATACAATGCCATTCCAATACCCACAGACCCATTAATAACCCTCGCCCTCCTTTACTCCACCACAGGGTCCGATCCAAACGACGAGCATCAGGACACCCCTACCAGCACACCTGCAAAGAGGGCCAAGACCAACGGCCAAAGACCCTCCACCTCAGCTGCACGCATCAAGACACGGCAGCAGCACAAATCAGGTGGCAGCACAGAGGAGGGAACATCAACAGGCACCCCAGCAGCCAGCATGCCCACTACACCACCACCACAGGTCCCCCCAACGGATGCCACAGAAGGCACTGGCTCTGGTGGCAGCAGCACCATAGGTGACACCCCAATGATGGCAGCATGCTCCGACACAGAAGACGGGGATGTCGATGTACGATCCATCCATGACCTGTCCCAATCCCCCTGTCTGTCCCATTCTGTACAACATGAGAATACCACGCAGGGGCACCCACAAGACGACGACTGGCCATCCCCCCCAAGCCCTGTGGCAAGGCAACATGAGGTCAACAGCCCCTCTGTGACCCCCCCGCAAATGGCCATGGCCCAGCAGAGGCAACAGTCCCTCGACAAGTTAATCGGGCAACAGCAGCAACTGGCCACGCTCCTCAAGGACCATGCCGATGAATGTGGGGGCACTAAGGCAGACATAGAAACATCAACTGAGACACTCAGGGCAGAAATGGAGAGAGGTACAGAGACACTAAGGGCACAAATTGAGAGTAGCACCGAGAGCCTGAGAGTCCAAATGGAGAGAAGCACCGAGAGCCTGAGGGGGGAACTGCATGCGACGTCCAAAGACGTATGTGCCGAACTTGCTGCAGTGCGCCGTGTGCTCACGGAGCTCTCACAAACCCTTAGGGACATGCATGGACGTGAGCAGGCAGAGACATCTTCCGTTGCTAGTTCCGTCCAGGGCAGCCCCCAACGTCGATCTGGGAGGAACCTGCGCTCCACAGGCAGGGGTGCCCCAGACACCCGCAGAGGGGGCTTGCAATAGCGACAGTCCACTGACAATGAGCATCTTTGAACACTGGTGTTCGGGGGGGAGGTAGGAGGGTGGAGGGGGTGTGTTGGGCTCACTTGGGTGGCGGGTCGATAGGGTGTTCAACATGATATCACATATGCCATAAACAAGTGCACGATCAACCAATGAGATGTGTCGACAATGATCATTATGTACTAGGCCATCGTAGGCGTATAGTCCATATTGTGCATGTACCAGACACACACAGTGCCACGAGTCCCGTGTCCATGTATCAGCCACCAGGCGTGAGTGCTAGAAGCATGCATCAATGACATGCTGACGAATGTCACGGCCCTCCGGTGCCTCGCAGACTCCTTGAGGTGCTGCCACATCCCCACCCTCATCATGTCCATCATCAGGTGCTTGCAGTTCTGCGTCTGGGGGCATGGGCACATTTCTACGTACGCACATGTTGTGGAGCATGACACATGCCATCACCATCTTTGCAACCTTCTCATGGCGGTACAGGAGTGCCCCGCCAGACCTGCTGAGGCAGCGGAAACGAGTCTTCAGTAGGCCGAATGCCTGTTCAATGACTACACGGGTACGTGAGTGGGCATGGTTGTAGTCCTCCTCATGCTGGTCCCGTGGGTTCCGGACTGGTGTGAGGAGCCATCTCTTCAGTGGATACCCAGCATCACCTGTATGTGGACGATAAACGTATGATGTGGAATGCCATTGCTACGTACGCACACCCCCCCCACCTTCCTGCCAGGTCATAGCCGCATCACATACCCCACATCATCATGCATGAAAAGAGACTCACCGAGTAGCCAGGATCTGTTCCCTGCGTGTCGCTCCATGTAGCGTGGTATAGTAGAGTTCCTCAAGACCATAGAATCATGGGTTGATCCAGGGAATCTGGCACAACAATGTGTGATGATCCTGTTGGAGTCACACACCATCTGTACATTCAGGGAATGATATTGTTTTCGGTTGCGGTACTGGGCCTCCATGGCATGTGGGACGACCAATTCCACATGGGTGCAGTCGATGGCACCAATGCAACCCGGTATGCCGGCAAGTGCATGGAATCCCACTTTAGTGTTGGTAATGTCCTGCTCCGAGCGTGGTAGAGAGATGTAGTCGTCTGCGTGCTTCAGGAGGGCATCGAGCACTTGCAATAGTGTCCGTGAGAACAGTGGCTGAGAAATGCCATGCAACTGTCCGACTGTGTGCTGGTAGATGCCCGTGGCCAGGAAGTGGAGTACAGACACCACCTTCAGTAGGGGTGGGATGGCGGTTGGGCTGTCTATCATGCTGACAAGGTCAGCCTGTGTCATGTCCACTATTGCGGCTATGGTGTTCCGGTCCAAACGGTAGAGGGTGTGGATCTGCTCATCAGTGAGGTTGAACGGATGTGCTCGGAGGCGTGGGATTGCGGGCTGCCTGCGTGGTGGTAGTGGCTGTGCTGGCGGCCCTTGCGGGCCCTGCCTTGGCCTCCTCCTCCTCCTGCGTCTCCTCCGTGCGGCCGGTTGTAGTTGGTGTTCGTCTTCTTCTTGGAGTTGGAGTACTTGCAGTGCTATCAGGTCCCCCAGGGCCAACATCGCGAGTCCTGCCGGTAGCATTTCGGAGTGGGTGTGGTTGTGGGAGGAGACTGGGTGTGCACTTTATGTGTTTTCAGGCTGTATGGCCTCCACCTGTGGTGATTCATTCCACCTGTGCAAGCTGCTCTCCCCTTTGGGCGAGCACGTCCCGCACACAACGCTGCTAATTGAGGAACGGCATCTTGCTATTGCATTCATGTATTTGTACACGATGGCCGTGTAACATTTGTTGATATGTACATTCGGCTATGGTCCCATTGTTTCACATACAATCTTTGCAGTCGCGAACAGACTTGTGATGGGTCAGTGGAACGTAGTACTCGAGTAACGGTGGGCCCTCATGCATCACTGTACAGGGTTGCAACGACGGGCGGGGCGTCCCATTAGTGGGTGATGGCAGTTGACATTTTCACACACAGCTGCACTAGCTGGATTAATTTGTGATTTCAAACGGCCACAGATGCCTTTTTGACGTGATGTTGCAAATGAGGAATTCGAAGGCCGGCGCTTTCGGTCTTCGGCTAGCTGAGAGGAGATGCCCACAGGTCTGACTGCAAGTATAACGTCCTATTGTTCGATGTCCTTGAGACAGAGGCCATGGCGAGGAAGCAATGATTGATATGAATAGTTTGGGATGCGCTATAGTGACGTGGGCGATGAGGCCGGACGTTCCCAAAATCATGTAACTTCACAACACAGAAATTACGGGCTGGGACACTGTGGATTTTGCAGGCTGCATAACGCACAGACTCAATGGAAATCCCGAATGTCTTGTGAGTAAATATTCCGGTGTATTTATGACAGGATGAGGGAATGATGAATGGATGCATGGCCAGCTGATTTGATACAGGGTTTGCCATGTACAGGGCTTGTTGGAATCTATACGCCTCCCCTGCGCTATGTGATGCAGGGCTGCCATAGTGGCACCATCGTCTATCTGGCCTTGTTGAGCCCTCCCTGTCTCGACGCGCCTTCAGACACTTGTGTCCATGCACGTTGACATTCCCATCTGATGGAATCTGTTTTGACAGACGCATGCACAGGTACACTCGTTTGGGATGGTGTTTACACCTCGATATAGATAGTTATGAGTGGCAAGTGGTTTTGGGGTGGTGATGATCCTTTGGAGTGGGCTAGCATGCATATGGCTGTGGATTTAGTGTGGTCATTGGAGTGAGTTGTTCGAATGTACTTCTGATGGCCATTCTGTTCTTTTTCTTTTCTTTTTGTTGACAGGTATCTCCTCCCCTTTTGCCACTACCATCTGTATGCCACTCCTGCAGATGGCGTATACTCACGACACCTGCTGCTTCGTGTTAATCAGTGGAGCAGCATTACGATCTTATGGGACGATCGCCAATGGGCCACATGCCCTTACGCAGTACTAGTGGCTCGGAGCAACATTTCGGCCTTTCAATTGGACTAGTGCCTCCCCATTGGGACGGGCCTGCGGTTCTGTGCGCTTCCATGTTGCCTTTTCGTACGTGAATGTGGCTCTGTGTACCATGATGGGACAGGGCGTCACACAAGTAGTAGCTGGTCATTCCTTGCGGATGCAGCCCACAATGGTGATATGTGTTTTGGAGTTCATGGACTGATGGCTGTATGAGCTTGGTGATTTAGTTGTGCATTAAATTTCTATTCTGATATGGGCCGTGTAGCGTTCTTCTTTGCGAGTGATGTGGCATATTCCTATTTGGGGAGCGATGTATTGTGAGGAGATCTGCTTTGGGTTCCGGTTTCGGAGTATAGTCGCGTGGTACTGTGCTGGGCGCGTTTGCCCACGGAGCCCAGTGAGGTCAGGGATGGGGGATGCCAATATGACTGTTTGGATGTTGTCATGCTCAGGGGCGGGGGATTGGGTTTTGTGTAACAGACGACGGTCAGCCAGGTGGACTGGTGGAATGTTGTGATTTTCGGAATATTGCTGGTCACAGGTGCCTGTGTTTGCGTGCGTTTCGGGGGGGGAATGTGGTCATGTCCATTGGAATGGCTTCTGTATTCGTGCCATCTGTGCCCTGCAGCTCCCATTGGCCCCTCTTGTGGATCTTTTGTTCGTTGGCATGCATGGGTGACTTGTGCATTTCACTGGTAGCATTGTGACTTCATTGCACCTACGAGGAGTTATGCTTTGTGGGCAGGGAGCGGTGTACAGGCACTCAGTGGGGCCGTTTACGGTTGATTCGCGATGCCGTACTTCTCACCATGGCGGAATGGTGCTTTCCGCCATGCTTGATGGCGTTAGGTACATGTCCGCTAGGGTCGGAATTCGCGTACCCTTGCGCCATGGTGGTAATTACGGTTTGGCATGGCTCGCGCGCGCGTACTTGGTGCAGTTAGCGTTGGCGTTCACTACGGTGTCGCTATTGACTTCGTACTTTGCGGTGGCGGGTCATAGTCGCACCTAGCGCTATTCGATGGCGGTATTGCATCTCCGCCATCGTTTTCCGATTTCCGCCAGGGTCGTAATGAGGGCCCTACACATTTAGGGGTCACACATGGGACACAACCATTACTTCTGATCCCTCTGTGAGGGTAGATCAAACTAGATGACCAATACATTATACCCTTTTTTATGATGCTTGTTACATATAAGAACATTTAGAGCAACATGATAACGCTGGCATGTTCAGGAAACAGGGACATGTGACACAGAAGATGCTGGACCTTTGCTCCACCTCCTACCCTCAGGTGTTTTCTCTCTAAAGGATTGACTTGCCATTGAATTATTATGCCAATGAATTATACTCAGCCTACATATTGTGTGTCCCCTAAAGACCTAGAGGGCTAACACGAGCAAGGTAGAACAACAAACGTACTCAGAAGATGTAAAGACAGGAAAGAGAAAACAATGACCCACAGAAAGTAAATGGTGATGTCTTATGACTGGGCAATTACACTTGTATTGAAGATATTGAAAGAAATTGTAAAATAATAATCAGTGCTACAAAAAGTATATCGGCCACTAGCACCTGGAGCATTAAGATAACGCAACACAACACGTTACCTTGAGTACTCAGAGTATTTCATTAGAAAGACCTGCTAGTGCTATTAAACTTCTTTTATGCTTCCGAGCTCCCGAGCACATACAGGAACTTTCATGACACGACCTTGTACTAATACTCCTCTGTGTGCTAATGCTACAGACACATGCCATTGTTATGCGCGTTTAATGATGTGGTCAAAGCACACAAGGAAGCCATAGAAAATACGAGTGAATACATATGCAACATTTTACAGCATAACATTGAGCAACTCGTCTGGTTTTATGGTTAAGTATCTACCTTTAGAGCGCCACAATCTGTGTTTGAATCCTGGTTGTGGCACAGTTGAACACTGCTGTGTGTCTGTAGCATTGACAAAAAACGGCTGGTTATGAAGTTCCGTATGTGCTCAGGGATATAAAAGACGATTCATTAGACAGCCAGGTCTTTACAATTGTAATTCTCTGGTGGCAATCCTCAAACCTCAGTGCCCTCAAGATAACGTGACATGTCAACATATCTTGCTTGGTTATTGTCCGCCAAAGCATTCGATTGAAAAGACACAGAGCAAAGTTATAAAATGGTATATGCACACTGCAAGACAAGGGGATTGTGAGGCCATTAATAGCTGATCATGCCCCATAGGAAAATACATGTGTACGTGTTTCTCTTCGCTTGTTGCAGGGTGCGGGCATGTTAAAAAGAAAGTTCAACATCCCTTTAAGTGGTATTTCTGTGTAATATTTAGAAATCTCCAAGCTACATTTGGATTTACACATGGAACAGAAAACACCAAGCTTATCCTACGATGACATTCAACAATGAGCAAACCAGGCTTTCAGCAAATACCTTCAAGAGTTAAGGACTCGGATGACTAATGACCTAAAACTAAACCCAAACAGAAATAAAGATCGCAGAAATCGCTCACTTGGCCCCAAGGAATGGGAACACAACCGTAAATTTCAACTGCAATAAGAAACCTGGGAATGATAATGGACTGTGGTCTTACTCTAGAACCACAGGTCAATGCAATAGTAAGAACATGCTGCTACCATCTATTCTTAATTAGAGGCATCCTCGTAGACCTAAACATCCCACCCTGAACCCTCTTCCTCATCTCACTGGCATAGCCTATAATTAGGAATGCCAGACAGCCTCACCAGAAAAATGCAGGGCACTCAAAACAACGTGGCAAGACTGCTTCTCAGACTAAACAGGAGAGAACACATCACCCAGCCCATAGAAGCCATTGGTTACTGATTAAAAAAAGAACAAGTTTCATATATTTTTGCATCCCCCATAGACCACTTCAAAGTCAGGGAGATGAGTTGCTCCAATCAAAAATCACCCACTACCAGCCATGAAGAACTCTCAGATCAAGTACTGACTTGCTCATAGAAATAAGGTGTTATGAGAAAATTAAATGGAGAGGAACTGCTTTCTCTAGTCTCATAGCCAAGCTATAGAAATAGATTCCTAAAGGAATTAGGACGACTTCGGACCACCTGAATTTTTGGAAACAACTCAAACCCTTGTTGTTTAACATGCCAGGATGAAAGATGACTAATGACAATCAGATATTGATAACCTTTTTCCATGCAATGTCCAAGCAAAGCTGCAAAGACATTTTGAAATGCTACTTATGATAGTGGATAGTTGATTGAGAGGACCAAGATAATTTCATGCACCAAACTTTGCACCCCAGTGTGTCAAGACAAATCCATTACTCGAAACATATACAGTTGCCCAAACAATGAATCCCTAAAATAGGAGCTTTCTGTATCCTATTTCTTCAGACTCTTACAAGCCTGACATTACAACACAAAGTTCTTAAGATGTACATGACCCACCATTGTGTGAAGGTGGGCGCCCCAACAAAGAAGAATCGCATAGTGTCCAATGATCATCAACAACTATGATCATGCAGTCCTCAGACGTCTGAGAAAACCTACTTGCTAAAAGGCTCCTAAACCTCACATCTCTCAAACCAACTCGTAAACCCCCCTACTAGCTCAAACACCCAGCAAGTCAAACATTGGATGGGTACCATCTGGTAACAACATGCCCCGAGGGTACACCACAAAACACACCTAGAAAACACACCCACACAGACGCCAGTTACTCCTGGTTATTATTATTATTATTATTATTATTATTATTATTATTATTATTATTATTATGAATAATAATAATAATAATAATAATAATAATAATAATAATAATAATAATAATAATAATAATAATAATAATAATAATAATTTAAATGTATAAAGCGCAACATACACCTGGAGGCATCATGGTGCTGAAACAGAAACAGAAACTGAGAGTTTGGCCAGGAAACGGCAGGAAAACACCTTTAAAAAAGGTGAGTTTTTAGGCGACCGCGAAAGAGTAGATGATTGTCACAAAGGGAATGAGGTAGCTTGTTCCAAAGCAGAGTCGCAGCCACTGACAAAGAGCAGCTGCCAATTCTGGAGCGATGAATTCGGGGCACTTGGACCAATTGGTCAGACGCAGAGCATAGAGCTCTAGCAGGAACATATGGACAGAATTTCCTCTGTAAATATTCAGCACTTAGGCAATTAAAGGACGATGGATCAAACATAGAGATCTGAATGTGAAGTGCTGCATGACAGGGAGCCAGTGCAGGCTGTGCAGGACACGATATATATGTTCACGAGAAGATAGGCCAAAGATGGCTTCTGTAACACTTGCAGCTGGTTAAGAAGAGAGGTAGGCTGGGCTAAGAAAAGGCCATTACAGTAGTCCATTGTGCCAAAAATAGGGGATGCAACAACAAGGGTGTGAAGATGGGAAGGTAAAAAAGGTAGAACTTTCCATTAAATCCTAAATTTAAATTGACCACTTTGACAGACAAAACTCACCTGCGCTTCCATGGACAGTGAAGTTGACATTTTGACACACAAGTCTTTGACTACAGGGACAGGTTGAGGAAAGGGACCTAAAGAAGGTGCCTGAATTCAGATGCTCAAAAACAACATCTGTTTTATCACCATTCAATTTCAGTGACTTGTTGCTCATCGAGTTTGCCAACAGATTTCAGGCAGGCACTAAGGCGCTAAGACTCACCGCTGAACCAGTTTGGGCAAAATGGCAAAAGGAAGGGGTACCACAATCTGGGTATCACTGGTATAGTTGTAACAGCAGAAACCAAAAGACTGGATAAACTTGACCTGTTGCTGTACATAGACATTGAAAAGAATAGGGGAAGAGCAGATCCCTGAGGGACACCACAAGTGAGAGATACAGGGGTAAGTGAAAGGGGCTCAGATCTATCAGAAAAAAAAGAAGGAAGACAGGCCAATGACATCCTCGAAATGTCGGCCACAAATAATCTGTCCATCAGGGTCATGGCATCAAATGCAGCTGATCGATCAAGTAAAATCTGTGCACCAATACCATCGTGATCAGAGAGCCTAGCAAGGTCACCCGCAACCAAGACTAACAGACTCAGCTCCATGGACAGGCTGAAAGCCAGATTAAAAGGCATCAAAAAAGAAGAATCTTCAAGAACGGAATTTAATAAAGATTGTAATATTTCCATCAAAAAAGGGAGATGAGCAATGGGGCAGTAATTACCAGGTAGAAGGGGATTGAGTGAATGCTTTTACAGAAGGGGAATAACCAGGGCATGTTTCAAAGCAGGGGAAAACTGGTGTCTAACGAGTGATTGACAGCAGAGGTGACCATTTGGGCAGTTTCAGGGATAATTACTTTCGAGATAGGGAATGGAATGGGATCCAGATGGGATGAAGATTTAAAGGAATGGTTCGGTCAAAACATTTTATTGTCCCTACGGGTCGGCCATGTGTTTTTAAGCCTAAGTCGCTCGATTTTAGAAAAATTTCCTATGGACCTTACCCGAGTTTTCCTCCATTAAACGCACGCGAAAACAGGCATCAGGGCGCTGCCATTTTGTGATAATCCTATCAGTTGCCCCATCGCCCTGGCTGACCTGCTTTTGTGGCACTAAATCATAACTCCCGCCCCTGAGCCTGTCATCAGCAGACGCGTACCGCCCATTTCACAACGCCAAAGCACGTCTCGTGTCAACATTCACTGCGCTTCAGCTAATGACGTGTCACCATGGAAATGGCAGGATGCCTCTTTCCTCAATAAGTATAAACAGACCATTTCACAACACACAGCAGCAGATTTTCGATTCCATTCCTCTCTCTGTGTTACTTTGAGTCTTCTGTGACTCGTTTCTGTGCTCTGGTCAGCTACCTTCGTTGCTTGTAGCCCGTGTGAACAGATACCCTTACCACTGCTATAAATTATTTTAGTTTGTTTAACACACAATGGCTACAATAATGCCCTGCATGTATGTGCCCGAGTACACCGAGGAGGAACTACTGGAAAGGGAAACACGCGAAAACGATGGGTCTTCGGACGGCAGTTGGGAGGACGATTCAACAGCTGAAGAGCCTGGACCTAGTCGCATGGACGGTGTTTCCACCTGGTGCACATGCAATCGGTGCGAGCTAATGCCAACCGAGGATGACAACTGCTGCTGCTGTGAAAACTCGGGATGTGTGGCCTACATTTCGGAAGACGAGCCACGACCGCAATGCATCACCGAGCTGCCAGACTTCAGGGCAGCCTGCCTCACACGGTCCGTGTTGAGGATAATGATGGTGCTTATGCATGAAATTCACGCAACTGTTCTTCCTCGTAATCCGAGTAACGAGTAAGTTTACTCTGCTTGTCATGCCACTCCTATTTCATGGTCTTCAACTATATCCAAAATTACATATACATATCATTGTAACGCATGAAAGTCGTTCAATAGTGTGCAGTGTCTAGATAGCATTTGTCCGAGCAGAATGCCATTAGTTACAAGAATTGTCATTGACAACAAACGTTTATTAAACTTATCTTGGTCATTTAAAAACAGTTTGTTTAATTCCTTTTCACAGGTGGTACAGGCTGGTGGCCTTTCGTTCCTTTACATGGTGGCTTCATGGGAGGCTTGGACACCGCGTTCGAAGAGTAATACCCGCCTGTGCCGCTCGTGCCATAAGAGTAACTTTCCCAAGTGACAGCGGTCAGTACAGGGGATTTTCTCTCGCTGTGCTGCAACCTGACCTATACAATGTGTAAAGTCTTGTATTTTTGTGTCATCAAAATAAGATACAAAATAAAACACCACATATGTTTTAACAACGATTGTTTCGATTTTTTAAATGATTCAAGTGTGTCTCCATTCAAGGATGGACGTCAGACATCTTTGCTCTGAATGGGTGAAGGTCAGGTCGCTGTGAAGCCGGGTGGTCACTATCTAAGCTAACATAATATATTCTCAATAATGCATGCACTAAATAACACTTGTTCACAGTCTTTCAGTCGGTTAGGTCTCTATAAAAGTCACACATATATCTATACTATCAATCAACATTGGATTATACAGGCCTTAGGTTAAGGATCTTGACCACTATAATACACTGTTTGAAGTGTGGGTCTGTGCTCACAAGAATCTCCAGTATGTGGCATTTGTTATTGATAGGCAACGATATACTGCAGTAGAGGTCTAATGTTAGTTGGGTATCTGCTAGGTGGGCATCATGGCGTGGTCAGTGGTCGGGCACATGAAGAGAATACCTTGCAGGGACACAGGGTCAGAATGGCAGTAAGTTTCCACTGGCGAGGGTGAGTGGGCAAGGACACGTTTGTGGAGATGAACGAGCTATGTGCTTAGTTCAGGCTGGTTCACATGCAGGACAGTGATCTCAGAGGAAGAGTGATGTGTTACACTTATTAGCTGTTGCAAATAACTCTGGAGTTTTCCAGTCAGAGTGGGAACGAGGGTGGGGGCCATGTGCTCTGCGCAGTGAGGCCTGGTCACCAAGATGGAGTGGAAAGGGGGTTCAAAAATGGATGCCCCGTGTCCTGCTCAGTGGTCCCATCTACGCGAATGTCAACCAAAGTTAACATCACATAAGGGCAAGGGGCGAACCCACTACTGGAGGCACTTGTTTCGAGTTTCTACTGAGAAGTAAAGGATGAGAGGGGCCTGATGGCCCCTCGCCCCCACACACTTGCCTGCATGCCCACCGGCCCATCAATCCCACCCCTCTATCAAAGGCGGTTCGCACCCGGGGATGAGCGCTGGCATGGGGGCCGTCACGGGCGCAGATGGCCAAGGTACCAAACAGCATGTACACTTCAAAAGGTATCCCGCACCCAGGGGCCATCGCTCACATGGCCTCCTCAGACCCCGTGTCTCCAGGCAGGCCTCCCCTGAGGCAGGCCGCCCCCCTGCAATCCACATAAGTGTGTCTAAATTCAGCAGTCTTCCTGTGCCTTATCTGCACGCCCACCTGCCCATCCATCCCACCCCCTTCTATCAAAGGTGGTTCAAACCCAGGGATGAGCGCTGGCATGGGGGGCTGTCACGGGCGCAAACTGCCAAGGTGCCAAACAGCATGTACACTTCAAAAGGTATCCCACGCCCAGGGGTTCATCGCTCACATGGCCTCCTCAGACCCCGTGTCTCCAGGCAGGCCTCCCCTGAGGCAGGCCGCCTCTCTGCAATCCACATAAGTGTGCCTCCATTCAGCAGTTTTCCTGTGACTTATCTGCACGCCCACCGGCCCATCCATCCCACCTCCCTCTATCAAAGGCAGTTTGCACCCGGGGATGAGCCCTGGCATGGGGTGCTGTCACGGGCACAATCGGCCAAGGTGCCAAACAGCATGTACACTTCAAAAGGTATCCCACGACCAGGAGCCATCGCTCACATGGCCTCCTTAGACCCTGTGTCTCCAGGCAGGCCTCCCCTGTGGCAGGCCGCCCCCCTGCAATCCACATAATTGTGTCTCCATTCAGCAGTCTTCCTGTGCCTTATCTGCACGCCCCCCGGCCCATCCATCCCACCCCCCTCTATCAAAGGCGGTTCGCACCCGAGGATGAGCGCTGGTATGGGGGGCTGTCACGGGCGCAAACGGCCAAGGTGCCAAACAGCATGTACACTTCAAAAGGTATCCCACGCCCAGGGGCCATCGCTCACATGGCCTCCTCAGACCCTGTGTCTCCAGGCGGGCCTCCCCTGAGGCAGGCTGCCCCCCTGCAATCCACATAAGTGTGTCTCCATTCAGCAGTCTTCCTGTGCCTTATCTGCACGCCCACCGGCCCATCCATCCCACCCCCCTCTATCAAAGGCGGTTCGCACCCGGGGATGAGCGCTGGCATGGGGGGCTGTCACGGGCGCAAACGGCCAAGGTGCCAAACAGCATGTACACTTCAAAAGGTATCCCACGCCCAGGGGCCATCGCTCACATGGCCTCCTCAGACCTTGTGTCTCCAGGCAGGCCTCCCCTGAGGCAGGCCGCCCCCCCTGCAAACCACATAATACCACAACATACAGACGTCATTCATTCACAAACACACCCCTGTTTCTAATACTTTATAAACCACTTGATATGTCTCATGAGAACATCTTTGTGCTTTGCAAGTCAACTCCTGAACCTTCTACCTGAGAAGCACTGAGATCTATGCTAATCTGCTCGTCGTCCTGCTATCTGTGACCGTTTCGAGCAAACTCGTCAGTGTGCTACCTGTGGCCATCTACCTGTTCTCCTGCAACATAGTGCTCGGCCTGCTGTATCCAACTGTTTGTTGGTCAAGGAAAGGCCATGTATACTAGTCATATTTCGGTCATTTTTACATTTCTATCTATTTGCGATTACAGTACCCAATAGTGCCATGGTCATTGGTCTCATTGCTATTGACTTGAGTTTCAATTGTTATGCTATCAATAGATCTATTTATTTTCATCTGTGTCAATTGTCATCGAATTGCATCCTTCGGGGTCCAGTCTATAATGTAAGCATGTTTCCTTCTCGTGCAAGACAGAACATCCAAGGGACGAGTCACATGTTCAGAGTTTAGTCACATCATTTAAAAAGTTTCTGTAACTTATGCAAATACTAAGCCGCACATGATGAACTGGTGTAGTTCCGGCAACCAAAACAAACCTTGCATTGAACATGGTATGGTTCATTTACTTTTTATGACATTTTTATTCATCAAGGTTTCATAACAATCTTGATATTTACTTTTCAGAATTTTCAACAATGCTTGCCTGTTCGATTAGCGGTTGCCCTTCGAAGACCCATGCTAAATCTGAAGGCACTACAATGCATGTATTCCCTAAAACTGTTGATCGAACAAGAGAATGGGTCAGACATTGCGGATATCCACCGGAAGAGCTTGAAAGTAGAGTCCAGCAAGTCTTTGAGGACAAGAGGGGTGATCGATACCGCATCTGCAGCCGGCACTTTTCCTCGAACATGTACACCAAATCTTGGGTAACAAAGAAGAATAAACGGCGAACGACACGAAAATTGCTTGCAAACGCTATTCCAACTCTATTCGTCTATATTCCGCCACTGGTGAGTCAAGTGTCCGGATTTAGCTTTAGGCCTTGCGGTAGTGTGTAGGTAGCCGAATGGATTAATTGATATTGTAGGTGCTGTGTCCCTTGTAATACTTTCGAAATTGATATGCGCGTATAGCTTTTTGAATAATGACATTTATCAATAAATTATTTTTCGATTTTATAACCCCCAAAGGAAATCTATTCATGGGCACAAGGAACTGTGCTATATTGCGCGTTTTCAATAGCATTATTCTCAAGTATTCTGTTGGTTTACATGTCAATTTTTTAATATTTGCATTTCATTATCAAACAATATTTTACCTTTACAACTGCTTGACTATCCACTGAATCTGAAGCAAGAACATTCTACATCCGTGACGTGCCCGCAGTTATCAACCACTTCTAGCGCGTATCAGATAATCATACTTGGCTCTTCCACTAGAGACTTGTTTATGCATGTCAAGTAATAGTTTTTATGTATCGTGTGATTATTTTACCAGTTGTTTAGTTAGTGCTTTCCAATTGATATACACCTTAGTTGTCGTCCCCTGGTGTTTGTTTTCAGTTATAATTAGTGTTATCCATACTAATGCAAGTACTGTCTTTCAGGGAGATGCTGAAGCGTCCACCACATTGACAACAGCCCTAGATGTTCTTCTGCAGCACGAGGTATGGATACTGACAGCTCCATCGACTGTGATCATCAGGACTGGAACACTTGTCGTTTCATTGTTCTACACCATGGGCCTCATTACGACTCAGGCGGTAAGGGGTTTACGGCGGCGTAAACAGCGCCGACCCTTACCGCCTGATTCCGAGGTCCCTTAGCGCCATGGAGGTTTTAACACCTGCTTTTAGCAGGTGTTAAAATCCATGGCGCTAAGGGACCTTGGTGTTAATTACGCCACCGTAATTTACGGTGGCGTAATTAACGCCTTCCCCACTCCCATTATGCCCTATGGGGCAAAAATGGGAATGGGGAAGGGTAAATGGGGATTGGGGACTTACCGCCCCGCCAACCTCGGAATGGGGCGGTAAGTCCGCCAACCACCATGGCGTAAACGTAGATTACGCCATGGTGGTAAAGGTACGACCCAGGCGGTAACTTACCGCCTGGGTCGTAATGAGGCCCCATGTTTCATTCGTGGTTAGCCATTGATATGTACCTGTGCGGTCGACCCAAGTGTGTGTTGTGTTTTCAATATTGTAATCTTTACTAATGCAAATACTATGTTTCAGGCAGTTGTTGAAGTGTCAACCCACACACTTGATGCGGAGCCTGACATTCAAGTAATTCCAGGGGAAGTGGAAGCGGGACCATGCGGATACGAATCGGCACAACAGCTTTCGGAAGTGAGCACCACATTTACACCATCCATAGGAATTCTTCAGCAGCACGAGGTATGGATACTGACAGCTCCATCGAGCGTGATCATATAACATGATTCCATTTGCTATACTTTCTTCCCTATTAACGCAAGTACTGTGTTTCAGGGAGACGATGGAGCTTCCACTACAATCACAAGATCCCATTTAGATGATGCAGATGTAAAGAAATCGGAGAAATAAGTCGATTACATCTGATCATATTTAAATATTCCTTGATTCTTTTAGACAATGCATTATTTGTGGTTATCTCTTTATATGTACCTGTGCCGTCGACCCCAAGCGTGTGTTATGTTGACAATATTGAAAACCATACTAACGCAAGTACTGTGTTTCAGGGAGTTGCTGATGCATCCTCTCCAATACAATCATTCATAGCAGTCCATGCAGAGCCAGAGGTATGGATACTGACAGGTCCATGGAAATATGTCATCAGAGGTTGAATACTTGTCGTTTGATTGTTCTACACAATGTTTAATTCGTGTTGAGCTATTGAGATGTACCTGTGTGTTCGTCCTCACGTGTGTTTTATGTTATCAATATTGTGATACATAGTAATGAAAGTACTATGTTTCAGGGAGTCGATGGAGCCTCATTCGGTGTTGTCTATGCGGATACAGAAAATATAGTCGTTGCAGCGCAAGAGGAAGGGAAGAGATGCGGAAACGAATCAGAGCTACAGCATGCAGATGTTGAAGGTCGAGTCAAGAAAGTTGCAAAGAAAAGAAACAAAAATAAGGTTAGTTACAAACAGTTCATAACTTTAGAATTTCTTTGTGTTGGGGACTATTTTATGTTTTTTCCAGTCAATTGTACTATACTTTATCTTGTGTTTAAACTGAACATCCCTTTTCCAATCTGTCCTGCAGTTACCCGTGGGTCTACGAACTATACATAGACAGACAGTGAAGCGAATGAGAGATGTTGCTTGCCAGACCATTTACACTATGGAGGAACTATTAATTCAGATGCCGCATGTTGAGAGTAGAGATGCTCAAATCCAATGGCCAGAACATGAAATGAATGTGTCCGGAGAATCCAGTAAAGTTGTAATGGACCATTGCTACAGTGTGACTGCACCACCACAAGAAGATGATACTGAATGTATTGAGGATAGCTCAGAAGTAGTCGCAGATCAATTCACACAATCTTCACCCGCCAAAAAATTGCCACCAAAAAAGCTGTCAACAATGTTGTGTTCTCCCATCAATGGGACAGATGTTGAAATGACAGAGAATGAACCAGCAGCAGCATTCACCGACACATCAGAACCTGATATCAGCGATATTTCTTTCAGTTGTGGTGAAATGTCCTCAACGATGTAGTCCGAAACAAGTGTGACACCGGATGACAGTCTAATGAAAGAGGGCAAATACATAGTATTTGACAGTTGTTTGATGGATATTATAAGTATGCTGAAATGTGGGCATTCCGTCAGAGGGAAAGTATGTCGGAGGCCATTGATTCATGTGACTCGTCAAAAACAAGGCAGTAACGTCAAAATACATGCCGCCTGTAGATTAAATCATGCGTTCTCATGGTCTGCACAACCGATGCTGAGGAAGCTGCCAGCAGGCAATCTACTGTGTGCAGCTGCATCACTTTTTATTGGGTCCAGTTTTAGAAAGTTAGAGTCTTTCTTTCAGTTTGTGGGACTTCATTTCATTTCTAAAACGCAGTACTACAAATACCAACATGATTATCTGTTTCTGGCCACTAGTGATGCTTGGAAAATTGAACAATTGTCTCTAGCAAGTACATTCGAAGGGAAACGATTCAGGCTAGCCGGCGATGGACAGTGCGACAGCCCTGGATTTTCTGCCAAGTACTGCACTTACCACTTTCAGGACATGGATAGTAAGAAAATTGTGAGTTTGGTGGTCGTGCAGGTAACACAATGTACATCCTCAGTGGCCATGGAGAAAGTAGGATTTATAAAATCAGTGGAATATCTACAATCGAGGGGAATGCACATCGAACTCATAGCAACGGACAGACACTTTTCAATTGCCAAGACAATGAGAGAACAGTTCCCACATATTAAACATCAATTTGATGTATGGCATCTTGCTAAATCAATCAATAAGAAAGTCTCGGCTGCAGGGGAAAAAAAAAGGTTTGGAAAGTATTTCACAGTGGTCCCAGTCTATCAGCAACCATCTTTGGTGGAGCTCCAAAACTTGTGAAGGATCAGTGGAAATACTACTTGAAAAATGGCGGTCACTGATGCACCACTGTACCAACGTTCACCGCTGGTCAAAAAACCTACATTTCCACCAATGTGAACATGGCCCGTTGTCCCCAGAGAAGGCAAGGAAGAAGAAGTGGTTGATTCCATCTTCACCGACACACAAAGCCATTGAGAACATTGTTTTCGATAACACTCTATCAAGAGATTTGAGGGGACTGTCAGAATTCTGTCACACAGGAGGTTTGGAGGTGTTCTACAATATCTGCCTAAAGTACAGGCCAAAGCGCTTGCATTTCAGCATACAGGGCATGAAACATAGGACTCTACTTGCGGTCTTGGCCCATAACGAGAATCTCAGCCATGAACAATCTAGGACTATGGGTAATGTAAGGATGCCTTGCTACACTAAGGTGTTTTCTAAAAGAAGTAAGCAAACCAGTCTATGAGGAAATGGAGTTCAACTTTGTAAAAAGCCTATTTGTTGCTGTACTCGAGAAGCACAGATATGGAATTTTGAACGTTTCTGTGCAGAGCACTGATGCATTGCCACCGAACATTGCCACTGTGTCATGTCCACCCAAAGCAGAGCTGGTTGTGAAGTACAAATCCCGGTTTAAATAATTGTAATACGATTGTCATTTTGTAAATAAATGTTATTGTACAGTGTACATACAAAGTATGCTAACCCTAACCCCTCCCTTCACCATCCTGGGTGGCGAACAACCTGGGTGTCATGTTTGACTTCTCTCTCTATTCACATCATATCGCTGACCTTGTCAATATGTGTATATATATATTTTTGTTGCTGTAACTAAGTTTTGCAAGGCTTGCGTATTGCAAATAATAAAACAAACAATAAATCTCACTTTCAACTCAACTCCTCGGGTATGTTATACTTTCCCTGACCTTCCCCCAAAAAGTCAATGGCCCTCATTACGACCCTGGCGGAAAGTGACTGACCGGACCGCAACAGCGTAAATAGCGTTTCCGCCATTGCACGAAGGAGCAAAGAGCGGTCCATTCCGACCCATCGGGCACGAGCACCACGCCATGGCGGAAGTGCAAAGTCCGCGATGGCGCAAATGGCCCCAAAACGGCCCACACCGCCGCCGTACGTCGCCCTAGGTGCAATACCGCCACCCATCACAGCGGACACCGCAGAGTGCGCCTACCGGAAAGTACGGTGACCGGAAATATACGGAAACGGAAGTAAAAACATGGGCCCGGAACGGGAAACAACCCGCCGTACACCTATAAAACCACTAAAACCACACTACCACTAAAAACACAACCCTGAGACACACCCCAACCCGTCATCCACCCTAGCGAAACCAAGAGAAATGGGAAAAGCAGCGAAGAAAGCTTGCGACCGCAAGCGGCAGGTCCACTTCTCCCGCGAGGAACTCACCGTGCTAACAGAGACCCTCCAGGAGAATGCTGCCGTCGTCTTCTCCACGCAAATGACCAGGACGGCACTTGCGAACAAGAAGGCCATATGGGCTCTGGTAGCACAGCGGGTAAGCGCGGTGGGGACCGCACCCCGCACACCACAACAATGCCGAAAGCGGTGGGACGACCTGCGGATACGCGTCCGCAGCATACTCTCTGCCAACCGCAACATTGCCACAGCCACCGGGGGAGGTCCTGAATCACCCATCAAGTTGACCCCCTGGGAAGAAATCTGTGCCTCCACCATCGGAATGGAGAGCATTGAGGGAGTCGGAGGGATGGAGAAAGGAGTGCAGACATCAGAAGAATCAGGTAGGTGGGCCAGATAAAATAATGCTAAAACCACAATGTCCAATCATGTGAAGTACCATGTGTCCACATAGTGCAACAGGAACACATGTCCAGGAGAACGTCCACACACATCGCCCTCATAGCGCACCTTAAAACCACAATAAATACATAAATAATTAAAAACCCCTAAAACACCCACCACACGTCCAGCAGGCACACCCTAACTGCAGGCTGCCAAACAACTGCACCCTCACCCCACACACAAATGAAAGCACCTCTAAGGCCCCGACCCAAATCACCCTCATGTACCACCCCAATGCATGTGATACAATGCCATTCCAATACCCACAGACCCATTAATAACCCTCGCCCTCCTTTACTCCACCACAGGGTCCGATCCAAACGACGAGCATCAGGACACCCCTACCAGCACACCTGCAAAGAGGGCCAAGACCAACGGCCAAAGACCCTCCACCTCAGCTGCACGCATCAAGACACGGCAGCAGCACAAATCAGGTGGCAGCACAGAGGAGGGAACATCAACAGGCACCCCAGCAGCCAGCATGCCCACTACACCACCACCACAGGTCCCCCCAACGGATGCCACAGAAGGCACTGGCTCTGGTGGCAGCAGCACCATAGGTGACACCCCAATGATGGCAGCATGCTCCGACACAGAAGACGGAGATGTCGAAGTCAGATCCATCCATGACCTGTCCCAATCCCCCTGTCTGTCCCATCCCGTACAACATGAGAATACCACGCAGGGGCACCCACAAGACGACGACTGGCCATCCCCCCCAAGCCCTGTGGCAAGGCAACATGAGGTCAACAGCCCCTCTGTGACCCCCCCGCAAATGGCCATGGCCCAGCAGAGGCAACAGTCCCTCGACAAGTTAATCGGGCAACAGCAGCAACTGGCCACGCTCCTCAAGGACCATGCCGATGAATGTGGGGGCACTAAGGCAGACATAGAAACATCAACTGAGACACTCAGGGCAGAAATGGAGAGAGGTACAGAGACACTAAGGGCACAAATGGAGAGTAGCACCGAGAGCCTGAGAGTCCAAATGGAGAGAAGCACCGAGAGCCTGAGGGGGGAACTGCATGCGACGTCCAAAGACGTATGTGCCGAACTTGCTGCAGTGCGCCGTGTGCTCACGGAGCTCTCACAAACCCTTAGGGACATGCATGGACGTGAGCAGGCAGAGACATCTTCCGTTGCTAGTTCCGTCCAGGGCAGCCCCCAACGTAGATCTGGGAGGAACCTGCGCTCCACAGGCAGGGGTGCCCCTGACACCCGCAGAGGGGGCTTGCAATAGCGACAGTCCACTGACAATGAGCATCTTTGGACACTGGTGTTCGGGGGGGAGGTAGGAGGGTGGAGGGGGTGTGTTGGGCTCACTTGGGTGGCGGGTCGATAGGGTGTTCACCATGATATCACATATGCCATAAACAAGTGCACGATCAACCAATGAGATGTGTCGACAATGATCATTATGTACTAGGCCATCCTAGGCGTATAGTCCATATTGTGCATGTACCAGACACACACAGTGCCACGAGTCCCGTGTCCATGTATCAGCCCCCAGGCGTGAGTGCTAGAAGCATGCATCAATGACATGCTGACGAATGTCACGGCCCTCCGGTGCCTCGCAGACTCCTTGAGGTGCTGCCACATCCCCACCCTCATCATGACCATCATCAGGTGCTTGCAGTTTTGCGTCTGGGGGCATGGGCACATTTCTACGTACGCACATGTTGTGGAGCATGACACATGCCATCACCATCTTTGCAACCTTCTCATGGCGGTACAGGAGTGCCCCGCCAGACCTGCTGAGGCAGCGGAAACGAGTCTTCAGTAGGCCGAATGCCTGTTCAATGACTACACGGGTACGTGAGTGGGCATGGTTGTAGTCCTCCTCATGCTGGTCCCGTGGGTTCCGGACTGGTGTGAGGAGCCATCTCTTCAGTGGATACCCAGCATCACCTGTATGTGGACGATAAACGTATGATGTGGAATGCCATTGCTACGTACGCACACCCCCCCCCCCTTCCTGCCAGGTCATTGCCGCATCACATACCCCACATCATCATGCATGAAAAGAGACTCACCGAGTAGCCAGGATCTGTTCCCTGCGTGTCGCTCCATGTAGCGTGGTATAGTAGAGTTCCTCAAGACCATAGAATCATGGGTTGATCCAGGGAATCTGGCACAACAATGTGTAATGTTCCTGTTGGAGTCACACACCATCTGTACATTCAGGGAATGATATTGTTTTCGGTTGCGGTACTGGGCCTCCATGGCATGTGGGACGACCAATTCCACATGGGTGCAGTCGATGGCACCAATGCAACCCGGTATGCCGGCAAGTGCATGGAATCCCACTTTAGTGTTGGTAATGTCCTGCTCCGAGCGTGGTAGAGAGATGTAGTCGTCTGCGTGCTTCAGGAGGGCATCGAGCACTTGCAATAGTGTCCGTGAGAACAGTGGCTGAGAAATGCCATGCAACTGTCCGACTGTGTGCTGGTAGGTGCCCGTGGCCAGGAAGTGGAGTACAGACACCACCTTCAGTAGGGGTGGGATGGCGGTTGGGCTGTCTATCATGCTGACAAGGTCAGCCTGTGTCATGTCCACTATTGCGGCTATGGTGTTCCGGTCCAAACGGTAGAGGGTGTGGATCTGCTCATCAGTGAGGTTGAACGGATGTGCTCGGAGGCGTGGGATTGCGGGCTGCCTGCGTGGTGGTAGTGGCTGTGCTGGCGGCCCTTGCGGGCCCTGCCTTGGCCTCCTCCTCCTCCTGCGTCTCCTCCGTGCGGCCGGTTGTAGTTGGTGTTCGTCTTCTTCTTGGAGTTGGAGTACTTGCAGTGCTATCAGGTCCCCCAGGGCCAACATCGCGAGTCCTGCCGGTAGCATTTCGGAGTGGGTGTGGTTGTGGGAGGAGACTGGGTGTGCACTTTATGTGTTTTCAGGCTGTATGGCCTCCACCTGTGGTGATTCATTCCACCTGTGCAAGCTGCTCTCCCCTTTGGGCGAGCACGTCCCGCACACAACGCTGCTAATCGAGGAACGGCATCTTGCTATTGCAATCATGTATTTGTACCCGATGGCCGTGTAACATTTGTTGATATGTACATTCGGCTATGGTCCCATTGTTTCACATACAATCTTTGCAGTCGCGAACAGACTTGTGATGGGTCAGTGGAACGTAGTACTCGAGTAACGGTGGGCCCTCATGCATCACTGTACAGGGTTGCAACGACGGGCGGGGCGTCCCATTAGTGGGTGATGGCAGTTGACATTTTCACACACAGCTGCACTAGCTGGATTAATTTGTGATTTCAAACGGCCACAGATGCCTTTTCGACGTGATGTTGCAAATGAGGAATTCGAAGGCCGGCGCTTTCGGTCTTCGGCTAGCTGAGAGGAGATGCCCACAGGTCTGACTGCAAGTATAATGTTCTATTGTTCGATGTCCTTGAGACAGAGGCCATGGCGAGGAAGCAATGATTGATATGAATAGTTTGGGATGCGCTATATTGACGTGGCCGATGAGGCCGGACGTTCCCAAATCATGTAACTTCACAACACAGAAATTACGGGCTGGGACACTGTGGATTTTGCAGGCTGCATAACGCACAGACTCAATGGAAATCCCGAATGTCTTGTGAGTAAATATTCCGGTGTATTTATAACAGGATGAGGGAATGATGAATGGATGCATGGCCAGCTGATTTGATACAGGGTTTGCCATGTACAGGGCTTGTTGGAATCTATCCGCCTCCCCTGCGCTATGTGATGCAGGGCTGCCATAGTGGCACCATCGTCTATCTGGCCTTGTTGAGCCCTCCCTGTCTCGACGCGCCTTCAGACACTTGTGTCCATGCACGTTGACATTCCCATCTGATGGAATCTGTTTTGACAGACGCATGCACAGGTACACTCGTTTGGGATGGTGTTTACACCTCGATATAGATAGTTATGAGTGGCAAGTGGTTTTGGGGTGGTGATGATCCTTTGGAGTGGGCTAGCATGCATATGGCTGTGGATTTAGTGTGGTCATTGGAGTGAGTTGTTCGAATGTACTTCTGATGGCCATTCTGTTCTTTTTCTTTTCTTTTTGTTGACAGGTATCTCCTACCCTTTTGCCACTGCCATCTGTATGCCACTCCTGCAGATGGCGTTTACTCACGACACCTGCTGCTTCGTGTTAATCAGTGGAGCAGCATTACGATCTTATGGGACGATCGCCAATGGGCCACATGCCCTTACGCAGTACTAGTGGCTCGGAGCAACATTTCGGCCTTTCAGTTGGACTAGTGCCTCCCCATTGGGACGGGCCTGCGGTTCTGTGCGCTTCCATGTTGCCTTTTCGTACGTGAATGTGGCTCTGTGTACCATGATGGGACAGGGCGTCACACAAGTAGTAGCTGGTCATTCCTTGCGGATGCAGCCCACAATGGTGATATGTGTTTTGGAGTTCATGGACTGATGGCTGTATGAGCTTGGTGATTTAGTTGTGCATTAAATTTCTATTCTGATATGGCCCGTGTAGCGTTCTTCTTTGCGAGTGATGTGGCATATTCCTATTTGGGGAGCGATGTTTTGTGAGGAGATCTGCATTGGGTTCCGGTTTCGGAGTATAGTCGCGTGGTACTGTGCTGGGCGCGTTTGCCTACGGAGCCCAGTGAGGTCTGGGATGGGGGATGCCAATATGACTGTTTGGATGTTGTCATGCTCAGGGGCGGGGGATTGGGTTTTGTGTAACAGACGACGGTCAGCCAGGTGGACTGGTGGAATGTTGTGATTTTCGGAATATTGCTGGTCACAGGTGCCTGTGTTTGCGTGCGTTTCGGGGGGGGAATGTGGTCATGTCCATTGGAATGGCTTCTGTATTCGTGCCATCTGTGCCCTGCAGCTCCCATTGGCCCCTCTTGTGGATCTTTTGTTCGTTGGCATGCATGGGTGACTTGTACATTTCACTGGTAGCATTGTGACTTCATTGCACCTACGAGGAGTTGTGCTTTGTGGGCAGGGAGCGGTGTACAGGCACTCAGTGGGGCCGTTTACGGTTGATTCGCGATGCCGTACTTCTCACCATGGCGGAATGGTGCTTTCCGCCATGCTTGATGGCGTTAGGTACATGTCCGCTAGGGTCGGAATTCGCGTACCCTTGCGCCATGGTGGTATTTACGGTTTGGCATGGCGCGCGCGCGCGTACTTGGTGCAGTTAGCGTTGGCGTTCACTACGGTGTCGCTAATGACTTCGTACTTTGCGGTGGCGGGTCATAGTCGCACCGAGCGCTATTCGATGGCGGTATTGCATCTCCGCCATCGTTTTCCGATTTCCGCCAGGGTCGTAATGAGGGCCAATGTCTCCATAGTTATGGTTCTCTAGGGCTGCAAAGCTCGCGGACAACAAGGAAAAAATGAGGGGCCTTAGAACGCGCCAAGCGAGCCGTTGCAGATGGGAGAGAAGCTAGTTCACATTTGCACATTGAGGCCTAGTACATAGATGGATTCAAAAATTCAAGTTCTCACAGATGGCTTTACTACGGAATGTTGCAAAGTAAGAATGTATGCTCCTTTAGAGTGAAGGTCAGCGGCTTTGATTTTCAGCTGGCAGCCTGAAGAGGCCCACAACTCACACTGGCAGTATAAGGTTCTATTGTTTTTTGACCTTGAGAGACAGGGACCATTCCGAAAGGACTTCATTTGAAGGAGGGGTGCAATAACGTAAAAGACGATAAGGCACAAAATTCTGAAACTAGACCGAGTTTCATGTTAGTTCAGTGTACGAAAAATCGTTGTCAAGAGCACAGTGGGATATACGGACTGCATTACGCAGAGACACAATGGAAATTGCAAATATAATGTAAGTAACTCTTTAGATGCCTTTATACCGGAATGAAGAATTAATGAATGGATGAATGAATGAATGAATGAATGAATGAATGAATTAATTAATGAATGAATGAATGAATGAATGAATGAATGGAGAGCAAGTAAAACGTTTGTGGGATCGTCTTTGTACCGGGCACATGGGCATGCAGGTCCACATTCCACACGCATGTAGGCAAACAGTTGTTTCTCATTGTGTGTTAACCTCGATTTATTTCGTTAGTTTTCGCATTGATTTTAGAGCCGAACATACTCCATTGCACTATCCTTGAAAGCAAATAGTTTCAGATTGGCCGTAATAAATAAAATGAATAATATTAATAAAGATCGGCTGGTGAGATTAATTATAATTTTTATGTTTTCAAAACAGGTATATCCTACCCTACTGCTACTGCCACCAGTTTCAGACCCCGGCAGATGTTTTCTTCAACCGCCCGCTGCAGCTTATCGTAAACAACTGCACCACTTTGACGATCTTATGGGACGATCGCCAAGGGCCCATATGCCCTTACGCGGTACTAGCGGCTAGAAGCAACATATCAACCTTTACGCTGGCCTAGTGCCTAGTTGATGGAACAGCCTTGCGGTTCACCGTGCGACCAAAGTGCTTCTTTTAACGAAAACCAACACCCTCTGTACCATAAAATAACAACGCGTGACTCACGATAAAACGGAACAGGATTTGCAGATAGAGAGAAAAGAAAAAAAATGACATTCCGATTTAATATGCCAATTGCTGAATATTCTATAAACATTTGCAGGCCGATTCATGGAATAAATGTGCGCCGAAAATTCCGGCGCAGAGGGGCCTATACGTGCGCTGCGCCGAAAAATAGCGAAAAGCGCAGGGAAACCAGCGCACGTCGATTCATGGAAGTCCGTGCGTAAGAAAAGCATAGGACGTGCGCTGAAAAAGTGCGCGGCGCACGCCGGCGCAAAGGTCAACCAACGGCGTGCGCCACGGCCACTGCGCTATCACTCCGAGCGCAGCGCACAGCTCTAAAGTAGGCGGAACACAGGGCGGGACACTCGGAATGGGGAATAAAATGGGGCACAACACTCGGAATGGGGAAGAATGTAGGCGGCACGGGGAAGTACAGGAGGCAAGTGCGCGGAACGCCCACACGCTCTCCGGCAACACGTATTCATGGATTCGAACAGGGCAAAACAGCGCTCGATCAAACCAGCGCACAGGCCCAAAAACGTACGCCACAAGTAAGCAGGCGGTAGCGTCCCGACGCACTCAACGAAAGTGCGCCAAAACCTGCGCCAACAAATACCACCCACATACAGCAATGGGCCATACCGTGACCCCAAAGGACTAATGATGTGCAAAGGTGTACGCCATTTACACGGACACCCACTGTTCAAAAATTCGCGCGTGTGTGTACAACGGGTTGCGCGAGAAGTCACTCGCGCGATTGCCCTGGGTACGTGTATCCCGGGGTGCGGGGAAGTCCCACACGCGATTGCCCTGGCCACGTCGATATCAGGGGTGCGTGTGAAGTTCCACACGCGAAAAGCCAGGGTACGTCATTTACAGGGGTGCGCGGGAAGTTTCACACGCGAAAAGCTAGGCTACGGGAATTCCAGGGGTGCGCGTGAAATCCTACACGCGAAAAACTAGGGTACTTCATTTACAGGGGTGCGCGGGAAGTTTCACACACGAAAAGCTAGGCTACGGGAATTCCAGGGGTGCGCGTGAAATCCTACACGCGAAAAACTAGGGTACGTCATTTACAGGGGTGCGCGGGAAGTTTCACACGCGGCTCTGCTGGGTGGGTCCTCACAGGTGTTCCATTCACACCCTCCACGTCCCCTGCATGCAACCCACACCACAGGGGACTACCCTGCACACCTGCTCATGCCTCCCACCACCCCCACCCCCCCCACAGTCAGGGGCACCTGCCAGAAGGCCCCCACCCATGTCTACCACCCCCACCCCCCCCCCCCGTAGTCAGGGGCACCTTCCAGCAGGCCCCCACCCATGTCTACCACCCCCCCCCCCGCAGTCAGGGGCACCTACCAGAAGGCCCCCACCCATGTACCATCCATGTCCACCTTCACCTGGGTCACAACCCCACACAATCATGACCGTAATGGACAGTCTGCCCTGCAAGAATTCCCAAACAACTATCCCATCCACCCACATATCAAACACAATGACATGTGACACACCCAATGTAAATCATATGAATGAACACATGTCTGTCACACACAGATGTTGCAAGTGAATGTCCAAACAACCCACATGTCATGCATGAAAGCAATGAGATGATACAACACATTGAAGGATCAAATGAAAATGTATTAAAAATAAACAAGGATGGTAAAAATAAAAAATAACAATAAACATGCAATGCAAACTAAATAATAAAAAAGCACAACCAAAAAAATCAGGAACACAAATTAACAAAAATTAAGTAAAATAGGGGTCCAAAATCAAAGTCCAAAATCAAATCCAAGTACAAATGAAAGAAGAAACACATTGCCTCATGTGAAAAAATCAAACACATATTAACATCCCTCAAACTATCAACATGATGATCCGGGTCCATGAGCCCTAATAAATGAAACCTAACTATTTACACTAAGTAAGAAATTGTCTATATACAAAAATGTGGTGCATTGTCCTTTGGCAACCAAATAATAACATTCAAACAAAGGAAACCTAACTACAACTAAACTACAGAACTATATACAAAGGCGGCGGGCAAGTCCTGCGGCTCACTGATCGTTGTTCCGGGCCAGGGCATCATCGAACTCCCGCTCGATGTCCCGGAGGCGGCCCCGTTCCACAGCCCCGAGGGTCCGCAGGGACGCCGATGTACCCACCTCCAACTCCCTGCAGATGGCCTCGAGGCACTCGGCCCGCCTCAGGGCCCTCCGCATGGAGTTCTCCGCCCTGACCATAGCGAGCCGCGCCTCTTCCGCCCGCCGCCGCTCCGCATCTATGGCATGGCCCAACCGCTGCCACACAGAAGACACTTGACGTCCAGGGTCCTCCTGCCCTCCGGCTGATGCCTGCCCCTCTGATGGTGATGGCCCCGAGCCATCAAGGCTCCCACCTTCTTCCTCCTGCTGCTGACGTGCTGGTGCCGGTGCCCTGACACCTGCTGCCTGCACATCCTCCATTGTTTGGGGTGCTGTTGTTGCGGTGGCCACCCCTGCTGGACTCACGACTCCCGACTGGGGCAGGGATGTGTCCTCCACCAGCTTGGCCCCATCGTCAGAGGCAGCTCCACAGGGCACCCAGGTGACAGGTGGGTAGGAAGATGGCACGGAGGACGACTGGCGCATAGGGGGTTCAGGTGAGGAGGGGGTCGGAACAAGGCCCAGTGTATGGAGGAACACAGCCTGGTCTCCCTGAGAATGGGTCCGGACGTGGGCAACCCTGCTGGTGCAAGATGATGCAGACACAGGACCGGGGACAGGATTACACACAGGCACCTCCTCGGCGGCCTGTGCTGCCTCCTGTCCCTGCCCCTGTGCTGCACCACTAGCACCAGTGGAATGCCCACCTCCAGACCCCATCTCAGTCCCTTGCACGGCCTCCTCCTCCACCAAACCCACCACCAACCTGGATGACTCCCTGCCATCTTCCGCCGCGGAACCCTGTGGGGTCTCAGCTGCCCCTTCTGCTGCCGAGGAGTCCAACTTCCTCCTGCGCCTCCTGGACCTCCCCTCGGCAGCTGCGACCTGGGACACAGCACCGGACTCCTCACTCCCCGACGAGATGACAACAGGGGAGGGGAGCCGGGCCTTGCGTCTCCGGCTGGCGGTGGCATCCCTGCTGCTGTGCTCCACAGCACCTTCTCCGCCCTCCACATCAGATGACGCTGCAGGCAGGGAGAGACAGGAGACAGGCATCAGGACACTGTACAATTGACTCACACACATAACAGTTGTACAAGAGTGGCATTGTCATACTCCAGACCTGGCATCACAATCCCCAACACACTTGTCTCCTCAACGCACACACATGAGTCATTCAACAGCCATATTGCTACAGCCCGCTACATACATTCACATACAGCAGCATGAGCAGACAAAGGTGAGCCACACATCACATGATACACACGGACTCAAATACACATGCACACATGCAAAGCACACATCCAAGCATGTGTACCACTCCGCAAACTGTCAGTCATGAGATGAACATCCATGTCACATTTGCAATTCACTCTCCAACATGACAGTGTCACCTGCATCCATGTAGCAACACTGTTGCACCCTTCACAACTACACACACGCACACGCTGCAGACTAATGCACATGGAATCAACATCCATGTGTCACACCACAAGCATGCCAACTCACATGCACAGTCAAACACATGTGCCCACACACAAGCATTTGCACTGCAAGCACACACACACACACATGCACCATCCTTGTCTCACACATCACAGGCACACATGTGCTTGTCTCACAGCCCTGCACACACACATTTATACATGGCCACACAAAGACATGTGCAACATGCACACTCCTGGCACACCACCACACACACAGCTTACAATCAGTATGCATGTACACTCACCGCTCGACTCCAGACGGGTCTGCCTCCCAAGGACCTGGACATGGAGCGCTGGGGATATGCGTTCCAGGACCCAAAGTTCATCTTGCGACAAGTGGCCCCGCCGCCCCTTGGCATCCACTGCCTTCACGAGGCGCCGGGCCTTGTTCAGGGTCCTGGACCTGTAGTCCTCCCAGCGCTTCTTGACTTGATGGAATTCTCGGACTGCCACCCCCTCTGCGTTGATGGCAGTCACAATGTCCGTCCAGATCCTGGTCCGTCCTTCCTTGTCGAGGCGCATCCGTCCGTAGAGGGCATCATACTGCCCCAGGACTCACTCCACCAGGACACCAACTTCGGTGGCACTGAAGCTGGTGCCCCTCTGCCTCCCTGGCCGGGGGTTGCCAGTCGTGCCAGATGTTGTGCTCCCTGACATGGCAACCCCAGAGGCAGGAGTGGGTGGCCAACTGGGTCCTGGGGCTGGGCTGTGGAGCGATGGTACGGCTGTCGGGAGTCTTTGGTTCCAGCAGGGGTGGTCACAGCAACTGCACCCCTGGCTGATGTGCAGGCAGCAAACAGCAGGGCACGTGGGCAGCAGGCAGTCAGGCAGCAGCAGATGGCAGGTGGGAGCGTGCTCGGGGCTCTGGGGGGCAGGATTCTGGACTTAGGGGCAGGAGCGTGGTCTTCCGTGTGTGAACCCGTGGCCAGCTTGATACGGAGTGAATTGGCACGTGAAAATCATGCACGTCTGCGTGGAATCCGAGGAAAGGCCGCGTAAGCACGTCAGCACGCGTACGCGATTTCATTGGTCCAAAGGGCCAGGCACGTAAGCGCGCCTATGACGCATGGCCGTTTCCCAACCCGCATGATTGGTCCAAAGGGCCAGGCGCGTAAGCGCGCCTATGACGCACGGGTGTTTCCCAACCCACGTGAAAAAAATAAACCTCCCGCGCGAGCGCGTCAGCACGCGTACCCGATTTCATTGGTCCAAAGGGCCAGGCGCGTAAGCGCGCCTATGACGCACGGGTGTTTCCCAACCCACGTGAAAAAAATACACGTGCCGCGCGAGCGCGTCAGCACGCGTACCCGATTTCATTGGTCCAAAGGGCCAGGCGCGTAAGCGCGCCTATGACGCACGGGTGTTTCCCAACCCACATGAAAAAAATACACATGCCGCGCGAGCGCGTCAGCACGCGTACCCAATTTCATTGGTCCAAAGGGCCAGGCGCGTAAGCGCGCCTATGACGCACGGGTGTTTCCCAACCCACGTGAAAAAAATACACGTGCCGCGCGAGCGCGTCAGCACGCGTACCCGATTTCATTGGTCCAAAGGCACACAGCGAGTAATCGCATATTCAACTGCGCGCGTGAAAAACGCCCGGTTACCATTTACATCTGAATACAATTACAATATTAATAACGTACATTTAACCTGGTAAACCTCGAGCATGTAGTCACACACGCTCGGCCACGACACGTGCAAAATTACAACAGGCAATACGGAAAGACGTACGCCTGCAGGAAGCAGGCGTACGTGACCCGGCACGTCTAAATATTCACGTGAAAACATCCTACAAGCTCAGTGCAAAGATGAACATACCGTTCCTAGCAGCAGTGGCTGTGGGTTACCAAAGGAGGAGGAGGAGGAGAGTCAGGGCCAGAATTTTCTCACCCAGAACCAGCCTATTCGGGATGCCTGATGACCAGGTGTATGGGAGGTACAGGTTTCCAGCACACATCATACTGGACCTGGTCAGTGAGTGGGAGGATGACCTCACATCACCCACCCTGTGCTCCCAAGCACTCAGCCCCCTGCAGAAGGTCCTGAATGTACTGCACTTCTTGGGCACTGGATCTTTTCAGCGGACAAGTGCCATAGTGGGTGGTGTGTCACAGGCCACGCAGTCACGCTGTCTACACCAGGTCTTGAACATCATCACTGCACGGCCATCAGTCCGCAGGCACATATGTCTCCCCAGGACTCCTGCAGAAAGTCGGGCGTGCATCCAGGAATTCTATGGTGTGGCGCAATTCCCCAAAGTGCTTGGTGCAATTGACTGCACCCATGTGGCTCTACGTCCCCCCAGGGCAACAGAGCACATCTATAGAAACCGCAAGCACTGGCATTCCATCAACGTGCAAGTTGTATGCAATGCCAAGGGAATCATCACATCAGTATATGCCAACTATCCCGGGTCCACCCACGACAGCTTCATCTACAGAATGTCTACCCTAAGCCGGGACCTAGAGGCTGGCCGGCATGGAGATACATGGCTGCTTGGTGAGCATGAATGCCACTGCACATGCATGCATGTCAGATACAGGGTCATGTCACAACACCACTAATGATACCCATCACCACCTCCGCAGGGGACAGTGCCTACCCTATCAGCCACCACATGATGACCCCAATCCGGAACCCCACCACGCCACCCGAGGTAAGGTACAACACAGCCCACATTGCAACACGGGGCATAGTGGAGCGCACATTCGGAGTGCTGAAGTCACGCTTTCGCTCCCTTGACCGTTCTGGCGGGAAGCTGTTATATGCTCCCCCACTAGTGTGCAGGATCATAGTGGCAGCATGTGTCCTGCACAACGTTGCAACACGCCGGGGCCTGCCCGTGGACATGGTGGTGCCCCCACATCCACAACCACATGCACGGCCGCTGCGCATGGGAGGGGAAAGGGCACGGGGGGAGGCAGCCCGTACGCAACTGGTGGCCAACTTCTTCACCTAGGAATCACAGTGCTGGCTAGTGCACACTGCTCTGGCACATACCATCTGACGATCAATGATGACACTACCTGACAATGTCACAAAATTTCTTGGCAATAAACTGTCAGAAACACATCAGCCTGAGATTGTTAACATGGAAGTGTCACTATGTGTGCACCCCTACCTACACATACACCAGCAATGCATAACTATGAAAAGACACAACTCCATTCATCAAAAATGCATTGGCACAGGCGAATTGCTACATTACAACATTGCCATGTCATCCAATCCCTTCACAGTCCCGCCACAGAGGACACCATGTCATGGTATGTGAGAGCAAACAAACTGACCCTCACAACATGACACCGGTGTCACAAATAGCAGTGCCCCAAATGGAACATAATAATAATAATAATAATAGCCGCACTTGAACAGCTAACCGTGACGGAGGCACTACTACACACCTGTGTAAGAGTCATTTCAATCAAATTACACACCAACCCACCCTGAAGCCCACCAAAACAAGACACAATGCATGTAATCAATGGTAGTCTCAATACCTGATTGTGCTGGTATGTCCTCACCGTCCAGATGTACAGTGATGGCGCCACGCAAAAGTGTCACTGCACATCTACCGACATGTAGTCTGACTCCAGAGAGTATGCCCGTGTGAAGAACTGTGTGAAATACCTGCAAAACATGAGTAACATATGTAAGTTGAGGCACATATCAAACCATCATGCATAGTTAGGTGCAACAACAATGTACACCATGAATGTCTACACAGTATTGACTATGGACTGCCCAACAGCTCATGGAAGTCCAATGTCACCGTGTAATTTGCTGTCACTTGGGCACACCCTTTGCAAGCCCATGGAAACGGAAGCAGGAGGGGTGTGGATGCCAGATACCCAAGCATCGAAACCAAACTCAGGACAAGCCTGCATGTGCCCAGCCACAATACAGTGTATGCCCAGGTACCCACACAAGGCAACACACTTGAAAAATAAAAATATGATAAGAAAAAATGGCCATGAAAGGGCCGGCGGGGAGGGGGGGGCCACCTATGAGGTCCGAGGACAGGATGCACGCCACAATCCACCTGTGTGGATCATGGGAAGTAAAAACACCCCATAGGCTCGTGGCCCACACGGCTACTCTGTTGTGGGAGATGAGTCGCTATCGCTCTGGCCAGACCCTGCAGCTGACTCAGGAGGTGGGGGAGCTGCCTCAGAAGATGGTGTGACAATGGGAGGCAGCCCACGCAAAGCCCGAGTTTGCTCCTCCATGGCTGCAAGCAGGCGGGTCTGGAAGGTCTGGTTCTGGATTATGATCATGCGGAGGTCCCCATGCAGTAACTTCCGGGATGACCTGACCTCCGCACAAGTTGCCTGCATCTCGGCCGAGAGCGTCCGTGTCAGACGCTCCAGCTGCTCCTCTGTCCTTCTATCGGATGAAGCTTCAAGCTCCGACAGGGTCGACCTGAGGTGATGGAATTCTTCCCTCAGGCCTTCCCTGTGGCGCTGGGACTCCATGGAAAGTGATTCCCGCAGAGTCGCCAGTCCTGCCCGCCTGTCCATGTTGGACGCCAACATGTCCTCCCTGTGTGCCTGGCAGATGGACTCTGTAGCCTGCTCCAGTCGCTCCATCAGCCTTTCTGGGAGGACAATGGAAGTGGCCACCCTATCCATGGCCTGTGCAATCATCTCGGATGATGCTGCCTGTTGGGTGGCCATACCGTAGATGGATTGCTCCCAAGCGGTATTGCCAGGTGGCATACGGCCACCACGTTGGCGGGCACCACACCTGCCTGGGGCAAGGCGGACTGCGCCTTGCTGTGCCGGCAAAGCCTCAGGCTGCAGGACTGCATTCCCTCTCTGATCTGCAGCCCCAGGAACAGGATCAGAGATTGTGTGGTGTGGCCCTGCATCCGTAACCACCGGAGGCTGAGCTGCCGACACTGACATCCCCATTGAGGGCAATAACCCGGCTGCAGGTGGGTCGGACAGAGGAGATTCTCTCCCAAGAACACTCACCTGCGACTGCACATAGGTGTCATCCTCCGAGTCTACACCTGAATACTGCTCGGGGGAGGAACCTCCAGAGACACCCCTCGACAGCACGACCTGCAGCACTTGTGGGTTTTCACCCACAAACACACCACGTCCCTCACTTGTGGAAGGTCGGCCCGGGTTGCCCTCCTGGGACGGCTCCACCACCACATCCCCAGCATCAACAAGTGCGTCGTCCCCTGCAAAGACATGAAAGAGAGAAATGGAAACAGGCATTAGCACCATGGCATACAACAAGGGCTGATGAACAACAGAGCCAGTAGTTCAATGACACATGTCCCACATGACTGGGAAACCTCCTATGCATTCACCATCACTGGGTCTGGAGGGGAGGCTCAGGGCACACAATGATGACACAGAGAATGGAGAGCAACGCCTGCTCCCCATGCTGCCTAGCACTGGCATCACACATTGGCCGGTGATTGCCATGTCAAATGCACATGCCATCACACACATGGCATGTGACATAGCCACCAAGTGAAGAGGGAGAGGAGGGCAACTATTTTGGATTTTGGCCACTCTGGTCCTGACATTGCTTCATCACATCAAGAAGTTAACATGTTGGACATGGATCTGCTAGTCCCAATTGGCCACGATGCACAGTGCCTTGTCAACATTAACAAAATGCAGTAAACAATGAGATTCCACCTCCCCATCACCTGTAATGGATTCATATAGCATTCGTGAAGCACCTGTACAGAAATGTATGAAGGAACAGCAGAGCACTGAGGGGTGGTGGGGCAGAAGGGGATGCCATTCAACAATCCTACTGGTGCTGGTGTCATTCATGTAACGCAAGTGCAGAGGTGGGTGGCACAATGAAGTGCAAGGGGAAGTTGCGGCTGGTAGTGCTGTACAAGGTAAGTAGGACTTAACGTCGAGGGCAGATGGTGGTAGGCGCAGACAAGTGCTGGGGGGGTGGCCTATAGGGGTACAGAGACAGTCATGCAGTGCTGTGGGCTCGGAGGGGACAGGGGAGGTACACACTGCATCTGGCTTGGCAAGGTCCTTGCAGATTTCAATGTGTCCTGCAGAGTTGTCAGATGCCACAGATATGTGCCCTTGGATTGGGGCTCTCATCTTGGTGAGAAGGGTGAGACGCTATTGCCTTTGGAGCAGGTGGCAGGCCAGTTTGCCAGAGGATGAGCATGATGCAGGCCATTTCCTCGCTGCCACCCGGCACCTGTGTTTTGGGTTCACAAGATGCGAGTCATGCCAGGAGTCAGCATTGGCATGGGGCTTCAGGCGGATTGTCATGACCGTGGCAAAGACATCCAGTGTACTTGACATAGAGTGGAGCATGGAGTGGGCCCTGTCAGGATGGGAGTGAGCCTAAGGGGGAGCTGGATGGGGGGGAGATTTTGGCTGCATAAGCCTCGACTGACACACACTTCATGGGTTGGAATACCAAGAAGGTGTGTGACAGTGGTGAGGGTGGCTTTGCCTGTGGGGTGGTGAGGGTGAAGTGGGAGGAGAGGAGAAAGTGATCACTCCAGGAGAGAGGAGTGCAGAGAGGGATGGAGAGGGGAAGGTCAGATGAGATCAGAGCATCAAGAGTGTGCCCTGCAGAATGAGTAGGGACAGACGGGAGTTTAGAGGGTGATAGGGAGTTGCTGAGGTCACGGAAAAGTCACGTGGGGGGACAACAAGCATGCAGGTGGATGCGTACATCACCAAGGAAGATGATTTCAGTGTCTGGGGACATGAGTGAGGAGGAGAGGTGAGGCCACTCAGAAAGGAAGTAGTACATTTGACCATTTTTCCGATACACAGTACGCACAGTTTGTGAATGTCGAGGTGAGATGGAGAGAGACGTCACACAAGCCATTCCAGAGGGGAGTAGGTCTACGTAGGAGTGACAGTGGCAGGAATACCCTCAGGGAAGGCAAGGGCACACCCCCCCCTGCACAGTAGTGCCGGGCCAAGGAGAGGATCTCCTGAACGTCAGGTAGGAGTGTGTCAAAGATGCAGACAGAGCTGGCCGTCAGACATGTTTCCATGAGACCAAGGATGTCAAGGTGCATTACCTCATGTAAGTGACATATATTGGAGGAATGCCTGATGCAGCGGCAGAGTAAGGAGTGTAAATGTGGAGGAGGTTGACAGCCTTGTAGGACTTCCGGGGAGTGCTACAGATCAGAGGTGCAGCTTGTGTAGGAGTTGGAGTGGGAGGCGGAGAAGGATCATGGGAGGGTGCAGGGAGGCAGTGCAGGATAGATGAGGAGAGAGGAGGGGGGACAGCAGGAGAGGAAAGGAAGTTGATGAGATGTGGGTAGCATTCGTCAAGGAGAATAAGGTTGGCCTGAGGTCCTTGGACTGAGATGCTCCCATTACCATACTCATCAATTGTGGCCTCTGAGGATTGGAAGGAGGCCAAGAGTACACCCCAACGGGTCACACCATTGATGGTGGAAGAGGAGCAAGGAGAGAGGACTGGGAACATGTGAAGGGTCCATGGGACAGGCAAAGGCATGTATGAGCAGATGTCAGTGAGAGTTAACCTTGAGTAGGCTCAGATGTACTTGTCAGCAATAGGGTGGGTCGCATTGAAGGGCAGGGTGCCCTCATTTGACTGTTTGCAAGCAGGTGTCGTGAGTAGGGCACGATGGTCTGAACAGTAGAAGTCAGGGAAGATAGACCATGAAGAGCAGCATGGAGTGTGAGGGAATGGGGCTTGAAACCAGACGGAACAAGAGCACACAGGTAGGAGGTGGGTGTCAAGGCAAAATCCAGAGTATGACAGCATGTTGAGTGCCATGTATATACAGAGGAGGCATTAGCATGTGGTATCATTGCATGTCAGGCATGTGACGATGGAACTTGAATGGCTGGGGGAAAGTGTAGGAATGGTATGTAAGACATAAGATGAATAGACAGGGGAGAATGAGCAACAATGTCGTGACAAAATGACAATTCAAGGGGAACTTCCATGGTGTAGGGCCATATGTGCACTGTTGGCAGTAGGGATAGTGGTGTGGGCACATGGTGTTGCACTGAACATACTGGATGAGGCACATGGGTGACACTATCAACTCTGCCACACACCCCCTTGACAGGCACCCAACATGAAGGCTTCGCACACACACCATGCACATTGATATAACACACATGCATGTGCACTCACCGGATGATGCCTCGTAATCAGGGAGATCTCCCACACCTTGGAGTTGTCCCTCGGTGACGTAGGATCCAGCTACGGACTCATGTGTTGTGAGTTCTATTTCCTGTGCTGGGGACCCACCTCCAGTCACCAAGGTTGCGGCATGACTTGAGGCCAGCTTATCCTTTGCCCTGCGCTTAAGGTCATTCCAGCGCTTCTGGCAATCACTAGCTGTGCGCCTCACTACTCCAAGGGCACTTATTTTGTCAGCAATGGTCTGCCAGTGTGCCTGGCGTCTGGCATGTGTGGTCTTGGACCCTGCAATGATGACCATTTCCCTATTATGGTCTGACACATACTGAACAAGTGCATTCAGTTCGGCGTCTGTGAAGCTGGGCTTCCTTGATGGGCCGGACTGTGCAGCCGTGCCTGGGGCATCAGCCTGTGCCGGACGTGCACTCTTCCTCTTCCGCTTGGAAGGGGGTGGGGATCCAGAGTGTCCTACGCCGCTGTGGACACTAGGGGCAGGAGCCGTGGTGGACTCAGTACTGGGTGTGTGGGATTGCACACTCAGCATTGGAGTAGGTGCAGGCATTGGGGGTAGAGGGATAGGGTCAGGCCTGATCTGAGGTGCATGAACTAGGGCCGACACAGTCTTGGCAGGGTGTATGAGAGGTGGGGTGGATGGAGCCACACCCTGGCCACGGGGGGCAGCAGATGACCTATCTGGCATAGATGCGCGTGTCCTGATGACACCAATGTGCACCGGTGCACGTGCAGTGGACCTGCTGACCTGGATGTCAGCGATGGAGTCACCCTCGGACAGGTCTGGTGCCACAATGGGCTGGTCCAACAAGGGCTGATCAGGGTTGGTATCAGCCACATGACCCTCAACCTGGGGGGTGTGCACAATTGTCCTGGGCAATTGGGTGTCAAAGGGGTTGGGTACCAGATGGTATTCGTACCCTAGTGCAGTGGCAAGGCTATATGACACCCCTGGGGAAAGATGACGGGTCACGCAACGCACAGGCACCCCAAAAAGGTTAAGGAACGTGCACGATACCCCTCCTAGACCACGTGTGCGTATGAAAAACCCTGCACTACGCTGTGGCATCCAGTAACACAGTAATGAACGTATGCGTGTCACACGCAGCCTAGATTGACCTCTGAAGAGGTACGTGACACACGGGGCAAGCACAGATGATAGATGCGTGCGCAACTCACCGTCTGCCAGGGAGAAATGCGTCAAAAAGACGCGCGTGTGCGCGTTGGCAACACCCCCGCCAAAAGAAGAATGGGACGCTGTCTGAGGAGACAGGACAACAGTAGAAGGGAACGCTGTGTGAGGAAACAGGCCCAGGAAAAAGAGCAAAAGAGAAAAAGCTGTCAGAGGTAACAGGGAGTACGACCTTTGAACGCCGTGAAGTAAATCGCGTGTCAACTGACAAGAAGTACAGAATACACCAACTCGCTCTCCACGAAAAGCACGTACAAGGAAATGGCGTTCTACATGTACCTTTTATGCAGGCCCACAGGTCCTGCGTCACTTCCGCGTGTAGGCGCTGAAGGGCCAGCCTCCAATCACACGCATTGACACTGGCTTGTGTTTCTTTCACGCGTGTTGGGAAACGGCCGTGCGTTATAGACGCGCTTACGCGCCTGGCCCTTTGGACCAATCACGCGTGTTGGGAAACACCCGTGCGTCATAGGCGCGCTTACGCGCCTGGCCCTTTGGACCAATGAAATCGGGTACGCGTGCTGACGTGCTCGCGCGGCACGTGTTTATTTTTCACGTGGGTTGGGAAACACCCGTGCGTCATAGGCGCGCTTACGCGCCTGGCCCTTTGGACCAATGAAATCGGGTACGCGTGCTGACGCGCTCGCGCGGCACGTGTTTATTTTTCACGTGGGTTGGGAAACACCCGTGCGTCATAGGCGCGCTTACGCGCCTGGCCCTTTGGACCAATGAAATCGCGTACGCGTGCTGACGTGCTTACGCGCTGAGGGCCTTTCCTCGGATTCCACGCAGACGTGCATGATTTTCACGTGCCAATTCACTCCGTATCAAGCTGGCCACGCGTTCACACACGGAAGACCACGCTCCTGCCCAGAAGGCCGAGTTACTGCCCCCCAGTGCCCCGAGCAGCCTCCCACGTGCCATCTGCTGCTGCCTGCCTGCCTGCCTGCCTGCTGCCACCGTGCCCTGCCATTTGGTGCCTGCACATCAGCCATCTGCAGGCGTACAGTTGCTGTGTCCACCCCTGCTGGAACTGAAGACTCCCGACTGGAAGAACACCACTCCACAGCCCAGCCCCAGGACCAAGTTGCCCACCCACTCCTGCCTCTGGGGTTGCCATGTCGGGCACTGAAACATCTGGCACCACTGGCAACCCCCAGCCAGAGAGGCAGAGGGGCCCCAGCTTCAGTGTCACCGAGGTTGGGGTCCTGGTGGAGCGAGTCCTGGGGCAGTATGATGCCCTCTTCGGAAGTAGCCGCGCCAACTATGAAGGACGGACTCGGATCTGGGACGACATCGTGACTGCCATCAACGCGGAGGGGGTGGCAGTCCGCGACAACCGACATGTCAGGAAGCGTTGGGAGGACTGCAGGTCCAGGACCCTCTCAAAGGCCCGGCTCCTCGTGGAGGGGGGCCGGGGCCACATGAGTTTGATCCAAATGAGGGTCCTGGCACGCATACACCCAGCGCTCCACTCCCAGGTCCTTGAGAGGGAGACCCATCTGGAGTTGAGCGGTAAGTGTGCAGGCATTGCTGTGTGAGACAGTGCATGTTGCAGTGTGCTGGTTGTGTGATGCTGTATGTGTGGAATGGGCCTTGTAGGCATGTATGTGTGCAGTGTTGTCATGGCGATGCATGTGCGACCAGTAATTTGTGGATCACATGGTTGTTGTATGTGTTGCTATGCAACCTGAGGAGGCCTATGCAGATTGGACACATGTGAGCATGCAAGTGTATGTTCGTGGACATGGGTGTGGGTGAGGGATGGATGCTGATGCCAGGTACATGTATGGTGTCGAGGTCGGTGTGCTTGACCTGCATGTCTGTGACTTTTGAATGGCATGGATGCATGACACATGTCTGTGACACTGTACAGATTCACTGATGCTGCCTAATCATCCTTGTATCCACTGTGTTTGTGATGTACGAGGCCACATGGATGTGACAGAGGTGAAGTGTGTGCGTGTGATTTGCATGACCAATGATGCATGTGTGTTCCATGACATCGTACTTTAGAAGAGTGCAGTGGACATGTATGTTGATGTGCATGCCATGGACCATGGGTGTTGCGTGTGTGTATTGCCTGACCCATGCGTTGTGGAGGGACATGATAGAAGTGTACTTTACCATTGCCAGTCATCTGATATTGCTTCCTGTGTAGGGGACCATTGTACAGTGCCCTGATGCTTGTGTTCTATGTCTCCCTCTATGCAGCGGCTAGTGATGGAGAGGGCGGAGACGGCGCTGTGGAGGTAGACGGCGGGGATGCCCCCACGGCTGCGGCGGAAGGGGTGGGTGAGCCCCCACAGGGGCCAGCTACAGCGGAAGAGGGCAAGGAGCCATCCAGGTTGGTGGTTTCTACAGAGGAGGAGGTGGCCGAGACTGAGGCACACCTGAGGCCTGGTGGGGGCATCCCTGCTGGTGCAAGTGGTGCAGTCCAGGGCCAGGGGCAGGAGGCAGCACAGGTCGCCGTGGAGGTGCCTGTGCATGTCGCTGTCCCTGACCCTGTGAGTGCACCACCATGCACCAGCATGGATGCCCCGTCCCAGGCCCGTCCGCAGGTGGAGGGGGTGTCTATGTCATCTGACTCCCCTCCACCTGCGGAAGAGGGGACCCGTGGGCGCATGGAAAAGGTCCTGATTGGGGTCGCGTTGCGCACGGGGGTCATTCGTGATGACGTGCGTGCTTCCCGGGAGGAGCACGCACATCATCACGAAGAGCACCGTGCCGACGTGGCCCAGTTGGGATCTGCCGTTGGCGCGGGTTTTCTGCAGGTGATGGCCAATGTGTCGGGCATCTCCTCCTCTGTGGAAAGTATGCGCCGGTCGTTCTCCTTGCCGTCTTCCGGCCCAGTTGACACCAGGGCCCCCTGTGGACCTGCCCCGACCAATGCAGCCGGCTCAGTGGGGATCCCATCCCTGCCACAGTCAGGAGTCGGTGGTCCAGCTGGTGTGGACACCATGGCAACTGGACCCCTGCAGGTGGAGGATGTGCCGGCATCATCAGGTAGGGCACGTGCACGACGGCGGATACCATCAGCCTGGATGCCGTCGTGCTGGCAGAGGCAGTGGCTGCAGAGGCAGCGGCAGCGACGTGGGAGGCGTCATGGCTCGGGGCCATCAACATCGGAGGGGCAGCCATCGGCTGGAGGGCAGGAGGACCCTGGACAGAATGTGTCTTCCGTGTGGCAGCGGTTAGGCCACGCAATAGATGCGGAGAGGCGGCGGGCAGAAGAGGGGCGGCTCGCTATGGTCAGGGCAGTCGACTCCATGCAGAGGGCCCTGAGGCGTGCCGAGTGCCTCGAGGAGATCCGCAGGGGCTTGGAGGTGGACACTGCGTCAGCCCTGCGGGCCCTCGGGGCCATTGAGGAGGAACGCCTCGGGGAGATAGAAAGGGAGTTCGATGATGCCCTGGCCCATAACATCTCTCAGTGAGCCGCAGGACTGGCCCGCCGCCTTTGTATATAGTTATGTAGATAGTAGGTTTCCTTTATTTTTATTTATTATTTGGGTTGATTGGACAATGGCCCACGTTTTTTGTATATAGTTCGCATTAGTTAGGTTTTGGGTAGGTTTCATTTTATGGTTTTTTGGGATATTGGACCCGGACAATCATCTTTGTACATAGTTTGTGGATGTTTTCGATTTTATTATTTGGACCATGGGGCAATGTGTTTGTTTTTGATTTCCATTTTGATTGACTTTGCACCCGTTCTTTTGGATTTCACCTTTCATTAGAATTTTTATTTTTTTTTCCTGTTACTTTGTGTATTCATTTAGGTGTTTCTTTTTTTTTCCTTCTTACATTTTAATACATTGTTCTTTTGATTCTATTGTGTGGACTTCTCTCATTGGTTTGTTGACTGTCACAATCTGGGTTTTCACAGTCATGTGTTGCCATTGTGTGAGTCTGACGGACTTGGACTCATGCGCATACTGCTCATTGGTTATGTATCATGTAATGGGTATTTGATTTTTGAATGGATGTGTACCTTGGATGTGTGTATGGACTGGGGTGACATGGGGTGGGATGTGGTTTCCCATGGGATCCTGGGATCTGTATTGTGATTTCCTATTGGTAGGGGAACATCTGTGTGGGCCTGGTGGAGGGTGCCCCACAGTGCTGGGGGGTGGGTGTGGTGGGAGGCATGAGTGGGACATAAGTGGGGGCCTGCTGGCAGGTGCCCCACAGTGCTGGGGGGTGGGGGTGGTGGGAGGCATGAGTGGGACATGGGTGGGGGCCTGGTGGAGGGTGCCCCATGACTGCTGGGGGGTGGGTGTGGTGGGAGGCATGAGTGGGACATGAGTGGGGGCCTGCTGGCAGGTGCCCCACAGTGCTGGGGGGTGGGTGTGGTGGGAGGCATGAGTGGGACATAAGTGGGGGCCTGCTGGCAGGTGCCCCACAGTGCTGGGGGGTGGGGGTGGTGGGAGGCATGAGTGGGACATGGGTGGGGGCCTGGTGGAGGGTGCCCCATGACTGCTGGGGGGTGGGTGTGGTGGGAGGCATGAGTGGGACATGAGTGGGGGCCTGCTGGCAGGTGCCCCACAGTGCTGGGGGGTGGGTGTGGTGGGAGGCATGAGTGGGACATAAGTGGGGGCCTGCTGGCAGGTGCCCCACAGTGCTGGGGGGTGGGTGTGGTGGGAGGCATGAGTGGGACATAAGTGGGGGCCTGGTGGAGGGTGCCCATGACTGCTGGGGGGTGGGTGTGGTGGGAGGCATGAGTGGGACATGAGTGGGGGCCTGCTGGCAGGTGCCCCACAGTGCTGGGGGGTGGGGGTGGTGGGAGGCATGAGTGGGACATGAGTGGGGGCCTGCTGGCAGGTGCCCCACAGTGCTGGGGGGTGGGTGTGGTGGGAGGCATGAGTGGGACATAAGTGGGGGCCTGCTGGCAGGTGCCCCACAGTGCTGGGGGGTGGGTGTGGTGGGAGGCATGAGTGGGACATAAGTGGGGGCCTGCTGGCAGGTGCCCCACAGTGCTGGGGGGTGGGTGTGGTGGGAGGCATGAGTGGGACATGAGTGGGGGCCTGCTGGCAGGTGCCCCACAGTGCTGGGGGGTGGGGGTGGTGGGAGGCATGAGTGGGACATGGGTGGGGGCCTGGTGGAGGGTGCCCCATGACTGCTGGGGGGTGGGTGCGGTGGGAGGCATGAGTGGGACATAAGTGGGGGCCTGCTGGCAGGTGCCCCACAGTGCTGGGGGGTGGGTGTGGTGGGAGGCATGAGTGGGACATGAGTGGGGGCCTGCTGGCAGGTGCCCCACAGTGCTGGGGGGTGGGTGTGGTGGGAGGCATGAGTGGGACATAAGTGGGGGCCTGCTGGCAGGTGCCCCACAGTGCTGGGGGGTGGGTGTGGTGGGAGGCATGAGTGGGACATGAGTGGGGGCCTGCTGGCAGGTGCCCCACAGTGCTGGGGGGTGGGTGTGGTGGGAGGCATGAGTGGGACATGAGTGGGGGCCTGCTGGCAGGTGCCCCACAGTGCTGGGGGGTGGGGGTGGTGGGAGGCATGAGTGGGACATAAGTGGGGGCCTGCTGGCAGGTGCCCCACAGTGCTGGGGGGTGGGTGTGGTGGGAGGCATGAGTGGGACATAAGTGGGGGCCTGCTGGCAGGTGCCCCACAGTGCTGGGGGGTGGGGGTGGTGGGAGGCATGAGTGGGACATGAGTGGGGGCCTGCTGGCAGGTGCCCCATGACTGCTGGGGGGTGGGAGTCATGAGCAGGTGTGCAGGGTAATCACCTGTGGTGTGGACTGCATGCAGGGGACGTGGAGGCTGTACAGGGAAGACCTGTGAAGACCCAACGATCGGAGTAGCGTGTTCAAATATCCACGCCCCCCTGAAATGGACGTAGCCTAGCTTTTCGCGTGTGAAACTTCCTGCGCACCCCTGTAATGGACGTACCCTGGCTTTTCGCGTGTGGGACTTCCCGCGCACCCCTGGAATTCCCGTAGCCTAGCTTTTCGCGTGTGAAACTTCCCGCGCACCCCTGTAATGGACGTACCCTGGCTTTTCGCGTGTGGGACTTCCCGCGCACCCCTGCAATTCCCGTAGCCTAGCTTTTCGCGTGTGAAACTTCCCGCGCACCCCTGTAATGGACGTAGCCTGGCTTTTCGCGTGTGGGACTTCCCGCGCACCCCTGGTATTCCCGTAGCCTAGCTTTTCGCGTGTGAAACTTCCCGCGCACCCCTGTAATGGACGTAGCCTGGCTTTTCGCGTGTGGGACTTCCCGCGCACCCCTGGTATTCCCGTAGCCTAGCTTTTCGCGTGTGAGACTTCCCGCGCACCCCTGTAATGGATGTACCCTGGCTTTTCGCGTGTGGGACTTCCCGCGCACCCCTGTAATGGACGTACCCTAGCTTTTCGCGTGTGGGACTTCCCACGCACCCCTGCAATTCCCGTAGCCTAGCTTTTCGCGTGTGAAACTTCCCGCGCACCCCTGTAATGGACGTACCATGGCTTTTCGCGTGTGGGACTTCCCGCGCACCCCTGGAATTCCCGTAGCCTAGCTTTTCGCGTGTGAAACTTCCCGCGAACCCCTGTGATGGACGTAGCCTGGCTTTTCGCGTGTGGGACTTCCCGCGCAACCCTGGAATTCCCGTAGCCTAGCTTTTCGCGTGTGAAACTTCCCGCGCACCCCTGTAATGGACGTACCCTGGCTTTTCGCGTGTGGGACTTCCCGCGCACTCCTGGTATTCCCGTAGCCTAGCTTTTCGCGTGTGAAACTTCCCGCGCACCCCTGTAATGGACGTAGCCTGGCTTTTCGCGTGTGGGACTTCCCGCGCACTCCTGGTATTCCCGTAGCCTAGCTTTTCGCGTGTGAAACTTCCCGCGCACCCCTGTAATGGACGTAGCCTGGCTTTTCGCGTGTGGGACTTCCCGCGCACCTCTGCAATTCCCGTAGCCTAGCTTTTCGCGTGTGGGACTTCCCGCGCACCCTAGAAAATCGCATGGGCCGCTTGCCATGATGGTCCAGGGTTAGCGTAGCCCCTTGCGCTGGTTTGTGATTTTTATGAGATTTCCCAGCGCAAGGGGCGTTCCTGGGGGCGTAACTGGCGCTGCAGCGAGTCGCTGCGCCACTGTGCACCACGGCTGCATGGGGAAGCTAAAATCCATGAATACGCTGTGCGCCGGATTCGGTTTTGGCGCATGCGGCTGGCGCAGACTATCGCACGCGTACGCTGTGCGCCAGCCGCGTGCACTACTTGTGCGCTGAATTCTATGAATTACCCTGTTGATGTTAAAAAAATGTACTTTACCAAATGTACCGTGTTGCTGTTTGATTTGAAAGTACAGTTTCATATTCCGAATTGTGGCGCACTGTGTTGTGAGTTCATCTGTGTTGGTTTCCGGGTTCTGTGTGAAGTCGCGTAGAAGACGACTGGGCGCGTTTGCTTACGCAGCACAGTAAAGTCACGGAGAGAGGCGGGGAATATGAATGTTTTGATAATGTCAGGCTCAGGGGCGGGGGATATGATTTAGTGCCGCAAAAGCAGGTCAGCCAGGACGATGGGGCAAGTGATAGGATTATCACAAAATGGCAGCGCCCTGATGCCTGTTTTCGCGTGCGTTTAATGGACGAAAACTCGGGTAAGGTCCATAGGAATTTTTTCTAAAATCGAGCGGCTTAGGCTTAAAAACACATGGCCGATCCGTAGGGACAATAACATTTTTTGACCGAACCATTCCTTTAAGCTTGTTTATCGCTTTGAAAATATTTTCAGAGTTAAAAAGAAGAAAGGAGGACTAAGAAACAGACTGACTAGCAGTAAAAACAGAGACAGGAGTAGGAAGGGTAGCAGCGTTAGACATGAATTAATGATTTCAGGCATATCAGGTCAATTTTGCCAATGGAAAATGCCAAGAGAGAGTTACATAATGTCTTAGAAGGTGGAACTGAGATAGAGAATGTGGTCCTGGAAGACAGACGTTGAACAGTTTTAAATAGCTCTTTAGGCTGATTGAGAACAGACGCAATCCGGCTGATAAAATAGAGCATCCTGGAATGCCGGATGACAGATCCGCGTGGCTTCATGGTAGAGAGTTTTGGCAGAGCGACAATAATTAACTCACCACTTGTTTACCACCTTTCTGCATCATTGCTGTAAATCAGCTAGATGGGAAGAGAACCAAGGCTCGGCCAGACAAGCCTGCGGTTTGGATGGTTACAAAGGCGCCAGGTGGTTGGCAATATCATTAAAGGCCTGAGAGAGCTGTGACAAGTTTGTAGTATCGACGGGACATGCGATAATATCGTTGTAAGAAATAATAGAAGTATTAACTGATGCCATCTATGTCTAGGTAGTTGTGAAGGAATGGGAAGCAAAGAAGATGGAGAGATTAAGCTTGAAAAAGCAAAATAATTGGTCAGTCCATGGCACAAAAAGGGATGGAGATACCTTTGTTAGTGTAGTGAGAACATTAAATCTGGTATACTATCCTGACTATGGCTAGGGCAAGTAACTAATTGAGAAAGATTGAGATCAGACATGGCACACAGAAAACTTTCAACCAAGGTGGGTTATGCCAAGCTAGAATGAAGGATAAAATCGCCTAATAAAATCAAATCCATAAAACAGAGTTTAAGTTTGGCAGCCAGGTCTAGGAAGGCTGAACAGAACGCCTGATCGTGTTCTGGTGGCCAATATACTAGTAATATGTGTAGAGTTTTAATAGAAAATAAAGGGATCCAGATATCCATGGTTTCCATTAAAATGTGGTGATCAAACAGTAACAGGGAACAAGAAAAAGCAGCTTGATAAATAAAAGCAAGGCCGCCACCAGGATGGATAGAGTCCCTATCAGCCATAAAATGTTATAATTGGCAGGCAGTGCCTGAAATAAAGCCGGCAAGAGGAAACATAGAGCCAAGTCTCAATAACAAATATAAACTCAGGTGTCACACGGTAGGCTATAGCAGTGAGAAGCAGGGGCCGACAGAGAATGAGCATTAAAATAAAATATGTGGTCTTCTCCGAAATGGAAGGCTGAATTAGCAATGAACAAAGCTGGAAGCATGATGTCCTTATGGACAAGCTGAAGTAGCGAGTGGCGTGAATACAAAATGGATGGACAGGTCGGAGATGTAGCCTCCGGCCATGGCCCAAATGAGGTCCTAATGGGCATAGATGGGCTCGAATTTGGCACAACTTTGACGCGCAAGGCCAGAAACAGCTCTGCCTGTCCGCTGTGCCACCTATTCTGTTGGGATATTTGATTATACATTCTATCACCCAGACCAATCCCAGGTCGGTGACTGGATGAACATCGAGGACAGATTGCAGTGTGTGTCTGCATGTAATAAAAACAACACCCTTGTTACTGAGTGCGAGACCCCGGAGCGGCTGAAGGAAGCCATGCACCTTCCTGTTGGACACCTGGCTGCGAGAAACCAAAAACCACAAAATAAATAAATCACCATAACAAAATAATATACACACACATCGACAGCTGAGCAAAACTCCTGTCCATTCCCTCTTTAATCCCCTAACCAACCCAACCCACTTTCCTTTTCAGAACCACAAGAGTGGCTGGAGACTATATAAATGTCAGCCGTGTGTTATGTAAATCAACATAACATAAAATAACATGCCAAAAGAACATTTCTTATCTCAAATGTACATACCTACATATGCTGGTTGTACATTGATAGTTGAGCAAACTGTTATTATAGAGCAAAGGCCTTCAAGTCCACTCACTGAGAGCCACATTACTCCATATTATCAGAATAACCACACAAAACACATTTTAAAATAGTGATAATAAATCAGAATTATATACATGAACTATGGTTTCCCTGAAACCAGGGGTTAGATTATCAAAGCTTTGCACCTGTGCAAAAAAGTGGAGCAAATGAATTTAGAACCAATTTTGCTGCTAAGATAATATGGAATAGAGCAAACAGGGTTAGACCCCAATACATTTCACGTAGGCAAAATTGATGCAAGCTGTTACATTCACTGCAGTGTAACATGAACGGAAATATAGTGAATACATTGTGCTTTATGCTATGGAGAAACCATAGCACAATGTAACAGTCTGATTAATTGTTGCCATAGTGCAAACCTTTTAAGAGAATATGGATTGTGATAGAAACGGTTGCTCCATTTTGCATTATCTAAGCAATATCTCAATTTTTAACACCAGTGAAAATGTTTAATAATCTGGCCCCTGATGTGGATGGGGCTTTAGAACACAGGATTTGTGCTCTGGTGTGATTGAGTTTTCACATATGTGTGACAAACTCAAAGGTGGTCACATACTAAAGAGGGGGCAAACACATTCAAACTGCACAAATGGCTCATCAGAATTTTCCTCGAAGATGTCCTCGCCATCTACTCCCACCACACCCAAGACAGGGTTAAAAAAATGTCAGAAGTGTGGTAGGAAAATGTCAATAACCGACCCCCATCGGAATTGCCTCTGGTGCCTCAGCCCAGACCATTGGGTTGATGAGTGCGGTTCCTGTCAGGCCATGTCCAACAAGGCTCTTAAGGAACGTAGAGGTAAGCTGGCGGTGGGGGAGGAAACTTACAAGTCTTCTAAAAGACAAAAAGATTACGACAAATCTAGTCAAAAATCTCGACATGAATCGAGGAGGTTGAGATCAAAGAGTCGCTCGGGGAAATCCTCCTCGTCTTTGATTAACAAGTCAGAAAAGCGACGTCACAGGTCTTCTTCCTCCTCGTCCTCCTCTGAGAGGAGAGTAACTTATCCATTCAAGCACAATTCCCCAGAAAAATGCAGGCCTTTATTGCTTTGATACTTAAAATATTTGAGAAAGAGGCCCAGAACCCCTCGAAGTTGCTGCGTCGTGATCATGCCTCTACCCACTCTAAAAGTGAGAGAGGGAAATCAAGGCCTAAACACGTGACAGTCGAAAAAGAGTCGAGAGTGTCATCAAGGGAAAGTTCCCCGACACCTCGTACTAAGTCAAAACCTCTGGTGCATAAATCGGTGGTAGTGGAATCGACATCGACGTCGAAGTCGAAACTCGACTCAACACAGTCGACGACCATTGCATCAAAACTGCTGGTGAAAAGTCTTCTTCGACAATATTGAAGCTGCCTTAGAAAACGTTGAAGTCAGTGTCTTTATCAATACCTTCAACACCATTATTGAGGCATTCATTAATCCCGATACCCAAGTCGACGCCGTTAGCCTTACCTAAGTCAATACCACCCTCTTTACCTGAAAAAGCTTTCCATCTTCAACACAGACAGGAATTTTTCAGCAGATCCATGTCATTCGTTTTTGAAGAACACTCGTCTGAAGAGGATGTCACTTCAGCTGGAGTTAGGTTTGGAGCCAGAGAGGTCGCTGAAGAGCTAGTGGACCCGTATTCCAAAATAACAGATCTTTATGACTGTCTCAAAATGCCAGTGGTCTAGATACTTCACCTGAAGTGGATTTTGAAAGGCCAGATCCTACAGATCATGCTGATCCTAGTTATAGGAATCTTATGGGAAGGGTCATTGATTTTATGGGTTGGAAGGCAGCTTCCCCAGATTTTGACCAGGATAACATGATGGACATCCTGAGTGAAGGTCCTCTAAATGATCCTGTTCTTCCATTCCATAAAGCACTTCAGAAGAGGGTGATGGTAAATTGGCATACTCCTGATTCTATTTCAGCAGTAAACAAGAAATGTGTACCAAAATACAGACCATCTTTATCAGATCCAGAATATTTATCTAAACAGCCCTCCCCTGAAAGTCTAGTGGTTCAAGCTGCTACCTCCACTAGGCAATCAGATTACCCATTGATACCACCAGTCAGGGATGATAAAAAAGTTGATGCTTGGGCCCGGAAAGATTTTCCTCAGGCAGCATGGCCCTTAAATCGACTAATCTCACTTGCACTTTAGCAAGATTTACATATACCCTGTGGGACTGCATGCAATCAGCGGCTGAACGCATCCCGGAAGGTGTGGAACGGGATGGTTTCCTGGCTATAGTAAAAGATGGTAAAGAGGCTATGGAGGAATGCCTTCAGTCAGAACTGGGCACACCGGATAGTGTAAGCAGGTCCATGGCATCTAGCACGGTCCTACGCAGGTTTACATGGCTAAGGAAATCTGGCTTTGCACCTGATGTGTACTCTAGATTACTTAATATGCCCTTTCACGGCTTGAGGTTGTTTGGCAGCAAGGCGGACGAGAGCTTGGAGAAGCTGCAGACCTCAAAAGCGGCAGCAAAATCACTTAGCGCCGCTATAAGGCAACCTTATTAACACTCTCATGCAGGCTCATCTTTCTGGAAGAGTTGCCCCTGTCACTTCTACTCCTCTTTTGGAAAAGGGAGGGGGCAGGCTAGTCAGAGAGGCCAACAGAGAAAACCCTTTTGTTGTGGAAAAGGGAAAGGTGCTAGAACAGCCAGAGCAGCGGCTACTACCACCTCAGCCACTGCTGCAGCCGCTGCAAAGCCACTTTGAGGTCTTCACCCACAAGACCCCAGTGGGAGGCAGAATCATTCAGTATCTGGACAAATGGCGGGGAATTACGTCAGATGCCTGGGTACTAGTGATAGTGACCCATGGTTACTACCTTCCTGTTCATCAAAGACCTCAAGATCATCCGCCGGGAGCCAACTCTGTAAAAATTGCTGACCCGCTCCTTGTGCAGGAGAATTTAACCCTGCTATAGAAAGGTGCTATAGAACATGTACCTGTAGCGGACAGGAACAAGGGTTGGTACCCCCCTTATTTTCTCATCCCCAAGAAGGACGGAGTATTGAGACCCATCTTGGACTTAAGAAATTTGAACAAATTCCTCAGGAAGGACAATTTCAAGATGGTGATTCTTTCTCAGATCCTTCAGGCTCTTCAGCTTTAGGACTGGCTGGTTTCATTGGACCTTCAGGATGCTTACTTTCATGTGCCAATCCATCTCAAGCACAGAATGTACCTTAGGTTCCCAATTGGTGGTTCTCATTACCAGTTTTTGGTTCTAGCATTTGGGTTGACCTCCGCCACAAGGGTTTTCACTAACCTGATTGCGGTGGTGGCAGCGAGTATCAGGAGAAGGGGGATTCACGTCTACCCTTACCTGCATGATTGGTTGATCAGGGCAAGTTCACCCGAACGAACCCAGGAACATCTGGCCTTAACCTGCCACTTCTTACACAGACTGGGCTTCTCCATCAATTACAAGAAGTCACAAAATATTCCAAGCCAAAGACTCCAATTCATTGGAGCAGTCCTGGATACTTCCTCAGGGAAAGCCTCGCCTCCCAAGGAGAGAGCTCACCACATTCTGAAGATGGTAACAAAGTTTCAAAATGCCCAACATCTACCAGAATTCGACTTTCTAAGGTTGCTAGGCCTCATGGCATTCTGCATTTTTCTGGTGCCAGAGGCCGGATTGAGGATGAGAATGAGCCCTCAGGACTCTATGGTCCCAATTTTAAGGGGAGATGTCAGATCTTCTGCAAGTGGCAGCCAAAGTGGCTCAAGATCTCCTATGGTGGGCTTGCAAGGAGAATATCCTCAGGGGGGAACCTGTAAACATGGCAGGAGATAATGGTAGCCTCAATCATGGTGTGCAGAGCCCACACCAATGATCTGACAATCAGCGGTCGTTGGCCTCCATCGGAGTCCAAACTACACATCAACCTTTTGGAGCTGAGATCAATCAGATTAGCACTGAAGGCTTTTCTGCCCTCTGTACAGGGAAAGAATGTCTGATAATGATGGACAAAACAGTGGCCATGTACTACCTCAACAAAAGATGAGGTGTAGGATCACTTCCACTGTGCAGAGAGGCAATGCAGCTGTGGTTCTGGGCAATGCAAGATGGAATCTCTCTACCGGCAGTTCACCTAGGCGGACAGCTGAACACAGCGGCAAACGCTCTGAGCAGGCAGCGCACATTCTCCCATGAATGGGAGATAGCTCAGGAAGTCCTTCAAGAGATCTTCGCCCTTTGGGGAAACCCTCAAGTGGATCTGTTCACAACCGGTGCCAACCGGAAGTGTGTGCTGTAGTGCTCAAGGGAATTTCCTCCAAGAGGAACTTGTTTGTGGTGGACTTGGTATTTCCACTCCTCTATGCGTTTCTGTTGTGTAATGCTCTACTGTGTGTGATGTGCAATGTAAGGGGAGGAGATGTGTTGTGTATAGCTTGGCTTTGCAGAAGGAATGTTGTGATGTCATGTGGAGTGTTTGTGCCTGAATGATGGAATGCATGGGTGAATGTTCTAACCTGGTCAGTTGGTGAGCCCTCTGCCTGGGTGATGGGCTGCCAGTGTTTCTATTGTCCTTTATGTAACTTATCTGTAACCTAATTGACTGCCATGAAGATGTCTATGAAGCTGGAAATAAACCTAGCATGCCAACCTAAGAAGGCTGGGAGCTGCTTCTTAACATTGGCGACGAGCTGGCAACTGAAGGGAAGCTGGTGCCCTGCTGCGGGGGGTGCAGGAAGGAAGAAAAGGACAACACTGCCCCCAAAATGAAGTAAGGCCCATCACCCAGAGCGGCGGGAGGGGGAAGGAAGAAACTGGGGTTTGGTAATAGCCCACAGGAAGGACTCACACCCCATAAAGTGGATAAGAAATATGGGCAAATATTTCCTTAGAAGGGACACATATGGAGGTGACTGCACCTGTAATCTTATGGAGCGGAGGGTTTGGTGGCCAAAGACAGCGGATGTTAAACCGTAAGGGAAGTGTACAAAGTGAGCTCCACATTAGCACTGTAGTAGGAAGTTTTGTGCTTTTGATGGAAGGCATTTTAAACTGTAACAGGAAGGTTTGAGCTTGAGATGCAAGCATATTAATTTTGAACTGTGCGGCATAACATGTGACAAGTAAAGCTGCACTGCTGTTTGAAGTAAATCTGTAAGCTGTGCCTCATCTTTGGTCAGCAGGTACAGTGACGGTTGGTCGGTGGAGCGGGCGCTGCTCCGTGCCGAATCCATGAATGATGATGTATTGTGGGCGGCTCATGGAGTTTGCGAAGGAAAGGAATGGGGTGCGTCCAACGTTCCTCTGAGCAAGTCAGTGGACGTGACCAGTACGATCCTGTGTCAGTTCGAGTGCCCTGGAAAGCGTCGGAACACTTGTGTAAAGCACCCGGCTACGACGTGATGATGTCACATTGTTTCATAGAGTAAGATTGGAAATGGAGCGGAAACGGTCAATGGTCACTTCGCAGCATGTGTTCTATTTGGTGAAGGTGCTCTTACTCGCAAGTGTGGATTGGCAGCAAATCGCAAGCCTGATAATGTGGGTTTGGAGCGGTTGGCAAACATTATTACAAACTAAGTGAAATCGAATTGGAGGGAGTGGCAAATTCCTCCAACAAGTGTGACGGATGGAAAGATCGGAACGCTGTCAGGAGTTTTGCGGCGTGGGACAGATCCTTGTGTTCAGGGACTGGACAGGAAGGTGACTTTTTCTTCCAGATCGGGAGGAAAATGAAAGTAACCTGATGTATCCTTTGGTGTTTTATCCATGCTTATGTTTACTCTTCGTGCCCAGTTAACGGTCGCCTCTATGACGGTCAGCAAGTATCTGGTGTTTGGAGTATGGATAGTTTTGGGTATGGATTGGACATGCTGTAAAGTTCCTAGTTTTAATTTATTTATCTTTTTAGAGGATTTTCAGCTTATGCCCACAGGAGAAGGCATGGACTTTTAGGATTTTAAGCATAAGAACCAGCGATAGTGTTGGGAAGTATAGTCAATTTGCTGCATGGATTCTTCTGGTTGGTTGATGTTGGGTAAGGTAGGCATGTGAGAAATCTAGTGATAACTGTTTGAGGATTTGCAGTTATTAGGTCATTCAGAAGTGACATGGACTTTTAGGATTGGACTTGGGTTGGGATTTGTGATATCTATGGCCTTGAGAACCAGAATTAACCGTTTGAGGATTTTCAGCAGTTAGGTCGCTAATTGCGGCATGGACTTTTAGGAGTGGATTAGGTTTGGGCTTCATGACATGTAAAGTGTCTTAGCAAATGCATCAATTCAAATGTATAGAATAATGCAATGTATACTGCATATTGTTTTATGTGATGTATGGTTTACAGTATGGAACATCTGCATTGATCCGGGCAGTATAGTCATATTGGGGGTAGCGCCTTCAATTATCCCTTGTATGGGTGTCGATATGATTGTCTGGTGATTGAGGGGGTAGCGCCTCCCATGTTTTTAGTTTTGGGTTAAGCTTATATGAAATGTATAAGTATGGTTGCTGATGGTGTAAGTGCCAGGTCAGCATGTTTTTATCTTCCAAATGTGTCTTCTGGGGGTAGCGCCTTCAGCCATATTGGCAGTATCGGTGTGGAATGGTATGACACAAGGGCATTTGGGAGATAGTGCCACGTAATGTGGTATCTGGAGGTAGCGTCTCTAGTTCAGTATGGGCGTGATTGTGATGAGTTGCGCATGGCGAAACAATGTACGTGTGTTTTTGGTGGTAGCGCCACCAGTTCTGTCGGGGCGTGACTATAATGAGGTTATGCATGGTTATCCAACGTATGGGTGTGTGAGGTGGTAGCGCCACCAATTGTTGGGGCGTGACTGAGGTTAGTCATGCAAGGTGAATGGTTTGGTATCTGGGTGGTAGCGCCCCCAGTAGGCGTAGGGGTGTGACTGCAGTATAAGTCATGCATTGGTTAGAGGTATCTGTGTACGGGTGGTAGTGCCCCCGGTTTTGGTGGCTTTGGGCGTGCCTGTGGTACAAGGCATTGCATGGTCACGCATTGGCCCGACTTTGTGGTTTATTTACCACAAATAATGTATTTTTCTATTCTCTGTGCACATGCGGTGCGGGTGTTTTAGCTGTACTGTATGCGCTTTTATGACTCTTTTCACCTTCATCAGGGTCCGGAGTGTGACAGTGATATTGGTTGTTGGTCCCGGTGTGCCTGGCCAGAGCATCGGGTATGAGGTGAGTGGTAGACTGTTAGAGCATGTGTTACATGCTAGCCATGATGATGTGAGTCGGTGTGAATGTTTTATGTTGGTGTGTGTGGAGGTGTGTTGTGTAATGTCTTGCGCTGTTGTCGGAAGAGGGGAAATGTGTTGGTAATGTTCTGCTGTGTGTGATGTGCAATGTAAGGGGAGGAGATGTGTTGTGTTTGGCTTGGCTTTGCAGAAGGAATGTTGTGATGCCATGTGGAGTGTTTATGCCTGAGTGTTGGAATGCATGGGTGAATGTTCTAACCTAGTCAGTTGGTGAGCCCTCTGCCTGGGTGATGGGCTGCCAGTGTTTCCATTGTCCTATATGTTACTTATATGTAACCTAATTGACTGCTATGAAGATGTCTATGAAGGTGGAAATAACCCTAGCATGTCAACCTAAGAAGGCTGGGAGCTGCTTCTTAACAGTTTCCTCCAGTGCCTGTGATTCCGCAGATGAGGAATACATGTGATTTTTGTTCTGGCCACTTGGGGGCAGATTATCAAAGCTTTGCACCTGTGCAAAAACGCAGAGCAAATGAATTTAACACCAATTTTTCCTGCTTCAATAACACAGAAGGGGGAAAACATGTTCAGCCCCAATCGGTAATATCTAAAAAAAAAATATCATCTGGGTGAAATTGGAGTAGGCTATTTTAGGTACTATGTTTGCTGTGCAACATGACAAGAAATGTAGAAAAAACCTTGTTGCTGTATGTTGTGCAGCAGGCATAATGCAAAAGAAAAAAAGAAAACGGTATGATGTAATTGGGCCGTAGTGCAACTCTATTTACATAATATAGATTCGGAGAAAATCTGTTTGCTACATTTTGTATTACAAAAGCATTTGCTCACTTTTTAGCACCACTGCAAATGTTAGATCGTCAGGCCTCAGGTGTGACAACAATATGTTTCACAAGTTGCTTATGGTAAATGTTGATGCATAATTTTTCATCACCAATGCTAAATACCCTGGCAGTAGTGCAGTGCACGTGATCTGGATTTAGAGTTTTGAACCCCACTGTCTTATTACTCGCTCTTGAGTCTCATTATTAATAATAATTTGGCATTTATATAGCACTACGAACCCTCAAGCATCTGAGCGCTGCTTAGTAGTAACCACGGTGTGTGGTGCTCATTTATCAATCAACCTCGGAAGGATGAAAGGCTGAGTTTGGCCCTGCCGGTCTCTGCACGGATGTCAAAGCGAGTGCTCTACTCGCTGTGCCACTTGACCGGCATATTCATAAATTCATAAATTAAATTCACTGCACCACCCCAATGATTCCCAAACAGTAAAGCCGATAGGCTATCAGTCCATCTTAAAAGATGTTTTTCTCTTTTGCTTGAAAAAGCTACCTTTAAAGTTGCACCACGTACTTTTTGATGGTACTCTGGATGAACACCCAGCTCAGACTTAAGCCATGGAATGCAACTCTTCAGAACCTAAGAGAGGAAATGAACTTTCACTCCTTTAGAAAGTCCTAGGCAACATTGATACAGCCCCATTCCTTCCCTCTCTGACCCGATTCATCGCCTGTGGGGCCTGCTTGGGTCTCCGAAACTGATCACCTGTCACCAGTCTCTGCTCCGTCACACTGTAAACCAACCCACCACCTTCAATCCTGGCCCTCTACGACCCTCAATCAGTAATCTTTCAAGTGCGACCATTCTGAACCCTTCAGTGACAACCAGAAACTACCTAGACATTATTTGGTCCCCAGGTCTACGAAGGCAACTTAATCCTATGTTCTGTGTAATCTTGAGGCATGTCCCTGGCTAAGCAATGCGAGCTAGGCCTGCTGCAAAAGCACCAAATACGTCTCCTCCCTCCCTGCTCTCTGCTTCCCACTCAACTCTTCATGCTCCTTCCCAAACTTCAACCCTCCCTGTGCTTTGAAATGGTTTGTCCCGCATGTAGCGTGTTCGAAAAAACTGCAACGAATACATATATGCATACATAATTACTCTGAAACTAATATCGGCTTATGCTCACTTTCTACTTGTTTCATAGTAAAGGGCGGAAGCGTTCAATAAGGCTTGGGTGACAGTGTGAGTTTTGTGTGCTAATATGCACGAGGTTTTTGCTCACATTTCTATCACTCACATCAGCTTCATATGTTTTGGCACAAGCAGTTTCTCTGATAGACTGATTGGAAAACGCTTTTCTGGATTCTGCAGTGGGGAGCGATGGAAGCAGTCACCTCGCATGCGCAGCGGGGAACGCTTCTGATAGCCACTGCATTCACATTGATTTCATCGTGGATTTCCTGGGCCTGAAATCTTCCTCAAGAGGTATCTTACCGGAACATGCGGTTCGCAGAGGGTCCCTTGTAGGCCATGTTATTGAAGAAGACTTCCAGCTCTTGGTCATTATCAAAGTCTGCGGCAATGACTGTGCGGACCGGCGATGGCATGGAGAACTTCTGGGTGGCAATATCCTGCGGGAGGGAAATCACATGCCTGGTCAGTCTACTAGCGAGTCTCGAGGCCCCACATAGTCATTTCAAGCAGGAAGCAATCATATATAACCAATTGATGTTTCACGTTTAAGATAAACCACTATATGTATATAACTGCTTAGATTGAATAGATGGCATGCACGATTATACCCACTCTGTATTCTGATAAGCCTGGACAAGGGATTTTCTATGTTCTGATGTTTCATGTGCAGTAGGTTCTACACACGGGGCTATGTTTACAAGACTAAGCCTGCTTGGCAAAGGGGCACCTCTTTGCTATTATAGAAGGGGCACCAATGGCTCTTCTATGATAAAACATGTGATCCCACTTTTGTGCATATCCAATTGCGGGTGCTCTATATTGATCAATGGGCGTGCGACCTCATGCAAGGGAAGGAAGCAGGTTTGCCTATACACATCCTTCCATAACACCTGCTAGGTGGTGGGGTCGTGAAAAAACAAAAAAAAACACCTGCTAGGTGCCAAGCATTTAGCCCATCTCCAAGCCCACCGTTGGTGAGTGAACATGAAGGGTCAAGGAACACAGAATGCCTCTCATTCCCGTTTTCAAACACAGACTACAGCTGTGGCCAAAGGGGCAGTGGTGACAGTATTTGCTAAGCTCATATTTGACCTTGATCTGCCTACGGCTTGTCTTCCCGACTCTATACTGGGGTTCTAATAGAGCGCCCACCCTCATGGAATCCTTAATGCCATCTCCCAGGTTGGCAAGATTGTCCATGTAGTCACGTGACATTAGACTCACCCACCTTTCCGAAACCGTCTCTTGCGCGTTCCACTGCACATGCATACACTCTGCATGTAAGCTCTTATTTAGTGTTCTGCACTCTTTCGTTGGCTGACAGGGCTCTGAGCCCTAGGACCCAAAACTATTGCATTATTAGAGTACATCTAGGGGGATATTGTATATGAGGAGGGCCACAAGGCTGGTGATGTTATTTGGTTATTTACCCACCCATTCCCTGCCCATGGCCATGCTAATCTCTATGGCCATTCCAAGCAACTTCCTGCCCTTTCCGCCCAAACCACATCCTTCTGGGATCTATTTGAACTAGCTTTTTCAAGCCTTGCCATTAAACATTGTGCTTAAAGTGCCTCCCCCTGTTTTTCCAAAGCAATCTTCTGAGAGTGAATGACTTAATTGGAGCTCTGAAGGAGCTACTGGTGTAATAAAAATGTATTAACTAGGTCTGCATTCAGCTACTTGATTTCTAAGCACTATGCATGCCTTTCACTAAAGTCCTGTTGAAAACAAAGATTGACAAATCCAACAGTGTTGGCTGATTTATATGTATTAGGCATTTGCCATATACTGATATGATTTGCCCAGGTACTCACACCATTTTGCAGCAGTTACCATTGATGACCATTTAATACTACTATGGTGGTGCCTGGCAAATGCCTTTCCCATGCCTACACACAAGCCAAACCATTGGCATTGCCAATACTTGTGCAAACCTGGTATGTATTTGGGGCTATGAACAGTGTTTTTAAAAGGGCCCTAACATCCTGTACTGGCTCTTGATGTAAGGGTTTCAGTAATATGCTTTTTCTTAAAAATGAAACTTTTTTCGTCATTAAAAAGGGCAAAGGAAACAATATATTTCTTACAAGAATCTGCAAAGGAAATGCACACATTCATCCATTGGGATTTTAACTTGTGTACAGATCTTTTTTGATGTATGTTTTTTTTAGGTGTTTTCACATAATAAAATAATGTTATATAAAAATGCAACATAGTAATATGATATGATATGGCATTTATAATGCACATGTACACAAGTGTTTATAGGTGCAACAAGGAGGGGGAAACAGAGGGAGGACAAAACAACAATCTTACTGGGCCTTGTGTCATTCAGATCGCACAAGTGCAGGGAAGAGGGAGGGGAGAGATGCTGAGGGGGAAGGGAGAAGTGGAGGAAATCAATTGACTGTAGGGTTGCAGATACAGACCACAAGTGCTGGGGCAGCCAGGAGGCAGTGCGAAGGTCAACTGGACATGTAGGAGCATGGGCCCAAGTTCAGAGGGTAGCCAGGTGCCAGTGCGTGGAGCAGTTGGGACATCAGCAGGGGAGTGGAAGAGAGAAAGCTGTGCGGTACATTGACCCACTCACTAGAATCCCCATCCATGATCAAGCTGCACTTCAGCAGTTAACAGCAAATGGCTGTGCTGGCTTGTGGGATGTTTTTACCCATGCATCCAAGCCCTACCATAAAACTGTGCAATACTGGCATGGAAAACATCATGATGGCCAGAACTCCCCAGAGAGTGGACAGGGAAAACATGAAGAATAGGCTGCCACCCATTTTTGCCTATGTTGTGAGCACAGGAGGGCACTGCCTAAAACCACCATTGGGCTACACACACAGTAGCCTGAAACCATTGGGAATGGCAATGCTGATTGCCAAAAAGCAACTCAGAACAGTGGGAAATTCATTTTCTTAATCCCAAAAATGTTGCAATACTGGTACTCACCACTATCAGAAAGCCGGCGTTTTAAAACCACCAGACCTGTGTGTAAAACTGAACAAATGAAACAAAACCAGGCCAAGGAAAGACTTGCTAAGAGGTGGATACAATGTAAAACTATATTCTGAAATGACTTGAAGGAAGAAATTATTTAATGTATAGGTAAAAATTGTCAGTTTGATTTGAATGTAGAAAACTGGGAACAAAAAGTGACATTTAGCTGAAACCTGGCTTAATGAAACTGAATTCTGCCTGACAACTACCCCCGACAGGAGTTGAAACTGGATCAACAGCCACTCTTCCCAGGCCTAGCTGCATCCTGCTGCCCCTTGCCAAAAGGAGTTGACACCTCTCTGATTAGATTAGGGGTGGAGCACCTGGGAACTGGAAGGGTCCGAACAATGCAGCCTCCCCCTCTCCTTCCCTCATCTCTGACTGTCTGTCTGCTATCCAAGAATGGTGTGCCGCCAATGACCTCTGCCTTAATGCCAGTAAGACTGAGATTCTACTCATCGGTACTCCCACTCCCTCTTTCCCTGCAGCTCTCTGGCCTGCCTCCCTTGGCCCCCTCCCTGCTCCTACCTGCAAGGCAAAAAACCTTGGGGTCATCTTCGACTCCACACTCTCCTTCTCTCCTCATATTTCTGACGTCGCCAAGAGGTCACACTACCAGCTGCACCTCCTCAGAGGTATTCTTCCCTTCCTCTCCTTCCCCCAGAAGCTCACTGTCTCCCGAGCCCTGGTTCTCTCGAAGCTGGATTACTGTAACAGCCTCTATCTTAATCTGCCTGTCTCCACTCTCCGCCCTCTGCAACTCATCCAGAACAGAACTGCGAGACTTGTCCTTGGCCTCAAGCCCAGGGACCGTATCTCTCCAGGACTGAAATCTCTACACTGGCTCCCAGTGGCTGCGAGGATAAAGTTCAAAACCCTCTGCATTGTCCACAAGGCCTTCTGGGGCCTGGGTCCTAAATACCTTCAACTCTCTCTTCCCAAATATCTTCCTCCCCGAGCCCTTCGCTCATCCGCCTCCAACTCCCTCATGGTCAGCCGCTTCTCGAAGCAACGAGCTGGGGGTAGATCTCTCTCCGCGGCAGGGGCCTCCCTCTGGAACAGCCTTCCTGCCTCCCTGAAACTTGAGGAGAACCACCTCCGGTTCCGGAAGCACCTCAAAACCTTCCTCTTTGCGTCTGCTTTCTCTCTCCCTCTCCCCTGCTGAACAGCTAATTAATTCTTCACTAAACTGCACTGATCCTGCAACTGGGCCACTCTAAACTGCCTTCGGTCCTGGTCCCAGTCACTGATCCCCTGTAACCCCTCTGCACTACGGGACTGTCTCTGTATCCCTACAGCCCCCCCCCCCCCTTCCCCAGCACTTGTTCTGCACTTACCTTGCACTTGCCACTAGCTGGCCCTTTTTTATTTATTACTTACGCCACTTACCTTTACTGCATTTCCCCCCCCCTTCCCCTTGCACTTTTCCCCCCTCTCCCACCCCTGCACTTGCGCGATCTGAATGACACCTGGCCTAGTAGGATCGTTTGTTTTGTCTCCCCTTGTTCCTCCCCTCCCTGCCTCGTCGCGCCTTGAAACACCTGTGTATAGGCGCGTTACAAATACCATATCATATCATATCATAAGGGACCGAACAATGCAACTTCCTTGACTCAGGCAAATGTTATATTGGGGGCGTCGTAAAATAGCTTCCTCTTGGGAGAAACTGGGGGGCAGCTGTGCCTCTGTGAACAAGCTTGTTTGGGGGAAGTGGATAAAGCAGTTAATCCACCATGTGATGTGGAAAGCCACACCCCTTTTTGACCAGGGCATAATTTAAAAAAAGATGGATAATTCATAGTACGGACTTGTCAGAATTATATAAGTAATACCATTATTCTTGTGATTTTTCGGTGCACATTTTAAGAGGCGTTAGGACCCTGTGGTGTATTCTGGGGGGTTGCTAGCAGAAAATAGGGTCTTACTCCAAATGTCTGCATGTTAAAAATCTGACACTTCATCAATTAATGTCCATACTCCTTGTGTGTAATTTTGGGTAAATGTCCGATATTGCAAAACCAGTTAAAAAGCACAAAATGTTGCCATTTTTGAATGCAAGCCCCCAGGAAGATCAGAGGCGGACAAGCATGGACCATAAGGAATATATAATGTGTACATGTAATTTCAACAAATTGTGTATCTGGGAAAGACGTATTTGAATCAAATATAGATTTGTGGGCAAACTGACCAGGGGAAGATCCTCTGACCCATAAACAGACCTCATCATGATGACAATCCATTTCCTTCCCCCAATCATGGGAGAGGGGAGAATTGGGCCAATGACAAGTAGAGAGGGGCAGGCTTAGCTAGGCCCAGGCACACACCCATTTTCAAAACACATAAAAAGAGACTGTTGGGACAGGTAGAGACATTCAATTCCATTTGCTGCGGAGCATGCTGACCGACGACTTCACATCCAGAGATCCAGACTTCAAATCCATCAATCTCCAGAACCTGTAGCAGAAATTAACTCCAGAATTTGTAGCAGAGAGGCCTGAATACACCAGCTGAATCCTCTTCAGCATGCCTCAAAACTAACCAAACTATTCAACAGCCGGGCGAGCTGTTTGAGGTTTTGCTGAGAATTTTTGCAAGAACCTGTAGCAGTACCCAGAAAGCAGTGTTACATCCAGAATCCAGAGAGGCTAGACCAGCAGAGCAGAGCTGACCCAGATTGCTGTGAGCAGAACCGGTGCCTGATGGACCCGCCGAGCAGACAGAACCGCAGCCGGATGTGTTGACCAGATCCGTGATGAGGCCTAGTTCAAATTTATATTGTGAGTACCTAGTAGAACTGTGCAGAACCAATCTCTTAGTTACAATAATCTAATCCAAACTATTTTAACCTAAGTAGAACTGCCTCCTAGAAATCGTGTCATTTGTCATTTTTAAAGCTGCACAACTGTCACCTGTCAATTCTGCAGCTGCAAGCTGTCACCTGTCATTTTGAGTTTACTTTAAATCCGAAAAACTACCTTTATTTAATCGTCCGTATCTCTGGAACCGTTTGGGCTAGGAACGGAATTTAACTTTCATCTGAAAGCTTAGAATCTAGGCTTTCCTATTCCTTATACTTTTCCCATAATCGCGAGACACACACTCGCGTAATTTACCGCGATTTTCGATTTGGCCCGATTTCTTCATCTGTAGAAATCAGCAGCTTTTTGCTTCTCTTTGCTAAAATTCGTTTGCAATCTGCTAATCATTCATAGAGTATTGTTAAAGGGAGCCTGAACTAATATAAAGTAGCCATCACCTATCCTGAACCTCTAGAGGGAATTAAAAGCAATTTTAGCACCTTTTCACTTCCTTGCAAACCACATTAAAGGAATTCACCTGTGTTTAAAACTCATCCCTGTTATCTCTAAGCTTGCTGGGAGAACTGGAACTGTGTATTGCATTATAAAGTGTGATTTGTTGGGATTCTTGAAGACTGTGTGCTCTCCTTCCATTTCTTGTATTGCATAGGGGGGGAGTGAATTGTCAAAAGAAAAAGTGATCATATTACCTTTTGCTAAAATCATAACAAGTTATTTCTGTACTGCATTTTATTCCACCTTGTGTTTCCTTGAACCATATAAGGCATTCTTTCCCACCTTTTTCTTCTGTTCCTATTCATAAGTTACCTCTTGCGGACTACTGCTCATATTCTGAAGTGTGATATCAGTTATCAATTGATTTATAAAGTGTGATAGATATATATTGTTGAATTGTCCAAATAAACCTTTTAATTTGCAAAACAAACCTACTTCTTGGCTCAGTGGGGTCAGGGGGATTCTAAGAGGGGGATGTTATACAAGGGTTGTCATCCAGAGTACTGAACAGGATATAAAAATACATCAATAAGGGTTTTCCTCAGCATCCCAGACTAGGCATTGACTTAGCTGTAGTGTTGATTGAATATCGCTTACAGGCTCCTTGGAGCACCATTGCCCCACATCAAAATTGTGTTTTGCGGCTACAAAATGATGGCTGCACCATCTTGCCAAACAACTATTGGGCAAGTTGGAACAGAGAGCACACTAAGAAAGGCAGTCATTATGTGTTCTTGTGTGCACCAAAAGAAGCAAATTCAAAAGCGGCGCTGCTCTGCTACTTGCAAAAAGTTACCATTGAAAAGAGAATATTCTCTTTTCAATGGTAACTTTTTGCAAGTAGCAGAGCATTGAAAAGGTTGTGCCCTGACACTAATTTCATATATTCAACATAACATTACTTTTATCAATGAGGTCTGCCATGCCCATCCATATCCAGATTGTGCTCTAGCAGGAGCGAGCATTATCCCTGTATGACAGGCTGTGTCAGGCCAGAACTGGCAAATTAACAAAAGCTTTACTTTCAGCCGCACAGGAAAATGCTTGTCTATTGGGTTACAAAATGTCAAAAATCAATGCTTCAAAGAAACCCTAGCTTTATGGGCATTTGTCAATTTCAGTGAACCTGTCTCTGGAATAAACTGATGTATAATGGAAACTGACTGGGGCTGCAGAACAATGTGGGAATTTAGATGGAAGAGAAAAAACAAATTTTAGAGAGAAATCCCAGCAGCATTGTCCATGTGTCAAAATGGGTTTTTTCAAACCAAATAAATGCCTGTTTTACAAGTACAATTTTGAATAAAAACTTGTCTTTGCCTAGCAATGTAAAGGGGATTTTGCTGGTAAACATAAACATACATGGGATGTTCTATTTAACAGGCTTGAATCTGATTCAGACCAAAATAAAATAAAATAAAGTATTAAAATGCATTGGCTGGATTTTGGACGCTCCAGAACAGGTTTTTCTGATGGCTAAACTAAGTTCTTCCCCCAAAAGGAGCTACAATAGATTATAGTACACATGCATGCTAATTGCTACCTTTGAAAACTTGGAATGGACCAAAAGCACTAAACATCCCATGCCCATCAGACTTTTGTCTGGGCAGAGGCCTCTTACAATAGAGATTCTGGGACACATGCGTGTGCAATAGGAAATCACACATCCTCGCAACTTTTACTGGGATCTTCAAAGCCAGATCAAGAGCAGCCTTGTAAGCTATGCCCTTATTTAGGAGACAATACTGATCATTTGTTTTAAAATATCAAAAGACAATTTTATTAATAAACTTTTAAGACCTTTATCTCTGCAACAGGACTTTGCGGGATTGTAAAAAGTTAACAGTTTAAATGTTATTTTTGTGATTTTTGAACAAGTCGTGGTAGCCTTCACTGCCATATTGGGAACAGAAATGGTAAAGAATTGGATATTTTTAGAAAAGTGTACTTGATGCCACTGTGAAATTCAATCCTTACATGCCGTATGATAATCTCTACACATGTATAAAGTTATAGGATGTTAGGTTGAATATTTCTCACCGAAAATGATGAAAAATTATTAGAAGGATGAAACAAAGTCTTACAAACTGTAGAGTTGGACTTTTCGGCTCTGCGTGAAATATGTAATCTGCCTAGATAATTTGTAAAAAGGCCACAATTGTATAAATGTGTGATCAATGTGAAGAATAATTTTAGCTAAAGTAACAGTGGGATGATTGTGTGCATTGTAAAGCCACATCATAAAGCTGATGTCATGTCCAACCAGCTGACAGCAAGTCAGTACCAATCCCCCAACCAATCCAGTGGTTAAGAGGCATGCCCTGCTAAGCCTGCCCCACCATATAATCCTATGATGTCACATGCCTTATAAATAAGGAAGGCTGACAGAACTCAAGGGACTCTCTCCTGAATTTCCAGCGCCTCTGTATCCTGATATTCCGCATTCATCTTGCCAGATTCCAGACTCTAATGCCAGGCCAAAGCATAGCTGACACTATATCAGAAAGGCCTTGAACCAGAAATCCCACTAAAAACCCCAGTAATAAAAGGGAAAAGTGGTGGTACCCTTTTGGGGACCATCCTGTGAACAGACCAGCGTTTTGCCCACTAACTGCATGCCTGCCATACCCCTGCCATCTAGCTGTACCTTTGTTATCCAGTGGTCCGACTTTCCCAGCTGTTTGCTGTAAGGAGCGCCCGCCGTGCGGTGATCAGAACCCGGTTGACTATCCCAAAATCCCAAACTCAAGTGTGGACTGTGAGTATTTCCCCATCCTATAGCAACACATAGCCTACCCCATCTTGATACTTTGTCTTTATTCTACTCTTTAAGCAATCCTATCCATGCCATGGTAATTTGTTCAAATGTCAGAACTCTTTGTGCATCTTGTCTGTGATTTCCTAGTGTTAGCGCCATTCTGTCATTCACCCCATCTTGTAACTCCTTAGTAATATTTTGAATGATTTAAGTAATTTCCACATAAAGAGAAACGTGACGTGAATTGGGTTAATCCAGCCGCTTAACCTATTTCATGGACAGCGCTATCTTCTTGATAATCTAGTATAAGTAAACTTTGTCTTTTTCCTTTCCAAACCGATTTTCCCTCTTGACAGCTTTATTTTACCAAAACCGATCCTCCTTTTATCTTGCAAATCTCATCCAATTCTTCAGATATAGCCATCCTTTCACTTCTATATTATCCCTGTAATGTGCATCTATTCCCCAACCCAAGAACTGCATTCCGATTTGGAGTATTTCACCCGTTTTTATTCAAAAACGTTTTTGTCATTTAAAACTGCAATTGAGAAAAATGCAACTTTTCCATGTGTGATTGCACTGCCCTGTGTTCTCATTTTCAACCTGCTTTGTGAACTGTATGCCTTTTGTGATACCTTACCTTATATTTGCTAGTGATACAACATCCCTGATACTGTGATAAACATATGTACATCATCATTTAACCACACATATAAATAATTATTTTTTAAAATACAAGTGTCATTTTAGGCCATTGCAAAGGGTTTAAAATCTGTTTTTGCCTCTTATTTTGATAGGATTAATTGTGGGTTGAGGGAACATTGCAGGGGGAAACTTTAACTGGGGTGTTATCTATCCGAATTGAAAAAGTGCTGCCATTATTCTGTGCTTTGGATATGTTTTTGTAGAAGGTTAACCAAGTGTATTTCTTCAGTTTCTATTGTAATTATCACCCCATTGGTGATTACTGCCCAATATTAAAATGTGTGTGATTTCTTTGAATTTTATCATAAATAAATATTTCATTCCCACCAATTGGCCCGGTTCATGGTTGATTGTGACCTGGGGTATTTGTAAAAGGGGGTGTGAGACGGCTTGTGTGGGGCATGGGTCCTGGTCTGGTGTGTGTCACCTGATTGAAATCCTTAACAAAATTGGGGCCTCGTAGCCGGGATTTGGGTTTGTGTTGCCCCCCGTGGCAGTTTAACACAGCAGACTAACCTTCAAGATAGTGATTCTTTGTGTGGTCAGAACACTGGGTTACACTGTAGAAGCACCTCTCCAAAACAAATATTCTATGTACCAGGCACGTGTATAAAATTAAAACTAAATCAACCCCAACAATAGACAAAAAGCAACAGAATAAAGATTACCCTTACATAAATAAATTAATAAAGAAAGAACACTTTCCAAAATGGACACAGCAGAGATAAATATGGCCAGGGAGCACCTTCTGCACAAGTTATTTGTCAGAGGCAATGAGCAGAGCAAGATGAAAAAATCTGGCTAGAAGAAATTATGCAACAGGTCATTGCCATGAACATGGACACATGGCAGGATGATGGTCTTTTACATCAAGCTTTGAGCGAGTTGTACATGACTCAGAAAATAAAAGACGAGCAGATTCAAATTGTCAGAATCACGGCCTGCATGTATCTCCATATGGGAGTGATGCATGAAAAGCATGAGGAAAATACAACTCTTGCGAAAAATCAGTGTGAACTCTTAACTAAAATCCAGACTGAACTAAAATTATCAGAACACAAATTGCAAAAGAGCCAAGATTCTGAGGCAGAATCTGGAAAATACATTAAAAAATTTAAAGAGGACTTGGCTCTCCAACAGCAAAATAATGTAGACAAAGAGGCCCAATTAGATGCATTAAAAGTAGAGTGTCAGGAAAAGGTTGACACTCTGCAAGAGAGACAACAGAATCTGACTCAACAATTAACATATAACAGGGCCTGTTCAGGACAAATAATCATGCTGCAAGATCAGATCAAAAGGTTAGAAGAGGAGAATCACAAATTCATTATTAAAGAACTCCACTCCCAAGCAGAATTTGATCAAGAGTGCCAGAAATTAAATACCATCAAGCAACAAAGGGATGACCTGGCTGAACAGAGGGGTACCCTAAATCAGGAGAAAGATGCCCTATGTCAGGGAGTAAGCAATTTAAAAACAGATTTACAGGAAAGTGAGTTGGGCCTCCAGAAACTAAATGAACTCAAAACACCAGAAACTAAATGAATTAAAAACAGAATATGGAAAGTTATTGGAGCATACCAAAATAGTAGAAGGTGCTCTGGAAGAGAACACCCAAACTAAAAATTCACAAACTAAGGAGGTGAGTCTCCTGCAACAAAAATTGGCTCAGTGTTCCCAAACTATACAGGCAGCACAAAGAGATAATGATGCCCTCAGTGAAGAGAAAGATGGGCTCCACAAATAGGTGGTAGCTCAAGGGCTCCACAAATAGGTGGTAGCTCAAGGGGCATAGAGGCCAGTAAAGCCCTGATGGCTGAGCAAAAGGCTCAGATCTTTGCCTATTATCAAGAGATAGGGGCTGAGAAGGAGAAACTAGCGAGGTTGTAGAAAGAGTATCCTAGATCTAAACCAAACTGGAGGGACCCCGAACAGGCAGAGAGGGACAGGACAACCCCTGATCATAGTATGATGTCCTCTGTACTAAGGGACTGATACCCATTTAATACTTTGAGCACTGCTGACTTCATGGCTACCGGTTCACATGAGCCAGAAACCATGAGGCCATCAGAATTAAATAGGCCTAGCATAATTTAGCTGACAGGTCAGCGCCTCCCAGAAATTGATAGAAGGGCGTCCCTGTATAGATACAAAAATATAATGGCTGATGTTTCTGAACAGGAAACCTCTTATGAGGAGAAAGTCATGGAATTACATCTGCAGAATCACTAGCTCCAAAGGGTTCAGTTGGTTCAATTTGCACAATCAGGGCAGTGTGGGGGATACTCTGCCAAACCTGTAAGCAGGGAGGAGTCAGATGACCCCTCTCTTGTGCGCCACCAGGGAGAAGAAATTAGGCCCCATCATTCTACAAGCCCCTCTCAAGATCACAGAATCAGGGAGCACCTAGATTACGCCTCTTACTGATACTATGCCTGTAACAAAGCTCATGCAAGTAACAGCGCCTCAATGCCCTTGGGCTGCTTGCGCGCTATACAAATTTAAATTTAAATAAATAAATGATTATGAGGGGAACCTCAAATAGCAGCGCCTCTGAGTCTGAAGGCAAATGGACTCAGGTGACTCTGTGAAAGAAAGCAGATAAACTAAAAAGAGTTCTGTTGAAAGTCCCCATTAGACAGATCAAGGCCAACAGGAATTTCATGACACTGTACAATAAAAACACAAACTATTCTGTTTGGGAGCATTTGAAACTGTATGAACAAATGATGGACACATTTCACATAAAGGATAGCCAGAACTGTATAGATTATGCCAAATGGACATTCTCTCCAGAATACTCCAGCTTTTTTGCTGGACTGGAAGAACAAAAACATTCAAGATGGTCCACCTACACGGCGGCCATCTTGAAACACTTATCCACCCAAAGAAAGCCCCAAGAGGTTCACAAAGCGGCCTACAATCTACAGTGTTGAGAAGATCAGGCCCCACAAGAGTTTGTGCAGGAACTAAAAGGCGCCTTTGCACAAACCACCAGGAGGGTGTGCACTGATAGCAGAGAGTTTATCACTACCTACTTGCATGCGCTTCCAAAATACATTTTGAACCAGCTGGTGAGGAATTTCCATGATGAAAGATCTCTAGACTGGGTAATAGAGCAGGCTACCCGGATATATGAAGTCCCAAAACCTGTAGAAAATAAAAATCAGGTTAAAAACTCCAAGACAACCAACACCCTTGCTGCTGCTAGGGTGGCATAGGTGAAGGTTGCCCCCATTTTGGACCTAGAAATGGGGGAGCCTACAAATGCACCAATCCCAAACCAGCAAAACCAGAGGCCAAGAAGGCCTTCAGGCCAATCACAAAGAGGTGGCAGTCAGGACGGCAATCCCATCAATGGGACTCCTAACTCCCGTGATTATATCAGTACCAGATACAAGGGCAACCGACCGATCTTGGGGTATGTAAGGACTCCCCCAGCCCAGGGGGTAAGAACTGCCCCGGGAAACTTCCATCCTAACTTCCCCCTAGGAGGGCAGTATTCCCCCAAATACTTCTTTCCCCGGTATCCACAAAACCCCAACCTGCAGCACAACCCTGCTTTCTTTCCCCGCTTTCAGGAGCCCAGACAACCCATTCCAGGAAAGCGGAGACCAAGGATGGTGGGTTACCAAAATCCACAATTCCTAGGGTACTCTGGGAGAAGGGATAGTTACCCTTCCGAGAACCACCACGATATGAACAGAGACCCCTGTACCAGATGGAACGGGTGTCCCAACTGGAGCGTCAGGTCCAGATCCACACACAGGATCTGGGGCGCATGTTGAGGGCTCAACAGAACCCTCACATGAACATGGCGGCAAAGGACCCCACAAACCAAGGGTCTGGCACCCCTGAACAATGACGGGGAGAGAACCCAGACAATTCACTGGTTCCAGAGGAGGAGGCATGGGAGGAAGGGGGGTGCAAAGCCCTTGAGGAAGCTTCCTTCCTCACCCGTGAAAATCCCCTGGACACCCAGGAACCAGAACAAAAATTTCTTGCCCCTAAAAATCTGCAACCCAGAGAACAGAGGGTGGGTAGGAGAAATAAAGACATTAAAAAGGCCATTTTTTTGTGAAGGAAGTTATTGTCCTCCAGTTTGAAGGGGAAGAATCCTTAGAGGATTCTGGGAAAGAAATGTTCTCCTTCAGGAACGGGGGAACTCCTCCCAAAGAAAAAAGGGTCCCAATAGATCTAAATGAAGACTGGGTGGGTGTGGGGACTGATTCAGAGTCACCCATCCCCGAACCCAAGAATTGTCATCCTGAGAAAAAAATAATAGTAATGGAGGGATCCTCCACACAAATTGGTTGCAGTGACTGCCAGCCGGTAAGCAGGGGCAGCACAGAGCTAAGGGAAACAGGGGATTCCAAAATCTCCACTATTTCAGGCTGCCAAATTTTCATTACATATTTCCAGACTCTGACACAGAAAATTGTCCAAAATGCCACTGTGTCAGAGTCCAAAATAATGAAATTGACCTTCCAGCTTGTCCGAAATGCTCATTACATATGAGGAGAAGGAGGGGAGATTTTATACCACCGTTCAAGTGCAAGGGCAATGTGCAATTTCAGCACTGGTGGACACTGGATAACAAGCCACTCTTCTGTCAAAAAGGGCCTTTGAGCAGCTAAATTCAGGAAGGGGGGAGATACCAGATCGGGGGGGGGGCGAGACCAGATCCGTCTCACCTTTCTTCCTGGACAACTCCAGAACTTCAACGGGAATGAAATTCCTGTCGAGGGGACTACGGATTTGGAAATAAAAATTGGGCGACACAAAGTGGAACACCCGGTCATAGTTGTGACTCCAGAGGGAACACCCTGTCTACTAGGGAATGACATACTCCGCAGGTTGTCTCCCCAAATAGACTGTGTAAACAAGGTACTCTGCACACAGAGTAACAGGCCAATAAAATTAAAACAGAGTGTCAACCATGTTAGTTTAAATTGCACATGCCACATGGTTGAACGCAATTATGATCATATTGAATTTCATTTCCAGAACAATCAAACACCTGAAGTGACAGTAATTGCTGTATGACAACAAACTGGTGATGGGAACTCCTCTCCATTCCTGAAAATCAACCTTCCTAATTCTATAGTCAAACGTGATGAGAAACCAGCTCAAAGTTTAGCTGACATTCAGAAAATTAGAGAACAGTTGTTCCTCCCTATTCAGTTAAATGAGGGGAAGGAGTCAGTTCTCGCCCGAGTGTGCGTGAACAACAGAAAGAGCTTAATCAGCGAAGCCACGTTCAGACAGCTCCCAAAATATCCAGCCATTCCCACATTTAAATTGATTGAGAAGTTGGAAATGGGCCTGGAAACTCCCAATTCCAAACATCTCCTGCCTAGAAGCAGCTCAAAATTTCTATAGGTAACAAAAGCATAGAAGATAATTGTTGGGTTGTGCGAGATGTCAGTGCTGCATTCTATTTAGGCAGTGACATTATCAATTGGTTTGCCATTAATTTGGACCTGATTAATTACAAAGCCTGATCCCGACTAGGTGGCAATCCCATGGACTTTGATGATTCAGAAAAAGCATTTTGGTCAGCCCAATTTCTACCATATGCAGTTGAAGTTAAAATTGGAGAGGAGTTCACCATCCCAGAAAGGACCTGACAATTCCCACTTCAATTAAAAATTAAAAGAAGACAGAAACTCCAAAATCCTGATGCATATGTACACCTCAATGCCCATCTCCAACAGCAGAGGTTGGTGCTAAACCCAACACCATTAATCAATATAGAACACAACACCGTTCCAATAATTAAGGATAACAGAGACCTTAGTAGTATCACTCTGGGAGCAGGCACCATTATTGTAATGGTGGTTGATGACCAACATTTTTCTATGGATCTAGGAAAGAAACTGACAGGACCAAGTCCCAATGACTGTTTTGACCATGACAGTGACAATGGCATACCACCAGACAGGACCTTAACCCTGCAAGGGGGAATTACCTGGTATACTTTTCCTGCCCTTACGGGGAGGAAGAGGTGACTTGTGACATCAGGCAGGAGGAGGTGATATTCCAGGTCCACAATGACTGCCTCTCCTACCTGAAACCCTTTGTCCAGGTCAATACTCTAACCAGAGACCTCTCCACCCAGCTGGAGGAGGCTGGTGAGATAGCAAAACCCGAAGTCTTTACAGGCTTCAGGCAAAGGATTGAAGAGAGGGTCAACCTAGCTGATGCCTGTGAGACTCCGGAGCAAAAGCAACAGTTGAAACAGGTGTTCTTAGATTTTCAAGATCTCTTTGCTGTGGACTTGTACGACTGTGGTTGCACTGAAATCCATACTACAACAATTCCCATGGACCTTGGAATGACTCCACTGTTTGTGAAGCAATATCGCTTGCCTCTCACATCCATGGAGTCCCTGACAGAAATCATCAAAAACCTTGTGTCCCGTGGGATAATTCGTCCAGTCTACAGTACCTTTAATAATCCAATGCTGGAGATATCAAAACCAAATGGTCAATGGAGACTCTGCGCAGACTTTAGGGAGCTGAATAAACGGGTCCACATGTCCCGATTGGCCTAACCACCTACATCCGTTATGTTCTGATCCAGTTGAGGGTTGCTGAAACAAAACTGTCCTTCCAAAAGGCACAGTGGTGCAGGACCCGTGTCAACTTCTTGGTACATGAAATAACTCCTGAGAGTCTCTGTCCCCAGGAGAAGAAAGTGGAAGCACTCCTAAAACTGAAAGACCCCACAACAGCCCTGGTTCATGCTGGTAAAATACCGGCACCGCCTTGGCGGAAAGGGGAATTACCGCCCCATTCCAAGGTTGGCGGGGCGGTAATTCCCCTTTCCCCCATTGCCCTTCCCCATTCCCATTTTTGCCCCATAGGGCTTAATGGGAATGGGGAAGGTGCTAATTACGGTACCGCAAATTGCGGTACCGTAATTAGCTCCCTGGGTCCCTTTGCGGGTTGGTTTTTAACGCCTGCAAAAAGCAGGCGTTAAATCCCCCAACCCGCAAAGGGACCTCATAGTAAGGCGGTAAGGATTAACCGGTACCAGTATTTTACCGGTACCGGTAAATCCTTACCGCCATTCGTGTAATGAGGCCCTTTGTCTTTGTTCTACTCTCTAAACAACAATATCCTTGCCGTGGTAATTTGTTCAACTGTCAGAATTCTTTGTGCATTCTTTGTGCATCTTGTCTGTGATTTCCTAGTGTTAGCACCATTCTTTCATTCACCCCATCTTGCAACTCTAAAGTAATATTTTGAATAATTTAAGTAATTTCCACATAACGAGAAATGCGACGTGGAGCGGGTTAATCCATCCGCTTAACCTGTTTCATGGGCAGCGCTATCTTCTTGATAATCTAGTATAAGTAAACTTTGTCTTTTTCCTTTCCAAACCGTTTTTCCCTCTTAACGGCTTTATTTTAGCAAAACCAAACCTCCTTTAATCTTGCAAATCTCATCCAATTCTTCAGATATGGCCATCCCTTCACTTCTATATTGTCCCTGTGACGTGCATCTATTTCCCAACCCAAAAACCGCATTCCGATTTGGAGTATTTCACCCGTTTTTCTTAAAAAAATGTTTTTGACATGTAAAACTGCAATTGAGAAAAATGCTAATTTTCCATGTGTGATTTGACTGCCCTGTGTTATCAATTTCAACCTGCTTTCTGAACTGTATGCCTTTTGTGAAACATTTCTTTATAGTTGCTAGTGATATAACATCCCTGATACTGTGATAAAACATATGTCCATCATTATTTAACCACACATATAATTAATTATTAGTTAAAATCTGAGTATCATTTTAGGCCATTGCAAAGGGTTCAAAATCAAATCAAAATCAAAATGTTGCCTCTTATTTTGCTGGGGAAGGTCGGATATAGATTCTGTTTGCTGCCTCATATCCCTGACCACCTGCTGCTTCTTTCTATCCACTCAGATTTGCTAGGAATAATTGTGGGTTGAGGGAACATTGCAGGGGGAAATCTTAACTTGGGTGTAATCTATCCTAATTAAAAAAGTGCTCCTATTAATCTCTGCTTTGGGTATGTTCTTGTAAAAGGTTAACCAAGTGTATTTTTTCATTTTCCGTAGTAATTATCACCCCATTGGTGATTGCTGCCCAATATTAAAATTTGTTTGAATTTAAATAAATATTGCATTCCCGCCAACTGGCCTGGTTCATGGTCCAATTTGAACCCATGGTATTTGTAAAAGGGGGTATGAGACAGGTTGTGTGCCATCTCAAATTGAATTCATAGAAAATAAAGAGAAGTCATTCCAATTGCGCGCTACATCCAAGGCTAGGGGCAAGGGTCCTGTGTATCGCCCGATTGAAATCCTTAACATAGCGGAAGTGAAAAGGAACCAGAGGTGGTTCTGCGCAAGTTTGAGAGAGGCATGGACGCTGTTCCCAAGCCAAAGACAGAGATCTTCCCCAACTCTCTGCTTGTGAAAGCGATTGACTCTCAGAGAGTTGTAGGTGGATGAGCATAAAGCTCGAGAAGGGAGATGTTTCAGAAGAGAGAGTTGGAGTTATTGTGGTACCAGGCCCTACAAAGCCTTGTGGATGATGCAAAGGGTCTTGAACATGATCCTTGTTGCCAAATGGAGCCAGTGAAGAAATGTCAAAGCTGGATAGATGTGATCCCTGAGCTTGAGGCCAAGGACAAGTATTGCAGTCCTGTCCTGGATACGTTGTAGAGGTCCGAGAGTAGAGGCAGGAATATTTAGATAGAGGCTGTTGCAGTAGTCCAGCCTAGAGAGGACCAGAGCTTTGGAGACACTGAGCATCTGGGGGAAGTGAGGAAAGGAAGAATACCTTTGAGGAGGTGTAGCTGATAGTTTGACTTCTTAGAGAGTCATAGATGTGAGGAGAGAAGGGGATGGTATAGTTGAAGATTACCCAAGGTTCTTAGCCTCACCAGTAGGAGCAGGAAGTGGGCCCAGAGTGGGCGATCAGAGAGAGGGAGTGAGAGAGAGAGGGAAGGAGTGGACTTGTGTTCCAATGAGGAGGATCTCAGTCTTACTGGCAATAAGTCAGAGATCTTTGGCGGCTCACCAGTCCCGAATTGCAGCCAGACTGTCTGGTATGAGAGAAGGAGAAGAAGCAGCTGAGGGGAGCCTGAAATAGAGCTGTGTGTCATCTGCATAACAGTGAATGTTGGAGCAGAAAGTAGTGATGCAGTGGGCAAGAGGTGTCAGGTAGTGGTTAAAAAGCCAGGGAGAAAGGTTGGACCCCTGAGGAACACGACAAGTAGAGAGAGAGATAGAAGATAGGAAAAACCTCAGTTGGACCTGAGAGAATCAGTCAGTGATAAAGGAGGTCAGCCAGGCCAGGGCCTCATGAGTGATACCCAGGTTATCACAGAAGTGATTGAGCAGGATGGCATTGTTGACGATATCAAAAGCAGAAGAAAGATCAATAAGAATGAGATCAGAAGGAAGGTTAGAATCAAGGTTAGAGAGAAGGCCTTGATGGGTGTTCAGGAGAGCAGTTTCCATCCTTCTGGCATCTTTGAAGCCAGACTGGTGGTCATGGAGACAACCAACAGACTCAGTGTGAAGATTAAGCTGGGAGATGGCCAGATTTTCCAAGAGTTTGCCCAGAAAAGGAATGATGAAGATTGGGTGATAGTTAGCCGGAGAGGAAGGATTGGCAGAGGGCTTCTTAAGAAGGGGGTGCACAAGGGAGTGCTCAAGGAGGAGGGGAAAGTTCCGGTGCCAAAGAAGTGATTGCAGAAATTGGCCAAGGCTGGAGCAAGAGTGTCAATGTGTTCCTTGATGGTTCTGGATGATTAGGGAGAACCTACTTTGATGTGACTTTTATAGATCTGACTTGTGTAGAACATCGTCTTGGGTGAACAAGGGAATGGAAGAGAAAGGAGGAGGAGAGATGGCCACCGGCGGGCCAGGATTGGAGGAGGAGGTAGAGGAAGAGACTGTGGACAGAATGTCCTGAGTTCTAGTGATTAAATGAGATGGCAAGGCAGAACAGAGGCACTGGGAGGTAACAGAAGAGGTAGAGACTGCAGCAGGATTGTCCAGCTCCTTGCAGATTTTCAAGAGTTCGGTCGAGTTGTAAGATGCTGTAGAGACGCTGGCTTGGAAATAGGTTTCTCTTCTTGATGAGGACAGAGAGTCTGTATTGCCTTTGGAGCAGGAGGCAGGCCAATTTGTCAGAGAATGCACCTGATGCCCTCCACTTCCTCTCAGCCACCCTGCACTTACGTTTAAGGGTGACAAGGTCAGAATAGTTCAGAGACAGATTTTAATTTGGGAACCATGGATCAATTAACACACTCTAAAAATCCATGCTTCATGACCATACATCATGAATGTCCAAACAAAAGGATACTGGAGTATAGTTGCGGAAGTCCTTTTGCAGGTGAAAAGACAAAGTCGAATAAAAGTGGATGATTTTTTATTTCTCAAATAACGATTTTTCAATATATGAAATAGTGCTACAATGCCCAAGAATGCCGGCCATAAGTTGTAACTTGCAACCCTCAAGGGTATACAAACATGTTTCATAACTACAAGAATCAGACGTTGCCAAGGCCACTGACACATTGCAGCATTACAACATTCACAATGTAGAAGCAGTCTGCAGCTGAGCACATGAAAGCAGTATCCGAAAACAATGGTATATGGAAAAGGTTAACAGTCAGAGCATAGCCACATACCATCTGCCCCCATGTCTGTGGTTGAGAAAACTGAAGTGCATATAAAAAATGTCCAGCTTCACTTTGATACCCAGTTAAGAATACTGTGCCACAGAGAAGATTTTTCCAGACTGAACCCACCATTGTGGGCCAGCAGTACTGTTGATGAGGCCCTAAAATCCCAGATAGGCCCACAGGTATCGAACACAGTCCAAAAAAGACTCAATGACAGAGAAGACAAAGTGCATGGCCACACCCAGCTTTGTTCACATCAAGACAAAGCCGGCACAACATACAAGCATTGACATGTCACTGATCTCAACATGTTAATCAACAAACAATTGCTTAAGTTTTTAAAAACGCATCATAGATAATGTCACAACATAATATCAGTTCACAAAACTTATGGGGAATGGGGATAGGTTAGTGGGTTTGGCTGCACATATTTTACTTAGGTGTTAAACATTTCATTGGGTTGCAAGTATCTGATGGCTCTACCTGGAACCACCACTATATTGATAATGCTTAAAATTCATATCTCTGGTTGGTTGTGTGAGAAACCAGAGGTTCTCTCACCCACTAGTCCCCGGGATCTCTATCTCAGGAGGCCAGGGCATGGCCACCACCTTTGGATCCTGACCCTGGAGGTGGACCAGTGCAGGAGGATCACCTGAGAGAGGGTCTTTGGGGAGTGGGGTGAGGCAGCCGATGGTGATATGCAGTATTCTCCCCTGTTTTTTTGTTAACCTATTGCATACTATGTTGTGGGTTTCTCTGAGGTCCCAACCCCCTGCATTGCACCCTTTTACACAAACACTGTGCTGAGGAAGAGGGCGAGTGAGAGTAATAAAATAAACACTCATATAACATATTGGACATGTCCCATTAATCGGATCAGGAAAAGTCAGGAACTTGACTTCAAGTGCATACACCTGATACCAATTAGCTCTCCTCACACCAATAAAAGGCAACACCTAAAGCCACACACAAGACCAAGAGATACCTCAGGGTATTCCTAGGATTGATTGGTTATTACGTAGGTTTAGCCCACATTTTTCAGATAGAACAGCCAGATTAACAGGCAAGCTAAGAAATGCTCAACCCCAGAAGATTTACTGGAATGATGAGGATGATTGATGCATGTTACAATAACCTAAAACAAACCTTGGGCCTCATTACAATTTTTGCGGAACGGGTTAATGGGCTCCGCTAATGGAGACGGACCCTTTAAACCAGGCGTCTTTACCGGGTCCCACGAGGGGAAGAGGGAGCTATCAACAGGCCGGTCGTAATCGGCCCGTTGTTAGCTCCCTCTCCCATTGAGCCCTATGGGGGCTCGGATGGGAATGGGGAAGGTCCGGGCCTGGGTTCCCAGAGGGAGGAATTACCAGGCCCTCCAAACTCGGAATGGCCCGGTAGTTCCCCATTCTGGGAACCCGCTAAAGGAGCCCAGTTTGGTGGCAGCCATGGAGCTAACAGCTCCATGGCTGCCGCCAAACTCGTAATGAGGCCCCTTGCGTCAGAATCCAGTCCTAAAAGTAGTAGACGTTTCCACAGAATTTGTGTTACAAACTGATGCCTCTCTCACAGGGTTATGAGCAGTTTTGTCACAAGTATGCAATGGATTAGAACTCCCCATCTTATTTCCCACGTGGGAAGAACTACTCTGTATCGTAATTAGAGGGCCTTGCCATCAAATGGCAAATGTCCATCTAAGGCACTTCTTCTAGGGAGAAAGTTCACACTTGTCACCAACCACCCACCTTTAGTATGGATAAGTCAATGAAAGGTCTCTACCCTCGAGTCATGCAATGGTTCTTAGACCTGCAACTCTACTGTTTCACTGCCGAACCCCGAAAAGTTAAGGAACAGGAGAACGTTAATTTCCTCTCCTGGTTTCCCTCTGAAACAGATGAAGCTACATCACAAAGGGAAAGGGTATGTGAGAAACCAGACAGTTTCTCATCCGCTAGTCCCGGGGGATCTCTCTCTCAGGTGGCCATGGCACGGCCATTGCCTTTGGATCCAGAACCTGGGGGTGCAGGATGATCATCTGGGTGAGGGGTCTTCAGGGAGTGAGGGTGAGACAGTCGATGGTGAGATGCCGTATTTTCCTTTTTGTTCATCTACCCCATCCTATTTTGTGGGGTTCTCTAAGGTTCCAATCACCCCCTATTTACACAAACACTGGGCCGAGGAAGAGGGTGACTGAGAGTAACAGAACAAACTCTCATACATCATACTGGATATGTCCTATTAATCGGGTCAGGCAAAGTCAGGCACTTGACTTCAAGTGCATACACCTGATACCAATTAGCTCTCCTCACACAGATAAAAGGCAACACCTAAAGACACAGTGTGAGCAAGGCAAAACACAAGTATGAGCAGGACTTCTGGGACAAAGGCAAATATACTGGAGCAGAGCGATGGACCAAGGGATGAGAGCAGCGGATTGAAAACCCCAAGAGTTCCCTACTGGGGAGGTTGTTGCTTCCGACAGGCCATGAAAGACATGCGGAGAAGGCCAGATCCTGAAGGAAAGACAGCATTGTGTTTCAAGGATTCCATCAACCCTCCCAGGTGAATGGCAGAGTTGGGAAGGTGAGGCCAAGCCTGTGGTACGAACCTGGACTCGTGAATTGAAAATCATAAAATTAAGAAAGAAACTAACACAGCCGGTGAGTTAACAAGCAACCTGAGAGACCTGTGTGTGTTAAAGAAGGTTTGAAGTGGCAACATTATATTGCAAGTGATGGCTGCACACGTGTGGATGAGATGCGAGGGAAGGGGTAGACCAGTGAATGAACTTTGAAGTAAAAGACAGCTGTGTAATCAGCGATACTGAGTAACGGAGTGGTCTGGCTAAAGGAAGTAGCCAACTCCAAAGTCCCCATGGTTAAGGCGCATTGTTTGTAAGGATAAAGCAAATTAAGTGAAAAAGCTAAGCAAGAAGAATTACCTCCTAAAGAAGGGGAGAGTGGACGTTGAAATCTTGAACATTTAGTAAAGTGTCCCCGCAGAGGTCTGCAAAGAGAGCCATGCACTTTTCGAAAGTCTTCGACCCCAGAAAGTGGTCAGACCCCGGCTAAGGGAGACCCAAAGTGAAATAAACTTGGGGAAGGGAGTCCCCCTGCAAGTGTTGTTGAATTTTGTGTTTGAAGAGGTCTGAGCCTGACAGAAGGGGACCCATGTGAATTGTGTTTTAAAAAGGCCTGAGCCTGACACAGGGCAACCCATGTAAACTTTGTGATGAAACATTATTTCGGAGGTCTGAATGAGAGACTTTAACGTAAAGCCCAAGTGGGTCTTGATCTACATTTTGGAACTGTTAAGTATACTGAAAATCCAAGCCAGTGTGTGTCATCCTGCTTATAAGGACCATATTACTCCATCTGGTCTCACGTGCGGAGGAGTGCTGATTTAGCTACCTTTATTAATTTGAACACTGATTTTTCCTTTACATACATTTCCCTTTCATACACTTTTTTATGCAAGAGATAGGGCAGGTATTAGGTTTTGTTGGCATATGCCATTTTGATTTGACGGTCTCTAGTATGACTTTTTTGTTTATCGTTTGATGGTCGAGACTGCTCCCATCCTAGTTATAGGCAAAGTAGGAGTTTTTCCAACCCCAGAAACTTCAGTAAAGGTTTTACAAATTGTACCTAGTACCTATTGTGTCTGTGTCATACTTGTGATACCATCCCCTACAGTTGGAAGACTACTTCATGGGCGGTGTTACACCAAGGATTTTGATAGGTTGGTTCTTTACTAACCAACCTTGGAAACTTGGCAGGCCATCAAGATATTACCCAGAGTTGAGGGAGAGAGCCCATGGACTGTTCTTCTTCCAATTAAAAATTACATTCCCTTATTCTCAAGCAATGAGACCAGACAATCCCTTTGTATATTGCCTTGTGCAGCGAAATATGTCTATGTGTGTGCTTAGGGAGTACAGCAAGTGTTCTATCTATGTTCACTTCTAATGACTGGGCAGTGTTCTCTGTGTATGGGTTCCATGCCAAGAGACCATGTATGAAATCAAATTGCCTTCTATTTAAGAAGGTTCTTCTGAAACCTTAATTAATCTAGAAGTATGCTGCTTGCATTTTCGGAACCTTTATCTCGTGCCTTCATTCTGCCATCCCAATCCTCCCTTATTTCCTCTAACCTGGGCGCAGTCTGATTTCTGCACGGATATGTGTTTTTGTGAATTCAGCCTTTTAAGATTTTTGATGAAGACTTTCAGGCCGTTGCTAGTTCGGAGACATGCTGTGGCTTCTATCTTTAAGAAGATGGCTGCCCAAGTGCACTCTCATTTCCATGTTAGAGAGCATATTCCTGTGTCGTTCATTTTGCATTTACCTTATGCATTGGCCATGTTTATGTTCTTCATGTCTTATGGATGTTATGTTAGTATTCTTCATGTCTAAATACATACATTACCTTTTGTACATGTTCTTCATGTGGAGTGCATGTGTGGTTCACGTCTAATGGATGCACTTTTTACTGGTATAACTATTAGTTTGAATGTTTGTGTCATCCTCAGCGTACATTGTCCCCAAGCCCATCTTTACTAGTGGGGGATAAAGGGAGAAAGGCTGTCTCACGGAGTAACGTCTGTCACCTTTTTGGTATTGTTGCGGGGGAGGGATAGAGACTATGGATAACATATTCATCTGCTACCCAACTCTACTGGCCCTCATTGGTGGGTCACGTCTGGACATTTATTTACTGTGATTCAGCATTTTTGTTTTCCTGAGCATCTAGGTTGAAGGCAGCATAACAAGTGTTTGTTAATTTTACTGGCACATATTAGTTTGTCCAGTCTGTACATTTGTCTTTACTGTACCATAGCTTACTGGGCATCAAGGGTGAAGGCAGCATAGTGAGCATTCCTAAGTGGGCCACTAGCATGTAGGAACACCCATTATGCTGCCTTCACCATTGATGACCAGTAGAAAATGCTGCGGCACAATAAAGAAACATGTCCAGGCTGAACCCACCTTATAGTTCTAGTGGTACTGGCCCACACAGGTGGACCCACTATGGACATTTCTTTACTGTAATATGGAATTTCTCACTGGAAATCCAGAGCAAAGAGAGCATAACGAGTGTTCCTATGTGGCCCGGGAAGTGAGCGAGCATAGCACCCCCTCGCACATTTAGGCCTGCTGAATCCCTGCCTGCATCTCCAATAGGCCATACAAGGTAGTGGCAGACAAAATGACCTTGGCCTTGTATCGCTCATTGGGCATGCATTGTGGGGCACTACTGAACTGTCAAAGGGAAATTTCCTTTGACATTTTAAGAAAGCCCGGGAACACTTTTTCAGCTGCAGAAAGCAGCTGATGGCACACTATGTATTTACACTGCATTGGCTCAGTTCCTACATAATGGGTGAGTGTACTTGCAGATCAGTGGCCCCTGCCACAAGGTAGCTATCCCTAGCTATACCTGACTTTCATGAAGAGTGACGAGTTAAGGAAATAGCCTGTGATGAACCAATAGGTGGGAGGCTCTATGGACTTTCAAAATACATGTGACTTAGATGTAAGATTCAACAACTCTAAAAAGATTATCTTTGAAATACGTCCGAGCTCATGTCTTATATAAACAATGTCTCATGTACATTTAAAGGAGAAAACACCTGCTCATTACATCTATCTAGTAACAAAGCCCTTAAAAGAAATCACAGCAAGTTACCTTTCCTTCAAAAAGAGTAACATCATTTTCCACAAGGATACATATGCTGTTTGCTACCTATTAAAATGATTTGTTTCATCCCAAAGTTCTGAGCCCCCGTTAGGTGACTCTCTGTTTAGAAGCACTGAGTTGTTGCTGGATCATGGTGGCATACATATGGATAGCCAAAATTACATAAAATTACTTTTTACTCACTGAATCAAAGTGCCAAAATGCAAACATTTATGAATTTCAGCAGATCATAATGATCTATTATCAACCACACTGATGAGCCTTGTCGTGGATGAAACACTGCGTGTGCCTGCATTCTTGAGAGCTGTCTGTCTTGGATTGATACACATATGTATAAATAACACTTCCCCAAAATACAAAGACACATTTCTGTTACGCAATGCATGATTTTTATCAGCGGCTCTGAAATGCAGATGAACCTGTGGGAAAGGCTACTGGTTGGTGATAATGTGCAGCTAGTTAGCTGAAATGGCCTATTCTACACTTTCATTTCAGGCAGGAGGGTTTTACATGCTTTTTACTGTATAGATGGTGTTTGGTATACATAGCCCATTGCTCCAATGACATGGATGTCAGGCAATATCACACTCATGATCCCCACTGGGTTCAAACCTGTATGTGGTTGTTCCATAACTAAGATCTGTCTTTCTTGGGTTTATACAGCGATGTTTAAAATAGCACTGACCTTTAAGAGAAATAATTTATTGGTGCAAGGCACATGTTTCTTGTGCTAATTTGCATATCCACAATGCTTTGCTTTAAGTTTCGTATCTGAAATGAAACTTCTAGGTATAGTGCCTTGTCTTGTTCGATCTAAAGACTTTACTCTCCTGCTCCTGTCCCCTCTCACTCCAGTGCTAAACCCCACGGTTAAAGAGATTGGTTGCATGGGCCCTTGTGTCCTACTGGTTCCTGGGCTTCCTTCCATTCGCCTTCACCTCTGCCCTCCCCCAGCACTTGCCTTTGGGCACTCATTGGACTGTGTTGGCACAAAGACCTGCACTTATTGTATTTGCAGGTGACCACCCTTTACTAAGTGAACTCTGCCATGCACTTACCTGTTGCTTGCAACTGACTGTCTGGCACTTCTCCCTCTGTGGAGCCACTAGCCCCTAACCCCTCCCCTTCTTCCCTCTCTCCCTCTGCTCTTACACATTCTGAATGCTCACAAGGCCTAGTAGGATCAAGTCTGTCTCTGGTCATCGGTGTTATTTTATTTGCATTCTGTTCCCCTGTTCCCTCCCCATTGCCGTATGGGCGCTTTGAAACACAACGGGCCTCATTACAAGTTTGGCGGTAGCCTTGCTGGTAAAACCGGCAGGCTGCCACCAAACTTGCAATATTTTCCGGCGCCAACAAATGGGCAATTACCGGGGCATTCCGGCCCGCCGGACCCGCTAATTGCCCATTCGCAACGGCCCCAGAGATGCACCGGCACCGTTTATGATGGTCCCAGTGCATCCGACATGCTGTACTCGCGGGTGGCTTTCTGCCCGCCAGGTCAAAAAATGTAAAATAAATCACAAAAAATAGTAATATATTTTTCAGTACTTCAAATGTTACCAATGAGGCTAATTGCACCACACCTCAAAAATTCCATTCACCATGTGAAACACTTTTTAAAATCAATAAAACGCGCATGGTCTATACAACAGTCTATTTCTACAGTACAAACTTCAACTACTGAAATAGAAATACAACCTACAGTGCCTTTTACTAGTTCTAGCACTGCTTTATTAATCAAAAGTGCTGTTACACCACATAAAACAAAATTGACATCATCTAATAATTTCAACAGTTCAAAGGGGTCCATGTAATATTTCTGCCTATTGAAGACCAAACTGAAAAAACAACTTTTTTTTCTGTTGCTTTTTTTGTGGCCCTCAATATGCCCTCCCTTTCCCACTTCCCTCCTCTACCCCTCCCGCACTGGTAACATTTTGTCTCAATTGGGGATTTCACCACCCAAAATCCCTCTTTCCTCCATCTCTGCCCCATTCTACACCAAAAGCCTTTCTCCCATCCCACCTCCCATCACAGACACACTTAAAGGCATTCTAACATGTGCACACTTAAAGTTACCCACCCCCGGCCCCTCCCTGAAATTTACTTACACAGACACACACGCACAAAGGACTCCCAATAAACAACACACTTACCTGGGCCACAACGACTTCCCTCTTCTGGGTCTGCCATGCCTGTCAGTCCCTGTGTGTACTCATGTGCGTCACAGGGGTTAACAGTTCGATTTAGAAAGACTGCTAGGAGCAGTCTTTCAAAATCGGTCTTCGAAGAAATCGATTTTGCAAAGTCAATTTCCTCAATTAGTACCGTTCAAAGTCCACAAATCCAATCATAACACAAATATATTCCATATTACTTCTACTAGTACTACTAATACTAGTTCCATCTTAACAGAGTACTTTTATGTGCCAATAAGAACTCCTGTACCATCAGCAAAAAAATAAAACTCCTTACCTTTCAAGTAGTAGTATTTTAAAAAGTAACACTAGAGACAACAAAAAATGTGGTCTATTATTACTACTCCTTTAACTTACACATCAGAAAGTTCAACAACTGAACACATATTCAACTAAGGGCCTGATTTACAAAAGCATGTCTGAATTCGAAAACTGTATTGAAAATGGCTTTGCAAATCAAGCCCTAAATTTCTGTACTACAAGCAGTAGTGAAAGCATTTCAAGGGTTGTTACCAGCAAAAACAAAAAACATAAAGCAATATCCCAGATATATTACTATCTCTGGAACAATTCCATTTGGTAAATTAAGATGTTGGATTTAGGACGACATTTAAACTCCTGAACAAGATGTCGGAATGCCCCTGAAGGCTCACACCTGGAAAAAATACAACTCTCTAGGGAAAAAGGCCCAGGCACCTCTTGCAGGGACAACATATGTTTTATTCCTAAATAATAGGAGTGCACCAGCAGGGAGCTGCACAGATGCCGAACATTTTTGCAAAATCTGCATGGAGAGCACATTAAGAAGGTACATCACGTCATCAGTGACATCATTACATACAGTAGAAACCTGCACGGCTGGTTGGTGAGACCCTATACGTAGACCGCCTGCTCCATATGGGATGCCAGGTCATTGGTCCCAGTCCCTTCTGTCCATCTTCTTCCATGTGGCTGATGCTGCTTTCATCATCGATCATGAGGTCGTAGCTAATTGGCAATTATGTACAAAGTGAACAGTACATCTCTATCTATGTAGCAGTGCAACCTGTACCAGCAGTCAGGGGCCCAAGGGAAAAGGACACACAAACTCACAGTATTCATGCGATCCCAGACAGGCCGGCACCTCTCCAAGTTATTCCACCCTCATTTTGGGCTACAATTGTATCCCTCCCTGAACCACGCAACACAAATCTTGTGACCCAGAAGTGAAGGCAAGAAAGCCCTGCTTTCTAATCTTTTTTGATCGATCGGGGGTCTAGCAGTTTTATGATCAGTGGTCTGGGGCTGGCTGGTACCGTGGAAATCAGGGGTCTTAAGGCTACGGTTTTAAGGCTACGGTGCTATAACTTAGATTTGGGACTGGTGGGGGTTGGAGGCCCGTGCCCTTCTTCTCGTGGATTTGTATCATACAGAGACGCTCAGCCCTCCTCCGGTGGCCTTGCAGGGCATATTCTTCCCAGAAGGCTGGGAACTTTTAGGATAATGAAGGGTTTACGGATATCTGCTGCTCTGGACTTTCTCATTAATGCCGTGGACACAATTTATTTATTCCCTCATGTTCACAGCCTACGATGCTTGCTGCTGTTTCACATTTAGCCCTTACGTTTTAATATGGCTGCTAGTATCTAAGATGGTGTCTGTCCCTGCACGTGTACTACATCTACAAAGTATGCAATAATATAATCATGTTACAAACTTTAAGAGCAAACCAATCCTGCTGGTCTCTTGCATCAAATCTCACAGACTTTGCCTTATCCTAAACCGCTTGGGGGTGTGAGATGGTCATCTCCCCTTCCCAACACATAATATGTGCAAAATAACAGAAGTAATTAGCAGCATATGCAAATCAAAATTAAAAAGGGGTAACCCTCTAAAATATAATTTAGGAAATTAATCAAAGTTACCACATATGCAAAATAAACATTAGCAGATATAGTGAAGATTTTATTTTCTTTTAACAAAACTACCGAGCAAACTTCACTTGAAAAATTCAATTCCACTGCAGTTAGCACAACTAGCAAAACAATAAAAGAAAACATACAAAAACTTGAATTGTAGAAAAAAGAAACTAACCTGTACCTTCGATAGTTCCTAATATGTATTAAGTTGGTGATTCTGTGTCACTTCTAAATTGACCATATGTTAATGCAAAGCATGCTCATTCTTGTTTATACTGCTTAAAATGTGAAACAATATTTGCAGTAGGAGACAAAACTTGTGTGCAAAACTTAAAGTATCATCAATTAAGAAAGGCTTTAAATAAATAAATATTTGTTTTTTTGTAGAACATGGTATACATATTAAAATTATGAATTTGAAATGTAAATGTGTGTTTTTGTGCATTTTTATTCATGTGGGCCATTGCTATTCAATAATCAATATTTTACAACACAAGTATATTAAAAATAATAAAAGTATTACACTAAAATATGTGTATATCTTTCAACTAACATAACAGGATATTTTTTTAATAAATATAAATCGTATGACAAAAAAGACAACAAACAAAAAATAAATGTTATACCAATTTTAACAATCAATCCATTAATATTAGAAATGCATAAAAATTATAATATAATTTGACATTGTGCTTCATGCTGTGAAAAACATATTAACAATAACATTAGTTTTTAATTAAAAACATTTTAAACTATCAACATCAATGAAACAAAATATAAGTTACAACCATGTATATATTTATTTTTATATTAATAACATATAACTCTACTTTTACATAAAGTTCTGGCCATTTTGATATGGATACCCAGAAAAGTACATACAAGTATTCATATTATAACTTGAAGAACCTTTAATTGCTATTTTTCAAAAAGCTATTATGTAGCTGGAACTTTGTAATTGAACATTTTACATTTAAAATATGGTATTTTCAATTGGACTCTATTTATTTATTTATTTATTTTTTATTATACTTTATTTAACCCAAAGGTTTTTAAAAGATTTGTGTTTCGTTATCTATCGTGACCAGGGGAGTTGCTAGGTCTGGAAAAGACCTGGGGCTACGCTGATGTCGGAACTGTTGGGACTCGGGGCTAGCTAGTCTTTTGGCTGTAGCTCCTGAAATTCTATCCGGGGCTACAACCAAAAGATCAGGGGCTATAGCCCCCTTAGCCCCCCCCCTAGCAACGCCCCTGATCGTGACCATTGATAGTTAATCTGTTTTTTTCTTTATCTATTGTTGCAAGAATCAGATCCAGAATTTTCACTGTGGCAGTTACCCAAGTGGTTCGCCCACCCCTGATTAGTCTTGACCACCAGACGTCTTCATCAAGAATGTGAGCTGTAGCTAAAACTGGCTTCAGATATGGTTTTCTGATGGATTCGACTCACTGTTTCAACTGCTGCTGGGTCTTTACAAAATCTGCATTTGTTTGAGAGTGCCAAACAGAGTATCATCAGAATTTCATTAGTGTGTAACAGGTTGAGGCGAGCTCTTAAGAAGGTACTCCTCATCTTCCAGTTTGGATATTTTTCAACAAATGGTTGAAGAACATGGAGTTTATAGTGCATGGGCGGCAGATGTACAAGCAACTTATATGATGCAGCTTTGTCACAGGTGCTAGCCCAATCCAGTTAATTTGACTTTGTGTGAATTTCCATTAGCTCTTTTTTGGAGCACATGATCAGTTTCAATTTTGTTTCTTGTTCCTCGTACCACTGGTTTAGGACCAAACATCGGCCTCCCTCAACCTCGTTGTTTACCGCTTCAAGTAGCTTTGGGCAGTTCTCCAACAAAAGCTTCCTGAACAGCATCATAGTGTTACTCTCCACTATCGATAGTAGTGAGAGCTGGCTCAGTTCACGTCTTATTGAGACCATTGGCGTGGTATTGGGTAAATTCAGTACTTCTCTCCAGTACTGGCTTTCTAACATAAGCCACATTTGTTTAGGTATCCCTGGCATGGCTTCAGCACCATAAACCAAAGAGGGAACAACCTTGGCTTTGAAGAAGTCCACGATGGGAGTTAAAGAAAAGCGGCCGAAATTTCTGTCTATCGCTTTTGCCTGTGAAGTTAAGCTCTTTACTTTGATCAGCAGCTGATTTTGCATGGCGTCTACGTATTTAGAGTTGTCGATCACTATGGCTAAGTTTTTAAACTCGGCGACCTTCTCAATACATTCATCTCCAAGGTTCCAGGCAAAGTTGTCACTTTTTTCTCTCCCCTTTCCAAAGAATAGGATTTTCGTTTTGGACTTATTAATTTCAAGGCAATTTTCAGAGATGTAATTAGCAAAGTTGTTAAGCTGGCGCTGTAGCCCTATCGGTGTTTAATTAACAAGGATTACGTCATCTGCATACAGGATTCTTGAAATGTTTATATTTCCTAGATGTGGCCGAAAAGCCCTGACCAAGTGCTCAGTGTCCTTGAGTCACCTATAGAGCTCAAAAAAAGCGCCGGGGCCAATGGGCACCCTTGCTTGACCCCACGATTTGTCGTGATCTCTTCAGATACGGTCCCTTGATGATCAAGCCTAACTTGTATTCTGGTACTTGTATGGAGGGCGATGAGTGGCTGTAGTAAGGCTGCTGAGCAGTTCCAGTTTCTCAACTTGTTCCAAAGTCTTGTTCTATCGACTTGGTCAAATGCTTGACTTAAGTCGATGAAGGCCATATATGTTCTAGGCCCCCCCGCTCACGACTTGCATTTTAGGACACTCAGTGTTAAGATGTTAATGTTGGTCCCCACGTTTTTTTTAAAGCCAGATTGGAATGGGTCGTTGCAAGGTGCCCCACTTGCCCAGCTTTGGAAGTTATAGAGAAGCAGTGATCCATAAACCTTGCCTATCACATTTAAGAGAGCGATCGGATGAAAGTTCGTCGGGCCGTCTCTCTTTCCTCTCTTATAAATCGGCACTACTACCGCAGTGGTCCAAGATGTGGGTGGTACCTTTGCTGCTGTTGATTTACGGAATACTTCACTAATAAACCCAGCCCATGCTTCAGGATGGTGTTTTAGGTGCATGTTTGTCAGGCCGTCTGATCTCGGGGCGCTTGACTTTTTCAGTTTTTTCAGGATATCCACGATGTCTTTCTGGTCGTTTAGCTCAATCCAAGGCAACGCGCTGTGGTCATGTATGATGGTAGATGGTACGGTTGGATCATAGAAAAGCTTTTTGAAATGAGTTATCCAAGTGTCTTCTCCAATGCCATTGATTAATGAGTCTGTGGTAGTTCTTTCCGTTGAATTAATCAGTGCCCAGAATTTACAGGAGTTTTTAACCACACACAAGCCTCAACATTTCCTCCAAGTCTCTTTGATACGAGGAGAGGCAGTGTTCTTTTAGCCACGACTTGTATTTCGTCTTCACGAGGATCAGAACTTGTTTATTGACCTCAGAGCTGTCCCTTGTAAATACTCTCTGGAGTTTCCTGAGTATATGTCTTATAGCAACCAGAACCAGATCGTAGTTATGGACCGGCTTTTCAATAGATGTTGCCCAAATCCAACTTTGTTTTTTAAAGATGTTGAGAAGGGCGCCAGAGTCAGGTAAGTTATAAACATCTCCTTGAGTCCCTAACTGAGCATATTTGCTTGTTAAAGTGTTGATGTTTTTTAGACTCAGAGACAGGCGATTGCCTTTCAGATTGACTTTCACGTTCGGTTTGAACATAGCCTTTTCAATTGGGGTGACTGGCCATGTTGTGCACAATAGGTTATGGTTACTTGCCATAGTTTTGATGATTGCGAAGGATGTAATAGTCGTCAGCAGGACTGATGAAACAAAGATATAATTAATTGTTGCCGATGAAATATGGCCTTCCCAAGTTGGGATGCGATTTGAGCTTCGAAAGATGGTATCAAGATTAACAAGTTCTTTGGAGTTTATCAACGCAGACCATTTTTTGCCTCGCGATTCAGCCTTGGTTTTAGATGGTTTACAGGACTTCATTGCGCAAACTTCATTTAAGTCACCACAAATGTGCAGGCGAGTTTCAGAGTGGGCGATGTAAACTCTGTCGATTTCTTTCTCCAACATGTCCAGAAAATCCTGGTCAGAGATGGAGTCTGGGTTCGAATAGACTTTGATGATAATGGCTGAAGTTGTCACTGATTGCTCCAATACCTCATTCCAGTGGGTCCATTTTACCTGGACTGTCAGCATAAAAAGAGATGTTGTTAAGATTTTGGTCAGTTTGAGCCCCTTTCCAATTCGGATCGCTATTAGCAGGCCTGAAGAGGGTCTACATGTAGGACCTTTTTTAGCCGGGGCAAGAGCGATTTCAAACCAATCCAGAACGGGCTTGGTAGTGAGCCATGACTTCTGAAGACACAGGATGTCATAGAGAACCAAATTGACGTCGCCTGGTACTGTCAAATGGGCAAACCCTTGAGCCTAGCTTTAAAATTGAGTTGGTTGTAGGTCATGTCAAGTCTTCGGTTGAGTTCTGGACGTGCTTGGTTGCTACTTTCTTTGAAAAGCCAAAGATTTCGGGAGCCATGCCCACAGGTTTTGTAGGGGGTTGAGTTTTTCCCTGTCCATGGGCTGTTTTTGGTCTTTCACTATGCTCTGCGTGCAAGTTCTTTTGATTGAAGTTAGTGGGCCATTCGGGCATCTTTCATATTTCGTTACCACCTCTTCTTTGCATTCTTTGTGGTTGTTCATAGTCGAAAGGAGTCTTTCTGTTTTACTAGTAGGGGGTACATCTGATCTCACCATGTGCGATCTGTTTTGCCTCTCTGTTGGTTTTACGATAGAGTGCCCATCTTGGCGCCACCCAGTGGAGTTGTTCTGGGTTTCAACCTCTGGAGATCTGAAATATTTGGTGTTTTCATGCGTTTTCCCTGAACTTGAGTGTGTTCTGCTTTTTTTCGGAGATTCCTCGAATTACTCATGACCATCAGCATCAATTTCTTTTAGGTCGTATCCCAGCTTTAGCAAATATTTCAAGGCGTCACATAACTTCTCTTTAACAGACCGAGAAGTGATGTATAGGTAGGTGGTTGCCTGTCGACCTTTGTGAAATGGTTCAACTATTTGCAGATCACTTGTTTCTATTGATCTAAGTTTGGGAATGCTATGCAGAAATTTCATCACGGTTCTTCTATTTAGAACAACATATTCTCGGCTGGTATGTATTTGTTCGAGTTTGAATGCAGGAGTCCTTGGCTTCAGTGAGTGGGTTCTGGATTTAGGTAGGAAGTCGTCTCGTGTTTCCCTGCCGAACCCATTCGATGTTCTGTTCTCTCTTCCCTCCAGGTAACTTTAGTCTGCCCTTGACGTGTCAGCTTCCTTGTTTCTTTTATGCTACTAGGTTTCCTATCTTCACTGCGATTTGGAGAGTAGATTTCTTTGGATAGATGATGACTTTGCTGATCTACACAAGGTTTGGTGTTTTGCTTCAGGCGCGTCAGATCTGTACTCCATTTTGCAATTCACATGACCTTCTTGCAGTGGTCCTCCGGTGACAGAAAGACAGAATGATCTTCTGTTTCAATTACATCTGGATCTAGTTGTGATTCCACATTTTTTCATTAAGGGTTGTTCTTGGTTGTGTGGCACTGACATTGATTCCGTCTGTTTCTTCGCAGTGTTTGCTCAGATTTTCTAGAGCTTCCTCCATCAGGAGGTCCTCAGTAGTTTTAGAGATGTTTGCAGAACAAGATATCTCCACGTCGATGTAGATTGGTGTCGAACCTTCCTCCGTGTCTTTAGGGATTGTGTTGTTTGGGCTTACAGTTTTCCTTGGTGCACCATTCCGCTCCTCCTTCCTGCCTGCTCTAGGGACCAGACCCTTGTCTGGCACTGGTAGGCAGAAGACTAGTTGCTTTTCGTCACTAGCTAAAGGATCGTTGGATGTTTTGCGATCTGCAAATATAGAAAAGTCTTTGTTTGCCGCGAAATCCGTTCCCTTCTTCTGTGGATTTTCCAAATCTGTTGGGAGTATTTGATTGTTGTCTTCACATGCGCAGTTATGGAGCTTCTTCCGCCCAGGCAAGCGGTAACCGCTGCCCCGCGCTTGGTTGTCAATCAGGGGGCCTATTGCTTTGTTTTCATCTTTTAGCCGCGTGTTGTGGAGAAGAGCTTGACTTGTTGTTGCTCATGGTGACGCTGCTTATCTTGGAGGGTGGAACAATGGATTGCATGCTTGACTTATTGTTGTTCGTAGTGACGCAGCTTGTCTTAGAAGAAGGAACAGCAGGTTGTGAGGAGGTGCTTGTCTTTTTTGACCGCTTCTCAGGACCGTTGGATGTTCTAGAGGGTTGTTGGCCAAATGTGAACTCAATAATCTGGGTTTGACACGCTACATCTTTAATAGCTGCTGGAGTTTCAGGTGCAAGTCCCTCCATACACACCCGTCGGTTTAGAGTATGTTGTTCTCTAACTTTTTCTTTTTCTAAGGCAGCGATGTAACCTTCTAGGTATAGCAATTTGGAGTGCATCGTTGCTGAGATAGTGCTGTGGTCTTTTAATGTGTCATTAATAGCCTCGTAAAGTTTTGCAAAAGGTGCAAGTGCAACGGTTACTGCTGACATAATTGTCAGAATGTCCAACTTTTTCTTAGGCGATTCAGCAGAAGTAGATTCCAGTAGTTCACTGTGTATCCTATCCTTAAAGGCAGTTGATGCCATCGTTGGACGTAAATCTTTTTTAGTGGGTTTTTACCGCTCTGGCGTACAAGGCATAGCTGTGTCTTTCCCTTGGTCTTTTCGGTCCTTGGAGGTCCCAAGTTCCTCTTGTAGCTCCACTTGGTTTTCGGCCGTGTTGAGGTAAGCATTATCCAAGCTAGGAGGCCTGTTCATGTCGACTGGAGGTGTGGTCGGGATTTCGCCAATGACATCTTCATTACAGTTTCGTGGACTAGGCAAAGGTCTATCCATCTCTTCAGGTGGCGATGCGACGTCTGGCTGTGTTGTGTCATTTTGGCAATGTAGGGAAGAGAGGGTAGAGATCTTGGGTTCGTTGTGTTTATGTCCCAATGAGACCTCTGAGCTGAACACTACTTCTAGCATTTCGCTGTCGCTAATTTCAGATAGTTTCATATTTTCTTTTGCATTTCTTCCCAAAAAAGTCTTTCAGGGTTTGTATAGGTGGAGTGCTGTTTTCCACTTGTCTTGTGTTTTCTTTAGATTTTATTATTCGCCTAGTAGTCCATTTGGAGAGCTGTTTTTTTTGTGTTAGTGGCAACACATAGTTTGTCACCTTTGTTTCTTGTCGTCCAGTTTGAATAAACGAATTGCTGATCGAACTGCTCATCAGACTGCACTAAACGTGTTTTTTTATTTTTTAGAATTTTTTTCGAATTTTTTGGACATAGACCAATAGACCATCTTCTTTGTTAGCAGCCAGGTCTCTGTCTGGAGGTGGGTCTGAGGAGTGGATTTGATCTTCAGGGTCAGCCCCTCCTCCTGATTGGTCCTACTCAATGTTCGTGTCTAGCTTGTTGTACTTATCGTGGACCTTGTATGGGTGTGACTGGCTTTCCTGAAGAGGTAGTGGGTGAATTTCAATGTCAACCCTTACAGGTTTTCCTGGTGGGAAGCCATCAGTGAGCACAGCTCCCAGATGTCCCACTGAGTGAGTATTTTCAGGCTGTATGTTGAGCTGGCTGTCCATGGTGTCACCCTCCTGGGTACCCAATGTAGGAATGTTTGTCACATTCAGCCCTGTTTTCAGGCTATGAGGTCCCAGTGAGGGGAGCACTGCGGCACCCACCGCCAGGTGTTCCGCAGCCATCTCCTGCTCCGCCTCTTGCTCCTTCATACCCACCCCGCCCCTCGCCGAGTGGATCGATGCTGTCCGTCCTCTGACAGGCAGCGACAAGACTGCAGTGTGGGGGAAGGAGCCGGGCATGGAGGGACCGCTGCTGGGCAAGTCCGACAGATCAGAAGGATTCTGCTAATTCTCGGGTGAGACGAAATACGCCGTCGCCATGTTTGGGCGAGCGGGCTGAGTAGAGGTTCCGACCACAGGCCACTCGACCGCTTGATCACAAGTCGGCGGCGTAGACAGAGGATGAAGAGTTGGTGTACGGCTGTTTTGGGCCTTAGATAGTGCCTGTCCCTGAGTTTTGTTGGTGTTCTGGCGGTCACCTCCACTAATAGCAGGGACAGCTGCTAACAGGTCTTTATGCATTGGCACCCTCGCCCCCCTAGAGTCACAGTCGGGGGCGTCGTCCACCATTATATTGGAAGAGTCCAATTTGTCAATCCCTGAAAGCTGCTTCTTTTTGGTTTCTGCTCGTGAGCGTGAGTGCGAGCTTCTCTGGAGGCCCTCGTCGTGGGCCGTGGGGTTTAGCAGGGTAGCGTCCTTGGCATCCATGGCTGCCATAGACTACCTGAGACTGCTACTCTGCCGCTACTCTGCGGCCGCTCCATGGTAAAGTGGAGCTTTTAACTGCTCCAAGCTGGTCACAAAGGAAACACTGAAGACAGACTAGAGTCTGTTGCTGGAAACAAAGGGTAGCTGCAGTCACTGCCTGAGACTGCTACTCTGCCGCTACTCCGGCATTTTTTATTTATAGTTTCAGTTTAAAACAAACTTTACAAAATATATCTTTAAAACATGTTAATGACATCAATCTTATAAAAACTGCAAAATACACAATCAAAGATTTTCCTTCACATAAAATTACAATCAAAATGTCCCAAGAACATACACAATTTAATTGAGATTAAACTCCTTTCTCCTTAAATAGTGCATATAACCAACAACTAAAATGTAAGCTTTTAAAAAGCATGTCCACACCTAGCCCATTGCTTCGTAAACATTGTCTCCACAGGCTCTCAATGACAATTCTAATTAATTAATGAAAATAGTTTCACCAAATAAGCCATTGTAAGTTCACTGCAATGTAATAACAGGTGATTAGTGCTTTCCACTATTTCCTCATTCTTACAAAATATACGCATTGGGTTGTCTGAAGGGATCTTACCCAGCCTTAAGAGCACTTCTTTAGACAGCAACTTGTTCCATTGAAATCTTAGAAGAATGTTTCTATAAAAATAGTTAGGAAATTGGGTTAAAAATAAAGAGATGGAACATCTCTTCTTGTGCTCATGGATAAGGTGCTTCCGAGAGGGATATCCATGGAATCAATTAGTTGTATTAACCCAGCCCCTGTCAAAAAGAGCATTTTAACTTTATCTAGATTTTGAACCTGGACCCCCATATACATGTTCAGATCAAGCAAGTATACTTTTGCAGGATTTTCTCAGATGTGCAAAATAATTGGGAATTATAATAGTTTTTTTATAAGATGCTTAATACCGAAGATGTTTCTAAGTGCGGACCTGGGATTTGAACCTGTGTTGCTCTGCATCATCTTGCTTCCAAGACGAGCACATTGCCACTGAGATATGCTTCCTGATAAAACATTAAACTCCATGTATAATTTCATTTCTTTGCATAATTACTCCTTAATTGGGGAAACCAAATTTCTAAACAGAGACAGTAGTCTCCATTGTACTTGTTCACTCAGGAAGAGTAGTCCCAACCCAAACCCACCTCGACATAAATGCTTCAAATGTTTCCAACCATGTTATAGCAACTTTATCTGATAACTTTAGTCTGACGGTAAGTTTTGGAACCACCAAGCCCTCAAAAGAATTGAGTGTAGGTCTTATAGAAAACAACCACATTTTCTGTGAATCCTTGTAAATTGGTTGGTGAATGCAGACACTTTCTGTATAAGAACATTACAAATATTACCATACACTGGTTGGGCAGTAATGTGGAAACCGAAATAGACAATACTGGAGGTACATCTAATTGCTGTATTTTCAATGGTCCATGTTGGCAAAATTAATTTCCTGCCCCTCGATAATGCTAAAATTCTGGTTTTGTTCAGGTTAACTAAAAGACCATTTTCCTTCACATAGGCCAAAAATGTGGTTCAAAGCCTCTGCAGCCCTACCCGTGCATTGTCGACGAGCAGTAAATCATCAGCCTAAGCATTCCATGCTATCTTAAAAGTAGCCAATATTAAAGGAATAAAGGCAGCAGGTGACAGATATTTGAAAATGCTGGATCATATAGATTGAATAGGCAGATGGCCAACACACACTCCTGGCTCAGACCCAAATTTGTTTTGATCCTTCTGGAAATGGCCCACTCCTTAGTCAATCTAACCCTGATGCCTGAATTGTCGTACCTATCCTAAATGAGGCCCAATAGTCTACTCAGCATTCCCCAGGAGTTTAGCTTTGCCCAGAGTCTTCTTCAATCAAGTCTGTCGAACATTGCAGAGAGATCTATTGACGCCCTCTAAGTGCACCCTTAGGGTACGGCCCAAGCCATTTCCTGTATCACCCTTAATACTAGACCATTAATATTTGTTTAGTGGCCCCTGCAAAACCCGGTTTGTAGTTTCTTCAACCTACATGATGAAAAGGCTCACTGACCTATGTGCTGAAGCAAACGGAATGCATAGATCTTACTGTCCAAATCAATCAAAGAGATGGGACAATAGTTCTTGGGCTTGAACATTGCACCCCTCTTGTAGATGGGTACCACATAAGAAGTTCACCAAGTTATAGGGAATTTCCCTTCCTGTACCATGCTCCTTAATAGCATTGTCAATGCATTTGCCTATTTAATTGGGTATGCCTTAAGAGTATTATTTGTTAAGGCGTTAGGGCCTGGAGCACACAAACATGTTGAACTTTTAATGGTGCTCAAAACTGTTTCCGTTGTAACGCAGAAGGGCCATTCTTTTTCCAAACTAGTTCTCCCACAAGTGTTTAGGAGGCAAACTTCATCAGTGCCAGAGGCATACAACTCTTCAAAGAACTCAACCCATACTGACTTGGGAAAAGCATTCAATTGGACGACTACAGAAGGCACGTCCTGCGAGTTCACCAGAGCCCAAAATGCCCCATGTCCCTTTTGAGAAGAATGTGAAACATAGATTCCACATTGTTTTGTAATAAATTGGCTTGTCTTGTTTTACAGAAAGTTTTGTATCTTTGTTTTGCCTTTTTACATTTACTCTGTTGGACGTCTATTTGCTTGATTGATTTTTTATTGCTCTAATTCTACTCTTCGGGCATCATCACGAGTCTGGCGGTAACCCTTAAATGCGGCGGTAGTGCTATTACTGCCGCATTTATGGGTCCGCCAAATCATGGCCTTGGTGGATTTCCTCCCAGCACTCAGCTGGGGGAAATCTGCTGCAAATTTGCCGATTTTCGGCACTATTACCGCTGGCGGGAAATCCGCCGGCGGCAATATTGCAAATTTTCCCCATTGGGCTCAATGGGGAATGAGGAATTCCCGAATGGGCCCTATGGGGAATGGGCACTAACGGTTCCGCCAAACCGTAGGGCTAATAGCGCCGGCGGTAATAGCGCCGGCATTACCCCCCAACTCACGATGAGGCCCTTCATCTTATCTGTGGCTAGTTGTTCATTGCAAGCATGCACATGCTGTTTCCTCCCCATACCTGACCGAAAAGATGGATTACTTGACACTTTATCCATCAACTTTAACATAAAACAGTCAAAATGGGCTGCATTAAACATTTCCATTTTCCATTCCAACTTACTACTGTTCATAATTTCGTTGAAATCAGCATTTACCTGCCTGAAGTTTATGTGGCATCCAAGGGATAACATTTCTTCCACCATTTATTCTCAAATCGGAAGGGCCTCCTTCCATACCCTATTTCATGACCACACTAAATTTGTCCTTCATAATACAAAATGATCGCTCAAAGTGTTTTTCCCAATTTTGAAATCCGTACATTGATCAAATAAAAACTGGATCCATGAACATGTAGTCCAAGGTGGATGTACTCGAACCTCTGTGCCAAGTTGGCTGTCATGATTCATGAAGCCGTATAGATATAGCAAGATACCATTTTGGTCCTGTCTGCGCTTTAATATCTGGTGCCACTATATCGGCCGAGATGTCCCAGGGTTTTCCCCATAGGTCGTGCAGAAAGGAAGTAGCATTTAAATCTCCTGCAAGGATATGGTAGCCCTTCTTAGCTGTTATCTGCCAACTGAGAATACATCCTAAGATACTGCTTAAGAAGTCTTCTAAAAACCACACCTCCCTGTGCCAATAGATATTAACAAGTACAAGATGCAGGGGATTCTTCAACCTAGAGAGAGATACTGCCAATACACCATATAGAAGATCAGGAATTAACTCGGCCTTTAAGCCCTGTCCTAAATTATTAGCAGTGATCAAGCACCCTGTGGCTCATCCCCCATAACTGGGCTTTGCTGGCTGGAAGAATACTTGGTATCTGTCAAGTACAGGAGGGGAGGTAAGCCATGTTTGTTGTAAAAGTGTACCGTTTGATTCTTTCAGGGTCAACATTTCTGCCACATTCAATAACACGTGTGTACTACCCTTTGAATTCCATGATAGTACCTTTAGTTGTTCTCTCATACTAACTAGACGGCTCCCCTCTGCTAAATCATGGATTGTCTCTTCTCCACAAAGTTGAAGTAACCCCCATCCAATCAATTTTGCTTGCTGATTATCATACTATCAAACATCAAGAGGGAATCAGTGCTGCTACCACAGGGTTCTACCCATACTGATTGTATTCAGTGAAAATCTGATTGGGGACCCTTAGTATTACTAGTAGAATATATCCAGAAACATAAAGCCCAAAACTCTGTCTGGAAAGAAACACACTTAGAGGGGCTGAACATTGTGTTCACATAATTGTATTGAAAGAGATATCAATTTTCCCAAATAACAGAACATGTTTAAACAGAAAAGTGTTGGCACCAAAAAAAAAGGGGTGAATTAGCTCCTAAATTAGGTCAGTTCAAAAAATTAACAATAAACAGTAAGTGCACACATCAAATTGACATATATTTACTGTGATAAAAAGTATATATGTATTCTGAATAAGTAATGCCATATTAGTGACAAAAGATGTGTCAAGAAAGTTGACATATATTCGTTATGATAAGAATTCTGAAAAGGTTATACCTATAAATTGAAGTACATTCCAAGGACACAGCAAGGGGGTAAGAATAGAGTACATCCTTCAAGTAAATCCTGGACATATCTCTAAGAAGTCTAAGCTCGTCAAACTTAGAGTTGTTGTTTGTATTCCCCCTGCACAGAGTGCGTTTCGGTGACAATTATGTAATGATTTCAACCGAACAAATATGACTCATGGCTGTTCATGATGGCCGCCTTCTTGAGGATGAAAAGAAAAGACCCCACGGATCTCCTATAGGCGTTCTCTGTAAGACCATGCCCCCCAACATAGAGGCTGTTTGCATCTCGGGCCACCACTCAAGTGTGGACTCCACTGAGTAGCTCTAAGCCACAAATTATCGAAGTCGAAATGGTAGACGGGACGGAGGTAATAGAGCTCTGCTTAATCCACGTTCCCCTGAAAAGGGCATGTATGTTATATCCCATATGTTGTTCATCCCTCCTTGGCAGGATTGGTTGTCCCGTGCTTCATGTGTTGGTAGGTGGTGAGGCCATCTTGTCCATGGGCACTATGGGTCCTCTAGCTTTGTGCGTGTGTCGCAGTGTAGAGAAGAAGTTGGTCCTGGGTTAAGATCCCGAACTGTGCGTCTCCCCGTTGAGGTCCGCCGTTCCCTCGCATGCTGAGGAACCATGTCGGGTCTTCCGCGTCCAGTTATGAAGTCAAACTATGCCTTCACTTCTCGTTTTTGTATTCCATCTGATTGCATTACAATTTGATAGCCAATCTCTCACTTAGGCTCATTATTATCCTCATCTTGTACCTTCAAATGGTCTATATCAAACCTCATTTTTGTTATTTTCAATTGCTCCAAGTAGACCGACTCCTTCACTAGCCGGGACTTGAAGTGGAAGATACAACAATCCATTCTCCTCCTTGTGGGAAATTCCACTCTGACCAAATCTGAAGAAGTCAAAGCACTCAGACTTGGAATTCCAGAGAAAATCAGCAATACGCTGCTTCTATTCAAACATATTGGATGATTGTCTCCCAACAAATGGGCCAGCATTAATGTATACGTCTCCTGTTATTCGAGGGAGGTTTTACCTTGTTTGCAAGTTACAACACTATTAGGCCTCAGTATGTTGTTTTCCTTTAAACTTCCCATTTTAACATCTATACACATCACCTGCCTTAAAATACTGTATGGTTTAGTGTCTATGTTACACTTAAAACTGTAGTTTATCTCATTCAAATTCCCTTCCAGCATGTTTGCTTGAAAAGGGCATCTGGGTAAGTCCTGTCCCCATGTATAACACCAGGGTCTGGGACTACATATTATTTTACCCTCATACTATTTGGCAGGTATAGCTTATTCAAAAGAGTATCAACAGGAGCACTAGGAGGGGCATATACCAGATCAGAGTTCCACTTCATTCACATTTTGGCGAGTGGGCTGAACAATTGTGTCTGCTACAGACAAAGGGATCCCTTGATCTATTTGGTACTCCAATCTTGGAAAAGTACTAGCTAATTTGGTCAGCTTTAAAGCTGAGCTCTCCTGACGCCCAGAAGTTGTTAGCTGACCATAGGCCAACCCTGTCTGTACCCATGCTTCATGCGTTATGCCAGGCTCTAGATCAATGAATCTGAGCCTTTGTGGCTTGATACCAGTAATTTTATGAATAGAAATTGAAATGGAATATGCCTTAGGTTTGGCTGTCACAGGTATATTCAAAACCAAGACGGTCTGAGCCCCAATGTCTAACTTTAGGCAAAGACCTGGTCTGGGGACATCATACTTCTGGCTTGAATGTGTCACTCCCACAATCAAGTCAGTTCGCAAAGAGACCTTTCATCTAGACCCAATACCACTTTGTAAGACCACTTTCATATTTGACTCAAACACGCTCTCCTCAATTACCGGAGTTATCATTCAAGGGACTCCCTTACTCAAATTATGGGCACCAATCAGAGAATCTGCAATAGTTACATTCAGTGCCATCTTAACCACTTTTGGTGCCCTGGGCATGGACATCTTTCGGGCCCCTCTCCACCAAACAAAAGGAATTAAGTGATCAAGAATATCTGGTCACATCCATGACCCCCTCGTCGCGATCACATCCGTTAGGTTGATAAGCTGCCTTGCAACATTCAAAATAAGCATGTTTACTCCCTTTAAGTCCCCTTGCCCTCTTCATTCTTGCTCTAAACAGAATGATAAAAAAGTAGCATTTGAAGGTCAACAATAGCAGTGTACGAAGAAGTTACTTCTGTTCTAGTATAGATACAGGATAGTTGTTATCAATAGCATCCAGGAAGGAATGCAGCCTGTAGTATTAATGCCGGACTGTATGTAAAAAGTACATGTAACCCAGAATAGACAGAGAACTCACATTAGCTGCCTCACAGAATGCAAAAATGCTCAAGCATGGATAGAGGAGACCAATTGGAAGGAAGGCGAAAGCTACACATACCAGACCATGGATAGTGGATGCAGATTAAAAGCTACCAGACAGACTGAGATAAAAAGTGGAATATGGTTTCAAATAGTGTTGCAATTAGAGAGCAGACAAGTGCCTGTGGTGTGCAATATATCAATGCTCACTATTTTAATGGAAGCAACAACATAGTGAAACAATGAATGAGGCTTTTATGAAGAACATATCCTGCGAATGAAATCACACTCAAGGGCTGACAATTTTGAAAGGATTAGGGACTGGCAATTCTGAGAGGTAAGGCAATACAAGATTAAATGAGATGGACAGGATCCCACATTGGTTAAGGGGCGGATGTGTTTCAACTCTGCAATTTCTGCATTTGAACACTTTCTTTTCCAGTTCTTATAATGATCTAAAACAATCTCATTTTATAAAACTGACTTGGAAAGTATACAAATCACATTACCAAACATGACAATTTTCCGAACTAAAATATTATAGAAGGGTGTTAGGCAAAATGGGAATGATTCTAAATTACTTCACTCCATCATCAAGGGAAGGGTATAATTACCAGCAAACCGATCGATGTTATTTAACACAATTAATCTGGGTGTTTCTTTCATATTTTAAAGGTTTAAATACTTCCAAAACAATGGCTTCAGACATTGCCATTTATAAACGTGCATAAAAACCTTTGACTTTTACAAAAAAAAAAGCAACTGTTTTTGTGTTAAACGGGCAGACCTTAAAATATGCTTGCCCGAGGCCTACAACTTCTGGTCCGCTCTCTTCTCTCTACCAGCCCTTCCAGTCAAATGGCCTACATAAGAAGAAATATCAAGTAATGGGCTAAACAATACCACTGCATGCATGAAGGCAAACCTCACAGAAGACAACACAATAATGTAAGAGATATTAGATGATTTGAGCAGAATTACTGTATCCTCTGCTGACAAAGTTATGAAACAAGCATGAATGCTTTTGTTCCACAATCTTGAATTTTGATACGTATTCACCTCTTGGATTAACCGTTTATGCTCATCATTGGAGGTGATTGCCTAGGTTTTAACACACCCCATCTGAACAAACCAATGTCTAGACCTTCACCATACAGATGATATGATAGTGTTTGTAGTATGCAGGTAAATTGCTGATAATAGCACCTGTTGTGCTATAGACCAAGTACACATGGAGGATGTTTTTAAACTTCAAACATAGGAATGGCTCAGCCAGCTTTGCTGGCATGTTCTATTCTAATTATGCATATGAGCACATATCTCTGCCATGAATGCTGAACACACTGAGCTAACTTCTAAATGAGTGTGGGATTCAATTTATCAATAAGCATTTCAACTTTAGTTGATATTGATATTGATATTTTATTTCTATTGCGATCATACACAAGTGTTTCAGAGCGCGACAAGGCAAGGGAGGGGACCAGGGAAGAACAAAACAGCAATCTTACTAGGCCCAGTGACATTGAGAATGCGCAAGTGCATGGGAGTGGGGGAGGGGACAAGTGCATGGAAGGGAGGAGAAGTGGAAAGTGCGAAGCAGAGGAAAGACAGATAAATAATAATAAACACATAAATAATAAAGGCAACAAACAGTGGTAGTGCAGCCAGCAATTTGCAAGTGCTAGGTTCAAGGCAGCAGACAGGGTAGGTCTGATAAGCGCAGGAAGAAAAAAGGGCGGGGGGTGTATGGGTACAGATACAGACCCCAGTGCAAGGGGTGGCCCAGAGGCAGTGCGGGAGGGTGGCAGGGTGAGCAGGTACCTGGGCCCAAAAGACAGATGGTGGCCAGGTGCACGGTGCCAAGAGAGACCAGATCAGCAGGGGCGAGGGGGAGCGAAGGCAGACGAAAAGAGGAAGGTCTTGAGGTGCTATAGGAACCAGAGATGGTTCTCTTCAAGTTTTAGAGTGGCTGGGAGGTTGTTCCAGAGGGAGGCCCCTGCCAAAGACAGAGATCTGCCCCCAGCTCGTTTCTTTGAAAAACGACTGACCCTGAGGGAGTTAGAGGTAGAGGAGCGAAGAGCTCTAGAGGGGAGGTATTTGCAGAGGGATAGCTGAAAGTATTTTAGTCCCAGGCCCCAGAAAGCCTTGTGGTCAATGCAGTTATTGCACATGATCAACATAATTCCCACAGGAAGGAAAGAATGCTACAGAGTTGTCCCGTTAGGAACACACAAAGTATGTATACCACAGTTAACACAGAAGGCACATGATGAATTGATCAAGGCAGAATGTACTTGTGAAAACAGACAGGCAATGGGTTTAGAACCTCAGCAGCATGCCATAAAATATCCTCACATGTGCTATTTATGTCTGGTGAACAACATAATCTTACTCGTAGTGCCACCAAATTGCGTTGCCAATTGTTTCTGAATTCACGTTGTGCTATTGAAGAGTGTTCCTGCATTCATGTGTGCTGCGCCCAGTCTACCCCACAAACGTAGTGCTGCATAGCTTGTCAGAACTGCATCATGCTCACATACTGCCACATGAATAATGCTTGTCTAGCTACCCAGTTCATTCTGTGCCTCAGTCACCTCAATCTTATCACATATTTACCACCCTGCACCAACACTCCTTCAGCAATACAGCATTTGACCAGCCATCTGCTACCAATGTATCCTACTTCTCATTCCCCGCCATCTTAAACGCTAACATATCACCACACTCCCTGCCCCACCCTACACACATGGCACCTCTTCATTGCAATCACATTAGCCAACTTCTGGCACACCAATCCAGTCACAATGTTAACTTCCAACAAACGCCTCATCACTCACACTCCACATCAGGTTGCAAGTCTAACTAACACTCCCGTCACAAGCAACCACCTCACTGCCCTTCTAGGAGCTCAAACCCATCTTAGATCAAGGAACTCTAGGCTTGGGGTAAGTAACGAGCCCGCTTTGTACCCCAGCCTGCCCAACCCCACTGCCATGAGAAATTTCAAACTAGGCTCCCGCACACCCTTCACACATGCTCCATCACATAGCACCACATCTAAGTTCCCTCTTGACCAGCAAGCTCCCTCACTCTGGCCACCCCCCCAGGTGCTCTCTCTCAAACCACCAACACACCTTCACATCCCCTTCAGCCACCCCTCCCATCTTCCCAGCTATCTCTCCCCATACCACCTCCATCTCTAAAATAAACAGTCCCGCCCATGCCCTCAAATGTGCTCTCATTAACGCTCGCTCTCTCCCTGCCCATTGTCTTGAGATGAATGATCTCATCACTATGCATGACCTAGACCAACTTGCTATAACAGAAACGTGGCTCCATGAGGCGTCCAGCCGAGCTATCTCTCTCGCCCTCCCCCAGGGATACTCCATCCTCCGTCAGGACTGTCAGCTTTCAAAAGGTGGAGATGTTGCCCTTATATCCAAGGACACACTCTCCATTAGGCTGTGCAATCATCCATTGGAAGGTAATGCAGACCTACTCTCTGAAAAACTGTCTCTGTCCCCATCTTGTACTTTAAATACACACATCATATACAGGCCTCCTGGCACAGCCCCTGACTTCCTAGGCCACCTCCTCCATGTTCTAGGCAACAACCTAAAAAGCTCTACTAAATCCATCCTACTCAGTGACCTCAATCTAGGTCTCAGTGACGCAAAGGACAAAGCAGCCTCAGCCCTAGCCAAGGAACTCAAAGACCTAGGGTTCTCTCAAAAAAGTTACATCCCCAACTCGTAGCAAAGGCTGCACCCTTGACTGGGTCGCAGACCTCAACTGCTTATCCTCCATCATTTCCAACACAGCTTACCCGTGGACTGATCACAATTGCATCCAATTCACACCAAACCCACTACTAAGGTACTCTTCTATGCCCCTCCAGCCATGGTCAGAAGCTCCAAAAAACTAACCAAGGATAACCGTCTTCTATTCCTGGACGTCCTGGAACTCAACCCCCCTTCGCAAGTGACCCCAGCTCACTCGCTGACATATACTCTCACACCCTCACTAAAGCCATTGATGCCATAGCCCCCATTGCAGCAAAAAAGGAAAAAAAATCCATGCACACCAACTCCTGGTTCACGGAAGACTTACTACCCCTTCATACCCGCAAACGCCTTGCTCTTACTACCTCTTTTACCACAGGCATGGTCCCATCCACCCTAAAAGAAGCTTGGGTCCGCCCACTTCTAAAAAAAAACTCCCTTGATCCTACCTCCCCAGTAACTACCACCCCATCACCACTGTCCCCTTCCTCCTCAAGATAATAGATAAAATAGCTCACAACCAGATCAAAAATGTCCTTGAATCTAATGCCATTTTAGGTAAAAGGCAATCAGGTTTCCGTAAAGGCCATGGCACCGAAACAGCCCTCCTGCACCTTAAAAATCAAATTACTAAAATAATGAACACAGGCAAACCAGCCCCCCTTCGGCTCTTGGATCTTTCGGTCACGTTTGATCTTCTTGATCACAAGAATCTTACTTCCCATCTCACCAATGCAGTTCACCTCTCTAATCAGGCTTCCTCCTGGATAACCTCCTTCTTAGAAGGTAGAGACATGAAGGTCCTCTCTGATCAAGCAAATGCAGCTCCCGCCATCATCCACTGCACAGTTCCCAAGTGCTCCTGCACAGCGCCTACCCTCTACATCCTGTTTACCAAGCAACTCTTTGACAAACTGGACTCCCTCAGCATAGCTTACACCAACTATGCTGACGATACGCAAGTCCTCCTCCCTCTCACCAGGTTTTACGACCAAGACGCAACAGCCCTCCTCCAAATATACTCCACTATCCAAGCTTGGATGGCAGTCAACAGACTGTGCCTCAAAAGAAACAAAACAGAGATCATCCTCATTGGCCCCAAAGCAATACTATCCAAACTCAACCAAAAATACTGCAACTTCACCATTGACAACACCACTATCCCTGTCTTCTCATCCCTTGGGGTCTTCCTAGATTCCACGCTGTCGATGACATGACAAGTCAATTTATTTGTTTGTTTGTTTATTTATTTATTGTGCGCGCCGGACCCAGAAGTATCAGGGCGCAGGTGAAAAGAAAACTTATAGCTTAGTTACAGATGTTACGGAGCAAAGGTAAAAACTGTTTCCTCAGCGTTACAGGATGAGGGTAAAACAGTATTGTAGATGTATAGAGGTGTGCATATGTAGACAACATGTCATAAATAACAAACATTTACATATTTGCAAATCTATATAAAAAATACATAACATGCAGGCAGGGCTAAGTAAGTGCAGTAGGAGAGTGTAGGATACATATCTTTCTCTATGAGCCATTTAATTGTGTTCTTTCTGAATTTGATAAACGTTTGGTCAAATCTAAGTGTGTGTGGTAAGGGGTTCCACAGTTGTGCTGCCTTAACTGGGAAACTGGACCCTCCAATGGTGGACATTTTAAATCTTGGCACTTGAAGACAATTGGGGTTGGCTATTCTTGATGGTCTGGTGGAGTTTTTTCTGATAAATCGTTCTGTTAGGTAAGGAGGGGCTTTGTTATTTAAGCATTTGTGGATGAGGGAGGCCGATTTGAGATTAAGTTTTTCTTGGGTAGAGAGCCATTTGTGTTTCCTTCTTATTTCAGATATGTGTTCTCTTCTAGGGATGCTTAAGGCAGCCCTAAGAGCATTGTTTTGGAGCACTTGTACTCTGTTGATGGTTTGTTTGTTTGCCCCTATGTAGCGAGCATTACAATAATCAAGTTTTGATAGGATGAGGTCTCTAGATAGGATTAAGCAACTGTCAACTGACAGGAATTGTTTTCTGGCTCGTATTAATTTACATGTATAGGCCGTAGAGGAAGCTAGTGAGTTTATCTGTTTGGTAAAAGATAAGGTTGAGTTGAAGTAAAAACCTAAGGTTTTTACTACTCTGGCAACCTTGATAGTATACCCATCAATAATGAACGCCGAGTAATTAAGGTTCAGTTTTGAGATGCGAGCTGCGGTAACCAGGATGATGAGTTCTGTTTTGTCATCGTTCAGACACAGGCCATGGTTGGCCATCCATGCCTGAACGATGTTATAGTGCCATTGCCTCTGCCTCTGCCCACACCACCAAACTAATAAGCATGATAAAGCTATGCCTCTCCGACCAAAACTGCCTCTCCATCGCTCGAGCCACCAGTTGAGCTAAACTAGATTGCAATGCTCTCCTAGTAGGCACTTCGGCCAAAAATCTAAAAAGGCTTCAAATAGTCAAAAATAATGCGCTCCGAGCCGCACTCAGGATCCCTAAAAGGAACCACATCATTAAGGCCAGGTGACCCGCCCACTGGCTCCCTGTAAAAGAGAGAATCACCTTTAAGACCCTCACATTAATGCACAAATGCTTAAGCCTCTCTGCCCGGCCCTACCTATCTGAAACAATTACCAGAGATACCAGTACTCGTTCAAAGAGAAGTCACTACGCCAACCAACTACGCATCCTGCCCATCAACAGAGCTAAAGCAGGGGGTCTCAGCTTTCCATATTTAGTACCCAAACTTTGGAACGCCATACCTAACGTACTCAGAGCGGAGATCTCTCTCACAGCATTCTGCAAAGGCCTCAAAACCACACTCTTTAACTAACACTTGCCCCCCTCCTTTGCTCCCCCTCTATAATGCATGTATATTTACTCTATGTAACATTGTGTTTGCATTTCTTGCCTCACTGTCTTGTACCTAAGTTTTTTCTATGTAACCAGTAACGATTTGTCTGCAACGGCGCCACAATGCCTCTGGACTGATAATCACTTTATAAATGTTAATAAATAAATAAATACCTAAATAAATAAACTACTTTAGATCAGGCAGCCTTGTGGGGGCCCCCCCTCCAAGGTGGGGGCTCTGGGCAAGTCCCATAAAAACATCTCTGGTTACATTACGGAGAAACGTTCTCGATGAAGCATTTTTTTCTTTTGACAAATCTTTGATTCTTCGTTTTTTTTTGTTGCTTACTGTTCTTAACCAGTGGTTCTGCCGGGGTTGACCCCAGCCCTCCATCAAAGGGTGATGTTAATCTGTCACTCTGCACGGGCAGGGACTCAACCTCGCCACTCATCCCATCCGCGGTAGCACAGTCAACACTGAGCCCATCACAAAGTTGTCTCGCAGAAGAAACTACCCATCATCGTCACTCGAGTCTTCTTGAATAACGATAGGGGTAACATTAAGCACAGTCTGTAAAGTTCCCCCACTGAGGGTGGAATGGTACTATGGCACAGTTGATAATTTAGACCATTGTTCATTTCCAAAACTTCAAGTTTGACATTTATAGCACTTTAAATCATTGTGTGTGCCTTAACTTCCTCCCAAATATTGTCATAGCGATTCACAAAAGGACTGAGAACCATATTCAAAGCTGTGACCGTTGGCGAAGTAAGCCGGATACGTTCATCAGCCTCCCACAAAGTGTGGTGAATCATGCCTTCTTCACAATAGGCCTCTTTGTCCACTGATCTTAGTACAGAGTCGGTTGCTGAACAATGTTCTATTAAGTTCATCAACTCTGTCGGAGAACCAAATTAGGACGCATCACAAATTTGCTGGACAACACTTTTCAAGATATATCTGTCATTGCCCAAAATAACAGAGTCAGCACACCCTATAATGCTTAGGTCGTTCAGGCCATTCATTTAGGAGTGGTCCAACGTAGCTATTCCCCGAATAGGCACAATTGATCTAATTTGGGTGCTTATGCCAGCAGTTTAAAAAAGAAGTCTGCATTTTTCTGGCCCGCAAACAGTGATTAAATTGAGTGAACTATACTATTGCGCGCATCAGTGGGCATATGAATAGAGGCTTTCATGCCGCTTGGGCCTCACTGCACTTGGTTGCTTCAAGTGATCTCAGTCGTGTCACTCTAACTTGGAGCTTCATTAGGGCTTCTCAAGTGTGGCTCATCATCTCCCAATTTGTGCATCAGGTTATAGTTAGGCTTAGACTTTAAAAAACATGTACTAAACAATAACTATCACTAAAACAATACAGCCTTTGAAGACGTTCAGTACAAATATGATAAATAAATAATCTAGTTTAATGAAGTGCAGGACATGTAATACATAGCTGCCTATGATAAAGTTCAGGTAAATGTGAAACATAAACAGTTAAAAAATGGTTTCCTCTAAAATGAAGTAAGTTATAATTCCAGTCCCATATTAAGAGCTTGCTTTTAGGAGCATAAGGAAACTCATCCAAAAGATTTGAAGTGCAGAATCCTTTGCGAAAGAAATGCAGACCAATCTTTGGCATAGCCAGAAAGAAAAATACTTGTATCCATCTCTCACAAAATTCCAACCATACTCACAAATTGGAGGTTCTGCCACAATAATTATGGCACTATGAAACAGTGGGGTCACTGATGCTGTTATATGTATTGTTCCACTGATCGTGTTCTCCCTCTTGCTACCCTCAGGCATCTTGAAGAGGATATGGATGTGCAGTTGCATGTGTTCCTCCCTTGCATCCATTTCTTGCTCATCATCCTGCTCCCTCCCACAGACTGATAGAGATCATGAAATGCATGCAGTATGTGATTTCATTCCTCATCTCTCTGTCTAGCCTGTCCTGCCCAAATGTTGGCACACCATGAACTTCACCACCACCAACAGTAGGCTGTGCAAAGGCTGGCGGTAAAATGTCCTTACTAGCGGATGGTGCAACTAGCAACCTACAACACATCATTGTGCCAAAGCTTAAAGTGCTTGTGCAACAAGCAGGTGCCCAAGAAACCTTTAGTTGGTTAGACCAATTAACTGTCTTCGGGCAGAGGTTGCATAATAAACTACATTTGCACCCGTGACAGTAGTACCCTAGGACAACCTGAAGTAGTCTTACACCCATGAATAGATGGGTTATTGTATCATAGGTGGGGAGGTCTTCTATCCTGACTTTACCATCTTGATGAAATCTCGAGTCTACCTTGCACCCTCTGCAAAATCAGGATAATGCTTCAGTGGTACCGATCACTACCTCCTGAGCCATCTGTTGATAAATTATCTCCGACTCCAGCTGCCTGATGCTCCTCTGGCTCCTGTAGCAACAACACCTCTTCCACCTTCACTTCCTTCTACCCTTATTCCACTGCACATCTGTGACTACCGGTTAATTGCTTTTCCTAAAGTACTTCCCCCTCTCCACCAAATCCAAGTTCATGGAATACGCCCACCTTCTTCAGGTACTCCTCAAGTGACTCTGCAGAACCCACATCCTACTCTGAAATGGCACCTACAGCTCCTCTTCAGCCACTGTTTGTCCACCCTGCTTAAACACTCCCCTTCTCAACCACCAACTCCCCCTCCTTAACAATCGCTGCCTTCTCTTCAACCATGGTCTTCTCCCTCACACTCTCAATCTCAACTTCCTTCTGCCCTTTTCTTTATACTCCCCAGTACCTCAACCTCTGACAGAGAGGTTCACTAGAAGTCCAGCTCCTCATCTACACCCCCAGAACTCCTACCAAACGAATTGACATGTTGACAAAAACTGGTAACAAAGTCAAACAAAGGCATTCTGGAAAGACTTGCATCATGGAAAATGTTTATCAAAAAACAGAAACAGTAGGGAAGATGACTGAGTGCATTACAGGAAGGCCGCTCAGGTTCATAGACAGAGGTTTCTCTACCATCAGAGGAAAGGTCTTAGGAAAACATGCTTTTTAAAATTCATGGGCTGACACAAAGGGAACAGGGCAAAGCACAAGAGCAACTTAAAAAAAACATATTTAGTTTTTTGTTTAAAGTGATTAAAAGGGAAGTGAGCCTGTCCTATCCACACTTACAACAACAGCCAAAAACAAGTCTCAGGGCCTCTGACTGGCTGGTCAAATTCCAATCTTGAGTCTTGGTCCTAGCAATTGGATGGCAGGCCTAGAACTAAGACACGAGAATGACATCAGTTTCTAACCCCCTGGGAAATCCCTCAACAATCCTACGTGGTGGGTTGAATCCACTCACAAAATGTTGCTTTTCCAAGGGGACAAAGTTTGGGAATTTTGGGAAATTCGAACTACATGCATGTACCACTCCTGTTAACACTTCAAAAAGTAGTAGAAACCACAGACTAAGACCAGAAGAGGGTATATTACTAGCATGATAGAGCATGTTAGAGGTTCATATAACATAGAGGTGACCCAGCCGCCATTCGTTCTCAGACCAAGACAATGGGCCTCATTACGACCCTGGCGCTAAACCATGGTGCTATTAGCACCATGATCCATGCCGGGGTCTGCCATGGTGAATGGCGGAATTACCGCCCCATTCCAAGGTTGGCGGGGCGGTAATTCCCCATTTACCATGGGCCCTTCCCCATTCCCATTTTTGCCCCATAGGGCTCAATGGGAATGGGGAAGGCGCTAAGTACGGTGCCGCAAATTGCGGCACCGTACTTAGCACCAAGGTCCCTTTGTGGCACCCTACTTTAACGCCTGCTAGAAGCAGGCGTTAAGGTCAGGTCCTGCAAAGGGAACTCGTAATCAGGCGTTAAGGGTTTACCGGCGCCGACACCTTTTACGGCGCCGTTAAACCCTTAACGCCAGGGTCGTAATGAGGCCTATTAGTTTAATTGTATCGAACAATAGTACCACTTGTGTGCATGGGCCAGTATTGAACAGCAAATGATATCAAATATTTAAAAATCTGGTTTACGTTATATAATTTATCATTACAAACGTGCCTCAGGAAAGTATTTAATTTGAGGTGTCGTTCATTGCAATGTATATACTACGTTTGGCTCTGCATCAACATTTTCATGATATCTTTTCTTGTATCTATTATGGTAGACCGTGATATCTGAAGCAAAATCTACCTATTACATCACCACTATTATGGTAGCCGCTAAAAGGAGCAAAACTTGTTTGCATCTTGCAAGCACTGCTCGAACCCCACACCATATGTAGAGATGTCAAAAGCCCAAGAGAAGTGTTAGGCTATCAATAAGTTATTTATCAACAAGATCAAAGCCATCAGGTTCTACATTGAGGACTCCAAATCCTCTGACCGCCCTATATGTGCCCACATGGGCCATTCAACCTTCAAACAACTGGCCTCTCCTCTTACCTGAGGAGTTCTTGTACATGCTTGCATCCTTAAAACTGACCTCTTACACCGATGACTCCTTGATGGCCATCTTTATATATAAAGCGGAATGGATGTATATGCTTATATTTGTCCGGCTATACAAATCCACACCATTGAACCCATTGCTACCAAACTTTGCATTGATTCCTCATTTGTCTGGGGCAAGATTGTAGTCTATGTTTGGAGGCAAAAAATGTACAAGCTCATTTACTGATGCTCACCGTGATTCACTACAGTAGGTTCTAGAAGGAGGCAGAATTTGGAAAAGTGTTTGAAGCAAAATGTTCGATATGTTGGTTATTCATTTAAAATGTATTACTACTGTATACAGTTTGAAACTGTTAATTAAATCATTTTTAAAGGGAATAAAAAAATAAAAAGCATGTTTTTGTAATCACGCTTCTCCAAATATGGGAAATGGCAGGGTTACAGTTTACTGAAGTTCATTCACGAGAAGAGAGCACAATCAATAAATCTTTCTTGGACATCTTCGCAAATGTGCTGAAGCCATTAAGTGACTGAAACATGCAACACAAAAAAAACATCACTTGGAAAAGCTCCATCTGATGCAAAGCAAAAATCAATATCAAACGTTTCAGAAACACAACAACAAACAGCAGCACGACTTGCCGACCAGAGGACAAGAGCAACTTTCTCTGGGGCAAATGAGATGCCAGAGCAAACTGAAGCAAGACTTGCTGACATGAGGACAAGAACAACATCCTCCAGGGCACATGAGACACCACTCAATCAGGACACAGGCAACACCATGTACCCCAACTAGTCATCCTTAAAAAACAGATCAAGCTGTCCTAACTGAACTTCTTACGAAGGTCAATGCCACCCCCAGCTGGGGTACCTTCTCAGATGTCCTAAAAACAGGATGTTTACATCACTCCTGGAAATTGACACCCTTAACCCAGATGACCTAGCAAACTACCGACCTATCATGACACTCCTGTTTATCACAAAGTCATTAAATCAAAAAGGTAGTTGCTAACCAACTGCTTACATAAATTGAGCAATCTACTTTGGAATTATCAATCTGGGTTCCGCTGCAAATGCAACACTGGAACAGCCACCCTCTAGGTTGCTGATGATGCACTTGAGAGTATTGCTATCCCTCACGGTCCTCCTGGATTTTTTGGCTGTGTTCTACATGGTCAACCATCACTCACTACTCATCCTTCTAGTTCACAGTATTGGTTTCTCTGAAACAGCCCTGACATGGTTCACATTCTACTTATCTTCTAAGCACCAGACTACCCAGATGTGCTCCCTCAGGTCTGAACACCAACCCATCACCTGTGGTGTCTCTCACGGTACCATTCTCTCTCCGCTCATCTTTAAGCTCTATATGGAATCATTGAGCTTACTCCGAGATGAACCCAACATAGCAATATACCAGGATGTAGATGATACACAACTGTACAAATGGATCAAAGGCCCGCAAGATATCACTCACCTTTCCTCATACCTTGCAACAATTTGCACTTGAATGATAAATGCCTATTCAAAGCTTAACCAAACCAATACCACATTTGACTCTACTCACTCCTTCTCTTCTCACATCTCGGACATGTCCAAAAAGTCCCACAACCAGCTGAACCTCCTCAGAGGTATTCTACCTGTTCTCACCTTCCCCCGGAGGTTCATTGTTTCCAGAGACCTGGTTCTCTCCAGACTGGACTACTGCAACAATCTCTTTCTCCATCTTCCCACCTCTACTCTTCGACCTCTTCAGCTTAACCAGAATAGAACCTTAAGACTTATCCTTGGCCTCAAGCCCAAGAACCACCTCTCTCCAGCACTTAAATCCCTCCACTGGCTCACCATGGCTGTAAGGATCAAGTTAAAGGCCCTTTGCATAGACCACAAGGCTTTCTGGGACCAGGGTCCCTACTATCTACAACACTCTCGTCCTAAATACTCTTCTTCCAGAGCCCTCCGCTCAGCCTCCTCCAACTCTTTTCAGGTGAGACATTTTTCCAAACAGAGATTTGGGGGTAGATCCTTATCCTCTGCAGGTACCTCCCTCTGGAAAAACCTACCTGCCTCTCTCTGTCTTGAGCCGGACCGCCTTCAATTCCGGACACTCCTCAAGACTTTCCTCTTCTCTTCCCCTCCCTCTCCCTCTCTTGCTAACCTTCTTTCTCTTCTCTCCTGCTACCCACCATTGTTCTCAGCCCCAACCTGCTCAGTCAGCTAACTGGTTGCCTGGTGCACCTCCAGAGCCTCTTAGGTCCCAGGCTCCCACACCAGTTCCTGCGCTGTCCTCTGGGCATCCGCACTTAAGCCTGGCCCCTGCTTCACTGGGTGCACTTGTCCCCCTCCCCCTGCCTCGCACTTCTGTCTGCACACTTGCACAACCTTGAATGTACTAGGTTTATCATGTTTGTCTGTCCTGTCCTCCTCTATCTCCCCCTAGCTAGCTGTGCCTGCACGCTTTGCACATTGATGACCAACCCTATTGTCTTATATGTTCCTCTCCCGCCCCACTTGTCCACCCACTCTTTGTCATGCACTTATACGAGTAGAAATGGCCTAGCATAGTATTCTAGTTATTGCTGTTTAGATTTTTCAGAATCATCAAGGTCTAAGAATGACGATGATATCCCCTTGTTCCCTTCCCGCCTTGAAACGCTTTGAAACACTTCACTTGTGTATAAGCGCTTTACAAATAAACAATTACAATTACATAAACAGTTAAGTACATTGTGAGTAATATAATCTGCATTATTGGTGTACAGAATTAATTAAACTGTGTACATTTCATTGCTTTTATTAGGGTTTGCGATCACTCCAAGCTGAGCAATCCCAAACAAGGCAAATTCATTTTACAACGGACTAAAGGAAAACAAATTAGGCCTCTTTTCATCTTTCCATAAAATAATGCATGTTAATACACCTTTGTTTGTGGTCTTCAAACAATCGAATACCCAGCAGTCCATCAGAAAATAAATAAATAAATACAGAAATGGTTTGATTGTGCACCTATAGAAGACACATTTCATGAGTCAGCATAATTTTATGGCAGGCATTTGAAGAGGCAGATGAATATGGCTAGTGCCAATGGCTGTTATAGGAAAGATACACATTTTAGAATAGGCATATTTTAAGTAGAGATGTATAGTAGATTAGAGAAGAGTGCAAGTTAGATTTTGGAATTATTAGGGTCAAGATTTTTATTTCCTGACTGAATAGTTAAGCAATATTACACGCCAGGGGGCATTACCAGGCCAGGCAATGCCCCGGGGCCATAGTTAGAGGACTGAGTGAATAGAAGCCCTTAAGGAAGCCCAACATTATTTGAGGGTATGGTGCACTGAACAACTCAACCCTTGATGTATTATATGCACAGCTGCCAGCTGCAAACTCTGCAAGATAGTGTTGTCTCGTTGAGCACACAGACCTGATTTCAAGCCATTTGCCATGTCCTGGTTTCTCTACAGCCTACGTGACCCAGTGGAGAGCATAGATGCACTAAAGACCTGATAATCAGGAGTGTTCAGGCTGTCTTTTCATATGCACATTTCTCTTGTTTTTAGAACAACATTTTTTTGTGCAAGGTGGTATGTGGTATATTCCATGTCCCTAAGAATATTTCTGACATTGCTACTTTTATATTCATAATGTATATATATCCAAGTAGATTGCCACAAGGAATGCTGACCTCACCAGGACCAAACTCTGATCAGGAGAATTGAAAATTATACAGATGCTGATAACTAACAAATAGAAATTTGACAAATAACTAAATAACTAAAGAAGAGATTCAACAATCACAGAAGATCTGACATTCTAATATTTAATACAGGGAACTTGAGAGTCCAAAGTAAGGACACATAAGGGAAATACAACTTGATGAATAAGTGTAATGTAATGCTTTGAAGACAACCAAAGGTTGAAACATGTGTCGGCATAATTTAAGAATTTAATAATCATTCAATTTGATATGGAAACCAACTCTCTATGTTAATGACTATGAAACTAGCATATGCCACAAATGATTTGAAAGGATAAGCGCAATACCAGGAACGTGTTTACACCATATATATATATATATATATATATATATATATACACGTGTCATAAATTTGTGAATGTGTATACACCAGCTATCGTACCAATACTGCAGCAAGTCTTTGGAAGGAGATGCCCATTGAGACAACCCTATCGAATGTACCCCTGAAGTGATGACAACCTGCAGGAAAAACACCCTGAAAGAATATGAGAAGGAACTAAGGAAATGAAGTGATGATGTCATAAGAAAGTGTCCATGACTGCCTGAGATACAGACTAAGGACAATGTATGGATCCTAGAGGACGAATGACGAAGTAAAGAATAGAGTAACCTAATCAACGTGGAAAAGAAGATTACACATTAACAAAGTGTTGCAGAAAACAGAAGTTCAATAAATGTACAGATGCTGAACCGCAAGGTAGATCAAGCCATCATAGAGGCTGGCTATGAGTAGTAAATTGAATGCAGGCAAAGCCGCCATTGTATAGAAACTGGACATTGGTATCATGAATTAAATAAGCCGGAAACCGTGAAGGGAGAATGGAAAAGATGTGTCGCGGCAGAATAGCAGGCTCATGGAGCTGCGTGGCGAGGCTGTTTGGCCTTAAGTCAAGACCCTAGAAATCGAGGACAGCTATCTACTCTGAAGAAGAACGAGTGTGCAGAGGATGAATCTTCCTAAGTTAAGGTGCAAGAAAGAACACAAAGAATGCCAAGTTTTAATGCATTTAGATCATGTAAAAGCTGAAATATGGACCAGATTGTGGTCTCCTGTCATGTGAGCCAAGGATGCAAATAGAGTTTGTACTTGATGTTTCAGACACGATAGCGAGTGCCTTCACTCCCATGCATTCTCAAAACTGAGAATATTCTACAAGGCCAAATACAAGGACAGTTTTCATTGCAGAAGGCATCGGTGATGAGAGATGATGGGCTAATTGGGTGGTGAGGTAGCTTCATGTCCTGTCTCCCTGCACCTGGGTCTGAGCTTACGTGTTGCTAAATGAACCGAATATTCCAGACATGACAAAAGCATGCCAACCAATTGTATTAGTCTGTATAACGAAGGACCTTATAGCGTGTAAGACCAATGAGAAACTGTGTACCAAATGTTTCTAAAATGACATGTTTTAAGAGGTTGACATAAATTGTCCACCCGATAAAGGACATCCAATAACAATCCTTGCTCCTATATAAGTGTATATGTTGATGTCTCCCTTAACCAATCTCGACCCTTGATAGGTTTTTTCTATTGCCACATAGTATGACATCACTCTGATGCAATATTAAGTATAAGCAAATTTATTTTTTGTGGCAACCATTTAGAGACTGAGCGTACGTCCATTGATGTTCATTGTAACTTCCCTGTTTTAGATAATTGTTAATAAAACAGTAACTTGCCATCTTTTTGAGTTGGTCCGCTTCTATGGACTCAGAATTATTCTGGTGTAATCCTATCCATTACAAATGCATGTGCCAAAGGGCCATAAGATCACATTGCTGAACAGCAGTGCGTTCACTTCCCCATGATTGCTTTGAACCTTTGCCATTGGAAAATGCCATGGAATAAAGGTTCCTGACACGCATCCCGAAGGGAGTACATTACTGAAAGTCATCATCTTACTCTGAGGTTATGTCTCTTTAATTGCGTTCCCTACCAGAGGCTATCTGCATGCTCATCCTTTCCCATTATGTCTCTTACTGAATCGCTCCGTTTCATGCCTATGCCAGCTTCAACATCAATTTGCCACCCTGGACGGGCCGGCTGCGTCTACCATGGCAAGCTCATATTTCGCTCAAGCTCTTGGCCAAAGTCACTATATTTTTATTATTTACCAAATTAGAAAAAAGAAAATTGGATTTTCACTGATGTTCTCTGCCGTTTCCCAGAAGTGACAGTTCATTTTCATGTCCCCATTTTAACAAAGGATGACAAAGCACCACGGGATTCGGGCACCAGTAAAATAGGTTAAATGTGAAAAAGTCCATTTTTTTTCTTAGTCACAATCGCCGCCTCGGGTGGCAAATATTACCTGAGGGTGCTAATGACGATAACCACCTACGTGTTGGGCCCTAGCGTCTAGCAGCAGTGCCGCTATTCTCAATAGTGTCCCTCACTTCACTTAGTCCATTTCCTCAGGCTGGCGGGCAGTTATCAGCTGGTATTGCCTGACCGGCCTGTGCTTATCAATTTAAAGGCATTCTTGATTCTCTGTAATGCAGTTTACTTATCAGGACTCGCACTTGCAGCATCAAAATCGCAAAACAACTGATCAACTTTTAGTACACACAGGTCTGTGCATGCTTTTTCTGTGTGCCTCATCGCCCATTGGTTCACAGTTTCTTGATAACACTTCTGTATGATGTGGCTTGTGAAAAACATTCTTTGTACTTGACAAGTAAAATAAATGCAACAAAGGAAGAGTATAGCTTTCTGGTCAAAGCATATTCCATTTCTGGATGTAACACCCTGTATGACAGTGTGCAATGGACCTTGTGTCCTACTGCCTTGTATTCCTTTTGTTAATCCAATACATTGTATCACAACCTCCAGCACATAGAAGTATTACTTTCAGCAGCACGGGTACAAGCAACCTGTCTCATTATGCCGCAGAGGGACATGAAGCGCCACCAGCAGCGACAAGTGAGGCTAATCCCCCCTGCAATACCCAGGCATTGTACATGGGCCTTTCATGTAGGGCTACTCTATGAAATCCTGGCCACACTCTCTGTGAACTGTGGATTAAGCGGGCGCCTTGGCAAAGAGAAATGGATCATGTGCAGCATTGATCGACAGCGCAATTAAGAGATGGACACAAAGGTAGCGCATTGTAAAGCGCACTGCAAATGACAAAGGCCATTCATGTGCAGCATTGCATTTCACATGTTGGGAAGACCATCGGGTCAAAAAACCCACTGGAGCAAAAGATCAAACTGCAATGATACAAAGCAAATGTAGACGCGTTCATTCTCCATAGTCTGCGCCCTTCAAACCCCTACCAGGGCTCGCACGTCTGCATGGAAATAAATACATGATGTGCTCTCACATCCGCTATCATCTGCAGTGGACATCCTCGCACAGTCCAGTGATGTGCTCGCTTCTGCCAGCCTCCTTCTACAAAGGCCAATCCCACGTTATTTCAGCCCTCTGAAAATCCTACCATATCAGCCCATTCCGGTTAATTGGCTGCAGGCACAATATGCCTGTCCTTGTTGAATCTTTCCTGGTCCTGGTAAGGGGCACCATTTACAGTAAACCTTGATGCAACTGGTTCGTTGGTTACGTGGCCAGCAGGTTGTGTGATTTCTACAAAGACACAGGACGCAACGTATAGTTCAACACAATAGATTATGATGATTGTTGCACAAAGTTTGGTCATTTCAAATTGAAGTGATGAGCCAGGAGCACAGTTGGCAGGTTCAAGTTTGTTTTTTCTAAAGTGAATGAAAATATCTTTCAAAATGACTGTTCAGGTCTTTCCCCGAAGTCTCTCACAGGTCTTGGCATTTTGACCTGGATTTCTTCCCAAAAGATGAAATTCTCCCCTGCCCTCTGTCATTACCTGTTAGGTACAATTAATGTCCCGGCGTCTTACTATGCGTCAAGTACAGGTCATCCAGTCCAGATGGCCCACAGCTTCTCCCCGAGGTGAGACTGGCTCAGAATCTGGCTGCCTCGCTGTCCAAGGGGCCTGGTTCTAAAGCAACACAACCCTTCTCTCAGTCCACTCACCATTACCTCTACATATGCTTGTCAAAAAGGGGTCTACTTGTATTTCCCATTTGTCACTATCACTGTTTACTTAATTCTCATTAGCCACCTCGATGCTCCAACCTCTGCTCATAACCCCTTCCACCCTTATCACACACATGGCAATGTTTTCAACATCACCTCTACCTCAGATCTTATCACATACTTCAACCTCTCTGCTATTGCATTCATCCTCAGGCCCTGTTCCGTGTTCCGTTGTCACAACTGCTCGGCTCCTTGTTTCACCATCTCCTCCTGCTCTTCTATTCGTAGTGTCACCACCTCCTACTGCTCCTCTACTCGTTCTTTCACTTCCATCTTCCTCTGCTCCTGCAGCCTCTCCTTTCTCCATCCATTGATAACCTGACTCTTCTGCTTCTCCGAAAACCCACACCTCTGCGCTTTTGGGGCCGCCCCAAACATGTCCCTATCTCTTCCTGCTGGACTGGGCTCCCTTTGAGGGTTTGCACATGTGGGTGATTTACTTTGCTGGTGTGGGATTGGTTGATTCCAAATATATGTTTCATTACAGATGTTTCTTTTTGAGAAACAAAGGTCTCTTGGTGAACTCCAGATTGCCCCTTCAAAAAGTCAAATCTTCTTGTTGGTGTTTTCCAGAATTGTGTTCATGCATGGAGGTGATGAGGCTTTGCAATGATCAAGTGAAGTCAGTGCTGCCCTGGGAGGGCCTTCCCAATTATGTGGCTTCTGAGTCCTAATGCCGCCAAGCGGCACTGTAGCGCGTTGTGCGGTACACTTCACTGGAATGAAATAAGAATTTTCCAGGCCTGCAATTAAAGGGCCAGCTGAGCTGGCTTCCTCCATAGAGTTTATCAACAATCTGTAGGCATTTCTTGAACAGTCACCTGTCTAGGTGAAACTAGTGTGGTAAACCCAAAGTCCATCAGCCAAATGCTGGAAAGGTGACCTTGAGGGACCCACACAAAACCCTTCATCATGGAGCGAGTGTTGGCAGTTGGCCAACATTTCACCTTTCTTCATACACCTCCGGTCAGACAGAGGACATTTTTTCAACACGTCACAGACATGTTTCTTAACAGTAATTAACTGGAACACAGTCTCAGCATATACAATCAAGACAGTGCAAGTTAAGCCAAAATAAACAGTAATGTAGCAGTAGTTTGGGCACTAATCTTCTGCTATATTTGGAATACATTTTTCAAAGGATCTTTTTTTAATTCCATGGTGAAGGCCCTATTGCATAATCTGATATTAATATTTGGGATCAACACATGTACCTCAGCACAGCTCAGTGAGGTACTCATCAGAGTTTAAACCACACAGTACCAGGGTGATGCAGGATCACCCAGGGTCCGCCGATGATGAAGTGTCTTGGCATGGGTGTAATGTTAGGGGGAGCAGGGGTGTTTGTCCCCCCACAACTTTCATGGCACACCATTCTGTCCCCATTCATTCGACTGGGGCAGCTTTTCTTCAGATGTCATGTGCCCCCCAACACTTTCAGCAAAGTTACTCCACTGTGCCTTGGCACAGAAAAACAGAGAAGGGCTTGGGCACACTTTTAATTTCCTTATAGTAGTATATTGTGAAAAAAACAAACCAATGGGCCTTGCTTAGAAAACCTCATACCAAGAATGAACACAGCCTTTCTACAGACTGCTAACTCTGACAACGAGGAGCTTTTTACTGTTGCCAGTTGAGAAAGTTCAGAGTTCCCAGATAAAAGAGAGAATTACTCTAGGAGACACCATTACCCAGATAAAAACGCCAACTTCGATACTTCCATAAAACGGATGCTTAAATGAAAGACTTTGCCGCTCAGGCTAGCGAAAGCTATAACGGTGGCCTGACTTCTATGTGAAGTTAGTATGTAGAGAAAAAATAGGAGTGATTGAATGTGCAGGTACCAAAATTGAGGGTCCAGGTTATTTAAGTCCTGGGAAGGAACTGGAAAAGTGCCCACATGCTGTGTCAGGGGCAGCCCAAGGCTTTGAGCCACGTAATGAAAACGAATGACAGAGGTGCTGTCAAGCTTGCGCTTTATGGTGATGAACCACTGAAGCCCTGAAAGTAAGGGGAGCAACAGCGGCCAGGTGATGTGAATTCCCCAATTGAAGCTGGGATACCGAATATCGATCCCCCACTGACCTTCCCAGTGAATCGGTGGATCGACAGTTGACTCTAGAGGGTAGCGAGAGTGATGAACAGTAAAGCTGGGACTGCATGGCAGAGAGCACCAACTGTGAGTCCCCTGCCAAAATATAACCCTCTTCTCTGGTGGGGTCGTGCACTGGGGGAGGACGGAAGACTCCACGTACACGCAAGGTTGGACTGACCCTACTTGGTGTGGGGGAAAGGAGCATGAATTCATTATAACTCCCCTCAATAGCCCCAATTAGCCACATGGAGAGGGTGGCATGGCAACTGCAGGAGTAGCTGGGGAACAGAGCTGCTCCACACATGCACAGCCGACACTGACAATAATCGGTGGTGGACAAAAAAGAAAGGCAACTTGCCTGATACCCCTGTGCCCCCTCTAGAGCTCATCTCAGGGGGGGGGGTGTGGAGGTGACCAGTGCCCAAATATATATAGTGTACAACAGGTGAAGCACATTGGGCCGTGCAGTATATATATGCAAACTGGACAGGAGTTTACACCAACTTGCAATATCGAAGCTCACAAGGATCTGGAAATCTGGAAATCAGTCTAGAGGAAGGGTGGGACCCCCGTATAAACTCCTTGTAATGCATCAAAACATTATCACAGCAGCTGCACTAACTAACAGACAAGGTGGCAGTCTTGAGCAAATCCACACAATTGGTAGAACTGGTAGCGGAAATAAGATGAATCTTTAGTGGCTATTCAGCAGAGGTGGTTATATGCTCACACACGTTTAATAGAGTGTTTGAAGCATCACAAGGATCTGAGCTCCAGTTCTGTGTCCACTTCATATTGCGTTTTTTTATAAAGTACCAACAACAATTGCATAAAGTCGGAGACCCCAAGTGGTGATGGATCTTCTAAAACTTTACGATCTAACCCAAGGCCCTGCAGAATTGCCCTCCAAGTTAAGGAACCCAAGTTAAGGAACCCGCAAAAGCAATGGATGACAAGAAATTGATCTTACTCTAGAAAATTGAAAGGACCGGCGTCTTCCACCAGCAAGATCCACCATCCATCTTGAGAAGGGGAATCCAGGAAGACAGCAATGGCCAGTGAAGTGAGGGTTTAGAGTGTTGAAATCCAGGTACATCAAAAAGCTTGTGCATACCTATTATGTAAATACCAATGGAACCCTACCAACTACTTTGCCTGAAGTAAAGGGAAGTTGAATAGGTCGGCGGCAAGCTTCCCTTAAAATACAAATACACAAACTACAAACACCTTGCAAGAAGCCATATAACATGAAACTTCACACAGATTAAAATAATCCCCACTGGGTTTGAAAGCTTGGAGCCAGACATCAGAGCGTCCCACATTAGAGTTCTAAATCACAGATCTCAACACACCCACTGGGGTGAATCCACAATGCAAATTGTTATCTGGTTAATAGGCAAACTGTACGTTTTAATTTGGCAATACAATGTTCCATATGTGAAGAACCTCCTTATGTTCATGCAGAAGAAGCCAGAGATATCATTCGGGGCCTACCTAGTCAGCCACTGATTGTTTTCTTATGACACACACAAACTCGTAGTGTATTCACGACACCTCAGATAAACGTAAACATGGTTATGATACCAGAATATCCTCTAATGCCACTTAACATATCTGCATGAAGTGGGGGAACTACCAGCCTGCAAGTTAGACACAACATAAGGCTACTAAATGACTGAGCATATTTTTTGGCACATGTGACCTTAAGGGGGCGGGCAACCCAATACAATGGGCCTCATTCCCAGTATGGAGATAATCATGGCGCTATTTGTGCCAAGACTACCTCCCATACTGGTACCGAGTCCGCCCTGGTTCAATGGGGATTTACCGGTCCATTCCGACCATGGAGGGATTGGTAAATCGCCATTGCAAAAACCATTCCCCATTCCCATTTTAGCCCCCACAGGGCTCAATGGGAATGGGGAAGTAGCTAATAACGGTACCGCAAATTGCGGTACCGTTATTAGCTCTCTGGTCCCTTAGCGGCTCCCGCTAAGGGACCTCGTAGTAGGGCGCAAAGGGATTACCGGCACCGATGTCCTTAACGGTGCCCAGTATCCCTTTGCGCCCTACTCGGAATGAGGCCCAATGGCACAGAATACTTTCTCATTTAAAAGATAGATTTGCATTCCTAGAAGAGATGTGTGATGCTACCTTTCAGTCTCAAATATTTCATAAAGGATGGTTTAACCAAGACCTTTATAAACCATACACCACCTCTAGGTCTGGGGTGGACATCCTGATTGTTATACCCGGGCAATTTGTGATTGAGAATTGATTAAAAAATAAAGAAGGGTGTTATCTACTATTATATGGTACATTAAACACAAATAAGATTACCCTTCTCAATGTCTATGCCCGAAGAGGGAACAATCCCTCCTTTTTATAGACATGTTTAAAGATTATACACTGTTCTTGTCTCAAATAACCTACATTGGTGGGACTGTAATGTAATGTTTACCCCTAATTTGGACAGACCCCTTGCCCGTATCATCATCATTAAGGTGCACTAAACGTGCCAAAGCATTGGTTGGCCTAACATCAAGCCTGCGTATGGTGGATATCTGCTGGAATTTAAACCGATTAAAAAGGATTACACATACTATTCACAGCCCCATTGGTCATACTCGAGGTTAGATCAATGGTTTACTCAGAAGAAGTGGCTTTATTGGTTACCTGGAGCAAGATCTTACCCAGTGCAATCTCTGATCAGTCATCTCTACTTATGGTCATAAAACGTCAGAGATCTACTAGATGGCTTCCTAACAAGAGAATTAATTTAGAAGTCTTAAAATATTCATAATTAATACAAACACTAGGTTTTGGTGGGAGATTATTGAACTCTAATACTACCTGAGAGGTTTCCGTCCATCCAATATGGGACTCCATGAAAGCTTTTCTCTGTAGAGTATTTTATTTATTCATTTTGTATTTTATCACTTAAAGCATTCACCTAACTGGACAGCAGCAGAGCTCTATAGAGAACTTGGGTAGCTAGGATTTGAGCTGGCATCTTTTAACAGTAGCACAGTTTTGTGAGTTGTAATTGGTTATTGTAATTTGTTATTTATAACACGCTTAATACCCAGAAGGTTTCTAAGCGTGGACCCGGTGATCGAACCTGTGTTGCTGCGTGTCGTTTTGCTTCCAAGGCGAGCACGTTGCCACTGAGCTATCCTCTCGAGAGTTGGGATCTGTGAAACAGTATGTGCATCCTTTTCAATTAGTCCTTGGTCAGAGTGAATATCTAGGTCTGGACAACTAATTTTAAAAGCTTTAAAGAGCAGGAGGCTGCCTTGTTAGTCGATATTCCCAATCTGGAACACAAAAATACATGTGATGGAATCAGCAAAACTCTACAACAACAAAATAAGATTAGAGAAGAATGTAATGAAATCACTACTAAGAAATGTGAAAATATCTTGCTAAGGAAAATAAACTTCTGTTTGAGGTGGTGATAGAACCGCAAGAAAGATGGCATTCCAACTGAAGGAATATTGAAAGGCCAATATAATTAAGAAGATTAAGAAACCAAATGGGCCCATGGAAACAGAAGACACAGAAATAAATGAACAATTTGTCAATTTTATAAAGACCTATATGAACAGCAAAACCATAGTAGTGACGCAGCACAGCAATATTTTCCTGGATACGTCAAACAGTGGAAAATATCACAAGCTAACTCAGAAATTTAAAATGCAGAAATTACAGTGGGGAAGCATTAGCAGCCATCCCATCCTTAGACAAAGAGACCCCTGAGTCTTCAAATGATTGTTTAAGGTTGACTTTTGGATATATTTTATATATTGCATGTAGAATATTAATTGTCTGCATTGTATATTTGCATATACGTTTTAATTTTCTGTGTCATATTCATATATAATAAATGCCCTGCTATGCAAAAAGAAAGAAAATGGCATTGACATATGGATGTTGTTGGTTTCTTTTACTTAGAAGAAGGAGTCCTGTAGTATAAATTGGCATACCAGGACTGTCTCACAATAGCATACCTGGAGTTAGCAACAATTAAACTGTGCAACATCCTGTTTTCCTGTTAGGACACTCTGTTGTGTATTGTGATTAGAAAAAATGAAAGCAGGAGGACCAAACGTACTCCCTATAAACCATTATGAATGACTATAGGTAGAAGGGGCCACCAATCTCACAAGAGTAATCATAGACACGCTCTTCAGGGAGGAACTCTCCAGTCATTCTATCACGCAAACATAGGGCCTCATTACACGGTAGGCGGTAAGGGTTTACCGGTACCGGTATTTTACCGGTACCGGTAAATCCTTACCGCCTTACTACGAGGTCCCTTTGCGGGTTGGGGATTTTAACGCCTGCTTTTTGCAGGCGTTAAAAACCAACCCGCAAAGGGACCCAGGGAGCTAATTACGGTACCGCAATTTGCGGTGCCGTAATTAGCGCCTTACCCATTCCCATTATGCCCTATGGGGCAAAAATGGGAATGGGGAAGGGCAATGGTGGAAGGGGTAATTACCGCCCCTCCAACCTTGGAATGGGGCGGTAATTCCCCTTTCCACCAAGGCGGTGCCGGTATTTTACCAGCATGAACCATGGCGCTAATTGCGCCATGGTTCACCGCCTACCGTGTAATGAGGCCCATAGTCCTATTCCTAAAACAAGGAAAGGATCTGTCGATGTGTGCCTCATACAAACTGATTTATTTTCTCAATAGTGATGCAAACATCCTCGCTAAAAGCCTCTCTATGAGACTGCAAAAGGTACTTTCCAAGATTATGCATGAAGACCAAACATGTTGTATACATGGGAGGCACTCAACTGATAATTTGAAGAGGATATTAAATATATTTTAGAGACACCAGGAATAGACAATGCAATCCTAGCTATTGATGGCGAAAAAGCATTTGCTAGGGGAAATTGGGACTTCTTTGTTGAGAAAATGCCACATATTCGCCTTGAAACACTTGTGTATAGGCACCTTATAAATGCCATATTATATAATTTCATATCATATGGGCATAAAATGTAATTCCGTATCACTGGTCCAATCACTATAAAAATCACCTCAAGCAACAATTACCATAAATAGCATCACCTCTTAACCATTCAGACTCCACTCCAGCACTATACAGGGCTACCCACTCTCCCTGCTACTATGTGAGATTGCAATAGAACCCTTATTCGAACAAGTGAGACCATTTAGATTTTACACAGTGGCCTCCACAGAACATAGAATATGAATGTATGTGGATGACATGCAACTATTCATGTCATGCCCTGAACGAACATTGTACACACTATGGGATATCATCAGGCATTGTGGACTGGTGGCAAGGTATCAAGTAAATAATGTTAAATGGGCGATGGGGAAGAATGCCACATTGGTATAGTCTGTTCAAATACCTGGGGCTATTAATTCCTGTGGACCTGACCACCCTATTTAACCTTAACTTCATCCCAATTATTTGTCAAATAAACGGAGATCTTTTAAAATGGGGCATCCGATCTTTCCCTAAAGGTGTAACGGAGGCACCAATATGAAGTGGAGGTACCAACCACTGAATGCAGTAGGAGGCAGTCCCCCCCCACTTACAGCTAAGCTTATAAAATTCATGTGGGGTGATTTAGTATAGTAAATGTGTGAAAATAGAACTCATAGGGTTGAAAGACATTAGTACTTTAATGGTGTTAAGTTTATAAAGTCAAAAATACTCTTTATCATGGTTTAGCAAGTATGCAGAGTACAGAATGCATATTATAAAAACTGAGTAGGAAAATGACTAAGGTCCTCATTACGCGGTAGGCGGTAGCCATGGTGCTATTAGCGCCATGGCTACCCCCTTACCGCATTCCGGGTCTGAGTTCCCAAAATAGGGACTTACCGGGTCATTCCAACCTTGGAGGATCCGGTAAGTCCCCATTCCGGGAACCATTCCCCATTCCCATTCGAGCCCCCATAGGGATCAATGGGAATTGAGATGGAGCTAATGACGGTACCGCAATTTGCGGTACCGTTATTAGCTCTGAAGTCCCTTAACAGGTCCCTTCCATAATGCCTGGTAAAACCAGGCGTTAAGGAAGGGACCCGCCAAGGGACCTCGGAATAGGGTGGTAAGGGATTACCGGCACCGGTGCCCTTACCGGTGCTGGTAATCCCTTACCGCCTACCGCGTAATGAGGCCCTAAGTGTTTAATTATAGCAAGACAGAAAAGGGACTCTAACATTTGTGTAACTGACAAATACCTTTAATTCGAACAATGCCTTTAATGAGTAAACAGAATGCATTAAATGAAGAAGCTCTCTGCAGACAGTGGTGGCATGAGTCAGCCCCGGAGCAGGAATGTTTCAAGGCCACAGTGCCCTGCAGAAACCAGATAAGCAATCTGATACCAGACAGACAACGAGGCCATGTCTGAGTTTCTAGCCAAGGAACGCAGCTGCATGACCAAATAAGGCTTGCTAAGCCAGGAAAATCCAGTAACTAGTGCCAAATGTGTCTTAATTTGAAGGTTTAAGCAGAAATGACTACTTGCCAGGTGCAAGAGTAAAGTCAGTGGAGAGCTTTGCCTGGGCACTATTAGAAAAGGGGTGGGGGTTTGACTCCCTTTCTCAGAAAGATATAAAAAGAAGTTTTGTTTTCAGCACAAGGCCAGAGTTTGTGTACTTGACAACAATGCTATTTGTGTCAGTCTGGCATGAATAAAACCTGATGAACCTGACTCTGTCTCCTGTATGCTGTCTGAGTACTTTTTCTGAGATGCAGAGAGCCCCAGGGAGTCCAGGAGAGCCTGTGAGAGAAGGAGAGGTGCTGAAGAGCAAGATTGGGGTCCTAGCATTTCAAGAACAAAGGGTAGAATTAATGCAATCAAACAGAAATTGATGCCTAAATTGGTCTAACAATCACAAAGGATACGCTTGGGAATCCTGCCCACATTTCTTTGAGAAATGTAAGAGTGTTTTATGTAATTTATCTGGAGAAAAAGGAAACCCAGACTGAAAGCTATAACCTTGAAAGCAATAAAAAATGTCGAGATTGGAATTCATACGATAGGGCAGCACAACTGGGCACATTGACAAGTTTGGTCAATACCCTAGACAACACAGTTTGGAAAGAAAAAGGATGTTAATGAAGTACATCTATTGGGTTTCCCCCCAAATCTTATACATGAAATAAGATAAAGAGGAATTTAGAATCACACCACACTGTAGGGTACTTTCTCAGGGTATGGAGAGAAGCATTACAAGGCATACGGGGTTCCCTTCAACCAACCATTGCTGGACCTATCACTGAGTAATTGTCTTCAAGGTTTAAACACAATTTAAAAAAAGCTGAATAACAATCCCAGTAAATATACACAATGTATCATTTAAAGATATATACCAAAGGTCAAAAGGTAATGGATTTTGACACACTCTATGCAAACGGAATTTTAAGAGAACCAGATTGACTGTTTTATCTTGGAATGTGAAAGGCGATGCAGGATAAAATGTAACTGTCCATGATAGATCAGGAAATAATGTGCTTGGAAGAGAGAGTTAAAGATCCAGATATGGGATTGCCATGGTTTAAACCGATTTATTTGCTATTAATACTGGATAACACTGCATGGACCAGCGCTCTAGTAAATACATGATCTCACAACCTTTTTACCCACTTGAAAACTACAGATTTCTTTGCACTCTGGGACATGATTCCATATCTCTTCCACTTCGATAAATATAATACAAACTATTGCATAGAATATACTTCACCCCACAAAAATAAAAAAAATGGGCATGAAAGAATCACCATTATGCTGGCAATGAGCAAAGACTATGGGCTTGATGGGTCACATGTGCTCGCACTACCCTAAGATTGAAATGTTGAGGTCCAAAGTACGAAATGTATACAGATCGCTATGCCAAAGCGATCCTCCAAACTTGCACACTTTCTGGCTCTTCGGTGATGGCATCCCATTAATGATGCCTCATCTATGGGAAAGAGAGGGGTACACAGATTTTTGATCTTGCCTATCCAAGTAATCGTGTCAACCTGGAATACTGAGAGGAGACCCTCCATCAGGAATGGAATAGTCATCTGAATGGGATAGCCATAGCTGAAAAAGCTAGGGATATAAAAAAAAGTCTGCTACCAGATAAGACTGAACAAATAAAAAAATATATGATAAACTGCTGTAAGGACACATTGGCAGGTAAAACTCTATATAAAGCAGGGTGAGCAGGGTGTGGATATGTTACTCCCCCCCTCCCCCTGACATTTTGGAACATCACCAATACTAAGATGAATACACTTAAGAAACAAAAGTAGTGCAATCCCGGATACCATGCACTATTTGATTTATAACGATGGGCATCCACTACAATGGTTTCGTTCAAAACCCAATGTGGTTTTATTAGTGCATGGAAGACATGAAGTCTTAAGGGTCAGCTGATACGTGTTTTGACCTCAGGGTCCTTTTCAAGGCTGTCATTGAACATACATTTACGGTAATACAATTTGTGACAAGTGAAATAGTTTTGACATATGTGGGTTAAGAGACACATGAGTTTTGGGAAAAACCGAATTAGTGGGTCATCAAAACAATTAGATGTATGTGAATCATGCAGATGATATATCACATATTGCAATTACAGATCCGTCATGAGTATAATTATTTAGGTTTTCACGTTAAAAGATTCCAATTTTCAGAGGTGGTCGAAAGAGAGAGAGGGGAGAGAGAGAGAGAGAGTTAAATGGATGGTTAGTGTCTTGGGGTAAAGATAATCATAACACCTGCATGAAGGGCTAATATTCACGTTGCGCTTATGAGCTGTTCTTACCTAGGCAATTGTTATGTCAGGCCCACTGTCAATTCTGTGCTCCACCCACCACTATCTTGAAAGACGAGACTTGGTGTATAAACATCCAGTATGCCACACGGTCAAACATAGAGAAGAAAAAAGCACTCGACACCACACCCAACACCTTCCCTACCACCACTAAACCACAGATAACACCGTTTCATTTTAAATAAATTTCAGAAACAGAAATGGACAACATCCACAGAAACCTCAAACCCTCCATATGCAAAAGAGACATCTGCCCAGCCAGTACCACCAAAGACTGCTCATAAGCATTAGACCCATTAATTACTAAATTTATAAATGCCTCTTCGACACGAATACAGTCCCAGATAGTCTAAAAGAATCATGGGTCCTGGCCCTACTAAAAGAAAACATGCTCGATCCATCAACACCTAATAATATTTGCCTGCTTTTGACTTTGACACCGCCAATTTCTCCCATGAAGCCAAGACTTGGATAGCCTCCTTGCTAGAAGGAAGATCCATGAGAGTTTTCTCTGACATGGTCAGCGCCCCTCCCATCCCGATTCCTTGCTGTGTCCCACAAGGCTCATGATCTCCACCTGCCCCTATAATATTTTAACCAAACCCCTCTTCTATCTCCTGGACTCCATTGGCATATCCTACATGAACAATGCAGACAACACTCAAATCCTCCTCCCCCTGTGAGTCATCCACAGAGATCCTGTTGATAGGATTCCCAGTTATGCTGAAGAAGCTCAACTCTAAATTTACCCCATTCAGAATAGCTGGAATACAGATCCCTGTTTCAGCTATAGTGAAAACATTGGGCTTCCATCTGGATGGCTCCATGTCACTCACCAGACAAGTGAATGCAATCGCCTCCTCAGCTGCATACACAGCTGAACTCATCATTTCAGCCATACAATTCCTTACAACCACCAGCTGCCTAACCATTACCCGGGTGTAAAGACCGGAGGGGGGTCTGTACTTCCGCTCTCTATTTGGTAGAGGAGAGATACAGAGACCCCTGCCAAGATTCTCTAATATTGGTAGTTGTGGTCGAGCAATCAAGGCCTAGCTTCTCAAGAGGTGATGCGAGCTGGTTCTTAAGTACAGTGTAGTCCCCGAGCACCCACGAAGGAATGTGCACACACTGTATCGGTTAAAACACAGTTTATATATAATTAATATTCAAGGTCATATACACGATCACGATAACTCACTTTGTACTCCGAAAATCAACAATGGTAAATATGTACAATTCTAAAGTGGTACCACTAACGTTATTAGATCTCATTAAAGTGCATATGGTCAGAATGACAAACAGATACAAATAAAGAGGAAACCAGCAGTAGAGAGAGGAAGGAAAGCAAGATGGTTGAGCAATTGGTGGAATACTGGTCCCGCTACCTAGACACAGTTCTGTGTGCAGCTCCCCCCACCTGGGCAACCTGTAGAAGAAAGATACAAGCCCAGTCCATATATTGTTCACACTAGACTTTCCAATAGTTCTGCAACCCCAAAGTACCTGGCGTTGTAGCGTTCCTTGTCGTGGAAATCGACAACCCTTCTTGAGTGCCCTCCGTTTAAGGCAGGAGTCACGGGTCGTTGAATGTCCGACGGAGAACAGGTCGAGCTACAACGGTGAAGTGGCCGCGTCGTTCCTAGCGGTGCTCGTTGACGGGGAAGTGTAAACGTCCTGCAATGAAGAGGCGTGCGGGGCACCTCGATGACAATAGTTCTGGACCGCAAAGAGTTGAAGAACTGTGGCCCAGCAAGGGCGTCGAGTCATTGCCGTCTCTGTGGTCTTTGGGTGGCGGGAAATCCACCGGTGGATGCTCCTCGGTGCGCCAATGGTCAGGCCTTCTCTGGCAGGATACAGCAGCGACGATGCGGACGAGAGCATCCATGGATCAATGAAGTTCTTAGGCAACGGAAGCATGGCGGCTCCAATCGGCGACGGCGGTCGGCGACAGTGGTGGACAACAGTCTGGGCGCTTTTCCTTGGAGTTCTGCAGCAATCCCTGTATCGGGTCGGCAGCCTGTCGAAGGTCTGTCTACCACGGAGCTTAGGCAAACATCGGCTGTGCATGATGGTCCCTCGTAGCTCGGGAAGAGGGCGCCTTACCAGGTCCTCTCTGGGTCAGTTCTTGAGGCACGGCAGCTTTCAGATTGCGAAGGAGAGCAACAGCAATTCTTCTCGTTGTAAGCGGATTCAATTCAACACTACAGCTAAGTCAATGCCTAGTCTGGGATGCTGAGGGAAACCCTTATTGATATATTTTTTTCTCCAGTTCGTTTACTCTCGATGACAACCCTTATATAACACCCCTCTCTTAGAATCCCCCTGACCCCACTGAGCCAAGAAGTAGGTTTGTTTTGCAAATTAAAAAGTTTATTTGAAAATGAAACAATATATATATATATATATATACATACATATATATATATATATATATATATATATATATATATATATATATATATATATATATATATATCACACTTTTATAATAAATTAATGTTTGATAGCACACTTGTGAAGATGATAGTGATCAACAATGGATAATGTTACAGTGGTACACTCTTTTTGATGGCTTAGAAGTGATATAGAGAGGATAAAGTAGCTGAGAATGCTTTTATGGCTTCAAGGACAATGCAACGATGAATGAAAATGCAGTACAGAAAATAAACTTGATATGACTTTAACAATAGACAATGTAATCACTTTTCTTTGACAATTCAACCCCCCCTCTATGCAAGTTAAAGAGATGGGAGGAAAGCACACAGTTCTCAGGAATGCAATCAAATATAATTCAGTTCCCCTCTAGCAAGCTTAGAGGAAAACAGGTAGGAGTTTTAAACACAGGCAAGCTACTTTGATGTGGTTGCAATTAAGTGAAGAATATGCTAAAAAGGCTTTTAATTCCCTATAGGGGGTTCAGCAGGGGAGTTGCTAGGTCTGGAAAAGACCCGGGGCTAAGCTGATGTCAGAACTGTTGGGACTGGGGGCTAGCTAGTCTTTTGGCTGTAGCTCCTGAGATTCTATCCGGGGCTACAACCAAAAGATCAGGGGCTATAGCCCCTTTAGCCCCCCTTTAGCAACGCCCCTGGGGTTCAGGGTAGTTGATAGATACTTTGAATCAGTTCAGGATCACTTTAGCAATGCTCTATCAATGATTGTCAGGTTGCACAAGAATTTCAGCAAGGAAAGCAAGGACAAATATTTTTACAGGTGGCGGAAATTAAGCAAAATGTCAAATCGCGACAAATTTAGTCGCGTGAGTCGAGCGCAATTACGGAGGCACTATAAGGAGTAGGAAGTCAGTTCGTTGGAAAGCTTAGAATCTTAGCTTTAAGATGACAGTTAAAACTCGCTCCTAGCACACATGGTTCCGGAGATATGCCGATTTAGTAAAGGTAGTTTTTCGGATTTTAAATTTTAAAGCTCAGAATGACAGATGACAGTTTTCAGTTTTAAACATGACAGAATGACACGATTTTAGGAGGCAGTTCTAATAGGCTAAAATAGTTTGGATTAGATTATTTTAAACTAAGAGATTGGTTTTGGCACAGTGCTAGCTGGGTACGCACACTATAAACTTAGACAGGAATGCGGCTTCGTCACCGATTGGGTCAGGATTGGCTGGACTTCTGCTAGCGGTTCTTCACAGCAGTCTGGTCTCTGGTTCTGCTCTCAACACTGCACAGTTCTGGTCTCTCTGGATCACTGGTCTCTCTGGATCTCTGGTCTCTGGAGATTGATGGATTTGAAGTCTGGAGTCTCCCGGCAAAGCGTCCCGCAAGAAAGTGGACCGTGAATCTACCTGGGTTTCAATGTTCCTTTTATGTGTTTTGAAAATGGGTGTGTGCCTGGGCCTAGCTAAGCCTGCACCTCTCAGTTATCATTGGCCAAGCTTTCCTCTCTCCCTTGATTGGGGGAAAGAAATGGAGTGTCAGAGTGATGCTGTAGGTTTTATGGTCAGAGGAACCTCCCCTTGTCAAATTGCACACAAATCTATTTCTGATCCAAATATCTATTTATCTATGTACCATTTTTCTAATATTATAGGTCCACTTAACATATTTTCTGTAGCACCAAACCATCCGATCCCTGTCTTTGTACGATGTCGTGTCCACTTATGACAGAATTCTCCCCTTTTCATCCAGATAACGACCTCTAAACCTTTCCAGATTTTACACAAATGTGCACCAGGGATATGGGTTTCAGATGATAAAGTGTCAGATTTTTAACATGCATACATTTGGAGTAACAACCTTGTTTTCCGCTACTATCTGCAAGAACATCCCACAGGGTCCTAACACCTCTTAAAATGTGCACAGAAAAATCACAAGAATGATGATGTTATTTATATAATTTTTACAAGTCCGCACTATGAATTATCCATCTTTTTAAAATCATGCTCTGGCCCCAAAGGGGTGTGGTTTTCCAAAGCACATGGTGGGATTTCCGGTTTATCCACTTCCCCCAAGCTCAGCTTGCTCTCACAGGCACTGCCCCTCCCAGTTTCTCCCAAGAGGAAGCCATTTTACGACCCCCCAATATAACATTTGCCTGAGCCAGGGACAGTGCTTTGTTTAGTTTCCTGTAGTCCCCAGGTGCCCCTCCCCTAATCCAATCAGAGAGGTGTCATCTCCTTTTGGCAGGGGCAGCAGAATGCAGCCAGGCCTGGGAAGAGTTGTTGAGCCAGTTCAACTCCTGTCGGGGGTAGTTGTCAGGCAGAATTCAGCTAAATGTCACTTTAATTCCCAGTTTTCTACATTCAAATCACACTGACAATTTTTACACATGCAGCTAGAACGCTGATTCTAAGTTAAAAACTATGACATTTCAACAGTTGCAAACTATGTTACACTCAAAAGTAGGTCACTAATTTATTTTAAACATTTCGATTTTAGGGGGTTTCTGTCCATTTAACTTAAGCTGCTGACATCCACAGCTCAGCCAGTTTTGTTATAAACATTGTTTTGGGCTCTTCATCTTTCCAGATTTAGTATGCACGCAAGAATACATTCTGCCAAATGTCTGCTGGTGTTCATTGAGATTTTTGAATATCTTGTGATGTTTAAAATAGCCATTTTGAGCTTGCATTCAGGGAAACAAAGGTGATTTTAAAGCGCTTTTAAGCTAACAGGCACTGCTGTTTTTCCTTTGGCACACATTCCACTCATGGCACCCCTGGCCCATCATGCTTGCACTGGTGGGTGGCAGGTCAGGGGACCACTTTGTTGTGCGCAAAACTGCGTGGTTCTCCAGGATTCTCCAGGATGCAAATGTGGGCTTTTCTGCCCTCTTGGATTTCCTAAGCCCACAGCACCAAATGTTGCAGCATAATAGTCCAAACGTGGGTCAGGACACCCAACAAAGTCCAGCAGGGCTCAAGGTGAAGCTTCAGTTACTCCAGTTACTCGTCGTAGTGGACTTCAGCTTCCAAACATGATTCCTAGCAGTGAGAGGTCCCCAGATATACTGTTGATCTCCCATTCATTCCGCTAGGTCACATCAAGCATCCAATCACGACTACGGGCATTCATGAAGGCAGGCAGCCAATCAGGCACACAAGGTATTCAGGCCATCCACTTCTCTCCAGACACTCACAACAAGTTATGTGTATTGGGACAAGTACCAAGCCATTCAACACTCCAAGCTGCATTTATACTGGTTTCAGGCATGGCTGTCTCAACCATTGTGTCAAACACCAGATACTAGACAGCCACAACATAGAATGCATATTCGTCACACACTCCATTCACCCAGGTCCCACCCACAGGCGTACCCACAACATATGTTTGTTGAGAAGGCTCCAGCCAGTCTGATCAGCACTTCCCCACACTACCATATACAGAACTTCCACCCAACAGCCAGTCAGGGGGAAGGGACAGAGGCAGGGCTTTCCGGGACTTCGGGAAGATCAAGGTAACAGGTGATGGAAGGCAAGAGGCCATGGGGGCCATTTTGTCTCCATCAGGAATCTACCGACTCCAATGACAGGGCCTGGGCATCCCAAAATGGAGGACGCTCAAGGCACCAGTCATTTCAGCACGGAGCTGCCACCAGCCCGTACCCTGCTCTGTGGGTCACACACAATTGCCCAAAAACATACACTAGGGGCACAGGGTTGTTCGCCTACCCATGGGTGCCATAAGGGTATCCCACGGGTCTGTTCACCAAACCAAAAGAGAGAGAGCTGCACCACCAGTAGTCTCACATGAACTCCTGCGCGGAAAACACGACAGAACACACAATAAAAACAGTTAAGGACAAGGATACTGAGGCCCTGTCCCTCCGATGCATTTCCAGCATCACAGTCGCCCCTCCCCAGACTGAGGTTAGGGTGCCTAAACTCCCACGAGATAGACACCCTTATCCAGACGGTCAACATTCCTTCTGGAAAGGCCATCTGCATTATCGTGACTCTTCCCTGTTCTGTGCTCAATGGTAAACTCTAGCCCTTACAGTGGACCACCTGAACAGTTTTGGGTTTTCACCTTTCATCTGCATAAGCCATTTAAGGGGCTTATGATTGGTTTGGACCTTGAAGGTAGACCTGGTAAGGTAGGGCCTAAAACTCTTAAGGCTCCAAACGATACTAAAACACTCCTTTTCAACAATAGCCCACCTAAGTTCCCTTACCTTAAGTTGTCTACTGATGAATATGATGGGGTGTTCCCTTCTTTTGCCATCTAACTGGGACAAGACAGCTCAAATTCCGGTGTTGCAGGCATCAGTTTGAACGATAAAGAGCTTGCTGTAATCAGGCGCACACAACACGGGTGCCCTACACAAACTTCCTTTCAAGCCATCAAAGGCCCTCTGACAGTCTTCCGTCCAATTAACTTTCCTCAGTTGTTTGGGCGAAGTCAGAGCTGTCAGGGGTGCAGCTATGGTTCCGTAGTCTGCCATGAAATTGCGATAATAACCAGTGAGGCCCAAAAAGGCTCTCACCTGGGTTTGAGTAGTGGAAGTCTCCCAGTCTTGTACGTCCTGTACTTTACTGGGGAGAGGTTGGATTTGACACCCTCCTACCTCATGACCAAGATACATGACTTTCCCCTGAGCTATCTGGCACGCCTGCAACACTTTACCTAGATGCGTCAAATGCTCGTCCCAAGTGGAACTGTAGACGGCAATGTTGCCTAGGTAAGCCACACAAAAGGCTTCCAGCCCACTGAGCGCATGGTTGACTAATCTCTGGAAAGTGGCAGGGGCGTTCTTCAACCCGAAAGACATGACTCTTAACTGGTAGAGTCCCTCTGGTGTTGAGAACGCCGTCTTTTCCTTTGCATGGTCCATCAGAGCTATCTGCCAATAGCCTGAGGTAAGGTCGAAGGTGCTCACAAATTTGTCAGCACCTCTCGTGTCCACGAGCTCATCAGCCCGGGGCAATGGGTGCGCATCAGTTTTGGTGACGGCATTGACTCCTCGGTAGTCCACATAGAACCGCCAATCCCTGGTACCTGCCTGGGAACTTGCCTTGGGGACAAGGACCACGGGACTGGACCAGGGAATGGTGGATGGTTCAATAACACCCAGGTCCAACATCTTGGCAAACTCAGCCTGGATGTGGTTCTTGAAGGTATCTGACATACGGTAGCACCTGCTTTTGACAGGCACACTGTCACCAGTGTCAATCTCGTGCCTTCACCACGGTGTAAGGCAGTGGTATTCAAACTGTGGGTCGCGACCCCCTAGGGGTCCGCGGGTGCATCCCAGGGGGGCCCTGAGAGCTCAGCATGAAAAAAGATTTTTTTTTTTTTTTAGATTGGAAGAAATGGGCAGGGGTGGCCCACATGGGCGGGCTGAAGCATGAAACTGTCTCAGGCAACAATGAAAAAGTGGCCCACAGTTGTAAATGGATATTCATTCCTTTAGTCACAGACTGGGCCTCATTACTACTATGGCGGACCAGTAACAACGGTGCTGGTAAGCTACCGGCACCGTTGCTACCGTTCCGCCATAGTAAGAGTTGTGCTCGTGGGTGCTTGACAGCCCCCGCCAGGTCTGACCTCAGCTCGTCGGATGCACCAGCACCGTTATTAACGGTGCCGGTGCATCCGAGCTCCCCCTTCCCATTTGAGCCATATGGGGCTCAAATGGGAATGGGGATCTACCGGCACCTTCGAAAGGGCAATTATCATGTCCGCCTAACTCGGCATGACCTAGCAATTGCCCATTCGCGGGTGCCAGACCCGGAAGCAACTCCAGTGGCAGCCGTGCCGGTTTTACCGGCACAGCTACCGCCAGAGTAGTTATGAAGCCCACTGTTTCAATAGTACCCAAAGGGGTGCTTTGTGGTGAAATGTAAGTAAATTGTGATATATTCAGCAACAATGGTCAACATTACTAACTGCATAGTGGCCCCTCACCCATTATGGAGGAGCTAAGGAGCCAGCCCAGTGAAACAGTGAGCACTCCCTCAGCTGCTTTATCCAGCTAATGGAGTGCTCCTGGGCTGGCTGAACTGTCAAAGGGAAACACTGTTTCCCTTTGGCAGTTCAGTTTAGTTCCCCAGCCGCACATGCTCACTGAGCCATGCAAGTGCTGGGGCGTTTTGCTTCGCCAGCATTGCATAGCTCATTGGAAATGCTGGCTGGGGTACTGCATGTCTGTATGTCCGAGGGGGAGCTCCTGCGCCTCCTCGCACATACGGACAGAGCAGCTGGAGCAGCACCCACACACAGGCCAATGCAGAAGGTACGTTTATGTTCATTGTTTTTATTTAAACATGTGTATGGATGCGTTATGAGTGAGTGTATGGTGATGGATGCTCATGTGAATGATAGAGTGATTGCTGTATGAATGTGCAGCGCCTTGCATATACACATAATCATGTTCATTGTGTTAGGACCAGTGGGGCCCAGGGGACAGGGATGGTATCTTTTTACCGGACATCTATCATTCAAAACCCTCTGCCTTGTCCACAAGGCTTTCTGGGGCCTCGGTCCAAAATACCTTCAGGTATTCCTCCGCAAATACCTCCCCTCTCGAGCTCTTCACTCCTCTACCTCCAACTCCCTCAGGGTCAGTCGTTTATCAAAGAAACGAGCTGGGGGTAGATCTCCGTCTTCGGCTGGGGCCTCCCTCTGGAATAGCGCCCTGCCACTCTAAAACTTGAGGAGAACCATCTTTCTTCCTGCACTTATCAGACCTACCCTGTCTGCTGCCTTAAACGTAGCACTTGCAAATTGCTGGCTGCACTACCACTGTTTGTTGCCTTTATTATTTATTTATTGTTATTTATCTGTTTCTCCTCTGCTTCGCACTTTCCACTTCTCCCCCCTTCCATGCACTTTTCCCCTCACACTTGCGCGTTCTCAATGTCACTGGGCCTAGTAAGATCGCTGTTTTATTCTCCTCTGTTCCCCTCCCTTGCCTTGTCACGCTCTGAAACACTTGTGTACGAGCGCGATAGAAATAAAATATCAATGCCTGCCCACTGGACTCCCAGCAACAATTGCAAACTGTTTGGCTATTTACCCATTTTTTGTTAAAAGTATGCTCTACAATGCAACATTTTAACCTATTATTTAAAAAAAAATTCACAGGGGGAAACCCCCCCGAACCTCCCCTTAATGCCCCTCCACTTAAAAAAGATTCACCAGCCGCCACTGGCCCTCAGACTGTGTTGGGAACGGGATGGGGGAACCGAGGGACTATGGTGGGAGCACAATGGGCGGGAACCATGGGATAGTGATGGGAGCAGAGTGGGGAGAGCCCTGGGTCTGTGATGGGGTGGGGAGAGACCAGCGACTGGGTAGGAGTGGGATGAGGGAGCCCAGCGACTTTGATGGGAGCAGGTGACGGCGCGCAATATATACTGTCCATTTGGCATTTCTGGGGGGTCCCGACCTGCCCAAATTTTGCTCAGGGGGGCCCTGGCCAAAAAAGTTTGAAGACCACTGGTGTAAGGCCTGGTGTCAGGGAAAACAGAGAGGCGTACTGCCGGAGCAAAGCCCTGCAGGCCCTCTGCTGCTCTGCTGTCAGATCGGGAGAGAAATGTACTCCCTCCACAGAGCCATCCTGAGGGTTGCTATGCAGCAAATCAGGAAGGGGCTCACTCTCATCCTCTTCTTGTCCTGAAGCAATGCCAGTGGTTAAGATTCAGTCTAAACCTTCCAGCCATCACCTCTTTGTTTTTGCTTTGTCACCCCGAGTTGGACGGGTATGCCCAGACGTGGGTCCCGTGCCTGCTGGGCCTAGAGACCCAAGCTACTCCTCACTGATGAGCCCCAACAAGGGCGAAACATGTTTGGGGATGCTTGTGGTCTCATGCAGAAGGGATGTGACCTATCAGTTCGGGCTGGACTGCCCCTTTTGTGGTGGGGCCAAGCCTGATTTGCATATGGTCTTTCCCCTTCTGTAATGGCTTTGCAGGCGAAGAACGATGGTCTGGAGGGTTGCCCCAAGCAATGCAAGTGGTTAAGATTCAGTCTAAACCTTCCAGCCATCACCTCTTTGTTTTTGCTGAAGCTAGCAAGAGACATGAGACCTCGGCTCGCCTGTGGAAAGGCTTGAACCTGTTGACATGGAATACCTGAGGGGTGACCCCCGAGGCTCCCATGTCAACCAGATAATTGACCTCGCCCATCTTGGAGATTATCCTGAAGGGTCCAGTACATTTATCGGCCTAAGTTCGAGGCTTGGTAGGCTCCATCACGAGGACCTCCTGTCCCGGAGCACAATCCACTTGCAATGCTTTAAGGTCATGCCAGTACTTATTCAATTCCTGGCTGGCCTTAAGATTCGCTGTTGCCTGACCCATCATCTGTGTCATCCTCCGTCTGAGGCCTAACACATAGTCCCCCACTTGCTTGGCGGGACCTGGAGGGGTGGCCCCCAACCTTCTCGGATCAAGCAAAGGGACCCCTTCACGGGATGTCCATAGAGTAACTCAAAGGGGCTGAAACCAACACCCTCTTGAGGTACCTCTCTGTAGGCAAACAGCAGGCATGGCAGGAGAAGATCCCACTTCTTCCTGAGGGGCTCTTCCAAAGCGCCCAACATGCCTTTGCGAGTTTTGTTAAATCTCTCAACCAAACCATTGGTCTGAGGGTGGTAGGAGGTGGAGAACTAAGTAACTCGACATGAAGTTGGATCCTCTATCGGAGACAACCTCCTTAGGGAATCCAACATGGGTGAAAATGCCCAGGAGAGCCCTGGCAACCACCTTGGCCGTAACCATCCAAAGGGTCATAGCCTCTGGGTACCTGGTGGCATGATCTACCAAGACCAGGATGAACCGAAGTCCACCCGACGTGTGAGGTCAAGGGAACCGATGATGTCGATGCCCACCCTCTCAAATGGTGTGCCAACCACTGGCAATGGTTGCAGTGGGGCAATGACTCTGCCTCCAGTCTTACCAGACAACTGTCAAGTGGGGCAGGTCCTGCAGTGGGACTCCACTTCTACTCCAATCCGGGGCCAGTAGAAATGGGCCGAGAGCCACTGCTTAGTCTTCTTGGTACCAAGATGACCAGCCAAGGTCACCTCATGCGCCAACTGCAGCAGGAAGGGCCTGTAAACCTGGGGTACCACCAACCTCTTGAGGGCACCAGGTTCAGGCTTGGTGGGCTCACTAACAAGGAGCTCAACCTCCCAATAAATCCGAAACATCCTCGGCACTTCTCCTTGTGCCTGGGACAGGGCCTGTGTCCTCAGACCCTCGAGAGAGTAGAACTCTCTCTGTCCTTTACAGAAGTCTACCTGGGAGGGTCCCCCTTCAGCTAACAAGCAGTGAAGGTCGGGATGATCCTCCAGGTTAAGAGCCTCTTCTGGCTCTTCTCCCACAGGAGTTGAGACGGGATTCACCACTGGACCCAGCCCGTCCGGAGCATGGATCCCAATGGGTGCTGTTGGAACAGCGGGAAGAGCAGGGGCTCCCTCCACAGAGGCGGCCTTCTTACTCCTCTGTTTCTTTCGTGCCTTGGGTTTCCCCGTCGGCAAGGATACCGGGCTTGCAGCCGGACCCTGTGTGACCTGCGATCGGGTGACCGCCACAGCAGCCATGGATAGACCATCCGTGATCATCCCTAACTCGACCAAATTGTTTCCTAACAAGGTGTTCGCAGGCACACAGGCATGTTGTCCTGAACCAGGACCAAAGCTTTGCTGTCTTGTCTCCAATCGTAATGTTGATTAAGGCTACAGGCGGTACTTTGGTACTTTGGTGATACCTGGTGGTTCTCAGAGGAGCACCTACATAGTCCTCTGGCTTGAGCAGGGTCCTGTCCACCACTGTCATGCTTGCCCCAGTGTCTCTCAAACCAGTAGAAGGCTGGCCATTCAAGAGGACACTTCTCAAAAACCTACACGTGTTTTGAGGGATAGTCGCCAGTACTTCTGTGTACTGGTCCTAGGCCCCAAGGGACACTAAGGAAATCTCTACGGGAGCACCGAAGGTGATCCCAGTAGAGGAGGGGAGGACGGTGGCCTCCACCTCAGGTAAGGAGTAAGGATAGGTCAGGCTGACGGCCTGGAATCCAAGTGCCTTACCCTTGCACTTGGGATCACCCCTTCGGTGGTCCAGAGTCCCACAATCTTTTTTTTCTATTTTTATTTTTTTATTTTTTAATAGTTCATTACAAACTTTTAAAATACAGAATTTAAAATACAGAGATTCCACAATAAAAAAGACAAAGAAAGAAAGGAAAAGTAGACAAGCAAACTTGGAAAAAAAGTGAATACGCGTGGTTCTTCCGCTTAGTCAAAAAATAAAAAATCGTACTATTTCAAATGGTCCAAGAAGCTAATATAAGGATAAACAAAGATGCTAGAAGGATAGATGGAATGACACCCTTCATCCAGATTCACATGTTATTTCTCTTCGTTGTTTAAACACTTTTCCAAGTTCTCCAAGAAGAATGTTAGTGCAAAAGTTACTTGTTTGATGTCTCCTTGGTGGAGCAGACTCCACACTATTTCTGAGCTTCGGCATGTTGCCAAGACATTTACCTTTTTAAGAATGGCTTGCCTTAGTCCGTCGAATTTTGGACATATCTTGACGAGATGTTTTAGGGTTTCTTTGTCTTTTTTACAAAACCGGCATTCATCATCGATTATTACTGATGTGTTCCAGATGTTTGTTTTTTCCTTAGTGCGGTACAGATTTAGGTGAAACAACATAAAAGATCTTCTTTTATGATTGGAAGGGAAGAGTTCCAAATATTTAGGAAGTTTCAAGAATTTTCGAGCTTCTATGGGAGCGTTCTTCATGCAACGGTGTGCTCTTCTCTGTTCCGACGTTTCAGTCCAGTCTTGGTCCCATAGTTTTTTTTTTATATTGTTTGGGTTGTTAGTTAGTGTGTATAGATCCGTTGCCAGATCGCTTAGAATTTTTGCGCATGATTCTTTCCACATCGTCAGTATAGATGTTGATTGGACCGCCCCACCGGGATTTAGAATTTGGAACTGCGGGTAGCAGTCGGCTCCCATAATTTTCCGATATAAGGTTAAAGTGCTCCATTGTATTTGGGCATTTATCGAGACCAACCCAAGTTCGTACCAGAGACACGCAATCGGAGCTCCTTTTGGTAACCGTAAGATCTTGGACCAAAAATTGTTTTCACACCAAGGCCAGATGGTGTGTGAGCATCCAAGCATCGTTTCCACTCCAAATATTAACGATGGAATGACTTTCACTCGATAAAAGTCCATGACCGGTTTCAAACTGAACTTCCCATATTTGTTGTTGATCACAGCTCCTTGAGCTGTTAGCATTCTGCATTTTCGTCTGATCCTTTGCATCATTGGCTCATCGTTTATGTTTGAGCTGATTGTTACTCCCAAGTACTGCACTTGGGTCGCTTAGGCAATTAGTTTGTTTCCGATGTACCATTTCGGTTCTTTATTCCTCTTCTTTGTCCTTAGATTCTGAAAAGTTAGGATCTCCGTTTTAGATGGGTTAATTGTTAACCCATTTTTTTCCATATACAGCTCTAGGGCTATCAGCTTTCGCTGCAGACCAATTGGAGTCTGATCTAAAATGACCATGTCATCTGCATAGGCCATGTGGTGCAGCGCTCTCTCATTTATCTTCGGCGGGAAGGAGCGGACTTCCGACAGGTCTTTATCCACATCTGAGATTAAGAAATTAAACAGAGTTGCCCCCAATGGGCAGCCTTGCTTGACCCCTCAAGATGTTAAGATTGGAGAGGAGAGCAAACCCGCATGGTTCAGCCTTATGCAAATTGATGTATCTGAATGTAGATCGTGTATTGGTGTAAACAGATTTCCTGGGCAACCATGGTGCTCAAGTTTTCTCCATAGGATTTGTCGGTCTACACTGTCAAAAGCACAGGCCAAATCAACAAATGCCACATAAACCTTCTTGTTGTTTTTAATCACCTCAATTTTCAAGTTGTTAAGCATCAACAGATTCAAGGCACAGCCAACTCCTTTCACGAATCCCGTTTGCCGGATGTCGAAGTTGTTGGAATCGTGTATCCATTTGGTCAGATGGTTTAATATCTGACTTGCAAAAATTTTCCCAAGGACATCCAGGAGAGCAATTGGCCTAAAGTTTCCCGGCTGGCTTCTATCTCCTTTTTTAAATATTGGCACTATAATGCCTGGCCTCCATGATATTGGAACTCTTTGTTTTTTTGATATATTTCGAAAGAGGCTGAAGCAAAACTTTGACCAGGCCTCCGGATGTTCTTTTAAAAGATGATTTGTGAGCCCATCGGGCCCTGGGGCTCTTGAGGTACTGAGTTTGTGTATATTCTTGAGTATATCTTGTTCGGAGATTTGGAGCACCCAATCTTTTTTATCATCTGTTAGTTCATATCCAATAGCTTTTTGTTTTGCAAACAGACCTTAGAAATGTTTAATCGAACGGGCCTCTGGGACTAGACTTGAAAGGAGCGCTTTCTGTGGAGCTTCTGTTTTATTTATGACTTCCCAGTATTTTGCTAGATTTCTGTTGTTCATAAGTTTTAACACTGCCTCGGCATCTTCTTGTAGCATGTTCTGTTTGTGAAGTTTTATCCATGTTTTGTAGGTTTTTTTGATTTTATCGAATTCCAGCCACCATTCTTGGGTTCCTTTTTTTTGCAGTTGTCGTCGTGTTTTCCTCAATTCTCGCTTCTTTGCCACTATCTTTGGATCATACTTATGCTTATGGTTCAGTTTGTTCTTTAGCGGGCCACGCACCGTCTCTGAGTATTGCTCAAACATTGTCAGGTATTCTTCGTTTGTGTCCAAATCTTCTTTGTATGTATTTTCCAGGATAGAGGACATTTTGTTGATTTTTCCTTCGTTCCATAGAATCCTGTTTCGCCCTGGTTCGACCGTAATCAGGGTTTGTCAATGATCCCTCATTGTTCTTTGGATTCCATCTATAGTTGCTATCACCAGATTGTGGTCACTTTGTGACATTTCTACTATGTTTAGGCTAGAGACTTGTTCAAGGATTGAGTTTGCGACATAAAAGTAGTCCAAGATTGAGTGGTGCTTTCCATTACTCCATGTAAATTGTGGAGGTATATCCCCGTTTGTGTTTCCATTCAATAGGGCCATTCTTCTTCCGTCCATTTCTTCGACCCATGCCGTTTTTATCTTAAAGGCATCTTTGGACACAACTGGGTTAGAGGCAATTTGATTAGAACCCACTAGATGAAGAGAGGGCATGTTCAAGTCACCACATAAGATTATATGAGGTTTTCCTTCGTCACTCTGCAACGAGTCAATTAGATTGCATATTTGGTCAAGAAAGTCTGATTCGTCATTGACATCGTGTTGCCAATAGAGATTGATAATGGCGAATTGTTCTTTTTTGCCATTTTTGGCAGATCCAACCTCAATCCAAGTCACTTGAACATATGGCGAAATAATTTTAGAGGTTCTCATGGTTATCGAAGTTCCACTCTTGGTTAGTGTAATTAAGCCTGCTTTTGGTCGTCCTTTCTTTAATTTCACTGCTGGATTAAAGGCGATTTCGTAATTTGTCACAACAGGGCATTCTACAACCCATGTTTCCTGAAGAAAGATTATGTCCAACTGCCTGAGTTCATTTGGGAATGTATTAAAAAGATACGCAAATCCTCGGGTGTTCCATGACCCTATCCTTAGGGTCTGATCCGGCGGCTCCTTCCGGCATTATTTATCTGAGTTGGTATTTAGGACACTCGGTAACCACGCCCAGGAGTCTTTTTCCATTGGGACACCCACTTGCTTTGCATCTGTAGGTTCCGTATCAGTGATCGCTTCAGCTGCAAACGTAATTAGAATTACGTCACGGTCTTCTGATCTCTGGCTTTTTCCCTGACATATTTGTCTTTCATTTGCAGCGATTGCATGGTCAGAGGTTTCCAATTTCTCCTGTTGATGATGGTTATCGAGTTGTCGGGAGGTCTGAACTTGTTCCATAGATTTTTTTGTCCAGTTATTTCTGAAGTTCGCATTCAGACTGTAGGATCGCTCTCCTTCTCTCTCTTGAAATTCAGACAGATCGAAGCCTAGGCAATTCAAGTCTGAGCTATTCGACAGCAACAAATCTCTCACAATTCTTGAGTGTATATGGAGTTTTACTACATCCATTACAAATTCCACTGTCCTAATGTCTTCAGAAGCAATTGATCTCAATTGTGGTATATGATTAAACAGTTGGAAAACAGTTCTACGATTTAAAATTAACTCATCTTTTCCTTTTAGGATCTGCTCTAAAATCAAACAGTAATTTGCTGCCTTTATCGTTTTTGTTACTGGTTGTTTTATTTTTTGTGTTTTTGAGATCCATCTTTGCTTTGAGTGAGAGTTTTCATCTATTTTGCGTTCAATTTTGCTCAGCATAATACCACTTATTTGCTGGTCTTCATTTACACGGCCCAAATCGTTAGTATTTGCCAAATATAGAGCTGCCTTTTTTTTCCTTCTATTATATTTAGACGTTCACTTAGGGTGAAATAAATAGGTTCTGAAGGCAGTTCGTTACTATGATTTGGTATTGAAGTATTGAATTCTGGGAGCTGCTTAATAATTTTGCACCTTCTTCCTGTTCGCCCACAATCCCTTCCAGTAGAACGAGCACTTTCCTGAGGTTCAGCCGCCAGTTTAGGAAGCTTGACACCCATAGGTTCGGGCTGGTTCGAGCCTGGCTGTTTTTCACTAGCTTCTCCTTGGTCGTCTTCGTATGTGGAAAGGTTTATTAGTTCAGCGATATCGACATCTTCTGTGGGATCGTCTTCTGGGATCGCTGAAGGATCAGTGACGTGGGTAGCAGCTTCCCCAGACGTGCTCGGTTGAGTGGCAGATTCCAAATCAGCATTCAATTTGATTGGAAGTGCAGCTTCAGATTCTAGTCTCGTCTGTAACAAGGCATTTAAGGTCTTCACGTTCCTTAGGAATTTGCTTGAGCCCCGGGCTTGGAAGTTTTTTTCGTTTGATTATATTTTTGGATTTTCGTTGTTGTTTTTGGCAGACTTTTTTTGTATTTCCTGTCTCCATCCCATCATTTTCACCTTGGACAGGTTTTTGGAAAATTGGAAAAGTAGGTTGACTTTTCTCCATTACTTTATAAAGACAAGGTTCCAAGGGGATCTCAGTAGCAGTTGTTTTTTGAGGGGGCACGAGTGGTTGAACAACGGTAGAGTGCGAGTTTTCACAGGAAAAATCAGTCGACTCTCCAGAATCCAGTTGCGGATTTACCAGGCCGGTATCGTTAGACACGATTGTGTTATTAAAAGATTTATCCACAATTGATACTGGCATATCCATTTGGACTTCTCGGGTAATGGCATTGCAGCTTCTCTGCAGGGTATCCTCAACGTCAATGGCGTTAGAAAGTACCACATCACCTGTTGCGTCTTGTCTTAAATTTTTGACAGGTTTTGGCTCGAAATGTGCTTGTGAGCCAACTTTTTGACTTCGCTCGTCACTGTTTTGCAAAAAAGGCAAATTTTGTGTTTGGTAACTTTTCATCATTGATACTGTTTCTCTAGCTACCTCCGCGAAGAGGCGTTTATCTTCAGCGTTTGTTTTTAGCTGCTCTCTGATTAACTCCATAAATGTGCCACAGGCCTTTGTATCATTTTTCGAATTGGTTTTTAGTCCTTTAATTTCGTCTTCACAACTTTTCATCTTCGCGTTTAGTAAAGTTAACAATGCATTTTGATCTCGGCATGCATCATTCAACTGTTCGTAAAGTTTGATTAAAGGTGCAACTGTTATTGTCAGGGCCGATGTTAAGTTAGGTCGAAGTTCATTGATTACTTGTTCAATGAAATTAAAACATTGTTGCCCATTTTTGTCACCTTTATCTTGGGTACTAAATCTGTCAGTCTCAAGTTGAGACATCCGTCCATTTATTTTTTGGTTCGTATGGTTTGACGAATCGGAATCTGACGAACTTGTCTCAGAGCTAGATGGAGAACTTGGACGGAGACCTCTCTTTGTGGTTGTTTGCAGGCATTTACCTGTTTCCTGTTCCAGGTCCGAGCATAACCGTTTCTGTGATAACGGAATTGATCCGTGAAAACTATGCTCCATCCTTCTACGCTTCAGTTGCTGAAATGAGTTTATCATGGGCCTCTGACCAAGACTCAGTATAACAGGTTGTTTAGCCACTAGATTTTCAGGCGAGGTAACACATGATTGTGGCTCTAAGTTTTCCAACATAGATGAAATGTTTTGTTTTTGTCTGATTTGAGCAGCTGCCATTGATTGATTCATTACTCTTAGATCTTCAATCAGTTTGTCAGCAACACTCAGAGGATCACAACGGTTTTTTGTAGAGTCGCCAGGATTCTGAGTTTGTGCATCAGGCAGATATGGGCTAGTAATTAAGAACTTCGTAGGCAGCAAATGTCCTTCGGAGCGTTGCTGTGTTTGTACGTGTGCCTCAAAAACTTCCTCCAGAGCAAAGGTCAACACCCCCTCAGGCAGGTGATTGCTTAGTTTTTGCAATGTTTCCGGGTCCCTAGGCTTATGATAGATTACTTTATGATCGACATCGCGACCTAAGCTCTCGGTTTTATTTCTTGTCTTGTTCATAAGTATTTTTTGCGCTAAATTGAACAATGAGCTTATTTTGCCAACAGGACTATCATCGGGACTACTAACATAGATTTCTTTAAAATCCGTGTTATTTTTGCCACTTAGATTGTTAGCCGCGTCTCCAGGTTCACATGCACAAAGACATACGTCAGCATTTGATAATTTGGGAGTAGATGCAAAAGTCATAGGAAGTTCGTTTTCGGTTGCAATGCAACCCTTATTGTTTTGCTCCTCCAGCATAACTTGACCGGCTGAGTTTAAGTGTTTTTCCAAAATGCACTGACAGTGTTTACATTTAGTGAGCGTTGACATTCCCACACTCCCAAGTTGATTTACGTGTGGTGTGCACAGGGCCTCAGGAGGATGCTCAGCAGCAGCACACACGTTGGAAGAGGAGGAAGTCCGCCACATTTCAAAAGGTGTGCTGCTTTACACTTCGCTTCCCCAGCGAACACAGCAAGCACACTCAGCTCACTCCGCCTCGGCTCTGCTGAGGGGTGAGTGTTTATAACTCCACCTGGCAAGTTCAAAGAAATGAAGACAGACTCCGGTCTGGGTCTTCAAATGCACTGCAGCAATTCCACTGGAAAATGAAGGTTACAGAGCAGCAAACACACTCAGCTCGCTCTGCCTTGGCTCTGCCGAGGGGTAGGTGTTTATAGCTCCGCCTGGCAAGTTCAAAGGAAATGAAGACAGACTCCGGTCTGGGTCTTCAAATGCACGGCAGCAATTCCACTGGAAAATGAAGGTTACAGAGCAGCAAACACACTCAGCTCACTCCCCCACAATCCCAACAAGTGCCAGGAGTGTGGGGTACGGTACTGGAGCCACTGGGACCCTGCTTTGTAGTAGGTGGACCACTACTCTTACTCCCACCCACAACAGATGTATCCCCACTAGGTGTTTGGGTCTTTGGAGAGGAAGGTTTGGGTTTACCCGACTGTGACTGCTTTTGGGACTACTCAGCTTTCTGAGAGGCCCCCTTTTCTTTGTCCTTGTGCTTCCCACTGGAGTCCTTAGGGGACACCCAGTGGGAGACCCACTTGTCAGCCAACCTAGCCAGCTTAAAGGGGTCCAAAATGTTCTGGTCAGCAACATACTGAAGCAGCTCTGGTGAACAGGCTTCAGAAAAAAATGCTAAAAAAACAAAAGGTGAGAAAATTCAACAAACGTTTTCACTTTGTAACCATCAGTCCACCGAATCATGTTCATGTGTGCAGCACTCACCCAGTCAATCCAGGACACATTCCCATGTTTCTTAAAATCCCTGAAACGTTTAAGATATTGGGTAGGTGTCTTGCCAAACTTGCCAATTAAAGCAGACTTCATGCACTCATACTGACCCCTTTCTTCCACACTCAGTTTCAGAATACAGTCATATCCAGTTTGAGGCACTCTGCTTAACAAACGCTTAGCCCAATCTCTCTTGTCAACATTGTGAATTGCACAAGCCATTTCAAACGCTTCAACCCATTGGAGGATATCAGAACCCTCTGCATACACACCAACCAAATCTTTCATAAATCTAGTTGCTGGGGACCTGAAACTCTCGACTGGTTTCGCTGAAGTCTCCACTCGAGCCTTCTCTAGCTGGATTCGCTGACATTCAGTGTCCTTGTCTTTGAGTTCAAGATCCCTATTTTTGAGTTCCACTTGCTGAGCCAACTCCTCTTTCTTGAGCTCAGCATCTATTTCCAACTTGCGATATTCAAAGGCCAACTTCATCCTTAATAACTCAAGCTCTAAAGAACTGCTGGGGTTTGGAACAGAGGCAGCAGGAAGGGTGGCATTACCAGAATCGGATTCGGCGACAACCCCCGGGGTAGAGTCCTCATTGGCTGCATCCCCTCCTTCAAGAGTTTCACAATCGATCTGGGAGTCCACCAGGGCAGCTATCAGCTCAGCCCTAGACTTAACCACAAAGTCTAATTCCCTGGCTTCACAAGCACTCTGGAGAGCCTCTAAGCTCATCCGAGTCAATTTACCATACGCAATAGATTCCATTGCTTAATTTAACAAAGTGCAGATATCCTTTGTAAGTGGCACGGTTATACACTGAGACTTAAAACCATAACCATCCCACCGCTGCCACCAGCTGTAAAGACCGGAGGGGGGGTCTGTACTTCCGCTCTCTATTTGGTAGAGGAGAGACACAGAGACCCCTGCCAAGATTCTCTAATATTGGTAGTTGTGGTTGAGCAATCAAGGCCGGGCTTCTCAGGAGGTGATGCTAGCTGGTTTTAAGTACAGTGTAGTCCACGAGCACCCACAAAGGAATGTCCACACACTGTATCAGTTAAAACACAGTTTCTATATGATTAATATTCAAGGTCATATACACGAGCACGATAACTCACTTTGTACTCCGAAAAATCAACAATGGTAAATATGTACAATTCTAAAGTGGTACCACTAATGTTATTAGATCTCATTAAAGTGCATATGGTCAGAATGACACACAGACCCAAATAAAGAGGAAACCAGCAGTAGAGAGAGGAAGGAAAGCAATATGGTTGAGCAACTGGCAGAATACTGGTCCCGCTACCTAGACACAGTTCTGTGTGGAGGTCCCCCCACCTGGGCAACCTGTAGATGAAAGATACAAGCCCAGTCCATATATTGTTTACACTAGGATTTCCAATAGTTCTGCAACCCCAAAGTACCTGGCGTTGTAGTGTTCCTCATCGGGGAAATCGACAACCCTGCTTGAGCGCCCTCCGTTTATGGCAGGAGTCAAGGGTCGTCAAACGTCCGACGGAGAACAGGTCGAGCTGCGATGGTGAAGTGGCTGCGTCGTTCCTAGTGGTGCTCGTTGATGGGGAAGCGTAAACGTCCTGCAAGGAAGAGGCGTGCGAGGCACCTCGATGTCAATAGTTCTGGACTGCAAAGAGCTGAAGAACTGTGGCCCAGCAAGGTGTTGAGTCGTTGGCGTCTCTCTGATCTTTGGGTGGCGGGAAACCCACCGGTGGATGCTCCTCAGCGCGTCGACGGTCAGGCCTTCTCTGGCAGGATACAGCAGCAACGATGAGGACGAGAGCATCCTTGGATCAATGAAGTTCTTAGGCAATGGGAGCACGGCGGCTGCAGTCAGCGACGGCAGTCGGTGACAGTGGCGGACAACAGTCCGGGCGCTTCTCCTTGGAGTTCCGCAGCAATCCTTTATCGGGTCGGCAGTCTGTCGAAGGTCTGTCTACCATGGAGCTTAGGCAAAGATCGGCTGTGCACGATGGTCCCTCGTAGCTCGGGAAGAGGGTGCCTTACCAGGTCCTCTCTGGGTCAGTTCTTGAGGCACAGCAGCTTTCAGATTGCAAAGGAGAGCAACAGCAATTCTTCTCCTCCATCAGGGCTCAAGGTTAAGCTTCAGTTACTCCAGTTACTCGTCGTAGTGGACTTCAGCTTCCAAACACGATTCCTAGCAGTGAGAGGTCCCCAGATATACTGTTGATCTCCCATTGATTCCGCTGGTCACACTCAAGCATCCAATCACAACTACGGGCATTCATTCAGGCAGGCAGCCAATCAGGCACACAAGGTATTCAGGCCATTCACTTCTCTCCAGACACTCACAACTAGTTATGTGTATTGGGACAAGTACCGAGCCATTCAACACTCCAAGCTACATTCATACCAGTTTCGGGCAGGGCTGTCTCAACCATTGTGTCAAACACCAGATACTAGACAGCTACAACATAGAATGCATATTCGTCACACTCTCCATTCACCCAGGTCCCACCCACAGGTGTACCCACAACATACGGTCGTTGAGAACGCTCCAGCCAGTCTGGTCGGCACTTCCCCACACGACCATATACGGAACTTCCACCCAACAGCCAGTCAGGGGGAAGGGACAGAGGCAGGGCTTCCCGGGACTTCGGGAGGATCAATGTAACAGGTGATGGAAGGCAAGAGGCCATGGGGGCCATTTTGTCTTCATCAGGAATCTACCGATTCCAATGACAGGGCCTGGGCATCCCAAAATTGAGGACGCTCAGGGCACCAGTCATTTCATCACAGAGCTGCCACTAGCCCATACCCTGCTCTGTGGGTCACACACAGGTGCTCAAAAACATACACTAGGGGCACAGGGTTGTACCCCTACCCATGGGTACCATAAGGGTATCCCACGGGTCTGTTCACCAAACCAAAAGAGAGAGAGCTGCACCACCAGGAGTCCCACATGAACTCCTGCGCGGAAAACACGACAGAACACACAATAAAGACAGTAAAGGATACGGAGGCCCTGTCCCTCCGATGCATTTCCAGCATCACACCGGGCGAACATCGGGGCAAGACTGGATTATTGCAATGCCCTCTTTGCAGGAACCTCCAAACAGAACATCCACAAAATGCAATTAATTTAAAACAATGCTTTACGTTTAGCTCTCAACATTCTTAAAAGAGAACACATTTCAGCAGTAAGAAAGCAAGTTCACTGGCTCTCGATTTGGTAAAGGATTATGTTCAATACATTGTCCATAACACATACATGTCTTGCAAAGATGGCCCCTGAATACCTGTATCAAAAAATGGTGAGATGTCAAACCTGCAGACCGGTAAGATCAATCCACACGCATCGCTTGGCCTTGCTAAAATTCAAAAGAGCTAGAGGAGGAGGATACAGTTTCTCGACTGTGGCGGCAAACCAATGGAATTCCCTCACGCCCGCCCTAAGAGCGGAGGAATCATACAGGCCCTTCTGCAAGGCCCTAAAAATTTGACACTTTGCCTTACATCTGACACTTTCACCTAGCACTCCCATCCGCCCGGACCTCCCTGAGCCGATGTACCCCAATTAGTGTTACCCACTTTTTGATGCTATGTTTCTTTGTCGGTTTGTTACTGATCTCACAACAGCGTCCAGATGCCTTCGGGCTTAGGAGTTTTACAAATACAGAAAATAAAAAGAACTAAAGTTTGACATCTGTTGGATTCGTTTCACTTTTTCGCGAACTCTGTGATTGATCATATGAGATGCTTTCAATAAATTGTGGCTAAAAGTGTCGGTTATAAAGCAGTACAAATAGCCTCCAAAAAAGGCTTTTACAGACACACAGAATGATACATATATATATTGTTTTTTTAAACCAAATGACTAACGAAACAACATGAGTGCACAGGTAAATAAAGTACAGTCAGGAAAATAATGTTTTTATCTTACCAAGGCGAATATGTGGGAACATGCGTTATTATATTGTGCAACACAATGTTGTATGTTGCTTTCTCCCCCGAGTCGGTTAAAGACTACGGCTGCCCGAATTCAACCTGTGAAAGGGGCTTGGGGCATAACGTGGATTGTATGAAAACTAAATATGCATTGTTTCGAGCTGTAAAGGCTTCCCCCTGGAAGTAACAGCTTTGTGGTGAGAAAAATAAAGAAACTAAACTAAAGCAACATGTTCAGTGGTGTCTGGCTGACAGACAGTATTTTTTATTTAAACTATTGTTCACACAACATTGTTAATCGTTCTTAAAATATCTTTCAGGTATCAACAGACTACAATTTTAAAATATCTTGATGTGTTGTATAGTGCCAACGTGTTTCATTTCTCACGATTCAATGCACTTTGAGAGGGGAGGACATGGTTCAATCCAGTTGGCAATAAGGGTTGTGTAGGGTGAATGGTGTGTGTTTTATTGGCAAACCTATTTTGCCAACGAATAGCAGAAACCCCCCCCTCCCTCCCTCATGTTGTAATATTAAGATCTATTGCAACACAGCATTGCGGGTGTGTTATTTTAATGTTAGTGTAAGAGTTGAGCTTGTTGTGTAGCAAACACTTGGTGTTGATTGACTGCACTGTGGTGCTTGTCGGCGCTTTCTCACTTTGAAGGAAGCTTTGTAACAAAAGGGAAAGCCTGTGGTCGGGCAGGACGAGAAGGCTTGGCTAATACTTTGTACAGGGGGGTAGTCCTGTCCTCAAACATTTACACTGCAATGAGTTGTTGCAGTGATGATTCAAGCAAAGCTCCAAATTAATGCTAATACAATGAAAACACATATGCATTATTTGAAGAAGGTACTGATCCAGGTACTGAAAAACAGTTATTGTGTCCTTTATTAATTAGGCACCATACGTAACAATTGAAAATCGAAAATAAAGAAAATTATGTACAGTGAGCCTAGTCACCAGCTTGGCAAGTTGTATTAGAAAGGTAACATATATTACAAATGTTAAGTGCACATTGAATCACTGTCACGCTCACCTGGTCTCCACGGGGGCGTAGCATGTAGTTGTATGACCGGTATTTGTACTGGCGTAGTTTTGATGGTATGAAGGTGTCCTCTCCCCTGTTATCTCCCCAGGAGGCGTTAGCCTGCAATGTTGGAGCAAGATGTTAGCTAATGAGTGGGTTGGATTGGTCCCACTTCCTGCAACATTCTACAGCTTGATCCTGGGGTATGCTTGTGTACAAGCTCTTGATGTCCATCGTGACTATTTCTTCATTGATGGGATAAAAAGGTTGGTTTTCAAAAATAGTGATGGTTGCCATGGTGTCATTAAGATATGTAGCTGTGTTCTGACACAGTGGTTTCAGAAAGAAGTCGATACATTTGCATAGTGGTTCTAATATGGAACCGCATCCTGAGACAATAGGTCTCCCTGGTGGTGAGTTGCTGTTCTTATGTATTTTCGGTAGCGCGTAAAACACTGGTATCCTCCCTTCGGTGGTGTATAGGAATGCCTCTTCTTTGTCCGTGATCCAATTTCTTGCTGCTGCAAATTTAGTAATTTCTTGTATTCTGGCTTTCAACACATTGGTGGGGACTTTCTTTAGTTTTTTGTAGTTATTGTCTTCATTGAGAAGGGTCATAACCATGAGTGTGTATTGTTCTCTGCTTTGTATGACAATACCTCCTCCCTTGTCCGCCATTTTAATGATGATCTCCGGATTGTTCGACAAGGCTTTGAGGGCTTTGAGTTCACCGGCAGAGAGGTTTTTTCTCTGATGGTATTTGGATGATTTGAGTTTTTTGACTTCTTGTCTCAAGCATTTCTCGAAGGTCAGGAAAGAAGAAGGGATGTCGCTGTCTCTAGGATTGAAATCACTTCTGGGTCTCAGCCCTGTATCTTCTGTTTCCAGTGGACAGTCTTTGTCCTTGAAGAACATTTTTCTTCTGATAGTTTGGAGAAAGGTGGAGAGTTTGTCATCCAATTTAAACCAGTCAGTGGTATTCGTGGGTACAAAGGATAAACCTTTGGCCAGGAGGGAGTTTTCTTCCTCGGTGAGTGGTATACCTGAAAGATTGAAGATCGCGATTAGATCTAGCGTCTTCTGTTGCCCCTGCGTCTCCTGCCGCGTTGGCCCCATTGGGGGAAGTTGTAGAAAGGCATTTGTAATTGCAGGGTGGGGGCAGAATCCGTCTCTGGGACCCCCTTAGCCTAAAAATAGGTGGTGGTTGAAATTGGCCAAAGTCGAAATAATTCTTACAGGCCATGAACAGTAAGGATGTGAAATTAACTATCGTACTCGGCCTGACGACATTTCAGATAGTGCAGATAGTGCAAGAGCTAAGACATAGATAAGGAAGGGAGGGGGAGAGTTGGAAGGAAATGGAAACAGACAGGCGACTACCGTACTAGGCCTGATGACATTTCTGGTAGAGCCAGAGAAAAACAAAAGGTGAGGGAGAGCGGTGCAGAAAGGGAGGGGAGGACCAAAACAAGTGACTATCATACTAGGCCTGACGTCATTTCAGATAGTGCTGGAGGGGTGGTGGGGAGGAAAAAACCAGTAATGGGAGGGTGGAGGAAACAGACGAGGTTGCTGTCATATTAGATCCAAGGACAATTCTGATAGAGTAAGTGCATAGAAGAAAGTAAGGGGAGGAGATAGGAAAAGGGAGAAGGGAAAGGAGGAGGGAAAAGAGTAAGCAGTCAAAAAGAGTGGAGAAGCAAGAGTGGAGAGTGAATAGAATTGCAGAAGTCAGTAGTAACACATAATGTTGCAAGCCAGGATACAAGATGAAGATGGGAACAGCATGATTCAGGGCCACCATGAGTACAAGATGCAAAGGAAGTCCAGCATGAGAGTTGAGAATGAGTGATGCACCGTGAATGAATGAAGTCCATAAAAGTCAAATCCAGCATTGGCCACAAGACGATGATGGTGAAGGAAGGCACCAGGTGGGCGGGGCTTGCTAGTGGTGAAAAAGATCAGCAGGTAGGAAGGCACCAGGTGGGTGGGGCTTAGGCCAGGTGACCTAGATCCACTTGCACCTGCTCCCCATCTGCAAAGGAAAAGAAGCTGGAGGGCTCCTTAAGTAGGGAAACAGAGCTGCAAGCAGGAAGGCACCAGGAGGGCGTGGCTTGCTAAGTGGTGAAAAAGAGCGGGAAGCAGGAAGGCACCAGGTGGGCTGGGCTTGCTAAGTGGTGAAAAAGAGTGGCAAGCAGGAAGGCATCAGTTGGGCAGGGCTTGCTAAGTGGTGAAAAAGAGCGGCAGCCAGGAAGGCACCAGGTGGGCGCGGCTTAGGCCAGGTGACCTAGATCCACTTGCACCTGCTCCCCATCTGCAAATGAAAAGAAGCTGGAGGGCTCCTTAAGTAGGGAAACAGAGCTGCAAGCAGGAAGGCACCAGGAGGGCGTGGCTTGCTAAGTGGTGAAAAAGAGCGGGAAGCAGGAAGGCACCAGGTGGGCTGGGCTTGCTAAGTGGTGAAAAAGAGCGGCAAGCAGGAAGGCACCAGGTGGGCGTGTCATGCTAAGTGGTGAAAAAGAGCGGGAAGCAGGAAGGCACCAGGTGGGCGGGCTTGCTAAGTGGTGAAAACCTTAAGTGTCATGCCAACCACAACCAATGCTTTTTGCAATCCCTTTCTTCTATTGTAGTAATTATTGTGGCGAAATATGGTGGCTTACACCACTAAAAAGCACCAAAACCAAAAAGGAGGAGATTGAGAGTGGGGTTAGGAGGAACGTAGAAAGCATATGTAATTGAGCAAAGCATAGGGGCTTCTTTAATTGCAGGCACTTAAGTTGCATTGGATACTAATTAAAGCAGGGGTCCATTTTTATGAGCAAATACAAACTAACGCTTGCCACGCTGATCCAGGGCATCAGCCTGGGAATAACACTTATGAACTAATTATTAAAGTTCACACTGACACCAATGGTGTCCAGTTGTAAACTAAAGTTGGATTGTTGAATGTTTCTTATAACATACTCTTTGAAATGAGATTGATGGAATACAAAGTTTGTCTATGAATAAATATCCCGAGCTTGGCATTAAGATTGATACCCAGGGATGAGGTCCAAGTGGCTATTTGCGAAGAAACTCAATATACAGTCACCTATTCTTTTAGAATTGGGATTTTTGGTTTGGTTTAGGTGTATTTTTGGTTACTGTAGGTTCATAAAGACAAGCTGGTGGCAGCAGATATATTTGTACAGTCTGTGTGTTATTTCTAGTGTGCACATTCACGTTTACCACTTTTGGCTACTTATGGCTACTTATGGCTACTAACATTTGAATACGGAACTTCGGTGGTCACCAGCTTTTGGTGTATGTAGACTTCCTGCCAAATTTCAGCCTCCCAGCTTCAATGTATCCTGCACTGGAAGGTCTTCTTTAATCGTGACTGGAAGGATGCCTGCTGTCGTCTGTGTGCAGTGGCCGTTGCTGAACCCTGCTTCCCCGTCCTGTGTCTGATAAGTTGCTGTTCTGATTGAACATTAGTGCTCTTCCTTGAAAATAGGCACTCTTTTAACCAAGCATTATATGAATGTAATTGCAGAAACTCAATTTAAACATATCCTACAGTAGCCTACATTCAGCCAAGTATCATTCACCATCAAAGCGCAATAAAGACATTAGCAATTCTTGACAAATTTCCGGGGACGCATCTACATATGTACCCAACCAAAACCTACCATGTGAGCAGATGGGCCTACACTTATCCTGCATTTTATCAGCGTGTGCAGTGTTTTGCTTCCAGATTCCTTAAAAAGCCTATTTAATTAACCATTGCAGCGCTGATGAGTAATTACCCATTTCCCAGGGTGGTTAACAGCCCATGTGAAGGTTAAGCAGATCCTGCAGGGTGGCTGTATGCTATTTCACATCCCATCAGCTTTATAATGTCTCTGATTTAAAGGACTTTGGCAATTTGCTGAGTCAGATGTAGCCTGACAAGATCCTCTTCAACAAACCAAAACGATAGAAGTGATTGCAAGAAATGCCTTTCTATTGTACATTCTTTTGTTGCTTTTATCTATCAATGAGGATAATTTTCCCCATCCTCTCTGGCTCGTGTTAGATCGCTCCTCTGCCTTTATTACTTGTTCTATCCATCATGTCGCACACATGGAGCCTGCATGACCTTCTGCTTTGTCTGAAACACTGAGCTAGGATATCGGTCTTTAGCAGAGAGCGACATGCCTCTCACAGTGGGATAATGTCCCACCCACAGAGCGCAATCTTGAAGGGTATATTTAGGGACAGTAAGGACACTCGAAAATGAATTCCTCAGCAGAGTGCATAATTCTAATGAGCAACCATAAATATCTTCTACAGAACACGTTCATTTATTCGAGCAGGGTTCAATCATACATTTAACCAAAAAAGGAGAGAAGGAGAGAGAGAAAGAGAGCGAGAGAGAAAGAAAGAAAGAAAGAAAGAGAGAAAGAAAGAAAGAAAGAAAGAAAGAAAGAAAGAAAGAAAGAAAGAAAGAAAGAAAGAAAGAAAGAACGAACGAAAGAAAGAAAGGCACAAATAACCAAACAATTAGTAAAGGAGAGAGTGAGGGGGGAAGACAGAATAAAAGAGACAACGACAGGAAGCAAGAGAGAGAGAGAAGAGAGGAGGGGGGAGCTTGGGAGAGAGTTGGTGGAAATTACCAAAACCATCAGTGAAGGAGTGAGTGAGCGAGGGACCAGAGACAGAGAAAAAGAGAAAACAAATAGAGACAGAGAGGTAGAGTGAGAGAGACAGGAAGAGAGGGAGGGTTAGAGCCAGAAGAGAGAACATGTTTCAACATTCATGTAAATGGGCGAGCTATTTTCTCCTTTTCATACAGCACCACATTTATCAGGTTAGCGGCAACCAGGCGATTTCACGGGCACAATTCTTTTATATTTAGACGTTAAGCTAAGGTAACATAAAGATACATGTAAAAAATAATTATGTTAGGTACGGTTTACATTCTGAACTAAACGGGAATCTTTTTTTCTATAAATTATATCATAAACATTGAAAAAGAACTGACCTATTATTTTGAGCAAAAATGAATGGCGTGGAGTTTGGAGAAAGGGCGTGGTATTTACGTATGAACGCATAGCTGCCTTTGCTTTGACATGTGTGCCAGCCTGCTCCACCATCATGATATACAGACATCGGAGGATCATGTCACCACAGAACTTGCCCAGCATCCACCATAGCCCCCATGAAGTGCTCTTCAGGTTTCGAGCACTAGAGCCTGACTGCAGCACGTAAAAGGCAACATGACTGCTGCCCCTTTAAGCATTGCCTGTTTTACTAGCTCAAATAGAGGATCATTACATCAATTACCACCGAACTGGGTCTGGAACCTTTGTCTTTGCAGATATTTAACTACAACTCCCATCAGTCCTAGAGATTATAGTCAACGGTGCATGATCATGGGAGTTGTAGTCCAAAACTCCTGGAGAGACAAAGGTTGCAGACCACTAAGCTACATTGTTGTGGGGGTAAAAACGTTTTTTGTCACTTGATTAGGCTGCCCTCAAGCAAAGTGGCATTTTTTTTTCTGGAGAGCACATAGCTTCTGGCACTTTCAGAATCAGCCTTACAATTTCACTTTGTGTGAACAGTTACACCACTCTGTACTGACATTGCGCACCCCATCTGACTTTCACTGTACCCAGATCACAATTCAAGGGCCCTCTATCAAACGTAAATATACTATACAATGATTCTTCTCCCGAGCTGCACCCGGGGGAGGAGACTCTCCACACATCCATAAAGCCTCGGCTGTGTCAGGACTCTCCTACTAAAGAGTGCAGGGAGCAGTTGTCAGAACAAGTCCTGAGTGCCACGGAACACATATCCCACCAAGCTTCAGTAACCACTAGTCTACACTTGAATTCATTACCCCTTAATGTGAGACAGGGCTTTCTAGAGTGCGGCCACACGAAGAACAGTCAAGCCTAAAAAGCAGCTCTCTCAAATTACTCTATGCAGTTTGTGAGGAAATCATAAAAAAAAGTATGTGTTGCATTCTGGGACTTGTAGTCCTGAACAAGAGACAACATGGTTAACCTGTCAATTCATGTTTATAGATGACTATAGGTATATGCTGTGAGTTTTTACAGAGGTTGTGACAAAGATGTTGTGCCTGTTGATTGCTAGGTAAGCCGGGGGTGGGGGCGATGACGAGAAGTTCTGTTTTTTCATCATTGAGACAGAGGCTGTGTGTGGCCATCCGGGATTGGATGCTTTGTAAATCATGTTTACTCTGAGCAAATCCTAAATATGGTTGCTGGGCAGGGGGATGAGAATTTGCGTGTCGTTGGCATAGTTAGTATATGAAATGCCCAGGGAGTCAAGGTGGGCAAACAGTGGTTTTGTATACAGTTTATACAGTGTGTGGGGGATACAGGAAAATTGGGGCACTCCACAGGAGATAGACGTGGGTCTGGTGACAGCACCAGAAGCAAAGACATGAGACGTTCTGTCAGCCAGGAATGTGGCTACCCATTTAGCAGCGTCTAGTGAGAAGTAAGCTGATGATGTGAGGTGGTGGCAGAGCATCTGATGGTCGACCAGGTCAAAGGCTGCTGAGAGGTCAAGCAGTAGGAGGATGGAGAGGTATAATATGGCTACTTCATAGAATGCCAGAGGCAACACCAGAGCTTCCGAAGCACATGTTTTCTACCATATGTCGAAACCTAGATCCTTACAGAATCTAAACCTTTGCCCAATAACTACACCAGGACAAGAATAAGAGCTCTTTATCTTTAAGGTATTAAGTGGTATGGCATTACAATGTTCATGTATGATGCAGTATTTGATTTAATGTAATGATTTGTTTAGCACTGGACCTACCAAGCTCGGTTTTGGTTCAAAGTTTGAAAAGGTGGGGGATGAAACAAGAAGTTTCAAATGTTTCCAGGAACAGATTGGAAGATGAGGATAGGCATGTGATAGCAGTAAAGGAGGGCAGGGTTATGTGTTGGGAAACAGGTACGTGTTGAGTCTGTTTCTGAAAGTAGTGATGGAGGATGCAGTGCATATGTGAAGAGGTTGGGTGGTCCATGCCCTGGGTGCCCAGTGGGTAAATGCTTGTTTTTGTGTGCATGTGAGTTTGCAGAATGGGAGGTATAGAAGGTGTTGGCTTGCTTCTCTGGTGTTTGTGTGGGTGAAAGGTTTAAGTTTGTGATGCAGGTAAGATGGGGTTGAGCGGTGGATGCCTATGAATACAATGCAGAGTCATTTGAAGGCAATTCTCAAGCATGGAGAGCTAGTGGAGCTCGCCAACTACTGGGGTGATGTGTGAATGTTTTGGTAGGTGGAGGACACAGGGGTTGATAATTAAGTGTGGAAATGGTAGATATTGCCTCTGATAGTAAAGCACTCTGTTGCTTCGTGATGCTAAGTCTGTGCTCAATAAATACCATAATAGTACGAATAATACTGCTACTAATAATTCTAATAATACTAATACTATTCAACCTTTCTCTGCAAAGGGGTTGTTTATGTGTCGTCTGCTCTTTTTCTCTGGCTTATTTCCTACATCTGACCCTCTTCCTTCTGTCCCATGAGGATTAAACTTGGCTATTTAAGGATGCAAAATGACTGCTGTCACATCGCTCTATACACACTTCCAACACAGACTGCCCCCTCAGCTTTTGTAACATTGAAATTGAACCAAAGAGACAAAATTACCGATACGCCAAATAAATGATTCAAGCACAATAAGGATGTCGCAACGCTGACTGCCTAAAACATCGGCTGCCACTGTTGCTTCAGTGCAAATTAAGTGGGAAATATATAATGAACAATTAATTGAGCAGACCCCATTTTGTCAGCATATCTGAATTCCCCAAATGCACACATGGATAGTTCCCCTTGTAACCTGCAATGCCCCAGTAACGCAGTGAAGTCATCCCACACACCCCTCTGGCACTGGCTGCCACTATATCACTGACTGGTCTGACTTCCCCGCGAGCTGCTTCTTGCACAGAATAGCAAGGACAACTGGGTATGTTTACCTTTTGCACTTTGCCGTTCTGTTGGTTGCATTCCTCCTTATATTCGTTGAGTTACTGTAACTAGTTGACTGGTCACTGTAGACACCAATGCCATTAATGTCGTCTCCACCAAATTCAGTGACCATTTTGTTTTGCTGCTGAATTTGTGATTGGGCGTGAGTCACTCTAGATTTTAGGACAAAATGGGTTCTGGAATCTCCCTGAATGCTTGCGGAAATCGGTTAAGATGGAAGCCAACAAAAGTGTACCGAGTAAATATTAGTATCATTAGCTCAGAGCAGCAGTATGATAGTTTCTCGGTTGACAATTTTGAATGTACCTTAGATGAATTCATCAACAACTGCCTTCTTAGAAGAGCTGTACACCCAAGGGGGTCACAAGCAAATCCCACACACTTCTACGATGTGGAAGTGGCAAAAAATAAGAAAGACATGAGGGCTCAAATTCGAGCTATTAAGAGAATCATGGGGTTATCACTGCTAGCCATAAATGTATCCGGTAATAAAATCAAGCAGTCATACAATAACTGGCGTAAGGTTAATCAGGCCTCCAGGAATCAACGAGAAGCAGAGCGGATTCTTCAGGCCAAAACCAATAAAAATACCTCAGCCTTTTTGCAACTGATGAGTAACTTTGAGAACCTACATCTGGCAAGTGTGTTGAATCCAATTCTACAAGTGATATGGGTTTCCCACTATACAAACATATTTGCCTCTATAGTGAGTGTGGAGACTGCTGATGGTACAGCTCTGTCCCCGGTTGATACCACTTGCCATCTTATAGCTACTCCAGCAGTGATTGAGGAGATTATTCAAGGGATTCGTGCCTCCCGGGCCCCAGGGCCCAATTAACTGTCTAATTTACTATTTAAGGGGAATCCACACATGAGGACTGAGATATTGTCATTGTTGTTTGGATATTGAAATAATAATGTCAGCCTTTAGACAGCTACTGGCGCCCAATATTGTTAGTATGTGTTCCGGTAGTTATAAAGAATATCAAAATGACTTTTATATAGTATCAATCTGGCAGAACTAATTCAAAATACAGTTACCCTTAGGCTGTCCAAGTGTTAGAAAATAGCAAAACAAAAACCAATACTGTATTGATTGAAATGGCGCCTTTTTATTTAGCCTTCATAAAGTCGGTCACTGCAATATTTATCTTGCAGTTTGTCTATATGTTAATGATTTCCTGTTGTAACTTATTCTGTCCACAAAACATTCACTGTCTTCTATATGTTTTCTCCAGTTGGCTTGTGGATTATCTCAATTGTTTGAGTCCTCTGCTTTCTGTAAGTCTGTGAAATTCTTCTCTTTTTTATTTTTTTCCCTTTTTTATTTTTTTGGTTCCTCTTAAGTTTGTATAGTTCCTCTATAGGGTTATGTTATTCCTCCTTTCCCTGTTTGAGTCCTCTGTTTTCTGTTAGTCTGTGAAATTCTTCTTTTTTTTTTTTTTTTTCTTATTTGGTTCCTCGACACGTGTTTCCCCGTCTACTGATCTGACGGTTCTTCAGGAGGATCCTTGCATTCAATTTCACTACACGGTTGCCTTGTTTTATTTTTGTGTTAATTTCTCAATTGTTGACTTTAAAAAGTTCCTTATTTCTAGTTTAATTATATGCAATATTGCTAGGATTCTTCCGTATCAGATTAGTATGCTGATTATATTCTGTTAGGAATCACAGAAATAGGTGTTCCAATTCGTCGTTATTACAAGTTACCTGGAAAAGAAACCCACATCTTGTTTTTTTTTTAAATGTTGCTATCTACATTTACAAACATTTTTAATAAATGCAATTGAGAGAGTGATTGCCATCTGATATACACAAGACATTATTTTCTTGCTTGCATTTGACAAAGTTTAAATACAAATTTTGCTGAGAGACATAACGGGACAACGTATTGAACGTTTTTGCATTTGTAAACTGTTTATAGCAGCTTTGCTTCTTAGTTTGTATAAAATGGTACCTTGTTGTTTCTTTCAATTTCTTGAATTATATTGTTCATTTAAATTATCCTTCGTTTGTGACCAGACTTTTGTAGATTGCCTGCATGGAAAATGCGAACAGTCATTGCTAGAGCCCTCGTTTGTGGCAGAGTTTGTGTCTGTTTTTAAGTCTAGATTCGCAAATGTTAAGACTAATTGTTCGCAATTTTGCTTAAATTCTAGCATCTTAGTTACCTTGCCGTTATTACTCCATGTTCGCTGTGATTCCCCGCTTTACGCCAGTCCGTATTAGTCTTCCTTCTTCTGTTTAACAAACTGCGGTCACGTGATGGTATTTATTTATCTGTGATAATGTTTACTGCGTTGCGTGCTACTCTGAATTTTGATCACGTGATTTTGTTTGTTTACGTCTGATGATGTTCCCTGCTTGGTTGTCAGATCCCAGTCGCCATTTTGGTTTGGGAATGATGTTTTCCCATGTTTTAACCGTAGTTTTTTTCTACTTCGTTTGTTTTATTTTCTTCGTTTCCATTGGTATTATTTCAGACTCAATCTTTATCAGATTAATATTTATATTGTAATCTTGATTCACATTATAATTTTGTATTTAAATTATAGGAGCAGTATTTTCATTGCGGTAAATATATTTCTTTTTCCCATGTGGCAAATGATGTTGTAATGTTGTTTTTGTTTTTATCTACATGTATTATGTTTTCTTTTCCATACATTGTCTTGATTTGTTTTGAGTGAAAAATGTATTTCTTCTGCCAGACCTGTCTGTGTCATGTTTTTTATGTTCCTCTGTATTATGTTCATTATATGAGTGGTAAACTTGCCCAATGACTCTATTTGGAGGTTTTTCACTTTTTTAGGAAATGGTGCATTTCCTGATCTTTGTTGAGTCCTGTATGACATGTGTCGAGATGACAAATCCAAAATGCTTCTTTTTTCCTTATTTTCTATGTTGCCACCTCTAGAGGGGGTTTCAATTTTTTCGATACCAAAGTATTTAAGCTTTCCAATGTCGGTTAATGGATGGTTCATTTTGAAATGATAAGCCAAAGGAGTCTGAGGTACTTGGTTACGTATTGATCTTATGTGTTCTCTGATTCTAATTCTAAGCATACGTTTGGTACTTCCAATGTACAATTTTGTACAGATACATTGAATTGCATAAACTACTAATTTGCTATTGCAGTTGATGAACTGTTGTATTTTCTTGATCTGTCCTTTGGGCAATGTAATTGATGTCCTTTTATTGTCTGAGAATTGGCATTGATTTGCAGGATCCACATTTGTAGTATCCTATCGTTGGATTTTTAAGCCACATCAGTTGTGATGTGATGTTGCTCTTCTTCTCTAATACAAAATGCGATGGACTTAGTATTTTTTTGAAGTTTTTGGCTCTGTGAAAAGTAATACTCGGTTGTGAATCTAATAGTACTTCCAGATCTTTGTCAGTTTGTAGTATGTTCCAATTCTTTTTGAGAATGTTGTTGAGAGTTTTGTTCTTGCTGTTGTATGTTGTGATGAATCTTATTGTTTCTTCTGTTTTTAGTCTCTTCGGTTCATTCTTTAGAAGATCTGCTCTTGTTCTAATATTGGTTTTTATATAGCTTTTCATTAAGTGATTGTGATTGTAGCCTCTGTTGTGGAATTTTCTAATGCTTTCTTTTGCATGTTTTTCAAAGTCTTGAGTTTTTGTGCAATTCCGTTTTATCCTTAGCACTTCTCCATATGGTATAGTTTTAGTTATATGGTGCAGGTGATTGCTGGTTGCATGTAAAATGCTATTAACTGCTTGTTATTCGGACATATCATCCCGATTCTAAAGTTTCCATCTTGATGATCAACTGCTCAGGTTTTGCTGATTTTCAAAAAAGGGAGTAGAGTAGATCCTTTGAATTACTGCCCCATTGCCATTCTGGATGCGGACAGCAAGGTCTTTGCAGCCTTGTTGTTGGACCATCTAGAGGAATGGCAATCAGGGTAGGTATAACCTCAAAATGGCAAACAGGATTTCGTAGATTTATGGGCTCTTAATTAAATGGCTCTATATTAAAATGCATAATGAGCCAAGTCTGGTCGACCAAATATGAATCAGTGTGTGTGGCGAGCATCAACTTCTTGCCCACTTTTGATGCGGTAGACAGGTCTTTGCTGTTTGCCAAAATTAAGAATTGGGGGATTCCGGCAGGGCTACTTTGCTTTATTATTGGAATTATGAGGGTTCTAACATTCAAATCCACTTAGACCATCAGGGTACTCTCTCCCATAAGATGAAGACATCTACAGGTGTCAGGCAGGGTTGTGTATTGGCACCCTGCCTATTTAACTTTTATATGTCTGATGTGGGTAGTCATCTGCTTCCATCAGTATTCTCCTGCGCAAAAATCGGAAACTTAAAAATAATGTGGCTAGCATATGCTGATGACTTTCTTATATTTGACTGCTCGCGTAAGGTCTTCAAGCACTGGTTAAAGCCTTCTCAGAAATTTGCAAAAGGGCATAGCTTAAAAGTAAACCCCTCCAAAACCAAAATCATGCATTGTACAAAGCTGAAGGGTGTCACTAAATTTAAGTGGAGTCGTGAAGAAGCATCTATTGAGTTAGTCTATCACTTGACTTACCTGGGATATCCAATTGCAAGCAAACCACAAACACAGAATATAAAATAGCTTTTAAAGACTCATATGACCTCACTGCTGAACCAGCTTTAAAGAATTGGCAATAAATATTTAACATTTTCATTGCTTCCTGTACTATAATTCCCCCAAAAATATTGTATGGGATTGAACTGATGGCAAATTGGACCATTGATTACCTAACCATTTTAGAGGGAATAATGTAGAGGAAGATTCTCCAGATACCAAATAGTGTTCCAATCTCAGACATAAGGTATAAATTGGGCATGTATTCCCTTAAAGTTAGAGAATGTGTGCAATTGCTAAATGTATACAGTAACATTGATAATCCTAGGACCAATTTGTTATATGTTGATTTAAATGTGATTCTGTAAACAAAGGATCACAGATTGGTCAATGCTTGTTCTACATTCTGCTTGTTACTGCTCAATTTAGTCGGGTCAACCACCTTAGAATTGGTTTCTAAACCAGCTAAGGTCAATTTTTCATCATGATTGGTCCACCACTGTAGACTGAATGCACGCATATACTCACTGAGACATTTAAATAAACCAAAAACGGAAGGAATTCTCACCCCATTCCTTTCAATATATCCAAATTGAACCTAAACCTAACAAAGGAAATATTGACGAGATACGGGCTGTTGGGGACTGTTCAGATAAACAGCATAAGGAAACACTAAAACATCTGGTAAAAACCTGTATTGTGGTTCAAGGGAGGTGGTGGATTTTCTTTAAAAAATATCTCGATCTATATTAATAGGCCAATACAGATTGCGTGGCAATGTTGCCTGTCAGGTCAAATTCTTTTTGAATTCACATCAGTTGGAAGTGCCTGCAAATGCACATTGCACTTTAAACTACTATTAGATAATGCAACTTTTTTTAAATTGAACTTGTTTCTGAATTTTAATACTTTAACCTTATTGTAATGTTTATGATTGACTATTGCAGTTAGTAGATGAAGTTAATTATTTTTAGTGACTTGAGGAATTTTTAGGAGGTGTTGGTGTTACTATCAATATATGTCTGTGATCATGATCTGGATTTAATATATTCTTGGACTGTATAAGACATTTTTTTAATAGATTGATCTAAATGTGATTTACTATGTTGATCTTTTGTGTATCTTCTCTTGTTTCTCTTTATTTCTTTTGTTTGAAATTAACGTATGTGATTTAATTTTGCAATATATTTTATAGTGTTTTCTAAGTACAATTGTTAAAGGTTGACATTTTTTAACCAGATAACAAACAAACAAATAATAATAATAATAATAATAATAATAATAATAATAATAATAAAGAGTGGCAGGATGCCTCTTCTAGAAAGGCCCTTTCCCCACCACAAAAGGTTGCCCAAGCGTAGATGCCTATGCCCCTGTGTTAATGGCTTAATTTTACACATGGCTACATTTGAAAATAATTGCTGCATTCGTACTTCAACAAACATTACCATTGTTCACAGTTAAGATACAGTTACGTAGTTTCCCCTATTGGTCATAGTGTGCGCTGATCTAAATACTCAGGAAAAGACACTTTGGATGAGCAAGTACTGGCTACAGTTTTGAATGCGTACCAGAGGCATTGCTATGGGTCCTGAGGGGGCTATAGCCCCGGGTCTTTTGGTTGCAGCCCTGGATAGAAGTTCAGTGGCTACAACCAAAGTCCCGACAGTCCCTACATTGGCATAGCCCCGGATATTTTCCAGACCTACCACTACTTCACTGCCTAAAAAACATGCTTGACTGTTTACGGTAGTAGTGTGTGTTTTGTTGTTTGTGCACTGATGACATGTTTTGGATTTTGCAATTTCATTAAACCCGAGGTTGAATTCTAGAGCTCAAGAAATCACCCACACTAATGTTTCAACTGACTCTCCATCGTCACCCTGTTGCTTTAAACACTGTAGTCCCAACGCTGCCAGAAATCAACTCAATTTTCCCATTGCTCTGTACGTGTCCAACAATCTGCAACATCATACTATCTAATTAATCTCCAGGCCTTTCTGTGCTCATACAGTGTCAATATATTGTATATAATTAGCTAGCTATTATTGAAGCAACAGAAAAGATGTACTGTGTTTAATTGGTTTTCAATAAACACCATTATGTTCCAATCAATGTTGCTTTCCGCGTGGAGGCAGCTCTTGTGACAATTCCCACTTCAGGGGTACCAGTGGTCAAGGGATGAATATCGGTTTCTAAACCATCAATCAGCCAAACACCTTTAATACAGCAGAAGGGATCGAACATTAAATTATATAACTCTTTGTCCAATTTTGGTAATGTGGACGGAACGGCAGACTTATCTCTGCAAGGTCATGGATCATTGTTTAGTTGCAACACAGCGATAATACAATTATTACACAATGTTAAAACGGACTGTCCAGTCAAGGTTGTATAATAATATCTAATTAAACAACAGTCCCCGAGCGGCAGGCGCATTACTGACTCAGGAAATGACCCAGAGCCCATAACTATAGGGCCGAGCAAAGCGAGGGCCTTTACGAAGGCCCTGGCGAATTACCAGAGTTGGTAACGCCCCCACAGCAAGGGGCATATAGCTATTAGTAACCTGGCCCGCAAGATCTGCGTTACCGGGGCACTAAAAGCATTTTTCTTGTCCCGAAACGCTGCTGTGTTTCGGGACAGAAAAATGAAGAAAAAAAAAGACCAAGAAAATGGCTGCCGGGAAGGGAAAACTGACTCAGTTTTCCCTTTCCATGGCAGCCATTGGGAGTGTTCCCAGCGCGTCCGCTCCCAAAACACTAAAAAAGAAGATGGTAAGTGGGGTTGGGAGGGCGGAAGGGAGGGATGGAAAAACAAATAATTTACCTGGGTGCCTGGCGGGGGATGATGGAAGCCTCCAACCGTGTGGAGACTCGGAGCTGGAAAGCTGAGGGGCTGCCACGCCCCCACCGTGGAAAAGGCAGCTGGAATCCCGGCCAAGAATCGAGAGATTCTCTGCCGGGTAAAGCCCCAGTTAGGGCCAATTAGAATGCTTGTTTCATTCTGATTGCGCCCTCGCTGGTTTCTAATATTTATTATTACAACAGACAGCTCTAGCACACTACAAAATACAACACACCCTGTAAAGGAACACAGAGAACAGCCAGTTTCAGGAAGGAAAGGGATGCACTCTGGAAACTGACAGGAGGGTAGTCGGTAAAGCAATCAGTTTTAACGGTTTAAGGTTATTCATTTCAGGACTTGGGGAGCAAGAGGTCTTAAATGTCACTAGGGGCCTTCGGAGGAGGACCAGGAGGACAGAAACACAATGTACCTGGTGCTTCTGATGATCTTGATGTTCGACAGGGTCGAGTCAGTTCCAGGACGTTCTGCAGCTCCTGCACCAGAGGTCAAGATGGGAGACAGCTGCAGGGATTAGGCTGAAGGCAGTTCAGCAAGTGAGGCTGGACAGACAGCTGCAAGCTGGCCTACACAGTGACTCAGGGTCAGGAATTGTTGCCTCACTTCTGGCTGGTGGGTCTGAAGCACTGGTTGAGGCATCTGGGGTGGTGTGAGCGACTGTGGCGTGACAATAGATAGGGAAGCAATCGGTTGCAGCGAGTGTTGCAGGCAACGGCCTTGTCCTTCGTTCGGTTCAGAGACTCACTGGCACTTTGCGACTAGGAAGCTTGCTTGCAAGGCATAGCAGGGCATGCTGTGTGCTAGCTTGGTACTGGTTCTGGTGCTGCAGAGGGTCCTCTGGATTCGGTATCTCCCTCTGTTCCGTTGAAGATGTTTAGAGGAGTGATCTTGCTTCCCTCTTTGAAATCCTGGCCTTCCTTTACTGGCGGAAACTATATGGCAGACTATACCTCCAGCTAGCGTCCAAAATTAATCCTTCATGTTACTCCTTGCAAAGTCTTAAGATGATCCGCTAAGAAAGGGTCTCAGCCCTCCTTTAAAGCCAAATGGTTCACAGTGATTGGAGCAGGCTACGCCTACCTTATTGAACCTATCCTTGGTCCCCACCAACAATATTCTGTTATGCGTGAAGTCATAACCAGAGTGCTTTGCAACAGGAAAGGTAAAAGGGGTGAATACATGTACTACTAAGTCCCACCCACCTTCCTGTCTGTTGTGGATCAATGGGTCTCTCTGGTTAATTGAGCTCTCTGTGGTTCCTGAACAAAACGCAGCTCTCCATCGAAGTTATGGCAAGAACAGACTTTCTGTCTTCATCAAATCACATACTTCTTCCCTCTGAAAGGGGGTCCCGCAGCAGGGATTTCCAACTGTAAACAGTTGTTGCAGACATGACATTCACTGCCCTTCATGCTAAGGGGGTGGAGCTGACTTCAAGTTGACACAGATGCATATCAAGAGGGTGTTGGGTTTGCTCTCCCCTATGTCAGTCCTGTGACCAGGCCTTCCACAGTCCTGCTTCAATTAGGATAGGGCGGATCCATGGAGTCTTTGATATTCAATTAGGCCGGCCATGGTAGGAGGAAGGTGTTGCCCTCCTTCTCTTTCATGTACTCCTGGCTGTCTTATTCCAACTGAAGATGACAGGAGGACTGTGCCTGCAGGTTGTGTCCACCCAGAATACACGTGACTATGTGTTTGTTGTGCAGTGAGCATAGGAAAATATTTTGCGGATAAGCCCCACACATTTTCTGAGGTTGATCTCCCATCATTCAGTTTCTTAAAAATATATTAAAAAAAGCCCAGGCGAGTGCACACCCGCCATGCGGATGGACGAATTCCTCACATGCCCCCCAGCCTCAACATGTGATCATCATCAAGGTGAAAGTACCAGATGAGGCCATCTGCAATTCCATGCAGGGAGCCTGGCTTATGCTGGATGTCCATATCTAATCCCTGTAGGCACATGGCCCAACACAGAAGCTTGGGGTTCTCCCCTTGTATGGCCATTAACAGTAAGGCCGGTGGTCTGCCTGCCTGGATCATAAAGTGAGACCCAAAAATTGAGGATTTCAGCTTCTTTATGGCCTACACAAATGCATACAGCTCTTCTTCTACGACAGCCCAATTCCTTTCCCTTTTTGTCAATCACTTGCTAATGTAGGTAACGGATTGCTCTACCCCTTCAGAGTTCAGCTGCGCTAACACTAATACAATCTCAAAATCACAGGCGTCTATCTGGATAATGAACTCCTGACCATAGTCTGGCACTTTCAGAACAGGGCCCCTACACAATCCATCCTTTAAATCCTGAAAGGAGTTTTGACATCTGGGCATCCAAGTTACCTTCTTCAGCATCTTACTGGAATTTAAATAATTCATGGACATGGCAATGGTCCCATAACCCCTGATGAATGACCGGTAGTACCCGCTGAGTCCTAGAAAGGCTCTGAACTGCGCCTGTGTGGTGGAGATGTCCAATCCTTCACAGCCTGTACTTTGCTTCAAGAGGTTGTTTCTTCCCTCCTCTGACCAGGTGGCCTAGGTAAGTCACAGTGCCCTGCGCTTTCTGGCAATTTGTGGCCTTGCTAGTCAGACCTGCATTTTGCAGCACCTGAAGCACTAGGTTCAGATGGGATAAGTGATCTTTCTAGGTGTGGCTGAAGACAGCAATGTCATCTAAATACTTGACACTCAAGCTTTCCAGATACGACCAAAACCTAGTTAAACATCCACTGAAAAGTCATAGGTGCATTCTTCAATCCCAAAAGCATCACAGTAAACTGATAATGTCCTTCCGGGTTGAGATTGCTAACCTCGCCCTCGCTCCACCTGTCAAACTGACCTGCCAATACCCAGCTGTCAGGTCAAAGGTACTGTACTTGGCAGCCCCACGCTTGTCAATGAGCTCATCTGCCTGAGGAATGGTGTGAACATCTATCTTCATTACAGAATTGAGCCCCCTGTAGTCCACACAAAACTGAACTTCAGTCTTCCCACCACTGGTCTTTTTGTGGACCAGAAGCACTGGGCTAGCCCAAGGGCTGTGGGATGGCTCTATCACTCCTAGGGACAGCATCTAGGAAACTTCCTCCTTGATGGTGTCCCTGACCTTATCAGACACCTGATGAATCCTACTCTTAACTGGCTTTCTGTCTCCAGTGCCCACATTGGGTGCACCAATCTGTGCTACCTGGAGTCAGAGAAAAGAGACTGGTAAACTGTCCCAGTAAACAGCGTCACGGATCTGCCAATACCCAGCTATCAGGTCAAGGGTACTCTACTTGGCAGCACCAAGCTTGTCAATGAGCTCATCCGCCTGAGGAATGGGGTGAGCATCTCGCTTCATTACAGAACTGAGCCCCCTGTAGTCTACAGAAAAGCAAACTTCAGTCTTCCCACCACTAGTCTTTTTGGGGACCAGTATCCCTGGGCTAGCCCAAGGGCTGTGGGATGGCTCTATCACTCCTATGGACAGCATCTTGGAAACTTCCTCCCTGATGGTGTCCCTGACCTTATCGAACATCTGGTTAACCCTTCTCTTCACTGGCTTTCTGTGTCCAGTGTCCACATCATGAGTGCACCAATCATTGCATCTTGAAGTCAGAGAAGAAAGACTGGCAACAGAAACAGTTTTTCAGTTGCTGTTCCTACAGGTCTGTTGCAAGGTTGACACCTTCAACTGACCCATCTGTGTCTTTAGTGTGCATTAGGCCTGGGAGGGGATAGGTCTCCTCCTCAGTCTCTCCGTCAGTCACTAATGCCATGACCAATTCAGTCCTTTAACGTCAATGAGATAATTCATCTCACTGACCTTTTCCAGCACAAAGTAAGGCCCAGTCCACTTGTCTTGAAGGGTACTGGGTTTGACAGGCTAGATAATCCACAACCACCGGCCTGGAGAATAGACTTTCACTCTGGTCTTCTGGTCGTGCCAGTGCTTCATCAGCTCCTGAATGACCTGTAGGTTCTTTGTCGACTGTTCATGTACTTTACCATACTAGACCAAAGGCCGAGTATATAGTTCAGCACATCTCATGAAGGGGATGAGGGTTTGCTTTCCCATCCCTCTTTTACTAGACTGAGAGGACTCTGTACAGGGTGTCCATACAGAAACTCAAATGGGCTAAACCCTACTCCGTTCTTTGGTGCCTCCCTGTAGGCGAACAGAAGACATGTCAGGAGAATAACCCATTTTCTCCTCAGGTGCTCCTCCAAGCCACCGATCATGCCTTTCAGGGTCTTGTTGAAAAGCTTATCAAGCTCTTTTGTTTGTGCATGGAGGGATGTAGAGAACCTATACTTGAATCCACACTTTTCCCACGTAGACTTCATATAAGCTGATATGAAGTTTGATCCTTTGTCAGAAACAACCTCCTTGGGGAATCCAACACAGGAGAATATCCCAATTAGAGCCTTTGCAACCACAGGGGCTTTGATGCTCCTCAGAGGGACAACCTTTGTGTATCTTGTGGCGCCATCTACCAACCACAATATCCATACCTTTTCTCTCAAAGGTTGCCCAACCACGGGTAGTGGAATTAAGGGGGCCTTTGTGGCACAACCTGACTTGCCAGAAGCTTGACAAGTCAGGTAGAACTGGATAAATTCCTTAACTTTTATGCAAAACTGCGGCCAGTAAAAGTGTGCAGACAACTGGTCCGATGTCTTATTCACTCGCAAGTGACACGCTAAATGAATTTGGTGAGCCAATTCCAAAAAGAACTTTCTGTGGCATTGTGAATCACCAACCTCCTGATGCCCTCACACGCAGAGTCTTTTGGCTCACTGTACAGGAGTCCATAGTACACTTTGAACAAGCCAGGTGACTCACCCTTAGCCTACTCCTCCGCCTGATTCCGCTAACCTGCCAGAGTGAGACACTCTTTCTGCACTGTGAAGGAGTCAGTCTGATCTGGGCCCCCAGCTGATGCGAACTCACCCAGCTTGGGCAGGCCCTTAAGATCTGCGCTGACCTGGTCCCCTACCTCAAGTTCATGCGCTGCACCAGGCAACTCTGAAGTCACTGAGTCTCCTGCTACCAATGTTGGGTCCTCAGTGGCTACTGGCGTCTCTCCCACAGGACTAGGGGACTCAGCATGCTGTGGAACTGGATTAGGGGCTACCGGCCATGCTGGTCTTTCAAACAAGCCCTCTGGAAGCACTATAGGCCCTAAGGCTCTGAGAGTGCTCAATCTGGCAATCCCTTTGGCCCTTGATCGGGTAGCCGCTGCAACTATTTCGGGATCAGGAAGATCATTACCAAACAGGCATGGGACATGGATGGAGTTTTTCACCTTTAAACAGCGCTGGGTCCTTTCACTTCTCCAACTGAATTCTACTATTGTCAAGGGGAACTTACTCTTTCCATCAAACCCACTGATGGTACAATCAGGCCCATCAATAAATTGGCTTGGCTGTACCAACTGCTGGGTGACAGCAGTGAGGATAGCCGCAGTGTCTCAGGCGGCAGGAGGTTTGTGTCCATTGATATACACATGTTCTAGATAGAGTTGAGAATTAAAGGGCACTGGGATCTCTTCTAGAGTCCCGGTTCTGTTCCCACTCATTGTAACCAATCCACATTTGGCCACTCCCTAGCATAGTGTGTGTTAGGACAGATTTTCTATACTCTGGCCTGGTGGACATATGTATAGACGGCCAACCTATATTGTGACAGGGACAACTCTGCGAAGCTGTAGCCAAACCAGTTCAGGTAGCAGTGACAGGCGGTCTAGAGGTGGTGATCTTCAGAGGTGGTGAGCTTGTAAAGGGTCCACAATGAGGTCACACAATGGGAATCATACATTACACTTAGACCTCCTTCTCAACTAACCTCCACGTACAGCTCTCTTCCTGCCTCACTGCCATCAAGAACTGGATGTCTTCCCAATTTCTCTCTCTTAACACCGACAAAACAGAAGTCTTATTTTTTCCCTCTAACTCTCTTCCTCCTCCCTCTCCTCCCCGTTTCATTCACTTCCCTCCCTTCAATCTCCCTATCTCTTCTCAGGCTCGCAACCTAGGCATTCTCTTCGACTCCTCTCGCTCCTTCTCCCAACACATCTCCCACACTTCTCGCTCCTGCCTCTTCCACCTCTTCAATATTCGCAAAATCCACCCCTCTCTCACTTTTCATGCTACTAAACTCTTGATCTCCTCCCTTCTCTTCTCCCGCCTCTTCTACTGCTCTTCCTTACTCTTTGGACTCCCTAATTCTCACCTTGCCCCTCTTAAATCTATCTACCACTCTGCTGTACGCACCCTTTGTCTCCTTACCTCCTGTGATTCCATCTCTTCCTCTCTCTCCTACCTTGGCTGGCTTCCTTTTCACTCCCAATTTAAATTTCAATTTCTCTGTCTTGTCTTCAAATCTCTTCATGGTCTTGCCCCCCCTTATCTCTCCTCCCTTCTCTCCTTCTACTCTCCCTCCCGTTCCCTCCGATCTGCTGACCATTTCCTTCTAACTTCACCTCCTCCTCCCTGTGCCTTCCAGCTCTTAGCTCCTTTACACTGGAACTCCCTTCCTCTTGCCATCCGTTCTTCCCCCACCTTCCCTTAATTCCGCACTTCCCTGAAATCTCTCCTTCTCCATCCTCCTCCTTGAATCCTCTAGCCCCCTTCTACTTCCCCCTTCTTCTCTCTTTCCCTGACTCTCTCCCCTCCCCGCCTCTACCCCCTCTTCCTCCCTCCCTTTCCCCCTCTTGCCCTCCTCCTCCTTCACTCCACACCCAACCTGTCCCATCTCCCTTTCCCCCTCCCCTTTCAGTTAATTGCTCTTTCCATTATTTTGTTGTTTGATTGATTCATATTGTTATGCTTCAACAGTTTATCCTTCATGTTTTATGTATCATGTTGTTCTTTGTACAACGCTTTGGCGTAAGGCGCTTTATAAATCAATAAAATACAAATACAAATACAGTTATGTAGTTACGGCCTAAACACACTATGCTATGAAAAATGAATTCAAGCAATAGGGATATCACACAAGACTAATACACATAGATACATATATACAGTCACTTGTAAAAAGGGCATAAGAATCAACATAAACTCCTGCAAAGGAAAGATATGGTTATATTATGCACTAATAGGTGCATAGAGATGATCCCTAACTAAAATTGTCCAGTCCTAAGTTGTCTGGGGCCTTTTACCCAATAGTTCTGGCAAAAGTTCCACAGAAGTTGTGAAACAGGAAAATATGCAGGTCGGGTCTCTGGGGTCCAGTGAAGGGTTGTTAGGTTTAGGGTTCAATTAGACTTATGCCCAAAAGTAGCCCCATCGTTCAGATGTTTTGCTCTAGCAAGCACTGGCAAATACAGTAATGTTAGAATTAAGGTTTATTATTAGCCCATTGACTTATAATGGCAGTATAGAGGTAGGTAGGAAGCTCTGTAACTTACCCCCCCCATGCTCCAATCCTTCCCCAAACTTGGCAGGACAAAGGAAGAGGGTACAGGGTTGTTTTTCCTGCCAAAGGTCACATTCCTCGATTCACAGGCGTTGCAGGTTGGAGCAGATGTCCGGTTAGTGTCTTTCACTTTTGCAAGTACTCTCGATTGAAGAATGCAGCAAAACTCGATGCAGGATTGCTTTCAGGACTGGATTTGGGTCACATAAGTGATTTCAGATGCTGGTCACCGCAGTACGGTGGCGCAAAAAGGACTCAGCAGCCGCAGTCGGACTTTCCCTCCTATCTTGGTCCCCTCGATGCTTGGATGTTGAGATTTTGCAGACGTTAATCTCGTAGGGCCAGCTGACGCTGGCAGCATGGTGGCCCAAATATGAATTTGGTCACGCACCAAGCACACGTCAGGAATGGATGGTCCCTCCACTCCAAGAGTTGCATCTACTTCGCAGGACTGCTAAAGATTATGAGCAAGATAACGCTCTTCCAGGACAATAGCAGAAGTTGGTCACCAGGCTTCCTTCAGTCAGGTCTCAGAGCTGGACAGGATACTTGGCTCCTTCAGGTTTTTCCAGGATCTCTTCAAGAATGGGTGCAGGGGTCCTCTTCTTATCTTAAAAGCCAGGTAAGAGCTGCTGCCCTCATTAGCCAATAGCAGGACAAGCCCACACACACACCCCAGGAGTGTTCCAATCAGGACCAATGGCGTGCATACCACTCAAAGACACCAAAACCAGTTTGAAGATTGGGACCAGACAGCCCCAACCCACATCCTGCCAGCAAACACACACAGCCTTCCAGTAACCCGCCAAAAGCTTCTGCTTTCCCAGGCAATGGAAGTCCTTATAAGGATGTTCCTGGACCGTCAGACCAGGAAGAAGGCTGAAGAACAAGATGGCAAAAGGACAGACAAAAAACCGTGGCATGGCCATGTTTGGACAATAGCCACAGTTTTTAGCCAAACGTGGTAAATGCAGTAAGGCTAAATAGAAAATTCCCCAAAAGTGTGAAAAAGTCACTGCTGCCACCAGTTTATCCTTTTAGCACACCTAGAGTAACCAGAAATCCTCTGAGTGTTAGTCTAGGGCAAAACAAAAATGCACCCCAATGTACTGCTGTGTAAGCTGCATTGTACAATGATATAAAGTTACCACAAGTGATACAAAAGTAACCAAATGTAGTAACACAGTAACACGTCTAAGGGAAACACATTTTCGCAGTACTGACAGCCTGAAGGACATGTCAGTTTCCCCATCCTATATGAGCAAAGGTCAGTGCAGTGAAGCTTAATGCTTCACTGCACTGCAAAAAGTACAGGTCAGATTAAAAAATAAAAGCAAAAGCTTTGGGTTTTCCATGAAGATGGAAGGAAAGGTGCAGTAAAGAGAAATATTTCCTAGCAGTGGGAAGTCCTCCTCTAAATGTACCACACTATGGCTTTTTCCATGAGTCCAACATTCACCATGTCTTGCTTGGGTAATCCCTTGCAATCACGATCCCCTTTCCTTTGGCCCAGCTCCTTATATACAACACAACCTTTGGATGGGGAGAACGCAGATGTCCCAGTGTTGGGGTGCCTGCGCTATTATTTTCAGTGTGTTACGCTGAACTAAACCTTTGGGATTTCCCTTCATTCTTTTGGGGACTTGACTTTGAAGAGGATTGTGTTGGATCTTTGTCCTTCCCATCCTTGTTTACTTTTTTGTCTGAAGATTTCTCTTACGGATTGGGTGTGCTCACCTGAGTCTTTTTGTGGACTCGAGTACTCACAAACCTGTCGGCAGCCTTTGCAAGCTCCCTCGGGTCTGTGATATACTTGTCCACAAGATGCTGGTGTAGGGAAGCTCACAATGCTTCAATACATGCTCACACGCAATCATATTGTACATTCCAACTTTGTCTGTTGGCCTCCTTCTTCTCTTCAAGCACCAGCTTGCGCAGCTCTATGGCATCCCTGTTCTGCTCCATTGCGACCTTGTCCCGCTGTTTCTTTGCCTCTAGCACTAATCACTTCTTCTCAAGCAGAAGCTTTCTAGCAGCTACCTCATTAATGTCCAGAACAATTACTGGGCACTTAGAGACCATGCTAAGGCCTGTGACCTGTGGATGCTGCACTATCCCCTGACCTCACTGACACTCCAGAGTGTTGATAAACCAAGCTTGCCCCCCGGCAGGATAGTTGGTGATAAACACTGTTCATCCTGTCTTCCTCATCATCTTCCACTTCCCCCTCCAGAAGGTCTTTTCTATTCAGGTACACAGGGCCTAAACAATCCCCTGGAGCCTTCTCCCCAACCACCCTTGCTTCTACGTAACCTTGGACCCTGGTCAGTAACTCAGGTTTATTAACCTTAGTGCTGTGGGGAAGTCCCCTCTCTTGACATAGGACACACAGGACATCCCTGGTCATGCCTTTCACTGTTGCCATGTCAAGATCCATGATTATTCCTAATTCCTAGCAGTGTCTAAATGTTGCCTGCAACAGTACTTTTGTTATTGGGTGACTAAGCTGTGTGTAAACCTCCAACTAATCCGACCGCTTGCCACCAATGTGACAAATCAACTTCCAGGGGAACCTGTGGTCCAGGGGTGAATATCAGTTTCTAAACCATCAATCAGTTCCACACCTCTAGTACACGAGAAGGGATCCAAATAGATTGAAAACACAACTAAAGTATAAACCTCTGTGTCCAATTTTGGTGATATGGATGGAACAACAGGCTTATCTCAGAAAGGTTGTGGATCATTGGTTAGTTGCAACACAGCGAAAATACAAGTATTACCCAATCATAATAGGGACTGTCCAGTCAAGGTGGTATAGAGATATCTAATTTATTGTTATTACAACAGACAGTTCTAGCACACTACATAATACAACCCACCCTGTAAAGGAACACTGAGGACAGTTTCAAAAACTGATCCACTCTGGATAATGACAAGAGAGTAGTCGGAAAAGCAATCAATCTTAACTGTTTAAGGTTATTTGGTTTCAGCTCCAAGAGGGCAAGGGGTCATAAATGTCACTAGTGGCCTTTGTGTAAGTCTAGAAATGACCCTAAACCTAGTAGAGAAGGTATATTATGTTGGCCGTAAACCAATCGCATCATGTGCGATCACATAATCGTCTATAGAACCACAGGGCATCCATCTTGTGTAACATCCACTTTTTTTTGCTGATCTCTCTTTTGCTCTTTTGCGCTTCTGTTAAATCCTTTGCTGAACATATTATATTCTGAAAAGCTCATAGGCGGTACGAGGCCACAGCCTGCATGTTGAAAGATCAGCCCAGACAGGAATGCCAAACATTACAGAAATACATTGTTTTCCGACCTCATGAAATCCTTGAGAGCAAGCAGAAACAGCATTTTATCAGCGGCCCAGGTTCGGGCCTGCCTCACTAAAGCTGTAGAAATAGGCAGTTAAAACATGAATTATACTTTTCTAGTGGTCCTCCTTCACGGATCTTCCTCAGAAAGGGCTGACCCCAAGTTCACAAATAGAAACTAGTAGATAAGGTGCTTTGGAATGTGTCTCTCCCGTGAACATGATATCCTCACTGAACGAGTGCTTTATATTCTTTATAACAAAGAACTATGTCTTCAACTGTTGACGAGTATAATAGATTAAGAAACTTGTCATAATGTGTCATATGTGTCATAATTGTCAATCACCGAACCCTAGCTGAAGAAGATACATTATGGGCGGTTCTGATATGCCTTGAAGGCTAATATTTTGTATATGTGTAACTGTTTGTATGATGTTCGCGCTCTTGTGTCTTATAAGGTCTGGGTAACACATGTTGAGAGATGTTAGACCCAGTTGGCCGACTGAGCATATTTTTGCAATAAACCCTAGTACTTAGAAATTGAACCTTGTGTCTGTCTTGTGTCTGTCGTATCACTAGTATATGGTGATTGTGCCTTGGTTTCCATGTGCAGAGGGTCTTCAGGGCCTAGCATTTGGAGAAGCACCAGGGGTACAGAACCATAATTTACCTGGTGCTTGAGAAGATCTTGATGTTCGACATGGTCGAGTCGGTTCAAGTGTGCTCTGCAGCTCCTGTGACAGAGTTCAAGATGGGAGAGAGCTGTGGGTATCAGGTGGCAGGTAGTGTGGCAACTAAGGCTGGATCGACGGCTGCAGGCTGGCTTACACAGTGGCTCAGAGTCAGAAATTGTTGTCTCAGTGCTTGTTGGCAGGTCTTAAGCACTGGCCAAGGCTTATCGGACAGCATGAGTGGCTGTGGTGTGACAACAATTAGGGGTGCAGACGGTTGCAGCTTGAGGGGCTCAACTGCCTCAAAAATGTCCTTAAGGAGGGTGTTGGTTGATGCTTGTTGGTGCACTCCTCCTAGCTTCTTCACTCGGCTTGTGTCGTCCTTTAAGGCAGATGGCCTAAAGCTGAGGAGAGTGGTGCAGGCAATTGCCTTGTCCTTCATTTGGTGCAAAGACTCTCTGGAACTTCTCACCTAGGAAGCCTGCTTGCAGAGCCTAGCAGGGCATGCTGTGTGCTGACTGGGTACCGGTTGTGGAGCTGCTAGAGGGTCCACTGTATTCAGTATCTCCTTCTGTTCCCTGGGAGATGTTTAAGGGAGGGATCTTTCTTACCTCTTTGAAATCCTGGCCTTCCTTCACTGGGGAAGCTGTATGGCAGACTGTACCTTCTTGTGACTCCTTATGAAGGCTTTACATGATCTGCTATGAGAGAGATACATCCCTCTTTTAAATCCATATGGTCCCCAGTGACTGGTGCAGGCTAGGCCTACCTTGGTGAACCAATTCTGGGTCCCCACCAACAATCTTCTCTTATGTGGGAGGTTATAACAAGAGTCCAACAACAGGAAATATAAATGGGTGAAAACATGCACAACTAAGTCCTACCCATATTCCTGTCTGTTGTGGATCAAAGGGTCACTCTGGTTAATTGAGCTCTCTGTGGTCCCTGATCAAAGTGAAGGTTTATCTTGAAGTTATGGCAAGAACATACTTTCTGTCTCCATCAAATCACATTCTTCTGCCTTCTGCAAGGGGGCGCCCCTGCAGGGGTTGACTGACTTCAAGTTGACACAGATGCATACCAAAAGGGTGTTGGGTTTCCTGTCCCCTTTTTCAGCCCTATGACCTCCGCAGGCCTGTGCAATTAGTTCGCATCAGTATGCGCTGCCAACAGCAGGCAGATAAAGGATAGGGCAGACCCATGGAGCCGTTGATATTTAATTAGGTGTTGCCCTCCTCCTCTTGCTGTCACATTCCAACTGAACATGACAGGAGGAATGCACCCGTAGTGTGTGTCCACCCAGAGAACACGTGACTATGTGCTGTGCTAGTTTATTTATTTAGTTAATCATTTATTACATTTATATAGCGCACAAAGCAGCCCTTGGGCATCGAGGTGCTGTTACTTGTGGGGAACTTAGTTACAGGATAGGTATAGCTGGGAAATGCATTTACACGTTGTACATTAATACATTAGGATACACACCGTTCTAGTGAGCATAGGAAAATGTGTGCAGATTAGCCCCATCCATTTTTTCCGACGTTGATCTCTCATCATTCAATTTCTTTAAAAAATATTTAAAAAGCCCTGCGAGTTTATACCCGGCTTGCTGGATGGTCGAGTTCCATTCTCAAGTATGACAGAGGAACCCATTATCCAGCACATAAATGTGTGTGTCATTTTTGTGGATTTCAAACTTCTGCCTGAATCTTGTGGTTTCTAAAAGAGGGCTAAAGGGTGAAGCTTAACAACACAGTAATAATGGGAGTCCTTCAAAGTCATCACAATGTTTTGTGTGGGATGGGGTGAACAGAAAAGTCTAGCTAGATTGTCTATTCTGTCTCCATCAGGAAAGACTCGAAACACTTGAGTGTATTGGGGAGACAAAGGGTACTGTATAAAATGTGTTGCTCCCGAACATTACTATGGTTAGCATGAATTAGTCCTTCATCAACAAATTCTAAGAAGCCATTCTAGAAGAACAGAATAGTGGTGTCTGCTCTGTTGTAGGGGGCAGCATCCTTACTAGTAAAACACATTGATATGTCTACCATTGTTTCATGTCCGGAATATCTTTGAAATCACCAGGCAACTTTAAAGTTGGCAATTGCTTGAAGTCGAAGTGTTGCTTCTCAATTAAACATAGCTTTTTTAAACTTGTTTTTTTAAAACTGGGTTTACCCTACAACTTTGTTATGTGCCAGTAGTTAGTCACATTCATAAGGATTGTTGATAAACTCAGAGACGAAGTGAAGACAACTGAAATCATAATTTTAGTAAATATGTGGGAACAGAGTCATCAGGGGCACTGATAGGTTCAAGGCTTACAAGTACATGGAAATGGTTGCCATAGCTACTGCACTGAAAAAAATAGGTTTTCAGCGTGCAGCAGAAGACGAGGCAACAATGATACATTTTGTAACCTATTAAGTTTCTAATTTCTCTGTGAAACCCAGAAGGATTTCTTTAATATTAATATTTTAATAATAAAGAAGTTGGGGAAGACATAACCTTTGGGTAGGTGAAATTGTGGTGTGAGTGTGTCAACCGATTGCATAATTTTGTTAGTATTACTTTGAGAAGACCCTGTCCACCAGAAGACGTTCTTTGCTTGGTAGACATTTGAGAGTCTAGTCAAATGTGAAGTTTATACACAGTTTGTTATCTTTTCTGGCTATTGTTTGCCACCTAGCATGTGTTTGTCTTTCTTTTGTGCTTTTTGGTCGTTAAGTAGCAGAATGATGAAGATGGTGAAATTGTTTGGAAATCTGTTGTTTCAAGATGCTACATGTATCTTTCTTTCCTTGAACTTACCCACAACTAAGGTCCTGCTTGTAGGTGTGAGTGGTGCCCAGGAAATCTCCATCCACATGACTGATCTCGCGTCCATCCATCCATGTGATTTTACCGAAAAAAATGTCAGAGAATGATTTTTTCACAAAACAAAAAAGTCGAAATATCACTGAATATTTGTATGTGTTTTATTTTATTTGGAGGGTCCCCCCCAGCCGCCTGTTTCCCTATTGTTACGGCCCCACCCACCCCCTCCTCATCTGTTTTAATCCCTACCCCAAACCCACATATTTTTGTTTAATCAATATGTATTCAATTCTTTTGTTTCATTAAAAAATCATTCTCTGAAATGTTTTCATTAAAATCACTGGCTACCAAACAGAATGACAAGCATATATCTGAAGTTTAATATAGCAAGGCTTATTATGTTCTACTAGCTCAACCACCTGAGCAGGATGCCATTTAATGATAGTTAAACAAAATGTAACTTGATTGTTTCACATCTCAAATGGCCGCCCCTGCCAAATCTATTTCTATCAATATATCAACAAAAAAGGCACTGAAAGCCTGGTACCAGCTAACTCTCTGCTGGGAGATACAGCTGTTCCATTCCATCCAGGCACGTCAGAATCACAATCCAGGCCCTGGTACTCTCCCATATCGATGGGGGAAATAGCGTCCTCATCAGTGTCCCATCAACGCGCCTGATACCTCTTCCTCTAGCCTCCCTCCTAGCTTTGGCACAACTCAAAAGGGGAAACAAGAAATTCAATCACATGCCACCCATCCTAAAGGGGAACTGCACTGGCGTTCAACCCCAGACGAAATACAAAATAAGATTGTTTGCATCAACATTAAGGAAACCACAGCCTGCACACCTACCTATCTGTAAGACTCTGTAGCTCAGGTGGTTGCGCTCCTACAGGAGCCAAGTCTCACTGGGATTGAGATGAAACTGGCAATCAAGGAACAACATAGGTAACGGGCCTAATCTTGCTATGCCTTTGACTACTAGTACACAATCCTGGTGGCAATCTGGGCCACACCAATTGTTTTGCAGTTCCGGAAGGGAATAAGGAGCATACACTTCAGCCAATATCTAGGTGTCAACTAGACACCTTGCATCCCACATTACATCCCAAATGTATGGCCAGAACATTCTGTGCCACATATTGTCACCCCCTCCTTACCACATATGTTACTCTCAATGACAAACACTGTGCTCCATTGGTTCTTAGCTACCATTGTGCCATCCAAATCCTAAATGCAAAGAACAATTGTCGGGATTGTTCTCTAGACTGTAGGGTTAAGGCTTGGCGATGCCCAACATAGACAAACAAGACCCTTTCAACTGCACATTTGTTCACCTATTGCTAATGCCAATAAAGAGCCAAGGGTAGGTTCCCGGGTGTAGACTGCTAAGCACAAGATTCCAGGTTAACATAGTTAACACTTGGAATAAAGGACCGTTCAGGGAGAGGTATTGTTACTCTCTCTCAGGTGCAAATACCTTCAGTACATTCAAAATCAGACATTAATATTTGCAGTGAACACAAAGCCTCAGTCAATTTGTTGTTATTTACTAATAGTGCTTAGAGTAGACTCACTCCTGTCTATGTGGGGCAATATGTACCCTTTTGGAATATCAAACATATGTCAAAACAAGCACATTAGTGTGTTACTTTGGGTTTAAAAATATAAGTCAAGCAGCAGTTATTTGGTGAAAGGGGAATGGTAATAGTGCTCAGCCTAATTAGCATTGGGGTCTGAGGTTTGGTGCATGACAGATTTTCACCTCTGAATTTTCCTGGGATGTACAGCTCTTTTGCTGAATCAACTTCCACAGTAGCAGTGGTCCAAGGGTGAATATTGGTTTCTAAACCATCAATCAGACCCATACCTCTAATACACAGTAAGGGATCCAAACAGATTGGAATAACAAGAAAATTAAAAACCGCCCTGTCCAATTTTGAGAATGTGGACGGAACGGACGTCTTATCTCTGAAAGGTCGTGGATCATTGGTTAGTTGCAACACATTGAAAATACAATTATTACCCAATAATTAAAGGAGTGTCCAGTCAAGGTTGTATTAAAAATATACATTTTATTAATTACAACAGACAGTCTAACAACACTACAAAATACAGCCTACCCTGTAAAGGAATGCAGAGGACAGACAGTTTCAAAGAAGGAAAAAAGATGCACTCTGGATACTGACAGGAGGGTAGGCCGTATGGTTAATAACCACAACAGTTTAAGGCTTCTTAGCTTCAGTACAAAAGGAGCAATGGGTTTTAGGATGTCTCTAGAGGCCTTCTGGGATGGGGCAGGGGGAAAGAACCACAATGTACATTGTGCTGTAGGTGTTCTTGGTGCTCAAGAGGGTCAAGTCGGCTTCAGGGTGCTTTGCAGTCTTTGCAACACAGTTCGAGATGGGAGTCGGGTGCGGGTATCATCCGGCAAGTCGGTTTGGTGAGCGAAGCTGGATGAACGGCTGCAGGCTGGCCTACACGGCGGCTTGGGGTCAGGAATCATTGTCTCATTGCTGTTCTGTGGTTCTGAAACACTGGTCGAGACGTCTCAGGTTTCTTTAAGCAACTGCTGTGGCTTGACAGCAGTCAGCGTTGCAGTTGATTGCGGATCAAGGTACTCAAAAGGCTCGGGAATGTCCTTTAAGGAGGAGTGGTAGATGCTTGTCGATGCACTTCTCCCACCTTCTTCACTGGGCTTGTCGTCCTTTAAGTTAGACGGCCCAAAGCTCAGGAGTGTGTTGCAGGCAGCTGCCTTGACCTTGGTTTCCGGTTCAGAGAACTTCTGGAACTCCCTATCTTGGAAGCTTGCTGCAGATACTATCACAACATGCTGTGTGCTGACTGGGTACTTGTTCTGGAGTAGCTGCAGGGTTCTCTAAGTTATCTTCTCCCTCTGTTCCCTGGGAGAAGTTAAAGGCAGGAAACTTGCTTCCCTCTGTGGATGTCCTGGCATTGCTTCAATGGCAGAAGTTGTAAGGCAGACTGCATCTTCAGCCAGGGTCCAAGGATGATATCTTCTTTCTTAATTGTTGTGAAGTCTTCAGATGATCTGCCAATAGAGGGGCTCATTCCTTGTTTAAAGCCAAGTTGTCGACAGTGATTGGTGTAGGCAAAGCCTACCTTAATGAACCAATCCTGGGGTCCCTGCCAACAATCTTCTGTATGCATGAGGTCATAACCAGAGAGCTTTGCAGCAGGAAAGGTAAATGGGTGAAAACAAGAACAAGGTGTGCCCCAGAACTAAAATGACTGAACCCTTGTCTTAACAGAAAGAGCTTTGGACTCACTGTATTGTGCTAGAAAGTCCCACCCATCTTCCTGTCTGTTGTGTTCAAGCAGTCTCTCTGGTTAATGGTTCTCCTTGTGCGGTCTCTGTTAAAGTGCAGGACTTTCTTGAAGCTGCAGCGAGACCAGACTCTCTGGCTCATGCAAACCACACTCTCGTACCTTATGAACGGGGGCCCCCTAATGAGGGTGGCCCACTGCAAACAACAGACCCAGACATGACAGTTCACTGCCATCAATACTGAGAGGAGGGAGCCGGCTTCAGGTTGACACAGTTGTATATGAAAGGTTGTTGGGTTTCCTGCCTCCTTTGTTATCCTCTGCAGCCAGACCTCTTGTGGGCCTGTTTGAAATACCTCATGTTGGTATGATGATCGCTGCCACCAGCTTCATGGCCTAAAAAGGAGCAGGGTGGCTCCATGGAGCCCTTGTCAGGTAATCAGGCGGACCATTTCAGGGGAAAGGTCCATCGTCCCCCTTCCTGGAGATGACATTGTGCACTCCTCAGCTATCACATTCCAACTAAATACTACAGGGGTGGACAGTGCCTGTAGTTGTTGTCCAAACTGGAGTACACAGGTCTATGCTCTGTTGTGGTGCGAGCATAGAAAAGATGTTTGTGCATCAGCCCACACATTTTCCGCTGGTTAGTCTACCATCATTCCATTTAATGAAACTTTTCAAAAACTCCCAGGCGAGTGCACGTCCACTGTGTACATGGTCGAAGTCATCACAGCTCTAATGGTTCAATTCTTCAACTTATTCCTGTGGACATCTGCTGTACAAAGCATGGCTCTTGTGAGAATGATTTGCCATATACAAGGACATTACCTCATGGTTGGGATGCTTCATCTTGCCTCTCGTCCAGCTATGGAAGGTTTGAATTGGTACATTCCAGCCAGGTGTATTCAGCTCTTTGCAACTGGAGCTGTCAAGTATTCAGCTTGACATGTTCAAAGACTGTCACTGTGATGATCATTGGGTCTATCGGGGTGCATACAGGATGACTAGGTGGCATAGTCACAGATCGACCAAAGGAGCCTGTTTGGTATTGCTCAGCGACACTGCAAACTGCAATCCAGAAGAGTCAGCTCCAGTGGCAGTCCCAAGCGAGGTGAAGGAAGACCCTGGTGCTGGGGAACAGGTAAGGACACACTGCCAGAAGTGCATGTTACCGGGGGGCAGCCAGCGCATGTAGTCTTTTTTGGATTTGACAGAGCTGGTTTCTGACAGCATCTGATGTCGATCCTTTCAGTTTTCGTCCCCTTCCTTCCAACAGCAGGGAGATGCCCTTGCTGTGAATTTGCAAGAAATTCCGATTTCTTTTGCATCTTGCCTTGCAAAGACAAAGGAAGTGAGTCATTGGTCCCACTTTGTTTGTATGACGGCTGGTTCTCCAAGGAGCCGACCACATCTATATAATCAGCAGTATCTTGGAGAGTTTGTTTCAGGGTGCCACACTCCACTGCTGCCATGTGACTACAAGTATCTGGAGCAGAAAATTCACATTTATGAACATTTGGGTGCTGGGATGCCCATCCCTGAGTAGAGGGTTGCACCTATCCACATTGTGCAGCCATCTCCTTGGGAAAACATTCAGGTTATAAATGTGTATAAGACTTCAGCGATCAAGGTCACATTGACTAGATCTGGTCTTAACCTACAATGTCTCTTGGAATCTAGTATGGCAATGTTTTACTATATGTACCCGCACCATTGTTAAACACACACTACCCATAGAGAACAATTGACTCTGTATGTTTAGGGCAAGGCTAAAACCCTATTGCTTTGATTAGTGCCCTGCGACGATGCTTCATGTTCTGATTACTCATCTTTTTTTTTTCACCTGTGCCCAGATGCAGATTTTGCTCGGTTCTATGTGATATGCGCTATATAAGTTTAAAAATAAAATAAAATCATAGCAAAATGGGTTGTAAAAGGGAAAGAAGTGATTCTGTGCTCCTGATACAGTGCTGCTGATATATAATGGCAACAATGAGGATGTGCTCCTCAGAGGCAGGTTGGTGAGGTTATGCACTTGCCAACAAAAATAGGCATATGGTATAAGCCCAATACTCTGGACCCAGGATATTTGGCGGTGCACACTAGGAATTGCATGATTGAGACATTGTCAAGATTAGGGTTTTCAAGGAAAACCAGTCAGGACACCCATTGGACCATTCAGAAGAAATAAACAAAATGTTTTGAATTTGCTTCACGACTTCAGCTTATAACATTAGTAACTATAGTTCCACACACTTACCATCTATTTGTTTCTGTTCTTGCAGCCCATACATGAAACAAGCTCTCCTTCCACTATAATTCTGTTTCTCATCATTTGTCCTTCTACAACCATCTCATAACCCATCTCTTCTTCTCTGCATTATTTCATTATTGTCCCACTTTCTCTGCCCCTTGGACCCAGCACCAGGAGACTGTTCGGTGAATGTGTCCTTACATGTTTTTCTAATATAGCAAACAGGGTTTGAATTTGAGATTAAGATTCAATGAGCAGGAGCTAAAACCAGCTCCGGTGTATCAGGCGTCATCAATTAGGCAGGAGATACTACTGGGGAACTGGGAGCAACACTGAAAATCTACATTCCACATAAGATGCATACCTTAAGATTATGCCCATTACGCATGATCCATTATATTTAATAAGGTCCTAGAAGTGTCCCAATTCTGCTTTATTTAGATTCTCAAACAACGACGGTAAATGTCACACATGCATGTTTGAAAGGCACTAATTGGTCTGAGGAGCCAAAAGTAGCTCCTGGTAACTGTTACCAACACCCAACAATATCGAAACCTGCCATAACATAACATAACATAGCAATGTGAAGTGCAGTGTGAGACCAGTGTATGATAATAGTGTGGGTACAGAGTGGAGTGTGCTGCATGTGCAGTGAAAGTGAATGGAAGCTGACCCCCTGAAGCCACAGTATGGTAATAGAGCACTGATCTCTCATGCAGTTTAGCCAGATCCAGTCTGAAGCAATGCAAGTGTACGCTGCATTGAGAGTGATGTGCATGTTTCACAGCCATTGCTATGCGAAATGTGTGGTCAGATCTATGCAGTGCTCAGTACGTGTGTTCTGTGGGTGCAGTGTGAATGACATGTGGTGCACAATATTGACATTGGGGGTCATTCATAGTAGGGCGGTAAGGGTTAACGGTGACCGGTAACGAGACCAGTGCCGTTAAACCCTTACCGCCCTATTCCGAGTTCCCTTTGCGGGTTGGTACTTAACGCCTGCTTTTTGCAGGCCTTAAAAAAGCAACCCGCAAAGGGACCTAGGAGCTAATTACAGCACCGTAATTTACGGTGCCGTAATTAGCGCCTTCCCCACTCCCATTGAGCCCTGTGGGGCAAAAATGGGAATGGGGAAGGGCCCCTGGTGAATGGGGAATTATCGACCCCGCCAACCTTGGAATGGGGCGGTAATTCCGCCATTCACCATGGCGGAGTCGGAAAAATAACGGCGTCAACCAAGGCGCTAACAGCGCCTTGGTTAACGCCAGGGTCGGAATGAGGCCCATTGTGTTGTGTGCAATGTGTGTTTTTTCAATCATTAATTACCAATTTCTGAAAGGCTGAGCCCACAAATTGGGATTAGTAATGCACATTTTCACACATCCTCTATGGTGTCCCTTCTATTTCTCATTGTCTTTGATTGGCATTTTGACATGATATTAATCAAAATCTGTTCTTTTTTTAGAATGTTCTAATAGCCACATAGTCTTACCAATCAACAATCTCCAATGAGACTAAAATAGATATTACTTAGGTGGTCTATTTATGGATGGGGATTTTTACTTGCTTATTTATTGTATGTCATTTCATTTTATGTTTTTATTTGATTTGTCTTGAGACATTTCTAATGCACTACGGGGGTAGAGTGAACTGTGCCTGTGTGCAGATGTTTCAGCGAAAAGAGCTGCAATGATCATGAGTAAGGCAAAAGGAACGTTTTCAACCTTTTATGGAACACGATGTAGGGGTCCAGAGCCGAGGCTAACCACCAAGGAACACCTGTCCCCTCTGGGGGTACAGCAGGAACAGGGATCACGTGAAGATGTTTAGCAGCAGAACTAAGGCAGCGAGCTGGACACTACAGTCTGATTTTGCTGGTACGGTGGATCCTTGCCATGGATATATTTAAATACCAAATACAGTACTTTAAAGATAACCCATTGCAAGACTGGTAACTAGTTAAGGAAAATCCTCCATTTAGAAATAGGGGTGAATTTAAGCAAGTTAAGCAGCAGTCTGACTGCAGTGTTCTGTGCCACTAATAAGCGTGAGAGAACATGTTCTGACAAAGAATGCCATTAGAATAGACTTCGCGGTCACCGTCTCTCTGACCTGAGTTTCACAGCTGAGATTTGCCTGCCAGTAGCAGTCAAGATTATTTTACCTTCGAAGTATAGGAGCATGGCAGGTCAAACAGGGAAAAAGGAGATGTATCCAGGGAATTCATCAGTTGGTGTTTAGTGTCATAGACGATACATTCCATTTTTGCTGAGATGAGTTGTCATTTGTTAGTAATCATCCATTGATTTCCCGAGTACAGTCTACAATGTTCTGAATCGGATGAGAAGCGTTCTTAACATCCATGTATAGCTTAATATTATCAGCATATGAAGGATAGGAGAGTTTGTATTTTATAAAGTATGTTTTACTATTTTATGGTAATGGGTAAATCAAAATAAAAGATATGCATTATTCATTTTGGTTTTGATGAATTTTTGTGGCGCAAGCAACACATTTGCCAAAACCATTGTTACAAAAGATAGAGAGGGAAAGGGGTTCTGTACTCAGAATATCTGGTTGGCATAGCAACTAGCAATGCCATGGAATGCCTCAGGGCCTGCACTTGTCCCACTGCTACCACACTTGGGCTTTGACCCACTAGAACATTTTCTCCCAGCACTTACCAGCACTCTGACTAACCGGTTGCACTTATCCCACCCCCCTCTCCTGTTACCTGCTGTGCACTTACACGATCTGATTGTACCATGCCTGAAGATCATCTATCATTTCTCCCCTGTCTCCCCTTCTGCATGGCCCTGCGCTACGCTCTTGGAAACACTGCAGAATTGTTGTCAGACCTATTTTCTTTTATCTACCCTGTTAAATGTATTTATGCACTTACTCTGCCTTGCAGGCAGGCTTGTATACATCAGATATTCAAGGGCTCTGAATGACTGTTGTTTTTTCTCCCCCTGCTAGCCCCCTTGAGCTCTTTAAAACATGTGTCTTGTGCATAGGCACTAAATAAATAAACATTACCATACCATACTTTAGGAAGAATAGTTGGGGTCTCTGAATAGTAGGGCTTATTAGTTTTGCATGAACGTGTACAAAAATGCAGAAATGTGCAAGTGACATGCGAGCGCAGAAATGCCGAACACATGCTTAAAAGTGAATATTATTTCAGGATAATATTTCAATTGACTGATTTTCATCAAAACTAATACTAATGTATTAATATATTATTCAACCCCAGTAACATGTCCCCTTACTAATATTCATAGTGCAAATTTGTCTATGTGGAATAGTCTGGAAAGTTTTGGAAAATGCATGGTGCTTTATAGGCAGACTGAGCTGCATTAAGTTAAACGAACATGCATTTTCCATCATGCACATGCATTAGCAACCATGTGCCTTGCGCATTTCTGCATTTCTATATTTCTGTCTCAGACCCACACTACAGCTACATGTGCATGCTAAACTAATAACTACTAATAAGAGCCCCCAGCAATTCAGAGCCCCCAGCTACTGATCCTACAATACCAATGGAATGGCCAACTCACTAAATGTATTTTTCCAAACTCCTGTGCTGCACTAGCCAATGAGGAGCACCGTTTCAAGATTTGTGTCACTGTTTATATCCAGAAGGTCTATGTTTGGTCTACTCTGGAGTACCTATATGTGTTTGCATGCGTTCCTGCACAACCGTGTTTGCTACTTTGATTGCATGTAATGTGTGTGCATGGTTACGTTTCTTTTTGAGTGTGTTTATCATTTGTAAACCCATTCATGTTTGAGGTCAGTGTGTACAAAAGCACCTCTGCTATAGTTGCATCCTTGTTTATGATTTCATGGATTTATACTCCAATGTACGTATAAGGGCAGAATTGGAGGGTGCACTCGGGAGACCGAGCCACACCATTATTTTTACAGTGGGGACACAGTCCCCCTTATGCTAGCTGTGGGAAGAGAGTGAAGTGTCCAAATTAAGCGTGAGCCTAGATTAGTGGCAATCCAGCAGAGCCCCATGTGGGATGGAAATATCTATTACCAAGTTTTATTTCTATACAACTGACTCAAAGACAAAATCCTGCACTGCCATCAATTGGCAGGTTGATATTCACCTGCATTCCACATACCAGTAGAAAAAATATAATAAGCTGTTCAAACTGTCCATTCGATTTCCATGATGGGTGCTTAAGTTTTTTGCAGGTCAAAATGATTTGTTCTGTTAAACTGGCACAGGCAGATTGGTGCATACGCATGATGAGATGAACTCTGCAAACAATTACTAAATGCAGGGATGATCACACAGGCTCCTTGACAGCTTTCATTCAAGTTTTGTGTTGTAAGTAATAAGTGAGTTACAGAGATCTCCAGTTGTCCCTTGTCAGTTGTTAGTTGTTCATCTAGTCTTGGCTATGAAGCACACATGATTTTACACTGCACTATTTGCAAATCCACATGTCTAAAGAGAAAATAGGACTGCACGTCTATAGCAGGCCTTCAAAATGACAGAGTTAAATGCCAGGACTTGCAGAGCATCACTTACCGGCCCTGCATATCTTTTCATAATACGTTTGAATGATCAAGCAGGGGTACTTGAGAAAAGTGCACAGCAGTGTGTGACAGTATTGGGTTTATTGGATTTTAGCATTCTCTGCTCAGCACTTACCCCCAAGCAGATTGCTATTGTGGGGTGACATATAGCCCCTGAATGCCAGAAATAAAGAGGCCAGAGTTATTTGTAAATGCCCACTGAAGTACAAGGCCAGCACCGAAATGGTTATGTCAGACACAAGGCCTATTGAATCAAAAAGTGGCCTAACTCACCAAGGAAAGAAAGTGGGCTGGAATGTCAAAAGTACAAAGATATGCACAATGCATTTCACCACCGAAAAGAAAGACATGTGGTGTGACAAGTCTGTTTTATTCAATCCATGGGGAGCTTTTCTTGTACTTAAAGAGACAGCAGTGCGTACATTATCTTCAATGTAACACCAGATTGTGCTGCAGTCATCGAAATTTAAATCAAGCTCCTTGTATTTACAAGAAATAAAACAAGTTCCTTGTTGTTTTTCCTCATCCAAATGACAGTATGCAGAGGAAAATGCTCACTACACTTTCAAAGTTTGAACATGGGTTTCTCATATAACAGCCCTATACATATGGACAATCCAGAAGTGATACTCATGTATTTTGAAACTGTGAAAGTAATGAAACATGGTATATGAATAAGGCCCAGGTGCCTTATAAGATGTCACAAAGAATGCATTATGTGTGAGTTTAAAAGGCCACTGCTTGCAGGGCACATGAGCCGGTCATTTCTCCAAAGATGAAACCTAACCTCCAAGACCTTTTCTCTGCTGCCCTGAAGAAAGGGGCCTGGTTATCAACCATCAATGAGGGTCATTACTTAAAAATATAGAAAGAAATACACTGCTTAGATGTAAACCGGGCAATGACAGATAAGGCCATGCCTTTTCTTACAGCAGAAGTGACCTTGAGGTCACAATTCCCATAAAATGTCCATTAGGGTTGCTATCAGGGCCTTACAGGCCTTGAAGGGGGGGGGTGGACATAAACATGAGCCAGACTCTGCCTGGTCACATGCCTAAGGGTAAATGCAACTTAAAGGGAACAAAGGAGAAGGCTGCAGTTGAATTAATAGGACAATACACATTATTGCATAAAAGGGGCAGCATAAACGCCACAATGGTCATTCCAGACGTTTATTAAAGGTGACAGTCACCCCCATTGGACCATGCTAAAAGAATTTGTGTGTGCTAAACATAACTAAAGTTATTAAGGAACATTTGATTTGCGCCTTTCTTTTATTCCCGAGAGATTTGAAAGTTGGTGTGAGGGTGAGGGAAATAACTAACATGAAAACAATGAAGTGGCATATTTTTCACAAGATATTGCTCCTGAGTAAATGAAGAAAAAACATGTCTCTGTATAGGAAGGGCGTGCCAACTTCAGATTAGCATCAACTGATTTACCTTAAAATGTAGTTCTTAAAAATATATTAATACATGTAAAGATGTGAAAAAATAGAGCGCTTGCCATGTTGGTAGATTTTTAGAGTTTTAAACATGCCAAGCCCACTATCAAATTGGGATGACAAAGCTTTCTCCTTCCACAGCTGTCCTGATTCACCCCCCCCCCCCCCTATCTCCTTATCATATTAGCACACAGGTGGGAGGTGGGTAGAGAATATCAACTAATCCCTTTCGAGGGAATCATTATAAGTATGTGAAGTCATTTGCCCTATAAGTAAACCAGTTTGCATTAGAACTGGGCTTTTCCACTTATACCGGGAGGCAACCTGCTGCAGAACTCTTGCGAGAAACATCCCAGCAGAGAGGCCTAAATCTTGAATTGGAGACAGAAACCAGGAGACATAGAAGCTGACTGCGACCCCTTGGAGGATTCAAAGGAGACAATCCTTGACTGACACCCTTGCTGTCCCAGCAGTGCCCTGATGTTCCCTGAAGCCCATTCCAAGGCCTCTCCTGTAAGTAAAACTATCCCCAAAACCATAGAATGTGTAAGCCCTGCATTTGTCAAGCATTGTTTTAGTTATTTCCCCATTGCAAAATGTCCTGTTTGTCTGTGTAGAGCCTTAGCATATGTTAATTAAAGTAAATGAATTAATTCCCCTTTAGGAATCACGGTTGGTGTTGTGTTGGCATTGGAAACCAAAAAGCTCTTCCCAGTGTGTTTTGAGCCGGTATACACATAAAGATTTGCAAAAAAAATTAATTCCAAAAACCTTCTTCCATGCGAGTGTGCAGGGTGAAAAACAAAATTCCCAAATGATCCCCTTCATTTTAAATCAGAAGTGTGAAGCTTGGTTGGCCATTGCATGTGCAGGGTGTAAAACGAAATTGCCCCTTTGTTCCCAGTGTGCTGTGACTAAAATCAGAAAGCCCTTCCTGTTCCTTTCAGGTGTGTCAAAACAACATTTCCCATTGCTTTTCTGTCCCTCATGTTGCACCTGGGGTAAGAAGTAAAAGAAAAACGATCTTTCCCCTTGAATCCCTTTTTCCAAAGATTGCATTTTATTCGAATCCCAAAACGATTTTCCCATTGTGCTCCCACTCTCTGCCACTGGCCTTCGATTCAGAGGGGTCAAGGCCAATTGATGTTTGGAGGGTGGGGGTTGCTGGGAGAAAAGTATCATAATCAAATTAGCAATCACTGTGTGTCTTGAATTGTTCTTTTTCTGTATTGGTGGATGATTTAAAAAGAAATAATTGTGACTGCACATCTCAGTGTTCTCTCTGTGTTGGTTCCATTACGGAATTGGTGGCTGATGTTAGTCTGTTTGTCAAATTTGGTTTAAATACATGAATATATCTATATTCTTAAATACACACCAACCTGGTTCCTAGTCCATTGTGGCACCGGGTATTTGTTGGGTTTCGGTGCGAGACAGGTCAAATCAAAATCATAGTGATGTATTGTGCGCCACATTCATTGGAGGGAATGGAACTCCTTGAGTTGAGTGTGAGCACGTAATAAACTGCAACACTATTGTGTGCTAGAATAAAAAGAAACATGTTATGCTTCCAATAAAGTGCACTCATTGTTTACTAAAAGGGTTTAGCATGGCCTTGCTGTCAACCCCCTCTGTGTTGCATATCTCATTCGATAACTAGTCCCCCCTACATGTATTCTTTAGGACCTATGTCCTGTGTAATTTGTGAATAAACGTCTAGCTGCCCAATCCACTGATGCTGTTTGTTCTACTCCCACCCACCCTAACCCCAATCTCTCTATTGCCACCCACCCTACCCCCATTTTGTATACCCCCACCCTCCTTACCCAACTCTTTCTACCCCAGCCACCTTATCCCAAGTCTCTCTAACTCCACCAACTCACCACACCCCCTCACTCTCTACCCACAACCACCCACCCTTACCCCGCTCTCTCTTTCCCCACCCACTGTTCCCCCTCTCTCTACTACCACATCATACTCTCTCTTTCTCTACTCAACCATGCCACCTCTCTCTTTACCCCACCACATACCCTTCATCCTTTATTCCCCACCCACCCTAACCCACCCTACCTCCTCTATTCCCCCAACCACCCACCTTATACCCTCTCCATATCCTGTTTCATCCTTCCTCTGACACTCTCACTTTATTTCTTACCCTCTCACAATTTCTTGCTTATATTTCTTCTTGCTCATCATCAATGGCACCGTCTATCAATGACTTCCTCTTTTGCTCTTTTCCACTTCGATTTTATTGCACACTTGTTCCCCGTATCACAATATCCTTTGAAACTCTGCCCTCTCCTCCTTGCAACCTAGTGCCTATAAATGCATACATGCATAAATGCAAAATGCAAAGAACAGCAGTACACCCCAAAACAATTGGCATTACCAATGCTTGTTGATTTGGGATTCAGCATTTCTTGAATAATAACCCTTGTGGAAATTCCAGTTGAAGAGACCCAAATGACAATTATTCAATCCAGTTGTTTGTAAAAGGGTCTTTGGACACATGATGTGCAGAAAAATGGAAATTATCGGGATTTAAACCAGTGTTGCGCTGCGTTTTCTTGCGTTCAAGACAATCGCGTTGCACCCCCCCTATTATTATTGCTTGATTCTGACATGTATGCTTGTGTTGTTTTTTAAAATGTTTTAATAATCTGATAATCTGATAATCAATGCCTACACCCTGACTCTAAGTGTAACCTATTTGTAATCCACTGGAACTTTCATCAACAAATGTCATGTCTGACTTCTCATGAGGAAAACCTAGTGATTAACATTTCCTCATATGTATTGACCCCGTTTGAATTGAATACATTACAGAAAAGTGTGTCTTTTGTTCCCAGATATACAAGCAGTTTCTTAAAAGAAAAGATTGATTTTTTCAGATTAACTAGTAAAATGAAGCTACAATGATTCTTTGCAACTACAGATATGGCTCTATCACTATATACTCCAGAATATTTGGGGATTTCTGCAAAGAGTCCATTTCTACCGTATGTACAATTGTACGTATTAGAAGTATTTCAAAAGCAAACATTAAAAGATTATCGTAAGATATCTTTTAAAAGAAAAAAATACAAGAGGCAATTTCACTAAAGAAGAACAAGAAGTATTAACTAAACTTTGGAGTAATGAAAATATCATCCTAAATCCAGCTGATAAGGGTGATGCTTTGGTCATCATGGATCGATCACTCTACAAACAAGAAGTTGAAAGACAATTTCAGGATCAAGACACTTACTTAGAAGTACCAATTAACCCCACAGAACGGGTCCGAAAATTGAGTAATTCCTTTTTGGAGGAAGCGGAATCAGAAGGTTGGATTTCAGAAAAAACAAAATTGTTTTTGACTAAAAAATACCCGATCTTGCCGGTACTTTACATACTACCCAAAGTTCACAAGAGTTTGACCGAACCTCCTGCTAGACCTATTATAGCGGCCACTGAGAGTCTTTTAGAACCACTAGCACAATATATAGATCAGGCTATTCAACCGCTAGTACAATCAACAGCATCTTATCTCAAAGACACTACTGACTTCCTGTTGAAAATCAAATATTTGGATTTTGACGAATCTACAGACACCATGTTTACCATGGATGTCTGTAGCCTGTACACTAATATCACACATGAAGCAGGCTTGGAAGACATGGAATGGTTGTTATTGGCATCTCAAAATGGTAGTGCTAACAAATTATGTATTGTAAGTCTGCTGAAAATAGTACTCAACAACAACTTCTTCCGATTTGAAGACAGATTTTTCATACAGATATCAAGTACGTCCATGGGTGCTGCCATGGCTCCAGGATATGCCAATACATATATGGCATATCTTGAACAAACAGTGGTATTGAATAAGCTACAATATTTGAGATGTTACTTTCATTTCATTGACAATATCTTTGGAATCTGGAGAGGACCTCAGGAGAATCTCTTGGAGTTCTTTGTATATATGAATCAACTAGCTCCGAGAATCAAATTTACAACCTCAACCAGCAATAGCTGCATTCAGTTTCTAGATGTGGAAATTTACAGCAAGAATAATCAATTGCATACCACTATCTACAATAAACCTACTGATAGGAACAGTATGTTAATGGCATCCAGTTTTCATCCTAAAACCACCATAGAAAGTATACCTTACAGTCAATTCTTACAGCACAAAAGAGTTATTTCAGAACCAGAAGACTATGAGAATCAAGCAACAAAACTACATGAAGAATTCATAGAAAGAGGTTACTCACAAGATGTACTAATAAATTCACAGATAAAGGCCTCATCATTGTCAAGGGAACAACGTCTAGTACCATCAGAAAAACCTGATCAAGAATCATTGGTTTATGTTACTACGTATTCAGAACAAAGTTACAAGATCAAAAAAATTCTTACACAAAATTGGGAGATGTTGAAAATGGACCCGGTTTTGGCACAACTTGAAAATATTCCAACTTTTGTCTACAGAAAGAGCAAATGCATGAAAGACTTTTTGATTAAAGCATATATCGAAACACCAGCAAAAGGATCAAATCTATATAAAGGAGCGCTGCCTTGTAATAACTGTCAACACTGTCATAATGTAATCAGAGGCATTAATCATCCTTATACAGGCAAAAAAACAACACATTGAATCATACCATGTACCTGTGATACATTGAATGCGATTTATGGTATTAGATGCCCTCATGGCATCTTTTATGTAGAATTAACATATAGAAAAGTGAAAACAAGATGGACTGAACATAAATCAAATATAAGAAACAAATCTATTCATTCACCGGTATCACAAAATTTCAATTCCCATAATCACACCATAGCTCAGATGAAACTGATTATTCTTGAACATGTTAAAGTTCCAAAACGAGGAGGTGATATTAAATTACTCTTGAGACAGAAAGAAATTGAATGGATTGAGAGGCTTGATTCCCTGGAGCCTAGAGGGATGAACAATGAGTTTGACTTGACATGTTATATTTAGTTACTTAATTTGTTTGTTTTTTATTTATTTTTTCTGTCCATAACAATGTGACAAACATTTATTGTTTGACTGTTGAGTTTGATGATACCCTCTTTTATAGTGGTAATGAAATAAAATTCACACTGAGAAGTATCCATCATATTGAATAGTCATGTTTTTCAGAAGAATAACATTCTGAATAATGGATTATGCTATTTTTCCCAGTGCCAAGTACCGCCAGTGCTTTTTTGAGAATTAGAAATTACCAAAAAAACCTTTTTGTTTAATACTAAAAAATGCCTTGAGTGAGTACACCATGAGTCTGTATTATCACCAGTGTCACTGAGTCAACATATATTTTTTGAGGTGTTAGTAAGTACAATTCCAGAAAGTAAATAGAGTTGGTTGATTAAGATTATTCACTGGTTCCTTTGGGAATCGAGTCTTAAATTGTATTTTTGGATATTTGGTATCACCATACGAAGTACTGAAATGTGATCAAACATTTTTTAGAAATCAACATAGCAGGAGTCACGTGATCGTGAGTGCCATATTATTATTATTTGTTTGTCATTTTGAAAGAATATGGTTCAAATTAAACTATTTACATGCATTTGATGAGAGCTTTCTCATGAGTACTTTCCCTGTAAACATTCGTAGACAATACACCTCGACACAGTACAAATCTCTGAATATGCATGTCACGTGATCGGCATCGCAATCATGTGACCGCATCTAATAGAGGTTTGTAGTAGAGCACGGAAGTTTCCTGGTGTGATGGCCCTCATTGGCACCTGCAACATGAAGTAAATAACAATAAAAGGATTGAGTAATCCTAATATGGCCGTATACTAAACTCGAGCAGAGTTGGTTGTTATGTGTCACGTGATCGGCACCGCGATCATGTGACTTAAGCAGGAAGAGGTTATAACCGAAGCCCGGGACGGGAGGCTGCTCATGCAGCTGTTCTCCCTGTTCCCAGACTTCGTTGTCATAGAGAATACATTGAGTGGTGAGTACTAAAAGGGCTATATTAGTATTTTTTCGGATTTGCTGAACATGTAGATCAATTTTGTGTTTACAATTTACCTTATGGATACTGGTGGCTTCTTTTATAGATCCATCTTGGTTGAAAGACAGCAGACTTCACTTTGAAAGTTATGGGGACCACCAAGTAGGACGTTTTGGACAATCAAAAAGTAGGTAGCACTCTACTCTCTACTGTGGCACATGATATTGGTTAAAAATGAAAAGAATCTTATTCACTTTATGGACTATTATTTACAGATTCTGGTGAAATTAACTCAATGCTATATACAGATTTCATTTGGAGGGGTTGAAGTTACCCCATGACAGTAAGGTTAGTGAAGGTATTTACTTTATATGCGCACATGGACAAGGCTGGGGAAAGGACATTAGAAATTACTGAAATCCTTTATCTTTTTTTAACAGAAAGGGGAATTTATAAAGTAACATCCATACCTGAAGAAGGGGACATAGGACCCCGAAACGCATCGTATGAAGTGTTGATCAACTTCTTGATGAACAATATGAAGGAAATATTGTGAATTCAACATTGGGTTGTTACTTGATTGTGTTACATATTTCTTTAATGTTTTGAACCAATTACAAAAATAAGTTTTTATTTTTTATTTGCTTGTGTATAATCAAAGAAAAAGAATTGATTTTTACAAGAAGAAGAGGAGACTAAATTAAAATCACTGTTCAGGAGATCAGATAAGTCACTTAATTGCATGTTCAACTGCGAAGGTTGTTATGAGACTGTTTCGATGGCATTTATCTTTGCGAAAGCTGCTTCCATTAACTTAGCTGTCACCACCGACCGTTTGGAATTTTTTCCCGAAATCAGAAGGGACCACCATGTGTCTTCTTCCACAACAACTGAATTTACCCACAAAGGGGCCAAGAAGGCTGTGCGCTCTGCCTTTAGAGCTGGACAGTTTAACAACAGATGGCGGACTGTTTCTTGGTTGTCCAAGTTTTTGCACAATCTGCAGGTTGTGAGATTGGCTTGACTTCTTATTGCTAGGATCTCTCTTGTGTGTAATAAGTTGAGACGGGCTCGTAAGAAAGTTTTTCTGAGTTTTGTGTCCGGGAATTTTATGCAATAATCCAAAATGCTTTTTAATTTGTTATATAAAGGTGGGAGATGTTTCAAGAGCTTAATCGCCACTGCCTTTTCACCTGTAGTAATCCAGTCATCGTTTTTGATCTTTTGCATCACTCTTTGTGGATTAACAATTAGATCGTCTGCGGTGCACGCTAAGTTTCCAAATAGTTTTTTTTGTTGGTGGGCCCAGTTGCATAGTGCTTTGCATTTAGTTGATTTGAGCTTGTTGTCAATGATGTTGAATATTGGAAGACCATCACGTATCAGTGTTTTCCTGTAGAGTGATATCGAGGACCCATTGACAGTTGCTTCTAGTGACAACAGTCCTGGCTCTCTTCTCACTGCCGATATTGGTATTGAATTGGTACCGGTTTCCAGATATATCCCTCCAATTTCGGCCAGACTGTTTTTGACACGGTGATTGTTGCTTCCATACCATATGCTAGAGCTGGGACTATTTTGCCTTTGTAGAAGTTGATGGCTGACAGCAGCGAGAATTTGCCAAATTTTCGGTCAATCAGCCTCATTTGTGAGGACAAATTTTTCGCTTTGTCCAATAAGTGCTGTTGCATTTTAGCCTCTTGTGATGACCCATCAATGATGACTCCCAGATACTTGAAATTTTGAACAACTTCGATTTGCGCTTTGTTCACAGACCAGGTTTTGGGCGCTTTGCAGAGTCGTTCGGTTTTGGCAAAAATCATGGTTTTCGTCTTGTTATTGTTTATTGAGAGGGTGTGGGCTGTCATATATGCGGTGAGGTTATCCAACTGCCGTTTAAGACCTACCGGCGTCTGATCAAGAAGAATCATGTCGTCCACATATAAAATTTGTGATACCTCGATGTTGCCTATTTTTGGGGGAGAGCAGTGGACAGCTAGTTCTGATTCTTTAAAATCCCCTAAGAAAGCCACAAATAGGGCAGGAGCCAGGGGGCAGCCTTGCTTGACTCCTCTTTCTGCAGGTATGTCTTTGGAAAGTGTGCCTTGTCTGTTCAGACGAACGCAAAGAGATGTCTTTGTGTGGAGTGCTATTATTGGGTTCAAAACATCTTCAGGACAGTTCCAGAGATTTAACTTTTTCCATAGAAGTGCTCTATCCACCTTGTCAAACGCCTGCAATAGGTCTATAAATGCAGCGTAGACAGTTGGTGATCCCTGTTTTATTTTTGCCTTAAGAATGTTTAGAAGGAGAATGTTTACAGAGGTACTACCATTTTTCTTAAGCCCATCTGGAAGTGGTCGATGCAGGGGGCCGTTTTCGCCCAACTTTGGAAGTGCTGTAGTAAGAGAGTTGCAAACAGTTTTCCCACCATAATGTCGAGGAGAGCTATGGGGCGATAGTTTGCCGGATCAAACCTACTTCCTTTCTTGAAGATTGGGACGACTGTTGCTTTGGTCCATGACACTGGGATCTGTCTACTGTCTCTGCAGTGGTTGAACAGGAGACTGATAAAATCTGTCCATTCATTTATGTAGCTCTTTAGGTCTTTGTTAGTGAGGCCGTCAGGACCCAGCGCTCTTGATGTTTTGAGCTTTTGAATGGCTGAGCTTATGTCTGATTTTGAGGAGAGGTCAATCCAGGGAAGTAGATTGGTCTCAGGGTATATTATCTCGGTGGTTGGTGGTGCCGCAAAAAAATCTGTGAAGAATTTGACCCATGCTGATTCTGTAACTGCTTTTACCATATTGTATCCCGGATTTCCCCGTGAGATGTTGATTAGGGCCCAGAAGTCACCAGACCTCTTAGCCGACAAGGTTCTCATCATTTTTTCAGCGTCATTTTGATATAAATCAGCTTTATGTGATCTGAGCCAGGATTTGTAGATTTCTTGCTCTTTGGACCACGTTTCCCACACCTGGTCGTTGTTTTCAGCTTTTTCTTTACGTTTTAATTTTCTCAATGTCCTTTTTTTTCATCTATTAGTTTGTCGTATAGGTGATGAAAGCTGACTGCAGGTTCCTTGCCCTTTTTCTGTATGGCCTTTTTTCTGTATGGCCTTGCATTTGATCAGAAGTGGAATATAATTTGGCCTTGGTATGGTCTTGGTACTTTCCGGAACGCCCCCTACCACCATTTTGGTGTGTTATAGCTCTCACATTGGCTGCTGTCAGGCGCAGCCGAGTTTGTTGAATGTTGGTCTCTAATGAGGCTGTTTAGCATTTGGACTGGTGAGAATTGGAGGACCATGCCATGGATAGCATGTTGTGATCACTTGCCTTTGTTTTTACCACCTGGAAATGTTCAATTTCTGAAAGTATAGCACTGGAAACAAAAAGGTAGTCCAGGGTGGCAGTTGAAGTTCCCCTTTCCCATGTGGGGATCTGTGTGTGGCAGTCCTTGATCCAGGCAGCATTGTGGAAGTTTCTGGAGGTCATCAGCCTCATCCATGCTCAACCTCTTTCTTCTGCTGACGACAGAGGGACATTTGGTGCAGGTCGATCTTTTGGGCGAACGCAGTTTGAATTCATGTCCCCACTGATGATTATGAGTGTTGTGTTCCATTCGATTATAATAGCATCGATGGTTTCAGCTACTGTTTGGCAGAAGGCTATAGTCGACGTTTTTTGGGGGTTCTAGTAGATGGTGATTATTGCGATATGTGTCGATGACCAAGATCCTGTGGCATTGGAAAAGTAATTCCACTGAATAAGGACAGCCAAAACCCTGTAAGATCTTTTGATCGTCTTAATGATCTTCAGGTCCTGACCTGTCTGCACTGCAATGAGTAGTCCTGATGACGGGCGACCCATCAGGCCTTTTACAAGTGGTGATGTCTCAATTTCAAAGCCGCTCATTGATGGTTTTTCAAGCAGCCAAGTCTCTTGGAGACAAAGAATATCAAAATGTCCTAGGTCCTCGCTGTTGGGATCTGTTAGATAGACATGGCCTCTAGTGTTCCATGAAGCTAGGGTCAGTGCCTTTTGAAGATAGGGTTTTATTTGAGTCTTCAGTGATTGCTATCTTTTGCGATTTGGGATCAGGGCCCCTTTTAACCAGTTCCAAGGACCTCCTGACGTTGATTCTTTCCTTTCACCGACAGATGTGTCGGTGGATGTCTTTGTCGGCGAATCCTGTCTAATGTTTCTGTAACTGTCGAATCTGGTCTGGCGTGGAGAGCTTTCTCGGAGGCTCTGTCTTCTTTGGTAGACATGTTGCCTATCCTTACTTGAATGGGCAAGTCTTGAGCTGATCCTTTTTTTCTGATCACGAGAGTGAAATACCTCCATTTTATCAGTCGAGTATTTGTGATGATTCTTATTTGTTGTCTCCTCAAAGTGGGCCTTCAGCTCTGCTCTTCTGGAGTTATGATAGTCTGCTGATTTAGGCTCATGTTTCCTCGTGTTTCCTCGTGTTTCCAATGTTTTCCTTGAGTTTCGCTTTTTTTTGCACAACACCTGGTCTTTTTATTTCGGATAGTAGAAAGCCAGCTAGTTTTAGCTCTCTACCAGCCTCCTGAGTCAGGTCTTGGATTGCAGTTGCCCTGATATGTAAACCGGCCTTGACCTTGTTTTCTCTATGGTACGGCTCTATCAGCTTGAAGTCTTCCCTCTTTAGCTTTTTTAGGGCAGTTGTACTTGCTGTGATTTTCAGCACTGATTTCCGGTTAAGAATCATATATTTGTCTTTACTTGAGGCCTGTTCTAATTTGAAAAGTCGAGTTTTTTTGCAATAGCTGCACTTTTTCTGAAGATCTATTTACATTTTGGTGATGCCTAGTCGGACTTGAATGGCGTGACTGCTTGACTGGTGCTTTTGATAATGGTTCTGGTGGTGTAGTTGGTGCTGTTGGGGACATAGACTTTTTTGTTGCCGAGACTCGTGGTCAACTTTCTGCTGGAGAGTTCCAGTTGTGGACTGACATGGAACTGAGGGCAGAGTCGATCCCTTTTGAGTGCCTTTAGGGGTCCTCTGACTGTCTTTTATCACGACACTGTCCCTTGTGTGTAATTGCGGGATATCCTCCACTGATTCCCGTTCAAGGTGCTGGGATAGATTTGTTATGATACTTGAGTCCAAAAATTTGATCATAGTTTGGGGCGATTTGGTAAGGTCAATTGCCATGATTCCTTTGCTCACTGGTAGACTGGTAGCTGTGACCGTTTGGACATCGAGAATTTTAGGGTCGAGTATGGATTGTGTTAGACATATTCTCACATTTTCTGATTGTTCTTTTTCTGATAGTTGTAGGGCTTTCTTTCCTGTTTCCAGCCCTTGTTGGACTTCAGTAGTCTGTGTTAATGATGGATATGTGTTCAATTGCATTTGATTCAATTTAGAAGACAGTTTTAATTTGTTATTGAATATTGGTGAAATTTCCTTACTGCATTTACACTGAGTCGTCTGTGTACTTTTCTGCTCAGATGGCCAAGCCACTGTATCTTTTTGTCTGGTTGAATCCGGGCTGGTTTCGGGGTCCACCTAGTTCATGTCCCGTTTTCTTTGTGCTATATCATATTTCAACTCTATCCCTGTTATAAATCTTTCCAAGAACGTTAATTTGGACTGAATGAGTGCTAGCATCGCTGTGTTGTCTCTGGGTGCATCGCTTATGTTCTCATGAAGTTTGCAAAAAGGTGCCATTGCAATTGTTATGGCCGACATGACTGTTGTCATGTCCCGTCTGTTGTTAGGAGAATCTTTTTGCGTCTCTGATGGAAGCTCACTGAGTCTTCTGTTTTTCAATGGCGTAGTAGTACGCTCTGCGCATTGTGGATTCGTAACCGATTTCCGAATTCTATCTGAGCAAGGGGCAGCCTCTGCTGAGTGGTACGCCCTGGGTGAAGAGTTCCAAGGGCCAGTATCGTCAAGTCCTCGGGGATGAAAATCTGTGGTGGCTTCTGGAGGGCCTGGCGGAGGGTTTATGGTTGGGATGTGGTTTTTTGCCCACGATTGCAAACTCTGTGCTCTTTCTTGGGGGTAGGTTTTTGGGTGTAGTAGCGCAAGTATCTCTGGGATGACCTGTGGGTGTACCGGAGGATCTATTGCTGCAGTTTGCTTAGTGTTTTCTGCTGTTATCAGTTCAGGTTGGTTGGTTCACCCTGCATCAATGTTATTTGCCTGCCTGACTGGCTGTCGGATTGCTTGCCCCACCCGAATATCGGTTCGATTATCCGGCGTTGCTAGTGTTGTTCTAAGTTTGGGCAGTGGTGGGGTTTCTTCCAGGGCTTCCAGAATTTCCGCATCTGAGGGTTCGGTATCAGTGGGTAATTTTCTTTTGCCTTGTGTTTTAAAAAAATTCAGCAAGGTGTTGGAGAGCAAAGGGGTCGGTAACTGCTTTTCCCAATACCCCATTTGTTTTGGTTGTCCGTGGTTCGATTAGTTGTAGTTTCTTTTGTCTTGGTTCCATCCTTTTTTTGTACAGTTGCATTTTCTTTAATGCCATATGTAGGAGGCATTTGAGATTTACCCCCTCCTCGTTTTTTGTATGGTATCCTTTTTCTATTTGGAGGAAGTAGGTGGTTTGGTTTAATGGTGTCAGCCAGAATAGGATCTTGGACGAGGTCCGGATCTGAGTCTGCTGCAGATGATCCACTTTGATTTGTTTGACTCGTACTTGATTATTGGGCCAGCAGTTCTTCTGTCTGCCTCGGGGTCTCAACTGACATCTGGGCAGTCGAAATGGAGACCACGTCACTCGGGATCAGTACAGAGAGTGAAGGTTCTGATATTTTTTCTGGTGACTGAGCCATGGTTGTATCGTTGGTTTTAGTAGGGGCGTCCTCTGCGGGTACATGTACAATGGCCAGTATGTTGATCCTGGATGATGTTGTCTTATGCGGCTGCTGTGCAGCAGCACTTTCAAGGTGACTATTATGTTGCCCAGGGATCAGGTCCGCCGAGGATGGCCGAGACACTGGGGCATTTTTGACCATTGTGGCCAGCGGACTGAGCGGCTGCGTACTGCCGGTTTCAGTATTTCTGGTATTGAGCAAGTCCAAGTGGAGCGCTGGGTTGCTTCCTTCTACCTGGGCCATTTCCCCAAGACCCCATACGAGGGGTCCTCTGACCCTCTCGCAAGTGGGACCACTCGCAGAGGCGGTGAAGGGGCAGTCAGCACAGGAGGTTGTGATGGCGGGTGCTTGTTCTGGCGATGATTGAACTCCTCCCACCGAGCCCAGCATGGGAAGCCACGGGGGAGAGGCCGGGACAGGGCGTGGTGAAGTTGAAGTTGACGGTCCACTGCCTGTTGATGGTATGATCCTTCGATTCTTCTCTGAGGTGGATGAACTTTTTTGCACAGTTTGCATAGTTTCTCCAGTGTTGGTGATTTTTAGTAAGGGTTGAAATAAAGCTGCCATTGCTGGTGAATCAAGTGTTCTGTTTGCAGTAAATATCAAAATTGGCGTACATGGATTGCTTGGTTGCTTTGATGTCGTGTTTTTTTTTTAGCGTGGCTCCTGAGACAGCGTTGCTCAGAGTCTTCATCCATTTATCACTGGCAACGGGCAGTAGCCGAAGTTGAGGTGTGGATCAGGTTATAAACGATGGTATGTACTCCCCCCGCCCCTGACCCTATTGAAGCTAGGGCAGTGTGACTTTTCATGTCATTGTATGTGTGGTGATGCGTATCTTCAGGGATGTTCAAAGTGTTCAGAATGATCATAATGTTAGCATTCAGCGAAAACACACACAGTACGGTCACAGATTTGATCGCCTACCTCACCGACTGCTGGGTCCGGTTGCCAGTCCGAGTCCGAGGCCCCCAGCCCCAGGCTCCTTGCTGCGGACTGATGCAGAGATATACTCTGCATGACGCTGCGCACGCGCTCCGCGCTCACTGTGTCTTCTTAAAGGGAGTTGGCCTTACTTTCCCTTAAAGGCACAATCCACAGTCCTCAATCCACAAGGTGAAAACAAAGTGAAAAAAAATGCTGAGTCTGGCTGCAGGTCCTCTCGCCGGTCCTCTCGCTGTGAGGAGTGATGCAGACTGATACTCTGCACGATATTCCGTGTGCGCTCGGCGCTCACAGGGTCTTTTTAAAGGGAGTTGGCCTTACTTTCCCTTAAAGGCATAATCCACAGTCCACAATCCACAAGGTGAAAACTAAGTGAAAAAAACGCAGAGTCTGGCTGCAGGTCCTCTCACTGGTCCTCTCGCTGTCAGGACTAATGCAGACTGATACTCTGCATGATACATATATTCTTTTCAATCCAAATTAATCACGGCATAATAAAAGTGTATGGTGTTGAATTCTGTACTGATTTATTTTGGGAAGCATTCAGTTGAGTTTAACAGGTGACTCTTATGAAAAATATAATTGTGTTATTTTAAAAATAATGTGCCATATAATTGTGAAAGGAAATTGATGCTAAGTATCCTTACATGCCATGACACTTTGATGAAGAGGATTATGTCCTCATTTGGAGTGACCAGGTTGCCATCTCAGTGTGTTCTGAGGTGCTATTAGTTTTCTTCTTATGAGTGTTGTCATGTCATAGACGTGCAGTAAAATCAAAGGCCCACATTTGAACAAAAGTGTAAATTGCATGGCAGTGGCAGCTTCTTGCAATAAGTCCTCACTGTGCAATTTTCCTTATTTCCTAGATGTAGTCCAAAAAAGGTATTAAACTAGCGGGTTCCACGTTAACACTTTTATTTTGTATTTACAATGGATTCCCGAATAATTTCTGCCTTTGAACTTCAGAATCAACTCTAGCTCCGGCAAAAGCAAAGCAAATTTCATGGGAGCACATTAGTTTAATGCCAGCATGAACATCACTTGCTGGAGATAAGCCAAGCATTTCTGCAGGCACAGCATGAATGTACAGAGGAAAGATATAAACTGTTCCCTGCCGCACAACACTCCCTGCGAGCATTTTGAAAATCCCCTAGATGGAAGGAAACACATGAAAAAACAGGTGTCAATGTGTAATACCTGCGTAGCACCTTGTTTTCCAAGCTGGGGGACTTAGAAAACACTAGAGGGGTTCTCACACTTTTTTTCTAGTTTTGAACGTCTTGGGTTTTCATCCTGAGTTGTGAAGGGTAACCCGGGCGTACATAGAGAGTCACAGCTTCACCTTACTGATGATGCCTGAAACAGATGTGTCTTACTGAAAGGGGACTCTGCGGCACCATGTTAGGGAAGTGAAACTTCTTTACTAAAGTCCAATTGAAAAGGTTACAAATGCAGGTACGTTCTTAGGCAAGATAAAAGGAAGGCATAGGCGACATCCACCGGTAATCAGCTCACCGGCTGACAGGCAGGGAACACTCACAGGCTCTCACAAACATTCCACTCATGAACATTCCACAGGCATTCCACATAGCGTGCATGCACACAGCACAAAGGCAGAGGAGAACCAAGATATAACACATATGCGTATTTGCATTGGTATTATTCTTCAGAGGGAAATTGTTTATAAATACGGTGGTGCACTGTCCTTGTTGGAATTACCAGACTGACATACACATGGATCTTTTTCCTCTGTTAATGAACGGTGGACTAAACCCTATTTTTGGGCCCCCTTAGGGGGCACCTTTGGACAGAAAACGCCCATTTAAGCCCTTTTCAATCTCAGAGGGGTTCTTACACTTTTGCGTAATGTTGAAAGACCAATGTGTTTAGGGAAGACCATTTCAATCTTAGTAAAGGGGCTTTTAGGCTTCTGCTTAATGTTAAAGCACTCAAGGTTTCACCTCTAGTTGAAAATGATAAACCAGAAGTGAATCTCCTGCTCTCTGCAGCTAGAGGGATACAGCTTGACCTAATTGATGATGCCAGACAAGTCAGCAACATACGCCTGTGGTTCTTATTGGTACTGTTGTTCAGAGCTGTTTCGTCTACCAATTTGGTGCTGGATTGTTCATTTGTGTGGGACCAGATTGAATTACAAATAGATATTTCTCCTTTGATATGGCAGAGTTGGCTAAAGTCTGATTATAGAGAGGGTGGTATTCAAACTGCCGGGCAGGTCTCTCGGGGGGTCCCAAAGGTGTGCCCATGGCAATGGGGGTGGGTGAGGCTCTTCCAAAAGTGAATATGGTGACTGATTTTAATAGAAAATATAAGCAGAAATGACATCTAGAGCGGCACAGAAGTAATATTTTGACATGGGGGGGGGCTCCCCAACAACATTTTTACTCAAGGGGGCTCGGCATAATAAAGTTTGAATACCACTGTCCAAGAGCTTCCTAGACGTGTGCCTCCTGACAGAATAGGGAAACAAAGCTCTGGTCATCCTTTGCCATACTTGCCTAATTTTGGAAGATGTGTGGTTTCACCCTAGGTTTTAAAAAGTAATTCAGATGTGACCCTCTTGCTCTCTGTGCCAAGTGAGACACCACTTCACCCCAGAGATGATTCCAGACAAGGCAGAAGCAGATGCCTGGCCTTGCTATTGGTACTAGTCGTCACACAAGCATTGCCTAGTATTTTGGTGCTGGACTGCTTATGTGGATGTGACCAAATTAAATGCAAATGAATATTTCTACACTGTTAAGGCACAGCGGCAACAAAATGATGGCAGGACAGACCCTCCTGAATGGGCACCATTTAAGCGTTCTGTTTCTGTCCTCACAAGAGTGGATCTCACGTTTGTGCGTGACTTTGAAAGGGACCCAATGTAGAAATAAATAGAGGTGAACGTCACTTTTTAGTTCTTAGCCTGAACATTATTTCAATGAATTGTGGAAGCAACACACGAATTCACAACCACTGAAATGGAAAATAAGCCACTCACGTGATCCAATTCTCTGCTTGCATTTTCCTAATGCATTGCCTATAACAAAAGCAGGGTGTTTTCCCATTAAAATGCCTCTTTCTCCCCCACATGCCCTCCAATGTGAAGCAGGTATCTTGAATATAAAGGCAGGTTTCTTTAATGGAATTCCGAGAATGATGTAACTTCCAGGGGCTTGCTTCACAATGGGTTTTGATAATGTCACTGTTCAGTTACATCATGGACAATGTTTCCGTCTATTTTAAAGTGTGACATGTGAGCCTATGAGCAGGGACTTCCTTTCTGTCATAGCTGTACACCATTTAAAGAGGATGAAAGCGTAGGCTCGGCGGGAGGTCTCTTCGCACCTATTTCATGATTTACCGTGTTTTGAGTAAAATCCCACTGCTTTGTCATGTTGACAGCTTAACGAGAATTTAATCATACAGGACAACCTTTATGCCACAGAGAACTAGTGCAGTGTTGATGAATGCCTCCGAAGCTTTATTTACAGAGGTCAAAAGACATCCTTTACACATAAATCAAGAGCGCCTTTGCCTGACCTTTGCTCTTACTTTATCCTCTCATCTCTTTGAATTTGGAAAATTCAAGACACAATATTTTTGTTATGATATGATAAGTCATTTATAACGTGAGTGTACACACGTGTTTCTAGGCGCGACAAGAGAAGGAGGGGAAAACAGAGGGAGGACAAGTCAACGATCTGACTAGGCCTTGTGTCATCCAGATCGTGCAAGTGCGACATTTACTCGCGTGTACATGATGATTTTCCAAAGACTTTTGGACAATGTTATATTACAAGATCTACTAAGAATCTTAATGCCAATCTTACCTTTATAACGCCTGTCCACTGGCATCTGACTCTACCTTCCTGAGTGTTTAATCACAAACAACAAACATTACAGGCATGTTTTAAAAAACCTTTCTGTGGACCACAGGGTTTCCTTACTGTATAGTGACTATGTTGAGACAGGTTTGTCTTTTTAGACTTAATGGTAATTCCATTATAAAATAATAAGCTAAATAAACAGAGCTTTTATGGTGTGCTTCATTCCGGAGATCCGCCTCTAAGCGCAGGACCGGGATTTGAACCCACGATGATCTGCCTGGTCTCTGATATTCTAACCAATGCTAACATCCTCCCACCTTAGAGAGAGCCCCAGCTCTGTTGCTGGACTTAGGACTTTTTAATTTTAACTCCTCGGTGAGGGGGGCCTTTTTCGTACCTTCTGATGTGTTTTTACCTGGTTTGGATTGTGTGTTTTCACTGTTTTTGCAGTCTGACAAACTCCATAGGCATCTGCTGTTTGTATGGTGACACACAGCACCATCAGTGCAGTGCCCAGGGAAATCCTTTGGATTTCTCATAAGGTTTACATAACTTTTCTTGGTTAAACTACAGTTCCCAAGAATAGTAACGTGAAATTGACTTTACTTACCTTTTCTCTTTGTAGGTCCAACACACACCTTCTTATGTGGAGTGCTGCGGGGTTACCTACTAGCCCTGTATCCTACTTTCCCATTTAACATTTTTTGTTACCCTAACTAATTTAAATGGCTGGTGGCAGTTTTTGAAATTTTTCCTACCATTGTGCTTTTCTACTGCAGGCTGATCCCTAAGATGCAGTACAGCACCCATGGGTGACCATTTTGTCAAAATGACCCCTGTGTTCTTTTTATGCCTTTTTCTGTTTGTGAAGTCTTTATTGGCTTTTACTCTGTGCGTTGAAACAGATGTGAGCCCTTTGTCTTGCCTTTGGTGGCTTCAGCCCTGAAGAAAGCCCCTGGCTCCAGTGTGTCTGGAAGGACAGGATGTGAGTTAGGGTCCCAAAATATCCCTGTCCTTTAACTCTAGGAGTGCCTGAACAAAACTAGTCCTGATTGGCTGGCTGTCCTTTCAGGACAGCCCCCCGTGCTGTGTGATTGACTGCCTAGGCTGTGCATGAATGGGATAAACCTGGTTAAATGGCAAGAGTTTTGGGATTACAGACAGAGTTGACCACTGGAAGAACATCTGAAGAAGAAACTGTGAACAAAGCTTGCTGCAGCCTCCTGGACCTTCAATTGCCCAGGGAAGCCTTGCTGCTGTGCTGACCTCCTTTTCACCTTGACAGCAAAGCTCCACAGGAACAACATCTTCCCTTGGGTTAGTGGAACCAACTAACCCTGAGACAAACTCCACTTGGCGCCCTCCCCGATAGCTGTGCCTCTATGTTGCTGCAGAAGCCCAATAACCGGGGTCGAGGGACCACAATCGAGTGCAACATCTGCTGTGGAACAAATCTGGCCGAAAGCTCCAGGAGCCTCATATGGACACCACAGAAGCAGGAAATTCCGATCCAGAGTCCCCTCACCAGAGTGCAGGACCGAGGGACCACGGAAAGTCCAACCAGTGTCCAGCGTTCTGCATCGCTGCTGTTTACTAAGCACTGAAACCGTAAAGTGCAGCTGAATTAATAAGAGCCATAGCTCCCGACGACCTTCCTGAGTACTGCTGCTGGAGCCCTGCAGACGTCCTCCCTCTTGTACCCACGACTGAGGCTCAGGGACCAGGGTCTGCTTGGCTGTAGCAAAACGTAATCCAGCTGTTCACCTTTTCTTCTAACCAGAGGTACTCTTTAGGTTTGGGGGTACTTAACTTCTTGCCTTGAGCCATGCTGTCTCACTTGAGACTTGCACCTATTTACTTTCTGAGTTGATTTCAACTTCCTTTTCACTGGCTTCACAGCTTGTAACCCCATAATAGATTTTTCTAATGTCTCTAACTTTGTGCAAGACTTTTATCCAAGAAGTGCATCAGATCCATAAACTGTATACACATGACACATGGCTGTTCTGGCTCCCTAAAGGCACTCTTCTTAATGAATTGACTTTGGTATTGCTTCTCCCCCATAGGTTGTGGCTTGTTAAACACTGTTACTGCTGGGAAAGGCTTATCTAGAACTCATTGAAGGATTCAGTTGTCCTCACATATTTTAAGAATCTGTTCTAACCTGTTTGCTTCCCTTAACCTTCCCTTGCTGCAACTCTGAATCTGCAAACTATGCTAGTGTAATATATAAATACAAATACTATCCTTGTGATTGAAGTCACCTCCGGGTATAGGAGAAATATATGAAGCATATCCAAAGATTATTCATTGGCTTGTTTGATTCTTAAAAGTAATTTCAGTTTATTCGGAGTGTTACAATCTTTCACCTTTTGAAAGTATGCTTATTTAAAACTGACATTAAATAAATAATTAACTATATATAACTGAAACCTTGAGTATAGGTGTTACTTGACTACCTGTATATATGGATTTCAATTGTACAGCTTTACAACTCACATTTACACCTCTTCAGATAGGTCTGGCTTATCAGTCACACTACCAACTTGGTAGTACAGGCCTATACCAAAAGGTGGGTTACCTAATACCAGGCAGATAAGTCTGGTATAGTCTCACACAGTTTGACTGCACCAATGCTTGCCCTAACATGCATTGCCCATGAGCTACATTTGATGAATAAACGGTATTCTTCCCATGTTGAATCTATCTGAATCACACTGTACGCTAACTTCTCCATTGACAACTCCATCATCCCTGTCTACACAGCGGTAAAGACTCTGGGAGTATACATAGGCTCCTCCCTATCTATGAACAGACACATCAGCGCCTCATCTGCCCTCACCATCAAACTCATAAACGCCATCAAGCCTTACCTCTCCAAACCCAACTGCCTCTCCATAGCCAGAACAACCATTGGAGCCAAACTGGACTATTGCAATGCCATCCTAGCAGGCACATCAGCAAAAAACCTAAACAGACTCCAAGTCGCATAGAACAATGCGCTCCGGGCTGCTCTCAGCATCCCAAGAAGAGAGCATATCTCCCATGCCAGACTTTCAGCCCAATGGCTACCGGTTAAAGAACGAATTACACTCAAAATCCTCACCATCACCCACAAATTCCGTCCTACCTATCAGAGACCATCTCCAAACCCTCCTCCGCCCGCCCCACGAGAACGCAATACACCAACCTACTCTGCATCCCACGCATCAAAAAAGCCAAAGCCGGTGGCCTAAGCTTCCCCTACATTGCCGCCAAGACCTGGAACGCTCTCCCTGCAGACATTAGGGCGGAAAACTCGCTCCCGATTTTTCGTAGGAAACTGAAGACCTCTTTCCTTGCACAATACTGTGACCCATGCGAATCCATGTAAATATACTGCATTCCTACTGTACAAACACCATATTTCCCACTGTAAATAATGTATTCCTTGTTAATATTGCTTTATAGTATTGTATTATTTGTAACCAAGATATATCTGTAACAAGTGCCACGATGCCCCCGGGCTGACGTGCGCTCTACAAATCTGAATAAATAAATAAATATCTATATTGAAAGCTGGCTGGCATAACAATGTTAGTTTAAATTGTGACTAGTTAGCACATCAATTTCCACTTGGCATGTCGTTATGAAAATAGAATGCACACACATATCAAATTATATTAAGCCTATTCAGAAAATTATTTCCACTTTCTGCTATACCCTATCAGCCATTTTCCCACACACCCATTTAGCACATCACTGCAGATTTACATTATGCCCACTTTTGACACAATTAACAGTTTATGATAGACCGCAAATTATTACCAGTTTCCAATATTGACCAGTCTTAACTTCCCTCTCTCAAAAGTATAACCTTCTGTTTACAGTGTCAGAAAGAAATGAAAGTGATGGTCCGATGGCGGAGTAAGGACAGTGTGCAATAGCACCTGGAGCGTTCCAAGTGCCAGATGGAATTACCAAAAAATGATCTCAGACCCAAATAACTTGACAGACTCAAACAATATGGCAAAAGACTTCTTTATTATCAGTCAATAAAGTAGGCAAACCTGGTGAACAAACAGATTGCAGCTCTGACACTCTCAAATACATATTGGTTACACAAAAGCTGTATACCTCAATATACCTCAGCTATGACATCCTACGTGGCAAACAGTAAAAACATATCGGGTGGAGGGATTGGTTAGGGGAACATATATACCTATACTGTTTTTATGTGATAGTAACATTATTGGTTGCCTCTGAGCTGGTAGGCATGACTTGAACTACCTCTAAGTGCCTATAATACTGATAATAGCAGAATAACAGCAGCAGATTAGCTTCTGCAACACTGTATATTCTATCGCTGCATAGGCCTTTATGTGTGGCTGGCATTCTCTCCCAACCTTGGACATTCAGCTTGTTAGCAGCATGTAAGCAAAACGAAACCCAGGTGCAGGGAACAAAATCAGACAAGTGTCCATTTAGTCAATTAGCCTACCATCACTCATCAGTTAGGCCCTAAACCAAGGCTTCTTGTTTGTAGTTAACCTTGCTGACTGTTCTCTTCCTCAGAACTTTAAGGAGATTGAAGGTACATTGTTATCCTCGTCTGGAGCTTCAAGAATAGGCTTTATTTCATGGTCTTGCACCACGTGTGAGGAGAACATGATTGTGTCCATCCTGTCCTTCTATTTAGTGCTATTTGATTCAATTATACTGGGTGCTATTACTCCTTTTGGCCTCTGGAGACTCAGTTGCTCCGTCTTGCATATGCTTTCTGCATCTTTGTTTGTCCACTACATGGAACTCGCAAATATTTACTCATTTACCTAATCTGAAACAAATATGTCTTACATGCATGTCTTATCCTCTTTGATTCCTTTTATACCTTGCAATTGCTTCTTGCTGTGGCATCGTTAATCCTTGGTCAAACAAATATTCTTTGTACTTACATGAATCTGTATTTCTGTGCCTTTCAGCTCTGCATCCTTGGTCTCTTTCCTTGGAGTTTTTAGCTTACTATTATACAAAACTGACATCCATCTTCTTAATATGGCTGCTTTACCCATGTTATATTTTCTGAGGCAGCAAGTTTCTACATAGCTCATCTACCGTGCGTTTTTGTGTATATACATCTACTTCACCTCCTCTCACTTTTCCTCTTCGTATATCTGATTTCTTTGCAATTGTATGTTCATTTACTTTGTTACTTTAATCAAATCTTTATTCTTTGAATATTCTTATGTTGTTTCAGTGGGTCCTCATCTCTGTTCTTCATGACGTCATGTTCCACCTGTCAGACTTCTCTTATAGCTTTTCCATTTTCAATGGTGTCTGCAGGCATCCTTCTACCACATCAGTTTGAGGGTACATTTGAAATGGTTGTCTGAGTGCATAAAATCTCTCGTATCTTCGATGTGGTATTGGGATGACACCAGGTGTTATACACAATGCTTTCTTACTGTTCTTCCAATATGATGGAGGTGAGGGGGTGGGCTCCATGAGTGACGTGTACATCTGCTTACTACAACAGTAAGACAGCAACCAGAAGTGAACACAATAATACAAACTCTAGGGTGGGCTGAGCTGACTGTTGCTGCCTTCAAACTGGACGGTCAGGTAGATAACACTTTTATCTGGGCACTTCTTTATGGTACATTTGTATTACTTGTCATATCACTGGATATGCACTGATGTTAACACTGATGTTAGCAGAAACACACATCTAATTATAGTGCTGGTCCTAAACCCCACACAATCATGGTCTTCAAGCTTGTACTAAATAAAAAGCACAAATGAGGAAATTGCACCTGCATTAGAAATTGCAGCCCGACGACAATGACCAAATATTGTGGACCTTGGCCTTGGCAGAGTAATTAATATGGAATGGCGCTGGATCTACTACCATTGGCTACTGCACTAGCCTTGGCAAATCCTTTAATTGTGCCAATGATAAGGCAAACCCCAATTTGCATATTCTGAAAATGTTTCAATTTGGGGATAACATGACATAACATGATGACATGATACACAATTAATCAAATCTGATCATGTCATAATATGTCATGTCACGATATGCCATGATAAATTGTGTCAAAAGATATCATGTCATGACTGGATGCCACTGTGTTATGTTTGCATTTTAATTACGGCGCATCAAGTGTGACAAGTGTTAGGTGTTGAGGTTGTAAGAGGATTCAATTCAGCACTACAGCCAAGTTAACGCCTAGTCTAGAATACTGAATGAAAACCCTTATTGATATATCTTTAGGTCCAGTTCATGCGTTCTGGATGACTACCCTTGTATAACACCCCTCTCTTGGAATCCCCCTGACCCCACTGAGCCAAGAAGTAATTCTGTTTTGCAAGTTTAAAAGGTTTATTTGATAAATTAAAATATATATCACACTTTTTAATAAATTAATAATTGAATATCACACTTAATCTGATATGGTAAATATTAACAACGGAGAATCTGGCACTAGCACACTTCTTTAATCACTAATGAGTTGACATGAAATGGATAAGGTAGCACACTGGTAAATAGGAACAAAAGTATAATGTGGTAGAGGATGCTTTATGTAGGCTCAGGTGGATGCAATATTCAATGAATGCAGTACAGAAAATACGCAATATGATTTCAACCAAACAATGTAATCACTTTTCTCTGGCTACTCCCCTCCCCCCCTTGATGCAAGGCAAGGAAATGGAAGGAAAACACACAGTTCTCAGAAATGCAATCAACTGTAATTCAGTTCAATCCAGCAAGCTTAAACAGAAGTTTGAAAACACAGGCAAATGCTTTGATAGGTGCTAGCAATGAATGAGAAATATGCTGGAAACGCTCTTAATTCCCTTTTAGAGGTTCAGGATGAGTGGTATCTAGTTAATATTAGTCCAGGCTCACACTAGCAATGATGCAGGGATAGTTAGCAGGTTAAACGAATTTCTGGCAAATGAAATCAGGCAGCAGCAGTTTTTTTACATGTGAAGAAATTGCAAATCGCGGCAAAATTTGCGGATGCGCCGAGCGCTATTACAAAGGAACCGCAAGGACTATCTCTACCGTTTTGGGGTCCTAGGAAAGCCTGGGATCTCAGCTTCCAAATGAAAGTTATTGCAAGTCTCTAGCCCAAACGGTTGCGGAGATATGAGTAATTTAGTAAAGGTCGTTTTTGGTTTTGTAAATTTTAAACGCACACTTTTTCAAAATGACAAATTTTACTAGAAATGACAGGTGACAGATAGGAGGCAGTTCTACTTAGGTTAAATAGATTGAATTAGATGAATTTAAACTAAGAGATGTGTTCTGAGTTTTGCTAAGTACTCACAAGAGATTTTGAACAGGAAAGCGACTTGGTCACGATCTTCAGTCTGGTCAGGTCTTTCCGGATTCTGCTCACAGCGCCTGGTCTGGTCTCGGCTAGGCACAGCACTGCTTTCTCTCTGGTCTGGTCTCTGCTAGGCACAGCACTGCTTTCTCTCTGGTCTGGTCTCTGCTCTGGATAGATTGAAGTCTCTAGTTTGGCTTTCTGGAGTTTGATGGAGGTAAGTATGGATTTTTCCGGCAGGGCTTCCAGCGGCAGATGAAATTGAATGTCTCTATGTGTCCTGACTCTCTGCTTTTATCTGTTTCTTGAGAATGGGTGTGTGTGTTGCATCACTAGACTTGCCCCTCTCATTCGTCATTGGTCAGGCTTCCATTCCTCCGCTTGATTGGCAAACTGAACTGTGAGTCAGATTGATGTCATTTTATGATCTCTTGAAACAACCTCCCTTATCATCTGTGCACCCAAATATATATATGATCAAAATCCATACTTCAGAGTTACACAGTTGTTTGAAATTACATATACATGGTGTGGCTGAATTTAGCCATGTCTATGTCCAAATCTGCTCATTCTCGGAGCTTGCATTCAAAGAGTGTACATAATTGACTTTTTAACTGCTTTTTCAATTTCCGACATGGACCCAACTTTACATACATGTGTGCAGGGGGTAGGGACATTAACTGAAGAAGTTTCAGATTTTTAACATGCATACCTTTAGAGTTATATCCACTTTTCCGCTGACACCCCCTGAACATACCACCGGTTCCTACCACGTCTTAAACTGTGGGCAGAAAAATCACAAGAATTATGGTATCATTTATAAAATTTTCACATGTCCGCACTATGAATTATCCCCCTTTTTATAAAACCATATCCTTGCTGCAGGGGTGTGTCTTTTCAGGTCACATGGTACAGAAACCAGTCTTTCCAGTTTCTGCCAAGCCAGCTTGCTTCTCACAGGCAGTGCCCCTCCCAGCTTCTCCAGGAGGAAGCCACTTTTTACGACGTCTGTAATAAAAACCTTTGCCTGAGTGGAGAGGGCTTTGTTCACTCTCTGGCAGAGCACAGGAAATTCAATTATCAGATAGATGGCATATCCTTAGTGTGGGCAGCAAAAGGAACATTGGCCTGGGAACATAGTTGTGACTCAAGTTTCACTCCTGATGGGATCCATTGCTAGGCAAAATCAAGTTCCTTAAGCCAGACCTTCAGCTAACTTTTTGTTGCTTTTAAAATAACTTGTAATTTTACACATGCAGCTAGAATGCTGATTCTAAGTGCAAAACTATGACATTTCAACAGTTACAAAGGCATGTGACACCAAACATAGGTCACTCATTTAATTTAACATTTTCGATTTTGGTGGTTTTAAATCCAGTTGCAGTTAGGCTTAAGCTGCTGACTCCATAGCATTTTTGTTATAAGCATTGTTTTTGGGCTCTTCATTTCCCAGATTTTGTAGGCACACAAAACTCCATTCTGCCAAATGTCTGCTGGTGTTCAGTGAATATTTTGCACATGTTGCAAGGTTTGAAATAGGCATTTTGCTTGCCTTCAGAAAAACACACAGTGGGTTTTAAAACGCCGGCTTTTGGATAGTGGTGAGTACTGGTACTGCACCCATTTTTGGGATTTTCTTGGATTAATGCATTCTAAACAGGAATGGTTCTTACATGGTAGTAAATCCTTGCTTAACATTGTTTTGATGGGGCTCCTTACAGTAAGATGGTTATGTGGAACCCCACAAAAAGGGTTGAATCTTTAAAGTGGTCCAATGAGTCACGATTTCAGCAACTTTTTGACATCAGTAAAAGTGGATTTTGTTAACAAAGACCTTTCTTTACCCTGGTGGGTGGCAAGTTAGGTAACCATTTTGGTGTGCGCACAACTGCGCAGCTTTCCTGGATTTCGGCGCACATGTGGGTTTTCCGCCATCTTGAATTTCCTAAGCCCACAGCACCAAATGTTGTAGCAGGGTAGCTTAAACGTGGGTCAGGACACCCTACAAGCCCCCCCACGTGACTGCACTTTGAGTTTGGGTCGATGGGGAGTCGCGTGCCCAAGGGTTTTGACCCACGCACCGGTCTGTCCGCATAATCTTCTTCCTCTTCTGTAGATGGCACAGTTCAGCATCTTCTTCTCCATCCGGTCAGATCGATCAGTTCTCCTCGCCGGTCCTGATGGGAAGATTGGGCGGTACCCCGGGCCCGTTGTGTCTTTGCTCCCGGTCTCCGGATCGTCCTTCTTGGTCATCCTTCATGGTTTCATCTCTCCTAGGATGATAAAGGAAGAGCGGCAATATCTACTCATAGACGATTTTTTTTTCCACCACTGTTGAGATAGTGGGGCAGCATATGCATTTCATCGTAACGAAATATTACATTCTTATTTTGAAAAAAAAAACAGCATCACTAGAGACAGTTTCATGTAAATCACAATATTTTAGAGACTAGATGTGGTAGGTTTTATGATTGGAACTGAATTAGTCTGATACAGTACCCGCTAGGATTCCAGAGGATTCCTCCAGTTGTTGCAGAGTGTGCCTGGGATGGCAACATTTCAACTGGTTTATGTGGACCCACTTGTCTTCCCCCTCTGCCGAACCACCTTTGGGGATGCGGATCTTGTAGGCCACAGGGGAGATCTTATCGACGATCTCAAAGGGTCCCTTCCATGTAGGCAAAAATTTGCGCTGCTTGGCCTGGTTCCTTTGGAAGTTGTATAGATAGACCCGGTCTCCCACCTGATATTCCTTCCTGGAAGTTTTCAGGTCATAATGGGTCTTCATGCTATCAGTCGATCTTTCTAGATTCCGCTGAGCATAAGCAAAAGCATGTTGGAGGTGTTTCCTTAAATTCTCTACATACTCATGAGTAGTGGAGGCATTTATCAGTGTCTGCTCTTGGGTCCTGTAGAGCAAATGCTGCGGAAGCACCATCTTGCGCCCAGTCATCAACTCAAATGGTGACATTTTGGTTGCAGATGAAGGGGTAGATCTGATGGCCATTAGGACCAGAGGTAATCGGATATCCCAACTTGGCCCAGAATCTGCCACAAACTTCTTTAATATGCTCACAATTGTCCGGTTATATCTCTCTACTGCCCCAGAAGAAGCTGGTCTATAAGCAATATGCAGCTTTCTCTTGACCCCCAGTATCTCCCACATCTTTGTCATTACTTCACTGGTGAAGTGGCTACCTCTGTCTGACTCAATCCTTTGAGGTAGACCAAAACGGGAAAAGATGTGGTTAATCATCAAGGCCGCTGCAGTTTCTGCCTTGCAATTTGGGGCTGGGAGACATTCCACCCACTTGGTAAACAAGCATGTCACGGTCAACATGTACTTATTCCCCCTAGCCGAGCGAATCACAGGGCCTACAAAGTCGATTTGTAAATCTGACCATGGCAGTGTCATTCCCCTCTTTTGTAAAGGCGCCCGGTGTGTGAGGGATGATGGCTGAAATTGTGCACACACAAGTCAACCCTTCAGGTACTGGTCGAGGTCCTGCCCCATGTGTGGCCAGTATGCAACCTCTCTTAAGATTTCCAATGTTGTGTGAAACCCCCTATGACCGGCAGTGGCCGCATCATGGGCGTGACTTAACATCAGGCTTCGGAATGAGGTAGGAACCACCCACTGATCGTGGCCAGCTTTGGATTTCCTTACCAACAAACCGTCTTGGATCCGGAACATTTTGGGACATTTCATCAACACTCTTAGGTCCTCTTTCCCAATGTAATCGGTATCCGTCAGGGGAAAGTTCTCAGGGTCCTCAAGGTGCTGGTAAAATTTACCAATTATTGGATCCCCCTTCTGAGCAGTAATCAAATCAGCATCAGGGGTCTCCTTACTCCATTGTGCAATTGAGAGGTCGTTGTGAGCATTTGTCTGGGACCTAGTGATGGCAGTGACCTGGATTTCCCCCAACAGGGACTCAATCTCAATTAGATCCCCTTGGATGGCCCCGGTTTTGGCCAGCTGATCAGCTAAGTCATTTCCAGTTTTGTCTGGTCCCTCTACTTTGGAATGACCCTTGATCTTCTTCCAATAGATGGTCATCCCATTCGAGGTGACCAGATCATCAATGTTTTGGATCAACTTCCCATGTTTCAAGGGTTTGTTGTTAGCACATACCATGCCTCTGGTCTTCCAATTAACCAGGTGCTCCACGAACCCGTTCCGTACATAATCCGAATCTGTGATTATGACCAGTTCGTGGAGTTGATGCTGGACAGCAGTGAGGATGGCCTGATGCACAGCCATCAATTCTGCCACCTGACTACTTCGGGGACCAATTTTGTATCCAGCGGAGGGTTCTGGGGACTCATTCACCCATGCATTCCCTACGCCGGCCACCAGTTCTTTCTCCCCGTTGTTGTCGACATGGTAAGAGCATCCATCCACATACACAGTGGGCATTCCCTCACACTTGTCTTCTTCAAAGACTTTGTGGGGGGAATTAAGGTATGCCTCCATGTTGTCCTTTATTTTTAGACTTTCGTCCTCGAGACAGTTTTCTCTGGCACAATCATGCAAGTCAGCCAGACCTTGCGCGAGGGGACTCTTCTTGTTTTGGCCATATCTGACCTCCACAGGAAAGCCTTGCATTGACAGAATCCAGGAAGTAATTCGGGAATTACTCACATTTCCGGCCCGGATTCTGTCACTTTGGAGATATTGCAGAGGCTGGTGTGGAGTCTCCACTATGATGTGTTCCCCCTGGATAAACGGGCGGTAATTCTTCAATGCCCACACCGTTGCCAGGAGTGCCTTCTCACAATCGTTGAATTTTTCCTCCACAGAGGATAAAGTTTTGCTCGCATAGGAGATTACTTTATTGACCTTGTCATGCTTTTGATATAATACTGCCGTCAAGCACGTATTAGAGAACCCCGTCTCCAGGAAGAACTCCTTGTTTCTGACAGGGTAAGCTAGGCAAGGCGCTTGTGAGAGGCTTCTTTTGAGTTGTTTTACTGCCTCGGCTTGTTCTGGACCCCATTCCCACTTGACCCCCCCCTTCAGGAGATGAATCAGGGGTCTGGTGATCTCTGCGTAGCCCTCAATGAACTTTCTGCTGTAATTAGTCAGTCCAAGGAGGCTCCTTAGTTCCCGCAGAGTTGTGGGGTCTTTCAGTTTCTGAAGTGCTTCCACTTTCTTTTCCTGGGGACAGAGACCCTGAGGAGTAATCTCATGCCCCAAGAAATTAACACGGGTTCTACACCACTGTGCTTTCTGAAAGGAAAGTTTTGCTCCGGCGGCCCTCAACTGTGTCAGAACATAACGGATCTCTGCTATGTGTTCCTCCACTGATGAACTTTTGATGAGGACATCATCTACATAAGCCAGGTTACCCCTCGTACCCAGGTCGGGCATGGCCTTATGTAGGAAAATATTGAACTCATTACCGGAGTTAAGGTATCCGAAGGGAGTCCGGGTCCATGTGTACTGCTGGCCCCCAAAGGTAAAAGCCAGCTTGTATTGGTCCTCCCTACTGACAGGCACGGTCCAGTATCCATTGGTCAGGTCTATTGCAGTGAATACCTGTGACCCCTGAATCTGGGCCAGCCCTTGGTCAATGTAGGGAAGAGGCCATCGGGAAGTGTGGACCCGTTTGTTGAGCTCCCTGAGGTCAGCGCAGAGTCTCCACTGGCCGTTTGGCTTCAATATTCCCAGCACCGGATTATTGAAGGTGCTGTGGACTGGACGGATTATTCCCCGGGACTCAAGGTTCTTAATTATTTCAGTAAGGGACTCCATTGATGCGAGAGGCAAGCGATATTGCTTCACAAACACTGGAGTCATGCCAGGGTCCGTGGGGATTGTTGTGGTGTGGATGTCGGTGCGACCACAGTCATATGAGTCTACCGCAAAGAGATCTTGGAAATCCAAGAAAACTTGTTTCAACTTTTGCTTTTGTTCCAGAGTCACACAGGCATCAGCTAGGTTGACTCTCTCTTCCACCATCTGCCTGAAGCCTGGAAAGACTTCTGGTTTGGCTATCTCCGCGGCCTCCTCCAGCTGGGTGGAGAAGTCCCTGGTCAGAGTGCTGATTTGGACCGGAGGCTTCAGGTGGGAAAGGCAGCCCTCATGGACCTGGAAAATCACCTCATCCCTCCTGAAGTCACAGGTCACATCTTCCTTACCATAGGGGCAGGAAGTGTACACCAGGAAGTTCCCCCCATGCCGGGTAAAAATCCTGTCTGGTGTTGCGTTGTCATCACTGTCACTGTCAAAACAGTCCTTGGGGATGGGTCCTAACAGTTCATTTACAAGATCAATGGAGAAATGTCGGTCATCAACCGCCATTCCAATAATGGTGCCTGCGGCTAGAGTAATACTCTTTAAGTCGCTGTTGTCCACCTCTATTAGAATGGGGTCATGTTCTATGTTGACTAATGGAGTCGGGTTTACCCCCAACCCTTGCTGTTGGAGAGAAGCATTTAGATGTATGTAAGCATCAGGGTTTTTCAACTCTTGTCCCCTTTTAACTTTCACTTCCAGGGAGAATTGTCGGGTCCTTTCTGGGATGGTGACTTCCTCTTTAACCTGAATTTCAACTGCATAAGGTAGCAATTGAGCTGACCTAAATGCTTTTTCTGGATCATCAAAGCCCATGGGATTATCCGCTAATCGGGACCAAGCTTTGAAGTTTATTAGGTCCAAACTAATGGCACAGCGATTGAGAATGTCACTGCCTAAGTAAAAGGCGGCAGTGACGTCTCGCACGACCCAACAATTATGGACTATGCTCTTGTTGCCAATGGAGATTTTGAGCATACACCTGCTTGGCAGGAGATGTTTGGAGTCAGGTGCTTCCAGGTCCATTTCCCATTTGTCTATCAGTTTGAAGGTGGGAATGGCTGGATCTTTTGGGAGTTGGCGGAACATGGCTTCGCTGATGAAGCTCTTACCGTTGTTCACACACACTCGAGCGAGAACAGAGTCCTTCCCATCATTTAACTGAACAGGGATGAACAACTGCTCTCCAATTTGCTGAATATCAGCCAGGCTTTGAGCTGATTTCACATCTTTCTGGACTATAGGAGTGGGGGTTTCTGATTGTGGATTAGTATAGAATTTCAGAGTGTTTCCTTCCAGCGTGGAATACCACTTTAGACTGGAAGGAAGGTTGATTTTCAGAAATAGAGAGGACCCCCCATCACCAGTCTGTTGTCCTACTGCTATTACCGTCACGTCTGGAATTTGGTTGTTCTGGAAGTGAAATTCTACTTGGTCAGATTTTTGTTCAACCATGTGGCATGTGCCGTTTAAACTAACATGGTTGACACTCTGTTTTAATTTTATGGGTCGGCTAGTCTGAGTCCAGAGGACCTTGTTTACGCAATCTATTAGGGGTGACAACCTTCTCAGGAGGTCATTCCCTAGTAAACAAGGGGTGCCCTCTGGGGTCACAACTATGACCGGGTGTTTCAACTTATGTCGCCCGATCTTAATGTCCAAGTCTGCCGTCCCCTCGACGGGAATTTCCTTCCCGTCAAAGTTCTGCAGTTGTCCAGGAAGAGAGGTGAGAGGAATTTGATAATTCTCTCCCCTTCCTGCATTCAGTTCGTCAAAGGCCCTTCTGGACAGAAGGGTAGCTTGAGATCCCGTGTCCACCAGTGCCGAGATTGTACCCTGCCCCTGTACTTGTACCGGGGCATAATATCTTCCCTCCTTCTCCTCAAGGGGGCACAGATAATGTACATTTTTGGACAACTGGTGGGCTAACTTTCTGGTTTTGGACATTGCTAGCGAAGAGATTTGGGCAGAATTCTGTGGAGAGCCTTGGGAATCTGAAAGAAAAATTTTGCAACTGGAGATCAGAGCCATTGTGGGTTCCCCTGGTTCCGGTTCTGGGCTGCCCCCCCCTTTTTGGAGGCAGTCCCCAGGATGGGTTTGAACCAGGGGATTTTCTTGCTGTTGGTTCTGGGATGAGATGGTGGGCGGCGGTAGCTCAGTCTCCACATCTCCCCAGTCTGGATTTGCATCCCTAGGGACCCATTTTTCTTTGGGAGGAGTTCCCCCCTCTCTGAAGGAGAAGATCCTTTTCCCAGGATCCTCTGAGGATCCCTCTCCCTCAAATTGGAAGATCTGTACCTCCTCCTCAAACTGAGTCTGTTTGGGTCTTTTGTTTCTCCTACCCCCCCTCTGCTCCTTAGGAGGCAGACTTTCAGGGGCAAGAGATTTTGTTTCCGGTTCCTGGGTTTCCAGGGGCTGTTTACAAGTGAGGAAGGAAGCTTCCTCCAAGGCTTTACACCCCCCTTCCCTTTGTGCCTCCTCCCTGGGAACCGGTGATTTATCGGGGTGCTGCCCCCGTCATTGTTCTGGAGCACCAGGTCCAGAGTTGGGTGCGTTCTGCGCCGGCATGCTGATCTGAGGGTTCTGCTGTGCCCTCAGTATATGACCCATATCCCGCGCCATGTTTTGAACCTGGCGCTCTAACTGGGAAACCCGCTCAGGCTGATACGGGGCCCTGTTTTCTCCCCTGGGCTGATCCCGGGAAGGGTAGCTGTCCCTCCTCTGGTAGTACCCCTGGTTGGGAAGATTTTGGTACCCCTCCACCCTTGGCCTCCCCTCTCCCGGATTCAGTGGTCTGGGCTCAGGGAATTGAGGAAAGAAGGATGGATGATTTTGGGGTTGGAAGTCGGGTGGATATCTGGGGAAAAAGTTCTGCCCAGGGTTTGGTAAATTTCTGCCCTCCTGTGGGAAGTTTGGAGGGAAGTTCCCTGGGTTAGGTGCTTGGCTGGATCCCCCCCCTTGGGCTGGAGGAGTCCACACATAACCCAGGATGGGTCTGTTACCTTTGTAGCGAGGACTTACATAGTCAGGAGAGCGAGGGACCCCATTTGTGGGGCTGCCTCCCTGGCTCCCTGTCTGCGACTGGCCCGAGGACCTTCTGGGCCTAGCATTATTAGGTGCAGGTAGGTTTTTAGGCCCCCCCATCTCCAAATCCAAAACGGGGGTGACCTTTACCTCTGCCACCTTGGCAGCAGCAGGGGTGCTGTTGGCTTTGGGGTTTTTCTGGGCATTGCTTTTATTTTCTATGGGCTTCTGCACCTCATAGATGCGGGTAGCCTGTTCAATGACCCAGTCTAAAGATCTTTTCTCGTGAAAATCCCTCACGAGCTGGGTCATGATATATTTGGGCAAGGCATGGAAAAACGTGTTTATAAATTCACGGCTATCCGTGCGCACCCTTCTTGTGGTCTGTGCAAAAGCCCGCTTTAACTCCTGCACAAATTCTTGTGGGGCCTGATCCTCCCCACATTGCAAATTGTAGGCTGCCTTGCGAGCCTCTTGAGGATTTCTGTGAACAGAAAAATGTTTCAGGATGGCCGCCTTATAGGTGGACCATCTTAAATGATTTTGGTCCTCCAGCCCCGCAAAGAAACTGGAGTATTCCGGGGAGAAGGTCCACTTTACATATTGAATGCAGCTTTGGCTGTCCTTCAAATGGAAAGTCTCCATCATTTGTTCAAACAACTCTAAGTGCTCCCAAACAGAATACTTAGCGTTCTTATGGTAAGGCGTGATGACGCTCCTGATCGCCTTAATCTGCTTTAAGGGGTCCTTGAGCAAGGCCCTTTTTGCCTTATTGGCCTTTTTGGTTCGGGTAACCCTTGTCCATTCTTCGTCGGACTCAGAGGCACTGCTCCCAGAGGTTCCCGTCTGTTCTTCCAGGTTTTCCCGGATTCTGCGAGCCTGGGAATGGCTGGCAGAATGTGGGGACCTGGTCTCCTGTGTCCTGCGTAGTTCAGAGGAGTCTTCAGATTCCTCCTTGCTGTCAGGATTTGATGGGTACCCCCTCCACTGACCTAACTGGGCAGAGGTTTTCAGGATGCCCTTAATGGGCCTACTCTCCTGGGGTTCCCCACTGAACTGTATTGTACTTGGGTGCCCATACCCGGATGCCCACCCCTCCATTCCTGGATGGTACTGGCCTATGAGCCCCATGCTTCTGGCTGGATAGTAATCTGCCATCCCTGTGGCCCTGTGCTCATGTGCGCCAGGGGACATGGGGGTGGCAGAGTCCAGGGACTGAGAGGTATGAGGGCCTCTGGTACTAGGGCTCCTGAGGTTATGCTCCGGAGTTTCCATTTCCCAGCGAACCTCATCTCTATCCGCCCCTGCTCCCTGTTGCAATGCAAGAGCCTGCATTTGTGCCTTCAGTTCCTCAGTTAAGGCCTTACTCGACTCTATCAGTCTCTCCTGCATCGCTACCTGCTGTTGGAGCCTATCATTGTGTTGACAGAGGGCCTCATTTTCCCTCTGTGCTTCCTGGTTGGTCCTGGAGAACTGGGCCAGTCTTTGCTGCAGGAGGGTTACCTCCTGAGCTGTGTCCCTATTGGCCTGCTCCTTTCTTGCTAGAGCATCCTCCACCCTCCTGGTGTGCTCTAGCAAGTTCTGGTTTTCTTTTTGGAGGTCACCCAGTCCCTGGTGGGCCAGGTGATTTTCTTCCATTTTCCTTTTTAAATGGCAGACTTCCTGGCCTAAGGCGTCTCTTTCCTGACTAAGAGCCTGCATTTGTGCCGCCAGGTCGTCCCTTTGCCTTTGGAAGGCACCAGCTTTCTGGCGCTCCTGATCAAACTCTGCCTGGGTATCCAGGTCTTTCAGGATCAGTTTATTGCTCTCCTCTTTCTCTCTGTCTAGTTGGATTTGCAGGGTGGCTACCTGCTCTGTGCATGCCCTGTTGAAATTGATCTGTTGCTCCAGCTTTTTCTGGCTCTGCAGTAAGGAGTCCAAACTGTCTTGGTGCTCCTTCTGCAGGGCCAGAAATCTAGTATCCTGTTCTGACTTTTCCTTTTGCAGCACATCCATATCCTCCTTTATTTTAGTAATGTACAGTCTGCTGTCATTTTCTGACTCCTGGCTCCTCTGCAGCCTCTGCTCAGAAGAGTCCAGATCAGATTGGACCTTCTGTAATGCCATCTGTTGCCTATTTGCCAGATTTTGGCTTTCAGCACATCTATCCTGCATGTCTCCCATATATAGGTACAGGTATGCTGCTATCCTGGCAATCTTATTGTGTTCCTCTTTGGCTTTAGGAGCCATATATAGTTCACTCAGGGCCACATGTAAGGGACCCTGATCTCTATATATATCTGACCCTGTTTCAGTGACCTGTTGTGTGATGGCCTGCAACCACACATCCTGGCCCTGTTCGGTCCATTCACCTCTCACAAATAGCTTATGCAAGAGGTGCTCTCTGGCTATTTTCATGTCTACTAAGGTCGTCATTCTAGAGATTGGTCTCTGTCCTGACTTACAGAAGTTAGTATTTTATTTTTGCAGAACAGAACTTTTCTTGGAGTGTCCCTTTTGAGGAATGCTTCACAGCGTAATGCAGCGTGGTGATCCGACCGGGTGTATGTATCCCGTCAGTTAGCACACTGTATTAAGCTGCACAACTGGTAAATCTAACCCAACGTCTCGGCTCGAGCCCCCACTTTGTAAGAGGATTCAATTCAGCACTACAGCCAAGTTAACGCCTAGTCTAGAATACTGAATGAAAACCCTTATTGATATATCTTTAGGTCCAGTTCATGCGTTCTGGATGACTACCCTTGTATAACACCCCTCTCTTGGAATCCCCCTGACCCCACTGAGCCAAGAAGTAATTCTGTTTTGCAAGTTTAAAAGGTTTATTTGATAAATTAAAATATATATCACACTTTTTAATAAATTAATAATTGAATATCACACTTAATCTGATATGGTAAATATTAACAACGGAGAATCTGGCACTAGCACACTTCTTTAATCACTAATGAGTTGACATGAAATGGATAAGGTAGCACACTGGTAAATAGGAACAAAAGTATAATGTGGTAGAGGATGCTTTATGTAGGCTCAGGTGGATGCAATATTCAATGAATGCAGTACAGAAAATACGCAATATGATTTCAACCAAACAATGTAATCACTTTTCTCTGGCTACTCCCCTCCCCCCCTTGATGCAAGGCAAGGAAATGGAAGGAAAACACACAGTTCTCAGAAATGCAATCAACTGTAATTCAGTTCAATCCAGCAAGCTTAAACAGAAGTTTGAAAACACAGGCAAATGCTTTGATAGGTGCTAGCAATGAATGAGAAATATGCTGGAAACGCTCTTAATTCCCTTTTAGAGGTTCAGGATGAGTGGTATCTAGTTAATATTAGTCCAGGCTCACACTAGCAATGATGCAGGGATAGTTAGCAGGTTAAACGAATTTCTGGCAAATGAAATCAGGCAGCAGCAGTTTTTTTACATGTGAAGAAATTGCAAATCGCGGCAAAATTCGCGGATGCGCCGAGCGCTATTACAAAGGAACCGCAAGGACTATCTCTACCGTTTTGGGGTCCTAGGAAAGCCTGGGATCTCAGCTTCCAAATGAAAGTTATTGCAAGTCTCTAGCCCAAACGGTTGCGGAGATATGAGTAATTTAGTAAAGGTCGTTTTTGGTTTTGTAAATTTTAAACGCACACTTTTTCAAAATGACAAATTTTACTAGAAATGACAGGTGACAGATAGGAGGCAGTTCTACTTAGGTTAAATAGATTGAATTAGATGAATTTAAACTAAGAGATGTGTTCTGAGTTTTGCTAAGTACTCACAAGAGATTTTGAACAGGAAAGCGACTTGGTCACGATCTTCAGTCTGGTCAGGTCTTTCCGGATTCTGCTCACAGCGCCTGGTCTGGTCTCGGCTAGGCACAGCACTGCTTTCTCTCTGGTCTGGTCTCTGCTAGGCACAGCACTGCTTTCTCTCTGGTCTGGTCTCTGCTCTGGATAGATTGAAGTCTCTAGTTTGGCTTTCTGGAGTTTGATGGAGGTAAGTATGGATTTTTCCGGCAGGGCTTCCAGCGGCAGATGAAATTGAATGTCTCTATGTGTCCTGACTCTCTGCTTTTATCTGTTTCTTGAGAATGGGTGTGTGTGTTGCATCACTAGACTTGCCCCTCTCATTCGTCATTGGTCAGGCTTCCATTCCTCCGCTTGATTGGCAAACTGAACTGTGAGTCATATTGATGTCATTTTATGATCTCTTGAAACAACCTCCCTTATCATCTGTGCACCCAAATATATATATGATCAAAATCCATACTTCAGAGTTACACAGTTGTTTGAAATTACATATACATGGTGTGGCTGAATTTAGCCATGTCTATGTCCAAATCTGCTCATTCTCGGAGCTTGCATTCAAAGAGTGTACATAATTGACTTTTTAACTGCTTTTTCAATTTCCGACATGGACCCAACTTTACATACATGTGTGCAGGGGGTAGGGACATTAACTGAAGAAGTTTCAGATTTTTAACATGCATACCTTTAGAGTTATATCCACTTTTCCGCTGACACCCCCCTGAACATACCACCGGTTCCTACCACGTCTTAAACTGTGGGCAGAAAAATCACAAGAATTATGGTATCATTTATAAAATTTTCACATGTCCGCACTATGAATTATCCCCCTTTTTATAAAACCATATCCTTGCTGCAGGGGTGTGTCTTTTCAGGTCACATGGTACAGAAACCAGTCTTTCCAGTTTCTGCCAAGCCAGCTTGCTTCTCACAGGCAGTGCCCCTCCCAGCTTCTCCAGGAGGAAGCCACTTTTTACGACGTCTGTAATAAAAACCTTTGCCTGAGTGGAGAGGGCTTTGTTCACTCTCTGGCAGAGCACAGGAAATTCAATTATCAGATAGATGGCATATCCTTAGTGTGGGCAGCAAAAGGAACATTGGCCTGGGAACATAGTTGTGACTCAAGTTTCACTCCTGATGGGATCCATTGCTAGGCAAAATCAAGTTCCTTAAGCCAGACCTTCAGCTAACTTTTTGTTGCTTTTAAAATAACTTGTAATTTTACACATGCAGCTAGAATGCTGATTCTAAGTGCAAAACTATGACATTTCAACAGTTACAAAGGCATGTGACACCAAACATAGGTCACTCATTTAATTTAACATTTTCGATTTTGGTGGTTTTAAATCCAGTTGCAGTTAGGCTTAAGCTGCTGACTCCATAGCATTTTTGTTATAAGCATTGTTTTTGGGCTCTTCATTTCCCAGATTTTGTAGGCACACAAAACTCCATTCTGCCAAATGTCTGCTGGTGTTCAGTGAATATTTTGCACATGTTGCAAGGTTTGAAATAGGCATTTTGCTTGCCTTCAGAAAAACACACAGTGGGTTTTAAAACGCCGGCTTTTGGATAGTGGTGAGTACTGGTACTGCACCCATTTTTGGGATTTTCTTGGATTAATGCATTCTAAACAGGAATGGTTCTTACATGGTAGTAAATCCTTGCTTAACATTGTTTTGATGGGGCTCCTTACAGTAAGATGGTTATGTGGAACCCCACAAAAAGGGTTGAATCTTTAAAGTGGTCCAATGAGTCACGATTTCAGCAACTTTTTGACATCAGTAAAAGTGGATTTTGTTAACAAAGACCTTTCTTTACCCTGGTGGGTGGCAAGTTAGGTAACCATTTTGGTGTGCGCACAACTGCGCAGCTTTCCTGGATTTCGGCGCACATGTGGGTTTTCCGCCATCTTGAATTTCCTAAGCCCACAGCACCAAATGTTGTAGCAGGGTAGCTTAAACGTGGGTCAGGACACCCTACAAGGTTGAGAGGAGCCTTACACTAATGCTGGAGCTGCTGCCTTGCTTTGCAACTGGACATTTGAAAACACCCCTGGACGTGTGTATGGGTAAGAGGAAGCACCAGCTTCAAGTATTAGCGAAACGTGAAACGCTGCGAGGTGGACTACTGGGACCAAAGTAATTATTACGTGCTTAACCATCTATGCGAGTACTTTCAGGAGTACCTTTATCCGTGTGCTGCGGGCTGTGGGCTGGCTTCTGGTAGTGGGCTGTGCTGTGGGCTGATCAACTGTCTGGGCATGACCGTAACTCTTCTGGATTACCTCGAAGCTCACTTTACGAACGAAACGCTCAGTGTTGTTTTTTTTTTCCCATTCAGATCCTTTGCGACCCTTCGCCCTGCCCTTTTCTCTCCCAGCACTCCTAATCTACACCTGCACATGCACATCCTCACGCGCATCAAGTGTGACAAGTGTTAGGTATTGAGGTATTTGGGTGAGCAGTTGGGCGGTGAGTGGGGCCATTAGTTTTGTTCATTGTAAAACAAATTGGTGCTTAAATCCTGGCTAGATTATATTCAGAAGCCTTTATCCGTGTTCTTGAACTTGCGTTATAGCATCCTAATTTCCATTAAGTTTTGTTAGCCGTTCTGCCTGTTACATTAAATAATGTATATATAATATGCTTTAAGATCGTGGCTCTTGTAAATGGCTGCCTTTCTCTGCCCCTGTGTTTAGTCGTGTGCATGAGGCTGTCCATCTTCTGATAAGTGTGGTATATGTATTGGTCTATGTAAACAACACTGTTGGCTGACTCTCAGTGGACTAAGCGCTGTGTTCTTGTAAGCCATTTGCAGTGGATCTACTGCTAACCTAATTTAGTTATAAATGAGGGGAAAAAAAGAGAAGGCGAGTGAAAAAATCGAGGGGAGGATGGGAATAAAAAAGGGGGGAATAAATAATAATAATAAAAAAATAAATAAATAAATGATGAGACTTACAACTGGCATGCCCTTATGCCATCCGTACCGCATGCCTCTAACTGCAGGACCAGGCCTTCACATAGCTGGGCCCATAGAATTTCTATCTCGTGGACCGGTGCATGGTATGCCCTGTATGCTGAATCAAAGGTTGCCTTATACCTTAGCCTCAGTTTCCGCTAATGATGTTTCCCAGGCTCAATTCCTCTCGGATTTGACTATGCACCGGTATGCCTCCAGCGTCATGCCGGCCCTTCCAGACGCTGGTATCCGTGCCGTGCAGGCTGCCTCTGTGCCTACTAATGGAAATAAGCCTGAGCCTGTGCAATTCATTCTGTCAGCAAATCCTGAACCAGAACCATCATATTCTAATGTTCTATCTGGGCAGCGGTCGGCGCATTTCTTGGCGCTTAGGTCTGCTGTTCCCGATTCCCAACAACAAAGAGACACTTTTAATGCTAATTTTCCATTAGCACACTCGACCGAAAAAATGACCGCTCCTCAAGTCTATGTAGTGGAGGAGTTCTGCCTACCTCTTAATGACCCGAGACTTTCTATTTCACCTGAATTGTATCCTACTGATGCCCCAGAGGATATAATTTCCCCTACCACTTCTAACGGCTTTTCTATTTCCTCTTTTGCTAAACCTGTGACTCATCCCTCCTTTGGCTTTCCTGCAGTTAAAAACCTTGCTCTGGACTCGGCTCTTACTGCAATTAACACTTCCATTTTTACACTTACAAAATTATTTGAAAAAATTGAAAACAGAGCATCTGTACAGGAAAAGGCTATCACTTTATTGATGAATAAAATAGATTGGCTAGCTCTGAATTTCCCGCAGATGTTGGACAATGTAAATCGTTGTGTCAAGCTGTCGCATTAAATATGTCTCCAGTGATCTCTCCTCCTCGGGCCAAGCAGGTTATGGTGATCTCCCCATCCACAATGGCTAAAGAAACAATTGCAGTTGAGGTTAATGACTCTGAACATATGGAGGAGGCTGTAGTCTTACCCCCTGATTTGCCAGAACCTGAGATTCAATTATATGATGTGTTTTGTCGCCCTTTGCAAAATCGGGGAAGGAGAAAAAGAAACAGGAAAAGAACCTCTGATAGAGGTATGGATTCTAACTCCTCTCCTAAGCACTCCAAAGAAAAAAAAGAAAAAATCTCCTGAGCCCTAAAAAATAAATTAAAAAAATTAAATCAAAAACTAAAGCTCTTGTAGCTAATCTCTCTGGGGCAAACTCTCCCCCTGACTCAAGTCAAATTGTTGGTGCAGATAAAAATCTGCCCTCTACCAGCCTTGAGGATTTGCACTTGTCACCAAAACCATCTCGGTCTGAGGAGAGATCTCTGGACAAGGTGGATAGCCTTCCAGCAACTGTTGTGCCTCACCTAGCAGATGCTTCTCCTTCTAGAGATGATTTGATGAATGTATCTGTTTATTCTCATAATAACTCAATTCTGTCAGAAGCTATTCAAAAACAGTTTACATGAAAACACCAATAACCCCCAACCTTCAAGTCCCAAGTTCTGTGTCAACTTGGACTACAATCGATTGGCTTTCAGAACACATGAACAAAAATGTAATGCTATAATTACTAGATTACCATTCATAAAATCCCCTGTCTCAAAGTCTGGTGGTAGCACTCCATCTGAGCCCTTGCAGCTTAATGCTGCTGGGTCTGCCCCGGGTGTTTCCAGTTCTGAATCCCGTACAGATAAGGGGGAAATTTGTGATCCGGAGAATTTACAAGAGGAAGTTATTAGAATTACTATGACAGACAGAGTTTATTCAGACCCTTTCCCTTGTAGATCTACCCATCTTATTCCAGCTTTATAGCATATTAATTCTGATGATATAAGTAGAGTATGCTACCCTAAGCTTGCTTACCAAGACAATGTCAATTTAATTATACCATCGATAATAGTTAAAAACTATGTATGGCAGCAGAGACATCTTCTCCTAGAGAAAGGCCTAGCTCTAGAAATTTTCAAACCTCAAGAAAGCCCTGCCTCTACAAACCCACAGATAGCGAAAGCATTCTGTACTATCATTTTGAATGTTGGTAGTGAAGAGCTCCAAAAATGCTGATCATGTAATTCTGTTCCGCCTATTCCTCCTCAATTGGTCCCCTCAAAATGTGTTTGGCTAACCAAGAACGTGGGGGCTGCTGTGACAAAGCACTAGCTTACTGCCCCTCCCTTGTTTCATGAATGCTTTATGGTCTCATGGAACACGCTTGGATTTTCACACTTACTAGCATCTAATTCTAAGCTACTGAATAAGTATGATTTAATACTGTTACAGGAAACCTGGTTGATGCAAACTCCAGTTTGGCCTGACCATCTGGTAACCCTGGTTCCAGCCTCAAAGGCAGCCAGAGGTAGACCAGCAGCGGGTCGCCTAATGGCAGTTCGTATTGATGCCCAGTTATTCATGGACCAATTGCCATCTCCTGACCATGGGATACAACCAGTCATTATACGCACTCCAAACTGAAATCATCCTTTTTTCCAATTGTAATGGTCTTGAATATATACTGGAATCCGCTGTCACCAACAGAACAATTGTTCATGAGTAAAATTGAAGCACTTCTAGATCAAATTCTGCTAGACCCGAACAATACCTTTACCATTATTGCTGGGGATTTTAATATCAATCTGCTAAATGCTACCCCTAAATCGGATACTAGAGCAGATAAGTAGTCTTGGCTAATGAAAATGAGACAATTTATATATCTGAATGGATCACATATAAAAGATACTCCTCCACACCCAACCTGGTCTAGAGCCAATTCTCAATCAGTTCTGGACTATGTGTATATTTCAAAACATGCCAATAACTTAGTCTCTGCATTTGAAGTGATCCCTACTCAGGCTAGTGATCACGAGATGCTGGAAGTAATCTGGTTTGCTCACTTAGTTGATCTGGTCACAAACATTATTGGTGACTTTGAAATAAATAATGCGCAGAATCGAATTAGATGGAATATTAATAAAATCTCTTGCTTACAACAAAAAGTTGAACTCCTGGCTGGAAATAAAGTAATGAGTTCCCACACTTTTTACAATGACTGTATTCAGATCATTGCCCAGTCATGTAAAGGTATTAAACCAACTTTTACCCATAAATATAAATGGAATTCAACTATAAATGATCTAAAAAAAGATTTACGTAAGGCCCTTCGAAAGCTGCCTAAAAATGCAAGCAGTATGCAAAAAAATAGCCCTGAAAACGGGCTATCGAAATAAAATTAAACAGATAATTCACATGATGAAACAGAGAGAATCTGAATCAATGCTTGAAGCCTTGCTTCTAAAATCTGCCTCTGAAATCTGGAAGATCATTAATTCTGTCTCTGGAAACTGTTTTAAATCTACACAACTAAATGGTATTGATGAAAGAACTTGGAAAGGCCACTATCAAACGCTTTTGTTTAAACAAGACTTAAAGCCCCTGTCCATTGATTGTGATCTCTCCGAACTTGCTCAATTCAAGTTCGATACCATCAACATCTTACTAATAATCAAAAAACTCAGTTCATCAAGGGCTCCGTGTCCGGATATGCTCACAAATTTCATATTTAAAGCCTATCCGGAAGCCTGGGCTGAGGTCTTATATCACATTTTCAACTTATAACTAAGACCAAGACAATTCCTCCCTCTTGTCAGACTGCCATAGTATTACCAATCTTTAAACAGGGGGATAGAACAAATCCCTGTAACTACCGTCCCATTGCTCTGCTAGATGATCCGGGCAAAATCCTAGCAAGACTCTTAATCAGAGATTTTACTAAATGGCTGATTAAGGAAAATCTAATGGATCCTCATAAATCGGGTATTGTCGCCGGCATCGGTACAGCACTAAATCTAATATTAATTGCCGCAATTAAAGCACAAGCAATAAAAACCAAACAACCGGTTTATGTAGCATTTGTTGATTTTAAACAAGCGTTTGATTCAGTTCAGAGAAATATTTTATGGAATAAACTTTTATCTGCAAAGTGCCGTTGTATATTATATTTTTAATTCACCAATTTTATTCTAATACCTCGATTAAAATTAAACTTTCGACTAAAGGTCTTTTATCAGAACCTATTGAGACAAACGTAGGGCTGAAACAAGGATGCCCTTTTGCTGTGATTTTATTTAATTTTTAGATTGGTGACTTTTATAATGCTCTTAAGAATATCCGGACTTTCTCTCCTAAACTAGGTGCTTATCACATTTAGAATTTACTCTACGCAGATGATTTAGTTCTTTTTGATTTAACTCCAATAGGGCTGCAAAGAAAGTTATCAGCCCTATCTGCATTTGCTGAACAAAATAAGCTGGAGATAAATGCCAAAAAGTTGAATATTCTCATATTTAGTTAGGTTAATAAAAGATCCAAATTTAAATTCATCTGGTCCCTTGCTAAGCACCCGCTGATATGTGTTAGCTCGTACAAATATTTGGGAGTCAATGTCAACTCTCATTTATGTGAGAAACCATACAAAGAAGAACTGTACCTTAGAAGGTGAATGGTGGCCATACAAGCTAAGGCTCTACAGAGGAAGTATGGTAAATTCTCCCTGATCCCTGCGCAAACATATTATTTACAAAAAGCTATCCCCATCATTACTTATGGTGCCCAGTCTAAATTACTGGACAAAGATATCAAGTGGGATGTATTAGAAGGAATCTTTTGGAAAATGATCTTACCAGTTCCTACAAGTATGCCAATTCCTCTTATCCACTATGAAATGGGGTTAATATCCTTAGAGGTAGCTGTGCAGTGGGCAATGTTAGCCCTGTATAGGAAAATTCAGCTATCCTCGGGCCTCTCTAAAAATGTGTTCTCAGTTCTAGAAAATGTGTTAAATAACACTATGAATACTCCTCTGTCAAAATGGGAACTTCAATGTGATGCTCTTCTAGCAGCAGCTGATATTAAACTTGAAACCTTAATTCAATTTCCAGATAAAGCAAAACTAAAACTCTATAGGACTGACTGGATTAATACTGGAAATAGATGCTTAAACTATAAGACGTATAAGGCCGGATCCTTTTTATGCAAAGCACTGAATGTGATACCCTTATATATTCAACAGTGTCCAGATAGATCCTATGCAGATACTTTTCTAGGTTTTTGCTTAAATCTGTTACCTACTAAATCCCAAAAGGCACTTTATGCCAAAGAACTGGCTCTGTCGACTGAATGTAGATTCTGTAAACTTGTGAATCAACCTGAGACTAGTGCTCATTTAATCTCGGAATGTATTGGTTTGATAAACCTGAGGAAGAACTATTTATTTAGCCATTTTAAAGAAAGACCTTTGTTAACAAAAGATGAACTGTGGCACGAGATTTTTAATACTTCTTCTGCCTCATTGGTAATTGCAACTGTACATTTTATTCTGAAACTGAATCTATGATCAAATAGTCTTGTTTGATGCTATAGTAATTGAATTTTAATCTAAATGGATGTATTTGATGTTTATATTATGTGTTTTAATTAGTGCTTTATATTGCTGAAAGCTTCTTACTGATCTTGGGCCTCATTACGACCCTGGCGGTAAGGGGTTAACGCCAGCGTTAGCTGCGCCGACCCCTTACCGCCAACTACGAGGTCCCTTAGCGCCATGGCGCTTTTAACACCTGCTTTTAGCAGGTGTTAAAATCCATGGCGCTAAGGGACCATGGAGTTAATTACGCCACCGTAATTTACGGTGGCGTAATTAACGCCTTCCCCACTCCCATTATGCCCTATGGGGCAAAAATGGGAATGGGGAAGGGTAAATGGGGATTGGGGACTTACCGCCCCGCCGACCTCGGAATGGGGCGGTAAGTCCGCCAACCACCATGGCGTAAACGTAGTTTACGCCATGGTGGTAAAGTCACGGCCCAGGCGGTAACTTACCCCCTGGGTCGTAATGAGGCCCCTTGTTTTACTTCTGTAGAAGTGCCTTTGATGCTGTAACGTTTGAGTTAAGGTATTGTAATACCTTATGTTAATGTAAGATTCTATTGAAAAAGTTGATGTATCAACTAACACAATGTTCTTTATGTTGAGTGTGCATAGCCTAGGTGTAGTAGACTGGGTGTTCCCTGTTATGGGGGTTAAAGAAGGTGAGGTTCTTATTTTTCATTTACTTTCTTTTGTGTCTCCTTAAGTATTTTAACTTCACCTATTTTTTCCTTGTAGCTGAGTCGCTCCAGTAAATGGTGCCTGGCCTCTTGTGGGGCTTCCGGGTCTCATGGTCAGCTGTTACCTGTGTCTTTTTTTATTTCAGACTCGTAAATATGAAGGTGTAGTCTCTCTTCTCTGTTTATCTGACAGAAGCTTCCTGATTGGCACCTGGTGATAAAATGTGTTCATTTAACCCAATTTCTTTCTGGAAGTGCAGCGGACAAGCACAGCGAGAGTGCTCCTTGCAGGCCGAAGTTGTGCCTACGTTAAACCCATTTGTGCCCATCTGTGTTTTGACAGGCCATGGATGGGCCATTGGACAGAATCTTCAGGTGTCTTATCTCCCTCCTCATCGGTTGTTTTCTTCCATAATTTGTTGCTGTAGCTTGCCCCACCAGGCATGGCATTCCCTTTGGGGTTTAGCAAAAAATAGTCTACTGATGCCACCAATACTGTACCACCTTCATTAAGTTAGGTGAGATGTTTTCTACTCACGCCGGTACACTAGTGGTGCATGCTTCCTCATGTTATGATTTGATGAATGAGTATTTTTCAAACTTAATCTGTGTGACAGAGACATGGCTACTCCTCTGGCCCATACCTGGTTCCACCTAACTATAGTATTCTTCGCTTAGACAGAAATTGTGTGCACCCTGGAGGTGGCGTTGCGTTGATAATTAGAACATCATTTGCCTGTTCAGTGTTATCCCTTATGCATAGCATTACAATGGAGGCTATGCTTGTTCATGTCTTGATATCTGCTTCCAAAACATTAAACCTGTTGATAGTCTACCTTCCTCCTGGTTTTGACCTTTCCTTTGCCACCACCTTTCTGGAATTGGTGGATGATTTGAAAATCTGCATTGTCGACCTGATTGTAGTTGGAGATTTTAATGTACATCCTAAAGACCCCTGCAAACATCAGGCTTCTCTTCTCTTCTCTTCTCTTCTCTTCTCTTCTCTTCTCTTCTCTTCTCTTCTCTTCTCTTCTCTTCTCTTCTCTTCTCTTCTCTTCTCTTCTCAGCTGTGTGTGATGTTGATCTTCCTCAGCTGATCACTAGCCACTATCATGGAAATACACTTGGCCTTATCTTCTCTCCTACCACTTTGCTGGTTGTGTCCGTATTTACACGCATGCTGTGGACTGACAACCTAATCATACGTTTTACAATAGAAACTCCCCCCCCCTACTGCTCCTTCCCGTCCTTGGACCCCCCTCAGTGTAGATGGCATACCGTTGATGTTTCAGATCTCTCTGCCAAAATTCTTGAGGCCTGCACTCTGCCCCGCCTGGAGACCTGGTTATGCGCTTACTGACTTTTACAGCTACAGCTGATTGCCTAGCCCCACTGATATCCACTAGGTCGTGTTCCGGTCTTTCTGAGCCATGGTTTCCTCCCCACTTGGCTGAACTATGGCATCACCGCCGGCAGGCTGAATGGAGATGGCATGCAGCATACTGTCTGCTCACTAAGGGCCAGATTACAGAAACTTTGCACTGGTGCAAGTGCAAAGTTTGCACAGTATTTGCACTAGGGCAATGTTTGCCCTATTTTTAAAAACACTAGGACACATTATAAAACCATTGCACCTCGACAAGTGCAGTTTGGCACACTAAAAGCACCAGGGCAAAAATTGCCCTAGTTATAAAAAAAAGATGCATTTTCGCTACATTTTTGTACCAGGGCAAAGTTTGCCCTAGTGCTAATACGGCATGGTATTAGCACTAGGAAAATCTCTCCCCTGATGCAAAATTCATCACAAATTTATCTTTTTAGCACTATGGCAATTTTAGCCCTGGTGCTTTGAATATGCCAAACTGCAATTGTCGAGGTGCAATGCTTTTTCACAGTGTCCCAGATTTTTTGAAAATAGGGCAAAATTTGCCCTAGTGCTAATACCGTGCAAACTTTACACTTGCACCAGTGCAAAGTTTCTGTAATCTGGCCCTAGGTCTCTTTTACGAGAGGCTACTTCGATCTATCATAAAGCTATTTTTGAGGACAAACGGCTGTATTGCACCAGCCATGTTGAATCAGTTTTGAATCAACAGTCACTCACCTCTTTGCTTCTTCATTCCGAGTTCCTCCTTCCTTGGTCCTCTGTGAGATTCTAATTTTTTCATTAAAAATATTTCTGCTATTCGACAGAAAATCTTTTCCGCTGATTCTAGATCCAAGGCTATGGCTACCACAGCCTCCATTAAAAATAAGCCTTATTTGTGGTACTCCTTTCCTTTGTTTGATTCTAATGAAAGTGTGAGGGCTGCGAATAGATTGAAATCTGCCTCCCCATTGGATTCGATTTCACTGCCCATTTTGAAAAAGATTATTCCCACGATTGCTTCATCTGACATATACGCTATGAAACATTCTTTTTCCATTAGTACTAACCCCACTTCTCTGAAACATGCACTGATGATTCCATTGTTAAAAAAAACCTTCTTTAGACCATCTTCTCCCTGCTAACTATCATTCTAGCTCTTCTTCCTTTTCTGGTGAAACTTCTAGAATCTCTGGCCACTCCTTTGCTTAGCCCCTTTCTTGAGGAGTCTTCTTTCCTTTATCCTTTTCAGTCTAGCTTCTGCGCTAGTCGTGGCATCGAAAAAGTATTAGTCTAAGTAATGGATGCTCTGGCCTGGTTTTCTGGCCAAGGTGGTGTGGGAGCACTGATTCTCCAGCATGGGTTCTGGCATGGATTCATATGCTCATGAATATTCCCTGTAGTCAGGCTGGGAATCCTTGGTAAAAAAAATATCTCTTTCACTTTCACTTAAAAACTGCATTTCTCCTCTAAACCAATCACTGTCCTAAGGGTCAAACTGCCCCCATCCAATGACAGTCCTCTACCAGCCCCTCCTCTGGCAACCATCTTCAGATTTCTACCACACGCTTCAGTGATGGGAGTCCTCGGGTTTCCTCTCCAAGCTATTTGTAAGTTTTTTCGTGTTTTCGATGGAAAAAGTTCTATTTTTCTTTCAAAGAAGCCAGTGTGCTATTTTCTTCATCTGCTGAGGGCGGGGTTCCATTGTTGGTGAAGTAAAATGCCTGTCAAGGACAAAGATCAATCAAAGATTCTTCAAGGCCTCTTGGGCCTATTTCACACCCTCCGACCATGATGGAGGAGAATAAGGAGGGAACGTCCCTCATCAGGCCGTGCATCAGATGAGGGCTACGGAATGTGTTTGTGGAGGATAAGCAGCTACAATGCCTCTACTGCCCGCACCTGGACCACAAGGAAGTAGAGTGTGAGATATGCCTCGGTTTCTCCAAGAAAACAACGGACAGGCATGGTAGGCTGGCGGCATGGCTTAATGCCAAGGCCTCTGCCCCGTTCTTCCTTGCTGGGTTATGCCTCAACCAGGACCAGCCGGTGCTAGGAGTGGTCTTCTTTGCCTTTGAGGATGCCTCATCCGTGGGGGCCCAAGATAAGTCCAAGAGCCGCAAGTCTGAGTCCAACGGGTTCGCTGCAGAAGTGGGTCCCAAAGTGGATAGGGGGTGATCATTGTCACCTTCAGCCTCCATTACCAGCCTACCATCGAGCTCCAGGAGAAGAAAGGTGCACATCACAAGTAGGCTTAACCGGCACAGGCAAAGAACTCTTCGGTGGCACCGTCGACAACTACTGCTCCCACGGCAGCTACGGGCTCTGATCCTATGAGGGTAGCTCCCATCGCTAAGAAAGTGTCCATGCCCCAAGGCGCGACACAACCTCAGCGACTTTGGCAAAGTCTGCAGGCACACCAGAAGGGTTGAAACCGGTCCAGGCCCCGGTTCACAACCCTCAGGGAGGAAGGGAGGCCGGAACCCATACCATGGAGATCTCGTCCATGGACAACAAAGATCAAAAGTTGTTACATACAGTCCACGAGGACATTGAAGAGGAGGACGATGGCGATGACGGTGCAGGGCCTAGTTTTCATATTCTGCCTTCTCAGCTGAAGGATATTTCCTTGGATATTCTGTCGACTCTACACACCTTGGTGCCAGAGATCCAGATGAGGATGCCTCTGGTTCCAGTACCTCTGGTCCCCCAGACCCCTGATCAGCCTCCAGCAAAGAAGAGGAAGTGTCATCCGATGCCCACTTTTTAACCTTCTCCATCACGTTGGGCCACACGGCAGACCCAGACACGGGTACGGGAATGGACACGGCCACAACAACGGATGATGACAAAGACATTTTTGCAGCGGACGGTGAATCACCACATTTGGATACTCCACAAAGGGTGTCCCCACTGGATGAGGTGGGATTGTTTCACTCCATGATCAGCAGGGTTTCCAAGAAATTCCGGCTGGCGCCAGAGGAAACCAAGAAGGAAGGCTTCTTGTATCAGAGGCGCAAGGCTAGGAGGAAGACATTCATGGCGGTTCCCTTTCTGGACAATGTTTGGGAGGACGGAATGGCCCTCATGAAGAACCCTTGCACAGCTTCAGACAAACGGGATAGCCTGGAGAATAACTAAGGGGTTCCTGACTCTGCACCCAAGGGTCTGATGTCGCAGCCATTGCTGGAGCCGATGGTGTTGGCAACCATGAAGAAAGGGTCAGCTAACCCATCCTCGTCATCTTCAGTCCCTCCGGACAGCGAGGGGAAAAGGATGGACTCCATGGGAAAGAAGGTGATTAACACTGCGGTGTCCACTATCAAGGCGGCCAACGCACTGGCTTTCTGGGCCAAGTATGACAGGGAATTGTGGTACAAGCTGGGACTGATCCTGGAGTTCTTCCCTGATGATAAGAAGATTGAGTTCATCGCTCTTTTCCTGGAAGGGGAAGTGGCATTGGATCACGACATCACAGTGGCATTGGACGCCGCTGACACAGGGTTCCGGCAAATGGGGAACGGTGCCTGCCTTCATCGACAAGGTTGGATGAAAGCCACTAATTTTCATCAGGATGTCCATGCAAAGGTGCTGTAAATGCCCTTTGATGAAGTGAATCTGCTTGGGAAGGCCGTCAACAAGTCTCTCCAGGCCATCAAGATGGATACAGAGACGGCCCGTTCCCTGGGCGCTCTCCAGTACACTGCTCGTCTTCTATTAACTCCTCCAGGAAAAAGTCAATCAGGTCTTCAAAAGGTTTCTACATGTTTCCACAGCCTTCGAGATCCTCAATGGCGGAAGCCTACAGATGCCGTTCCCAGGACTACTGTAGCAGAGGATGGCATCGCAGTCGCCTGAAAGGCAAGGCAACCGGTGCCGAAGCAAGCCAGAACTGACCGGGATGTCTGGCCACCACTCATGCACCCAGGTGGGAGGCCGGCTGTCAAAGTTTGTCAGTGAATGGAGAAAGATCACCACCGACAGATGGGTGCTGGATGCTCTCACCCAAGGACATAACCTGGAGTTCCAACGCTGGTTTCTGCGGATCCTTCTGGTTCCCCGTCAGGAGCACATCTCTCAGCTTCTGGAAGAAGTACGAGCCATGCTGCAAAAAGGGAGGATAGAGTTGTTTACCCATTGGCTCCGGGGCTCCAGAGTCTATTCCAGATACTTTCTAGTCAGAAAGAAAACAGGGGGCTGGAGGCCCATATTAGATCTACAACATCTGAACAAATACCTAAAGTCCCAGAAGTACACCATGGTCACGCTGCAACATGTGCTCGGCCAACTGGAAAACAGAGACTTCTTGATGTTGTTGGACCTGGAGGATGCCTATTTCGATGTCCCCACTCACAAGAAACATTGGAAGTGCCTACATTTTGTGATACAAGAACAGCACTACCAGTTCCAGGGCCTACCATTCAGCTTGAAGTCAGCCCCAAGAGTGTTGACGAAATGCCTGGCACCAGTGGCAGCCCATCTATGTCTGCAGGGCATATGCATATACCCATACCTGGATGACTGGCTGATACGTGCCCACTCGTGGGAACTGGCCGACAGACACACAGGGACAACCGTCTGGCTGTTGACGGATCTGGTATACTCCATCAACTATCCGAAGTCCTGCTTAACACCATCACAGAACGCGCTGTTCCTAGGCGCAAGACTCTATACAGTGTCCTGCCTGGTGTCACCCTCGGAAGAGAGGCTAGCAACCATTCAAGGAAAGGTGCAATGACTGTCATTGATGAAGAAGGCCATGGTGCAGTCCATCAAGTCATTACTAGGCATGATGTCCTCCTGCATCTACCTCGTCTGTCTCCGCAGGTTGCAGATGCGACCCCTACAGGAATTCCTGGATGCCTGTTGGATACTGGTGTCCGGAAGCTTCACAGACAAGATCTCTCTCTCAATGAAGAGTTCCGTTGGGTCATAGGATGGTGGGGCATCCGCTCCAACATCACCCAAGGCAAGGGGAGCGCACACCGGATGACTGTACGACAGAGGCCTGTGGCTGCCGCAGGAGAAGGACCTTCATATCAACATCCTGGAGCTACAGGCAGTTTTCTGGGCACTCAGGTTGTTCCTCCCATCTCTGAAATGCAAGGTGGTGAGGATATTCATTTACAACACCACCACCATGTTTTACATCAGGATGCAGGGGGGCATTCGATAACTGGCGCTCTCAAAGGAAGAGCCAGACTTGAGGTGCTGGGCCATCAGACAGGGGATGTTCATTGTCCCTCTCCACCTGGTCGGAGTCAAGAACACCTTTGCAGACTCCCAAAGCAGGCAACTGCACTGCTGCCACGAGTGGGAGCTTCTTCAGAATCAGGTGGAACGCCTGTTCATCAAATGGGGCAGACTCTAGATCAATCTGTTTGCAATAGCGGCAAACTCCAAATGGAAGAATTTTGCCAGCAGATTCCATCAGCCGAGAAGCCTGGCGGACACATCCTCCTTCCCGTGGGAAGGGCTCTTTCTGTATTTCCTCTGTTCCATCTCCTGCTATGAGTCATCAACACACTCAGAAAGTGACAATGCAAGATGATATTTATTGCCCCGGGGTGGCCGAAGCAAATTTAGTATCCGTACCTTCTCTGCCTGTCAGCGTCGCCTCTGATCAAGCTGCCAGTGGTTCCAGATTTTCTCTCTAGAGAAGGCACAATCCTTCATCATGAACTAGAATCGCTGAGCCTGAGGGCTTGGCTCCTGCAGCCCTAGAGTGTGGAGGGTATATGTTACCAGCAGACTGCAGGGAAGATTACCCGTCTGAGGGTCACAGCCCATCAGAACCTTATGTACTTGCTATCATTGGCCAAGGCCATCCATCAAGGTACATCTGGCGGGTAACACCCACTACACCAGGTCCCCAGGAAGATCTTCACTTTGGTCCCATTGACTCGTCAAGGAGTTTCTCAAAGGACTTTTCTGATCTTTCCCACCGGAGAAGGCTCCTGACCCGGTGTGGGAACTCAATGTGGTTCTGACAAGGCTCATGGGGTCCCCCTTCGAGCCTATGCATCAGGCATCACTCAAGTTTTTCTCATGCAAAACGGCTTTCCTTGTGGCCATCACCTCTCCCAGAAGGGTAGGTGAGATCCAGGCCCTCTACTGTAATCAACCACACCTGACATTCCACAAATCGAGGGTGGTGCTGCGCATGCACCCCTCTTTCATGCCAAAGATTCCATTGGAATTCCACCTCAATGAGCCTTTGGTGTTACCTATTTCTTTCCCGAAACCTTTGTCACCAGCGGAAAGGGCCTTGCACTCCCTGGACCTTGCTTGTGCCCTGAAGTTCTACGTGAAACACACAAAGAGCTTTTGGAAGATTTTAAAGCTGTTTGTGAACTTTGGTCCTGTGAACCATGGGAAGGCCTTGTCAAAGGCTCCATTTTAAGGTGGCTTTGTGGCTGCATCATGCACTGTCATCGGTTGGCTAACTCACCGATGCCCAGTCATCCGAGAGCCCACTCCACCAGAACGATCTCTGTGATGACGACGTTCCTGTCTGGTGTACCCCTGCTGGACATCTGCAGGGCTGCTACGTGGATGTCCACGTACACCTTCACGAAGTTCTACTGCGTTGTGGATTCCAGAGTCGGCCAAGCAGTGATACGCAACCTATTCGCTTGAGGTGAGCCTGTTCCAGAGATAAGAGTTAATTGCTTCTGTGAGCCTTATCACCTACTGTGGTTGTGTAATGTTGTACGGCTATGTATTTGTTATTCAGGAACATGTGAATCCATGCCAGACCCCATGCTGGAGAAGGTTTAAGTTACTTACCTGTAATTATTGTTCTCCAGCATGGGTCTGACATGGATTCACATGTTAACCTTCCCTCCAAATCCTCTGCAGCACTGGCATAACGGGTGCGGGGGTGGGGGGGAAGGGGGCGCTAGCTCATGTCCTGGGAGGGGGCCACACTTGGAGAAAAAAAAGAAAAAAAAATGAAAGCAAAAATGTTACATTTTTGTTTCTTCAATATTTCTTTTTTATGCACTTTGCATTCATAAAGAAATTATTTCTGCAACAGAAATCATTTCTTTAGGAAGGCAGAGTGACTACAAATAGAAATGTTCTTTTGGAAGTCCGAGGGCTCCCCCACCCCATGAAATGGAAGACCCCAGGATGGAGACCTCCATATCATGAGGTGGGGGGAGCCATATGATTTCAAAAAGAAATAGTTTATTTTTGAAGTCACTCTGCCTTCATAAAGAAATTATTTCCATTATGATTCGGTCCTTAACGGAAATCATTTCTTTATGAAGTCAGAGTGACTGCAAAAAGAAACAATTTATTTTTTAAATAATAGGGCTCCCCTCAACCCCATGATGTGTGTTTGTTTGAGTGTATGGTGGAGGGTGTACATTTAAACCTACATTTTGGATGGGCTAATCCTTCAAATGTTGGGAGAGGCACTAAATTCACGGTCGGTGGGGGATGGGCAAACATATTTGTGTGAGGGCATTTAACTTCTTTACAAATTGTAATGAGGCTATTCTAGTGCAGCTTCAATGTTACAAGCAGTTATCCCTCTCCTTTAAGTCTGAAAACACCCAGTTATGGACTGCTGTGAGAATGAGCGGCCTCCTGTTCCCTCTGTACTCTTCCAATCACTCCTCTGGCATGCAAGTACTAAACCTACATCACAATTTAAATTGCCTAAAAAATGTGGCATTTGAATGCAGGTACTAACAGTGAAATGCTTTATGTTAGTTATTGCTGGGCCATTGTTAACAGCGAAACCCAGCTGTCGTTTAACATCTGTGCCCTGTTCTGTCTGGCAACTGCTCTGAAGGTCAGCAAAGTTAGAGCCAACATAGCCCAAAATTTCAGGGGGGGGGTTATGAAGCCCAGTCAACTCAATGGTGTTATGCCACTACTTGTGTTTAATGCCTTGATTACTTATAATAATAGTAATCATCATTACTCTTAGACCTATTCTTCCTCGTCCTTGTGTATACTTGTGTATGAGGCAGTACTTGTGTACGAGGGACTCTGCCTCATGCACAAGTACTGGGATGAGTAAGATGTACATGGAGGTAATGCCTGACTTAGCTTCCTGTAATATTAATTACTACTAGTCCCACTCTTCCTCATCCCAGTACTTACCTATGAGGCAAGGCGCCTCATACATAAGCTCTAGGGCAAGGAAGAGGGACATGAAGGTAATTTTGGGCCAAGAGCTGATTTTGGAGGTTGGGGTAGAGGGTGGGAAAGAGAGGGGATGTGTGGGGAGGTGGGATTGTGCGATACATCATAATGGTTGTCCATGTCCAAGCTAAGCAGGCATGATATGTGATATTAGTGGCTAGAGAGGTAGTATTTTGGTGCAGCCAGTCTAGTCATTCCTCAGTTTGGTATGACTTTTTTTAACTGCACATTTTTGATAAAGCAGTCCTGCTAAGTGTAATTACCTGGCTAGACTGGCATTTGGGTGCTGCCAGTCTAGCCATTTCTTCCTGCAGCATTGTATATTTTTTTGGGCATCTGTGATAAAATTATATGATATGATATAAGTCATTGATAACATGCCTGTACACAAGTGTTTCTAGGCAAGACAAGGGAGGGAAGATAGGGTGATGACAAGACAAACAATCTTACTAGGCATTGTGTCATTCAGATTGTGCAAGTGCGAGAAAGAGAAATGCAAGGGGGAAGGGAGGGGGAAGTGCAAGGAAGAGGGGAGGGGAAAACAGGGCAGTAATGCTCTGAGTAAGTGCAGCCAGGGCAGCGCGGCGCTGGGTAGTGCAAGGTGATCAAGGGACTGTAGGGTTACAGTTACAGCCCCTAAGTGCATGGTAGGTCCGGAGCCAATGCAGGGGTGACAGATCAAGAAAGATCCTGGACTCAGTGAGACTCTGAGGGTATCCAAGCAACCAGTCGGTACAGCAGACAAGTAGGTCAGGTAGGTCATCAGGTAAGGGAGAGAGGGAAAGCAGAGGAGAAGAGGAAGTTTTGAGCTGCTTCCCGAACTTCAGGTAGTCAGCTCAAATTTGAGAGGGTCAGGGGGCCATTCCAGAGGGAGGCACCTGCAGAGGAGAGAGATCTACCCCCACTCTTGGCAGGAGAAGCGTCTAACCCTTAGAGAGTTGGAGGTATTGGGGGAAGGGCTCAAGAAGTAAGGTATTTTGCAAGAGAGTATTGGATATAGTGTGGGCTCCGACCCAGAAGCCTTGTGGACAATGCAAAGGGTATTGAACTTGATCCTTGCAGCCACTAGGAGACAGTGAAGAGATTTGAGGGCTGGGGAGATACGATCCATGGGGCAAGGATAAGTCTTGCAGTCCTGTTCTGGATTAGTTATAGAGGGTAGAGAGTAGAGGAAGGCAGATTGAGAAAGAGGCTGTTGAAGTTGTCCTACCTCGAGAGAAACAGGGCTCTGGAGACAGTGAGCCTCTGGGGGAAAGTGGGAAAGGGAAGAGTACCTTTGAGGAGGAACAACTGGTAGTGGAACTACTTGGCAACATCCAAGATGTGACAGAGAAAGAGAGAGTGGAGTCAAAGATGACAACAAGGTATTTTGTCTCGCAGGAAGGAGAAGGCAGCCAGAGTGAGGTAGGGAAAGCAGGGGCAGGGGTCCCAATGAGAAGGATCTCTGTCTTAATGGCATTAAGGCAGATATCGTTGGAGGCACACCAGTCTTCAATCACGGGTAGACAATCAGCAATGAGCGAGAGAGGAGAGGAGCCTGATGGAAAGCTGAGTGTCATCTGCATAACACTGAAAGTTAGAGGAGAAGGTAGAGATAAGGTGGGGCAAATGGGCCAAGTAGAGGTTGAAAACCAGGGTGAGAGGATAGAGCATGGGGAACGCCACATGTATAGAGAGAGGTGGCAGAGAGAAAGGGACCAAGCTGGACCTGGGAGGAGCAGTCCAAGAGGAAGCATGTTTGAGAGCAGATCTTCACTGGTGTTCAGGAGAGCAGTTTCTGTGCCTCTGGCAGCTCTGAAGCCAGACTGATGGTCATGGAGACAACCAACAGATCCAGGGTGGAGAGTAAGCTTGGAGAAGGCCAGCTTTTCCAAGAGTTTGCCCAAAAAATGGGTGATGGAGATTGAGCGATAGTTTTGCCGGGCAGGTAGGATCGGCAGATGGCTTCTTGAGGAGTGGGTGCACAAGGGAGTGCTTAAGGGTAGAGGGAATGTTCCAGTAGTGAAAGACTGATTACAGAAATCGGCCAGGGCTGGGGCGAGTTGTGTCAATATGGTCCTTAATGGTTCTAGAGGAGCAGGGGAGCACCTGTTTGAATGACACTTTCATAGATCAGACTTATCTAGAAACCTCATCAGGTGTTGTCAGAGAGAAAGAGGAGATAGGAGAAGGAGAGGTAGAGATGGCCAATGGGGGGCCGAGAGAGGAAGAGGGAGAGGAAGAAGAGAGGTACAGACCGCAACAGGATGTTTGGCCATGTTGTTAGAGGCCGCAGAGACCCGGGCTTGAATGTGGGTTCTCTTCTTGATGAGTGTTATTACTTCTACTGGTATTTTGGTACAACCAGTCTAGGTATGTCTAAATGTGGCCTTGCACGTTTTACTGCAATGTTATCATGTGTCTACACTGGTCTACATTGTGCAGCCAGTGGAACCTGTTTTCAATGGGGCATGGCATTTTTAATAGCAAGCTTTAATGTTTCTCTGCACTGTTGGTGACTTGCATGTATTGGATTGGTAAACTATTGCAAACACTCTGGGTTTTTTGCCAATTTTTCTCAGAAAGTGTGCTGTATATTGCATTAAAACACATATGTATAGCTTTCGCCTAGTACAGTGTGTGGCATACCCGTACAGCAGTATTTGTGCGTATTGTGCAAGCTTGATAATCTAGGCCGGCTCAGAGTGTGGCACGACCAGTGATTTGTTGCCAAGTTGGGGGGCCCTCAGCATGGCTCGCAAGGGGGCCCCCACATTTTGTGTGACACCACTGCTCTGCAGCACTTCTTTTTTATACTGCCACTTTATGTAATCACCAAATCTGAAGATGGCTGCCAGCGGAGGGGTGTGGGGAGAGGACTGTGATTGGATGGGTGCAGTATGACCCAGAGGACAGTGATTGGTTTAGAGGTCAAATAGTTTTTAAGTGAAAGTGAAACTGTGTTTTCTTCTACCGATGAGTCCCAGCCTGACAACAGGAAATATTCATGAGCATGTGAATCCATGCCAGACCCAGGCTGGAGAACAATAGTTACAGGTAATTATAAAAAAAAGGGAGCAGGCACCCCTCTCTAGAAAGAACATGGCATGATAACCTAATGAGTGGTTTTTACCCACTGTGAGAGTCCGCAGCCATCGTGTTTTGTTCACTGTACTTTTCACAAAGGAGGAATAATCATTTGCATATCAGTCTTTGTCCAGCCGACAAGGGCATTCCAACACTGAAATGCCAGGCAAACCTCCTTTGAACAAGAGTACCAACAGTAACCCCAGACCCATGTTTCAGCCTTGTTGGGCCTCAGCAGTGAGGAGGAGCTGTGCCTCTCTGAGCACAGCGAGCAAGGGATCGATGTCTGGGTCCCCCCCAGGTAACCCAGGGTGACCATCCCCAAGGTCCTTACAATAATACAAAAAAGGTAGCAGGTGAAGCTCTCTAGAAAGAACATGGCATGATAACCTGTTCTGTGGTTTTTACCCATTGAGGAAATATGAACTTACGTGCACTGTGCAGTTTTTAACTCATGTTTTCAATCCCAAAAGGGCTGCAACTGCCACAACAAATGTGTAAACATAAGTAGAGACACCACGCCATGGTGTGGAAATTATCGGTACGCAGGAAAAGTATACATCCTTGAAGAACATCATCTACTTTCTGTGCATGGGTGAATGGGTGAATGTACAAGACCAGCTAGAGACCTTCGCATGGTGTCTCTGCTCGCAATGGCTAGACGGTTGTGCCATAAGCAGCCCTTTGTAGGGACATAAAACTATGGCAAATATGGCAAAATCACTCTTGATATACATCAGCATGAAATAACATAACATTATTGCATGTGTTCCAATTTGCATTAGCCTGCTGACAGGAAAGCAAGAGTTAATTTGGTAAAAAGATGCATTGGAAGGCTAACCATAAGAAAAATAAAATAACGCTGTGGAATAGTGTTATTTTTTTGCGTGTAAAATAATTAATGTGGTGCCTTACATCACTTCGACACTGTCGAAAGCTGCCTGACAGCAAACATATTCAAATCCAAAAACGAATAAACAATGACCTTTCGGCCCGAGCCTCAAACTTGTGCCTTGCTTGTGTTGTCAAAATTGTAGCATTGGACATTTTGAGATGCCAAAAGAAAGTCTAAGCTGCGCTTCCCTTCATTGTATCATTTGTTCCCTGTACCATTTCAATACATTCTAAGAACAGATTCATGGAATTATTTGCGCAGAAAAACGGGAATTTGTGAGCCATTCTGCCCGCAAATCCCTGTTTAACACATGGGGATTTGCGGCAGAATGGCGCACAAATTCCCGTTTTTCGGCGCAAATAATTCCATGAATCAGCAGTATCATACACCAATAGTGAGTTCGGAAAAAGTACGTTTCATGCACACACCGCCATGTCAGCAATAGTATAATGGTGGGCCAGTATTAGTAAAGCACTGCGCCAGCGTGCACGCAATGGGAATAATCAGCAGTCATTATGCCAGGAACGAATCTGAAATGCCGCAGGAAATAATCGCCACAATTGCTATGGTGTAAACTTGATCAAAGCCAACGGGGAAAGTGCCCGACTATCCACCAGAGCAAGATGGCAATTGCAGGAGCACCCCCAGAATGAGTGGCCATACAGCTGCACATAGACAAGCAGCTGCAATGGCAGCACTAGACAGGGAGTTGCCATGCAAAGATGCAGGAGAACCAGAGCAACATGCAGCACAACATGTATGGTGATCCAAGCAAAATGCACAGCATGCATTTGTCAGGTGTAATGTGCCAGGAGGACTGGGAAACAGGTCTACTGCATACAACCCAGCAGGGCAGGCACAACAGGTCACTAACAGTGCACCCAACAATGTGCTGTATGCCATGGCACTGCTGTGCTGCTTGCCCAGAATAAGATGTGTGTACTCTGGGATGTGCATCAAATGGGTTATGCTGTAATAGTATCAAATGTTCACACGTATGGACACTGGATATTGACATACATCACTGTTCTCCCTACAGGGCACATCACAGTGGGGCGTGAAGATCCGGTACCTATCTCCCAAGGGTATGTTGCCAGGTGATGTCAGCAAAGCACGCACTCAACATCTACAGAATCGACCATTCCAAACCTCTGCAGCACATGTTGCTGGCATCTCACAACCGGCATTCAGTAGCATTTGTCAGTAGCGGGGGGAGAGGGGGGCACATACATTTGCCAACAGATGCCCCCACCGCCTTCTACTTAAAGACTGAATTCTGCAGTGCGGCTGGTTTTCACAAGATTGTAGGTGCAACTGATGTAACACATTGGGCCTCATTACGACCCTGGCGCTAAGGGGTCTGCGCCAGCGTTAGCTGCGCGGACCCCTTACCGCCAACTACGAGTTCCTGGAGCGCCATGGTCATTTTTCCGCCCGCTTTTTGCGGGCGGAAAAATCCATGGCGCTCTGGGACCTTGGTGTTAATTACGCCACCGTATTTTACGGTGGCGTAATTAACTCCTTCCCCACTCCCATTGAGCCCTATGGGGCCGAAATGGGAATGGGGAAGGGTAAATGGGTCAATGGGGACTTACCGCCCCGCCGACCTCGGAATGGGGCGGTAAGTCCGCCATCCGCCATGGCGTAAAGGGACTTTGCGCCATGGCCGGAAAGTCCGTCGATGGCGGAAAAAATCCGCCAGGGTCGTAATGAGGGCCATTGTCTTCATACCTGCAAGGCATGTGAAACATCTTTCAGAATTGTGAAGGTATTCCAAAGCATCAACTCGCAGGTGTTCGAGGTGCAAACATGATATTCACATATATGTGCCCATTTCCCTGGATCAGCACATGATGGCATGGCAATGCAGACCAGTAGTGTGCCACAACTGATCTGAAGTATGAGCAACACAAGAACATGGCTGACTGTTAAATGCTCAGACACAGAGTGAGGCATGTGTGATTCTCAAAGTGAATGTCACCTATATGTCCTGGCTTGTGAAATGTGTATCTGTACAGTCCCGCAGGTGATGCTGACTATCAGTGCAGACCATGGTGAACGGCTGGAAGCACAAGGGGATACTAGTGTTAGCAGGTCCACAGGGCTGTGTAGGATAGAACAGCACTGTGTTCTCTATTTAAAATTGAATATACGTGAGAAGCGCAATACATTTTTGTATTTAAAGGTGCAATTTAAAACTGACAGTATTTTTGGCAACTTAAATGCAGATTGGTTTTGTAGAATTATACCAAAGGAAATACAGTCTGTGGCTCATGCTGGCATAGAATCATGCTGACCATAATATTGTCAAGATAAACTATTGTCTGATGGAGTATCATTGTGGCCGGTGGGACCCTCATTCTTAAATAAATGCTTCCACCACTGAAGATAGCTCAAGGAATTAATTTTATTCACAGAATATTACAGACAATAGTGCACAGTCTTATCCTGAGCTTTAACAATGTACCCTTTTTATAGGAGAAGATTTTGTATCCGGCCCAAAACTGTAGATAGGAAGGCTAACAAACAGCAGTTGCAATCTGCACACGTATAGATTGAAAGCTGTACACACACATATTCATGGAAGCTGTAAACACAGATTTGGATTAAACGTTCCACACAGGTATACATTGAACATTTCCCGCACATGATCACTCAAAGCTGCAAATACATATTCTGAGAAGACAGCACGCACACGTGTTCAGAACAGAGTATTATTGTCCTAATTCAAACCTGTATACGCCTGATATAAAGTATGCTTGACTAAATGTAAATGACCTACACATAATGATTCATTCACACCCTCACACCCATGTAGGGGAAACAAGTGAAGTGAATATGTGCATTTAAATGGCATTTATCCAAGTAACATTTCTCTGAAGCCATTCTTGTTTTGACACTGGAGAACATCATGTGTTGTTGAAGAATTTTGAAAAAGTTGTATAAAGATATTTGTGAACACAATGGCCAACCAACATCAATGCACTCACTGAAGTATATTAGTTACATAGAGGCAGCCATGGAAGGCATGTGAATGTATTTGACGATCAGCAATAGATTGATACAGGCAGGTAAAATGTTGTTTTGCTGACAAATTGTATTTGTGACTATACCATTGTGGTGATTTCCTTTGTATGAAGCTGGAAACCACCTTTATTTGATTTTGACATTCATTACTTTAAATAAACTTGAATCTGCTTACAAATTGCCTGTTCCTTTCCCTGAATTGTGGTATGAGTGGGGACATGAGATTAGTCCTGTCACCCTAATGGAGCTTATGATTTAAACGTAAAACATGTGCATGTTTTCACAGAACATAGTATCTGCAAATTGTCTGACTAGGGAATCCTTTGGGGAGGCCTGAATCTCATTCTGGAGTGTAAGGAGCTGGTTATGCTGCTTAAGTTATTGGAGGAGCCTCTACTGTATGTGCAGCTGTTTTTTGACAACAATACACTACCTTGTAGCCTCTTGGACAAGCTCATTTGGCCTGCTACTAACAAGGCATTATTGTGTGGGGGAGGTGCGTGTTGAGGGGGTTGACATCTGCTGCAGTGTGGTGGGCTAAACGTCACTACGGTTATCATAATTTTTGTTTCTATTTCTCCCTGTTTATCTTCATCTTTTACGGCATCTAACAACTGAGCCAAACTCTTTAAAATCTTCAAGGAGCAGGACAATCCTGAAGCAGTCTCCAACTCTCCTGTCCCCTCCCAGGCCCTCTGCATGGCCCTAGCTTCTCATTTAATCTCTAAAACCTAGGGCATCCTGTCCACCCTCCTATCCTCTCCTCCTCCCCCCTCTAATCTCTCCTCTACATCTGCCCCCTATCTGGCCGCCTCTCCACCCTCTTCCTCTTCCTTTCCTCTGTTCTCCCTTGACAAGGTTTCTAGACAAGTCCAATCTATGAAAGTCTCCTCAAAACAGGTTCTTCCATGTTCTTCCAAAATCATCAAGGACCACATTGACACCCTTGCTCCTGCCCTGGCTGAATTCTGCAACCACTCATTTGCCACTGGAGTCTTCCCTTCACCCCTGAAGCACTCTCTTGTGTACCCTCTTCTCAAGAAGCAATCAGCCGACCGATCATGTCAGGCTATCTATCACCTGATTTCCATCACTTATTTCCTGGGCAAACTCCTGGAAAAGCTGGCCATCTCCAAGTTTAACCTTCACACTGAATTTGTTGGTTGTCTCCATGACTATCAGTCTGGCTTTGGAACAGCCAAGAGCACGGACACTGCTCTCCTTAACATCCATGAAGAAGTGCTCTCTAACCTTGATTCTAATCCCCCCTCTGCCCTCATCTTATTCAATCTCTCTTCTGCCTTTGATATGGTCAACCATGCCATCCTGCTCATTCATCTCCATAATAACCTGGGTATCACGATCAGGCCCTGGCCTGGCTGACCTTGTTCCTCTCTGATCGACCCTCCAAGGTCCAACTTGCTTCCTTCTTCCTCTATCTCACTCTCTACCGGTGGTGTTCCACAGAGGTCTAACCTCTCTCCCTGGCTGTTCAACTAATAGCTGGCACCTCTCGCCCACCGCATTGCCTCTCTTTGCTCCAACTTTCAGTGCTGTGCGGATGACACTGAGCTCATTTTCAGGCACTCCTCTGCCACCTCTTCTCCTTCTCTCATCTCTAGCTGTCTGTCCCCTAATCAGGAGATGCATGCCGCCAAGGAGCTCTGCCTTAATGCCAGTGAGACAAAGATTCTCATCATCAGCACAACTGCATCCTCCTTTCCAGTCACTCTCTGGCCGGCCTCTCTTGGCCCTTTTCCTGTTCCCACCTGTGAGGCTAAGAATATCGGGGTCATCTTCAACTCCACACTCTCCTTTTCTCCTCACATCTCTGACTTCTCTAAGAAGTCAAACTACCAACTGCAACTCCTCAGAGGTATTCTTCCTTTCCTCGTCTTCCCCCAGTAGCTCACTGTCACTAGAGCTTTGGTTCTCTCTAGGCTGGTCGACTGCAATAGCCTCTTTCTAAATCTGCCTGTTTCTACTCTCCGCCCTCTCCAACTCATCCAGGACAGGACTGCAAGACTTGTCCTTAGCCTCAAGCCGAGGGATCGTATCACTCCAGCACTGAAATCTCTTTATTGGCTCCCAGTGGCTGCAAGGATTAAGTTCAATACCCTCTGCATTGTTCACAAGGCCTTCTGGGGCCCAGGTCCTCAATATCTCCTACGCTGTCTTCGTAAATACCTTATTATTCAAGCTTTTTGCTCCTCCACCTCCGACTCCCTCAGGGTCAGTTGCTTCTCCTAGCAACAAATTGGTGGTAGATCTCTTTCTTCGGCTGGGGCCTCCCTCTGGAACAGCCTCCCTGCCACTCTGAACTTGAGGAGAACCATCTCCCATTTTGTAAGCACCTCAAGACCTTCCTCTTTGCTTCTGCCTTCTCTCTACCTCTCCCCTGCTAATTTCCTGTCTGATACTGCCCTGGTCAACTGGCTACCCTCTGATTTCGGGGCCAGGGCCCTGCCCACCCAGTTGCACGCCCGCACTGCTTCCTGGCAACCCTTGCAATTTGGTCTATATCTGTAACCTTACAGTCCTACTACCTGCACTTTTGGACACCTGCTGTCTGCACTTACCCTTGCACCTGCGACCTGCTGGCCGCACTTCTTGTTATTGTTTTGATCCCATGTACAGCACTGCCCACCTCCCCTATCCCCTGACACTTTTCCCCTTCTGCTGCCCTAGTGCGATCTAAATGTCATTCGGCCTAGTAAGATCGCTGTCTCTGTCCTCCTTCAGTTCCCCCTTCCTTGCCTTGTTGTGCGTTGAAACACTTGTGTATAGGCGCGTTACAAATGCCCTATCATATCTGTATCAGTTCCTCTACACGCGGTTTTCTGGTGGCACCTCTTCCTCCTGCACCACTGCTGCCACCTGTGATGGGGTTCGGTGGAGGTGCTGGCAATGTGTATTTGTATTGTAGTGTGCTGCTTCGTGGCACGCCTTCTATGCAGTTTGGCATGTGCATATGCAGCATCAGGCACCAGATTGCTGTGATGTTTTTCCTGCACAGAGGAAATCGGACATAAAAGTGATCAACATTTCCACAGGTGGATATTCTTTGTTTGCCTACATGTGTATGATGGGTGGGTGTTGCAGAAAGGTGGTCAGTGTGACAATGCAATGGGAATGTGATTGGTATGCAGAGGAGTCGGTCCATAGTGCTCTTGGTGGCTGAATGATATGCTCAGTGTCGGCGACAACTTGACATGTGGCTGTGCCACACGTAGGAATATGTATGTATGTATGTGTGTGTGCTTGGTTGGATGTATGTGAGGATGCACTGGTGTATCACAAAAATTGTTAAAAAACATCTGTGGGAAACCAACTAGATATCGACTAACGACAATATTGCAAGATATAAGTAGTATCCGTATATGGCACGAGAACATAAAAACAGAGGCGAGTTACAGTTGTATCTCATTAACTTTCCAGAAGCTAAGTGGAGAAATCATTTCATGAGATTTCGTTTATTTATTCCATATTAGAGTTAAAACAATGCACCAGTCTCCTTACTGTCGCCTCTGTAACTCCATTGAAGTCGAACATTTTAAAACTCTACTTTTAGAATGCCCTGCCACCTTGGGCTCTTTGGCTATTCTCAAGATCACATGCATTGTTAACCTTAGTGACACGACGTGTCCTAAAGTACTTAAAAATGATTGATTAATGACTGTTTAGATGCATTATATTAATCTTGAAATGTAAGTATATGATGTTATGAAATTGTTTTGAAATTGTTCTGTACGTTCTTTTGCTCAGAATAACGAATTAATGAGCTATTAGACACGAAAGATAAATTGGGATGGATTGTAAATTCAGGATGTCATGAAATTGCCTTTTTTATGTCTCTTTTTCTTTGTTTCTTTCATCAATTATTTCCTGTATAGACTTTTCAAATGTTAAAATGTTGTGAGATTTGCTATGTAACACTTAACTTTTTAAAACATGTTTAAAATGTACACCGGCATACAAAATGCATACTTTCTAATGCAAATGCATTTGCACACACGGCTTTAGTGGTCGCGTGTTTTTTTCAATCGCCACATATATGCTGTAATTGTTACATGACGTAATAAATCCTCACACAGTTGTCATTGTGTGTTTCTTTTGTAGCCTCGTGAATGGCCTAGTGACCAATAGACATTGGGAAGATCTGGCTAATATCACACGGGCCCTAGGGGGATCCTTTGGTGCTCGCATCCTTTGAAAGATCTCCAAGCTGCACCATGGGTGCTTGTAAGTGGTCTAAGCCCTATTTTGAATGTATATTATGTATGGTCATAGATATGCACACTGAGTATTTGGTTTTTCCAAGAATGCTGAGTGGTGTTTCTGTTGGTTCCAAAGGTACAGCATACACACTGATGCCAGTGGAGGATTAATTTCCTCTGTCCCGTTCACCTTCCCCTAAATTGGAATTTGGTGGTGAGTAGGGGCCTATATGTTTATTGAATTTGAACACATTGTGACATTATTAGTCACCGACTCTAAGAAATAAGGATAGCACTATGGTTTTTATCATTACTTTTTTAGATTTACTACTGGCCCATACACGTTGAGAACAGGGCAGAGCATTTACTCCAAGCCCTACGTCCTGAAGAAGGTCTCCGACCGAAACACGTGTCAACGCTTTTCTGTGAGAGATATATGGTCAAATTTGGCATCAGATACACAACGACACCTGATATTATAGACTGGGTCACTGTTTGATGTGGTAACTGAAAAGATTTGGTGTAACAATATTTCCAATGCTTATTGATGTACTAAACACTTGGGTGTTTTTATATTTGAATGTCCGAATGAGTCCTGTATGTGGTTATGATTGATGGTATGAATTGACTGTTCTTTTATCGATTTTTATGATATTAAGATGAATTTTCCTTGTGATGATTTTACTGAATAAAATTTGATATGTATTGAAATTTAGTTAGTGTCATCCCATTCTACTGATCCAATTTTGGATACCTCCCATAGACAGCCAGGCTGCCTCCTATTGGTGGTAGCTGACAGGTGGGTGGGGCGAGATAAAACAGACTTTTCCCAGTTGTCCAATCAGCAGTTGCCTCTTGGCCTGACACTCGTCCCTGGGCTGGGGCTACTGACATCTGTTACATTGTAGGTAGGAAAGGATTGTGGCATTTCCTGATGTTTGGATGACCACCATAGGGCCTGTGCATCAGCTGCTAGAGTCCATCAGGTGCCTGCCAGATTCCCAGCTTCAGACTGTGTTTTCATATGGAAGGACCCTGTTCCTGTGTCACGAGGATGAGGAGAAACTGCAGAAATAGCTGAAGAGCAAATCTAAGGGAAAGAGAGCAGGGCAGTCAGAAGGTGTGGTGAGGCCCAGGGCAAAATATGTAGTGAGGCATCTGTATGATTTTTTTGCCCTGGGCCAGCGGTGGTACCACACATAGAGACGTGAGAAATCTCCCCTAAAGTTCATGTGTGGAGGAACCTGAATATAGTTTATTATTACGCCTGCAAATCTATTACAGCAAAGCTGGGTTTCTCTACTGAAGAAAGGTTTATTCCAGACTTTTTTGGGAAAGAGCCACGTACCTTGCACAGAAGTGAGTGCCTGGACTCACAGTTGGCATTTGCAAGGGGATGGGTCAATAGGGTTCAGCTGCAGAAATGGGTACTAGCCAGTCAATTCCATGGGCCGCATTGTTGGGTGCACACAGTACTTGAGGAGCCATGTGTCCACTAATGAGAATATGTGCTTGCAGGAGAGGGCATGAGTACTGCGAAGCTGCCACACAGGTAACAAGTTTTTTGGAACGGAAATACCATCCCAGTTTGCTGTTCAAGGCCAGGAGTTAAAAATAAGATAGGTCAATGCATTTTAAAGCGTCAAGATTTGAAACAAGGTCATCCTGTTGCCATGACACAAACCCATCACTACACCACATGGATAACTTGAAATTGCCCTGAAGGCAATGTTTCACTAAAGATTATTGGGTCTAAAAGGAGTATGGGGGTCATTACGAGTATGTCGGTATGGGCTTAACGATACCATTAAGGATGGAGGTGCCGTTAAGTCCCTACCGTCATATTCTGAGGTCCCTTAGTGGGTCCCAGGAGGAGCGGCTGGTCTGACCATCTGTTCTTTGCGGGACCCGTTAAGGGACCTTGGAGCTAATAACAGGCCCGCAATTTGCGGGCCCGTTATCAGCGCCTTCCCCATTCCCATTGAGCCCTATGGGGGCTGAATGGGAATGGGGAATGGTTTACTGAATGGGGACTTAGTGGGTCCGCATAGGTCGGAATGTCCCAGTAAGTCCCCATTCAGTGAGACCGGACCCAGACCCGGGTTTGGAGGCAGCCATGGCGCTAACCGCGCCATGGTTGCCTCCAAACTCGTAATGATCCCCTATGTCTTTTATACTCTGCCAGACAAGTGACAGGAAAATATCCTCTGTTTAACATTATTTTTCCAGTTGTTGAGGATTCATTTTCTGAAAGGCAAAAGCTAATCTACCACGAGCATTGTATGCCACTTGGATAGGTCAGCTTTATGGACTTTGCATGTTTTACATTGCCATGTGCACTTCTGGTAATATTTCAGGGAGGAAGTGTGGTATGAAAACCATGTGGTTTTTTACAGAAATTTCTCAAAGAAAGTACTGTAAAATACACCATTTGAAAGCATTCTTTCAAAAATGTTCTCAGAGTAAGAGGCCCTCCCAAGCACCCCTTGTCTGGTTTGGGCTCCCTCGCTGTGCTCTGTGGATCCCAAATAGTTGGCTCAAATAGTTAAGTCCCTCCAGTTCAAACATTCATAATGCCTCCACTGAACATCATCTACCTGTCACTGTGTATGTGTATTTCAGTGCGTAAACAGGGGCAGGGCGCTATGCAATGCTGGCGTCACGCACCACACCCCGTCATGCCATTCTATGGACATTTACGCATAGGATGCAAAACCTAGTCTGGGATACTTTCTTCAGTAATAATAATATTCCATATTCCGGTTCCTCCACACATAAACTCAAGGGGAGATTTTTAACGTCTCTTTTGTGTGGTGTCTCCGCTGGGGCCTCACTAAATGTTTTCGCTTGGACCACACCACACCTTGTGACAGCCCTGTTGTGACTGCTAGTTCTGCCACCTCAGGTGATTACCCGGTTATTGATGTCCACTTCACCCTTAGAGCGTCTTCTTGCCCCCTTCCCGCCAATTCATGAGTCGAAATTTGGGCTATTACAAATACAGTTGGCTACACTGCCTTACATCTTGTCAGAGGCATGCAAGAACAGTCACGAGGTTTCTACCTGGCCCCTTGCCTAACTGCTGACTTCCCTTTTTTGTCAGGGAAGTAATTTCCCGACAACGTTCTACAATGTTAATCATGGGTGCGTTGTCACTTCCAAAAATGAAATTGCTTCAATTTTTTCAGACATGGAATTATATGATTTATCCTTGCAAAATATTGAATGAAGCGCATGGGGCGCGAGCACACAAGCTCACACACGCACATATACAAATCAGCAGTGAGGACAAAGCTGTTTACTTTGCCCGCTAAGCCCTCCTCCCATCCCAGAACCCATAAGCCAACTGTAGTCTGCCGGTGACCTTCACGCACAACAAAACGCAATGCATTCCTCACATCAACGCACGGGCAAGCTGATTGGCTTTTTCACTGCGTCTTTTATTTTGCTGATGCTATCATCTATCACTTATGAACAGGTTTACATGCATACGCTGGACACCGACTACCATCACAAGCACAGGACATTTATGTTGTGTGCTTGTGCACTCCAGCGGACATGACTTTATGGGGTATACAGAAAGCAAGGCGTGCAATGCTCCATTATGCTGGCATCACACACAGTTTGTTGTAAGATACATTCGAAGACAGGGAGGAGTCACATCTTTTCTCCATAGCCTTACCCGGAAGCGGGTTTTGCCGCTGGCAGTCATCTGTAGGTAGAGTCGATGCGGCCCATTCCAGTTTCCATACACTATGTCCACCTTTCCATCTCGATTGAAGTCGGCTAGCGCCACACCACGCCCATGCTGATAAGCATCATCAACACCTAAGAAGACAAAATAGAAAATGCTTACCGTGACGTGCTAATGTTTGCAGAATGATCGAATTGCACAAAGCAATGTGTGTCAATCGATCTGTTGTTCAAATCACAAAACGAAATTGAATTTGGCTGGACTGAGTTGAGAGCTCTTGCCCGAGCCAAAGGCATGGTCTATAGCATAGCAACACTGCTCTAATCTTAAATCATGAGAAAAAGAAACGGTGTGATTTGGAAGGATGGAGAATAATCAGAACATTGTCCATTGCTACTTGTCAGTAAAATTGCCAGATAATCCCCAGCTTATTTACCGGGCCACACTGGTATGCTCCAATGGCCATTTATCACCTTGACTCGGTCGACCAGATTTTAAACGTTAAAAACCGGGACAAGGAAACTAACATATAAGTAGGACTAACTCTTGAAAGTGGCTGTTAAGGCACTACACCAGTAGCGGTTGGAGGAGAAGGGGATTTAAGTGTTACTGTTCAATTAAACACATACTATAAATAATTTATCACAAACTAACACTATATTGAGTTGTAAAATGCAGCATTTCTTTGGTGGGAGATTGCGCATTCCTACCTGCCAGCCATGACGACCTACTACAAAAAACTGGGAACACTGCAGTTTCCAATGGGAACATAATCTTGAGAAAGGGGACAGATCGGCAAATACCGGGACATTTCTGGCAAAACCGGGATGTCTAGTCACCCTAACCTGCACTCTTGATGGGTACTGCTGCGCAGGAATCACTGAGTCACTGAATAAGTAAGCAGATTGAGTTTAGTCTAGCATATATGCATAAGCATTGCCACCTTGCATTTGTGAAAGAAAGAGGAGGTGTATGTAGGAAGTTCATTCTTAGCTGCTTCCTGTGGAAACAGTCCGTTGCCTTATGAGGCAACGGACTGTAACTACAGAGAGCGAGTAGAATACCAATGTAGAGTAAGAAGAGAGGTAACTTTAATCAAATGTTGAAGTTAAAATAATTAGTGGTTGAATACCAAATAGCCCAAAACAGGAAACACGTCTAGCTGGTTGTTACGCTCAGGTGCATGAACGGTACATGGTGTCCCTTTATCTGGTGAGAGCAGCAATAAAGTGTGCTTTAGTGTAGCGGAGCTAATCACATTGCACAATCCACCAGGCAATTGTAGAACTACTGACTGGGCACACCTCCCTTCCTGTTGCAAAAGAAACTGACTGGTTCTACACTGTGATTTTGTTTGATCTAAATAGAACATCACTGCTCTGTGCACAACACGTGTGTAAAGTCTCAGTTCTCTCCTTGTTTTGGGTTTTTAAAGAAAACGTAAATCTATCAACTCATTAATATGAAATTTGGAAATGAGTTTCGGAAAAAAAGAAGGTGAGTTCTAATCTTTTATTTTTATTTTTTATTTGTATTTGTCATATGGTTTAATAATAAAAACTTAACACACACATATAAAACAACACACATTTACAATATCAGTGTTCAATTAAATATCACAAAGCAATACAACCATTCAATTCAATAGATGCATTCATTAAGTGTATCTACTTAACTAAGCACAGGTAATAATCAAACCTTTCTTAAGATCTTTAGATGCCCCATTAAACTAAAATCAATTCTAAATTCATAGGAAATGTGTAGAGGGCAATAAGTACGGAAACGTGGCAACGGTCCAGAAAAATCTTTCCCAGAGGAGTTCCCAATGAGACAATCACAACTCCTGAACAAATCGCCCAAAACAGACCAAACGCAAATGTTGAAATGATGTACATTCTAAAAACAAATGAAACAATGTGTCATCATTCAAATGACAATGGTGGCATTCCGGGCTGCTAACACCCTCTTCCTTCCATTAAAAAATGCTTTTCTGACGTGGGCAATATATTAAAACGAAATCTTAATATTTATCTCGCAAATTTCCGAGAAGGATATTGTACAAGCTAAATGGCTGAATATCACAATTTACGATGGCCTTTTATATGAGCTTAATTTATCGCACGTGCTAGCCCCATCACATCCCCGTTGCCGTTTTGTACTCAAGTCCAGATTAGTGATTTCAAGGAGAAATGCATTTTTCCCAATTGATCTTCACCCATTCTACAAATGATGTTGTAGCCTTGGATTTCTTTGCATCATACTATTTAAAGACTGAATGAGAAGGCGGATAGTGGAGGTGAGTTCTAAAATCCACTTTATGTTTGTAAATAGTAACAAAGGGTTTGTCCACTGAAATTACTGGAAGTTTAAGTATCCGTGTGGAAGGGATTGTTATGCAGAAAGGTATCTTGCAGGTGAATTCCCTTGGAGGGGCTTTGCACATATGCTAACACATTCAGAAGCCTCAGAAATGATCTTCTGCGAGCTAGGTGCGACATGACTGCTCACCTGTGATAAGAACATTACATTACTACTGCAGCGGCTGTAATACATTATTACATTTGAGTTGTGAAATCTCGATCACTGCAAGCTATGCTAGCACAGACCAAACATTCAGCTTCCACAGGAGCACTTACTTTAGCCTTGACTAAATCTTCAAATTACGTTAAGATAACATCCTGTCACACTTTGCGGCCATGCATTGATAAGCTCCTGTTTATGGTTTCCTCTGTATTTTGTGCACTGCTGGTGTTTAAAAGAGGAACGCAAGAACATATCTGCATGTTAGCACTAATGTTAAATCATAAGCCGTTTTTTAAATGCCTTTATTAAACTGCTTAAAATAGGTTTTGGATTTGGACACCCAGCCAAGAGAAATCCTGGTATCCAGAGGTTGAGAAATAAAAAAAGAGCATGGGCAGGCAAAAAGAGCACCACATGATTATACATTATTAGCATGTGGGTGGGGCGGGGGTCACATGACCTAGATACATTTACAACCGCTAACTGCAAAAGAAAGGAGGGCTTGGAGGCACTTTAACCAAGGACAAAAAGGGCAGGTAGGCAAAAAGATTACCGAAAGATTAGCATTTCTTAGCAGATGGGCGAGGCAGCGGTCACATTATCTAGATCCACTCTGTCAAGCTGACCAACTGCTAAAGAGAATGATGCTAGGAGGCAGCATTAGAAGTGAAATAAATGGTCGGGGGATGCAAAAAGAGTGTCAAAAGATAGGCAGTGATTGGCAGGTGTACTGCAAGGAGGTCTTCACAAACGTGTGTAGCATATCATGCTTCTTACCAGTGTTTTGATGTTTATTTTTCTATTATTATTTGTGCCGATACAGCATCCCCAGCATCAAAGGTGCTCAGTATGCTGGCTACTCATCCAGAGGATCAATTCTCTTGACCCTTCTTATACATTACTTGGCCCTGAGGGGTTGGCTCTTGTGCCTTCTACACCCTATGCCCTTCCCCTTCACAGCCCACGTATGATTGGTGTCATCAGCCCTGTGCCTCCTGCTGTTACTGACATAGAGCAGCGGACATCCACATAAAGATAATGCTGTTATGTATTTAATATTTAGATCAGCTGATAATTAACTACTGTGGGATGTTCTGACCCACTAGGCTCTGCGCCGCAACATCATTGTGTGCTGCTTTCATCAGAAACAACAGGACGGCCGCCAAAAAGCTCTATGCACTAAAAATCTCTGAGAAGTGCGCAGGGAAACCTGAAAAATAGGCCGCCAATCCATTTTGCCTGTGTCAGTGGTAGAATAGGAGACCACACTGCCAAAACCTGTCATTGGGCTGCCCACAGAGTGAAATGGAACTACCTGAAAAGGTAGTGCTGCATTGCCAGGAAAACCCAGAAGTGCTCTAAAATCTGTTTTTCCTTGGCTGTTGAAATTGCAACATAATGGTTCCCAAACATCAGAAAAAATCCAACATCCTTGTTGGGTGTTAACCATCACCTTTTTAAGCACAATGTCAGGAGAAGCACATTTCATCACAACAATATCCCCAATCCAAAAAGGTGCTTGCCTGGAAAAATATGTCAGATATGGGTGCAGTACCGCCACTCGCCTGCGTCAAAGCTGTCATTTACTTATCCTGTAGTTTAAACTTGTACATTAAGATCAAATTGTGGAAAAGAAGAGACTTGCCATCAAAAGCAAAATAGGTTGCTAAAATTCAATTTCTATGTTTTAAAAAGACTGGAATTAAGAGATCTGTGTGTATATTTGTTGAATATGTAAGGTTTATTTTAGCAAAAGACAATTTTGATCTGAGTGTTTTACAGTGAACTGAGGCCAGCCACACTGGACTTCAAAGGCACATTCTACAGTTTGCCCCAAACAAAGGTGCCTTCCCTTTTGTTCTCTGCCAAGGAACTCTCAGTTGGCTGCTAATTAAAAAAGGAGGGGATTTTGCTCTGATTCTCTGGGAGAGAGACAATAGGCTTCCTGGACTGAAAGGGAATGCAAATTCGGGTGTCAACAGAAACTAACTGCCACCAGGAAGAGGCCAGGAGTGCTCTGGACCCAGCCAAACCTTGGGGGCGGGAGCAGACAGATTTGTGTATCTGAAACTGTAGAAAATATCTTTTTGGAAAATGACTCATAGAGAACTGTGCAAAACTTGTAAAAATATGTAATTTATAGGTTATGTTGATGTTGTAGCAATTGTGATAATGCTAGAAATATGAAATTTCAGAGAATTATGCCCAGATGTCATGTGCATGTATGGAGAAAAATGTGGAAAGACCTGACACTGGGTACCCAACCAAAAGCGCGAAAAACTGTCAATTTTGAACCAAAGCTCTCACTGAGTTGGGACTCGGATGGGTACGTGCTCTACTAAATCTGGGATGTAAATATTTATTATTAGCAGGTTGGTGATATTGTAAATATGATTTATGTGAAAAATAGATTTACTGTATTGAAACAAAGGGGAGTTGCTCCCTGGATTGTAAAATACAGCATCACTATGACAGTAGATTTCCTTCTCAAATCAGGAGAGGGGAAGGACCCTAACCAATAGGATTCTTAGAGGGTGTGCTTAGTATAATTTAGCCTATCCACCCCTTTGGGACACTCTAGGACCTAGAGGGACACACAGATTCACCCATCAACTGATTTACTGGCAAAGCGCTCTGCAGGAGAAACCCAGATCCAAGACTCCAGAACTTTGAAAGCAGAGAGGCCCAATTCCAAAGCTGAACCCTTCTCAGCTTGACCTTTAAAATCTTGAAAAATGATGTAGCCCCAGACTTCCAAGGGGCACAACAAAAATAACAGCCTAGCTGAGCTGTTTCTGCTTTCTTGCCAAGAAATCTTGCTAGAACCCAGAGATCCAAACCAGTAGACAGACCTGTAACCTGATAGCTGCAACCCAGAACCAAGTTGTCTGATCCAGTCCAGAGGCTGTGCAGAGTCCAGATTGCCATGCTGAGTGCAGAACCCGGGTGCCTGAATCCTGTCCAGTCGGCTAGCAGAATTCCAGTCCAGAACCCTTTGACCAGATCCTGACGGGACTATTCTAAACCATAGTTGTGAGTATCTTTAGCATAGAATTGTCCATAGCCAGTATCTTATCCTCAAGTAATCCTATCCAACCCATTCTAGCACATCCAGAACTGCATAGTAGAATCTCTTTTTTTTTCCTGAATCTTTCTCTCATCCATATAGTCCTTTGACAATAGTAGTGATAATATCATCTTTGCGCTAATATAGTTGCTGAAGAAAGACAAGTGTCTCGGCTAGCAAAAGTCAGAACAGAGGCGCCGCCGATATGGTGGCTGTCCGGTTGGGTATCTTGTATCTTAATAGCCTCCCTAGGGTAAAGAAATCCTTGTTTGTAATTCAAAAGCGCATCTTTCATTTGAAAATCTTGACTCTTTCTAAAAAAAAAACAACCTTTACTAAAAACCTTTATAGCTTCTGAACCATACATGCTAGAAACAAAATTTAAGTGTCAAATGGAAGCTAACATCCTCGGCTTTCAAACCCCATTCCAAGCGCGCTGAAAGTTTGTCGAAAATTGGCATTTGGCTCAATTTCATCACGTGTAAAACAGCTATTCTTTGCAATTGACCTCAGAATTCAGTTTTCAATCTGCTAGTTATTCAATCCTCATTGCTAGTGTTTACCTGAGACTATACAAAGCGGCTCCCATTAGTTTTGAATCCCATTTAGAGAATTAAATCCATTTTCAGTGTTTTTCCAATTCATTCCAAACCACATTCAAAAGAATTTGACCTGTTTTAAAATCATTCATGTTTCTTTCTGCTTGCTGGGGGGAATTGGGACTGAAATTGTATTTGTTGAGTGTTTATTCCTGAAACCTGTTTTCTCTCCTTCCATCTCTTTATACTGCATATTAGAGGGGATTGTTAGTTTACAGGGGGAAAGAGTGACATTGCATTTGATTGAACCCATATCAAGTATTGTTTTATGCTGCATTATTTTTCTTCTCCATACTCATTCTGATTAAAGAAATGGTTGATTGCGACATCACTCAATGGTGATTATTGTATAAATATCACTCCTGGTTCAGTGAGACCGGGGGGATTCAAAGAGAGGGGTGTGATATAAAGGTACATCATTCAGAAATAAAAGAACTTGTAGACAAAAATATATAATTAAGGATTACAACTGTGCATCACATGCTAGGCATTGACTTAGGTGGAGTGCCGGGTTGAAATCACTTACACTACACCGTGACCCAGGTTCCCACGTGGGTGAGCAGTAGGATCTCTGAACATTGTACATTTTAATATCAGCTGAAATTACCTTCAACCATACAGAGTCCAGGCATACCCTTTGAGTGAGCAGGCAATGGTCAGACACTATATAATTATGTATCTACCCTGTAGCAGGTTCCAGGAATTGTAAGCAGCTACAGATTCCATCTAGGAAGGGAGAAGGGGTGGAGGTATTCATAGAGCCCACTCAACTCTAAAGCTGGCACTATACTACATATTCTCAAATGGCATACCATTCTCTGGTGTCGATAACAGGCCCTTGCTTGACCCATTTTAACTGGCTATGCTGATATAGTGGAATATACATTTTCAAACAAAGTCAGCATTGAATAAATGCATCCCCTTGTCTAAATGCACACTGATTGCTGCGCCTCTTCCTCACATTGATATGGGCTAGCTCAGTGAAACAAATCACCAATGTGCCCTGTTGCCAATAGAATTTCCAAACAGGTCAGCATGCTCAATGTCAATCGGGAGATGCTCGTCTAGACGTGTGTTTTCCCTTTACATTCTGTGACTCGTAGTCCTAGATTTATAATGGGAGAAACAAAACTCTCAGAACGCAAAGGAAAACAAAGTGCCTCTTAAATGACATTGGTAGTGCTATTATCTCAGTCAATAACGCTTGGAAAAAAACACAGGAACCCTGACCATATTGATACAAAAAGGAGAGGACCCCATTTTGATCTTAACTCCACCAATACCTCTTTACTGGCACTGTAATACTTTCAGAAATGTATCTATCGTGTAGTTTGACTAAAAGAGGATATGCTGTCCTTGTTGTGTGTAAAGGAAGTTATCATCTGTGAAAAAGGTTTGCACTTCTATTGTCTGTTGCTGTCCAGTGTACATGCAAAGCTTCAACTGGGAATGCCTGTGCTTTAACTGTTTTGTATGTGAGTGACACTTGCCCTCTGGGATGCCGATTCCCCCAAATGACATAGCACACAAGATCAAATATCAAGAAGCAATGTGACACAATATTTCATCTTGATGACATTACATGAAGTGGTGCCACATGACCTTTGACCCTGATGACTTAAAGAAGTACATTGTGAATGTAAAAGATAATCTTAAATACAAATACATTAATCAAACTGTTAAGGATTTCTATCAGGTGACACGCACACCTTGGTCTTGGCCTAGTATGTTGCTCCTAACTCAGGTGCTTTTCTCTTTATTTTTGTGGATTTAATTTTGGGATGATACACCACTCATAGCACAAACCCTTTTCAAATACCCCGGGTCACAATGGACCATGAAGCAGGTTGATTGGTCAAAGGCAATATTTAATTATTTATTTAAGATTGAAAAGAAATCACACACTTTTTAAAATGGGGTAGCAATCACCAATGGGGTGATTGTTACAATGAGAATCTGAGCAATGCACTGGATTTGACGTTTTAGTGGTGCATATACACAGCACAGCAGAATAGGAGCACTTTTTGATTTAGGACACATAGCACCCAAGTTAGAATTTTCCCTCTGAAAGGATCCCTCAACCCACCAATAATCAATTCTGAGTGGATACAAAGAAGCAGCAGATACTCAGGAACAAGAAACTGAAAACGGAATCTAAATCTGACCTTCCCTCCCCAAATCAGAGAGAAAACTGATTTTAAACCCCTTGCAATGTGGTTAATGACACTCGGAAATGGATAAATCAATAATGAATGTGTGTTAAAAACCTAGAAGCAAATACGATTCCTTACTAAAGCAACAATGCAAAGATACTAACAATCACAAAGAATGGATTACCAAAAGCATACAGTTCAGACATAAGTGGAAAGTTTAAAACAGATTGCAGTCAATTAACATGTTTAAAATGTACACTTTTGCAATTCCCGCCTAAAATTACCCAAATGGTTTTTAATATAAATGGGTGAAATACACTGATTTTATGTTGGGGAATAGATATAGATCACAGGTACCACATGGAATTGAAAGTAAGTATCTAGCTGGTAAATTGTGTAAGAGGATTCAATTCAGCACTACAGCCAAGTTAACGCCTAGTCTAGAATACTGAATGAAAACCCTTATTGATATATCTTTAGGTCCAGTTCATGCGTTCTGGATGACTACCCTTGTATAACACCCCTCTCTTGGAATCCCCCTGACCCCACTGAGCCAAGAAGTAATTCTGTTTTGCAAGTTTAAAAGGTTTATTTGATAAATTAAAATATATATCACACTTTTTAATAAATTAATAATTGAATATCACACTTAATCTGATATGGTAAATATTAACAACGGAGAATCTGGCACTAGCACACTTCTTTAATCACTAATGAGTTGACATGAAATGGATAAGGTAGCACACTGGTAAATAGGAACAAAAGTATAATGTGGTAGAGGATGCTTTATGTAGGCTCAGGTGGATGCAATATTCAATGAATGCAGTACAGAAAATACGCAATATGATTTCAACCAAACAATGTAATCACTTTTCTCTGGCTACTCCCCTCCCCCCCTTGATGCAAGGCAAGGAAATGAAAGGAAAACACACAGTTCTCAGAAATGCAATCAACTGTAATTCAGTTCAATCCAGCAAGCTTAAACAGAAGTTTGAAAACACAGGCAAATGCTTTGATAGGTGCTAGCAATGAATGAGAAATATGCTGGAAACGCTCTTAATTCCCTTTTAGAGGTTCAGGATGAGTGGTATCTAGTTAATATTAGTCCAGGCTCACACTAGCAATGATGCAGGGATAGTTAGCAGGTTAAACGAATTTCTGGCAAATGAAATCAGGCAGCAGCAGTTTTTTTACATGTGAAGAAATTGCAAATCGCGGCAAAATTCGCGGATGCGCCGAGCGCTATTACAAAGGAACCGCAAGGACTATCTCTACCGTTTTGGGGTCCTAGGAAAGCCTGGGATCTCAGCTTCCAAATGAAAGTTATTGCAAGTCCCTAGCCCAAACGGTTGCGGAGATATGAGTAATTTAGTAAAGGTCGTTTTTGGTTTTGTAAATTTTAAACGCACACTTTTTCAAAATGACAAATTTTACTAGAAATGACAGGTGACAGATAGGAGGCAGTTCTACTTAGGTTAAATAGATTGAATTAGATGAATTGAAACTAAGAGATGTGTTCTGAGTTTTGCTAAGTACTCACAAGAGATTTTGAACAGGAAAGCGACTTGGTCACGATCTTCAGTCTGGTCAGGTCTTTCCGGATTCTGCTCACAGCGCCTGGTCTGGTCTCGGCTAGGCACAGCACTGCTTTCTCTCTGGTCTGGTCTCTGCTAGGCACAGCACTGCTTTCTCTCTGGTCTGGTCTCTGCTCTGGATAGATTGAAGTCTCTAGTTTGGCTTTCTGGAGTTTGATGGAGGTAAGTATGGATTTTTCCGGCAGGGCTTCCAGCGGCAGATGAAATTGAATGTCTCTATGTGTCCTGACTCTCTGCTTTTATCTGTTTCTTGAGAATGGGTGTGTGTGTTGCATCACTAGACTTGCCCCTCTCATTCGTCATTGGTCAGGCTTCCATTCCTCCGCTTGATTGGCAAACTGAACTGTGAGTCAGATTGATGTCATTTTATGATCTCTTGAAACAACCTCCCTTATCATCTGTGCACCCAAATATATATATGATCAAAATCCATACTTCAGAGTTACACAGTTGTTTGAAATTACATATACATGGTGTGGCTGAATTTAGCCATGTCTATGTCCAAATCTGCTCATTCTCGGAGCTTGCATTCAAAGAGTGTACATAATTGACTTTTTAACTGCTTTTTCAATTTCCGACATGGACCCAACTTTACATACATGTGTGCAGGGGGTAGGGACATTAACTGATGAAGTTTCAGATTTTTAACATGCACACATTTAGAGTAATATCCACTTTTCCGCTAAAACCCCCCTGAACATACCACCGGTTCCTACCACGTCTTAAACTGTGGGCAGAAAAATCACAAGAATTATGGTATAATTTATAAAATTTTCACATGTCCGCACTATGAATTATCCCCCTTTTTATAAAACCATATCCTTGCTGCAGGGGTGTGTCTTTTCAGGTCACATGGTACAGAAACCAGTCTTTCCAGTTTCTGCCAAGCCAGCTTGCTTCTCACAGGCAGTGCCCCTCCCAGCTTCTCCAGGAGGAAGCCACTTTTTACGACGTCTGTAATAAAAACCTTTGCCTGAGTGGAGAGGGCTTTGTTCACTCTCTGGCAGAGCACAGGAAATTCAATTATCAGATAGATGGCATATCCTTAGTGTGGGCAGCAAAAGGAACATTGGCCTGGGAACATAGTTGTGACTCAAGTTTCACTCCTGATGGGATCCGTTGCTAGGCAAAATCAAGTTCCTTAAGCCAGACCTTCAGCTAACTTTTTGTTGCTTTTAAAATAACTTGTAATTTTACACATGCAGCTAGAATGCTGATTCTAAGTGCAAAACTATGACATTTCAACAGTTACAAAGGCATGTGACACCAAACATAGGTCACTCATTTAATTTAACATTTTCGATTTTGGTGGTTTTAAATCCAGTTGCAGTTAGGCTTAAGCTGCTGACTCCATAGCATTTTTGTTATAAGCATTGTTTTTGGGCTCTTCATTTCCCAGATTTTGTAGGCACACAAAACTCCATTCTGCCAAATGTCTGCTGGTGTTCAGTGAATATTTTGCACATGTTGCAAGGTTTGAAATAGGCATTTTGCTTGCCTTCAGAAAAACACACAGTGGGTTTTAAAACGCCGGCTTTTGGATAGTGGTGAGTACTGGTACTGCACCCATTTTTGGGATTTTCTTGGATTAATGCATTCTAAACAGGAATGGTTCTTACATGGTAGTAAATCCTTGCTTAACATTGTTTTGATGGGGCTCCTTACAGTAAGATGGTTATGTGGAACCCCACAAAAAGGGTTGAATCTTTAAAGTGGTCCAATGAGTCACGATTTCAGCAACTTTTTGACATCAGTAAAAGTGGATTTTGTTAACAAAGACCTTTCTTTACCCTGGTGGGTGGCAAGTTAGGTAACCATTTTGGTGTGCGCACAACTGCGCAGCTTTCCTGGATTTCGGCGCACATGTGGGTTTTCCGCCATCTTGAATTTCCTAAGCCCACAGCACCAAATGTTGTAGCAGGGTAGCTTAAACGTGGGTCAGGACACCCTACAATTGAAAGAGTTATGCAATATAGAAGGAGGCGTGCTTTGAGTAAAATGAAGGGTGAAATTGAAAAGGAAATCAGTTTGTGAAAAGAACAGTTTTACTTTAAACTAGATTTAATGACTAAGAAAAGAGGAACGTCACCCGTGAATTCGCTGAGTTAAGCTGCAGATGTAACCCTTCACGCTGTGTAACCCTTTTCTTGAAGGAAGATTACTTTATTTAATCAAAATATCGCTAATTACATATGATCTATGCAAAACAGAAATGAAGAGAAAAGTAGCACCGATGCTTGGAGATTAATGACAAAATGCACAGAGAATTCTGACAATTGAACTAGTTATCAGAATAAGGATAGGATGACTTATGGAGTGGGATGAGGACAATGCTAGACAATGCATACTAGGGATTACTATGGGGTGATGAAATACTCACAATCCACTTTTAATTATTGGGCTTTTTGGACAGTGAACTAGGTCTGGTCACTACAGGCAGGGCACCTGGCAAACAGCTGTGCAGTTCTGGTCACCGTCTGGCAAGGACTGGATGGGCAATTCTGGTCACTGGATACTACAGGTCATCAGGATAGCAGGATGGCAGCAGCGTACAATTAGTGGCAGCAAGCCAGGCTGGATCAGGATGCCAAAGGTACCACAGCTTTCCCCTTGTTAATGGGAGATTTAGTGGTATTTTATTTTAGATTTGAGGCCTTTCTGGGAATAGGATTAGCACTTCTTGGGTTTTGCAGTGGGCCCTGGAGTAGGATCTGGAATGCTTGGCCTTGTAGTTGGAGTCTGGATCTGGAAGATGACGGGTACAGGAATGCAGCGCAGGAAATCAGGAAGAGTGTGTGTCTGTCTTGTCAGGGACCCTTATTTATAGTGCATTATGACATCATCAAAGTATAGGCTGGGCAGGGTTAACTAAGCACATCTCTAAACTACTTGGATTGGACAGGGTCGCTCTCAACTGGTTGGATTTCCAAGGGAATGATGTCAGATTTATGATGGGAGGTTTACAATGTCCAAAAACTCCCACAATGACTTTACTTAAAATCTGATTTTGCCAAAAACATACATTTATACAATTGCAATCTCTTAGCAAATTATATACACAGGTTATATATTTTGTGCAGCACATATCAGTCCAATCCTCCAGTCTGTGGCACCTTGTTTCGTCCTTCTGATACATTTTGTTAATTTTGAGCGTGAAAAATTCGGCCTAAAATTCCATAACTTTATACACAGATTCAAATTATCCCAAGGGATGTATGTACAAAAATATATGTTTGCAACATTAAAACTTTTCGATGTATCCTCAATACCTTGCCCTTTCTGTCCCCAAGGTGTCAGTGACTTCTATCACATCTCAAAAGAAAGCACAAAAATATCACTTTTAAATTGCAACTTTTTTACAATTTTTTAAAAGTCTTGCGGCAGAGATAGAAGTCTTTAAAGTTTGTTCCTGAAATAGTCTTTGGGAACAAATGGCAGTCCCTTTGTCCCTGGAGCAATTTTTATTTATGTCCTTCAACTGCTGCCAACTGCCATTTCCTTCAGAGCATGGTGGGGGTTTCTTCCTTGATTGAAGTTTTATTGTCCCTTCATACTTCAGCCTTCCTTTTGTGGGAGCTTCATTGTCAGGCTCCTAGCAGAGATGAAAGTCTGTTCAACCCCATAATTAGTTAGTATCTGCTGAGAGAGAGCCCTCCTTTTGGTGCCACCCCTCCAAGCAGGAAACCTGTTTTTCAACTTGAAACTCCAGCCACCATAGTTTTAACCATATTTTCTGATCATAGATCCAGAAATAAAACAGGACTGTTGCACAAAATAACCCATGTTATATGGGCTCACCGGTAACAAACCTCTTCATATTGCTAAAGACTGGCAGGCTTTCATTCACCAGTGTACTGTTCTAAAACACAGGCATTTGTTTTTCTTTAATTTGCAAAAGCCTGTTTTTTTTTTTTTACACGCGGTGCAGGTGGCCTTCCTTTTTAAATTCAACTTTTCATCTCCAGTAGATTCACACACTGTCTTGCAGCTACAGTTATGATCAGGAAATGCTGGAGTTGTTCTGCAGCACAGATACATTGAAACAGGCATGGCGGCATGGCTCAGCTTGTTAGAGTGTCTCTCTGAACAGCTGAGTTTTGTATACTTTTGCAAATAAAATGAACGTGTTTCCCGTGTAAGTAAAAGTAAAGTTCCTGGTTGATTTTTTTTTAAAAAGTTGGTTTGACTGGGCTTGTCAATTCAGAATCATTCCTGGTTTACTGAGGCACAGTGAAACACACAGGGCTTGGTAGGGCTTATTAATCACTGTGGCTTTAAGGAACAGAGGGAATTAGCATCAAAGCCGCATTTTTTAAAGGTGAAAAGGGTTTCTTTTCAATGGGGATTTTGGCTTTTGTAGCAAAGCAACACTGCTTTTTCCACTTTCTTCCTTTTGTTTATGTCAGAACATACTGACAATCTCCTTCAATGTGCCACCTTTGTTCCATCCTGCCCAATGTGTGTTTGGCAGGATGGTGCAGCCATTGCACTGATTTGGAGTGTGGCTTTTATGTTGGGGAATAGATATAGATCACAGGTACCAAATGGAATTGAAAGTAAGTCTCTAGTTGGTAAATTGAAAGAGTTATGCAATACAGAAGGAGGCGTGCTTTGAGTAAAATGAAGGGTGAAATTGAAAAGGAAATCAGTTTGTGAAAAGAACAGTTTTACTTTAAACTAGATTTAAGGACTAAGAAAAGAGGAACGTCACCTGTGAATTCTCTAAGTTATGCTGCAGATGTAACCCTGCACTCAGTGTACCCCTTTTCCTTAAGGAATATTACTTTATTTAATCAAAATATCACTAATGACATGATCTATGCAAAACAGAAATGAAGAGAAAAGTAGCTCTGATGCTTGGAGATTAATGACAAAATGCACAGAGAATTCTGACAATTCGACTAGTTATCGGAATAACGATAGGATGACTTATGGAGTGGGATGAGGACAATGCTAGACAATGTATACTAGGGATTATTGTGGGGTGATGAAATACTCACAATCCACTTTTTAGTTTTGGGCTTTTTGGACAGTCAACCAGGTCTGGTCACTACTTTTGAGGCCTTGCTGGGAATGGGATCAGCACTGCTTGGGTTTTGCAGTGGGTCCTGGAGTAGGATCAGGAATGCTTGGCCTTGTAGTTCGAGTCTGAATCTGTAAGATGATGGGTACAGGAATGCAGCGCAGGAAGTCAGGAAGAGTGTGTGTCTGTCTTGTCCGGGACCCTTATGCATAATGACATCATCAAAGTATAGGCTGGGCAGGGTTAACTAAGCACACCTCTAAACTACTTGGATTGGACAGGGGTGCGAATCTCTGCCTCACTTTCAACTGGTTGGATTTCCAAGGGAATGATGTCAGATTTATGATGGGAGTTTTACAATGTCCACAAACTCCCACAATGACTTTACTTAAAATCCGATTTTGCCAAAAACAAACATTTATACAATTGCAATCTCTTAGCAAATTATATACACAGGTAACATATTTTGTGCAGCACATAACATTCCAATCCTCCAGTCTGTGGGACCTTGTTTCGCCCTTCTGAGACATTTTGGTAATTTTGATCATGAAAGATTAGTCCTAACATTCCATAATTTTATACACAGATGCACATTTTCCCAAGGGATATATGTACAAAAATGTATGTTTGCAACATTGATACTTTTTGATTTATCCTCAATACTTTGCCCTTTCTGTCCCCAAGGTGTCAGTGACTTCTATCACGTCTCAAAAGAAAACACAAAAATATCACTTTTAACTGCAACATTTTTCAAAGTCTTGCTGCAGAGAAAGAAGTCTTAAAAGTTTGTTCCTGAAATAATATTTGGGAACAAATGGCAGTCCATTTGTCCCTGGGTCAATTTTTATTTCTGTCCTTCAACTGCTGCCAACTGTCCTTTCCTTCGGAGCATGGTGGGGGTTTCTTACTTGATTGAAGTTTTATTGCCCCTTCACACTTCCTTGCCTGGGAGCTTCATTGTCAGGGTCCCATCAGCAATGAAAGTCTATTCAACCCTGTAATTATTAGGGGGCTGTTAGTATCTGCTGAGAGAGAGCCCTCCTTTCGGTACCACCCCTCCAAGCAGAAAATCTGTTTTTCAATTTGAAACTCCAGCCACCATAGTTTTAATCTTTATTTTCTGATCGTAGATCCAGAATTAAAACAGGCCTGTTGCACAAAATAACCCATGTTATATGGTCTCACCAGCAACAAACCTCTTCATATTGCGAAAGACTGGCAGGCTTTCATTCACCAGTGTACTGTTCCAAAACACAGGCATTTGTTTTTCTTCAATTTGCAAAGACCCATTTTTTTACACGTAGTGCAGCTGGGCTTCCTTCTTAAATTCAACTTTTCTTCTCCAGCAGATTCACACACTGGGCCTCATTACAGGTCAGGCAGTCCGGAAATAACAGTGGCGGTAAACCCGCCACCACTGTTAATTCCAGACCGCCCGATCTCGAGTCCTGCAGGTCGGACGTGGAAACACTGCCACTATCACGAGATGGTGCCGGTGTTTCCATGGTCCCCATTCCTATTGAGTCCTATGGGAATGGGGATTTACACCATTCCGTCTCCGGAATTCCCAAATCGCCCAGGATGTAATGACCCAGTAATTCCGGGAATCACGGAGGCGGAATGGCAATATGAGTCCGGCAGTAACTAGGCGGTATTACCGCCTCAGTTACCGCCGGACTCGTATTGAGGCCCACTGTCTGGCAGCTACAGTTATTCTCTTGAAATGCTGGAGTTGGTCTGAAGCACGGATACATTGAAACAGGCATGGCTCAGCTAGTTAGGGTCTCTCTCTGAACAGTTAAGTTTCAAATACTTTTGCAAATAAAATAATCGCGTTTCCCGTGTAAGTAAAAGTTAAGTTCCTGGTTGATTTTATTTTTTTTTTTATGTTAGTTTGACTGGGCTTGTCAATTCAGAATCATGCCTGGTTTTGCTGAGGCATGGTGTAACACACAGGGCTTGATATGGCTTATTAGTCACAGTGGCTTTAAGGAACAGAGGGAATTAGCGTCAAAGCCACATTTTTTGAAGGTGAAAAGGGTTTCTTTTCAATGGGGATTTTGGCTTCTGCAGTAAAGCAACATGATTTTTTCCACTTTCTTCCTTTTGTTTATGTCGGAACACACTGGCAGTCTCCTTCAATGTGCCCCCTTTGTTCCATCCTGCCCAATGTGTTCTTGGCAGGACGGTGCAGCCATTTTTGTTGTTTTGAGCCATGGTGCTCACAGGAGCAAGCACAACCATTTTGGTTGTTTCGGCGCAACTGCAGCTTGGTGATGTGGGGAAATGCTGTTGAGTGCATCAATATATCCCACAAAACATATTTACTTGTGAATGTGGCCCTAAAATCAAACATAGGCCGGCCCTGATGGAATCAGAGTCAATCCAAACCATACTCAATGACAAAGTAGACAAAGTCATGACAAAACCCAGCTTTATTATCATCAAAACAAACCGGGACAGCATACACGCATTCAAGTAGTGTTGCTCTCAAGATATTAAACAAAAACAATGGCTTATGTGATCCAAATATGTCATCAATGACATCATGACATAATATCAGTTTACAAAATCTATTGGCAATAGGTTTTAGACTAGTGGGGTTGTCTACATATAGATTCCAATCGGTTTTAAACATTTTCGTTGGATTACAAATGGCTCCACCTGGAATCACCCCTATATTGATAAAGGTTAAACTAAATCATCTTCACAACAAGGGGTTGGTTGGCATACTTGTTGATGTGCGGCATGACTCTAAGGATTTTGATAGGTTGACACATTGCTAACCAACCTTGGACACTTGACAGGTCATAAGAGTAGGAGGAGAGAGTCCCATGGATTGTTATTCTTCAAATTAAAAGTTACCATCCCTCATTCTCAGATCATGAGCCTGGGCAATGCCATTGTACTTGTCCTTGTATGACACCTTGTGTCTATGTGTGTGTTTAGGGAGTACTGCAGGTGTCTTATTTATGTTCACTTCTAATGAATGGCCTGTGTTCTCTGTGTATGGATCACGTGTTAAGAGACCATGCATGGAACTGTAATACCGCATATTTTCGGAGGTTTTAGCTAATATTAATGTTTATGTTGTGTTTTCTCTTGCCACCAGGGACACTTTATAGTTATTCTTCATCAAGTCTTTAGGCTTACTGTTTCATTGAACCTGGCTAACAAAGGCTGGTTTTGCTTTTATAAAACTTTAATTAATCTGTGTGCATATTGCTTGTGTTTTAGGATTTGCTTTTGCATGCCTTCATTCAGCCTTACCCATCATCTATTATTTCACTATGATCTTGGCACTAGTTGCCAGATTGCCAGATACTGTCTGAGCTCTGCCCAGATAGGTGTTTCTGTGAATTTAGACTTTTGAGTTTTCCCAAGGTCTTGAGGCCTCTGCTTATTCAAAGACATGCTGTGGCTTCCATCTCTAAGAAGATGGCTGCCCAGTTACAGTCTTGTTTCTGTAAAAGCAATATTTGTGTGTTGTTCATGCTGCATTCACCTTATAGATTTCCCATGTTATTGTTCTTCATGTCTAAATGCACATCTTACCTATTGTGCGTGTTCTTCATGTGGAGTGCATATTTACTTTGTGTCTAATGCATTTAGAACCATTCAAATGTTAGTTTGAATTTTTTTGTCATCTACAGCTAACCTTGTCCACAAGCCCTGCTGTATCTGCAATGGATAAGGGAGGAATGGTTGTCTCAGTGAGTAACATCTCACTTTTGCGGTATTGGTGTGATGGAGGGGCAGAATCTATGGATGACATAGTCATTTGCCTCCCAACAAAAGCCCAAAAAAGAAGACTGTTGTAGTTGCCAGTGATGTTTTTACCAGGGTACTTATTCATATGTCATGGGTATGTTTAATATATGTTAGGCATATTCACACAACCAGTATAGGTCCAGGGCACTTGTATTGTATGTCAGTACACCAATATTGTTGTGGTTATAACTTCACAAGCTAGTTATAGTCATCATATGCTAAATACAGCCCCACATTCCCTGATGTTGGCATAATATGCCACATAGCAGCCACTAAATGTACATACTGTCCTTTTATGCCTGTTACATCAATGGGCAGGTGTTTTTTAATTATACACCACAAGCGGAAAAGTGCGATATGCCTACTTTCCATCTCAGTTTTGAGACAATAGTCCCAAAACGAGTCTTCCTTTATAGAATCGTAGCAATGTACCATGAATCCTAAGGTGGTCATATAGTCAGTGCCCAAGGCTGGCCATTCCATAAAGAGATGTTTTGCCGTCTCCAGTTTTCCAGGTATTTTGCATATACAGCAATGTCTATGCAATAAAGGTATTCCCAACTGTGCACCCACAGAAATGTATGTTGGCTGCTGATTTGTGCGCAGCCTAAATCGAAAACTCTGGACCGAAGGATTCAGACATTTCCTCAAGTATCTTTGGGGTTACAAGTATTTATTCACCACCCCTGATACATAGCAGTAGCTTCTAATAGTCACCAAGTGGGTATAGTTGTTGGTCCAGTCCCACTGTTTGACTTTATGTTTGAAGATACACTTTAAATGTCCATAACTTGTCCCTGTGAGGAAATCGGGGCACCATCCAAAGCTCTTATAAGGCTAGCAGCAAAATTATCAAACCACTCTGTCCTCTTCCTGTAGGTCGAGTTTACCTCTGACACCAATAACAAGAGTAGTTGACATTTTGGTTGCGTATGGGTTTTAATGTGTAGTACGCCTCTTCTAATGAGCAGCTCGCTTTTGAGAGAGACCAACCCCAACTCAAGCCAAATGTATTCTATTGATGTTGAGGCACTTATCCTCAAAATATGTTTCCAAAAAGATCCTTCTAGCCAGTCTAACCAGCGCAAATCACCATTGGCCAGCACCTCGAGACCATATAACACCATTGAGCAGACGCACTGTCTGTAGAGGATGATAATCCCCGCCATTGAAAACCCTGAAGTTGTTCTTGCAAAGTTACCAATTAGTTGAATCACACACAGAGCTTTGGCCTTCTTGGCAGCCACCATATACATATAGGTTCTGCTACTGCTCAAATCTAGTCCTAAATAATTATACAATTCAACATTACCAAGACTGATATAGAAGCCAGGACACTTCACTTTTTAGCCGACACAACCAACATCTTTGTCTTCCCCATATTTATGCTCAGATCATTTTCCACTGCATACTTAATCAGGGAGCCAAACATAGCTTTTGATCCCTTATAAGTATAATTCAGCATACCCAAGTCATCGGTGTAGAGCATACAGGGGTTGGTCCTACCACCCACCTTGGGACAACACCCCATGTCGGTTGTAAGTCGAGCCGGAAGATCAGCCATGTAGAAGTTATAGAGCAATGGTGCAATAGTACAGCCCTGCTTCACCCCTTTCCCGATCATAACTGGTGCAGATACTCCTCCCTCATCATTCAATCACACCCGTGCTTGGGTATTCAAATGTAGGCCTTTGAGCACATTACCAATCCATTTCGGACTGCCCCAGGTAAGCAATTTACCCCACAGTATCATACGGTTGACTCTGTCAAAATCTGCTTTGGAGTCAACAAACGTAAGGTATAGACTGCGCTGTAATGTTCCCCTGATCATAAAGTCAAGCATCCTAAGGTTGTGTGTCGTGCAACAGCCAGGACGAGACCCTGTCTGAATGAATTGGAGCACATGGGACTCCTCTACCAAGGACTGAAGTGCCCTCAGGACGCGAAATTAGAGAACATTTTCCCGGACACATCCAATAATTTCTTAAATATCTGTATAAGGACAGACTACTGCCAAGAGACCAGGATACATTGTGTTGCACACACCTTATCAAATAGAATTTTGAACATACAAGACCATTGTTCAGGGTTCAGTTTTAATACCATATTTGCCAGTCCATTTGGACCGGGAGCCCTAGAATTGTTAAGTTTCAGGACGATTAGTCGAATCTCAGCTTCATTAAAGGTCAAGGGCCACCCCCAATTATATATTCCAGTTCGGTAACCACAGTCATATCACCACTATGTATATTAATGTTCCCAGCCATGCAGTTTCCTTAATGGGGTTCAGCATTCATTTATTACAGTCACCCTTAGCCTCAGCCAACATACCCCAAATCTTCCTATGATTGGCGCTCCTAAGGGCCACAAACATTTCCTGCCAACTTACATTAAGAGAGGATAGCTTCCACCTCCTAAGCCAACATTGATACTTTTTCTTGGCAGCTCGTATACGTATGACCAATAAGGGGGCTGGCAGCCCCAAGTTACATGTCAAACGTATTTCTCTGCGCATAGATCTCTTAGCATCCCTTATGGCACCATCAAATGCCCATGCGACTTGATTACCAGTAGCAATGTTAGTAGTCAATGTTCTAATGCATGCCTCTATTTCATCACAATTCATATGACCCAAGTTAGTGATGTCATCGTTTCATAATCCAGAAATCCTAATATCCATTTCATGCAAATGCTTCACTGTCCAGCAAACCCAGTTGCCTGCATGATTAGTATGAATTCCAATACAACCACTTGCTCTAAGTCTAGTATTATGTTGATTCATATGAAGCAACAAGATATTATGATCGCTAAACTCTGTGGGGACAATCTTTAACTCTTCAGCAACAAGTAGGCAGACATTATTTCCAAAGAAATTATCTAACGTGACTTCATAGTCATTGCCCCCCCAGATGAATTTCCCAGGAATGTCTCCCTCGGTTCTACCATTTAGCATAAATATATCCCACTGCCGTAGGAAAGCAACCCACAGTTTACCCTAAGAGTTGGACATTTCTGTGGTCATCACACACCTTTCTGTAACTTTGCAATAGGCTGCACAAACAGTTTCATCAACACACCTGGCTTTTAAGCCCCCCCCCAAAATAACTGAGTAGTCAACTGATTTACCTTCACATGTTAACAGAATCTCTTCGAGGCATGATTGGATATCACTCAACGCTTTAGTGCTTGGGGGTACATACACATTAATCATCAACATTTTCCAATCATTCACACTTTCCCCCTGTCACAACTCCACTGCCATCACATTGTCTTCAGCTGAGGGTACCAGCACCCAGCAGGATCAAAGGTAGTGGTTAACCCCAATTATAAGATCCCCAACGGGTCTACCCTTTGGGCCCTTTTAGCCAGAGTTTGATAAATGTGGCAGCCCTCCACCTGGAAAGTGCTATCCAACCACGTCTGCAGCATAGAAATTACACATTTTGTCAAATTGGTCAAAGAACCATACTGGTACAACAAGTGCCTGAAGCCTTGTGTGTTCCAACTGGCAATCTTGACCAGTCAGTGGGCCCCATCATGTAGATGCTCAGACATTCCCTCGTCTGGTGACCCGTACCATGTAATAGCTTCATAATACAGGCTGTACATCACCATAATCCCTTATTGGGGATCATAATCCATGATCTGGAAGGTCATTCCACAACAACCCATCTGTGTATGCGAAATCCGTGTTACAAACAAATCCCAGGGGTTGCATAGACGGTGGTCTAAGCGTAGGCCTATGGTGACAAACTGTAAGCGTCAGACCCAGGGTAAGTAATGAATTTGCATTGGCACATAGTAGTGACACGGTCGAAGAGGTAGCAAAACTAGTCAAATCCCAATTGGTGGGACTGCCCCACTTCAGAGGTTTTATCTGCAGCATATCCTCGGAGGTAATCGCAGAGAACAGAGGCCCATTGTCTCAACAGGACAGATCTATTTAGGAAAGGACTGGTATCAGTGGTCTCCTTTAGGCTTGCCAAGGAGCCCAACCTTGATTGCCCGCTACCCTGATGCCCGTAGACATGCTGTAAGGACCAAACTCATGTCTACCTTTAGGGGTGGCGGCCACTGGACCAGCCAAATCCACCCGACTGGAAAGGGGTAAAAGGGATGAAGAGGTAGAGCAAGCTGACCCGGGAGTTTTTATTGAGGTTTCCCAGCTAACAGAGCTCTCCTGCTTAACTTTACCCAAGGTGCCCAAAGAGGCAGCATAAGCAGAATTAACCTTAGGTGACCTTAATGTATTTTCGCTTGGTCCAGTCCATCCTTTAACCTGAGTAGATCTGGATGTGAAGGGTGCTAAAGGTGAGGAAGGGCAAGAAAGGGGCATAGTAGGTCTAGGGCAAGCCCACTTATCCAAGGGGCCAAGAAGAGTCACTGTGTGCCTTGAGCCATCACCCTGCACTTTGTAAATGTATGCTGGCTCTTTCACTAAATTTAATGTGGCACCAGAAGGGGGTAGCCCTCGTAGGCTGGTAGATAGCAGAATGGGCAATGTTGACCCCGCCTGTGCTATAGGCCTTAATTCCTTCGCTTGAGAACTAACCTTCTTGTCTGGTGAGTACACTTTCATCATAGATATCTGGACACATAGTGCCTCAAGGGGATCCTCCTCTGAAGCAGCGTCAATGTTTGCCGAGTTTTGGGAGCTCCAAGAGGCATCTTAGACATCAGAGAGCTTAATCGTCTCTCTAGCCACTTCTAGGTCCACACTATCCAGACCCTCCTTAGAGCATACAGTACACCTCCTAGTGCACAGTTACCAGATGACTCAGAATCCTGGGTGGAGGTAGTCTTCAAGGGGGGCAAAGGAAGAGGGAGGTGGATAGTTGAATGGGCCAGTCCATTAGGCGCCAGCAGTCTGATCATAATAGTATGCTATATCCGCTGATCAGTGGCAACTACTGAGCACAAGGAAAACACTGCTTCTACCTTGGCTAGAAGCTCAGACAGCAGTTCGGAGTGGCCACCACCATAACCAGTTTCCCTGGATGCCGATAAGTGTGTGGCACCATGGCAGGAGCCACTTACCACCATTGTATCCTCCACTGGTGACACCAAAGGCTCTAAGCATGGGCTTGCAGACAAGTTCAGGGTCTGTGTGACATCCCTCTCCAATTGTTGCAGACCCAATGATGTCCGCCTTATTGTATTACACAGTGTCAATAAGGATCCATTGTTATCCAATGAATGTGCAGACCAGGAGAGGTGGGAATCATGGTCAGCCTTGAAAGTTATAGCCTCCATACACGTGGTTGTAATGTCTGGCCCAGGCAATTTGCTATTATTGCCCGTACTTGTTGGAAGATAAACTGAAGGGATCCCACGCCCTGAAAAATACCTTGTCATCCTGGTTTGTACATTGTGCACCATCCTTCCACTGGATCCCCCTTCTTTCTTTCCTTTTTTGGGTTTAGGCAAGTCCCTCAAATGTTTTCTAGATTGCAGCAGGCTCCTTATTCGTTTTCCTTTTTGTAGCACTTCACTCCTCAAACCCAGTCTACAGGCTGGTTTGGGCTTCATTTCACTGTGAAATAAGAAACTACAATTGCATCAAACACCAGTAGGAGGAGGCTTAATTGCACAATTTTGCGGGCCTCAGATGTCTCTTAATAAGTTTGCATCGAAAGGTGACCCTTCAAAGGGGTTCTTGTTGCACTTAATTATAAATAGGAACAGTAAAAAGTCATACACATCAAACAACACGGCCGAGTGCTGACCCACTGATGGTGGTAACAAACTTGAAGAATGACACACTTATAACCACAGCACTGCGATAACATTACTCCCACCAAAGAGCGCATCAGTAGTCAGTGTTGTACTAAGTCGATCAAAATAACACTGGCTTTCATTGATATTCTTCTGTGTTTAAAATATGCACCTACTGTCTCACGAAACGCTGCTCTGTTCCTGCAAATAGCCGCGTGGCAGAGGGAATTCCAGAGTGATAACACCACAATTTAAACATACGTGGAAATCCCTGCAGCTGAAAACACAGCCCTTGCCTCTGGACCAACGAGAACATGAAACACAGACCGCAGTGTGTGGACATTTTATGGGAATAGCCACCTCGTATGAATGGACAGTGTAGAAAGACACCACAGTAACGTTCTCCTGCAACAACACGAAAAACGCACTGCAGCATATTGATATATGATTTGTCCAACCAGACAGACTACTCGCAAGGATGCAGACAATTGCACACACATTTCACCCTTAATAGGGATCTTCAATGAAGTGTTTGAAGTGAGTGGGAGCGGTCGGGAGCGGTGCTCCACTACTTCTTTTAATTAAGTTTTACCGTTTCTATACTTTTATTTTAAAAATAAACCGTTCCAGAATGGTTTCGTTTTTTTTAAAAAAACTGTAGGAATAAGTTGAAACTTAAACTTTCAGTGCACTGCACAGGACGTTCCCTTTAACACCAGGCAGATGTGTTTTGGGGGGTTTATTGTGCATGGGAGGCGGCGTGGCAGTGGGGTTTGTCGGGAGCGGTGCTAGCCAGTAGGGAACATAGTTTCACTACTTTTTTTCCAACACTTTAACCACTGGTTTGAATCCCTGTGGTTGGTGCATGTTGAGCAAACAAAAGGACGAAACAAGTATCGAATTGTCTGCATTACTGAACGCTGTGTCTCCTATGTGGTAACATAATATCTATAAAATAGCTCACTCCTATAGGCAAAGCGATTTTTGGGGGGCAAAGGCTTGATTTTGAGATAATTTGTATAGCAATAATGATGCATTGTCGATCTGGCTCTGGACTGAAGGTGAACCTCCAAGGATAGCTACTGGGTGATGCAGTGCTTTGTGAGTCATGGATGAAATAGTTGATACTGCTGTTTTATATTTCTCTTTCTCTTGCTCTCTTCTCTCTCCCTCTCTCTTTCTCTCTCTCTCTGTCTCATGCTCCCCCCTCTCCCTGCTTAACTCTCCTCTCCATCTTATTAATGATGGGAATGAGTAGTGTACAGCAGTGGGTCATTCTGACCCTTTTATGAGTAACTTTGGTAAGTTGCCTGTACCTGCCATTACGTTGCTGCTATGCAGTCAGTGTCTCTAACATATGCTGTTCTCCTTATCCACTGTCCTATGTGAGGAGTTAATGGGAATGCTGCAGCAGTCAGGATTTCAACTGACATCCGAACCAGGAACAGAAGACTGAACAACGCTTGATTTATTTGCATAATTGTCATGTTGTATTTTTTATTTGGTTGTTACAGTTGACAAGCATATGTTTTTTTTTTATTTTTTTTTTAAAGTACCTTATAGAAGAAATAGATACTGGTCTTGTCCAAATAGATTGGCGGGTACATTAAGAACTTAATAAATAGGTACTTCACCTGGTGTGAGAGATATGGGGTAGTGTTTCCACTAGAGACAGCCATAGTGTGACAGGCACAGCGATCTGACCCTGTCAGGAGGGGATGGGGACCCCTCTCATGTCCTACCATGGTGTTTACCAGAGCCATTCCTGACCCAGTGTTGGGGTTTGTGTGAGTTGTGAGGACCTCAGTCACTGTCATCCTGTGCCTGGCTGAAAAGGACTAGTACCACTGTCAAGTACCCTGTACTTGACATAAATAATGCTGGCCAGTCTTTTTCTCTTTACCCCGTAGGACTAGACCTACCAGGAGTCATTGTAGCAAAAATCCAACTTCAGCACTCAGTGGGAAGCGAGGCAGCCGAGGGTGAGTGAGGGATGGGGACCCCTCTCAGCCAAGGGAAGATGTCCTACCATGGTGTTTACCAGGGCCATTGCTGCCCCCTCCCAAGTTGGGGTTTGAGTGAGTTGTGAGACATACATGTTCTGTCCCTTGCATCCTGTGCCCGGTTGCAAATGACTAGTACCACAGTCAATTACGCTATACCTGTCATAAATAATGCTGGTCAGTCTTTTGCTCTTTATCTTTAGGACTACAGCTACTAGGCGTTAATGCAGCAAATACCCAACTTCAGCACTCAGTGAGAAGAGAAGCAGCCAAGAGCAAGGGAGAAAAAGAAAGCTGTGTGTGTCACAGCAATTTCAAAGCTCTATCCAAGGGTGACATGTAATTCCAACAGTGACTATGTTCATAGATCCTCCTCATCGGCACACCTTCACCTTCCTTTCCACTCACTCTCTGGTCGGCCTCCCTTGGCCCTCCTCCTACCCCCACGTACGAGGCTAAGAACCTCAGGGTCATCTTTGACTCCACACTTTCCTTCTCCGCCCACATCTCTGATGTCTCTAACAAGTCAAACTTCCTACTGCACCTCCTCGGAGGTACTCTGCCTTTCCTCTTCTCCCCCCAGAAGCTCACTGTCTCCCAAGCTCTGATTCTCTCTAGGTTGGACTATTGTAACAGCCTCTTTCTAAATATACCTGCCTATACTCTCCACCCTCTGCATCTAACCCAGAACAGGACTGCAAGACTTGTCCTTGGCCTCAAGCCCTGGGATCATAACTCTCCAGCTCTGAAATTGCTCCATTGGCTCCCAGTGGAACCCTCTGCATTGTCCACAAGGTTTTTTGGGGCCTGCGTCCAAAATACCTTCAGCTATCCCTCCGCTAATACCCCCCTTCTCGAGTACTTCGCTCCTCTACCTCTAACTCCCTCAGGGTCAGTCGTTTTTCAAAGAAAGGAGCAGGGTGGTAGATCTCTGTCTTCGGCTGGGGCTTCCCTCTGGAATAGCCTCCCTGCCACTCTTAAACTTGAGGAGAACCATCTCCGGTTCCGGAAGCACCTCAAGACCTTCCTTTTTGCTTCTGCCTTTTCTCCCCGTCTCCCCTGCGGATCTGTTCTCTCTTGGCACTGTGCACCTGGCCACCCTCTGTCCTCTGAGCCCAGGTACCTGCACACCGTAAAACCTTCCTGCACTGCCTCCGGGCCACCCCTTGCACTGGGGTATGTATCTGTACCCATACAGTACCCACCTTTTTCTTTCTGCAGTTATCAGACCTACCCTGTCTGCTGCCTTAAACCCAGCACTTGCCACGTGCTGGCTGCACTACCACTGTTTGTTGCTTGCATTCATTATTTATTTATTTATGTATTATTATTTATCTGTTTCTCCTTTGCTCCGCACTTTCCACTTCTCCCCTCTTCGATGCACTTTTCCCATCCCCCTCTCCCATACACTTGCGTGTTCTTAATGTCACTTGGCCTAGTAAGATAATTGTTTTGTTCTCCCCAGTCCCCTCCCTTGCCTTGTCGCGCTCTGAAACACTTGTGTACAAGCGCGATAGAAATAAAATATCAATTCAACTCATAGTGGCCCACCACTACAGAGAGCCGGCAGACCCCTGTAAGAAAAGTAGGTGGAACTTAAAGACTGTTTTATACTTTCCAACACAGTGAACTAAGCACAAGCAGCGAAAGAAGGCTGGGGGTAGCCTGTGGAACAAGCTGATATAGTGCCCCAATCAGGAGGAAGAGGTGAGGATAAAAGAGAGTAGAGGTTGGCTGTCAGTGCTGGTTGTTCGGATGAGGACAAGTTAGATGTTTGATCAAGACAACAGGTGGGGGAATGACAGTGCAGCAGAGCTTGGAGGAGATCTAGAGAGAGCTTTTGAAAGGTGAGGTATTGTTTTGTGAAAGAAAGTGGTTCTTTCAGAAAGCGTGTAAGTTACACATGTAAGACTTAATGAGAATGTTGTCGGGTGGGTGGATGTGAGTGAAAAAGTGAATGAGAGATTTAAAGGAGGGTGTGTGGGATTGAAGGGGTGGGTGGAGTGAAGTGTAGTGGGATATAGTAGAGAGGGGAGTTGAGAGTAGTAGAATTTAGTGAGAGGAGAGAGTAGTAGAGTGTATTGGGAGTAGAGAATAGTAGAGAATACATTAGAAGAGTTAGATATAGATGAAGTGGACAGAAGAGAGAGAGAAAGAGAAAGAGAGGGAGTGAGAGAGAGGGGTGAGAGACAGTGGATGGAAGAATCAGAATACGAGTAAGAGGCAGGATACATGGATAAGATCAGGGTGATGAATACAATGGCATGATATGGAAGGACAAGTGGAGCCTGGGCAATTGGAAGAAACTGAATCGAAAAATAAACATTATTATTTTAGTGGGAATGCATGATAGGATTCACCTAGGATTTCCCAGTGGGAGACAGCTAGATAAGGTGTTTGCCTTTAGGCTATCACAATTAGCAGGTCAGCTGTAGTACGGGTTCAAAATCTCAAGTGACTACCACAGGACGTAGGGATGCCGGGCTAGGGAAGGAAAAGCCCAGAGTAGAGGAGATGACCCCTTTCTCCAAAATCTTAATAAAAACCCTTGAACTGTTGCGAGGGAGTGAAGGGCCGTTTGGGCCCCCCTGTATATTCTATACAAAATGGACCACTTGCTCACGCACTAGCGGAGGACTCCTCCATTGCCCTTATGCTAACATCAGCATAGGTGGGGCTATTGTGTGCCCCCGACTCCATCTTTGGATTAGGCCACACTCTGATACTACAAAAAAGCTTCCCTCCTCTATGCAGCACCGCGCACAGTGCGCTCATGACCCCACCTCTTCTTCCACTGTCTGAAGCTTCACAAATCCCTTTCTCATGGATGCGCGCTGGGGATAATTGAAACAAATAACACTATGGGCCTCATCACGAGTTTGGCAGTAACCCTTAAATCCGGCGGTCGCGCTATTACCGCCGGATTTAAGGGTCTGCCAAATCAGGGCTTCGGCGGATTTCTCCCTAGCTCTGAGCTGGGGGGAAAGCCGCCGAAAATTTGTGCTATTACCGCGGGAGGGAAATCCGCCGGCGGTAAGAGTGTGAAAATTCCCCATTTAGCCCAATGGGGAATGGGGCATTCCCGAATGGGCACAGTGGGGAATGGGGAATTCCATTACTGCCAAACCCGTGATCCGGCCCTATGTATCCTCTCACTCTTCCTCTGAGATCACTGTCCTGTGTATGAGCCCTGACTTGTAGCTCATCCATCTCCACAAACATGCTCCTGCCCGCTTACCCCCGCTGTTGGAAAATGACTTCTAATGTAACCCTGTGCCCTCCTAGGCTATTCTCTTTATGTGCCAGAAGTGTGACCCTGCTGTGCATCCCATTAAATCCAGACCTCTGTTGCAGTATATTGTGTCCTAAAATCAACATATGTCCTTATACTCCCCACTTGCCTTGATGTGCTAAGAGCCTCCCAGTCACCCAGGTTATCACGGAGGACAAGCCCCCAAACCCTGTACCTCATAAACGTCCCAATGAAGGGTGATGTAATCATGTGTATGCAATTTATAGGTTGGTAAGGTTTACTCAAAGGTATACCAGTGATTGTTGTTTATTGTATGTCTAATGGTAGTTTCTCATGCCAGGTTAGTTAGTGTTAACTCTATAGGCCTCATTACGACCCAGGCGGAGGACTAGGGTGCTATTGGCACCATGGTCCATGCTGGTGTCCGCCATGGCGGAATGGGGAATTACCACCCCATTCCAAGGTTGGCGGGGGCAGTAATTCCCCATGCCGCCATGGCCCTTCCGCATTCCCATTTTTGCCCCATAGGGCTCAATGGGAATGGGGAAGGTGCTAAGTATGGTGCCGCAAATTGCAGCACCGTACTTAGCACCAAGGTCCCTTTGCGGGTTCGTACTTTAACGGCTGGCACAACCAGCCGTTAAGGTTGGGTCCCGCAAAGGGACCTCGTAATTAGGCACTGACACACACCCTCCCGCCAAGTGGGCAGCCTATCCTGAGGAAGCAGCACCTACAGAGCCATATGGGACATCACTCTCCAAGGAATTCGGGATGCTAGCTTTGTAGTGGGGTAGAAGGCGGCGCGGCATAGCATTGTCTTGACCAGTGCAGAGTACAAATGGAGATAAAGAAAAAAAGTAGGAGTCTCATATATTTAGTAGGCTCGGAGTAATAATTTAGAATATTCTTTTTCTGTGTGAGTAGAATTCTTCTAAAGGGTAGCCTAAACGCGCTCAGAAGTGGGGAGTGAATGAAAAAATAAGAATAAGAAGTAAGAAAGCAAGAATAATAACAAATGGTCGATTCACACCAGAGAGTATTACATGTTATATATTCAATGTTGTTGAAGTTAATTGTGTTGATCTGTTGATAAAAGTAGTGTGTATTTGCGTTGTTTATGGAATAAGTATTGATGAAAAGCGTGTTTTGTGGTTCCTGAAAAAGCTGTAAGTAAAAAAGGTCATTGAGATTTAGCCCGGTGCGGGCTAGAAGGTGTTGATAAGAGTAACAATAAGTGTCTTCTTAGTTGTATTGTGTGACATACCAAGTAGAGGAGTGAAAAGAAACAAAAAATTAGGTTCAGAGCAATGGGATGGAATACTCCGCTAGTGCATATTTGTCAACACCTCCCCTTGTACAGTGAAAAAATACAGAAATACCATGAACAGTGGCTTTCAGAGATAAAGGAAGAGGGCTCATCACAAATATGGTCGGATGGAGGGTCCTTTGAGAAAAGAGTGTTGGATCTTGTAACAACCCACTTATTAGCAAAGTATCGAGGTTAACAACTGCAAAACATGCATGAAATATTAGATTTATGGAGGATGTTTGAAGAGACATCCCAGAGCAGTGACGCGAATGAGGACGTATCCTCGGAATGGCCAACAGCCCCGATGGGGGAGGAGGGAGTTAGAGCAGAAGAAGGTACAGTAAAAACAGGAGACAATGACCTCACCAGGCTTTACCAATTATTAACTAGGCCCGCTGCAGGATACAGTGATCGTATGTATGTGCCCGCACCAAGCACCCCGACAACCCCATCTGCTGCAGCCCCACTGTATTATGACCTAAGAGGCCTACACGCACCCACTAGTGCCCCTCCGGTAAACATAGCAAGGCTTACTGAGGATTTAGAAAGACAACTTGCCAGTACACAAATGGAGTTAACGTGATTAAGGGCTCTGTGCGAGGACAGATGTTGCCTGGGGGAGGGGAGGCACCACCTAGTGTAGCAGGTGATCTGACACCTCCACCCAGTGTAACGGGAGGGACTGCACCTTTCCCGTCACCACAAAGAAATATATCAAAAGGGCCCGAAAATGAATGGGAATCCAGAGAGTTTTTCTTTCATTTAAATGACAAGCCAATAAGGATCGTGCAAGCAGAACCCGCAGACGGCCAGGCAGGAGAGGGACAAGGAGATGGAGATTTGGATAGGGAGACAGATGAAGTTTGGAGTGATCTAGATGAATATGAAGAAGGAGCAACAGCGGCAGGCTTTTCATTTCCATTACGGGAGGACCCAGAGAATGGAGGAGGGCTCCAAAGATGGCAAGGGAGACTGAGGCAGAGGTTAAGAAACATGTCATTAATCAAAGCAAAGAAGGTAACGGTAAGTAAAAAAGGAGGTAAGGCCAAACTAAAGATGCCTCTGATACATAAGGGGGCAGGGAGGCCCCACAACATACTATGGGCACAGATGGATACAAATAACTTGTTGAAACTGTTCTCTCCACTTTCGTTGGGGCGGGGAAGTGGATACATGCATTCGAAAAGAACACGACAGGGGTGCCCTTGGCTATAGGGGATGTAAAAAGTTTATTAGTGTTCTCAGTTGGAGACCAAGCAGATGGGGTGTGAGTGAAGGGCAGTTTCCCTGGAGTAACAATAAACTCTGACCGCCATGATGGGTCGTCATTCAACAATGTGAGGGCACAAGTGTGGGATGCATTGTGGAGAACCTTTCCAGATACCCCAGACTTACATTTAGTAATGCAATGCACTATGGGAGAGGAGGAAGAGGCTGCGCAATTCATCCGTCGGCTGCAGGACTTGGGGAGATCAGAAACGGGCACGGCGTGGGACCAATACACTGCCCTGTTTTACTTTATAATTAAGCAAGGGCTCCCGAAAGAGGTACAGAAGGCCTTGGATAAAATAGCTGGGATAGAAGCCAAAGGCTGGCCAGAGATTAGGTGCATAATAGTACATCATTGTAGGAGGATCAAAGAGAAGGAAAAGGAGATAGCACAGAGAAGGTTGGCAAACGAAGCGAAGATGGTTCAGAATAAATTAGTGAAGGTCACAGCAATCAATTCAGCGCTACCCGCAGAAAGACAGGGAGACAGGGAGGAAGGGTCAGGAAATACACCAGCGATGATGGCAGCAACTTGGTCTGCAAACGGACAAGAGCAATGGATGAGAGAGGAGTAATACAAAGGTCCCCAATGGCAGGGCAGACCTGCCAGAGGACTAGGTGGGTACCGGGGACAGAGAGGTGGATTTGGGGGAATGATAAATAGAGGGTTTGGAGGACAAGGAGCGAGGGGATGACCCAAAGGGTCATGTTGGAATTGTGGAAGGTGGGGACATTTTTCAAGAGAATGTCGAATGCGACTGATGGGATATTACCAAGGGCCGTCTCCCATGGGAAACGAGCAACATTTGGACATTGACAACCAGGAAGTCCCTATGGGTTACCAATGGGTGAAAATGGGCTGCAAGAACAATGCTATAACGAGTACTGGCAGAGAACCCAACAAATGCTACCTAGGCAGCAACCCCAGCAACAAGGTATGCAACAACAAGTAACACTTCAGAATACAATGTGAAACACACACACTATTCACACTATTATCTTTGCAAAAACTGCAAATGGCGCGCCGGCACTATTCCGTGGCGCAGCTGTTATTGGGGACAATGGCCCTCATTACGACCCTGGCGGAAATCGAAAAACGATGGCGGAAATGCAATACCGCCATCGAATAGCGCTCGGTGCGATTATGACCCGTCACCGTAAAGTACGATGCCATTAGCGACACCGTAGTGAACGCCAACGCTAACTGCACCAAGTACGCGCACGCGCGCCATGCCAAACCGTAATTACCACCATGGCGCAACGGTACGCGAATTCCGACCCTAGCGGACATGTACCTAACGCCATCAAGCATGGCGGAAAGTACCATTCCGCCATGGTGAGAAGTACGGCATCGCGAATCAACCGTAAACGGCCCTACTGAGTGCCTGTACACCACTCCCTGGCCACATTGCACAACTCCTCGTAGGTGCAATGAAGTCACACAATGCAACCAGTGAAATGTACAAGTCACCCATGCATGCCAACTAACAAATGAATCCAGGGGCTCCAAGTGCCTTGTGAGTGGGCATCCATATCTGCCATGGCACCATTGCCGCACTGATGCAGCACAGGCATGTGAAGGTCCAAGTACAGCAACATGAGCAGAAAAATGAGACAAACAAAAACAGAATAGAAATTTACTGCACCACAAAACCACCAAGGGCCATACAGCCATTAGGTCATGACTCCAAAATACATTCCAGTATTGTGGGCTGCATCCGCAATAAATGACCAGGTTCTGCTTGTGTGACGCCCTGTTCCATCATGGTACACAGGGGCTACATTCACGTCCAAAAAGGCAACACGGAAGCACCTAGAACCGCAGGGCCGTCCCATTAGGTAGGCACTAGTCCAGCAGAAAGGATGATATGTTGCTCCTAGCCACTAGCACTGCGTAAGGGCATGTGGCCCATTGGCGATCGTCCCATAAGATCGTAATGGTGCTCCACTGATTGACACGAAGCAGCAGGTGTCGGGAGTAAAAGCCATCTGCAGGAGTGGCGTACAGATGGCAGCGGCAAAAGGGGAGGAGATACCTGTCACCCAAATGAAATGAAAAAGAATAGTATGGCCATCAGAACTACATTTGTATAACTCACTTCAATGATCACACTAAATCTACAGCCATATGCATGCTAGCCCACTCAAAAGGATTATACCCACCCAAAAATCACTTGCGATTCACAACCATAAAAATCGAGGTGAAAACACCATTACAAACGAGTGTTTGTGTGCATGCGTCTGTGAAGACAGAATCCATTAGATGGGATTAGTAACGTGCATAGACACAAGTGCCTGAAGGGGCGTCGAGACAGGGAGGGTTCAACAAGGGCAGAAAGACGATGATCCCACTATGGCAGCTCTGCATGACATAGCGCAGGGGAGGTGGATAGATTCCAAAAAGCCCTGTACATGGCAAACTCTCCATCAAATCATCTGTCCATGCATCCATGCATCCATACATCATTCCCTCATCCCGGTATGAAAACGCCTGATTATTTACTCACATCACATTTGAAACTTCCATGGAGTCTGTGCGTAATGCAGTCTGCAAAATCCACTGTTCTCCAGCCCGGAATTCTAGTGTTGTGAAGTAACATGTATTTGGGAACGTCCTGCCTTTTTGTCCACTACGCTATTGCGCATCCCATACTATTCATATCAATCATAGCATTCTCGCCATGGCCCCTGTCCCAAGGACATTAAACAATAGAACGTTATATTTGCAGTCAGACCTGTGGGCGTCTCCTCGCCGCTAGCTGAAAACCGAAAGCGCTGTCCTTCGAATTCCACATTTGCAACATCACGTCGAAAAGGCATCTGTGACCGCTTGAAATCACAAAATCATCCATGTAGTGCGGCAGTGTGTGAAAATGGCAACTGGCTTCACTCACAAATGGGATTGCAGCTGGCACAGGTGGAATGAATCACCACAGGTGGAGGCTATACAGCCTGAAAACACATAAATTGCACACCCAACCCCCTCCCACAACCACACCCACTCCAAAATGCTACCGGCAGGACTAGCGATGTTGGCCCTGGGGGACCTGATAGCACTGCAAGTACTCCACTGCAAGTACTCCAACTTCAAGAAGAAGACGAACACCAACTACTACAACAACCGGCCGCACAGAGGAGACGCAGGAGGAGGAGGAGGGCAAGGCAGGGCCAGCAAGGCCCACCAGCACAGCCACTACCACCACGCAGGCAGCCCGCAATCCCACGCCTCTGAGCTCATCTGTTCAACCTCACTGATGAGCAGATCCACACCCTCTACCGTTTGGACCGGGACACCATAACCGCCATTGTGGACATGACACAGGCTGACCTTGTCAGCATGATAGATAGCCCAACCGCCATCCCACCCCTACTGAAGGTGGTGTCTGTACTCCACTTCCTGGCCACAGGCACCTACCAGCACACAGTCGGACAGTTGCATGGCATTTCACAGCCAGTGTTCTCACGGACACTATTGCAAGTGCTTGATGCCCTCCTGAAGCACGCAGACGACTACATCTCTCTACCACGCTCGGAGCAGGAAATTACGAACACAAAAGTGGGATTCCTTGCACTTGGCGGCATACCGGGTTGCATTGGTGCCATCGACTGCACCCATGTGGAATTGGTCGTCCCACATGCCATGGAGGCCCAGTACCGCAACCGAAAACAATTTAATTCTCTTAATGTACAAATGGTGTGTGACTCCAACAGGATCATTACACATTGTTGTGCCCGATTTCCTGGATCAACCCATGATTCTATGGTCTTGAGGAACTCTACAATACCACGCTACATGGAGCGACACGCAGGGAACAGATCCTGGCTACTCGGTGAGTCTCATTTCATGCATGATAATGTGGGGTATGTGATGCGGCAATGACCTACGTAGCAATGTCATTCCACAAACATCCTTTGTTGTCCACATACAGGTGATGCCGGGTATCCACTGAAGAGATGGCTCCTTACACCACTCCGGAACCCACAGAACCAGTATGAGGAGGACTACAACCATGCCCACTCACGTACCCGTGTAGTCATAGAACAGGCATTCGGCCTACTGAAGACTCGTTTCCCCTGCCTCAGCAGGTCTGGCGGGGCACTCCTGTACCGCCATGAGAAGGTTGCAAAGATGGTCATGGCATGTGTCATGCTACACAACATGTGCGTACGTAGAAATGTGCCCATGCCCCCAGACGCAGAACTGCAAGCACCTGAAGATGGTCATGATGAGGGTGGGGATGTGGCAGCACCTCAAGGAGTCTGCGAGGCACAGGAGGGCCGTGACATTCGTCAGATTCTCATAGATTCATGCTTCTAGCACTCACGCCTGGTGGCTGATACATGGACACGGGACTTGTGGCACTGTGTGTGTCTGGAACATGCACAATGTGGACTGTACGCCTGTAAAGGCCTCGTACACAAAGATCAATGTCCACACATCTCATTGGATGATTGTGGAATGTTTATAGCATATGTGAAATTATGTTACACACCCCATCGACCCGCCACCCAAGTAAGCCCAACACACCCCCTCCACCCTCCTACCTCCCCCCCGAACACCAGTGTCCAAAGATGCTCATTGTCAGTGGGCAGACGCTATTGCAAGCCCCCTCTCCGGGTATCAGGGGCACCCCTGCCTGTGGAGCGCAGGTTCCTCCCAGATCTACGTTGGGGGCTGCCCTGGACGGAACTTGCAACGGATGATGTCTCTGCCTGCTCACGTCCATGCATGTCCCTAAGGGTTTGTGAGAGCTCAGTGAGCACACGGCGCACAGCGGCAAGTTCAGCACATACGTCTTTGGACGTCGCATGCAGTTCCCCCCTCAGGCTCTCGGTGCTTCTCTCCATTTGTACTCTCAGGCTCTCGGTGCTTCTCTCCATTTCTGCCCTAAGCGTCTCAGTTGCTGTTTCTATGGCTGCCTTAGTACCCCCACATTCATCAGCATGGTCCTTGAGGAGCGTGGCCAGTTGCTGCTGTTGCACGATCACCTGGTCGAGGGACTGTTGCCTCTGCTGTGCCATGGCCATTTGCGGTGGTGTCACAGAGGGGCTGGTCACCTCATGTTGCCTTGCCACAGAGCTTGTGGGGGATGGCCAGTCGTCGTCTTGTGGGTGCCCCTGCGTGGTATCCTCATGGTGTACGGGATGAAACAAACAGGGGGATTGAGACAGGTCATGGATGGATCTTACTTCGACATCCCCGTCTTCTGTGTCGGAGCATGCTGCCATTAATGGAGTGTCACCTATGGTGCTGCTGCCACCAGAGGCAGTGCCTTCTGTGGCATCCATTGGGGGGACCTGTGGTGGTGCTGTTGTGGGCATGCTGGCTGCTGGGGTGCCTGTTGATGTTCCCTCCTGTGTGCTGCCACTTGATTTGTGCTGCTGCCGTGTCTTGATGCATGCAGCTGAGGTGGAGGGTCTTTGGCCGTTGGTCTTGGCCCTCTTTGCAGGTGTGCTGGTAGGGGTGTCCTGGAGCTCGTCGTTTGAATCAGACCCTGTGGTGGAGTAAAGGAGGGCGAGCGTTATTCATGGGTCTGTTGAAATTGGAATGGCAATGTATCACATGCATTGGGGTGGTACCTGAGGGTGATTTGGGTCGGGGCCTTGGAGGTGGTTTCATTTTTGTGTGGATTGAGGATGCAGTTGTTTTGCAGCCTGCAGTTAGGGTGTGCCTGCTGCACGTGTAGAGGGTGTTTTTAGGGTTTTTAATGATTTATGTATTTAATGTGAGTTTTAAAGTGCGCTGTCAGGCCAATGTATGTGGACGTTCTCCTGGACATGTGTTACTGTTGCACTATGTGGACACATGGTACTTCACATGATTGGACATTGTGGATTTGGCATTGTATTAGTTGGCCCACCTACCGGATTCTTCGGATGTCTGCACTCCTTTCTCCATCCCTCCGACTCCCTCTATACTCTCCATTCCAATGGTGGAGGCACAGATTTCTTCCCAGGGGGTCAACTTGATGGGTGATTCCGATCCTCCCCCGGTAGCTGTGGCAATGTTGCCATTGGCGGATAGTATGCTCCGTACGCGTATCCGCATGTCGTCCCATCACTTTCTGCATTGCTGTGGGTTGCGGGGTGCGGTCCCCACCGCACTTACCCGCTGTGCCACCAGGGCCCATATGGCCTTCTTGTTCGCAAGTGCCGTCCTGGTCATTTGCGTGGAGAAGACGACGGCAGCATTCTCCTGGAGGGTCTCTGTAAGCACGGTGAGTTCCTCACGGGAGAAGTGGACCTGCCGCTTGCGGTCGCACGCTTTTTTCGCTACTTTTCCCATTTCTATTGCTTTCACTGGGGTGGATGACGGGTTGGGATGTGTCTCAGGGTAGTATTTTTAATGGTTGTGTGGGAATTCTGATTTTATAGGTGTACGGCGTGCTGTTTCCCGTTCCGGGCCCATGTTTTTACTTCCGTTTCCGTATGTTTACGGTCACCGTACTTTCCGGTTGCCGCTCATTACGGTGACCGCTAAAATGGGTGGCGGAATTGCACCTAGGGCGCCGTACGACAGCGGTGAGGCGCGTTTTGGGGACATTTCCGCCATCGCGGACTTTGCACTTCCGCCATGGCGTAGTGCTCGTGCCCGATGGGTCGGAATTGGCCGCACTTTGCTCCGTCGTGCGATGGCGGAAACGCTATTTACGCTATGGCGGTCAGGTCCGTCACTTTCCGCCAGGGTCGTAATGAGGGCCAATGTCTTTTCCGTCCCCAAAACAGACACATACCCAGATTAGGACAGCCCACAGAAAGCACTTGCGTGTCCAGACCTATCAACTACCCTCTGTGTAGAAGTGGACCCACTGGTGGGTGCGGAGATAGGCAATAAACAGTTCATCTTCATGGTGGACTCAGGAGCTGAAAAATCGTGCCTTATGGAAGGCCGGTTCCTGCTTTCAGGAAAAAAATTGGAAACACAGGGGTTTTCTGGGGCTATTTTGAAAGTTCCTTACACAAAAGATTTAGACATAACAGTGACAGGAAAGACAGTGCAAACACCCCTATTATATCATGAAGACTCGCCGATAAAGTTGTTAGGAAGGGATCTCCTGAGTAAATTGAATATGACCATCTCCTTCACAGAACGAGGAATAGTATTCTCCACTCCAGGGGTATGTCCAGTAAGAGCCATGTTAAAGATCAGCATTATGACCAACAAAATTTCAGTGAGAGGAGTGCCCATAGATATTGACATGTTCATTTATGGGATACAGGTCCTTGCTAGAGTAATACCTGGGATAACACGAAAGGAATGGAAAGTGCCATCTGATTTTGTGTTCCGCCCCATTGTAAACTCAGATGTTGTACCCGGCACAATCTTGTCTTTTGATTTGGAAGGGGTACAGGTTTCAAGGAAACATATCGCAGTAATAGGACTGGCCACACATGGAAGCGAATTGAGAACAGTGTTGTGCATAGATCCAAATATAGCTTTGCATGATTTGACTGATGAAGAGCTGTTAACTGACAATGATACTGATGGGGAAATAATAATGGAAATAAGTGTACCATGTTACATAATGATTCAGCACAGAGAAATACACAACCCCCTCATGGCCAGCATCAGTGCACTACCCATTATATTTGACAAAGATATGGAAAGATGTTACCAGAATTTTGGACAACAGGCCCACACGATGTAGGGTTTTGCAAGAGGTCACACCCGTAAAAATAAAACTAAAGCCAGGTGCAATTCCACCCAGGATAAAGCTATACCCATTATCAAGAGAGGCAGAGGAAGGAATAAAAGAGACTATAAATGCATTATTACAACAGGGTATAATAGTGCCATTGAATTCACTTTGTAATACAGCGATTTACCCGATCAAGAAAGCAAGGGGTGAGGCTTAGAGAATGATACAGGACCCCCGCCCACTTAATGACATCATACAAAAGGAATTTCCGCTAGTGCCAGCGTCAATTTTGTGTAGTATCCCAAAAGAGGCCACATGTTTCACAGTGGTTGTAGATTTGAAAAATGCCTTTTTCTCAGTGCCACTTGACGCTAGTTGTCAGTATCTTACGGCATTCACATCGGGGGGACCAGATATGAACATTGTAGATTGCCACAAGGGTACTGCGAGAGCCCCAGCATTCTCAATAGAATTTTACATGAAGACCTTGATAATGTGGATGTAAAAAGTACGATAATCCAATACGTGGATGATCTTCTCATCTGCAGTGAGAGTGAAGAACAGTGCAGAACAGATTCCATAACATAACTAAATTTACTAGCAACAAAGGGGTACAAGGTAGATAAGGGCAAACTTCAATACTGCCTAGCGGAAGTATTATACCTGGGGCAATTGATTTCAAAAGATGGTAAAAGAATTATACGAGACAGAGTAGCATCAATACGTCACACAGTAATACCCAAGACAGTGAAGGACATGCAAACATTTCTTGGCATATGTAATTATTGCCGTGCATGGATACTGGATTATGCTGCCTACACACACACGTTACTGCAAGGATTAAAAGAAGCACAAAATAACAGCGCCCCAATAAAATGGACCCAAGAAATGATGACACAATATTTTAAATTGAAGGACCTCATCACACACGCGCCAATTTTAGCGAACCTCAACTATGACCAGGAGTTTTACCTCTTTTCACACTGTAATGGAATATTGATGACAGCAGTTTTAACACAGAAAACATTGCTAGGCCACAAGCCATTGGCCTACTACAGCGGCACATTATACTCAGTGATGCAGGGCCACTTTGCGTGCAAACAAGCTCTCGCAGCAGCAGCCTTCACGATAGAGAAAAGCGCAACCATAGTGATGTGTTGCTCTTTGACATTGTATGCGGAACACTCACTGTTTGCCATTCTGGAAAGATCTAAATCGACACTTACAACACTAGGAGCAACAGCATATGATATCATAATAGCCAGTCCATGTGGTCAGATGTAAAACTGTAAATCCCGCCACATTTATTACAGAGCCCTCCACCGTAGAAGATATGCATACACACGATTGCACCACATATGAATGGGAAGAAGATGACATACCAAAATCAAGAGAAAATGCCCTCGGAGGTGATATAATTAGTGGATGGGTCAGCATCAATTGACAGTGAGACAGGGGAAAAACATGTAGGTGCAGCAGAAGTCTGAATAGAAGGAGACGAGTATGAAGTAATAGTGCAGAAACACCTCCCATCACACTACTCGGCACAAGCAGCAGAATTGATTGCATTAATTGAGGCTTGCATACAGCCAAAGGATCCGCAGTAACAATCTACTCTGACTCAGCATACGTGACAACAACGGTGAACTCCGGGTTGTCATGATGGCTAAGAAGAGGGTTCATGAAAGCAGATGGCTCCCCTGTACAACATGCAGCACTATTGAATTATTTGATTGAAGCACTAGCAGAACCATCAGTAGTGGCATTGGTAAAGTGCCAGGCACACACCAACAACAGCTCACTCGGAAACATAGCAGCAGACACCACTGCAAAAGAAGCAGCATACTTTAATGTCCCTCAGCCACTAGAATGCATTGTGAAAACACCCACCCAAGAAGCACAAGAGGAAGGATACAACTGCACCCTCATACTACAGATAATAGAGTTACAAAGACATGCACCACCTGAAGAGCAAGAATTACGGGGAAAAAGAAGATGCAAACAATCACCCACAGATTGTATATGGTGACAAGAAATGACAGGAAAGGTAGTAATGTCCATAGCATTGTTACAGATTGCATTTCAACAACTACATTTTGCAACACATGTAACCAAACAACATATTGCAGCAGACATTCCAGAAGAGTGGTTTGTTCCCAATTTACAGGAGCACTTTTCAAAATTAACAATAGAATGCACAACATGTCAAACAGACAGTTCAGGTATGACACTCAGAACATTACGAGGAACACTGCTGAACCATGTAGGGCCCTTCAGGGAACTCCACATAGATTATGCCGTTATGGGAGAAAGATGTAACAGAGCGAGATACCTCATTGTAATAGAATGCCCCTTTTCACAGTGGGTGGAAGCTGAACCCTTTACCCACCCAGACGCAACGTGTGCAGTGAAGTTTTTAGTTAGGGAAGTATTCTCTAGACGGGGCATATGTGATGTGATCAGGTCAGATAACGGCACCCATTTTATAAATGACATCTTCAAAAAAGTGACAACCTTGCTAGGAGTAAAACATAAACTGTGTTGGATGGTGAAAAAAATAAATGGCCTGCTCAAGAGTAAATTGTCAAAGCTATGCCACACACTTAAAAAGAACCAAGTGTATTGCTTGCCTCTAGCACTGTTCCAACTCAGGATCACCATTTGAGCCTGCATGAAATAGTGACGAGACGGCACATACGTACGCCACTATTACCAGTAAGAAGAGCCTCAGATGCTCACAGACCTGCCACAGTGCTAGGGGATGAATTTAAGGAATACCTTACCCAATTGACATGCGCAGTGCGAACTATTGCAAAGCAGATAGCACCCCCTTTCACACAATACAGTGGGACATATACAACAACACCAGCACAAGACAGTCCCGTGGGGCAGCTAATGCCAGGAGAAAATAAATGTATATGTGCACAGTTTTGTGCAGAGATGTAACTCCCCACGATTTTATGGCCCTTACAAAGTGATTTATTACATGCCCACCGCTGTGAAAGTTAAGGGGTTAAAATACAGGGTGCATCTTTCTGATGTAAGAAGTGTGCATGATAGTACAACACCCCAAAGTGAGCAGCAACAGAGCCAAGACGCTGCTATCCCCTAATATAGAGAAAAGGAATATGGGACACAAATGAGAAAGGGGAAAAACGAACGGAAAAGTGCACACAAAAACAAACATGAGAAATGTACATAAAAAGTTTTAAATGATCATGTAGTGTCTCTCTCCCTCTCTCTCTCTCTCTCTCTCTCTCTCTCTTTCTCTCTCTCTCTCTCTTTCTCTCTCTCTCTCTTTTTTTTTTCTTTCTTTCTTTCTACTTAGATTTCTTTTTATCTTCATTATTGTACTGCAAATTAAAAGAGTAAAAACAAAAACTAAATGTCAGACAAATTGGCTTAACGCCTATCAAAACGTTTTTTCATAACTACTAAATGATTACTAGTGGAAAAATATTTAAATGCTAATGTGTATGATCTAATGGAAAAAGAAAATATACATATGTATATATATATATATATATGTATATATATATATATATATATATATATATGTATATATATATATATATATATATATATATATATATATATATATATATATTTATATATATATACTGTTTTTGTGTACTTTAGTATCGCCCCTACAGTGGAAATATGACGGAATGGAGGGCCCTCACAAACAACAACTCCAATTTAGATAGTGATAGAGTTGTCGTAAATCTCCCCTGTCTCACCTGGGATCGCTTCTTGCTCTGTTCCGCGGGAGGATCCCTCTTGTGGACGGATCAGGTCTTGTATAGACTCGCTCGAGTCTTGTCCGGCTGCAGAGCGCGTTCAGAGTTCCGGGAAGACCGCTGTTCCAGGATGTCCAGGAAAATAGGTAGCGGTCGCAAGAATGGGGATTCCAGGAGCAGATTAGAGGGAATGGGTGAAGGAAGGAAGAAGGAACCAGGATCTAGGATTAGTGGATTCGCCGAACAGCACACACACGTCAAGTCACTACCTAATGATAGCTTTGAGACGCGGGGCCGCGGGGCGTGGCCAATTTATAGAACGTACCGTGTGCGACGTGAAAGCTGGTGCGAGGCAAGTCGCTTGTTGCGGCCATGTTGGGAGCAACAAAGAATACAAGCCCCGGCATGATAAGGACCAGGAAGTCCAGAAGGGGCAAGTTCTATGGGTCATGACAAGAGTAGAAAATATAGTTAATAGAAATTACAGTTATGATTGCGGTCTGTACTTCGTTGCGATAGGATTTTCTGTAATGTTATTTTGCCTTGGCCTTTATTGGAGCTTGACTTTCATATTGGGGGATATGAAAGAGGGGGGAGTGGGGTACACCTGATACAAGAAGGATCAAGCCTTATATGGGCCAGAGTTAAGACTATTTGGTCACATAATGCCTTCCTGAATGCTAATCTTACAACGTTGTATAAAAATTGAACTGTCAAAACCCCTGTTCTTACATATGCTGCTATGGGGTTCAATGTTGATGATGAAAGTAGTGATTACAATGGTGATTATTCCCTGTTCGGTACAACGGACTCACCATATACAAGCACACACGCAACCAAAGAACCTACCTCACATGGCACTAATATTCACTTTAGTTCTAATGCCCAAACCACCCAGGATCCTCTAATACCATGGGCCTGGCAAAATACTAATGAACAGTGTAATGAAACATGGGCAAATATTTTACTATAAAGTACCAGAGAGTAAATATGCTACATAATGGTGAAGGGGGAAGCAGGCGCCAAGAAAGGGGGGCGGGAGGGAAGGGTTATGATGCATACCATGGCCTGGGATTAGACGAGATCGAAGACCCCCGCCACACGGATCAGTCTAACAAATGGTACTCAGACATGAGCGCAACAGCTAAAAAAGCAACAAATGAGAGCTGTTACGTTTGCTCTCTCATTCCTCATGCCTCTGTCACCCCCAAAGTTCTTATACCCCAAGAAGTGCCCAGGTCGGATGCCCCATGTTTGGTACATCTAGTATTGTGTAGGATTCCAATTCCAGTCACACACAGTTACAAAAGAAGTGCTGCCGAATGAAAAAACTTGCACGAGTAAGCCCCAAGGAATGATCTGCATCAAGGAACCATTTTTTATTATCAAAGGGACATGGTTCACAGAAAACAAATGGCACACGACGAAACAATCACGTGTAAAGCAGGGACACTTTGAGGCCTAACTGAGGAGAACTTTCAATGGGTCAAAGACACATGCACTCCAATCTGGTCTCAACACATTGCAAAACTCACGTGGGTTAGAGCTCTCGAAAAACCTATCAAAACACAGAAAGAAATTGTCCATGAACTTTGTTTCCACGACAAAGGGAAAGTACAGATGGGTTCTAATAAACAGTGCAACAAAACAATTATCATTCCAGACATAGAAAAAGGGACGGCATCAATAATGGACACATACTGGGTATGTGGCAACCAAGCATACCTGCATCTCCCGTCATCGTGGAGGGGTACCTGTGCCATGGCCACACTGCATTCGGCATTGATGGTGATTCCAGAAAGCCATTTCCAAAGGGGGAAAAATGTGGCTGACATGTCAGCAGCACCCCATCCAGCAATGAAGGAACCCTCCACATAAGACATTCTGTCTGAACACGAACTACAAGAGAGAGTGTCCTGCAAAAGAAGGTCATCCAATTACATCTCCAGCAAATCATCAGAATTCCTGGCTGAAAATCCAGATAAATACAAACTCTTCAACTCTGCCGAAACATTCTTTGCTTCCCTTCTGGTGCAAGGACTTCAGGCGCGAACAAACGCCAAATGGCTGCAGATCGTCCACTGGGAGCGGATCCAACTGGCCAACGACACTGAAGAAGGATTAACATGATCAAGGTGGAACTCTGCACCCTACGGTTGATGACCATGCAGAACCGGTACGTCCTGGATCTCCTCACAGCAACGGACGCAGTGTTTGCCAAAAAATTGGGAGTGCCTGCGGTACATTCATACCTTCTGAAGATGCGGACAATGGGACCCTATCCCACGTCATCTCGGTGGTGCATAATTTGGGGGAAAGAATGCGGAAGGAAGGAAGGAGGAATAGAGACAAGCAACTGGTTTGACAACATCTTTAACTGGATAAAATCTTGGTTCAGCGTGATGATGAACATTTTTGTCCCACTCATCGTTTTCATGTTGCTATTCTTCTGTGTGTGCCAGGTGGGAATTCGATGTTGTGCAAAATCAATGCCTAGTTAAACAATGATGATGGTAACAATTGGCAAATCGACAAGGGTACACAATATGAAAGATGCACAGACCCAAACTGGGGCGTCTGGTCCCTCTAAGTATCGCATAACAGCAGTATACGGCTATCCTGGGGATAGGGTGGACAATTTATATCATAACACAGTCAAAGAGCCACAAGAATTACACTGGTATAGAGAGGTCTGGGTGGACCTGGATGGAGATGGGGGGAATATTCATGACATGCACACCTGATGAATATGCTAAAAGAGGTCAGAGCTTACGAAGTGTTTGTAGGGCATGGATGCCAATAAAAGGGACTCTTGCATGGGACAAAGCAGTGCAGGAAGCAGAGTACTATTGGAATGAAAATAGTCATAAGGATTAGTTCATTACTTTAGATGTAATGAAAGAGGGGAATGTGAGGGAGTGAAGGGATGTTTGCCCCCCCCGTACATTCTGTACGAAATGGACCACTTGTTCACGCACTAGTGGGGGACACCTCCATTGCCCTTATGATAACACCAGCATAGATGGGGCTATTGCGAGATACACTTGGCTTCCATTTTGTGTGCCCCCGACTCTATCTTTGGATAGGCCGCACTCTGATACTACAAAAAAAAGCGTCTCTCCTCTCTGCAGCACCGTGCACATCATGCTCATGGCCCCCACCTTTTCTTCCACTTTCTGAAGCTTCACAAATCCCTTTCTCACGGATGCGCTGGAGATAATTGAAACAAATAACACTATGTATCCTCTCACTCTTCCTCTGAGATCACTGTCCTGTGTATGACCCAGCTCGAGCCCTGACTTGTAGCTCATCCATCTCCACAAACCTGCTCCTGCTCTCTTAACCCTGCTGTTGGAAAATTACTGCTAATGTAACCCTGTGCCCTCCTAAGGTATTCTCTTTATGTACCAGGAGTGTGACCCTGCTGTGCATCCCATCCCAGGGTGCCCCCACTAAATCCAGACCTCAAATCAACATATGTCCTTATACTCCCCACTTGCTTTGATGTGCTAAGAGCCACCCAGTCACCCAGGTTATCACAGAGGACAGGCCCCCAAAGCCCTGTCCCAATGAAAGATGATGTAATCATGTGTATGCAATTTATAGGTTGGCAAGCTTTACTCGAAGGTATACAAGTGATTGTTGTTTATTATATGTCTAATGGTAGTTTCTGATTCCAGCTTAGTTAGTGTCAACTCTATCTCGCCATGACCTAACCCTCACCACATACGGACACAGGCAGCTGGACATCGTGACACACACCCTCCCAGCAACTGGGCAGCCTATCCTGAGGAAGCAGCACCTACAGAACCATATGGGGCATCACTCTACAGCCAGACATGTGCCAGCATTGTAACCTATATTGTGATGATGATATTTTGCTTTATACTCCTGTGTAATCGTAATATTTGCCAGAGCGCTCTCGAGGCAGCAGAGTTCTCTGAATGCCAATTTTACATAAAGGCGTGTTAACCTTGCAACCTGTTCTCTTAGTCTCATTCCCTACTGGGATGTGTCATTTCTTATAATTTGTATTGGTACAACGGGGAGTGAGCCTTTACACTGTTTCGAGAGTTGGAGTGTTCTTGAGGCCATATGTCACAATAGAGCGGCATCAAGTTGTCTGATTAGGAAAAAAGTTGAAATTAAGAAAGGATAGAGATTGCAAGCCACCGGAAACTCTCCTCACCTGTAAATCCCTACTGTAATATTAGGGAAATATTTAAGATGGTGTTGCTCAATTATCTCTTGTTTTTTTTTCTATACTTTGAAGACAAAAATACACATTTGCATTCCTAAATGTACTGTATGCCTGCACATAAAAGTAATGGCATTGAGCGGATCAGGCAAGTTGTACAAGATCATAAACACTTCATGTCCAAGTTCTTCAGAGCTGTATTACGTGGTTTAGGTGTGCTCTGTAAAGCAACACTATGTTCAGTGCATACAACAAAATGAAGGGGGAGATTCCTGCAACACAGCGTTATGCATAGTCATTAGGTCAATATCAGGTCGAGTGAATATGGGGTCTGGTCTGCATGAGTGCCCCTTATACCCCTACACACACTTAAGAATCTATTTTTATATTTTTAGTTTTGGCTATTGGGTGACACTTTAAGTTCTACTCTAAAACTATTGGCATGGGAAGTTATGATAGGAGAGCTATGGGATTTAAGAAGGTTACAAATTCACAGGGTGTTGTTTATTTCTTTTACACATTCATTGCCAATAGGATCTCTTAGACTACATCTTTGTTTTAAGGGGATGCTGCCGTATTTCCAAGTAGTCTTCTAAAAGGTAAACAGGTTATTAGAGCTGTGCACCAGTTTCTGGTGTAAAACTGTGTTCTCAGTCACTTCATTTATAAGCAATATGCATGTCCTTGCACTTGTTTCTTGCACTGAACTCCTGATACAAAAAATAAAAAAAAGAAGAAGCAGCGTTGAAAAAGTCAACAAGGTTGGCTCTTGTGTGGATCTTAGAAAGGAATGTGCCAAGTACTGCTATAACATAACCAAGCAGTCAATCCATTTGCCAGCTTTTTTCCCCATTCTTCGGTCAGGTAGTACCTTTATAGCAGTGCCTGGAAAGTCCTAACCCATGCCTACACATAAGTCAGAATTGTTGGCTCTGCCAGTGGCTGTTGTTTCAAGTTCTTTGAGCAAGAGGAGCAATTAGTGAAAGTTAAACTGATTGTGACAATACAGCAGTGTGTCATCCCGAGGGAGAACATGTTGGGCTGTGAATCTCAGTCTGACGTTTTACAGTTGTTGACTGTAACCTGCCCTGCTTTATACAGTATGTGAGTAGGCACCAGTGAACGTTTAGAGGCGAGTGTTAAAAACCTGAGAATTACGAGTTCACAAAAGCATCTGTAAGAAAGCAAACCTTAATGGGGTTGGCCTTGTAAGCCAGTAAGTCTCTGCTCACCTTGACAAGAAATCGCCACCCCCCTCGCAGTAGAATAATGTGCTGGGCGCTGCGTGCTCCAGCATCTGTTTGGTTGATAAACGCACCCTTGACATGTCTTGTTAAACCCTTGCCATCATTCTGACTTTCAATTACTGGGACAGGGCAGGCTCTGCTCTTCCTCTCCCTCAAACCTACTCTCTCGCTATAGCGCTTTCCGTCTGGGCTTCCTTTTAGCCATAATACCTTATTAAAATCACCATTTTTGTATTATTTTCACACAATAAAATAGAATCTGCCAGAAAGAAGAAAACAAAAGAGTGGTTAATGAAGACGCAGTTGTGAGCAAGACTAGTGTGATTTCCCTTATTTCACATGTATTCTGCTTCTTTTTTACAGTCAGGGAACTTAGCGTGAAGCCTCCTGCACTGCACGCTCGACAGACCTCCATTTGTTCCTCGTGGAGAAGAGGAGCTTTGAGTATTAAGGAGGGTGTGGATGCAGTAATGATTAATCTATTGTGCTGTGAACATTACAGGGCAGCCTTACCTATACACCACATGCTTGAACCATCATAAAAAGAAGGTTGCACATTAAGAAACAGAACAGCCAGAGAGTGTAACCGCACGAGCATGCTTTGAATTCTGTAATACCCAACATTGAGAATGTGATAAAATGTGTCATACACATTTTCTTCACCACAGAATACACAATGAATTCTGAATATAAACTAAAGCCAAGGCATCTCGTGCGTGGAAAATGCCACGAATCGTGGACGCAGAAAGCATAGTGATAAAGCGCAGGGAATCGACACAGAAAAGCAGAACACTGAATCCAGACCAAGGAATGCATAATGAGTAAAGGGTGAGGAAAACACGGACGCATGAAATGCGTTCTGAAAATGGAATACTCAATGAACCATGAGCAGAACAGGCAAAACACAGCGAGCCCCCGTACGTCGAGGACTGAACAATACATATTGAATATAGACTAGATGCAACACACGTTGAAATCTGAGCATGGCTTCTAGAGTCACTCATTCATTACTGAATTGTGTCTTTTTTACTGTTTCAGGCGAGTAGTGGGCTCGGGTTAGCCATATCGAAAGGGGAGTGCTCTGGGGAGAGGAAGGGCTCGGGGGTCTCCCCCACATTTTGCGGTAAAAAAAACGAAAACAAATTCCCAAAATGACAAAACTATGAATTACAAACATACGAATTATACTGACTCAACAGAGATAATACAATGCATCCTTAATAATCATGATGCGTGTTTATATAAAGCTCCCCATGCCGAATGTCTCCTGCATCTATGAACTGCAATTGCAGTTGTTAATATTACTCCATTTAAATGGTACCCAATCTATCAAATGTAATTCCCCCCAAGAAAATGGAAATACATTTTATATAACCTCAACAACAACCAAGCTGTATTGTGTTCAACATTTAAATGACATTTGATAGAGATGTATCTGAACCCCTATACATTTAATTGAACCCCAATAAATGTGATGACCCCCAAAAAATAAATACATTTTATATGAATTGTATATAAATTTGATAAGAATTCAAATTAGTTTGTTACAAAAATGCAATATAGATTTACCTGAACTAGATACATTTAATTGAACCCAAATACATTTGGTGAACCCTGAGACATTTGTATATACATTTTCTGTGAATGTTATATAAATGTCATAAAACCCTGACATTTTTCATATAAATGTTATATACATTTGATTAAACCCCACTAAACCTGATGACCATCCAACATTGTTGTATATACATTCGATACAAATTTGATTGAAATCAATACATTGGATGACCCCAACATGTTTTATATACTTTTGATATAAATATGATTGAACCCCAATGAATTTGGTAATCCCCAAACTTTTTTATATACATTGTATATGCATTTTTATATATATTTGATGAGAACCCCAACATTTGTTGTATACATTTTATATACATTTGATTGAAACCCAATACAATTGATGACCCCCAATTTTTTTAATATACATTTGATATACATTTGACTGAACCCCATTACCAATGTGTTCTGATTGATTACACTCAGAGCCAGCCTCAACCATACCAGCAAGTGGACAATTGTAACATCAATGAATGGGTGGTTCAGCCTTTCCTAGCAGAGGAAGGGGCTCATCTATAAATAGACCTTTAGGAGGAAATAATGGAGTTTCAAAGTGACCACATACTGGAAAGCCAATTAAAAGAATTGACTTTGGGTGGTTTTTGGCTAAATGTGTCTGCAGATATTCCAGCGTTGTCCAAATGTGCGGCTGATGTACTGCTCTTGCAGCTCCTCATACCTTTGTGAGGTTGGATTCTCAGCATTTGCAGCCCTAAATGCAAAATGTCATTCAAATGGAAGAAAGCCTATGGTTGGCTGTCGCTAACGTTGAACCACATATTGGGCGACTGGCTGCAGAAAGACAGGCCCACCCTTCACGCTAGCTCTCTAAAGTGTCATGGTCCATCTTCCAACTGACAGCATTGCAGTCTCAAAGTTTTTGTATCTGAGGAAAGAATTGTAACACCACTTGTATATCAGGCATTATTGTGGGAGAGAAATCTTTGCTTTTTGTTTGGTGGAAAATAAATATTCAACACTATTTTTGTCAAATCTTCTGTATTTGAGCAAACAATTCTGAACGCTGAAGATATTTGTCTTCGTATGTGAGTTAATGTATACAGTGTTTGACACACACATCTCCATTTGGGGCCCCGATATAAACCAGCACACAATAACCATTGGTAACCGAGTAACATTTTGGAATCCATGTGTACGATATGGAACCCAAGCCTGACCCCATTTACTAATGGGGACATGGGGTCAACATTTTAAAGACCACTGCCCTAGATACATTATCTGACATAGAAGTTGCAAATGGTTCTTGAAATTGTAATAGCCACAGTGGCAGACTTTTAAAATTGCTATGAGGCAAGATAATGTAACCCCCAATGAACAGGGAACCCACTAAACATGGAGGTCTTTTACAGGGCATCTACCACTTCTGAAGGCATATGAAAAGTTCCTCCAAGTGTGTGCTGATCAAGCATATGTGCGCTCCATGAATTAAAAGTGTTCAATTCTGTAAAGAAAACACATGCATTGCAGAGGGCTTGCTGTGATATTCACTCACGGTGATTCAGTTTGTGAGATCCACATAGCCTGAGTCAGTGCTGCTCAAGGATCTGTACTAATCATAACATGCTATGCTACTATCATGGAATAAGTCAGATCATTACTGCCTTCATTGAACACCATTACCAATTAGCCAATGGACTGCTGCAGATTCTAAGAGCCCAACTCTTCGCAAATAATGATGTTACAACTCCATCTTCAGTAAAAACTGAGCAGGTGTGTTTCTGCAAGAAAATGACTCTGGTGCTCATGTACCTGGAAGAAGGGATACAAGAAAACATCATACATCCTTTGAAGTGAAGCAGGGGAGAAATGCCAGCCCAGTTTAAAACACTGACTCTTCACTATTATAGAAGATCAGTAAACAGGAGCAGAATCTTAGTATGCTACACCTGGATATTGCAATACGAGAATCACCCTCACTCATCCTTGATTGAGGACAAGACTCTGCACCTGTGTCCTTGCATAGAGAGGCAGCGTATCTGCGACACTCAAGAGTCACACAATGTCACTCTGAACAATGATAATGGCTAAGCAATCTAGCCTTGGTCATGCTGTCACAGGTGTGGAAACAAAGAACACTTTGTAGATAACCTTCCACATATGATCAAATATAACACATTAAAAACTGGAAATATGCATCCAAGTCACTTAATGTAGAGTTCTGCGGAGAAGTTGATCCTTGTTTCTGTGGTGCACAAACAACTCTCCCATACCATGATGCATTACCTAGATGGTTTTCTATGAATACCATTTCACTCTATAGGTTTCCTCCCTGACCTATCAATACTTATTGAATCATCGATCAAGACCATTTCGTAAAACATGACTTAATATAGGCGGCGAACCATGTATAGACACTGCCACGGTTGGAATCACCAACCATGTTCCCATTGTTTGACTGCCTCTATTTGAGTTATGAAAGTAACATGAACATCATCTACGCACATCCTTTTTGCACAGACTTGCATAATAGCCTGGCACTTAATACCCCTCTCCTGAACACATTAACACTATCCAAACTGTATCCCTACCAGTTTATCACATGCAGCTCCTCTGCTCTCAGTGCAGACCTCACACACAGCAAACTGAGTAAATATACATATCCCGAGAGCCCCCACTAGACCGCACCTATAAATATAATAGAACCATCCTGTCTTCATGTTTCTTAACAGGCCAACCCCCAACCTCTCTCTTACTGTACCTAGTTCCAGATTCCTGCCGAAATGGCAAAACGTTTGCCTTAGAAGACCACTATGCAATACATTCCAATACAAAGCAGATTAAAAACATGCAACTATATCATCAAAACGCACATTGAATTTAGAAGACTAAGCAAAAGAGGTGTGATCTATGTATGCACTTCCAGCAGAGTGGATGTTGCCATACATTCCCTAAGCGGAAGTACGTGACTCACCGTCCTCACTGTCCTCAGCCTAGACAGTGGCTATTATCAGATCGTAAAGTTCTCATTTACAGGGAAGACTGCCTTCCTTCAGGAGCATATAAATCACCTGACTCCTCAAAGGTGTTTAAGAAGCCCCAATACCTACCAATATCTGATGAAAAAGTCTACTAGCGACATGGACATCCTGGAAATAGTGCTTTGAAACAATTATGTCATTATTTATGGAAAGTAAAATAGGGTAAAATAAGAGACCCATAAACGTTGTAATTTATGTTAGACCTGAAGCATTGAAATAGATGTAGAAAAGGGCCAATTTGAAGAACTAGTGTCAGGTAAATTGCATCTCTACTTGATCGGGCGCTGATGGAAGGCCAACCAACATCGTTGCTGAGCCCTTGCTGAAGCTGCTGGTTTCTGTGACGTTTTTCTCCTTGTGTTGTTCCCTGTGAGTGTTTCTTCCTTGTTTGTCTCCCACTTGTGGCTGGGCCCCACCTCCCTCCCACCTCCCCACTGGCTAACTTATTTATTTGTACTCTGTATTATGAGCGAGGATCTAGTCCTGCACTCTTGTCCCCCACTGAGCCATTTCCATTTCGAACTCTGAGGGAAGGCCCACTAACAACTTTGCTGGGTCCTTGCTGAAGCTGCCGGCTTGCCTTGACTCCTTTCTCATTGTGTTGTTCTCTGTGAGTGTTCGTTCCTTGTTTGTCTCTGTCTCGTGGACCGCCCCAACCCACCTCCCCATTGGGTAACTGCTTGCTTTGTACTCTATATTGTGAGCTAGGACCTAGTCCTGTGCTCTTGTCCCACACTGTGCAATTTCTATTTTGGGGACTGAGGAAAGGCCAACTAACATCTTTGCTGGGCCCTTGCTGAAGCTGCAGGCTTGCAGTGACTCCTTTCTCCTTGTGTTGTTCCCCATGAGTGTTTCTTCCTTGTTTGTCTCCCTCTTGTGGCATGCCCCCAACTATACACTATCTCCTATCCTATCCCTCTCAGTAAGCCTGGAAGGAAGAGGTTTAAGTGGGATACCCTGGTTTTCAAACTAGGCCTCCCGTTTGCTGATACCTACATCAGTGCTTCCTCCAGACAGACTCTCAGTGCCATCCTCTTTGTTGTTCCCCCTCCTGACCTATAGATCCCTCATTTGGTCTCTGCTTTCCCTCCTTTCTCCTCCTCTCCTATTAATGGTGGCACTTGGTGGGAGGCCCTCTTGGCCTCCTTCCACTTCTCCAAGGCTATCGTTAACATCTATCTGAATGGCAGCGTCTTGGTACACAGCCCTCACCCCAATCTCCTCCTTTCCGATAGGCGTCTCCCACATCTTATCAACTTCTTTTCTTCTCCTTCTACTCCTACTAGCACCTCTCTGGCTCCTCCACCAACTCCTTTTTCCGCTGCCTCTCTGGCACCCTTGTCCTCCTCACTGGACATTATGCCACCTCCTTCTACCACCTCTGCCCACTCTTGGGCCCCTCTACCACTTCCGATGGGCATACCCCAAGCCTGTACCCCATCATAGAAGTATTTGAAATGTGGCAAACTTCTCCACGATCGCTACTCTCAACTCTCGCTCTGCTGTCAAACAGTCCTCTGACATCTGCCAACTCCTCGAAGAACTTGACCTGGTTGTCCACGTTCTCACCAAGTCTGGTTCACGGCCAGCTCTGTCATGCATTTTGACACTCTCCTACCTGATGACAACAAGATCATCTCTGAACCCAAAACCAACCCTCTCTGAGGTGGAGTAGCTGTGATCGTTCCGGAGTGCATCCCTGCTCCTGTCATTCATACATAGGCCTACTCCTCCTTTGAAGGACAGGTATGCAGGCTATCTATCTATCCTTGTATCTCTGACTGTGGCCACCATCTACAGGACACCTGGCCAGGTCGCTTTCTTCCTCTCATAGTGGGGTGACCTCTCCTCTTTTCTCCTTATCACTAGCTCTCAACTTCTCCTCATAGACTTCACCATCCACCTGGTTGCTACTAATCCCTCCTATGGGCTCTTCCGCAACCTCTGCAACACTCTCTCCCTTTCCATTCTACCCTCTGGTTCGACACACTCTGCAGGGCATGCTTTGGATATTCTCATCTCCTCAGACATCCCCAATCGAACCCTTTCACCACTCCTCTCTCTTGGATGGACCAGTTTCTGCTCTCCTCTCACTAGAAACACTCTGTCCACCAGGTTAAGCCCACCCCAGCACTGCCATCTACCTTCTCGGTCATTCGGCCCATGAAACGTGTATCAGTGGATGCCTTTGCCGCCACTTTCTCAGCTCCTCGTATGCCTACAGCTGACATAGACTCTGACACAGTCCTCTCTAACCTGCATCTTTCTATCTCCAACACTCTAGATGTCCTTGTCCCTGTCATGAGAATCAATCTGAAGCCTACCTCCAAGTGCAACACTTGGTTATACTCCGATCTCGTCACCCTGAATTGCAAGTGCAGGGTGGCTGAGAGGAAGTGGAGGGCATCTGGCGCATCCTCTGACAAAATGGCCTGCTGCCTGCTCCAAACGCAATGCAGACTCTCTGTCCTGTCCAAGAAGATAGTCCTCTTGAAAGCCAGTGTCTCTGCAGCCTCTAACTACATGGCCAGACTCTTTAAAATTGGCAAGGAGCTGGCCAATCCTTCGACAGTCTCCACCTATCTTCTTCCCTCCAAGGCCCTCTGTACAGCACTGGCTTCTCACTTCACCACTAAAAGTCAGGACATCCTGTCCTCTCTCTCCTCTTCCTCTCCCTCTACCTCTCCCAGCCCCCTCTGGCTGCCTTTTCCTCTCCTCCTCATGTCTCCTCTTTCTCTCTGACTACACCTGATGATGTTTCTAGTCAAGTCTGATCTATGAAAGTGTCATCCAAACAGATGCCCCCCTGCTCCTCCAGAACCATCAAGGACCACATTAACACCCTCACTCCTGCCTTGGCCCATTTCAGCAATTACTCTTTTACCACTGGAACTTTCTCCTCTCTCATCAAACACTCCCTTGTGCACCCCCACCTTAAAAAGCCTTCTGCAGATCCTACCTGTCCGGCAAACTATCACCCGATCTCTATCACTCCTTTACTGGGCAAACTCCTGGAAATACTGGCCATCTCCCAGCTTACTTCCATGCTGAATCTGTTGGATGTCTCCATGACCATCAGTCTGGCTTCAGAGCAGCCAGCAGCACTGAAACTGCTCTCCTGAACACCTGTGAGGATCTGCTCACAAATCTTGATTCAAGCCTTCCTTCTGTCCTCATCCTTCTTGACCTTTCCTCGGCTTCTGACACGGTCAATCACGCCATCCTGATCAATCGACTCTGTGAGAACCTCGGCATCATGGATCAGGCCCTGGAATGGTTGACCTTCATCCTCCTGGACCATCCCTCCCAGGTGCAACTCGGGTCCTTTCCCTTCTCATGTGCTGGTCCCCAGGGCTCTAACCTCTCACCCTGGCTCTTCAATGTCTACTTGACCCCTTTGGCCCAACTGATCTTTACCTTTTCCTCTAATGTTCAGTGTTATGCAGATGACACACAGCTCTCTTTCAGGCTCCCCTAAGCCTCCCCAACCTTCTCGCTCATTCCTGACTGTCTATCCATGATTCATGATTGGTGCCTCCAACAATCTCTCCCTTAATGCCAGTAAGACTGATATCCTTCTCATTGGGACCCCTGCTCCTGCTTGCCTTCTTCCACTCTGGCCGCCCTCCTTGTGCCCTCTTCCTTCGCCTTCCTGTGTGGAAAAAAAAACCTTGTATTCATCTTCAACTCCACTCTCTCCTTCTTTCCTCACATTGCGGACCATGCCAAGAAGGCCCACTACCAGCTGCACCTCATCAGAGGTATTCTTCCTTTTCTCACTTTCCCCCAGTTGCTCACTGTCTCCAGAGCCCTGGTTCTCTCTATGCTGAACTACTGCAACAGCCTATTTCTCAATCTGCCTTCCTCTACTCTCCGCCCTCTTTAACTAATCCAGAACAGGACTGAGACTTGTCCTTGGCCTCAAGCCCAGGGACCCTATCTCGCCAGTGCTGAAAATCCCTCCACTGGCTCCTGGTGGCTGCAAGGATCAAGTTCAAGACCCTCATCATTGTCCACAAGGCTTTCTGGGGCCGGGCCACGCAATACATCCAACTCTCTCTTCCAAAACACCTTCCTTCTCATGCCCTTTGTTCAGCCACCTCCAACTCTGTGAGGGTCAGATGCTTCTCCAGGCAGAGAGCGGGTGGTAGAAATCTCTCCTATGCATTTGCCTCCCTCTGGAATGGCTCCCTGCCCCTCTCAAACTTGACCCAGACCACCTGCAATTCATGAAGCATCTCAAGACCTTCCTTTTTGCCTCAGCTTTCTCTCTCTCTCTCCCCTGCTGACCTTCCTGCTCTCTGCACTGACTGGTTGCCTGGCTACCCCCAGAGTCTCTCTAGGTACCAGGCTCCTCCACGGCCAGTCTCCCCTGCACTGCCTCTGGACCTACCACGCACTTAGGTGCTGTAACTGTAACCCTACAGTTCCCTGCCTCATTGCATTTACCCAGAACCATGCTTCCCTGGCTGCTCCTCCTCAGAACATTGCTGCCCTGATGGCACTTTCCCCATTCCTCTCACCTGAACTTCCCCTTCTCCCTCACCCTGCACTTTGCAATGTCTGCACTTGAACAATTTGAATGACACAAGGCCTAGTAAGATCATTTGTTTTGTCTCCCCTCTGTCTTCCCACAGTGTCTTGTCACACCTAGAAACACTTGTGTACAGGCGGGCTAAAAACGACTTATCAAATCATATCATATCAGCAAAATACCTTGTTGTTAATACTTCCAAAGGGAAGAATATCTGATGCTGGCTGGGACCCCATATCCTCAAGGTGCTTAATTGATGGTGGACTTGTATAATTACTGGTGGGCATTTCTCAAAAGTGCAAAACCCACTGAATAACCACTCTACAAAGCCATATGCAATTTGGTTCAAAATGGACTCTGCTCCAACAAACAAGTATTAAACTCACTAATTCACAGAATGACTGAAGCAATATAGACTGCCTTTGATGAGTCAGAACATCCATGTGTTTTCGGTATAGATGCCACACGTGTATGAAAAGGCTCGGCTGTGTTGTACCAAATTGAGAGGTGTAAAAGCCATGTGCAGAATCATTAGTTTATAGTCTGGTAAGGGATAGTACCAAAATGTCGCCTATAAAAATGCAACCTTCACTATTTATGCACCTTTGTGCAGTCCCAAAACTACGACTCACATTATAAAAACTGAAGTGAGAGCGGGGCTGCAGGGGTGTACCCCACTTCTATTAGATGGAAGCGAGGGACAACAAAGAAGAAAAAAGAAAATGAAAAACGCAGAGGTCTTGAGCTCCTACATGAAATATAGAAATGAGGAGGTGAGTCTGGTGTTGACTTGGAGAAGGTTCCGAAGTCTGGGGTGCAGTCAGACAAGGACTGTCTGCTGGTTCTTTCCATCCTGCAGTGGTGGAGTTCAGGTCTGCAAATGTCCTAGGAGCAAAGGCAAAAAGGCTCTTGGCTCGCAGTCTCTGTGAAATCTACTTGGAGCATGCAAAGATTGCCACAGATTACTTCACTCCAATGGTGCCGATGACTTTGCGTCAGAGAAATATCGGTGGGCCAGACTCCAGTGGAGAGATTTGGGGCACAGAGATAGGGATGATGTACCAGCATTGGGCAAGAGTGCAAGTCACCAAGTTGAATTCACCACTTTGTGAGTGCACGATGAATGGTGCACACACATGCATGCCGCAGAAACCGATGCAGTCGCAGATACAGGCCAATATGTTCGGTGTAAAATTCCAGAAAATTCTGTACGTTGTCTTGCTTCCTCATTGAAATATCTCTGTGTATGGAATAGAACAATTATATAACTGTGGTTATGAAGATATAATGTCGCTGCTTTTTTGGGTCCATCTTTTTGCAGCCTTTTAATTGTGGAACACCTATAGCCAATGACAAGTTTAAGAAGGCGTTACTCAACAGAATTACATTCAGAATGAGACAGTTCACAAGAACAAGCTGGTCAGTTAAAATTAAAGAATGGTGGCAGCCTCATACAGCACAATGTACTGCTTATTGGATATGACATCAGAGCACTTCTCCACCTAGCCTGGGCTCTGTAAATCAAATTGCTTTGTGCTTGGCGTATTGGCAGCTGGCAATGCAGCTCATGTCTAAAAACAGCGTTGAAGGAATATTTGTTTTCTTGGAATCAAAGCTAGAGTCATAAGTAAAATCACAGTATAGATTTAATAAATGTTTTTTGAGTTTAATATAAGAGGGGAATTATTGATGACTATGGTATTACAATGATGTTTAGGTGTCGACACTGATATTGTGTTAAACATAAGCATAGTATGCCCCACTCAAATCGGGCACCACTAATTGTGTTCAGAACATGGTTGCATAATGTGTGTGGCCCTATTTTACATAAATGGGTGGGTCGCATTGGTCGATATCTCGTGAATGAGTCTATCAAGCTATATGACCTGATGTCAGGTGAAGTGCATGCTATTTCCACCCCACAAAATAATACATTTGTTTAGACAACTCTAGTGGTAGGATTAAAATGTGAAGGGGTGCAGAGGCTTTCAAGCAGGGCTGTGCGGGTTCAAATGTGTGGGGCCACTTGCATTACAGGTTGAAGTCAAAGGATGCATGCTTGAAGTATTGATCCCAGCAAAATGGAGCGTGAAGGCATTGTACAGACATTCATCAGTATTGTCCTGCTGCAATAAAACCCATATGGCAGTGTGTTTTAGCAACATTTATAAAAAAAAGGTTTGTTTTTGCCTCTTTGGGACTGCGACCCAAAACATGTTATGCCCTGCTGTTGGGTCCACAGTTATGAAAAATAATATATGCCATTAATGTCATTTAATAGGAAATCGCACACCTTGAAATTCAAAATTCAAAATGAAGTCCTACATTTCAAATAGAAAACATGAAATTCTAATGACACAAAGGGAATTGTTCTGTTTTATTTTTTATATTACATTATTGGGGCAGATGGTTAGGCAGTTGCATTGAGAGTTTAAAGGTGTTGGATGTTTTAATTTGCATTTATTGAATAACGTTCTTTTTATTAACCTGGGACCACAATTTAATAATGATGATCCCCTATAGCCTCCCTCTTCTTTTGGGATAAGAAACATGCAGGGTGGTACAGAGGGTATATTTATTAATAGAATACAAATACAGTGAATCGATTTAAACATACACTAACGATTAATCTCTGAAATTCCAGCATACATTCTCAAAACTGCTCATTATAAAAGTGAACTTTTAAAATGGGCGTATCACCATGTGGTGTGCATTTGAATTGTTCTGTGTACACCCCACCAGAGCTGAATAGTGAATATGGACTTGGGGTAAACATATCATTTTATAGAAAACCATATTAAGTTAGAACATCCCTGCCTATATAATAAACATTTCCCCACACAATAAACCTGTCAGAAATTCAAACAGCATCCTAGAAAACTGCAGGACAAGCTACTTAACATTCCCAAATCTGAATCCCTAACAAGATGAAAAAATATGTTTGCTAAATTTCATTCAGTGGTGTTTATTTGACATTTCCATGTTAAAGTGCTCATTTGTCATCTTCAATGGGTAACTTGCAGGCGTAAAAATAGGTGGCAGTTAAAAATAATTCCCCCTTTTCTTGAATTGATCAGTGCCAATAACAGAACTATGATTTGTTATGTAATCAGGACATTACTTCAGCTACTTTTTTGTAGGCATGTAACACAGTGAGATGTGGTTTGGTCAGCTGGGCTTGTACATTGCACTGAGAAGGAGTCAAGGGATCTTCCAGTATACGCAACCTAGAATATATTTCACAAAGCCCATAATTCCAGAAACAGATAGGCTTCTGAAATATTTACTTGTTTCCCAGGTGGTACAGTCAATTTAAATAGCCCCGCCCCTAAGTACTTAAAGATAATTGGTGCTGGGGTTTAACCTATTTGCCATTAAGGCATTGATCCCCTCAGTATTATTTCCCCTTTATGCAATACGTACATCTGTATTTCTTTTTGCTGTCTCACAGGCAGGTGGCTACCCTCTTAAGAACTGGTTCAATTCTCCCCCTCTATGACCAGGCGGGCATCAGTCAGCTAGGTGGGGTTGGCTGCAGTCTACTCCCCAGTCTCCCTCTTTCTGTATTGGAACCTTTCTGTTTTCTGTTCTGCTAATGAATGCCTTAGTCTTTAAGTCCAAGTAGGCCTCTCTTACAGCGGTCCACTTGTAATCCATAAAACCTATTCATTTGCCCTTTCTATTCTAATCTATTCTCCTTTCTCTCCTTCTTCCTCTCCATCAGTCAGTGAGTGAGCGAGTGTGGCCCGGAATCTATGGATGTGAACTTTTATAGAGCAGAAACCACAACTGTGAAAGGCATCCATCATGTTTCTGTTCTAAATGGCCAATATATATGATTGGACATTGTTCCAAAACCAATCCCTTCATAGTCATTGGGCATATTAATGAAGGGGGCAGTCTGATGTGAGTAACTTCTAAACCAAATGTCTTTCCATTTGATGTGATTTCATCTTGACATTTTGATATTAAACAATAGTAACTTATTGAAGAATCATATTTCACACATGTAATCATGTTACTATTCACGTCATCAAATTGCTCTCACTCAAACAAATTAAATGATCTAGTCTGATCCTATCATGATATCAGATGTGTGAGCCACACATTTTTGTCCTTTTCACTCTGATACTTTTATACACAAATTCAATTTCCAGATCAGAATGAAGGGCTCTCCAGCACAGATGCTAGGATATAAAAATCACTAAAATATTTTATTACAACCAATAGAACTTTTAAAGCTGAACATTAAAACAATTAGTCTCTATATCCTTTCATAGGAAAGTTACCAGTGATAAACAGAATCCAATGTAATTTCATTGGCACATTTTTTTCTTGTTTGTAAATATTATATGGCAGCTCCAGTTAATCTTCCCAACAGCAGAACATCTGGGATTCCACCCTGTTAGTTCAGGGCTTGGTTCTTTACGGCTCTTGTGAATGCTCAGTCACTGTGGCAAATATTCTTTGTAGTTAAGCTGGCTGTCTCCTTTGCTGAGTCCAAGATTTGGCTGGCCCTTTGAGGAAGATCCCCCATCCCGAAAGGTGTTACATTTCTTCCTTCAAGAATGGCCTGGCTGATTGTGATATCAGATTAGATGAGAGGGAACCATAACTAACCACTGTTCAGAATGAACCCAATGTATATTCAAGGTGTTTAGTCCAAGCACTGGAAACAGATGAAAGTTGTGAATAGGTGCTATTTGTTTCTATTGCAGGCATGTCTCTGCGAACCAGGATCCAAGCAGTCATATTGTGTTTTATGGTGAGCTTCTAAGGCCACACTGTTTACACTTTTTCTTCATTGGAAGTAACCCCTATATCCTACATCGTGTTACTGTGGGGTTGTGAGTTGTAATACCATTTGTCAGTTCATGAGCTCTTCGCTCATCTACCTCCATCTCCCTCAGGGTCAGTCTCTTCTCCAAGCAACAAGTTGGTGATAGATCTCTTTCTTCGGCTGGGGCTTCCCTCTGGAACAGCCTCCCTGAAACTTTAGAAGATCCATCTCCAGTTCTGGAAGCACCTCAAGACCTTTCTCTTTGCTTCTGCCTTTTCTCCTCCTCTCCCCTGCTGACCTCCTGGCCGAAACTGAATCTGCACTGGTTACCTGACCAACCTCAGATCCCGGGCCCAGGTCACCCCCCTCGCCAGTCACACACACCTGCACTGATTGCCTGACAACCCCCGCACTTGGGGACTGTTTTCTGCACCCCTACAGTCCCACTACCAGCACTTGACACCTGATGTCTGCACTTACCTTTGCACTTGCAACCTGCTGGCTGTTACTTTTACTTATTGTTATTATTCTTTTCCCATGTACTGCACTGTCCCTTCCCCCTCTCCCGCATTCTCCCTCTTCCCCCATCCCATGCACTTGCACAATCTGAATGACACGTGGCCTAGTAGGATTGTTGTCCGTCCTCCCTTTGTTCCCCCTCCCTCACCTCATCGCACCTTGAAACACTTGTGTATAGGCATGTTATAAATGCCATATCATATCATATCATGTCCAGCTTCAATAAGGTTGGTTTCATGTTAATGTTAATGTTAAAGGGCATTTGTACCGCACACTTTCACCACCGCATTGGTCCCTTGGTGCTCTGGTGGATCTGGAAGGAAGCTGTGGGGGGTTAGTAGGGTATAGCAGGAAAAGGTAGAGCGATAGTTGTGATGTCCTGTTGACAGCTTCAGTTCGGTTTGAACTTTCGCTGAGCTTGAGTGTGGTTTACCGGCCAGTACAATTCCCATGTGCTGTTGTACATGGCTATGTGTTGTTTGTCATTGCAGTGTGGTGAAGTGCATGAGGGTTGCTGTGCAGAGAGGTGGTTGTGTCTGTTTGTGTTTGAAAAGTGTATGCAGAAATTGAGGTTTTTGAGTTGGGCCAATGGGGCCTTTCTTACCTTGTTGTTTTGGACTTCTTTGCTCCTCATCTCTGTCTGTCGTGTGTGCTGGACGTTTTGTAGTGGTTTCATTGCCGGGCACTATGCATGGTAGTGGCTTTCCTCTGTAATTGTCTAGTGGTTTGTGGACATGAGGCTGTGGTGCCCTCCCCCACCCCAGGGCTAGAGATGGCTAAGTATCATGGTTTTGGGTGACTCCCTGGGTTTCCTGTGTGTGGTCCCCACCCACCGAGGACTGGACACCCTAAGGTCTCCTGGGTGACCAGTTGTTGGTTAGGCTTCCCCCATCTGTGGCTGGGGTTCCTGTCTCTAGGGTAATGATCAGGGTGGGGTGTAGGGAGTGGTTCCTTCTTGGGCTCTCTCCCTGGCTTGTTCCTTCCATGTAAGCTTGTTGAGGTGTGGTCTGTTTCCAGCAGAGTCTTTGTTTTTCCTAGTTGTTTCCTTCTGTTTCTGAGGTGAAGAGCCAAGTTTTAAGTAGTGTTCTGAATTTTAGGTGATCCTTTGTGTTGCATATGTCGTTGGGTGGCAGTTCCAAGTTTTTTGCTGCCAGGCGGGAGAATGAAGACCCCCAAGTTTTCATTTTTTTGTGTGGTTTTGGTTCCAGGTGAATGATGTTGCTAGATCTGAGTGGGCTTGCTTGAAGGCTGATGGTTATTTTCTTTTGTATGAATTCTGCTCCTCGGCTCCTTGGCTGTGGATTGCTCATTGATAATTGTAGCTTTTAAAATTACATTTTAATTTCCCCTTTGCTTTTGCATTTCTACAAATCACTGTATAACTTTCTTTTTGCAACTACACTGATTTTACAATTTATTTTCAACATATGTCGGTTTACAAATACTAAGGGGTCGATTCATGGAATTAATGTGCGCCGAAAATTCCCGCGCAGAGGTGCCAAAACGTGCGAATCGCAGTGCAAGTGCGAAAATCGCAGAGCAAGTGCGAAAATCGCAGGGAAACCAGCGCACATCGATTCATGGAAGTCTGCGCGAGAAAAACATTGGATGTGCGCTAAAAATGTGCGCCGCGCACGCCGGCGCACAGGTCATCCAACAGCGTGCGCCACGGCCACGGGGAAATCGCACATAGCGCGGTGCACATCACAAAAGTAGGCGGAACATGGGGCGTAACACTCGGAATGGGGAACAACGCATTAAAATATGGGCGTCACGGGGGAAGTACAGGAGGCAAGTGCGCGGAACGCCCACACGCTCGCCTACAACCCGTATTCATGGAATCGAATAGGGCAAACCAGCGCATCGAATAGGGCAAACCAGCGCACAGTTAAAGACGCACACAGGGCTAAACAAGTACGCCAGAAGAAAGCAGGCGGTAGCGCCCCTGCGCCTGAAAAAAATGTGCGCCAAAATGTGCGCTAACCAAAAGCACCCATATACAGCCATGATGAATGGTCGATACAGTGGCCCTCTAGGACAAATGAGGTGCAAAGGGGTACCGACAAACACGGACACCCGCTGTGTGAAAAATAGCGTGTGCGTGTGTTCCTGAGTGCGCGGGAAGTTCCATGCGTGATTGTCCTGGGTACGTGTACTTCGGGGTGCGCGGGAAGTTCCACACGCGATTAGCCTGGGTATGAGTACTACGGGGTGCGTGGGAAGTTCCACACGCGATTAGCCTGGGTACGTGTACTACAGGGTGTGTGGGAAGTTCCGCACGTGATTAGCCTGGGTACGTGTGTTTCGGGGTGCGTGGGAAGTTTCACACGCGATTGGCCTGGGTACGTGTATTCCGAGGTCTGCGGGAAGATTCACACGCGATTTCAGCAGGGTACGTGTATTTCGGTGGTGCCGGGGAATGCTACACGTGATTTGGCAATCTGGGTCCTCCCAGGTGTTCCCTCTACACCCTTAACGGCCCCTGCAGGCAGCCCTCACCACAGGGGACTACCCTGCACCCCTGCTCATGTCCCACTGGCAACCCATCCACCATGGCCATGCCCACCAGCCAACCCACATGTCACCTTGCACCACTGATCACCAACACATGTCTCCCAGCACCCCCACCCCAGAGCCACTAGGGGCACCCTCCACCAGGCCCCCACTCATGTCCCCTATCACCCCCACCCCCAGCCACCAGGGGCACCCTCCACCAGGCCCCCACTCATGTCTCCCATCACCCCCACCCCCCAGCAACGAGGGGCACCCTCCACCAGGCCCCCACTCATGTCTCCCATCACCCCCACCCCCCAGCCACCAGGGGCACCCTCCACCAGGCCCCCACTCATGTCCAACTCATGTCTCCCTGCACCCCCACGCCCCAGCCACCAGGGGCAGCCTCCACCAGGCCCCCACTCATGTCTCCCATCACCCCCACCCCCCAGCCACCAGGGGCACCCACCACCAGGCCCCCACTCATGTCTCCCATCACCCCCACCCCCCAGCCACCAGGGGCACCCTCCACCAGGCCCCCACTCATGTCTCCCACCACCCCCACCCCCTCAGCAGTGCAGGGGCAGCCTCCACCAGGCCCCCACTAATGTCTCCCACCACCCCCACCCACCAGCCACCAGGGGCACCCTCCACCAGGCCCCCACTCATGTCCCCTATCACCCCCACCCTCCAGCCACCAGGGGCACCCTCCACCAGGCCCCCACTCATGTCTCCCATCACCCCCACCCTCCAGCCACCAGGGGCACCCTCCACCAGGACCCCACTCATGTCCAACTCATGTCTCCCTGCACCCCCACCGCCCAGCCACCAGGGGCAGCCTCCACCAGGCGCCCACTCCTGTCTACCACCACCCCCACCCCTCAGCATCCAGGGGCAGCCTCCACCAGGCCCCCACTCATGTCTCCCAACACCCCCACCCCCCGGCAGTGCAGGGGCAGCCTCCACCAGGCCCCCACTCATGTCTCCCACCACCCCCAGCCACCAGGGGCACCCTCCACTAGGCCCCCACTCATGTCCCCTATCACCCCCACCCCCCAGCCACCAGGGGCACCCTGCACCAGGCCCCCACTCATGTCTCCCATCACCCCCACCCCCCAGCCACCAGGGGCACCCTCCACCAGGCCCCCACTCATGTCTCCCATCACCCCCACCCCCCAGCTGTGCAGGGGCAGCCTCCACCAGGCCCCCACTCATGTCTCCCACCACCCCCACCCCCCAGCAACCAGGGGCACCCTCCACCAGGCCCTCACTCATGTCCCCTATCACCCCCACGCCACCATGGGCACCCTCCACCAGGCCCCCACTCATGTCTCCCATCACCCCCACCCCCCAGACACCAGGGGCACCCTCCACCAGGCCCCCACTCATGTCTACCATCACCCCCACCACACAGCCACCAGGGGCACCCTCCACTAGGACCCCACTCATGTCCAACTCATGTCTCCCTGCACCCCCACGCCCCAGCCACCAGGGGCAGCCTCCACCAGGCCCCCACTCATGTCTACCACCACCACCACCCTCCAGCATCCAGGGGCAGCCTCCACCAGGCCCCCACTCATGTCTCCCACCACCCCCACCCCCCAGCAGTGCAGGGGCAGCCTCCACCAGGCCCCCACTCATGTCTCCCACCACCCCCGACCCCCAGCCACCAGGGGCACCCTCCACCAGGCCCCCACTCATGTCCCCTATCACCCCCACCCCCCAGCCACTAGGGGCACCCTCCACCAGGCCCCCACTCATGTCTCCCATCACCCCCACCCCCCAGCCACCAGGGGCACCCTCCACCAGGCCCCCACTCATGTCTCCCATCACCCCCACCCCCCAGCATCCAGGGGCAGCCTCCACCAGGCCCCCACTCATGTCTCCCACTACCCCCACCCCCCAGCATCCAGGGGCAGCCTCCACCAGGCCCCCACTCATGTCTACCACCACCCCCACCCCCCAGCATCCAGGGGCAGCCTCCACCAGGCCCTCACTCATGTCTCCCACCACCCCCACCCCCCAGGGGCACCCTCCATCAGGCCCCCACTCATGTCTCCCACCACCCCCACCCCCCAGGGGCACCCTCCACCAGGCCCCCACTCATGTATACCATCACCCCCACCCCCACCCCCCAGCAGTGCAGGGGCAGACTCCACCAGGCCCCCACTCATGTCTCCCACCACCCCCACCCCCCAGCCACCAGGGGCACTCTCCACCAGGCCCCCACTCATGTCTACCATCACCCCCACCCACCAGCAGTGCAGGGGCAGCCTCCACCAGGCACCCACTCATATCTACCACCACCCCCACCCCCCAGGATCCAGGGGCAGCCTCCACCAGGCCCCCACTCATGTCTCCCACCACCCCCACCCCTCGGCAGTGCAGGGGCACCTTCCACCAGGCCCCCACTCATGTCTCCCATCACCCCCAACCCCCAGCCACCAGGGGCACCCTCCACCAGGCCTCCACTCATGTCTCCCATCACCCCCACCCCCCAGCCACCAGGGGCACCCTGCACCAGGCCCCCACTCATGTCCAACTCATGTCTCCCTGCACCCCCACCCCCCAGCCACCAGGGGCACCCTCCACCAGGTCCCCACTCATGTCCAACTCATGTCTCCCTGCACCCCCACCCCCAACCACAAGGGGCAGCCTCCACCAGGCCCCCACTCATGTCTCCCATCACCCCCACCCCCAGCCACCAGGGGCAGCCTCCACCAGGCCCCCACTCATGTCTCCCATCACCCCCACCCCCCAGCCACCAGGGGCACCCTCCACCAGGCCCAAACTCATGTCTCCCACCACCCCCCAGTAGTGCAGGGGCAGCCTCCACCAGGCCCCCACTCATGTCTCCCACCACCCCCACCCCCCAGCCACCAGGGGCACCCTCCACCAGGCCCCCACTCATGTCCCCTATCATACCCCCACCCCCCAGCCACCAGGGGCACCCTCCACCAGGCCCCCACTCATGTCTCCCATCACCCCCACCCCCCAGCCACTAGGGGCACCCTCCACCAGGCCCCCACTCATGTCTCCCATCACCCCCACCCCCCAGCCACCAGGGGCACCCTCCACCAGGACCCCACTCATGTCCAACTCATGTCTCCCTGCACACCCACCCCCCAGCCACCAGGGGCAGCCTCCACCAGGCCCCCACTCATGTCTCCCATCACCCCCATCCCCCAGCCACCAGGGGCAACCTCCACCAGGCCCCCACTCATGTCTCCCATCACCCCCACCCCCCAGCCACCAGGGACACCCTCCACCAGGCCCCCCCTCATGTCCAACTCATGTCTCCCTGCACCCCCACCCCCAGCCACCAGGGGCAGCCTCCACCAGGCCCCCACTCATGTCTCCCATCACCCCCACCCCCCAGCCACCAGGGGCACCCTCCACCAGGCCCCCACTCATGTCTCCCACCACCCCCACCCCCCAGCTGTGCAGGGGCAGCCTCCACCAGGCCCCCACCCATGTCTCCCACCACCCCCACCCCCCAGCCACCAGGGGCACCCTCCACCAGGCCCCCCCCTCATGTCCCATATCACCCCCACCCTCCAGCCACCAGGGGCACCCTCCACTAGGCCCCTACTCATGTCTACCATCACCCCCACCACACAGCCACCAGGGGCACCCTCCACTAGGACCCCACTCATGTCCAACTCATGTCTCCCTGCACCCCCACCCCCCAGCCACCAGGGGAAGCCTCCACCAGGCCCCTACTCATGTCTACCACCACCCCCACCCCCCAGCATCCAGGGGCAGCCTCCACCAGGCCCCCACTCATGTCTCCCACCACCCCCACCCCCCAGCAGTGCAGGGGCAGCCTCCACCGGGCCCCCACTCATGTCTCCCACCACCCCCACCCCCCAGGAACCAGGGGCACCCTCCACCAGGCCCCCACTCATGTCCCCTATCACCCCCACCCCCCAGCCACTAGGGGCACCCTCCACCAGGCCCCCACTCATGTCTCCCATCACCCCCACCCCCCCAGCCACCAGGGGCACCCTCCACCAGGCCCCCACTCATGTCTCCCATCACCCCCACTCCCCAGCATCCAGGGGCAGCCTCCACCAGGCCCCCACTCATGTCTCCCACCACCCCCACCCCCCAGCATCCAGGGGCAGCCTCCACCAGGCCCCCACTCATGTCTACCACCACCCCCACCCCCAGCATCCAGGGGCAGCCTCCACCAGGCCCTCACTCATGTCTCCCACCACCCCCACCGCCCCAGCAGTGCAGGGGCACCCTCCACCAGGCCCCCACTCATGTCTCCCATCACCCCCACCCCCAGCCACCAGGGGCACCCTCCACAAGGCCCCCACTCATGTCTCCCATCACCCCCATCCCCCAGCCACCAGGGGCACCCTCCACCAGGCCCCACTCATGTCTCCCATCACCCCCACCCCCCAGCATCCAGGGGCAGCCTCCACCAGGCTCCCACTCATGTCTCCCACCACCCCCACCCCCCAGCATCCAGGGGCAGCCTCCACCAGGCCCCCACTCATGTCTACCACCACCCCCACCCCCCAGCATCCAGGGGCAGCCTCCAGCAGGCCCCCACTCATGTCTCCCACCACCCCCACCCCCTTGCAGTGCAGGGGCAGCCTCCACCAGGCCCCCACTCATGTCTCCCACCACCCCCACCCCCCAGCCACCAGGGGCCCCCTCCACCAGGCCCCCACTCATGTCCCCTATCACCCCCACCCCCAGCCTCTAGGGGCACCCTCCACCAGGCCCCCATTCATGTCTCCCATCACCCCCACCCCCCAGCCACCAGGGGCAACCTCCACCAGGCCCCCACTCATGTCTCCCATCACCCCCACCCCCCAGCATACAGGGGCAGCCTCCACCAGGCCCCCACTCATGTCTCCCACCACCCCCACCCCCCAGCATCCAGGGGCAGCCTCCACCAGGCCCCCACTCATGTCTACCACCACCCCCACCCCCCAGCATCCAGGGGCAGCCTCCACCAGGCCCTCACTCATGTCTCCCACCACCCCCACCCCCCCAGGGGCACCCTCCATCAGGCCCCCACTCATGTCTCCCACCACCCCCACCCCCCAGGGGCACCCTCCACCAGGCCCCCACTCATGTCTACCATCACCCCACCCCCCAGCAGTGCAGGGGCAGCCTCCACCAGGCCCCCACTCATGTCTCACACCACCCCCACCCCCCAGCCACCAGGGGCACCCTCCACCAGGCCCACACTCATGTCTACAATCACCCCCACCCACCAGCAGTGCAGGGGCAGCCTCCACCAGGCCCCCACTCATGTCTCCCACCACCCCCACCCCCCAGCCACCAGGGGCACCCTCCAGCAGGCCCCCACTCATGTCTCCCATCACCCCCACACCCCAGCCACCAGGGGCACCATCCACCAGGGCCCCACTCATGTCTCCCATCACCCACACCCCCCAGCCACCAGGGGCACCCTCCACCATGCCCCCACTCATGTCCAACTCATGTCTCCCTGCACCCCCACCCCCCAGCCACCAGGGGCACCCTCCACCAGGTCCACACTCATGTCCAACTCATGTCTCCCTGCACCCCCACCCCCAACCACAAGGGGCAGCCTCCACCAGGCCCCCACTCATGTCTCCCATCACCCCCACCCCCCAGCCACCAGGGGCAGCCTCCACCAGGCCCCCACTCATGTCTCCCATCACCCCCACCCCCCAGCCACCAGGGGCACCCTCCACCAGGCCCCCACTCATGTCTCCCACCACCCCCACCCGCCAGTAGTGCAGGGGCAGCCTCCACCAGGCCCCCACTCATGTCTCCCACCACCCCCACCCCCCAGCCACCAGGGGCACCCTCCACCAGGCCCCCACTCATGTCCCCTATCATACCCCCACCCCCCAGCCACCAGGGGCACCCTCCACCAGGCCCCCACTCATGTCTCCCATCACCCCCACCCCCCAGCCACTAGGGGCACCCTCCACAGGCCCCCACTCATGTCTCCCATCACCCCTACCCCCCAGCCACCAGGGGCACCCTCCACCAGGACCCCACTCATGTCCAACTCATGTCTCCCTGCACACCCACCCCCCAGCCACCACGGGCAGCCTCCACCAGGCCCCCACTCATGTCTCCCATCACCCCCATCCCCCAGCCACCAGGGGCACCCTCCACCAGGCCCCCACTCATGTCTCCCATCACCCCCACCCCCCAGCCACCAGGGACACCCTCCACCAGGCCCCCACTCATGTCCAACTCATGTCTCCCTGCACCCCCACCCCCAGCTACCAGGGGCAGCCTCCACCAGGCCCCCACTCATGTCTCCATCACCCCCATCCCCCAGCCACCAGGGGCACCCTCCACCAGGCCCCCACTCATGTCTCCCATCACCCCCACCCCCCAGCCACCAGGGGCACCCTCCACCAGGCCCCCACTCATGTCTCCCACCACCCCCACCCCCCAGCTGTGCAGGGGCAGCCTCCACCAGGCCCCCACTCATGTCTCCCACCACCCCCACCCCCCAGCCACCAGGGGCACCCTCCACCAGGCCCCCCCTCATGTCCCCTATCACCCCCACCCTCCAGCCACCAGGGGCACCCTCCACCAGGCCCCCACTCATGTCTACCATCACCCCCACCACCCAGCCACCAGGGGCACCCTCCACTAGGACCCCACTCATGTCCAACTCATGTCTCCCTGCACCCCCACCCCCAGCCTACAGGGGCAGCCTCCACCAGGCCCCCACTCATGTCTACCACCACCCCCACCCCCCAGCATCCAGGGACAGCCTCCACCAGGCCCCCACTCATGTCTCCCACCACCCCCACCCCCCAGCAGTGCAGGGGCAGCCTCCACCAGGCCCCCACTCATGTCTCCCACCACCCCCACCCCCCAGCCAACAGGGGCACCCTCCACCAGGCCCCCACTCATGTCCCCTATCACCCCCACCCCCCAGCCACTAGGGGCACCCTCCACTAGGCAACCACTCATGTCTCCCATCACCCCCACCCCCTAGCCACCAGGGGCACCCTCCACCAGGCCCCCACTCATGTCTCCCATCACCCCCACCCCCCAGCATCCAGGGTCAGCCTCCACCAGGCCCCCACTCATGTCTACCACCACCCCCACCCCCCAGCATCCAGGGGCAGCCTCCACCAGGCCCTCACTCATGTCTCCCATCACCCCCACCCCCCAGCCACCAGGGACACCCTCCACCAGGCCCCCACTCATGTCCAACTCATGTCTCCCTGCACCCCCACCCCCAGCCACCAGGGGCAGCCTCCACCAGGCCCCCACTCATGTCTCCATCACCCCCACCCCCCAGCCACCAGGGGCACCCTCCACCAGGCCCCCACTCATGTCTCCCATCACCCCCACCCCCCAGCCACCAGGGGCACCCTCCACCAGGCCCCCACTCATGTCTCCCACCAACCCCACCCCACAGCTGTGCAGGGGCAGCCTCCACCAGGCCCCCACTCATGTCTCCCACCACCCCCACCCCCCAGCCACCAGGGGCACCCTCCACCAGGCCCCCACTCATGTCCCCTATCACCCCCACCCTCCAGCCACCAGGGGCACCCTCCACCAGGCCCCCACTCATGTCTACCATCACCCCCACCACACAGCCACCAGGGGCACCCTCCACTAGGACCCCACTCATGTCCAACTCATGTCTCCCTGCACCCCCACCCCCCAGCCACCAGGGGCAGCCTCCACCAGGCCCCCACTCATGTCTACCACCACCCCCACCCCCCAGCATCCAGGGGCAGCCTCCACCAGGCCCCCACTCATGTCTCTCACCACCCCCACCCCCCAGCAGTGCAGGGGCAGCCTCCACCAGGCCCCCACTCATGTCCCCTATCACCTCCACCCCCCAGCCACTAGGGGCACACTCCACCAGGCCCCCACTCATGTCCCCTATCACCCATACCCCCCAGCCACTAGGGGCACCCTCCACCAGGCCCCCACTCATGTCCCCTATCACCCCCACCCTCCAGCCACCAGGGGCACCCTCCACCAGGCCCCCACTCATGTCTCCCACGACCCCCACCCCCCAGCATCCAGGGGCAGCCTCCACCAGGCCCCCACTCATGTCTCCCACCACTCCCACCCCCCAGCAGTGCAGGGGCAGCCTCCACCAGGCCCCCACTCATGTCCCCTATCACCTCCACCCCCCAGCCACCAGGGGCACCCTCCACCAGGCCCCCACTCATGTCTCCCATCACCCCCACCCCCCAGCCACTAGGGGCACCCTCCACCAGGCCCCCACTCATGTCTCCCATCACCCCCACCCCCCAGCCACCAGGGGCACCCTCCACCAGGACCCCACTCATGTCCAACTCATGTCTCCCTGCACACCCACCCCCCAGCCACCAGGGGCAGCCTCCACCAGGCCCCCACTCATGTCTCCCATCACCCCCATCCCCCAGCCACCAGGGGCAACCTCCACCAGGCCCCCACTCATGTCTCCCATCACCCCCACCCCCCAGCCATCAGGGACACCCTCCACCAGGCCCCCCCTCATGTCCAACTCATGTCTCCCTGCACCCCCACCCCCAGCCACCAGGGGCAGCCTCCACCAGGCCCCCACTCATGTCTCCCATCACCCCCACCCCCCAGCCACCAGGGGCACCCTCCACCAGGCCCCCACTCATGTCTCCCACCACCCCCACCCCCCAGCTGTGCAGGGGCAGCCTCCACCAGGCCCCCACCCATGTCTCCCACCACCCCCACCCCCCAGCCACCAGGGGCACCCTCCACCAGGCCCCCCCTCATGTCCCATATCACCCCCACCCTCCAGCCACCAGGGGCACCCTCCACTAGGCCCCCACTCATGTCTACCATCACCCCCACCACACAGCCACCAGGGGCACCCTCCACTAGGACCCCACTCATGTCCAACTCATGTCTCCCTGCACCCCCACCCCCCAGCCACCAGGGGAAGCCTCCACCAGGCCCCTACTCATGTCTACCACCACCCCCACCCCCCAGCATCCAGGGGCAGCCTCCACCAGGCCCCCACTCATGTCTCCCACCACCCCCACCCCCCAGCAGTGCAGGGGCAGCCTCCACCAGGCCCCCACTCATGTCTCCCACCACCCCCAGGAACCAGGGGCACCCTCCACCAGGCCCCCACTCATGTCCCCTATCACCCCCACCCCCCAGCCACTAGGGGCACCCTCCACCAGGCCCCCACTCATGTCTCCCATCACCCCCACCCCCCCAGCCACCAGGGGCACCCTCCACCAGGCCCCCACTCATGTCTCCCATCACCCCCACCCCCCAGCATCCAGGGGCAGCCTCCACCAGGCCCCCACTCATGTCTCCCACCACCCCCACCCCCCAGCATCCAGGGGCAGCCTCCACCAGGCCCCCACTCATGTCTACCACCACCCCCACCCCCAGCATCCAGGGGCAGCCTCCACCAGGCCCTCACTCATGTCTCCCACCACCCCCAACCCCCAGCAGTGCAGGGGCACCCTCCACCAGGCCCCCACTCATGTCTCCCATCACCCCCACCCCCAGCCACCAGGGGCACCCTCCACAAGGCCCCCACTCATGTCTCCCATCACCCCCATCCCCCAGCCACCAGGGGCACCCTCCACCAGGCCCCACTCATGTCTCCCATCACCCCCACCCCCCAGCATCCAGGGGCAGCCTCCACCAGGCTCCCACTCATGTCTCCCACCACCCCCACCCCCCAGCATCCAGGGGCAGCCTCCACCAGGCCCCCACTCATGTCTACCACCACCCCCACCCCCCAGCATCCAGGGGCAGCCTCCAGCAGGCCCCCACTCATGTCTCCCACCACCCCCACCCCCTTGCAGTGCAGGGGCAGCCTCCACCAGGCCCCCACTCATGTCTCCCACCACCCCCACCCCCCAGCCACCAGGGGCCCCCTCCACCAGGCCCCCACTCATGTCCCCTATCACCCCCACCCCCAGCCTCTAGGGGCACCCTCCACCAGGCCCCCATTCATGTCTCCCATCACCCCCACCCCCCAGCCACCAGGGGCACCCTCCACCAGGCCCCCACTCATGTCTCCCATCACCCCCACCCCCCAGCATACAGGGGCAGCCTCCACCAGGCCCCCACTCATGTCTCCCACCACCCCCACCCCCCAGCATCCAGGGGCAGCCTCCACCAGGCCCCCACTCATGTCTACCACCACCCCCACCCCCCAGCATCCAGGGGCAGCCTCCACCAGGCCCCCACTCATGTCTACCATCACCCCACCCCCCAGCAGTGCAGGGGCAGACTCCACCAGGCCCCCACTCATGTCTCCCACCACCCCCACCCCCCAGCCACCAGGGGCACCCTCCACCAGGCCCACACTCATGTCTACAATCACCCCCACCCACCAGCAGTGGAGGGGCAGCCTCCACCAGGCCCCCACTCATGTCTCCCACCACCCCCACCCCCCAGCCACCAGGGGCACCCTCCAGCAGGCCCCCACTCATGTCTCCCATCACCCCCACACCCCAGCCACCAGGGGCACCATCCACCAGGGCCCCACTCATGTCTCCCATCACCCACACCCCCCAGCATCCAGGGGCAGCCTCCACCAGGCCCCCACTCATGTCTCCCATCACCCCCACCCCCCAGCCACCAGGGGCACCCTCCACCAGGCCCAAACTCATGTCTCCCACCACCCCCCAGTAGTGCAGGGGCAGCCTCCACCAGGCCCCCACTCATGTCTCCCACCACCCCCACCCCCCAGCCACCAGGGGCACCCTCCACCAGGCCCCCACTCATGTCCCCTATCATACCCCCACCCCCCAGCCACCAGGGGCACCCTCCACCAGGCCCCCACTCATGTCTCCCATCACCCCCACCCCCCAGCCACTAGGGGCACCCTCCACCAGGCCCCCACTCATGTCTCCCATCACCCCCACCCCCCAGCCACCAGGGGCACCCTCCACCAGGACCCCACTCATGTCCAACTCATGTCTCCCTGCACACCCACCCCCCAGCCACCAGGGGCAGCCTCCACCAGGCCCCCACTCATGTCTCCCATCACCCCCATCCCCCAGCCACCAGGGGCAACCTCCACCAGGCCCCCACTCATGTCTCCCATCACCCCCACCCCCCAGCCACCAGGGACACCCTCCACCAGGCCCCCCCTCATGTCCAACTCATGTCTCCCTGCACCCCCACCCCCAGCCACCAGGGGCAGCCTCCACCAGGCCCCCACTCATGTCTCCCATCACCCCCACCCCCCAGCCACCAGGGGCACCCTCCACCAGGCCCCCACTCATGTCTCCCACCACCCCCACCCCCCAGCTGTGCAGGGGCAGCCTCCACCAGGCCCCCACCCATGTCTCCCACCACCCCCACCCCCCAGCCACCAGGGGCACCCTCCACCAGGCCCCCCCCTCATGTCCCATATCACCCCCACCCTCCAGCCACCAGGGGCACCCTCCACTAGGCCCCTACTCATGTCTACCATCACCCCCACCACACAGCCACCAGGGGCACCCTCCACTAGGACCCCACTCATGTCCAACTCATGTCTCCCTGCACCCCCACCCCCCAGCCACCAGGGGAAGCCTCCACCAGGCCCCTACTCATGTCTACCACCACCCCCACCCCCCAGCATCCAGGGGCAGCCTCCACCAGGCCCCCACTCATGTCTCCCACCACCCCCACCCCCCAGCAGTGCAGGGGCAGCCTCCACCGGGCCCCCACTCATGTCTCCCACCACCCCCACCCCCCAGGAACCAGGGGCACCCTCCACCAGGCCCCCACTCATGTCCCCTATCACCCCCACCCCCCAGCCACTAGGGGCACCCTCCACCAGGCCCCCACTCATGTCTCCCATCACCCCCACCCCCCCAGCCACCAGGGGCACCCTCCACCAGGCCCCCACTCATGTCTCCCATCACCCCCACCCCCCTGCATCCAGGGGCAGCCTCCACCAGGCCCCCACTCATGTCTCCCACCACCCCCACCCCCCAGCATCCAGGGGCAGCCTCCACCAGGCCCCCACTCATGTCTACCACCACCCCCACCCCCAGCATCCAGGGGCAGCCTCCACCAGGCCCTCACTCATGTCTCCCACCACCCCCACCCCCCAGCAGTGCAGGGGCACCCTCCACCAGGCCCCCACTCATGTCTCCCATCACCCCCACCCCCAGCCACCAGGGGCACCCTCCACAAGGCCCCCACTCATGTCTCCCATCACCCCCATCCCCCAGCCACCAGGGGCACCCTCCACCAGGCCCCACTCATGTCTCCCATCACCCCCACCCCCCAGCATCCAGGGGCAGCCTCCACCAGGCTCCCACTCATGTCTCCCACCACCCCCACCCCCCAGCATCCAGGGGCAGCCTCCACCAGGCCCCCACTCATGTCTACCACCACCCCCACCCCCCAGCATCCAGGGGCAGCCTCCAGCAGGCCCCCACTCATGTCTCCCACCACCCCCACCCCCTTGCAGTGCAGGGGCAGCCTCCACCAGGCCCCCACTCATGTCTCCCACCACCCCCACCCCCCAGCCACCAGGGGCCCCCTCCACCAGGCCCCCACTCATGTCCCCTATCACCCCCACCCCCAGCCTCTAGGGGCACCCTCCACCAGGCCCCCATTCATGTCTCCCATCACCCCCACCCCCCAGCCACCAGGGGCAACCTCCACCAGGCCCCCACTCATGTCTCCCATCACCCCCACCCCCCAGCATACAGGGGCAGCCTCCACCAGGCCCCCACTCATGTCTCCCACCACCCCCACCCCCCAGCATCCAGGGGCAGCCTCCACCAGGCCCCCACTCATGTCTACCACCACCCCCACCCCCCAGCATCCAGGGGCAGCCTCCACCAGGCCCTCACTCATGTCTCCCACCACCCCCACCCCCCCAGGGGCACCCTCCATCAGGCCCCCACTCATGTCTCCCACCACCCCCACCCCCCAGGGGCACCCTCCACCAGGCCCCCACTCATGTCTACCATCACCCCACCCCCCAGCAGTGCAGGGGCAGCCTCCACCAGGCCCCCACTCATGTCTCACACCACCCCCACCCCCCAGCCACCAGGGGCACCCTCCACCAGGCCCACACTCATGTCTACAATCACCCCCACCCACCAGCAGTGCAGGGGCAGCCTCCACCAGGCCCCCACTCATGTCTCCCACCACCCCCACCCCCCAGCCACCAGGGGCACCCTCCAGCAGGCCCCCACTCATGTCTCCCATCACCCCCACACCCCAGCCACCAGGGGCACCATCCACCAGGGCCCCACTCATGTCTCCCATCACCCACACCCCCCAGCCACCAGGGGCACCCTCCACCATGCCCCCACTCATGTCCAACTCATGTCTCCCTGCACCCCCACCCCCCAGCCACCAGGGGCACCCTCCACCAGGTCCACACTCATGTCCAACTCATGTCTCCCTGCACCCCCACCCCCAACCACAAGGGGCAGCCTCCACCAGGCCCCCACTCATGTCTCCCATCACCCCCACCCCCCAGCCACCAGGGGCAGCCTCCACCAGGCCCCCACTCATGTCTCCCATCACCCCCACCCCCCAGCCACCAGGGGCACCCTCCACCAGGCCCCCACTCATGTCTCCCACCACCCCCACCCGCCAGTAGTGCAGGGGCAGCCTCCACCAGGCCCCCACTCATGTCTCCCACCACCCCCACCCCCCAGCCACCAGGGGCACCCTCCACCAGGCCCCCACTCATGTCCCCTATCATACCCCCACCCCCCAGCCACCAGGGGCACCCTCCACCAGGCCCCCACTCATGTCTCCCATCACCCCCACCCCCCAGCCACTAGGGGCACCCTCCACAGGCCCCCACTCATGTCTCCCATCACCCCTACCCCCCAGCCACCAGGGGCACCCTCCACCAGGACCCCACTCATGTCCAACTCATGTCTCCCTGCACACCCACCCCCCAGCCACCACGGGCAGCCTCCACCAGGCCCCCACTCATGTCTCCCATCACCCCCATCCCCCAGCCACCAGGGGCACCCTCCACCAGGCCCCCACTCATGTCTCCCATCACCCCCACCCCCCAGCCACCAGGGACACCCTCCACCAGGCCCCCACTCATGTCCAACTCATGTCTCCCTGCACCCCCACCCCCAGCTACCAGGGGCAGCCTCCACCAGGCCCCCACTCATGTCTCCATCACCCCCATCCCCCAGCCACCAGGGGCACCCTCCACCAGGCCCCCACTCATGTCTCCCATCACCCCCACCCCCCAGCCACCAGGGGCACCCTCCACCAGGCCCCCACTCATGTCTCCCACCACCCCCACCCCCCAGCTGTGCAGGGGCAGCCTCCACCAGGCCCCCACTCATGTCTCCCACCACCCCCACCCCCCAGCCACCAGGGGCACCCTCCACCAGGCCCCCCCTCATGTCCCCTATCACCCCCACCCTCCAGCCACCAGGGGCACCCTCCACCAGGCCCCCACTCATGTCTACCATCACCCCCACCACCCAGCCACCAGGGGCACCCTCCACTAGGACCCCACTCATGTCCAACTCATGTCTCCCTGCACCCCCACCCCCCAGCCACCAGGGGCAGCCTCCACCAGGCCCCCACTCATGTCTACCACCACCCCCACCCCCCAGCATCCAGGGACAGCCTCCACCAGGCCCCCACTCATGTCTCCCACCACCCCCACCCCCCAGCAGTGCAGGGGCAGCCTCCACCAGGCCCCCACTCATGTCTCCCACCACCCCCACCCCCCAGCCAACAGGGGCACCCTCCACCAGGCCCCCACTCATGTCCCCTATCACCCCCACCCCCCAGCCACTAGGGGCACCCTCCACTAGGCAACCACTCATGTCTCCCATCACCCCCACCCCCTAGCCACCAGGGGCACCCTCCACCAGGCCCCCACTCATGTCTCCAATCACCCCCACCCCCCAGCATCCAGGGTCAGCCTCCACCAGGCCCCCACTCATGTCTACCACCACCCCCACCCCCCAGCATCCAGGGGCAGCCTCCACCAGGCCCTCACTCATGTCTCCCATCACCCCCACCCCCCAGCCACCAGGGACACCCTCCACCAGGCCCCCACTCATGTCCAACTCATGTCTCCCTGCACCCCCACCCCCAGCCACCAGGGGCAGCCTCCACCAGGCCCCCACTCATGTCTCCATCACCCCCACCCCCCAGCCACCAGGGGCACCCTCCACCAGGCCCCCACTCATGTCTCCCATCACCCCCACCCCCCAGCCACCAGGGGCACCCTCCACCAGGCCCCCACTCATGTCTCCCACCAACCCCACCCCACAGCTGTGCAGGGGCAGCCTCCACCAGGCCCCCACTCATGTCTCCCACCACCCCCACCCCCCAGCCACCAGGGGCACCCTCCACCAGGCCCCCACTCATGTCCCCTATCACCCCCACCCTCCAGCCACCAGGGGCACCCTCCACCAGGCCCCCACTCATGTCTACCATCACCCCCACCACACAGCCACCAGGGGCACCCTCCACTAGGACCCCACTCATGTCCAACTCATGTCTCCCTGCACCCCAACCCCCCAGCCACCAGGGGCAGCCTCCACCAGGCCCCCACTCATGTCTACCACCACCCCCACCCCCCAGCATCCAGGGGCAGCCTCCACCAGGCCCCCACTCATGTCTCTCACCACCCCCACCCCCCAGCAGTGCAGGGGCAGCCTCCACCAGGCCCCCACTCATGTCCCCTATCACCTCCACCCCCCAGCCACTAGGGGCACACTCCACCAGGCCCCCACTCATGTCCCCTATCACCCATACCCCCCAGCCACTAGGGGCACCCTCCACCAGGCCCCCACTCATGTCCCCTATCACCCCCACCCTCCAGCCACCAGGGGCACCCTCCACCAGGCCCCCACTCATGTCTCCCACGACCCCCACCCCCCAGCATCCAGGGGCAGCCTCCACCAGGCCCCCACTCATGTCTCCCACCACTCCCACCCCCCAGCAGTGCAGGGGCAGCCTCCACCAGGCCCCCACTCATGTCCCCTATCACCTCCACCCCCCAGCCACCAGGGGCACCCTCCACCAGGCCCCCACTCATGTCTCCCATCACCCCCACCCCCCAGCCACTAGGGGCACCCTCCACCAGGCCCCCACTCATGTCTCCCATCACCCCCACCCCCCAGCCACCAGGGGCACCCTCCACCAGGACCCCACTCATGTCCAACTCATGTCTCCCTGCACACCCACCCCCCAGCCACCAGGGGCAGCCTCCACCAGGCCCCCACTCATGTCTCCCATCACCCCCATCCCCCAGCCACCAGGGGCAACCTCCACCAGGCCCCCACTCATGTCTCCCATCACCCCCACCCCCCAGCCATCAGTGACACCCTCCACCAGGCCCCCCCTCATGTCCAACTCATGTCTCCCTGCACCCCCACCCCCAGCCACCAGGGGCAGCCTCCACCAGGCCCCCACTCATGTCTCCCATCACCCCCACCCCCCAGCCACCAGGGGCACCCTCCACCAGGCCCCCACTCATGTCTCCCACCACCCCCACCCCCCAGCTGTGCAGGGGCAGCCTCCACCAGGCCCCCACCCATGTCTCCCACCACCCCCACCCCCCAGCCACCAGGGGCACCCTCCACCAGGCCCCCCCTCATGTCCCATATCACCCCCACCCTCCAGCCACCAGGGGCACCCTCCACTAGGCCCCCACTCATGTCTACCATCACCCCCACCACACAGCCACCAGGGGCACCCTCCACTAGGACCCCACTCATGTCCAACTCATGTCTCCCTGCACCCCCACCCCCCAGCCACCAGGGGAAGCCTCCACCAGGCCCCTACTCATGTCTACCACCACCCCCACCCCCCAGCATCCAGGGGCAGCCTCCACCAGGCCCCCACTCATGTCTCCCACCACCCCCACCCCCCAGCAGTGCAGGGGCAGCCTCCACCAGGCCCCCACTCATGTCTCCCACCACCCCCACCCCCCAGGAACCAGGGGCACCCTCCACCAGGCCCCCACTCATGTCCCCTATCACCCCCACCCCCCAGCCACTAGGGGCACCCTCCACCAGGCCCCCACTCATGTCTCCCATCACCCCCACCCCCCCAGCCACCAGGGGCACCCTCCACCAGGCCCCCACTCATGTCTCCCATCACCCCCACCCCCCAGCATCCAGGGGCAGCCTCCACCAGGCCCCCACTCATGTCTCCCACCACCCCCACCCCCCAGCATCCAGGGGCAGCCTCCACCAGGCCCCCACTCATGTCTACCACCACCCCCACCCCCAGCATCCAGGGGCAGCCTCCACCAGGCCCTCACTCATGTCTCCCACCACCCCCAACCCCCAGCAGTGCAGGGGCACCCTCCACCAGGCCCCCACTCATGTCTCCCATCACCCCCACCCCCAGCCACCAGGGGCACCCTCCACAAGGCCCCCACTCATGTCTCCCATCACCCCCATCCCCCAGCCACCAGGGGCACCCTCCACCAGGCCCCACTCATGTCTCCCATCACCCCCACCCCCCAGCATCCAGGGGCAGCCTCCACCAGGCTCCCACTCATGTCTCCCACCACCCCCACCCCCCAGCATCCAGGGGCAGCCTCCACCAGGCCCCCACTCATGTCTACCACCACCCCCACCCCCCAGCATCCAGGGGCAGCCTCCAGCAGGCCCCCACTCATGTCTCCCACCACCCCCACCCCCTTGCAGTGCAGGGGCAGCCTCCACCAGGCCCCCACTCATGTCTCCCACCACCCCACCCCCCAGCCACCAGGGGCCCCCTCCACCAGGCCCCCACTCATGTCCCCTATCACCCCCACCCCCAGCCTCTAGGGGCACCCTCCACCAGGCCCCCATTCATGTCTCCCATCACCCCCACCCCCCAGCCACCAGGGGCACCCTCCACCAGGCCCCCACTCATGTCTCCCATCACCCCCACCCCCCAGCATACAGGGGCAGCCTCCACCAGGCCCCCACTCATGTCTCCCACCACCCCCACCCCTCAGCATCCAGGGGCAGCCTCCACCAGGCCCCCACTCATGTCTACCACCACCCCCACCCCCCAGCATCCAGGGGCAGCCTCCACCAGGCCCCCACTCATGTCTACCATCACCCCACCCCCCAGCAGTGCAGGGGCAGACTCCACCAGGCCCCCACTCATGTCTCCCACCACCCCCACCCCCCAGCCACCAGGGGCACCCTCCACCAGGCCCACACTCATGTCTACAATCACCCCCACCCACCAGCAGTGGAGGGGCAGCCTCCACCAGGCCCCCACTCATGTCTCCCACCACCCCCACCCCCCAGCCACCAGGGGCACCCTCCAGCAGGCCCCCACTCATGTCTCCCATCACCCCCACACCCCAGCCACCAGGGGCACCATCCACCAGGGCCCCACTCATGTCTCCCATCACCCACACCCCCCAGCATCCAGGGGCAGCCTCCACCAGGCCCCCACTCATGTCTCCCATCACCCCCACCCCCCAGCCACCAGGGGCACCCTCCACCAGGCCCCCACTCATGTCCAACTCATGTCTCCCTGCACCCCCACCCCCCAGCCACCAGGGGCACCCTCCACCAGGTCCACACTCATGTCCAACTCATGTCTCCCTGCACCCCCACCCCCAACCACAAGGGGCAGCCTCCACCAGGCCCCCACTCATGTCTCCCATCACCCCCACCCCCCAGCCACCAGGGGCAGCCTCCACCAGGCCCCCACTCATGTCTCCCATCACCCCCACCCCCCAGCCACCAGGGGCACCCTCCACCAGGCCCCCACTCATGTCTCCCACCACCCCCACCCGCCAGTAGTGCAGGGGCAGCCTCCACCAGGCCCCCACTCATGTCTCCCACCACCCCCACCCCCCAGCCACCAGGGGCACCCTCCACCAGGCCCCCACTCATGTCCCCTATCATACCCCCACCCCCCAGCCACCAGGGGCACCCTCCACCAGGCCCCCACTCATGTCTCCCATCACCCCCACCCCCCAGCCACTAGGGGCACCCTCCACAGGCCCCCACTCATGTCTCCCATCACCCCTACCCCCCAGCCACCAGGGGCACCCTCCACCAGGACCCCACTCATGTCCAACTCATGTCTCCCTGCACACCCACCCCCCAGCCACCAGGGGCAGCCTCCACCAGGCCCCCACTCATGTCTCCCATCACCCCTATCCCCCAGCCACCAGGGGCACCCTCCACCAGGCCCCCACTCATGTCTCCCATCACCCCCACCCCCCAGCCACCAGGGACACCCTCCACCAGGCCCCCACTCATGTCCAACTCATGTCTCCCTGCACCCCCACCCCCAGCTACCAGGGGCAGCCTCCACCAGGCCCCCACTCATGTCTCCATCACCCCCATCCCCCAGCCACCAGGGGCACCCTCCACCAGGCCCCCACTCATGTCTCCCATCACCCCCACCCCCCAGCCACCAGGGGCACCCTCCACCAGGCCCCCACTCATGTCTCCCACCACCCCCACCCCCCAGCTGTGCAGGGGCAGCCTCCACCAGGCCCCCACTCATGTCTCCCACCACCCCCACCCCCCAGCCACCAGGGGCACCCTCCACCAGGCCCCCCCTCATGTCCCCTATCACCCCCACCCTCCAGCCACCAGGGGCACCCTCCACCAGGCCCCCACTCATGTCTACCATCACCCCCACCACCCAGCCACCAGGGGCACCCTCCACTAGGACCCCACTCATGTCCAACTCATGTCTCCCTGCACCCCCACCCCCCAGCCACCAGGGGCAGCCTCCACCAGGCCCCCACTCATGTCTACCACCACCCCCACCCCCCAGCATCCAGGGGCAGCCTCCACCAGGCCCCCACTCATGTCTCCCACCACCCCCACCCCCCAGCAGTGCAGGGGCAGCCTCCACCAGGCCCCCACTCATGTCTCCCACCACCCCCACCCCCCAGCCAACAGGGGCACCCTCCACCAGGCCCCCACTCATGTCCCCTATCACCCCCACCCCCCAGCCACTAGGGGCACCCTCCACCAGGCAACCACTCATGTCTCCCATCACCCCCACCCCCTAGCCACCAGGGGCACCCTCCACCAGGCCCCCACTCATGTCTCCCATCACCCCCACCCCCCAGCATCCAGGGTCAGCCTCCACCAGGCCCCCACTCATGTCTACCACGACCCCCACCCCCCAGCATCCAGGGGCAGCCTCCACCAGGCCCTCACTCATGTCTCCCATCACCCCCACCCCCCAGCCACCAGGGACACCCTCCACCAGGCCCCCACTCATGTCCAACTCATGTCTCCCTGCACCCCCACCCCCAGCCACCAGGGGCAGCCTCCACCAGGCCCCCACTCATGTCTCCATCACCCCCACCCCCCAGCCACCAGGGGCACCCTCCACCAGGCCCCCACTCATGTCTCCCATCACCCCCACCCCCCAGCCACCAGGGGCACCCTCCACCAGGCCCCCACTCATGTCTCCCACCAACCCCACCCCCCAGCTGTGCAGGGGCAGCCTCCACCAGGCCCCCACTCATGTCTCCCACCACCCCCACCCCCCAGCCACCAGGGGCACCCTCCACCAGGCCCCCACTCATGTCCCCTATCACCCCCACCCTCCAGCCACCAGGGGCACCCTCCACCAGGCCCCCACTCATGTCTACCATCACCCCCACCACACAGCCACCAGGGGCACCCTCCACTAGGACCCCACTCATGTCCAACTCATGTCTCCCTGCACCCCCACCCCCCAGCCACCAGGGGCAGCCTCCACCAGGCCCCCACTCATGTCTACCACCACCCCCACCCCCCAGCATCCAGGGGCAGCCTCCACCAGGCCCCCACTCATGTCTCTCATCACCCCCACCCCCCAGCAGTGCAGGGGCAGCCTCCACCAGGCCCCCACTCATGTCCCCTATCACCTCCACCCCCCAGCCACTAGGGGCACACTCCACCAGGCCCCCACTCATGTCCCCTATCACCCCCACCCCCCAGCCACTAGGGGCACCCTCCACCAGGCCCCCACTCATGTCCCCTATCACCCCCACCCTCCAGCCACGAGGGGCACCCTCCACCAGGCCCCCACTCATGTCTACCACCACCCCCACCCCCCAGCATCCAGGGGCAGCCTCCACCAGGCCCCCACTCATGTCTCCCACCACCCCCACCCCCCAGCAGTGCAGGGGCAGCCTCCACCAGGCCCCCACTCATGTCCCCTATCACCTCCACCCCCCAGCCACTAGGGGCACCCTCCACCAGGCCCCCACTCATGTCCCCTATCATTCCCACCCCCCAGCCACTAGCGGCACCCTCCACCAGGCCCCCACTCATGTCCCCTATCACCCCCACCCTCCAGCCACCAGGGGCACCCTCCACCAGGCCCCCACTCATGTCTACCATCACCCCCACCACACAGCCACCAGGGGCACCCTCCACTAGGACCCCACGCATGTCCAACTCATGTCTCCCTGCACCCCCACCCCCCAGCCACCAGGGGCACCCTCCACCAGGCCCCCACTCATGTCTACCATCACCCCCACCCACCAGCAGTGCAGGGGCAGCCTCCACCAGGTCCCCACTCATGTCTCCCACCACCCCCACCCCCCAGCCACCAGGGGCACCCTCCAGCAGGCCCCAACTCATGTCTCCCATCACCCCCACACCCCAGCCACCAGGGGCACCATCCACCAGGCCCCCACTCATGTCTCCCATCACCCACACCCCCCAGCATCCAGGGGCAGCCTCCACCAGGCCCCCACTCATGTCTCCCACCACCCCCACCCCCCAGCATCCAGGGGCAGCCTCCACCAGGCACCCACTCATGTCTACCACCACTCCAACCCCCCAGCATCCAGGGGCAGCCTCCACCAGGCCCCCACTCATGTCTCCCACCACCCCCACCCCTCAGCAGTGCAGGGGCACCCTCCACCAGGCCCCCACTCATGTCTCCCATCACCCCCAACCCCCAGCCACCAGGGTCACCCTCCACCAGGCCTCCACTCATGTCTCCCATCACCCCCACCCCCCAGCCACCAGGGGCACCCTCCACCAGGCCCCCACTCATGTCCAACTCATGTCTCCCTGCACCCCCACCCTCCAGCCACCAGGGGCACCCTCCACCAGGTCCCCACTCATGTCCAACTCATGTCTCCCTGCACCCCCACCCCCAACCACAAGGGGCAGCCTCCACCAGGCCCCCACTCATGTCTCCCATCACCCCCACCCCCCAGCCACCAGGGGCAGCCTCCACCAGGCCCCCACTCATGTCTCCCATCACCCCCACCCCCCAGCCACCAGGGGCACCCTCCACCAGGCCCCCACTCATGTCTCCCACCACCCCCACCCCCCAGTAGTGCAGGGGCAGCCTCCACCAGGCCCCCACTCATGTCTCCCACCACCCCCACCCCCCAGCCACCAGGGGCACCCTCCACCAGGCCCCCACTCATGTCTCCCATCACCCCAGCCCCCAGCCACTAGGGGCACCATCCACCAGGCCCCCACTCATGTCTCCCATCACCCACACACCCCAGCATCCAGGGGCAGCCTCCACCAGGCCCCCACTCATGTCTCCCACCACCCCCACCCCCCAGCATCCAGGGGCAGCCTCCACCAGGCACCCACTCATGTCTACCACCACTCCAACCCCCCAGCATCCAGGGGCAGCCTCCACCAGGCCCCCACTCATGTCTCCCACCACCCCCACCCCTCAGCAGTGCAGGGGCACCCTCCACCAGGCCCCCACTCATGTCTCCCATCACCCCCAACCCCCAGCCACCAGGGTCACCCTCCACCAGGCCTCCACTCATGACTCCCATCACCCCCACCCCCCAGCCACCAGGGGCACCCTCCACCAGGCCCCCACTCATGTCCAACTCATGTCTCCCTGCACCCCCACCCCCCAGCCACCAGGGGCACCCTCCACCAGGTCCCCACTCATGTCCAACTCATGTCTCCCTGCACACCCACCCCCCAGCCACCAGGGGCAGCCTCCACCAGGCCCCCACTCATGTCTCCCATCACCCCCACCCCCCAGCCACCAGGGGCACCCTCCACCAGGCCCCCACTCATGTCCAGCTCATGTCTCCCTGTACCCCCACCCCCCAGCCACCAGGGGCAGCCTCCACCAGGCCCCCACTCATGTCTCCCATCACCCCCACCCCCCAGCCACCAGGGGCAGCCTCCACCAGGCCCCCACTCATGTCTCCCATCACCCCCACCCCCCAGCCACCAGGGGCACCCTCCACCAGGCCCCCACTCATGTCTCCCACCACCCCCACCCCCCAGTAGTGCAGGGGCAGCCTCCACCAGGCCCCCACTCATGTCTCCCACCACCCCCACCCCCCAGCCACCAGGGGCACCCTCCACCAGGCCCCCACTCATGTCCCCTATCATACCCCCACCCCCCAGCCACCAGGGGCACCCTCCACCAGGCCCCCACTCATGTCTCCCATCACCCCAGCCCCCAGCCACTAGGGGCACCCTCCACAGGCCCCCACTCATGTCTCCCATCACCCCCACCCCCCAGCCACCAGGGGCACCCTCCACCAGGACCCCACTCATATCCAACTCATGTCTCCCTGCACACCCACCCCCCAGCCACCAGGGGCAGCCTCCACCAGGCCCCCACTCATGTCTCCCATCACCCCCATCCCCCAGCCACCAGGGGCACCCTCCACCAGGCCCCCACTCATGTCCAACTCATGTCTCCCTGCACCCCCACCCCCAGCCACCAGGGGCAGCCTCCACCAGGCCACCACTCATGTCTCCATCACCCCCACCCCCCAGCCACCAGGGGCACCCTCCACCAGGCCCCAACTCATGTCTACCATCACCCCCACCCCCCAGCCACCAGGGGCACCCTCCACCAGGCCCCCACTCATGTCTCCCACCACCCCCACCCCCCAGCTGTGCAGGGGCAGCCTCCACCAGGCCCCCACTCATGTCTCCCACCACCCCCACACCCCAGCCACCAGGGGCACCCTCCACCAGGCCCCCACTCATGTCCCCTATCACCCCCACCCTCCAGCCACCAGGGGCACCCTCCACCAGGCCCCCACTCATGTCTACCATCACCCCCACAACACAGCCACCAGGGGCACCCTCCACTAGGACCCACTCATGTCCAACTCATGTCTCCCTGCACCCCCACCCCCCAGCCACCAGGGGCAGCCTCCACCAGGCCCTCACTCATGTCTACCACCATCCCCACCCCACAGCATCCAGGGGCAGCCTCCACCAGGCCCCCACTCATGTCTCCCACCACCCCCACCCCCCAGCAGTGCAGGGGCAGCCTCCACCAGGCCCCCACTCATGTCTCCCACCACCCCCACCCCCCAGCCACCAGGGGCACCCTCCACCAGGCCCCCACTCATGTCCCCCATCACCCCCACCCCCCAGCCACTAGGGGCACCCTCCACCAGGCCCCCACTCATGTCTCCCATCACCCCCACCCCCCAGCATCCAGGGGCAGCCTCCACCAGGCCCCCACTCATGTCTCCCACCACCCCCACCCCCCAGCATCCAGGGGCATCCTCCACCAGGCCCCCACTCATGTCTACCACCACCCCCACCCCCCAGCATCCAGGGGCAGCCTCCACCAGGCCCTCACTCATGTCTCCCATCACCCCCACCCCCCAGCCACCAGGGACACCCTCCACCAGGCCCCCACTCATGTCCAACTCATGTCTCCCTGCACCCCCACCCCCAGCCACCAGGGGCAGCCTCCACCAGGCCCCCACTCATGTCTCCATCACCCCCACCCCCCAGCCACCAGGGGCACCCTCCACCAGGCCCCCACTCATGTCTCCCATCACCCCCACCCCCCAGCCACCAGGGGCACCCTCCACCAGGCCCCCACTCATGTCTCCCACCACCCCCACCCCCCAGCTGTGCAGGGGCAGCCTCCACCAGGCCCCCACTCATGTCTCCCACCACCCCCAGCCACCAGGGGCACCCTCCACCAGGCCCCCACTCATGTCCCCTATGACCCCCACCCTCCAGCCACCAGGGGCACCCTCCACCAGGCCCCCACTCATGTCTACCATCACCCCCACCACACAGCCACCAGGGGCACCCTCCACTAGGACCCCACTCATGTCCAACTCATGTCTCCCTGCACCCCCATCCCCCAGCCACCAGGGGCAGCCTCCACCAGGCCCCCACTCATGTCTACCACCACCCCCACCCCCCAGCATCCAGGGGCAGCCTCCACCAGGCCCCCACTCATGTCTCCCACCACCCCCACCCCCCAGCAGTGCAGGGGCAGCCTCCACCAGGCCCCCACTCATGTCCCCTATCAACTCCACCCCCCAGCCACTAGGAGCACCCTCCACCAGGCCTCCACTCATGTCCCCTATCACCCCCACCCCCCAGCCACTAGGGGCACCCTCCACCAGGCCCCCACTCATGTCTCCCATCACCCCCACCCCCCAGCCACCAGGGGCACCCTCCACCAGGCCCCCAGTCATGTCTCCCATCACCCCCACCCCCCAGAATCCAGGGGCAGCCTCCACCAGGCCCCCACTCATGTCTCCCACCACCCTCACCCCCCAGCATCCAGGGGCAGCCTCCACCAGGCCCCCACTCATGTCTACCACCACCCCCACCCCCCAGCATCCAGGGGCAGCCTCCACCAGGCCCTCACTCATGTCTCCCACCACCCCCACCCCCCAGCAGTGCAGGGGCACCCTCCACCAGGCCCCCACTCATGTCTCCCATCACCCCCACCCCCAGCCACCTGGGGCACCCTCCACAAGGCCCCCACTCATGTCTCCCATCACCCCCATCCCCCAGCCACCAGGGGCACCCTCCACCAGGCCCCACTCATGTCTCCCATCACCCCCACCCCCCAGCATCCAGGGGCAGCCTCCACCAGGCTCCCACTCATGTCTCCCACCACCCCCACCCCCCAGCATCCAGGGGCAGCCTCCACCAGGCCCCCACTCATGTCTACCACCACCCCCACCCTCCAGCATCCAGGGGCAGCCTCCACCAGGCCCCCACTCATGTCTACCACCACCCCCACCCCCCAGCATCCAGGGGCAGCCTCCACCAGGCCCCCACTCATGTCTACCACCACCCCCACCCCCCAGCCACCAGGGGCACCCTCCACCAGGCCCCCACTCATGTCCCCTATCACCCCCACCCCCCAGCCACCAGGGGCACCCACCACCAGGCTCCCACTCAAGTCTCCCACCACCCCCACCCCCCAGCCACCGGGGTCACCCTCCACCTGGCCCCCACTCATGTCTCCCACCACCCCAACCCCCAGCCACCAGGGGCACCCTCCACCAGGCCCCCACTCATGTCCCCTATCACCCCCACCCCCCAGCCACCAGGGGCAGCCTCCACCAGGCCCCCACTCATGTCTCCCACCACCCCCACCCCCAGCCACCAGGGGCAGCCTCCACCAGGCCCCCACTCATGTCTCCCACCACCCCCACCCCCCAGCCACCAAGGGCACCTTCCACCAGGCCCCCACTCATGTCCAACTCATGTCTCTCTGCACCCCCACCCCCCAGCCACCAGGGGCAGCCTCCACCAGGCCCCCACTCATGTCTCCCATCACCCCCACCCCCCAGCCACCAGGGGCACCCTCCACCAGGCCCCCACTCATGTCTTCCATCACCCTCACCCCCAGCCGTGCGATTTGCCTGGGTACGTGTATTCCTGGGGTGCGCGGGTAGTCTCCCATGCAATACCATCAGGGTACGTGTATTATGGGTCCACGTGAACTTCCACACGCGATACCAGTGGGCTACGTCTTTTACGGGGTTCGCGGGAAGTTCCACACGCGATTGCCCTGGGTACGTGTATTATGAGTCCGCGTGAACTTCCACACGCGATACCAGCAGGCTACATGTTTTACGGGGTTCGCCGGGAAGTTCCACACGCGATTGCCCTGGGTACGTGTATTTTGGGGTGCGCGTGAACTTTATATGCGACTGGGCCTGTGATAGTGGGGTACGTGTATTCCAGGGGTGGGCGTGAATATTTATTCGCGACTGGGCCTGGCAGAGCGTGCTACGTGTATTCCTGTGGTGGGCGGGAAGATTCACACGTTTGCCTACGACGCGCCAAAAAATAAATTGTCCAATTCTGAAACACGTACGCCAGCATGAAGCAGGCGTACGTCGACCCGCGCAGGATAAAAGTGCGCGCAAACAACAAATAAGCTAAGACGCCAGGATGAATATACCGTTCCTAGCAGCAGTGGCCGTGGGTTACCAAAGGAGGAGGAGGAGGATAGTGAGGGCCCGAATTTTCACTCCCAGAACCAGCCTTTTTGGGATGCCTGATGACCAGGTATATGGGAGGTACAGGTTTCCACCACACATAATACTGGACCTGGTCAGTGAGTGGGAGGATGACCTCACATCACCCACCCTGTGCTCCCAAGCACTCAGCCCCTGGAGAAGGTCCTCAATGTACTGCACTTCTTGGCCACAGGATCATTTCAGCGGACAAGTGCCATAGTGGGTGGGGTGTCACAGGCCACGCAGTCACGCTGCCTACACCAGGTCTTGAACATCATCACTGCACGCCCATCAGTCCGTAGGCACATATACCTGCCCAGGACACCTGCAGAAAGGCAGGCTGCCGCCCTCGATTTCTACAGTGTGGCACAATTCCCAAAAGTGCTAGGTGCCATTGACTGCACCCATGTGGCACTAAGTCCCCCCAGGGCATCTGAGCACATCTATAGGAACCGCAAGCACTGGCATTCCATCAACGTGCAGGTAGTATGTAATGCCAAGGGTATCATCACCTCAGTATATGCCAACTATCCAGGGTCCACCCACGACAGCTTCATTTACCGAATGTCTACCCTAAGCCGGGACGTAGAAGCTGGGCGGCATGGCGATACATGGCTGCTTGGTGAGTATGAATGCCACTGCACATGCATGCATGTCAGATGCAGAGTTATGTCACTACCCCACTAATGATACCCATCACCTCCTCACCAGGGGACAGTGCCTACCCTCTGAGCACCCACATGATGACGCCAATTCGGAACCCCATCACGCCTCCAGAGGTAAGATACAACACAGCCCATATTGCAACCCGGGGCATAGTGGAGCGCACATTCAGAGTGCTCAAGTCACGCTTTCGCTCCCTTGACCGTTCTGGCAGGCAGCTGTTATATGCGCCTCCAGTAGTGTGCAGGATCATAGTGGTAGCATGTGTCCTGCACAATGTTGCAAGATGCCAGGTCCTGGCTGTGGACATGGTGGTGCCCCCACATCCGCAACCACATGCACACCCGCTGCCCATGGGAGGGGAGAGGGCACGGGGTGAGGCAGCCCGTACGCAGCTGGTGGTTAATTACTTCACATAGAAATCACACCCCTGTGGAGTGCACACAGCCCTGGCACAAACCATCTGATAAGCAATGATGACTCGAACTGACAATTATGACGAACAAAGGGACAGTCAACTGTCAGAAACATAGCAGCCTGAGATTGTTCATGTGGAAGTGTCACAATGTGTGCATCCCTACCTACACAAACACCACCAATGCAGTGTCATCAAAAGACACACTTCCATGCTGCAGAAATGAATACCCACTTGCAAAATACTACATGAAAACAGTGCCATGTCACCCAACCCCTCCCCGGCACGGCCACACAACACACCATGGCATGTCATGCAATGTGAGAGCAAACAATTTAATCCCCACAACATGCCCCAAGTGTCACCAGCTACAGTGTCCCTAATGGACACATGGCCACACATGAAATGCTCACAGTAATGCAGGACCTACAACACACATTACCAAATACTTACCAAGAATACCAATCACCTACACAACCTCCAACCTACCTTAAACATGACATTACAGACTGAAAAATTTGCTAGCCTCACTACCTGATGTGTTAGCGCCACGCAAGAGTGTAGGTGCACTGCTTACAACATGGACTCCAGTTCCAAGGTGCACCGCCTTGTGAAGACTTGAGAAATGGACCTGCAAATTAGGAGGATGAGATGGATGCAAAGGCACATATCAATACACCATGCAGTGTACAATACAACAATATGCACTATGAATGTATACACAGTATTGACTACAGACTGCCCACACATCGAATGGGAGTCCAATGTCACCATGTACGTGAATGTCACTTGGATACACCCTTTGCTTTGCAAGCCCATGGAAATGGGAAGCAGGAGGGGTGTGTGTCACAAAAACCCAAGCATCTGAACCAAATTCATGACAAGCCTGCATGTGCCCAGCTACAATGCAGCGTATGCCCACGGGAGCCACACAAGGCAACACACTGTCCCAAAAATAAATAAATAAATACATCAAAAATGGCCATTAATGGGCCCGGGGGGTTGGGGGAGGCCACCCAGGAGGTCCGAGGACAGGGTGCACACCAAATCCCACATGTGTGGATCTTGCGGAAAAAAAATACCTCCATGGGCTCATGGCCTACACGGCTACCCTATTGTGGGAGAATCACTGCTGTCGCTCTCCTCACCCTCTGCAGCTGCATCAGGAGGTGGTGGCACTATGGGAGGCAGCCCACGCAAAGCCCTAGTCTGTTCCTCCATGGCTGCAAGCATGCGGGTGTGGTAGGTCTCGTTCTGGAGGATAATTGTGCGGAGGTCCCCATGCAACAACTCACGGGATGCCCGGACCTCCGCCCTAGTTGCCTGCATCTCAGCTGAGAGCGTACGTGTGAGATGCTCCAGCTGCTGTTGTGTCCTTCTGTTTGTTGAAGCCTCAAGCTCAACAAGAGTCGTCCTGAGGTGAAGGAGTTCCACCCTCAGGGCTTCCCTGTGGCCCTGGGACTCTAAGGAAATGGCTTCCTGCAGAGTCGCCAGTGCCGCCCGCCTGTCCCTGTCGGACGCCAACAGGTCCTCCCTGTGTGACTGGCAGATGGAGTCTGTTGCCTGCTGTAGTCGCTCCATCAGCCTTTCGGGGGGGACAATGGAAGTGGCCACCCTATCCATGGCCTGAGCCATCATCTCTGATGATGCTGCCTGTTGGGTTGCCATACCGTATATGGATTGCTCCCATGCGGTATTGCCAGGTGGCTGACGGCCACCACGTCGGCGGGCACCACACCTGTCTGGGGCAAGGCGAAATGTGCCTTGCTGTGCCGGCACTGCCTGAGGCTGCAGGACTGCATTTCCCCTCTGATCTGCTGGCCCAGGAACAGGATCAGATGTCGCGGAGTGTGACCCTGCATCCGTAACCACCAAAGGCGTACCTGCCAACACTGACATCCCCATTGAGGGTTCTAACCCTGGTGCAGGTGGGTCGGCCAGAACAGAATCCCTCCCAGTAACACTCACCTGTGACGGCACATAGGTCTCATCATCCAAATCGACACCTGAATACAGCTCGGGGGAGGTGCAGCCAGAGACACCCCTTGAGAGCACGACCTGCAGCAGTTGTGGGTTCTCACCCACCACCACACCACGTCCCTCACTGGTGGTCGGTCGGCCCTCAGACCTCTCCTGGGTCTGCACCATCTCCACAACCCCAACAGTATCAAGTGCATCATACCCTGCAAAGACATAAAAGAAAACAAATGGAAACAGGCATTAGCACTATGGCACACAATTAGGGCTGAGAGGCTACAGAAACAGTACTTGATTGATACATGTCCCACATGACTAAATCCCTCCCATGCATGCACCGTCACTGCGTGTGAAGGGTAGGCAGATGGCACACATTGATGACACCAAGATGGAAGATGAACACATTTGCTGCATGCTGCCTAGCAGTGGCATCACACATTGGCCAGTGATTGGAAGGTCAAATACACATGCCATCACACAGATGGCATGTACCCTAGCCATGAAGTGAAGAGGGAGAGGAGGGCACCAATTGTTCATTCAGTCCAGTTTGCTCATGAAATTGATTTTTTCATGGAAATGGTTCAAATGTTTAACCTGGAGCTGCCAGTCAAAAATGGTCCTGTAGCACAGGGACATGTCTAAACAAATCATGTCCAGGAAACAAAGCCAGTCCACTGTACCATATCCATGTCAGACATGTGACAATAGGACTGAGAAATCCAGAGTAAAAGTGGTGGTATGCAAACAATCTGCCTGAATAAACAGAGGTAAATAAGCAACAATGTTGTGGCAAGATGACACTCCAAGGGCAACTGGTGTGGTGTTGGGCTGGATATCGGATGCTGCTATACCCAAATGCTGGTGCGCAGAATGTATAGGATGAGGCACATGGGTGACCCAAACCACTCTGGCACACACACCCTCACCTGGCACCCAAACAGAAGCCCTCCCACACACACCATGCACATGGATGACACACACATGAATGTGCACTCACCGGACAATGGCTCGTAATCTGCCAGTTCTCCCACGCCTTGGATCTGTTCCTCCGTGACGTAGGTCCCAGCAACCTGCTCACGTGGAGTGAGTTCTATGTCCTCTGCTGGAGACCCACCTCCAGTCACTAGAGTTGCGGCATGACTTGAGGCCAGCTTATTCTTTGCCCTGCGCTTCAGGTCATTCCACCGCTTGTAGCATTCAGTAGCTGTGCGCCTCACGATTCCAAGGGCACTTATGATGTCCGCAATGGTCTGCCAGTGTGCTTGACGTTGTGCAGGTGTGGTCTTCGATACTGCAACAATCACCATGTGCGGACACATACTCTACAAGTGCATTCAGTTCGGCCTCATTGAAGCTGGTCTTCCTTGATGGTCCGGACTGTGTAGCCGTGTCTGGGGCATCAGCCTCTACTGGACGAGCACTCTTCCTCTTCCGCTTGGAAGGTGGTGGGGATCCTGAGTGTCCTATGCAGCTCTGGACACTAGGGGCAGGAGCCCCAGTGGACTCTGTACTAGGAGTGTGGGTTTGCACACTCATCATGGGAGTTGCTGCAGGCATTAGCTTAAGTGTGATGGTGTCAGGGGGAATGTCAGCATGATGGACTTGGACCAACACTTTCCTGGCTGGGTGTGTGAGAGGTGGGGTGGATGGAGCCGCAGCTGCCCCTGCAGCCTCCCCAGCCTGCCTACGCGGGGCAGCAGATGACCTAGCTGCCCCTGATCCATGTGGCCTGATGACACCAACGTTCACCGGCGCACGTGGCCTAGACCTGATGACCTGGAAGTCAGCCATGGAGTCACCCTGTGCCAGGTCTGGTTCCACAGTGGGCTGGTCCAACAAGGGCTGTGCATGGATGGTGTCAGCCACGTTAACCTCAACCAGGGGGGGGGGCATGGGTGTCCCTGACTGCTCCTCCACACATGGGGGGCTAGGGGCACCCTGCAAGTCACGGCCACGTCCCCTACCGGATCCACCATGGCCACCACTTGTGGCTCAGCCACCTTTGCCACCCTTATGGCTTGTTCGCCTCCCAGCCATAGCACTGATGTTATTGTGCGTATGGGAGTCGATGTGAACTATTGTCCTGGGCAATTGGGGGTAAAAGGCGGTTGGGTACCAGATGGTAATCGTACCCTAGTGCTCTAGCAAGGCTGTATGTCACCCCTGGGGAAAGATGACGGGTCACGCAACACACAGGCACCGCAAAAAAGGGAAGTAAGGTGCACGCAACCCCTCCTAGACCACGTGCGTGGAAAAATAAACCTGCACTACGCTGTGGCACACAGAAACACAAGAATGAACGTATGCGTGTCACACGCAGCCTAGAATGACCTCTGAATGGGTACGCGACACACGGGGCAAGCACAGATGTTAAATATGTGCGCGACTCACCGTCTGCCAAGTACAACAGCGTGAAAAATATGCGCGTGTGCACGTTGGCAACACCCCCGCCAAAAGAAGAATTGTACGCTGTCTGAGGAGACAGGACAACAGTAGAAGGGAACGCTGTTTGAGGAAACAGGCCCAGGAAAAAGAGGAAAAGAGAAAAAGCTGTCAGAGGTAACAGGGAGTACGAACTGGAAACGCCGTGAAGTAAATCGCGTGTGAACCGACAAGAAGTACAGATTTCACCCACTCGCTCTCCACGAAAAGCACGTATAAGGAAATGGCGTTCTGCACGTACCTTTTATACACACGTCACAGACGCGCATACGCGATGAGGCCATTTCCACCAATTACACGCTTTGACACTCGGATGTGTATCTTTTTTTTTTACATGCGCCATTCTCTACGGCCATGCGCGTGACGTCACAGCTGCGCATGGGAGCCTTTGGGCCAATGAAATCGCGTATGCGTGCAGACGCGCTTACGCGCTAAGGGCCTTTCCTCGAATTACATGCAGAAGTCCAGGACTTTTCACGTGCCAAATCACTCCGTATCAAGCTGTCCACGCGTAAGCACACGGAAGACCACGCTCCTGCCCAGAAAGCCGATTTACTGCCTCCCAGAGCCCCGAGCACGCTCCCACCTGCCATCTGCTGCTGCCTGACTGCCTGCTGCCCACGTGCCCTGCCATTTGCTGCCTGCACATCAGCCAGGGGTGCTGTTGCTGCGACCACCACTGCTGGAACCGAAGACTCCCGACTGGGATTCCATCGCTCCACAGCCCAGCCCCAGGACCCAGTTGCCCACCCACTCCTGCTTCTGGGGTTGTCATGTCGGGCACTGCAACATCTGGCACCACTGACAACCCCCGGCCAGAGAGGCAGAGGGGCACCAGCTTCAGTGCCAGGGAAGTTGGTGTCCTGGTGGAGCAAGTCCTGGGGCAGTATGATGCCCTCTACGGAAGGGTGCGCGCCGACAAGGAAGGACGGACTCGGATATGGACAGACATCGTGACTGCCATCAATGCGGAGGGGGTGGCAGTCTGCGACTTCCAGCATGTCAAGAAGCGCTGGGAGGACTTCAGGTCCAGGACCCTCAGCAAGGCCCGGCGCCTCTTGAAGGCAGCGGATGCTAAGAGGCGCCGGGGCCACTTGTCGGAAGATCAGATGAGGGTCCTGGAACGCATATCCCCAGCGCTCCACATCCAGGTCCTTGAGAGGCAGGCCCGTCTGGAGTCGAGTGGTAAGTGTACATGCATCATGATTGTAAGCTGTGCGTGTGGTGATGTGCCAGTAGTGTGCCGGTTGCACATCTGTTTGTATGGGGCCGAGAATGGGTGGGGGTGTACAGGGCCGTGAGGCTAACACATGCGAGGGCTGTCATGTGTGAGACATGGGTGGTGCTTGTGTGTGTAGGCTTGCATGTCAAATGCAGTTGGGTGGGCACACATGTTTGGATGAATGTGTATGTAAGTAGGCATGTTCGTGATGTCACGCATGTATGTTGTTTTCAGCTGCATGTATCTGCACTGTGTACATGTTCATGTGTGTGTATTTGACAAGGGTGCAACAGTGATGCAACATGGATGCATGTGACAGCGGGATGTGGAAGCCCGATTGGCAGATGTGACATGGATGCCCATCGGAACACTGCGACAGTTGGCTGAGGTGTACACATGCATGCAAGTGTGGTGGTGTGCGTGCATGTGTAGTGCACTCCCTGTGTTGCATGTGATGTCTGGCTCACCTTTGCCTGCTCATGCTGTTGTATGTGTATGGATGGTGCTGGCAGTTGCGATGTGGCTGTGGTATGGCTCATGTGTGCATGTAGAAATGACATTTGTGTTGCCAATTATGATGCCATGTCTGTGGTTTGCCAATGCCACTCATGTGCAACTGTCATGTGTGTATGTGTCCATTGTACAGTGCCCTGATGCCTGTGTTTTATTTCTCCCTGTCTGCAGTGTCAACTGATGAAGAGGGCGGAGAAGGTGCTGTGGAGCACAGCGGCGGGGATCGCACCGCCAGCCGGAGACGCAAGGCCCGGCTCCCCTCTCAGGTTGTGATCTCGTCGGGGAGTGAGGAGTCCGGTGCCGCATCCCAGGCCGCAGCTGCCGGGGGGAGGTCCAAAAGGCGGAGGTCGGAATTGGACTCCTCGGCAGCAGAAGGGGCAGCTGGGACCCCACAGGGCCCAACGGGGGAAGATGGCACGGAGTCATCCAGGTTGGTGGGGGGTTTGGTGGAGGAGGAGGCCGTGCAAGCAACAGAGATGGGGTCTGGAGGTGGGGATTCCACTGGTGCTAGTGGTGCAGTGCCGGTCCACGGACACGAGGCAGCACAGGTCGCCACGGAGGTGCCTGTGTGCAATCCTGTCCCTGATCCTGTCACTGCATCATCTTGCACCAGCAGGGATGCCTACGTCCAGACCCGTTTTCGGGCAGGGAATGAGCTCATGTCAACTGGCCTTCCTCTGCCTGCGGACGTGGCTATCCGTGTCCGGGTTGAGCCGGTCCTGACTGGTGGGGCGTTGCGTCTACGGGCCATGCGAGGTGACCTTCAGTCTTTTCATGAGGAGACTGCACGTCATCTCGAATGGCTTGTTGACCGTGTTGGCCTACTGGGACAGGTCACCCAGGCCGGATTCCTCCGTTTGGTGGGGCTTGCTCAGACCCCCTCCTCAACTGAACCCCCTATGCGCCAGTCGTCCTCCGTGCCATCTTCCCACCCATCAGTCACCTGGGTGCCCTGTGGAGCTGCCTCTGACGGTGCCACCAGGCTGGTGGAGGAGGCGTCCCTGCCACAGTCGGGAGTCGGATGTCCAGCAGGGGTGGCCACATCAACGACTGCACCCCAGCCAGCGGAGGATGTGCAGGCAGCATGAGGCAGTGCATGGGCAGAGGTGCAGCAGTAGCAGCAACGTGGTGGGAGCCATGATGGCTCAGGGCCTTCGACATCGGAGGGGCAGGCATCGGCCAGAGGGCAGGAGGACCCAGGACGGGAAGTGACTTCCGTGTGGCAGCGGTTGAGCCACGCCATAGATGCGGAGCGGCAGCGGGCGGAAGAGGCACGGCTCACGATGGTCAGGGCGGAAAACTCCATGCGGAGGGCCCTGAGGCGGGCCGGGTGCCTCGAGGCAATCCGCAGGGAGTTTGGGGTGAACATGTCGACGGCCCTGCGGACCCTCGGGGTCATGGAGGAGGACCGCCTCCGGGACATTGAGCAGGAGTACGATGATGCCCTGGCCCGGAACATCCCGGAGTGAGCCGTCGGACTAGCCCGCTGCCCTTGTAAATAGTTCTGTAGTTAGTGTTAGGTTTCCTTTGGTTTTGCATTTTTTTGGACCTTTTGGACAATGGGCCACATTTTTGTATATAGTTTTTTTTTTAGGTAGTGTTATTAGATAGGTTTCATTTCTTCGGTTGGGATCATGGACCCTGGATTGTGTATCTGTATATAGTTAGTTGACTTTTGGATTTTCGATTTTTTTTATGATTTCCCCATGGAGCAATGGTTTTCGATTTTAATTTTCCATTGGATTTACTTTTGTGGACTGTGACTTTGGACCCCTTTCCTTTGCATTATGATTTGTGATTTTGCATTATTTCACGGACCTGCTGGTTATTTTTTTTTCAAATTTCCATTATTGTTTGTTTATTTTTGATTCAATTTATGTTGCTTTTAATACATATTTTTTCTTCGAAGTTCAATGTGTAGTATCATCTCATTGGTTTCATTCATATCATGATATGGGTTTTGACATTCACTGACACCCATTGGGTGTATGTGAGGGGCATGTGTTCATTTCCAAACTTGCAATTGGGGTTCTATCATGTTTTTGCCATTTCTGAGTGGGTGGAAGCAATACTCAGGTGGGTGTTTGGCATTTTGAGGCTGACCATAAGGGCCAGGGATCTACATTGTGGTGACATGTTGGCTGGGGGACATGAGTGGGGGCCTGGTGGAGGGTGCCCCTGGATGCTGGGGGGTGGGGGTGATGGAAGACAGAAGTGGGGGCCTGGTGGAGGCTGCCCCTGGTGGCTGGGGGGTTGGGGTGCAGGGAGACATGAGTGGGGGCCTGGTGGAGGGTGCCCCTGGTGGCTGGGGGGTGGGGGTGGTGGGAGACATGAGTGGGGGCCTGGTGGAGGTTGCCCCTGGGGGGTGGGGGTGGTGGGAGACATGAGTGGGGGCCTGGTGGAGGGTTCCCTGGGGAGTGGGGGTGGTGCGAGACATGAGTGGGGGCCTGGTGGAGGCTGCCCCTGGTGGCTGGGGGGTGGGGGTGGTGGGATACATGAGTGGGGGCCTGGTGGAGGGTGCCCCAGGTGGCTGGGGGGTGGGGGTGGTGGGAGACATGAGTGGGGGCCTGGTGGAGGCTGCCCCTGCACTGCTGGGGGGTGGGGGTGGTGGGATACATGAGTGGGGGCCTGGTGGATGCTGCCCCTGCACTGCTGGGGGGTGGGGGTGATGGGAGACATGAGTGGGGGCCTGGTGGAGGCTGCCCCTGCACTGCTGGGGGGTGGGGGTGATAGGGGACATGAGTGGGGGCATGGTGGAGGCTGCCCCTTCACTGCTGGGGGGTGGGGGTGATAGGGGACATGAGTGGGGGCCTGGTGGAGGCTGCCCCTGCAGTGCTGGGGGTGGGGGTGATGGTAGACATGAGTGGGGGCCTTGTGGAGGGTGCCCCTGGTGGCCGGGGGCTGGAGGTGGTGGGAGACATGAGTGGGGCCTGGTGGAGGCTGCCCCTGGTGGCTGGGGGGTGGGGGTGCAGGGAGACATGAGTGGGGGCCTGTTGGAGGCTGCCCCTGCACTGCTGGGGGGTGGGGGTGATGGGAGACATGAGTGGGGGCCTGGTGGAGGGTGTCCCTGGTAGCTGGGGGGTGGGGGTGGTGGGAGACATGAGTGGGGGCCTGGTGGAGGCTGCCCCTGCACTGCTGGGGGGTGGGGGTGATGGGAGACATGAGTGGGGGCCTGGTGGAGGCTGCCCCTGGATGCTGGGGGGTGGGGGTGATGGGAGACATGAGTGGGGGCCTGGTGGAGGCTGCCCCTGCACTGCTGGGGGGTGGTGGTGATAAGGGACATGAGTGGGGGCCTGGTGGAGGCTGCCCCTGGTGGCTGGGGGTGCAGGGGGACATACATTGGTGGGCAGTAGTGCAAGGTGCCATGTGGGTTGGCTGGGGGGCATGGCCATGGTGGATGGGGTGCCTGCGGGACATGTGCAGGGTAGGCCTCTGTGGTGTGGGCCACCTGCAGGGGCCGTGGAGGGTGTAGAGGGAACACCTGGGAGGACCCACATGTGCAATTCACGTGTGGTGCTCCCCGCGCACCCCTGGAATACACGTACCCTGATGGAATCGCGTGTGATACTTCCTGCGCACCCCTGGAATACACGTACCCTGATGGAATCGCGTGTGATACTTCCTGCGCACCCCTGGAATACACGTGCCCTGATGGAATCGCGTGTGTTACTTCCCACGCACCCCTGATGTACACGTACCCAGGACAATCGCGTGTGGGACTTCCCGCGAACCACTGAAATACACGTTCCCTGCTTTGCGTTTGGTGTTTGTCAGCCCTGTGAACTGGTCCAGGGTTAGCGCAGCCCTTTGCAATGATTTGGGGATTTTGAAGGCTTTTCCTTGCGCGAGGGCGTTCTTGGGGGCGTAACTGGCGCTGCTGCAGGGTTGCTGCGCCACTCTGCGCCACGGCTGGTTTTGGAGGACTTAAATCCATGAATACGCTGTGCGATGAAAAGGATTTTTTCACACGTGGCTGGCGCAGTGTATCGCACGGGGACACTGTGCGCCAGCCGCGTGTACCATTTTTGTGTGAATTTCTATGAATTACCCTGTAAATCTTAATCCTGGCCCAAATACGTTTTTTTTTCCTTTCCTGTGGCATGCTCTGCTTTGTATCTCAGATTAAACAGTTTTTCATTTTAATAAAGTTGCAGAATACTTGCTGTTACTTGGAAATATTTGTCTCCGGACTTTTCAGTTTCTTAGGACATATATTCTGATTGTCAATGGGCTGCAAACATTGCACATTTCCTCACACCTGTGTCGTTCAGATGCTGCCTGCATACTGCAGCTCAAATGTTTTTTTTGTCTTTCTTTGCACAAGTTTCTTTGCATAGATTTCACAATGACAAGTGCAAAGTTTGTGGTATTAATGTGCTATAGGTCTGTGTGTTGTACATGATTCCAATGGGTGCTTCTCACATGTATCCATATGTAGCGAAACCAAAATGAAAATGGCCCAGACATCATCTCGAGTCATAACAACCTAGAGAGCTGACCCACATTTAAGCAATATGACCCGAGCAGTGGGGGCATTACCGACTCAGGTAATGCCCCGGGGCCCATTGGTATAGGCCCGAGCGAAGCGAGGGCCTTACCAAAGGCTCCGGGGCATTATCTGAGTCAGTAATGCCCCCGCCGCGAGGGTCATATTGCTATCAGTACCCCGGCCCGCATTATGTGCGTGACCGGGGCACTAAAAGCATTTTTTTCGTTTCGGGACTGAAAAAAAACAAAAAATGAAATGACCAAGAAAATGACCGCCATGAAAAGGGAAAACGGAGTCTGTTTTCCCTTTCCATGACGGCCATCGGGAGCGGACGGGCTGGGAACACAAGTGTTCCCAGCCCGTCCGCTCCCGAAGCAGGATCAAAAAGAAGGTAAGTGGGGTTGGGAGGGCGGGAGTGAAACGGGGGAAGAGGGAAAAAAAAACTTACCTCCGTCCCCGGCAGGGAACAAGGGAAGCCCCCAGCCGTGTGGAGGCACAGAGCGGGGATGGCCCCGCTCCAAGTCTCACACGTCTGGAGGCATCCCTCGTTCCCCGCCGGGGATGCAGGAACAAGAAGGTAAGTTGGGGGGCGGGTGGGAGGGATTGAAGGAATAAAAAAAAAAAGACTTACCCGAGTCCCCGGCGGGGGGCAAAGGCAGCCTCTCAGCCACCGGGAGACTCGGAGCGGGGATGGCCCCCACTTGGAGCCTCCTCTTTGGCTGAGGGGCTGCCACGCCCCCCGCCAGGGACAAAGGCCATGGAATCCCAACAGAGGGATTCCCAGCCTGGTAATTGCTCGGCGAGGGCCAATTAGAATGGCTCTTTCATTCTGATTGCACCCTCGCCGGGTACTAATAAGAGATATACTTCACAGGAGCACAATGTTCAACAATCAAGAATACATGGAGGGATTTAGTCATAATGTACTAAAACTAGAGAACAATGATCCAGGGAGGCTGTTATTTAGAAGTCAGGGCAGGATTTGCTGATCACCCAAAGGCAAGTCGTTTGAGAATGTTACCATGAGATGATTGCATCTAGAGATTAAATTGTTTTACACTTGAATTGAAAGAACCAACTATTCAACTTTTGGTGCCAGTGCAAAACTAAATTCCCATGGATAGAAGATAATTGCTTGTGTAATCGGCTTCCACCATGTAATCTCGATGAAGCTTGGGTCTCTTCAAAGCAAATTTGTTATAGAGGCATATGAAAAGGTGAGCAGCTTATGCTATGGCATGTGCATAAACCTAGATGCGTGCGGTCTCTGAAGAGGATTCACAGTGGAATTCTGACATTGACAGCAAGGGAGAGAAATGTGATCTAGGGCAGGCAAAGCTTATTATGGCCCTAGAAAATAGGGAGATTGGCGACATGATCTTTACAGAGACAACCTTAAAAAGCCTGTAAGAGTTTAGAAAATGGAATCCCATTGGAAATATCTCTACCACATATTGCAACGTTGATCGCACAATACTCATCAAAACATTCCAAAAATGGTCAGGGGTGTCCACTACAGTCTTAGAGTGAATTCAATCCTTGCTCATGAAGCAAAGACATGTTTTTTTATTTTTATTGAATCAGTGCTAGAAGTCCCACACAAAGTGTTCAGGTATCCCTCTTTGAAACCTGCTGTTAAATAGTCCATATATGTTATGGCGGGTTTAAAAATATTAAATAAACTCTCCTATCTGAAATAAGAGAGTAGACTAGGCAATTTCAGAAAACAAGCGTCACAGGTTAGAGTACCACCCACTGGTCATCCCTGGAAGTGTGCCTTAGTTCATAGGTAGTGCTAGTGAGTAATGACTTGTGGGAAAGCATATTAGTTCAAATACATGTTTTTTTGCTGCAGATATCTTGGGCCTCATTATGAGTGTGGTGGTCTGGAAATAAGGGTGTCATTAGCAATGTACCCATACCGGTCAACTCTTTGAATGAAAGGACAACACTCTTTATACATAGTTTTCTCAACCCAGGCCATAGACATTTCATGCATCTCAAGGATGCATGAAAACACATAAAGGTTTTACTGTCATTCGGGATCATCACCATGGTATGTAGTTGGACACCCTTTTTATTTGAGAATTTGAGAATTGAGATATGTTTAGCAAACACTATTGACGTTATGGTGGGTTTAAAAAAAAAGAAATCTCTCAAAACCTGAAATGTAAGAGTATATTATGTTGTTTCCGCTCACAAGACACACATACCACAGCACCACCCACTAACCATCCCTGGAAGTTCACCTCCAGTTCAGATACAAATAGCCAATGGATTTAGCCCACATGTCAAGTATTCCAGGCAAATATATTTGTTCTATAGGGCAGTGATATTTTATAAATATCGCTTTTCATCCCATGACAGATAGCTCTTAAGTATTCAGAAAAATGAAAACATGTTGGCTCTGAACTGGAGGTGAACTTTCAGTAATGACTAAAGTGTGGTGCCGTACTGTGTGTGAGACTCTGTGACTTGGCTTAAATGGCTCTTTCTGCTTTTTCATTTTACAATATAATGCTGTATAAGGAATTTTAATGTCATGGATTTGCCTATATCAAGCCTATCCAGCTGGGACAGAGTCAGTCACATGCCAAGCCCTTGATGGTGATTAAATTCATGTGTTTTAGATGCGTTATATTGCAACATTATCCCTGGTAAACACTGCTAAAAAACATCATAGTAGTAAGTCTTTTTGAAGGAATTTTTGCACTGAAAACAGAGTTTTAAACCTGTTTTACATCATCCTTGGCAGTAGGCAATGTATTTCATTTTGCATTACACATTAAGGGACCAATTCATGGAAATATGTGAAGAAATCGTGCAAGGGCAGTGCGCCGAGAAAGACACTCTGCGAACCTGCATATTCATGGAATTCACTGCGCAAATTAACTGTATTCGCAAGTCACACCCGGAACGGCCCTTACATCCCCACACACAAATCATAAACAGCCAGAAGAGCTACCTTTGTATGCTCCCATAGATGTGAACACATGCACCCTTCAAACAGTGCGTGGGGCCCCCCATGCAAGCAGGCCTGCATCTTGGAGACCCTGCGCAGGTTCCGCCATAACTGTTGCCGGCACCCCGACAACATGTGTATGAAAATGCGTAACTCAGTCTACACTCACAAACTCTGCGTGTGAACTCCCATAAACCATTACTGCACCCCGCTACACTGCGTATGCGCACCCCTCAGTTAGATTGGAACCCCTGTTGCGTACACATACCCCTAAATCTGGCATGTAAACACACCTCCACACTGAGAATACTATGTGCAATTGTCCTTATGCCTGCCTTTGGGTGGCCTAGTGAGCGAGGGCTTTGCATGGCCATTTCTATGCTGAGAGGCTGCGCAGGTGTTTCCATGAATACGTGTCATTTGGAGCAAATGTGGGCATGTGAGGGACTGTCTTCAGGCCGTCCCTCGTAACGCTGACTTTTTCGCGTGTTCATCCTTTTTTCGGTGTTTTGCCTCCTTCCCAGGCCTCTGCGCAAGCCACGACCATGCTCTGCGTGGTGTCTCCCACAAGGTGCTAGATGGCTGACACAGACATTCCAGAACTGCGCAAACTCCACACAAGTCCCAAGAAAGGCCCACGAAGTCGGTTGCATGAATGAACAAACGCAGATTTGCACATAGTTTGGCATGCAAGTCCCCATTTTCCCATGCAAATAATTACATTGAAGGACATGATTCACACTATTCTTATGCTGGAGAGTGGAGCCAGCATTCTCAAGGTAAATTTACAGCCCAGTGAGAATTGTGGTAAAGTTGGAATGTAAAGGAAAATGAGGACAGTGGGTGGCAGAAAAAGAGAACAGGGAGACAAGCCAGGAAGGATGAAGGGGACTGGAAACCTTCCAGCTGCTTATCTGCAGACAAGCTGCCTACTAGGATAAGGATTATAACATAGACATTGGTTTGAGAAATACTTCATGGAGTTTTCAGAACTCGTACCGTATATTTAGCTTGCTGATGTGAATTGCTAAGATGTCGTGTTTATCGGTATTGCACAGAGATCCATGGACTGAAGCTGGGTCTTCTAATCCGACCAATTGCCAGATACTGGGTAGATGAACTAAAGGGAAACTGGCAAAGTAGTTTAGAGCTATTAAAGATGTGACCAGAGGGCACCTATGGGAGGAACGGAAGGAACATTCAAAAGACTGAGTTACTCTTGTTTGTAGGGAGTGATTTATGGGCTTTTATATACATATGACTTTTGTGTTCCATGGCATATCATAATTATTAAACCTAATTATAGGCCCCTGAGAAGTCCCACGACCTCATAGGTTAGAAGATCCCCTTCTGAGTAGAAGGTGACTCCGGTAAGCAATTGATTGGTGTGCTTACAATCAAGGTTTAATAAATCTAAGGGGGCTTATACAACTAATAAAAGGGCGCCAAAATTTAGGAAACTCAAGAGAGTATGCATCACTGTGGTGCCTCTGCAAGACACTCACCTTAAAAAGTGAAAGATGGTGGCTTTATTATTGCACACAGCTTCCCCAAAGGTAGTAACAGCGAGTAAGCAGGACCCGGATGACAGATAAGTTATAATGCGGGGCACAGTAGGAGGGAAGGGCATGATGCTTGCTTTTTTGTGTGCCAAATAGAGTCCACGAAATGATTATGTTAAACGTCCTCAAGATTGCAGAGGGGACCATAATATTATCAGAGGACATGACATAAATTTAGTTCACAGCTCATAGATAGATTATCACAGTATATTTGCTCTTCCACTAATGATATTTCTTGTAAATTAACATACAAGCTGGAACAATGTGGTTGATCATTGACATCTTCTGCACCCACAGGAGAGGAACTGCAATCACTTCTCGTAAGTGCACAAATCCAATTCTAGGATGTATTATATCTTATTTGACAGGGTGTGCAGGGCCGCTCCAGGAAGCTGGGATATCAGTTGATCAGAAAACCGTGATTGTTGCTTTATTGGATGGTGGGGGAACCAAGACAGGGTAATTAGCGTTTGGTCTCAAAGTGATCGCGTTTCTTGTGAGTAGATTAAGGATACAATCACAGATTATCTAAATCATAACACACTCTGGGATACAGATCTGGGAACAGAGTGGGATGCATAGAAGGCAGTATCCTTGGACAATCTGGTTGTGCTTTCTGCTTCGATGAAATGCATCTGACAACTCAAGGAAGAACAGTTACTGGTGGAGTTGCAGGTAAAAGATAGGATTTCAAAATAAATACCAAGAGAATTAGGTTCAAACAATTCTCACCAGTTAGGAAACAATTGCATACACTAAGGACATGCTAATAGGGCAGACAAGATTCAAGCTAACCTTAGCTTCAAATATAATAAAGCCTTTATTACTATTATAAATGATGTGAGTGGAACTGAAACGGGAAAGTAGGAGGAGCAAAAAACCCTACTTTTGATTATTTTTCCATTAATGTAGAAAAGATCTTTATTTGAAAGGCTTGGTGATCTCTAAACGTTCATCTGAACAAAGGGAATGGCTAGACAACCCCATATGGAATAAATCATTGGGAACAGATGGCTCAACTGTGACATTTAACAAAACATTGGTCCATATCCTAGCTGCTCCATTGGTTCAGCTTATAAACTTTATTAGACCAGAGAGGTCCCGTTGAATCCATGACAGTGCCTCTGAGTCACAGTAATCTTGAAGTGGGGGGTATGCAACTTAAACTGTGCACACTGTATATGCCAAAAGCCTTAATACTTATAGATGAGAACATTTTAAACTGGTTCTTGGTCAACATATTATATACAATTGTCCCATCCCTTGTGGATCTGAACCAATCAGTATTTAACCTTGGTCAGGGGGAGGCTCAGAGAATGTACAGTGTTACATTCTATTAATAAGGCTACTAGATCCTCAGTTCACAACATATTGTTTGATTTATATGCAGAATACGTTTTCAAAAGGGTGGACTGGGGATTCCTCAAAGACATATTATTGAAGTGTATATGTGGCCCCATATTATTAAATGATTCCTGCTAATTATAGAATATCTGTCCACCAAAATTTGTGTCCACCAAGAAATTGACACTGACCTTCTTCATAGAAGTGCACATCAGAGTGTCTCACTGTGTTTTATTATTTGCTGTAACAGTTGAACCCATAGTAGTTAGGGTAAGGGCTAAACCTCACACTGACAGTGTCACTGTAGGCAAGACCCCTCTTAGAACAACTGATTTGCACATGAACACACAGTCTCAAGATGTAAAATGTATTAAGTCAGAGATTCAGAATTAAACATAGCTTCTGAAGAAAAAAGAAACATGTAATCATTATTTCCATCTGTTGGAATGAAAAGGACAATTAAATACCCTGTGATCAATCTGATCACATAGCCGAATATTCTTTGCTGTGCCAAGCTAATTTTCCAACACGTCTCAAAAAGTTAGAAATACTTAGCTAGATGGAAACATGTGCACCTCTAATGTCTCAGAAGAATATGTTTATTAATATGTGTATTGTGCCTGTTCTTTCGGGCCCAGGTACCTGCTCACCCTGCCACCCTCCTGTACTGCCTGCAGGCCACCATCTGCACTAGGGTTCTGTATCTGTACCCATGCAGTCCCCCTCCCATGATTCTTCTGCACTTATCAGATATACCTTTCTGACTAACTTTCACCTGCCACTAGCTGGCTGCACTACCATGGTTTAACGCCCTTATTTATTATTTATTCTATTTAATATTTATTTATGTTTTCTCTCCTCTGCTTCGCACTTTCCACTTCCCCCCTTCCTTGCACTTTTCCCCCATTTTCCTTTCCCATGCACTTGCGCTTTTTTAAATGTCACTGGGCCTAGTAAGATCTCTGTTTTTTCTGGGTTTTTTCCTCTCCCTTGTTCCCCTCCCTTTTTGCCTGGTCGCGCTCTGAAACACTTGTGTACGAGCGCGATATAAATAAAATATCATTTCATTTGCCTAATTTATGTACATCTTTTAGGCCATACCATAATGCCATTATCAAGACTTAAAGCAAGTATCGAAAAGTGGGAAGGGATGCTATTGAAGTTCGAATGGGCAGTGGATGTGTGACTCTCTAGAGCCAGCAGGCATAATTTATGAACTTCCAAAGTGAAAGGTGAACTTTAATGCCCTAGACTTCATTTATACTACATGGCAGATCAAAGTAACCCTATTCTTCAATGAGTACAGACATGTTCTGAAAAGAAATTGATTTTTGTTGAACAATCCATAGCAGGTTGATATATTTGGTCTTAGCAATGGCCGCCAAAACATCTCAAAGCTCCAAATTAATATTACAGCTTTGATTCTAAGGCTGCTGTGGAATCTTGAGACATGGTATCAAAGATGAAGGGCTTTGTATCCTTTACATCACCATGTACACTTATAACGGCATATATGGACTTGCCACTGTGACTGAGGGACCTGGGCTTTGCCAGCTGCCTGCAGTAAAGATCTTCTAAAACAGCAGATCGATTTTGTAACAAGATGAACAACAATGTTTTGAAAGATGCAAAAATGCTTTTGGCTTGGTGTAAATGGATACATTTAGATATTTTCAGGTGTGAAGGGGTCCCAATCTCATCTATGAAGGAACATTGGGAAAACTTTTTACAATAAGCTTCCACTTCGATGTGTTAAACCGTAATAATATAGTACCTCCTTATTATTTATATTGGCCCAAGCCCATTCACACTACACGGAAAACCGTGTTGCAAAGTTCCAATTTTGGGTTAACTTCACTCCCATTTTAAGATTCACTCGCCATTTGGATTTTCACTCGTGTCCTATGTCCTAAAATGGTGGGCTATGTTTTCAACTTGCAGCCAAGCCTTCCGACCTTTGAGTTCTGTTAATGTTTAGGTTGTCCGAGAGCCGACTGTTTAAACTGAGCAAAGAGACCTTGTGCTTCATACGAACTGTCATTGTTGTCTGCGCTCACAAGCCTCATCCTTGTATAAACATTGGGACATTGAAGAACAAACCTCGAGCGTATGCATTAGCTGAACTATATTGTGAAGACTCTTGAAATAAGGCTTACCACGGGATCCGAGAACATACATCACCATTGTGTTTTCATGGTACAAACTTGTGTAATCCTTTGCATAATATTGTAAAATCTGTATGTGAACTAGGCACGAACTGTAGACCACAAATTATTATCGTGAAGAGAGGCTGGACAATATGGTAGGAAATGTATGAAAATGCTAGTGTTTAGATGTCCAGCACTCTCTCTCCTCTCTGTGTCGGCTGGTACACACTGCAAGGTGTTGTGAGCCAAATAGCTATCTGTTTTGCTTTGTAAACTGTACAGTAATAAAAGATACTTGTATCTTTTCATCCTGTGATTGGTGTATTTGGGATTGTGTCCCAACAGGCCATCCCCACCCTCTCTGATCCCCCCGTGTTGCTCCCTTGTGCCCCCTCCTCATGCACACAGGAGTCTGTCCTGATACATTCTGGTTTAACCATCACCGTCTTGTGGCCAATGCTGGATTTTACTTTTATGGACTTCATTGATTTACGGTGTGTCACCCTTTCTCAACGCTCATGCTGGACTTCCTTTGCATCTTGTACTCATGGTGGCCCTGAATCATGCTGTTCCATCTTCATCTTGTATCCTGGCTTGCAACATTATGTGTTACTACTGACTTCTGCAATTGTATTCGCTCTCCTCTCTTGATTCTCCACTCTTTTTGACTGCTTACTCTCTGTTCTCTCATCCCCTCCCCTCTCCCTTTTCCCAACTCCTCCCCTCCTCCCCTTACTTTCTTCTATGCACTTACTCTATCAGAATTGTCCTGGGACCTACTATGATAGCAACCTCGTCTGTCGCTCCCCTATCCCCTTACTGCTGCCCCCCCTCCTTCCAGCATTATCTGAAACGTTGTCAGGCCTAGTACTATAGTCACTTGTCTTAGCACTTGCACTATCTGAAATGTCGCCAGGCCGAGTACGATAGTTAATTTCACATCCTTACTGTTTATGGCCTGTAAGAATGTCGTTGTATTTTCCCTTGTTCCCTTCCTTGCCTTGAAGCGCTTTGAAACACATTGTGTATAGGCGCCATATAATTAAACTATCATATCATATCATATTTAATTCGTGGTACTCAGTCTCGATATTTCTTTGTTCTTTCAGATGGCGCCCGAATAGGGACCCTCAAGATTGATGCCACCTCATTGAAGAGTAGACGTGGCTATCGGACCCGGATCGGACGGTGAGGGGGGCCACTTTTGGATGAGACAGAACACCTCAACAGTACTACATGATCCGATCCCTGGAGGGTGAGCACGCGGTCCGAGACAGCATCATGAGAAGGGTTCATATATTGAGACGGGCAGTTTTCCCGAAATCACCAACCACGAGGGTCCTTTGTCCTTTGTAATCCAATCGACCTCCTTAGTCCTTTAAATCAGCGGAGTCCTGCCCCGATTACTAAGTATCCTGATATTTGGTTGCAGATTTGTACTCGCAAGCACAAATGACGCCAGGTAACACCAGTAATCTCACATGCCTGGGAAATTGTCTGCCTGTTTCGGGGATTATTCCGCAGAGACAGATAACCTTTGGAATTTGACCGACCAGCGCCACAGAAGGGGTCGCCGGCATGTAATATGTACTGTAATTACTGCATTGGTAGTATAGTATTCAACAATATTTGGCACAGACAAACTAGACATGCTTCCGAATTTCAGTGGCCAGTCAATGGAAGTTTGGATATTGCCCGAATAGAGTATTTAGAATCCATATTGTTAAAGAAAAAGCTAGACCTGCAGCATTTGATGTAATTCAAAATTGGAAAAAAAGAACCTATGCAGCAATTTAAGAGTAAAGAGAAGCATGCACAACGTCATATGTTGAATTCAGAAAAGGCATTATTGTATCATCAACAGAAATGGTGAGAGTCTGTTAGAAACATGTATAGGGCTTTCCAACTTGGTATACAGAAAATATATCAGTCTTAAGATTTTCATGTCTCAGATGAACTAATCGATAAACTCTCTAATGAACATAGGCCCGGTGCCACTGCACCACCTCCTTATGTACCTATTCCTGCTGTTTTGCCTTTTCCCACTGTCGCTCCTCCTTCCGTAGCAATTCCTGTTCTTCCTGTTGCTCCTCCGCCACCAGTTATTGCTCCTCTTGCTGTTGTTGTTCCTCCGCCTGTACCTCCACCTTTACCGACTGTTACTGTTCCAGTAAATCCGTCTTTGTTACCAGCGGTAGTGTCTCCACTACCTGTTGTACAGGATTTATCTACTCTCTCTTTCCCACGCGGTTCTGCTCCGCTTGTAGCTGATGAAGGGGCGAGTGCTGAATCAAAAGTTGAGACTCGGAGCACAGTTTCTAAAGAAAAGAGTAGATATTTGAATGCATGGGCTAAGCAATGTATAGAGAAAGGTGAAAAATCTACTGTCTTGGCTACACTCCTTAATCTAGAAAGTATTCCTGATCAGAATGTCTTTATTGAGAGGATGGTGATGGGGATACACTTGGCTGTAATGTGGAATAATTTGACAGACACAAGGGTTGAGGGATTTGAATGTTTTAGCCTATTCAAGGTATACTGCTCAGAAAGTATATGAGCATGTCGAGAGGGTTTTTGAGTTAAAAAGGGAGTTACAATGGTTACAGAACGATGAAATAGATGGTGATAGTTTGGATGTTTTTTACGTGGACAAAAGGTTCCTTCCTCCTTGTAAGTCAACGAGTGAAGAGACGCAAATTTACATGAGGGATGGGCTTAGATGGATTTCAGATATGTTGATATCTCCCATAGAAGTATATGATATGTATAGTCAGTATACTCCAGAAATGCAGAGGAAAGTGCTACAGGTTATGGTAGAATACCTGCAGGATGAGGGTATAAAGAAAAAGATGTGTTGTCCCGCAGAACTATTGAATATTTATAAGAGAGCTTTTGCACCTGATACTGCTTCCACCACTTTAGCGCTCGATGTGGCTCTGTTGCTTAGTAACCGTTCGGAATTGCCTACTTCTCAGTTGCCTATGAGAGAGGTTCCTCCGACGTTTGTTCCTAAAGTTGAGATTCCGGCTAATGTCTCAGCAGGTACAGCAGCCGTCACTATTGAAGCTCACTATATATCACAATTTGTTCACATGCGATTCTCTAGACAGGAAGTGAATACTATTAGACAGTCGATTCCAGACATTAGGAAAAATGCAACAGGGTTTTATAAAGAATAGAATCTGTCCTGCATTTGTCCGTTTTCACTTTGGGTGATATAGATTTGTTGTTTCCTGTGATCCTACCTGCTGGTTTATGGAAACAGATTAGGACTGTAGATGATCCAGCAGGGTTAGGTGACATGTGGGTTAACTTGGTGAGGATAGACGAAGAAAGGACAGCTGGTGAAAGACCACCGCAAGTGATACTAACTTTGCCAGACAGCATAGTAGCGAAATTGAAAACTTTGGTTCTCAAGAGAAGGATTGTTTGGGACAAACTCACTGCTTGTACCCAAGGAAAATCTGAAGGTGCTACCGAATTCTTTAATCAGTTCGAACAGATTTTAGAGGACAGGATTTAAGCACTGAGTCAGGGAAAAGATTGTTTGTGGATAAGTCTGAGCGTGGATTATGACTTCCAAGAGTGCTTGGCAAGCTAAATCACAGTCCGAAGTATTGCATATGGCTCAGTATTACAAAAATAGAGTCAATAATGAAAAAGAAAGGATTGAAAAGAAAAGGGGAGATTTAAAAACCAAAGTATTATTGCAACAGATGGTCAGAGGGCCTAGAGGTGGGAATACACGGTTTTGAGGTCAATTCATTCCACAAAGTAATGTGCCATTGGTTCCTGTACACACAAACCAAAGTGCTTATTGCAGACAAGAGGGTCATTGGAGAGCACAATGCCCTATCCTTCAGCAAAGGTCGAATAACACATATGGTGTCATGGGTAGATGATCCAGAGGCCGCCCTGGGGTACGGGGTCCTGGTAGAAGCCAGTTCACTCAAAATTCTCAGTCATTCTCGTAGGAAAATCAGCAACCTAGTGTACGACTTCACTGAACAGTCATTATTTGTGAGTGTAATACCTTATGTATGCTACAATTATCATATACCAGTGGACAAAATGCACGTTCATTGATTGCACATTCATTAAGTATTGGACAGTGCCAGGAATTCAAAGACTCAGAGTATGGACACTTGTTTATAATATTTGTATTAATCCGTGGTGAGATATTTCCAAAGTTTACTTTCTACAATCTGACCTTTCATCTATTGCAATTTACACCACCCGTGCTTGGTTCGGCAGAGAGAGTCCCTTCCAAAAAGGTGCTCAGGTTAGAGATAAAGGAAACAGAAAAGGTATAGAATAGAGGCAGTGTTGCCCAGTCACCTAGCAACAGGCTACTAGTGCGCGAATGCAGAAGCGGTGTTCGACACGATTCTGTCAGCACATACATGATTAAGGTATGTAGATCACCCACACTTTCAATCGCTTGCAAATACGAGTCTAGATTCAGCTATGCCTACCGTATCTTTTACCTTTATAGGGTTTGAACAGAGGAATACTTCGGAAATCATGCCCAGCCTAACACTCGGGATGCCAGTAGTACGCCTTGCGCTACCGGTGTAATGAATTAATTACTGCAGAGACTAACACGCTGTCACTTGGAAGGTAGACACCCTTGCTTGCCTTTGTTATTTCTTTCAGTAGAGCCACCGATCATGGTTTGTTCCATACTAAATGCAGCGCTTATTACCATTGCAGGAAACTAATGCTCATATATTTACAAGAGCAAGATCCTGCCAATATGAGACCACTGCTGTCCATTTACAGTAACCACTGCAACCAAGATAAGAATATAGCATTGTGGCACTTACTATGTCACTACCTTTTAGAATGCAGACGACGTACAGGGGGACCCAGCGCTCATTATAGTGCCTGTTCCCTCTGCACATTGTCCTCATATCTTGTACAGGATCTAAGTTATATCTGCATATGTCTTTCAGTTGCCTATTCACGTCTTTCCCATTGAGGCTTTTCTTCAGGGACACAAGACCAATTACAAGGTTAGTAACATGGAGCACGAGTTGTTGAATAAAGTGATTTTATTAGTTTTCAACTGGACATCCTGAATTGTAACTCAGAATATTTCTATAATTTTTTGAAGAAATCCAGAAATACAAGCCCAATATCCAAACCTGAAGAAGGACATATAGCGCCCGAACTGCGTAGTTAGAGATAGGATACAACATCTCTAAACAGTCATAGGAAAATATTGACTGACTCCTATCAAGATATGGGGACATCAGCTAATGAGCTATTAAAAATTGTTACATATGAAGCAAATATGTTAATAGGATTGTCTTGTTATTTTTAGTGATTTTTTTGATTGTTGACTCCTGTATAATGAACATACATGAGTGTGGTGAAACAATTTATGATAAACATGTGTTTGATTACAGAAAATACATTTTGAAATTATAATGCCAAGAATCATACTTTTCTTACTTGAATACTTTATTGTGTTTAATTAGTTTGCAAAATAGTTAGTTTGCTTATTGCTGTGCCCCAGTTTGTTCCTCATTTGTATGAAGGTGAACCATCTAGATAACACTCATTCTAGTAAAGGTAGCATTTACTAACTGGTAGCACCTAGAATTATATTGATATAATGTTTTCAATCAGGGCATCATATCGTGTGAATCCATTGAACTTAATCTGAGTGCACCTACACATCCACCTTGCCACCCCTTACTGAAAGGCCTGTGCTGGGGGAGCTGGATAAAAAGAGTTGGACTGATTTAAGAACAAAGATGCCCCTCTTCTTTAAAGAAGCCGGGGTCAGCTGGACAACAAGGATTACCCAATTACATTATAGGCTATAGTTTTCAGCGCACATTGGGAAGTGAGCTTTGTTAATTCCGAATTTTAACAAACTTCACCCGTAGTGTTCTGCCAAATGGGGAATTAATTAAATTAAAATGTTTGGTTACATAGGCTAAGCATCTACACAGTTGTGCACCCCACCACCCCACCCCACTACCCACTATAAAGGAAAAGGATTCAAGGCAAATAGACTCCCCCCATCTTTTGGTTTTCTATGCTTAGTTCTACTTACATAGCAAGCCTTTGTTTTAGGTTCAGTAAAGACAGCTGCATCTCAGGGCACTCTGGAAAGATAGGGCAGGGGTCTGTCCACTCCACTCTCAAAGATTGTCTCCCGCTCTCCACCACAGGACCTAATCTGCTTTGAGGCCTTTTTAGAAATAGATAGCTCCACCCAGACGCACTCTCAGCAATCTCCTCTGGTGTCTCCTTACAGCTGTGAGATGGTAAGTTTCAGCAGCCTTCCTGTCTTTCTCTTTTTTCTGTCTTCCCGGTTTTTGAGTGTCTGTTCTGTCCTAGTGCAGTCCCCCTTACATAGCGGAAATGACACCACCAATTTTAAAATCATGGGGAGATATTGTAACCTGCAATAATCCCTGGCACTAGGATCATACACTTACTCCTCTCCCTCCTCTCAACCCCGCCTCCAGGTCAGGATTGGTTTAGAGGTTTGGAGCACCATATGGCAATTCTCATTTGTAAGAACCTTTTTGTTCTCCTTTCTATTTTTTGGCAAAAACTATTTATGTATCACAATTTAATAATTTTACTAGCAAATGCCATACCAAATTAGTTTTCTGTTTTAGATGATCATGGAGAATTAGATAAATTGACTCCCAAATCCGTACGATATAGCACGCCCATGTGGCACATTTTTGTTATTTCCATAAAATGCACAACAGTTCTTAAAAGCTAAGTTATTAAGCATATCCCTAATTCCATTTTACATCTTTTCACCAACTCTCATAATTGGAACGTGTCCAGATCAACCGGAACCCTAGTCTAACTGGCCATTACAGTTCACAGAGTCACAGGTAGATGCATTTTGTATCCCCAAAATCGCCTGAAAATTACAGAAAGAATTGTATAAAAATGAAATCAATCCACAGTATGGTTGCTGCAAAAAATGCCTAAATGATAATAGTATTTCAAATTAATTGGGAGTTTTCATGTTCAGCAAAGGGAGGTCTGTCTCATCCAGCACCGTCATCTGTCTCCCTGGGCCAGCCTGTGACCAACGTTTTTTTATGAGTCTCTTTGAAGTTGGTAGTGTGATCTTTGAAGTGGGTCCCCCCAGTCTTCACACCTTTTGGATTGGGCCAGCCTATGACCTGAGGTTTTTTCATATGTCTCTTTGAAGTTGGTAGTGTGCTCTTTGAAGTGGGTGCCCCCAGTCTTCACACCTTTTCGTCATGCTCCAGCCAAGGATGGCTTTCTTTTAAGTCTCTGCTTTCCTAGCCAGCAGGTCTGGAGAATACTGAATTTTGATGCCTTTAGCAGCACCACATTTTGTTGTGGGGGTCATTAGATGGGAGATGTGATGTCCAGGCAGGAAGTGGGGTTTTTCTTAGTGAAGTTTTTCCCTCAGCCAGAAACAGGTTTTTCCTGAAGACATAAGTGTCTTTTCAAAAGTCACTGGAGATTTTTGGGTGAAACATAATATACATTGCTTTTGTCAACCCACACATCATGTTTTGTATCCTGACATTTTTCTGTGAGCTGTGATATTTTCTTTTGCCATTCTTGCTTTTTAAAGCCGTTTTTATTTGCACAAACATGTGCAGGACGTTTTTACTTTCAATGTTTAAAAACCTGTTTCCCATGTCACAGGGATATTTGATTCCTGGTTCTTTTGTAAATTAAACTGCTGTTTGTCCATTGGTAATGACCGGTAGGCCGCTTTCCACATGGCTCTTTAACTTTATGTGAAAAACAAAAGCAAAAGCCAGGACATTTATGTTGCAGTGTTTAAATGCCTGCCATTCATTTGAAAGGGACTTCTGTTGGGGGCCTTTAAATACACCCAACAGTGTTAGAAAAGAATAACCATAAAGAATAATTATATTAATTATAACTGACAGAAGCCAAACATATTAATGAGATGGTTTTGTACTCTGGGCAAGCTTCATCTATTTAACACCAAGGTATCAGGGTGCTGTTCGAAAAGTTGTACCCTTAGTTCATATTGTACTGGACCATCAGCCCACCAACCTTTTTGGTTAGAATATATTTCTTACATTAAGCTGGCGCAAAATTGTGCCATTCCTCAAGAACCACTCTATTTTGTTATGAGGGAGGAATATGAAAAAGAAGATGGCATGGAAATCAGAAATGCTGGATTGGTTGCACTACTACGGCCACTAAATATACTAGTTATCATTTCTCAAGGGAAAACATAAATATGTTTTCACTAGATATGTGGTTACACAGCCATGATTAGAGAATCAAAGAGATATGTATGCATGTGGGGTCCTTTCATAGACTATATGAGAACAAAATACCAAAGTCTGCCCTGTCCATTGTGCCCAAGAGACCTTCCTTAAGTAGATGTGTCTTGAGAACTGTTTTGTCTGGGTACGTGAGTATTGCTAAGGAAATTTGCTGGATGGTGCCCGTGTTAAAGGTTGGGTGAAGTGGTGACTGGTTTAAGACCGTCTATCAACTGCGTATCACTGTGGTTGGGTTATGTCATGGAAGCTGGAACCAGGAATGTCTGATCCATGCATGAGTGTGTCTGTGTTGCATCAGTGGGTTTCTCTATTATGTACTGACTTACCTGTGAACCCTTCCTCCATCTGTCCTACCAATAAATGATGCTCCTGTACTTACCTGAGAGCCTTTTTTGCTTGATTCCTGACTCTGATAACCTTTTCACTCACTACGCACATTGGTGTTGAGTGGAGAACGAACATAGCTGTGCGGGGGGACAGTAGCTGTTGAAGGAACTAACTGCCCTTCACATTAAAATATGTGTACTAGAACAATCAGCTACCATGTAAACGGTCACGTCAGGCTGTAAACATCATAGTGAAGAGCAAACATGCAGATGGCATCAAGGTGGTGCGGAGCGCCCTCTCCAGTGAGTTATTGTTGCATGAGCACTGCAACCGTTGGAGCTGCTGCAGAGGCATTGAGGAAGATGCACTGGTGACTATCTGCTGGCACGTACCAGACAGCAGTGAGTGCAGACTAAACAGATGAATGTCATATACTCTGCACATAGACCAAAACTAATTTAGCTCTGAAGGAGCTTTTCTCCATATCGCACCTTTGTGAGAGTAATGACGTGGGTGAAATCGGTGCAACAGAGTAGTGACAGTGCATCATCACGCACTACTTAACTCGCTGAGGTCCGTGAATATGGTCACTCACCTTCCTCAATGGAGAAGCGATCATGTTGTGAGGACACACAGCGTGGTTGGGAAAGAATAAGTCAGTGGGCCTCATTCTAACCATGGTGGTAGCCCTGCCTGTAAAACGGCTGCCACCGGAGTTGCATTTTTTTGGGCTCCCCCACGAATGGGCAATTACCGGGCCATTCCTAGTTTGGCGGACCCAGTAATTTCCCATTCGCGGGTGCCGGTAATAAGGGACTCCCCATCCCCATTCGGCCCCATAGGGCTCAATGGGAATGGGGAGGGAGGTAGCACTGGTACCGTTAACATGCTACCATCATGTTCTGCTCGTGGGTGCCGGTCTGCCCGCCAGGTCAGAACTGGTGGGCAGATGGGCACCTGCGAGCAGGATTTATAGTATGGCGGTGCGGTAGTAATGGTGCCAGTAGCTTACCGGCACTGTTGTTACCGTACCGCCATGGTTGTAGTGAGGCCCAGTGTCTGGTGTTGGATATATCTTTCATACACTTCGCTCGACACTGTTGAATAGAAAATGGAAAATGAATGAACCGAATCCAATATATGAAGAGTTCCAGAACTGTACATGTTCTGAGGAGGAAAGCACTGTGGCCAGGATGTTGGGAAGGTGCATTATATTCACAGTGACAATGCAGCTCAGAGACCTGTTTGTTGGGAGAGACAGTTCTAAAAGAGTATTACCCGGGCCTTTTGAAATTGCTTCGTGAAATGTGCTGCTGAAAGTGAGTGATCATTGAACATTGCTAGCTGATGGCTGTAGGCTGTACAGTCAGTTTTAGCATGTGTGCTCTGAGTCACATAGAATGTTGTTCTGTTAGGTGGGGAAATTCCCCTTTAGTGTTTCTTTATCTTTTTTGACATTTGAAATCATTGGGCCTCATTACGAGTTTGGAGGTAGCCATGCCATTTTTAGCTGCCTGGCTACCCCCAAACCAAGTACTGGGTCCGGGTTCCACAAAAAGGGATTTACCGAGCCATTCTGACCTTGAAGGTCCCGGTAATTCCCTTTCATGTGACCCGGACCCGGTACATCCCCATTCCCATTTGAGCCCCCATAGTGCTCAATGAGAATGGGGAGGATGCTAACAACGGGCCCGTTAATGACGGGCCCGTTGTTTGCATCCTGGTCTGCTTTCGGGTGCCGCTAAGGACGTCTGGTCTGGCCAGACGTCCTTAGCGGCACCCGCGAGCAGACTTCGTAATGAGGCGGCCCGTAATGAATGGTGCCGGTCCCTTGTCGGCACCGTTCATTACGCGGCTGCCTACCGTGTAATGAGGCCCATTGTGTGTTACTGCAAATGTGTACATGTATTTCCTATTTTCTCTCCATTGACATGCTTTCTGGGCATTTCTAGATTGCATGTGTTATTTTGTTAGGCACACTCGCAATGTTACTTCAACATCCCAATGTTATTCGACCTCCTCCACGTCACTGTTGCAACCGAATTCACCAGGAAAGTCATTTTGGCTAGTTTTAGTCCATGGTCAAAGTTCCATCCACTGTGTATTAGTAGGGTAACCGTGTCACACTAGAATTGCTATTCAGTGAACTAGCATATGCCAGTTACACACGTTGATGAGGGGATGTTCAGTCTAGCTGGGGATTACTTGTAGAGGTGCCCTTTATTATATGCGTGCCACAGTTGTCTGTCATGTCTGGGCATGACGTTAGATCAAGTTCGGACCACACGTCCTTTACGGGTCCCGCTAAGGGGGCTCATATGGGAATGGGGAATGGTTGGTTGAATGGGGACTTACCGGGTCCTCCAGGGTCGGAATGACCCAGTAAGTCCCCACTCACCCAGACCGGACCCGGACCCGGTTTGGGAGGCAGCCATGGTGCTAATAGCACCATGACCCCCTATGTATTGTTACTCCATAATTCTTTACTTGGTTTGGGCATGGTTTGGGCATGGGTATTGCCCTCATTTGTTAAAGTCCAGGGCTCTGTAAATAACTGTATTACCTACTGCCATGATATGTAAACACCACAGCTACGTAAATATGTAACTATGAAAATAACTGCAACATGTAATGTCTGATTCCATATGTAAGAAAAAAACCCAGATGCCTTCAGGTTAGGTGTGCTATATAAATAAATAAATGTGATGTCAGGTTTATTTTTTATTTTATTTTATTCAAATTTGTTGAGCGCACATCAGCCCAGAAGCATCGTGGCGCTTGTTACAGACATCTTAGTTGCAAATGAAACCGTAGTTACAAGCAGTACATAAGTTACAGAGGAAATATATACAATAGCAAGGCAGTATATTTACATGGCTTCCTGAGAGTTTGCTAATTATTTTGCAAGGAACGAGGTTTTCAGTTTCCTGCGAAAGATGGGAAGTGAGTTTTCCGTTCGGATGTCTGAAGGGAGAGCGTTCCATGTCTGTGCTGCAATGTAGGGAAAACCTAGACCTCCAGCTTTGGCTTTATTGATGCGTGGGGTGCAGAGTAGGTTGGCGTATTGCGTCCTAGTGGGACGTGTGGAGGAAGGTTTGAGGATGGTATCTGAAAGATAGGACGAGGCGGAGAAGGAGAGGCATTTGTGAGTGAGGGTGAGGATTTTGAGGGTGATCCGTTCTTTGACTGGGAGCCATTGGGCTGAGAGCCTGGCCTGGGTGATATGCTCTCTTCTTGGGATACTAAGAGCGGCCCGGAGAGCGTTGTTCTGTGTGATTTGTAGTCTATTTATGTTTTTGGCTGATGTGCCTGCTAGGAGAGCATTGCAGTAGTCCAATTTGGCTCCAATGGTTGCCCTCGCTATGGAGAGGCAGTTAGGTTTAGAGAGGTAGGGCTTGATGGCGTTTATAAGTTTGGTGGTGTGTGCGGATGCGGAAGTGATTGCGCTGACTTGTCTAGTCATTGATAGCGAAGAGTCAAGGTATACTCCCAGTGTCTTGACGGCTGTGGACACGGGGATGATGGAGTTGTCAATGGAGAAGTTAGAGTACAGTTTGTCCAGTTTGTCTAAGGTGTTCTGTTGACCTAGTATCAAGATTTCAGTCTTGTCACCATTGAGGCAGAGGCCATTAATTGCCATCCATGCCTTGATGATGGAGTAGATAGTGTGGAGTGCCTTTGCGTCTTCGTTGTATGAGCCTGAGAGGGGTAGAAGTACTTGTGTGTCGTCCGCGTACTTCGTGTAGGTGATGCCGTATGAGTAAAGTTTGTCAAAGAGTGGCTTGGTGAACAAGTTATAGAGTGTAGGTGCAGTGCAGGAACCTTGTGGGACCCCGCAGTGGATTGTCGTGGGAGTGGTGTTGGCGATGCCCGAGAAGATTTTCATGGCCCTACCTTCGAGGAAGGAAGTGATCCAGGCGGCTGCTTCTTTGGAGAAGTTAGCTGAGTGCGTGAGGTGGGAAGTGAGAATCTTGTGATCAACCAGATCAAACGCGGCTGAGAGATCTAGAAGAAGCAGAAGAGCCGGCTTGCCTTTGTCCATGATTTGGGTGATCTGGCTCTTCAGATCTACCAGGGCTGTTTCTGTGCCATGTCCTTTCCGGAAGCCCGATTGCCTCGTCCCGAGGATGGAGTGGGTTTCCAGAAAGTGTTGGATTTGGCAGTGTGCGGCTTTGTCCAGTAGTTTCAGCAAGAATGGCACAGTGGTTATTGGTCTATAGTTGTTGGGTTGTGAGGGGTCAAGAGTCGGTTTTTTTAGGAGAGGCCGGACCCAAGCCTCTTTGAGGTTGGCTGGGATGATGCCTGTTTTAAAGGACGCATTGATAAATGCCGTGAGGAGCGGCGCAAGGCAGTCTGCGCAGTCTTTGACTAGTTTAGGTGGGCAAATGTCGCCTTTGCATGGGGAGGGTTTGAGGTTTATTAGAAGGTTGATAACTTCTGTTTCCGTGACATCTCTGAAGGAGAAGTCAGGTATGGTGGGCTTGGAGGAAGTGGGTGGGGTGTTGGTCGGTTTGGTTCCTGTCTGGTGAGGAAGTGCTTTGCAGTGGTCTTTGATTTTCTTTTGGAGAAGCTCAATTTTGTGAAGCATGGCAGCTTGAATGCTGGTACACCACGCTTCATCTTTGATTATTTCATCTGGAGTATTAGGGGGGGAGATGAGCTCATTACAGATTGCGAAAAACTCTTTGGATTGTGACTTGGCATTGGCGATACGAGTGTTGAAGGCGTTGGCTTTGGCATTGGAGATAGCTCTCTTGTATTGGTGGGAGATTAAATTGAATATGTTTTTGGTATTGGTGCAGGGGTCAGATTGCCAGTTTTTTAGTGCTGCCCTTTTGTGGGATCGCATTGAGTGTAGTTCTTCAGTAAACCAGGAGTTGGAGTGTAAGGATTTCTTCTCTTTTTTCCATTCAAGTGGCGCTATTACATTGATAGCTTTGGTGAGGACATCTTTGTAGATGTCTGCTAGGATATTGGGGTCGCTAGCGAATGGGGGGGCTAACACTGGGGTATTGAGGTATGGGCGTAGGTTCTCCTCTGTGAGTTTTTTAGAGCTTCTGACTTGTGCAGCGCTGGCAGGGGTCGGAGTCTTAAGGTTTTTGGTGATAGGAATAGAGAACTCTATGCAGTTGTGGTCAGTCCAGGGCAGTGAGGAGTTGGAGGTGATAGAGGAGAGGCAGTTATGGTCTGCGATCCAGTCAAGTATGCGGCCTTTGATGTGAGTAGGACTTTCTACTTTTTGGATGAAGCCCAGGTCATTGAGTTCCTTGGTGAGAGTGGCTGCAGATTTGTCCTTGGGATCATTAAATCCGAGGTTGAGGTCCCCTAGTAGAATGGTTTTGGTGGAGCTTTTGATATTGTTGCTAAGGATGTGTAAGATGTTGTCCTGTGAGTCTGGGGAGTTGCCTGGGGGGCGGTATAGTAGGTGAATGTTGATGGTGCTGTTGGGTGACAATGTGAGTTTGGCCGATAAGAGGTCAGAGTTGTTGGTCGAGGGGTGACTGACAGGTCGGAGCTGTAGGTTCTCTTTGTAGATGAGGGCTACTCCGCCTCCTATTCGATCTGGCCTATCTTGTCTGAGTATGGAGAAGCCCGGTGGTAGTGCAAGTGTGACGGCAGGGCCTGATGCTTCATGTAACCATGTTTCGGTGATGGCTAACAGGTCAATGTTATTACTGGTTATAATGTCATGAATATCAGAGGCATGAGCTGGGAGTGATCGGACATTGAGGAGGGCACATTTGATGTGAGGTGTGTGATGTTTGCTTGTGGAGGTGTGAGTGATGGTCGTGTCTGGTATGTTCTGTGAGGTGGTATTGCAGGGTGTGGCTAGGTTAGTGGGTGGTGGACTGTGGGTGTGTGGGTATTCCGTGCGGGGGCAGCGTGTGGAGGTGGTGCGGGAACTCAGTCTATAGTTTCTGAATTCAGTGGGAAGGGCTAGTGTGCTAAGTTCTGGGGTCTGTGTGCGCGCTCTAAGTCTTTCTAGTCTGTGCAGAGTTACTACACAGGGTGTACGATCTGTCATGGTAGGTGTGATATCCTTAATAGCGAGATGCTTGTGGCAGAAGAGTGGGCTGGGTGGTGTGTGGGTGAGGGGATGGATGGGAGGGTAGAGTTTGAGAGTAGTGAGTGTGGAGAGGATGGTGAGCAGCGTGGTGGCGGCAGTGGTGAGCTTGCAGGACGCTATGGGCATGATTGTGTACTTGGTGGTGCTGTAAGTGGGGGGACTCAACACACAACTTCAAAGGTGGTCTGTAGGCGACCATAGGGCACAACACAATTTCAAAGGTGGTCTGTAGGCGACCATAGGGCACAACACAACTTCAAAGGTGGTCTGTAGGCGACCATAGGGCACAACACAACTTCAAAGGTGGTCTGTAGGCGACCATAGGGCACAGCACCAGGCACAGCATGAGCCAGACCCGTATAACGATCAAAAAGCACAGCATCGGACAATGGGAGGCTGAGCTTGGCCAAAGGGCATAGCAAGTGGTATGGGTAACAGGAGAGCACTATTGTAACTAGTATATAATACCAATTGAACAGCTAGGGACAGTACTCACGTTGTTTATGTCCTAGTAAGAATGTGTTCATCCGCGTCCATCCATGAACGAATGATACCTTAATGAGGAGAATGTGTGTGATCTTGGGGGTCCAACGGTAACGGTAGCTTCCCGGTGCGAACAGGGGCAAACAGGGCAGTCGGCCTTATGTTGGCCTTGGGTGGCCGCCGGCTTCCGCCTGCCGGCGGATGTGTGGCCTTAAGAGCTGCCTACACAGCGTTGCTAGGCAACGTGCAACGCCCAGCCTCGCTTTCGGGCCGCATCGCGCCCGACATTTTGTTTTAGGAAAAATGTCGGCGCGAGCGGATCTGGGGGCTCTGGAGGCGCAGGAGGCTCCTGTGATGAGGTGGGGTGCCCAGGGGGGGCAGATGGCCAGATGCAGTTGCGATCTGCTGCTGATCCTTAGTGGGGATCCACGCCGCCTCCGTCGAGTCGGGGTCTCCGCTGAGGTCCAAGACGGTGGTGGGGGGCTCCTGCCCTCTCCACGGCAATGGGGGTCTGAGGGGGCAAACAGGGCAGTCGGCCTTATGTTGGCCTTGGGTGGCCGCCGGCTTCCGCCTGCCAGCGGATGTGTGGCCTTAAGAGCTGCCTACACAGCGTTGCTAGGCAACGTGCAACGCCCAGCCTCGCTTTCGGGCCGCATCGCGCCTGACATTTTGTTTTAGGAAAAATGTCGGCGCGAGCGGATCTGGGGGCTCTGGAGGCGCAGGAGGCTCCTGTGATGAGGTGGGGTGCCCAGGGGGGGCAGATGGCCAGATGCAGTTGCGATCTGCTGCTGATCCTTAGTGGGGATCCACGCCGCCTCCGTCGAGTCGGGGTCTCCGCTGAGGTCCAAGACGGTGGTGGGGGGCTCCTGCCCTCTCCACGGCGATGGGAGTCTATATGTTTGTGATGTAAATTACCTGTTTGTGGGGGCAATGGGACATTTGGATGAATTCATTGTTTTTGCCCTACCAATAATATTTTACATGCTGCGTTCGAGTGGTGGCAAATATATCCTCTTGAGGTAGTAACCTTTCTTTGCGGTAATGTGGGAATAGCTGTTTAGTACATTTTAAAATTGTGGGGTGTAGGAGCAATGGGTAACCTACATGTACTCTTACCATCGTTTAAATAGACTGGGCCTCATTAAAAGTGTGGCGGTAGCCGTGCTGGTAAAACCAGCAGGCTGCTGCCAAACTTGCAAATTTTTCCAGCACTTGGCAGTGGGGAAATACAGGGCCATTACAACCCTGGCGGAACTGGTATTTCGAAAGGGCCCCGAAACTTTTTACTCCCCATTCCCATGTGAACCCTATAGGGCTCAATGGGAATGGGGAGGCCGGTAGCACAGGCACCATTCAGAATGTTGCCGGTGCTATCTGCAGTGTCTACTCACGGGTGCCGGTACGCCGGCCAGGTCAGACCTGTCGGGCGGTAAGGCACCACCAGCATAACTTGTAGTTAGCCGGTTCGGTAACAACGGTACCAGCAAGCTTACTGGTACCATTGTTACCAGACCAGCAAACTTGTAATGAGGCCCACTGGGCCTCATTACGACCCAGGCGGTAAGTTACCGCCTGGGCCGTGACTTTACCACCATGGCGTAAACTATGTTTACGCCATGGTGGTAGGCGGACTTACCGCCCCATTCCAACCTTGGCGGGGCGGTAAATCCCCATTTTCCCATTTTCCCTTCCCCATTCCCATTTTGCCCCATAGGGCATAATGGGAGTGGGGAGGGCGTTAATTACGCCACCGTAAATTACGGTGGCGTAATTAACTCCATGGTCCCTTAGCGCCATGGATTTTAACACCTGCTAAAAGCAGGTGTTAAATCCGCCATGGCGCTAAGGGACCTCGTAATCAGGCGGTAAGGGTCGGCGCTGTTTACGCCGCCGTAAAACCCTTACCACCTGAGTTGTAATGAGGCCCACTGTCATTTGTAGGAGCAATGGGTGACCCACCCCTCCGTATGCCATTTAGTATATAGTCTCTCACACTCACGGGTTTTTCTGTCACCTTTTGGATAGTGTCATTATTTTTAGTTTTTTTGTTTTATAACGCAGAGTGACCCTTGTTGATTCCCTTAATTTATGCATTAGCACCCTTCCATTCGTTATTACCTTTCATTCATTTTATCTTGCTGTAATGCAAGGTCTGTAGTTCATGATTTTATTCATGAGGCCAGCTGAATATCTTCACCAGTAACCGCACTGTACCCAAACCTTCAATACCCTGAGTTTCATGTTGTGTTCTTGTACTGTCGTTCTCCACGATCGTGTTATGGCACAGTGATTGTAGTAGCAAGTCTTGTGGGCTATTTGACCACAGACCCTGCATTTTTGAGTAAATGTCCTATCCTTTCCCTCCTCTGCTGTTAATGGGGGAGGGGGGTTGTGAGTGGTGTGAGAGTGTGTATGTATGTAGATTGTATGTGGCTTGTGGGCGCTCTGGGCATTTGGCATGATGAATCGGTGTGCAAGGCCCACCCCAGTTATTATGTGTGTGTTATGTGGGGTATGTAAGGGTTTCTGTGTGTTTTGTATGTGTGGGAGAATGTATATGCGGACATGTGTTCCTATTTGTAGATGAGTATGTTTGAAGTGTGTGTTTGATAAGGTTGTATGCCCTCTGCCTTGAGTCTGAGTACACTTCCTGATGAACTTCTGGCCACCAACTATGTATGGGTGCTGTGTTCTGTGCGTTTCCTGGGGTAGAGGAGTGTGGTGACTGCTTAAAGACTTTGGCCCTGATTCATGGAATTATTTGCGTGTAAAACTTGCCATTCTGCCCGCAAATCTGTGTTTGACGAATGGGGATTTGCAGGCAGAGAGACAGGCAAATCCCCATTTTACACGCAAATAATTCCATGAAACAGGGGCTGTGTCCCTGTGGCTGGGTGATGTCAGGGAAGCTGGAACATAGAGTGTACAATGCATGCATGAGTGTGTGTGTGTGTTCCTGGAGTGAGAGTTAGTAGAGAAACTTTGGATAGATGGATGCATCGGTAGGATTCTTTGTTATGTATTCACTTACCTGAGGACCCCTTCCAACTTAAAGTCTGTACTCCTGTAGAGAGACGTGACGCAAAACATGTACGATAAACAGTATCCAAGATGGCCAAATAACCACTGCACTGCTTTTCAAGGGAAAACAAGATTTATTATAAGTCGAAGTCTCAGATGGAGCTTGTCATGCCCCAAGAAGTTACAGGTTATATACCAGAAAACTGCACATTGTCATAAATAGGTTACAAAGTGATCCCACCACCCTCATTGTCTAAAACCTATATAACATGCTAATATTCCCCTATGATCCCTTGATCGATTGGCTACATTTTATCTAAGCCCATTCCCCTATGTACGTGGTCCAACACATCGTCACTATTGAAACCCAGTACATGATTGGCTAACATCAATCCCAAACAGGGGCAGGCTACCAACATAAATGTAGGACTACAATATGACAGTGGCTGCCAGGACTACCCTCAGTAGTGGGAAAGGTGAAGTGGGTGGGATCCAGATATTCCCCTGGATATAAGCTATACACCTTGTAGGTGTGACTGTAAAGCATGTGAAACACCAAGGAGCTTGTCTGTTTGCTTATCCAGGGCTGGGTATGCACATCTACAACAGCCAGTGTCAGTGGTAGATTTAGTTAATTCATGTGGGCGTTCACTGAAACGCTGCTGGTTTCAGCCCACCCATCAGTTTTTTGGTCTGGCTTAATTGTTAATTTATAACTATTTATTTATTTGATTTATAACTATTATGTTGAATGTTTGCAAACAAGCATTTTGCTTGACCGTGATATCAGAGTCCAGATTCATTTTCTTAGTGCGGTGGCAGGTGGGACTCAACAAGGTCAGCCGACCCCGCCCCCCCCAAATTTTGGGAAAGGTTTGTCATTATGAAAAAAAAATGGCCATGGTCACTCTAAAGGGGATAGGGACGGGACACTGAGGAGGGATGTCTTGGGATTCATCATTGGATATGGTGCAGCTTTTGGATTGTGCAGTTGTATCAAAACAATACAAACTATTGTAAAAGAAAGCAAAAACATAACAAGGCAACTCACGCACAGTACTAGACATAGACAACAAGTTCACGAACTTAAAAGGAAAAAAACACCATGAGGTAGTGAGCATAATTGCTACCATATATACTAAGGCAGATTCAGCATGCCAGGGATCAGCGCCTACCCAATAATCCTGCAAAAACAAACACCTTTCCCTGAAGTAATTGGCTCATTAATGGCAGAAAACAGGCAACTCTAAGTTGCCTGGAAGCTGCAGGTTATTAGAATGACCTGCAGGACCTTTGTTGACTTTGCTTAGGATTTTAAGAGCTGGCAACTTGAGTTCATCACCATTTTTTTAGAAGATATATTAACACAGCCTAATCCAAATACCCGCATACGGTAGCATCATGTTAAGCAATGAGGTGAACTGTGAGCTCGTGAGTAGGAGAAAGGTGGTTTATAACTGAGCATACGTGGCATGAACCTCTGGCCTGCGGAAAGAAAATAAAGTGTACGCGCAGTACACAATGTACACATTCAACAAATTGCAAGAGAGGTTTCCACTTCACTCAGAAATAAACCTGTTGCTGAACCAAACTGTAAGGGAATTACATAATAACATCACAATTATGTGTCCAGGAATCATCTGCAAATGTGAACTGAAGTGTGTTTACAAAGTACTAGTAAGCTAAATGCATGCGTGTTCAAATGCACACATACTGGAAGCATTCTGGTGACATGCTAGATGAATTCACTCTCACACGTATAGCCATTTAGGCCATTCACTCTTATGCATGATTACCAGATGATTCCATGCCGTTGGGGATATAGTCACTGGGCCTCATTACGACCCAGGCGCTAATGGGTTAACGGCGCCGTAAAAGGCTGCGGTGCCGTTGACCTATTAGCGCCTAATTACTAGGTCCCTTTGCGGGACCCGACCTTAACGGCTGGTGTAGACCAGCCGTTAAAGTAGGGACCCGCAAAGGGACCTTGGTGCTAATTGCGGCACCGTACTTAGCGCCTTCCCCATTCCCATTGAGCCCTATAGGGCAAAAATGGGAATGGGGAAGGGCCATGGAGGAAGGGGCAATTACCGCCCTGCCAACATTGTAATGGGGTGGTAATTCCCCCTTTCTCCATGGCGGAGTCGGTAACTTACCGGCATGGACCATGGTGCTAATAGCACCATGGTCTTCCGCCAGGTTCGTAACTGTGTCCTGGGGTGTTATCTCTCTGAGAATTGTATTCTGGGAGTTGTAGTCTTGCATTGGTTCAACTGAGTAAAATGGACTGAACTCAAACTGAAGTAAAAGCAAAAGCCAACACTGGAGTATGCTGCCCCTGGTGATATGAGTCATCTGGTAACCTTATTGCAATGCTATACTCAGAATCGGAATCAAAGCTTTTGGTCACATTTCTGTGAGTCTTCTCTTTTGGTGGTTACCAATTGCTCTATGGGACACTTATGGCCGTGGATTGCAATGTGCATGTACACGTTGTTTACCGTTTTCTGTTTGCTTCCAGACAGTGACTAAGATGGCCGCTATTAGTTACACATGAGACCATCACAATGGGTTTAAATATTATTAATCATGTTTTTTGTAATGCTTTCTTGATCCCGAGTACACAGTCCTAACCAGGGGTGTTGCTAGGTTTGGGGTGAATTAAAAAAAGGGAACAAAGGGTGGGGGAAGATGGTGGATTGCGAGCCAGCCATAGGATCGCTTGGAACTCAGACTGGATCGGGAGCATCAGGCCTTGTTTCCCATTACCTGATGGCCAGTTCCCACCGGCCGGGTACTAATACATGTAAATGACTGGCAAAATCATTCCAACTTGATTTGATGCTGTCTTTGGAAGGGATTTACCTCTGCTATTGTGATTGTTGTTGGTTGGAAAAATCTCAAGTACTTTTTTCATAATACAGTGGCTCTCCTGTGTATGGAGGCACCTGGGCATGGTGTTACATAGGTTGGTTGCCAGGAAAGTCAAACAGGACCATGCATGGCATTTCCAGTTGAAATGATTGACTGTTATTTAGTGATTCATTGCTCGATTGCAGCATTCTGACACTACATAATGGATGACGTGCTCCTTAGTGAGATTCTGGAATGACAATGCTGTGAGCACCACACATTATTTTGAAAATGATTCTGCTTTGAACTGGGAACCAATATATGTGTATTTGTATTTAGTTTATGTGTATTGCGCGCTGGGCCCTGAGGCATCTGGGCGCATAATATTGCCGGGAAATTAGGGTGATACTCTTCAGAGTAGTTTTGCTGCTGCATTTTCACTCTGTGTTATTAGTTTAACATTGATTGCGCGAGATCTTGGTAAAGGTAATTGGCACAGTTCATTCTTGAAATTACTATGGTGATCACTGTCAGGGTTTTAAATGGTGATATAGCTATCTTTCAGTTGTTTGGAGCATACAAGGATTGTAATGGCCTGCTTTCACAAGCCTTCTGTAGGCCCAATCACAGTGAAGGCCTCGACAAGAGCTCATGGTTGCTACCTGTCCAAAATCCCCCCAAATGCAGGGGTGATTGCAATTTGCACCCCGGGTCTCCCTCAATGTTTCACATACTCTTTTAATTTTTTTTTTTTCTGGGAAATGGTCCTTGCATGATTTGCACCAACACAATCTCCCATTAAAACAAAGATGGTCACTGTGATGGGAAATAGAAAAAATAGTAAGTCTCTTTTTATTTCCATGGTGGCAGAGAAGGAGCATGAGCACGGCGAAAAGTGGGTCGAGGGCCAAACAGGTGAGTGTGCTGGGGTGGTGCTGGATTCCACAGGGGCTGCAGAATGAAGGTGAGGGTGAATAAATGTCACATTATAATGTTGATATCTAAATGCTGTCATATTGATGTACTGTTCTTTTCATTGTTGCAAATAAAAAATGAAATGTGTTGTATTATTGCATTTGTTTCTCTTATGTTTATTTTAGAAAGGACTGCCTCGCAAAGCTGGTAATGTACTATTTTGAAATGAAACTATTATAACACACCGCCTGTGTAAGGGTGTTTTTGCTTCTGTTTTTCTTTGGTGCATTTAAACCATAGCATACAAGAAAAGGGGAGGTTGTTTGGTATATACGTGTCAAATTTCCTATACAGATGAAGTAATGTCATTAGCAATTATAAATAGTTGTGTGCGTGATTCCAATCAGGGTTGGTGTGTGTGGCTTCTGAGTGGAATATAATACAATAGTCTGCTGAGCGTACATGAATCAGCAGAGAGAGGCCTCTGGAAATATAATCTCACTAAAGTAAATAAATTAATGATAATACCACAGGGGTTTGTGAACGCTACATGTGAAAATTGTGGTATCCATAAATGTAGGTCCGAGGCCTCTAGTGATCACACGAATAGACCAAGCAAGAAGAAGGGGGTTTTGTATATTAGGGCCACAAATAGAATAGAAAGCTATGCTCACAACTATACCACAACAAAATGCATACCAACAAAATCTATCTGTGTACTGAAATAATGCATAGTCATTATACCACCATAAAGCCAAACCCAATCTAAATGCAAGGAGTAGTCATTGCTAAATTAGCTTTGTTTTTGGTGGTAAGAAAATACCGCTAGGCCCCAAATTTACACAAAATACCCTACAACCTTTCCACTGCGTTCGATCTTGTCGATCACCAGATCCTCACAGAACACTTAACTACAGCTGCTGCCTTCTCCTCAAACACCTCAAATTGGATCCAGTCCTTCCTTTCTAACCAAACCACTAGGGTCTTTGCACCCTCAGCTTCAGCTGATCCAGTCCCTACTAACTGTGGAGCACCCCAGGGGTCCTGCGTCCCCCCAACGCTCTACAACAGTTTCACTAAGCTTCTCTTTGATTATCTTGACAACATGGGTGTCACTTATACAAATGTAACTCTCACCTGATTCCCGCAGAGGTCACTCTCACCTGATTCCCGCAGCTGGATCTTAAAGGAGCCTACCACTTGGTACGAGTAAAAGAGGGCGATGAATGGAAGACGGCCTTCCGCACCAAGTATGGGCTATTTGAATATCAGGTCATGCCCTTCGGACTTTGCAATGCCCCGGCCGCCTTTCAATATTTTATGAACGATGTCCTCAGAGAGCTCATAGATGTGTGTGTTGTTGTTTACATTGACGACATCCTCGTTTATTCTTCATCGGAAATTGAACATCGGAAACACGTGAAAATGGTCCTCGAGAGATTGCGTCAACACAAACTTTTCGCTAAGTTGGAAAAATGTGTTTTCAACGTGACTGAAGTTGAATTCTTGGAATTCATATTATCACGTAGCGGAGTGCGTATGGATTCAAAGAAGGTCGATGCAATTCTCAAATGGCCATCGCCATCCTCCGTAAAAGGTGTTCAAAGCATGTTAGGCTTCGCTAACTTTTACCGCAGGTTTATCCCCGAATTCTCTCGAATAGTCCAGCCCATCACCGCCTTGTTAAAGAAAAACAAACGTTTTGAATGGTCTACCGAGGCGGAACAAGCTTTCCAGAATTTGAAGACTAGATTTATCTCTGCACCGATCTTAAAACATCCTCGCCCAGAACTCCCCTACATCGTTGAAACTGATGCTTTGAGCCTTGCCATGGGGGCAGTTCTATCACAAAAGGACCCAGTAACCAATCAGTTGCATCCCGTGGAATTTTGGTCCCGCAAATTCTCGCCTCCTGAAATCAATTACACTATTACTGATAAGGAACTTCTAGCTATCAAGTCCACCTTTAAGGCTTGGAGGCATTATCTTCTGGGGGCCCGACACACCGTTACTGTGATTACAGATCACCGAAACCTGCAATATTTGAAAACCGCAAAAGCTCAATCCTCTAGGCAACTCCGTTGGGCACTATTCTTTGCCGAGTTTGACTTCATAATTACCTATCGACCTGGTACAAAAAACGGTAAAGCTGATGCCCTTTCTCGGATGGGAGTGGAAGAACATTTGATCAATCCTAAACCTGTACCTATCATTCCCGAACAAAGAATTCTAGGTGTAATCGCCACACAATCCACAGAGGAAGTTAAGGATAAAGCCAGGCTACTGGTAACTCCAGCAGACATACAGAATTGGCATCTGCAGGGAAAGGACTTTACGGTGAAGGACAACCTATTATATTTCCAAGAACGGTTATACCTGCCCAGCACAGATTTACAGAAAAAGGTAATCTCTTGTTATCACGATTCTTTAATGGAAGGACATCCCGGTATGACCAAGACCTCGGAAAAGATCAAGCGCTACTTCTGGTGGCCATCTTGGAAAAAAGATATCAGAGACTTTATAATGTCCTGTGGAGTATGCGCCCAAAACAAGAGTCAAAAGGAAAAACCAGCCGGCCTCTTACGCCCTATTGACATCCCGCCTCGCCCTTGGCATACGCTTTCTATGGACTTCATCACCGATCTACCTCCATGCTCCGGATACAATACGATCCTAGTAATCGTGGACCTATTCTCCAAGATGGCGCATTTCATTCCACTCAAAGGCTTACCAACAGCAGCAACTCTGGCCAGAGAATTTCTCGAAAACATCGTCCGACTGCACGGTTTTCCTTCAGTTCTAATTTCGGATCGAGGTAGTCAATTTATTTCTCATTTTTGGCGAAGTTGCTGTCGGTCGGCTCAAATTGATGTGAGACTTTCGACCAGCCACCACCCTCAAACCGACGGACAAACCGAGAGGACCAATCAAACTCTGGAACAGTATTTGCGCTGCATGCTACAACAAACTAAAAAAAACTTGGAAAGATATCCTTTGGATAGCCGAATATGCCTACAATAACTCTGTCCACTCGGGAACTGGGAAGACCCCGTTTTTTCTTTTATACGGTAGTCACCCTCGAACCTCGGAGTTGGATCCACTCCAAGATCTTGGAACACCAGCAGTAGACCACCTGCATTCTACAATCACCCAAGCCTTTAAGGAAGCCGTTTCTCACCTTCAAAGGGCTAAAGAACAATACAACAAAGGAGCAGACCAACATCGGAAGGAAGCCCCCCAATATCAAGTAGGAGATCAAGTCTGGTTATCCACCAAATATCTACCTCTAAAAGGACCACGCACATTCAACCCAAGATACCTTGGTCCCTATTCCATCACTACCATAGTAAATCCAGTAGCGGTCAAGTTGGACTTGCCCCCTCACATGAAGATACATCCGGTCTTCCACGTCTCTCTATTAAAACCCGTGCAACCTCAAACCCGACTAACTACATCTCCAAAACCTATTCTAGTTGATGGAGAACTCGAGTTTGAAGTCAAAAGCATCCTGGATTCCAAGATCTCCAAATCTAAACTATTTTACCTGATTGACTGGAAAGGCTTCGGTCCCCAAGAAAGATCCTAGGAACCTGCAGAATATGTCCACGCGCCTCGTCTAATCAAAAGATTTCATCGAAAATTTCCAAACAAGCCCAAACCCCCGGAGAAGCCCGGTTTGGGAAGGGCCTTGAGGGGGGGTGCTCTCATGATCTCTGCTTCCAAAAGATCAGGACTTGCCCGACTCCCTTGGAAGCAGATCCATAACCCCGGTTCCGAGTGCCAGCCAGTCCAAATTGGGACCTTTTGGACCCTGTCCTGGCGCCAGTGGCACCAGGCTCATAAAGATGCCCAGTCCCAGCGCTGGAAGCGCAGGGCTCATAATGCTTGGGTGGACTTACCTGCAGCAGACCATGCTGCTTACTTACCTGCCAGTTGAACCCCTGATCCTCTTCTGTTTGGGACTACTTTTGCTGTTGGGTGGGGCAGGAGCCACTCCCTAGGTTCAGAACACTGGAACTCTTCTGGAAAGCAGGAACTCTTTTCTTACCTAGGCGTGGCTGTGGAAGGAGACACCTAAGCACTACAGGAGGCTATTTAAACCACACCCGATGGATGAATCTTGCTTTGCGTTATTCTGCATTCTCTACAGCAGAAGGCTCATTGTGTCTTCTGCTTCTGATCCTGGGCCTAAGGGAACAAAGGCTTACCATCCTGGAATCCAGTCTTCAGCAGCACCTGTAAAGACAAAGAAAGAACAGGTTAGCACTACGGTCTTCAGTGGCAGCGCATCTCTTACCTGGTCCATCGGCTGTCACCAACGCCTCGCGCTGCATTCCGGCATCTGAAAGACAAAGGCTTACCTACTCTTCGCATGCTCCGGAGGTCTTCACACTGCATTCCGGCATCTGAAAGACAAAAGCTTACCAGCTCTTCGCACGCTCCGGAGGCCTTCGGCGCTGCATCCCGCATCTGAAAGACAAAAGAAGGTGCGTTTAAAGACATTGGGCAACTTTATTACTCACGTGCCATTACTCCTTCCCACGCCGAATCCAGTGGGTATTCCAGCACCCTTCAGCTTCTCTAAAACTCCGAACTTGTACCTGCAAGATAAAAGGGACAGTTAGTGCGCATCGTGAAGCAGGCTACAAGCGCTTACTTACGTGCTTCCAGGCGCTTCTATTCCTCACGCGGGTTCGATCCTCAACTCTCATCAGCCCGCCATCCGCCATCGCCGGAACCCTGCAAAACAAGAGATAGCATTACAAAAGACTTTTAAGACATTTGAAGTGCCCAGAACTTACCGTTCGTGCAGTTAACGACGGACAGCAGTCCTCTGAGGTCAAGAGGCCTGCACCCTTATCCAGTGAAGAAACTGGTTACGGCACCCTGCCCCGAGGCAGATGGAGAGCTCGGCGTTCACTTACCTAAGGTGAGGGCGTTAACCTTTGGGGTTCTACAGGAGAAGAGAAAGGGAAGAGGAGAGAGGCACCCAATAACCCCAGTTCATTAATCCCATATTTTCTATCTGCAGACATCTTACTCTTCAAGTCAGACATACAGTGCACAGAGGTCCAGCCCAAAGAGCCAACCGTGTGTTACACATCACCTTTGAAGATACGGCATTCACCCAGTCAAGACCGGCGCCAGCTTTGTATATATGCATGCTTTTCTGACTTGGTCCAGGAGTTCAGGGATCAAAGGTAACGGATATCTATTCTTAACGGTGATCTGGTTCAGGGCGTGATAATCTATACAAGTTCTAAGGTCCCCTTCTTTTTTTGGAACGAAGAACAAAGCTGAGGAAGCAGGGGACTTGGAAGGACGAATAAACCCATTCGCTAGGTATTGATCCAGGTATTGTCGGAGGTGAAGATTCTCAGGCTCGGTGAGGGCATAAATTCTACTACAAGGAGGAGTAGATCCAGGTATCAGGTCTATCTGGCAGTCATAAGACCTATGAGGAGGTAGAGAGTTAGCCTGATCCTTCCGGAAAACATCTTGGAATTCTAGGTATTCAGGAGGTAACTGGGGAGCCTCCGAGGAAATTGCTGCCAGTGCAACACCAGGTCGAGGGTGACAAGTAGAGACACATTCTGGAACTGAACCGTTCTTGCTCGCCAATCGATCTGAGGATTGTGCTTCTCTAACCAAGGAATTCCTAGAATAATCTGGAACTGAGGGGCCTTGAACACATCGAACACGATCTTCTCATGGTGTCCATCTTGACTTACTAGCGTCACTTCTTGGGTGGTATGCGTTACTGGTCCGGAGGCTATCTCCGTACCATCCACCGTAGTAATGACGTCCTTTACAGCCTTTGGACAAAGAGTCAGATTCATCCTCAAAACCATTTCATGATCCACATAATTGCAGATGGCACCGCTGTCGACGTAAGCTTCAATCGCATGTAATCGATCCGGATGTTCAGGGCTAATGAGGACCATAGGTATCACGAAATGCAAGGTCACGGAACTGGTTTTAACGCTCGGCAAGAGGACCTCTATTCTTGTCGGGCGAGGTTGTTTCCCTGCTCAGAGTTTGTGACCCTGGTAACTGCAGCACCTGCTGCCTTCTTGGCTGGTTTCACCGGACAGTCTTGAAGAAAGTGCCCCGAGTTTCCGCAATAGAGGCATAATTGCAGCTGTTTTCTCCTTTCCCGCTCCTTTTGTGTTAGTGGTCCTTTCAGGCCCCTTATTTGCATGGGTTCCCCGGAGTCTACTCCTTTGGTAGGAGTTGGTGGTTTGGAAAATACTCGAGCATCAAACTTGGAACGATCGGCCTTCCTGTTCTGCAGTCTGTGGTCAATTTGAACGACTAAGTCAATATAGTCCGAACAGTCTTGCGGGGGATTCACTACTTGGGCTAACACATCTTTGAGCTCTCCACATAGTCCTCTATAAAACAGCGTAATCTTTTTGTCCTATGGCCATCGAGTTTCCACTATCAGTCTGTTGAAAGACGCAATTTAAGCCAAAAGGTCTTGATTACCCTGTCGCAATGAAAGGAGCTCATTGTCCAAGGCCTGCCCCTGTGAATGTCTTGCAAACAGTTTTTCCATACTGAGCTGAAAAGCTTGAAAATCATGGAGAACCGGATCATCTTGATTAACTAGAGGGATCGACCAGTCTGCCGCATTGCCACTAAGGTATGAAAGCACGAAGGCTACCTTAGCTTGATCAGTTTGAAAGGCTGCTGGCCCGCATAAGAAGTGCAACCGGCACTGATTAATAAATACTGCAAACCTCTTTGGGTCACCAGAAAATCGTTCGGGCGGAGCCAGAGGTACATTCCCAGGTAGGTTGATCTGCACTGGGTTCGTAGAGGATGTTGAAGGAAGATTTGCCCCTGATGCGGGTAACGGAGTTTGTCCGGCTTGTGACTGTAGCAATTGTCTAGCGAGATCGTCTGTTCGCTCCTTGGAAATAATCAGTTCCCTTCTTAGAGCATTCGTTTCCTGACGTGCTGCATGCACTTCTGCTCTTAGTTCCCCAAGTAACTGGGCTAGCTGGTCGGTATCCGAGGTTTCCATAGCGCCTGAGTGGGAGTTTTGCGGTAGGCTTTGCGTTCTGTAACGCTCACCTGATTCCCGCAGAGGCGCCGGTTTTGACTGGGTGAATGCCGTATCTTCAAAGGTGATGTGTAACACACGGTTGGCTCTTTGGGCTGGACCTCTGTGCACTGTATGTCTGACTCGAAGAGTAAGATGTCTGCAGATAGAAAATATGGGATTAATGAACTGGAGTTACTGGGTGCCTCTCTCCTCTTCCCTTTCTCTTCTCCTGTAGAACCCCAAAGGTTAACGCCCTCACCTTAGGTAAGTGAACACTGAGCTCTCCATCTGCCTCGGGGCAGGGTGCCGTAACCAGTTTCTTCACTGGATAAGGGTGCAGGCCTCTTGACCTCAGAGGACTGCTGTCCGTCGTTAACTGCACGAACGGTAAGTTCTGGGCACTTCAAATGTCTTAAAAGTCTTTTGTAATGCTATCTCTTGTTTTGCAGGGTTCCGGCGATGGCGGATGGCGGGCTGATAAGAGTTGAGGATCGAACCCGCGTGAGGAATAGAAGCGCCTGGAAGCACGTAAGTAAGCGCTTGTAGCCTGCTTCACGATGCGCACTAACTGTCCCTTTTATCTTGCAGGTACAAGTTGGGAGCTTTAGAGAAGCTGAAGGGTGCTGGAATACCCACTGGATTCGGCGTGGGAAGGAGTAATGGCACGTGAGTAATAAAGTTGCCCAATGTCTTTAAACGCACCTTCTTTTGTCTTTCAGATGCGGGATGCAGCGCCGAAGGCCTCCGGAGCGTGCAAAGAGCTGGTAAGCTTTTGTCTTTCAGATGCCGGAATGCAGTCTGAAGGCCTCCGGAGCATGCGAAGAGTAGGTAAGCCTTTGTCTTTCAGATGCCGGAATGCAGCGCGAGGCGTTGGTGACAGCCGATGGACCAGGTAAGAGATGCGCTGCCACTGAAGACCGTAGTGCTAACCTGTTCTTTCTTTGTCTTTACAGGTTCTGCTGAAGACTGGATTCCAGGATGGTAAGCCTTTGTTCCCTTAGGCCCAGGATCAGAAGCAGAAGACACGATGAGCGTTCTGCTGCAGAGAATGCAGAATAACGCAAAGCAAGATTCATCCATCGGGTGTGGTTTAAATAGCCTCCTGTAGTGCTTAGATGTCTCCTTCCACAGCCACGCCTAGGTAAGAAAAGAGTTCCCGCTTTCCAGAAGAGTTCCAGTGTTCTGAACCTAGGGAGTGGCTCCTGCCCCACCCAACAGGAAAAGTAGTCCCAAACAGAAGAGGATCAGGGGTTCAACTGGCAGGTAAGTAAGCAGCATGGTCTGCTGCAGGTAAGTCCACCCAAGCATTATGAGCCCGGCGCTTCCAGCGCTGGGACTGGGCATCTTTATGAGCCTGGTGCCACTGGCGCCAGGACAGGGTCCAAAAGGTCCCAATTGGGACTGGCTGGCACTCGGAACCGGGGTTATGGATCTGCTTCCAAGGGAGTCGGGCATGTCCTGATCTTTTGGAAGCAGAGATCATGACAACAAACTACACCGATGACACCCAGGTTCTCATTACGCTCACTGGCTGCTATGAAAATTATTCCAACTTAATAAACGAAATCTACCTGGAAATCCAGGCTTGGATGGCTGCCCACAGCTTGTGTCTCAATGATGACAAGACAGAGCGCTTGAACATTGGGTCTCAAGTTCATCTAAACAAACTCAACCCTCTCTATACATCTTTCAACATCGATGGTAATACCATTAAGGTTGTCAATGAGGTCAAGACACTTGGAGTATATCTAGATTATACTCTCTTACTCAAGAAATAAGTGAGCGCTACTGCCTACACAACTGCTTATACCAATAAGCTGATTAATGCATGTAAACCCTACCTGTCCCCCAACAGCTGCATCATGCTAACCAGGGCTTTAGTCCTATCAAAGATAGACTACTGTAACACTCTCTTCTTAGGCTTCTCAGAACGAAACCTTAATAGACTACAGGTCCTACAGAACAATGCCTTGAGGGCAGCATTAAACATCCCTAGGTCTAAACACATATTAAGCCTCAGATGGGACATCCACTGGCTCCCGGTCCGTGACAGAATCTCGCTATGCATGCTTGTTCGCTTGTTATCACGCATAAATGGCTTTCTAACACTGCTCCGAAATACCTCTCAGACAAATTCTCTAGAAGCCAACCAGCAAGAGCTACTAGATCCTTCTACTCACACTGCATCAGCATCCCAAGGTACAACCTAAAAACCGCGGGAGGAGACAGCTTCCCAGTTCTGGCCGCCAAATGGTGGAACTCTCTCCCTACTACGATCAGAGCTGAACAGTCTTTCTGGTCCTTCAGAGCCAAAGTAAAGATCTGGCTCAAAGGCAAGACTCATTAATTGTCCACAATTACATTCCCTATCCTCATCTGCTGTGTTGAAACTTATGTAATCACTTACCATACTACACTAACGTCTGTTATCTTACGCTGTCGACCAAACTAACTGCTGGCGACTCTTCCGAGCACTTTCCTGTATTATATATTAATTTGTATGGTGTCTAACCTGTAACATTGAGTCATCTTGTTTTAATGTCCTTGCTACTCTATTAGTATTTTGTATCTGTATGTTTTTTCTTGCAACTATGTCTCAAGTACATGTGCCCAGTTACCTCAGGGTTAGGTGCTCAATACAAATAAACTAAACTAAACTAAACTAGGTGACACGTCGAGTCGACAGCAGCCTAGATCTTCTGCTGCTGATGTTTGTTCAGGCCACACCCACACATCACTTGAGGTAACCACATCTATGATAGCTCCAGAATACACAGGACCACTTCCCCCAAAGATCCCCTTTGCTCATTCCGTGAAAAAAATGACATGATAGTTTTAGGTTTTTTAGGCTGTTTGGACGTTAGGGGCAAAGCAGAGGCCAAGCCAACATGAAGCACACAGCCCTCTGCCCTCTTTTATGTTCGTGGTTGAAAACTCCAGCAAATTGCCGCTTTCATAACAAGAGGACAAAGATAGCACAGAGGTAGAAGGTTCTGGAGAGGGGAGCATCAGCATTCTTAAAGCAACCAACATCTCTGCATCGGTAATGTAGTGGCGTTTCAACAATTTCGGTTTTCACATTTCCCCATTCCTTAAATTGTACATCCACCCACTCTGAGTCTTCTCAGCGTCCGTGCCTCCTCTTATTTCCCTCTGTAGAAAAATCTTGGCGGGGTACTTCTCATATGCGCCTCAGAGCACACAGACCATGTTGACTGCAAGACTTCCACTTTTTGCCACTATGGGGGAAAAGAGTTTTTACATGCACCGCCTCCAAAAGCCTCCAAAACGAAAAGCAGCAAGGAAAGACTGCAACCTCTCCTGCTGCAAGACTGACATTCGAGAAGCTTTACAACAAGCTCACCTGTTGGCAATTACAGTGCACTACGTCGGATCACCTGAACTTTCACAACGTCACTCCTTACCCATTTACAGTCACAACTAAGACCATAAAACAGTGTTGGTTTATGTCCTCTATATAAATGCAAGCTTTGCTCATTAGAGGCTTGTGGACATCATATGCAAGATATGAAAGTTGACAGCCGATATGTATCGTGCCTAAACTCTAAAGGGAAGGTACATAAAACAGGCACTGGGCACAAACGTAAGCTAGCACGGTGTCTGTGGGAGCGATGGCATAGGAATGGGCATTCAAAGAGAAGTAGTGTCCGATCTTGACTGCAGTATTGAGGTTGCAAAGTGCTTTATTTGGATGTTCTTGTTTAACTTTATCAGAGTTAGGCCAAACAATACAGTGATGAGGAAGAAAGAGTAGTGGATGTTAAACTGCACTCTCTTGCATATAGCCAGAGCACACCAGCTACAAAACCATTATATTAAAAAAAGACAGTCACAAGGGGGCACGGATGGGGTGGTGTTCAAACACATGTCTGTGGTAGGGGCGGGTATCCACCATGTCTACTGCTGATAAGTGTGGGTTATCTGGCAGGTTATTCCCATTGTCACAGGATAGTGTATCAAGTCATTGCTCCAGTATGTGTCATATTCAAATGATGGTCATGTCTGGGGCTTTTGTGTGAAATGCCAGCGCTGCTCTAAATGCGGGGTCCTCAGTTCAAGCCTGTGAGGCCCTCAATGTTCTAACTTTGGGTCCGTTCAATGGACGTATGTAGGAGGTTATTGTTACTTTTTTTACCAGGCATATGCAACCTTTTTGTTATTTCATCCAACATTTAGATCCGTGCTTGTTTTCTGTTCACTTGGTTTCAAACATGAGTTCCAAACCAGAGATCACAAAGGCCGTGTCCGGCGTAGTATTGGTGTTGTCTGGGGTACACGCTGTTATCCCAGGCGACCAATACATGAGCTGCAAGACTAAAATGCACTTTGACTTGGATGGCTTTAATCCTGCCCCTTATGTGATTGGCAGTGTTATACTATGTTTACATTAAAAATGTGCTCGAAAGAAAGAGAGATAAGCAGGAGTCACAGTTGATGTGAAGAGTGTACAGTGAGAGAGGACAGTTAGACAGGAAAGGGAGGATTGAGAAAGCAAAACTGAATGCACTGTGGCCTTAGAACAAACGAGAGATTGATATGAATAGATATCACTTGAGTGTATAAGGGATGGGCTTGGGTACCCACCATGAGAAGGACCACACCTGGCTACCTGATACAAAGAAACCAGTGCACATTTTGTATATATATATATATATATATATATATATATATATATATATATATATATATATATATATATATGTATATATATATATATATGTATAAAAAAAATCATTATGTTGCATAGTGCACTGTTTTGGCTCTCATAGCTACCTGACTGTTGTTGACAACTAAGTTCTGATCTGTTCAATTAATTTCCTGTGATGCATTCTTTGTTCACTGTACAGTTTTTGCATTCACTGTAGCACAACTTGTGTAATGCACTAGTTAAGCTATATCCATGCACTCCTTACACAAATTATCTCGACTTTAAATGTACTCGCTTGACTATCGAAACTCAGAATCACAAGCAAACGGTATTTAAGCGCAACAACAATTTCTCAAATATTCAAAGATTTAATGTCGATCTGAAACAAAAAGTCTACACATGTTTCAACCCCAACGAGGTTCTCATTCAGGGATTAATACATGGTCCAATTGTATTCCAAAGTTCGTCAAACCCGCTCGCAGTCAGTGACTAATGCGTCCTTACTTATTATGCCCGGTCTTGTCCTGGCAATTTAGATTCTTCACATTCATTACAATCCTGATATGTGCTAAGTGGCTGCAGGACTTTACCGCACCTACCGATCACGGGAACAGTGGGCATAGCGACCACACTTTTATAGATGGAATCCGAATAATGAACATGCCTTTTTGAAGAATGTTCCTGCGTTCGAATGCATAATACTGACAGCAAGTAGGAACATGACTTAGAATACCATATACACTTTTCGAGGAAAGGCAGCCACTTAGCACATATCAGAATTGTGATGATTGTGACACATTTAAATTGCCAGGACAAGAGCGGGTATTATCAGTTGTTTGTGATTTTGAGCGCCAATAGTCGAACGAGTATACTTACAGTTGAGATTATAATTGTTGGAGATAAGGAGTGCATGGATATAGCTTAACAATTGCATGTCTGTTTGTTTGGCGTTGTGCTTAGGCCAGTTGCACCAATCCATGCCAGCACCCTCCAATCGACCAAATGTGTGTAACTTTCACCAATTACATCGGACAGACATAATAGGGAGTTAGCTCGACTCAATAGCAGCAAGTTCAGATTGCAACTTGTGTAATGCGTTGATTTTTCTTTGGGTAGTACATTGATCATGTGCAATAACTGAAGTTGAAATGTATATTCATAAATTGAGTGTGATGAAGCGAATAACTCTCTACGGCAAGGTCTTGACCTTAGAAATTGATGCAAGCCGCCATCTTGAATCAAGCCTCCATTTTAGGTTAGAAACCGCCATTTTGGGGTTTTATACAAAGTCACCTTGTAATCTAAAATGGCCATCTCGTGTGTCCTTGTTCTTGCCTTAACCTCTCCAACCTCTGTAGGGGAGTTAATGTCCAACCTGCCCTCAGGCTATATGTTAGGGTCATGTAGACCTTGTCCTTTGTTGACCTCAGGAGCAGGGGTTTACTTGAATTAGCAAAGTTAAACTACACGTGTATAAGGACAGTAATGCTATCCAAATATAATAAGTGAACCATTTGTTTGGTCTGTATTAAACCAGCATGTAAAGAGTGTAAATGTTAAATTAAAGAATAATGGAGTGTGTTAGTAAATGTATTGAAAAGTAAACCGCATGCACGAGATATGTAAATTAGGAAAGTGAACCTGGCGCGACCCTAGCCCACTGTATGATTAACCTGTAAGAGGGCTGGACATCATTTTACAAATTGTATAAATGCGTCGATGTCCAGCTAGGAAATTCTGTCACTGCTCACATTGAACCCTGCTGGTGGTCTCTGTGATGTATTGATGGCCAAATAGCTATTTGTGTACTTTGTTGAATACTGTTCAGTTTTGTAATAAAGATTCTGGGAATCTTTATAAGCCCGTGTCAGTGTATTTTCCCTTGCTCGGTGTAACAGCCGTAATATTGTATTTTTTCTGATTCCACAGATGGCGCCCGAATAGGGACCCTCAAGATTGACTTTGTCTCGTTGAAGGTTGGCTCGGCTATCGGACCGGGATCGGACGGTACCAACAGAACCGGCCACTCTAGACGAGAAGTGAATTCCTCAACGAAACTGCACGATCCGATCCCTGGACGGTGAGCTGTAGCCCGAGACAACGTCTTGACGAGGGTCCATATATTTGAGGTGGGTAAATTTGCCAAAAATCACCAGACACGTGGGTCCTTTGCATTGTCCTTAGTAACCCGATCGGGCCTCCCAGTCCTTTGGTCAGGTGAATCGTGTCCCGATTCTTAATCTAACCCTGACAAATTTGAATTTGGAGCATTATACTCGCAAGCACAATTATTTAACCAGGTAACACCAGAACTTTGATATGCCTGGGAAATTGCCTGCTTTAGGGCATTTTTCCACAGCGACAGACAATCTTTGGAAAATAGCCGTCCCGCACCACAGGAGGGGTAGCCGGCATGTACTATGTACTGTAAGAAAGGCTTTGGTAGTATAGCATTTAATGACATTTGGCACAGACAAACCAGACATAATTCTAATCTCTGGTGGCCAACCAATGGTAGTTTTGAAATCCCTCGTATAGAATATTTAGAGTCTGTATTAGTAAAGAAAAAGGCTAGGCCTGCAGCATTTGACGCGTTGCACAGTTGGAAAACAGAAGCTTTGCAGCAACAAAAGAGTAGAGAGAAACATATGCGTCGACATATGACGAGTGTCGAAAAGGCACGGTTATATGATCAAAATAAACAATTGGAGTCAGTTAGGAACACGGACAGGGCATTTCAATTAGGCATTCAGAAAATCTACCCTTCAAAAGATTTTCATACGTCAGACGAATTGATTAATAAACTTTTGCATGAACGAAGGCCCGATGCCTCTGCGCCACCTCCATATGTCCCTCCTCCTGGCGCTTTGCCCCTTCCTGTTGTAGTTCCACCTCCTGTAGTTCCTCCGGTCCTCCTGTTGTTCTTCCTGTTGTTCTTCCAGCCGTCGCCCCTTTGCCTGCCCCCTTGCCTTCACCTGTTGTTATTCAGAATGTGCCTACTCTTCCTCTTCCAAGTGATCCTGCATCGCTTGTAGTAGACCAGGGAGCAAGACCAAGGGTTGTGACTCATAATACTGTGTCCCCAGACAAGAGGAGTGAATTGACTGCTTGCGCTAAACATTGTATGGAGAAGGGTGAACAAGTTGATGTTTTTTCCACACTCGAAAATTTAAAAGATATGCCTGAGAAAAATGTTTTTATCGAAGGATTAGGGACTCATTTAAGTATAATGTGGAATAGACTAAATGATGTAGATTTCCCACAAGGGTTACGGGATTTGAACGCCTTAGCGTTGTCCAGAGATACTGCGGAGAAGGTATATGAGCATGTTGATAGGATTTTTGGGTATAGGAAGGAGTTGGAAGAGTTACAGAACGAGGAAGTAGATGGTGATAGTTTAGGTATTATGTACTTACAGAAACGGTTTTCTCCTCATCGAGAACTAAAAGGTGAGGAAGCACGAATTTGTACAAAGGATGCGATAAGATGGATTTCGGATATGTCGATAACTCGAGATGAAGTATATGACACATATAGTCAGTATACGTTAGAAATGCAAAAGAAAGTGATACAGGTGATGGTAGAGCACCTGCAGAATGAGTGTGTAAGAAGAAAGATTTGTTGTCCTGCAGAATTGTTGAGTGTTTATAAGAGAGCTTTTTCGATTGATACTTCTTCGACTGCCTTAGCGCTTGATTTGGCTCTGTTGCTTAGTAAGCGTTCGGAGCTGCCTACTTCTCAATTGCCTATGAGAGAGGTCCCTCCGACATTTGTCCCTAAAGTTGAGATTGCGGCTGATGCTGCACGAGGTATAGTAGCCGGAGAAATTCCTGCACATTACGTTTCACAGTTTGTTCACGTCCCGTTTTCAAGACAGGAAGTGAACACCATAAAGCAATCTATTTCTGATATAAGAAAAAATCCGACCGGATTCTATGAAGAAATAGAGTCGGTCTTACAGTCGTCGGTATTCACTTTAAGTGATATTGACCTATTATTTCCCGTACTCCTGCCCGTTGATTTGTGGAAGCAGATAAGGCTATAGATGACATACCTGGGTTGGGAGATACATGGGAAAACATGATTAGGCTAGACAGAGAAAGACCAGCTGGCGAACGACCACCTCAAGTGATATTAACCTTGCCTCATAGAATTATTGTAAAATTGAAAACTATGGTTCCAGAAAAAATAATCATTTGGGACAAGCTTACGGCCTGTTTCCAAGGAAAGTCTGAGGGTACTACCGATTTTTTCAATCGGTTCGAGCAGGTATTCTCGGATTTCGGTGCACAAGACTTGGGCACAGAGTCAGGGAAAAGGTTGTTTGTCGACAAATTTGTACGTGGATTGCTGCCTGACATGCAGTTACAGATTATGTCCTCTGAAAGCGCCTGGCAGGCAAAGTCCCATAAAGAGGTATTTCAAATGGCTCAGTACTATGAAAATCGTGTAAATACTGAAAAAGAGAAACTTGAGAAAAAAAAGGGTGACTTGAAAACTAAAGTTTTATTGCAGCAGATTGTTAGAAACCCTAGAGGGGGTAATCAATTTAGAGGTCAGTACATTCCACAGGGAAGTGCGCCCTTGGCTCCGGTAACCATAAACCAGTGTGCCTATTGCCGGCAGGAAGGCCACTGGCGCGCACAATGTCCAACCTTACTGCAAAGGTCATTTGGGAACATGAGTAGACGATCCAGAGGTCGCCCAGGTGCAGGGGGCCCAGGCAGAGGTCAGTTTACACCAAATCACAGCAACCTCCTTCACAAGATAAGCAAGTTTCAAATGTGGATAATAGAAACATTTTTGATCACCCTTCTGCCACGTACCTCTCCAAAGAGCTTCCTTTTGATAATATTCTGTTCCGCTAGGATTGCCCGAAGCAGGATTTGGAACCTACGCCTATTCCCGGTCAACAGAAAGGCCCCTACGTTGAGATGGCGGTGGGAAATAGGAAGCATCTATTTTTAGTAGATACGGGAGCACAGAAATGTTCCATTGATCATTCGCGGGCTCCAAATATTCCCCTGTCAGGGCAATCCAACATTTCCGTAGGGTTTTCAGGCACACCTGTAGTTTGTCCGGTCTCTTTGCAGGTACCGATAACACTGGGTCCCTTCACTGAACAGTGTCCATTTCTACTTACCACAAACTGTGGGGAGAACTTGCTGGGGCTGAATTTGTTGAAGGCATTACACGCAGTAATTCATTGTTCTCCGGATGGAATTCGGCTAACAATTTCACCTCAGCAATCATTCACCTCTCAGTTTTTGACTCGACCTTTACCGCCAGAATTTAGTAATGTTCCAGAATGCTTATAGGCAATTGATAATAATGATGTGGGCATTCTCCAAATTGAACCTGTTAAAATTATTTTGAAACATGGAGTAAAATTGCCTCGCATTCCCCCAATATAAGATCTCAGTTGAAGGTGAACAGGCTTTGAAATGTATTGTTTCTGATTTTGTACATCGTGGAGTAATTGAGGAGATTACGGGTAGCATATGTAACAGCCCTATTTTGCCAGTATACAAAAAAAGGTGATAATGCGATTCCCTTTCGTTTGATAATTGATTTACGTGCTATTAACAAAATTGTGGCTCCTCAATTTCCTATTGTACCTGATGTCACAACGATACTAACTATGATTCCGGCTTCTGCCACTCATTTTAGCGCTGTTGATCTTAAAAACGCGTTTTTCGGTATTCCCATACACAAGGATAGCAGGTATTTGTTTGCGTTTACCCTAGGTGGACGCTCGTTTACATTCACTCGTGCACCACAAGGGTACACTGAGAGTCCAAGTATTTATAGTAGGGCATTGAAAGAGCAGCTTGATACCCTCGAGTTGCCTACTACTTGCACGTTACTGCAGTACATAGATGACCTCCTCTTGGCTGCTGATTCTGAGAGTGCCTGTAAAAAAGGCACTGTGTTGTTGCTTTGTCATCTAGCAAAACATGGCCACAAAGCTTCACTTAGAAAATTCCAATATTGTTCCCAGGAGGTCGCCTATTTAGGCTATCTCCTGTCAAAGGAGGGAAGACGGTTGACACCTGAACGGATAAAGACCATTTCTGGCATGTCTGTCCCAAATACGCAAAATGAAGTTAGCGCCTTGATAGGTATGGCTTCTTATTGTAGATTGTGGATCCCTAATTGTTCGTTAACGATTAAACCAATGCTGGCTTTGACAAAGAAGGGCATTTCTTTGCCATTGCCATGGACCTTGGAACACCAGACAGCATTCGATTTTCTGAAATCCGCGCTGTGTTCAGAGCCGGTTTTAGGAACTCCGAATTATGATAAGGCCTTTGTATTGTTTGTGCATGAATGTGGTGGATGTGCTTTGGCTGTGTTAACGCAGGAACATGGAGGGAAGAATAGGCCGTGCGGCTACTATTCCTCCACCCTTGATCTTGTGCTTTGCCAAGATGTTTGCGCGCTGTTGCTGCTGCTGCTGCGTCTGTAAAACAGAGTGAGGGAATGGTCCTGGGTCATGCGTTAACCCTAATGGTACCTCACTCTGTAGATATTCTATTGAATAGAACTCAAACGCAACACCTCACTTCTGCACGATTGACAAGATATGAACTGATCTTGTTTGTCCCCCACATTCAAATTCAGAGGTGTTGCGTATTAAATCCGGCTGAACTTTTACCTGTCTCACACAATACTGTTGATGATGATGATACATCACACGATTGCCTTTATATGACAGAACAAGAGACTAAAGGCAGAATCGATTTGAAACACACGCCTTTGAGTAGCCCTCAAGGATAGCTATTTTGTGATGGCTATTGTTTTAAACTTCCAGACGGTACATCCACGGCTGCTTATGCTGTCACTACTTTAAGCACGGTTGTGGAAACTAAAAGAATTATGCATAACTCTGCACAGGCCCCAGAAATTATAGCGTTAACTCGAGCTTGTGAGCTTTCTGAAGGGCGTATTCTGGGAATCTTTATAAGCCCGTGTCTGTGTATTTTCCCTTGCTCGGTGTAACAGCCGTAATATTGTATTTTGTCTGATTCCACAGTGTGTGTGTAACATTTTCATTTTGGCTGCTGATCTGTATCTATACTACAGTCAGTATACCTTCCATGTGCACTGCACCTCTGTGTGAAAGCAAGTGCTGTCACCCTGGACTGGCAATGTTGTTCATGTATTCCAGCATGGATAAAGAGGTTAAGAAAACCTTGGAAGTTCATTTGTTTTTCATAGTCTCTGCTAGCCTATTAAGCTAAAAGGTGCACCACAGATCCTTGGATGCCTTCATTTCTATGATGTGGGGGGTGGGGTGGTGAGGCGTTAAGTTTGACTGTGGCCCATGCCCAAAAATCCATTAAGATGGCCATGGTGATATTAAGGAAAGTGCTGGGATCGTCAATTTAAAACATATATGTTCACTTTGCTCTCAGGGCCAGAAACCATTATGAGTGCTTTGTATTCATTATGTGATTCATTTGCACTGACAGGCATGTGTTAACATCTGCAACCTTATTTTCACTCACATTCATCCCTTCTGGTTATCGAGCCAACAGAAGCACGAAGCTTGTGAAGCCATCCATGCAAAGGACTCAAATAGTTAATAAAGGCGACAAATTGCAAAGCATCTGAGTGGAAATAGCTTCTTATTGAAGCATGTTTCACTCTCTATGTTTGCATTACAAGTGCAGATTCCAAGAACAAGGAAACACTACACTGTTCTATTTTAGTAGGTCTGCTTCGATTACTTAATTTCGCTCTAATGTATGATACATACCTTTGAGTTATTGTGCAATAAGACCCGAGACGGCGAGCCAATACCGCCCCAGGTAATACCCGGGGCCGTAGCGCTTGGGCCTCAACGAAGCCCCGGGCATTACCATGGGCGGTATTGGCCCGCCTCCGAGGGTCTTATTGCCATTAGTACGCCTGCCCATTAGACAGGGATCCTAATTGCTTTTTTTTTCTGTTCGGGAAAAAACGAAAAAAACAACCAAGAAAATGGCCGCCGCCATGGAAAGGGAAAACGGAGTCCGTTTTACCTTTCCATGGCGGCCATCGGGAGCGGACGCGCTGGGAACACAAGTGTTCCCAGCGCGTCCGCTCGCAGAAAAAATAGTAAGTGGGGTTGGGAGGGTGGAAAGGAGGGAGGGGAAGAAAAAAAATTGTACCTGCGTCTCCACTGGGGGACGATGGAAGCCTCCAGCCGTGTGGAGGGGCGGAGCGGGGATGGCCCGCTCCGAGTCTCCACACTGATGGAGCCTGCTATCGTTCCCCAGCGGGGACGCAGGAGCACAAAGGTAAGTGGGGTGGGAGGGAGGGGGGGAGGGAAGGAAAAAAAAAAGATAAATCTTACCCGAGTCCCTGGCGGGGGGCGAAGGCAGCCTCTCAGCCGTGGGGAGGCTCGGAGCGGGGATGGACCCCCTTCGAGCCTCCACATTGGCTGATAGGCTGTCACGCCCCCCCGCCGGGGACTAGGCGGCCGGGTAATGACCCAGCGAGAGCCAATCAGAATGCTTGTTGCATTCTGATTGTCTCTTGCCGGGTACTAATTTGAGATATCTCATCATTTCTTGCAGTTTTACTGCTTTGAACATAATCATTTTCTTTTTAAGGGACGCCAGCTTCCTCCATCTTTAAGAAACAATGTACACTCAAAATTCTGGGATATAAAAAATGATATCACATCCACTGGAGTATGCAAGACAATAGTGAATAAATACTAAGAAGGGATTGATAACTGTGAAAGAAACACATAGCCGCTGAGTAGTTACATAGATCTATGTTTAAGGTCTGTTTGCCTATTAGATTGCCCTTAGGTTGCCCTAGATTGTGGCAGGTAACACATTTGAAGCATAAGTAGCTACTTGAATACTTTAGATGCTTGTTACACCAAGCAGAATTTGTTAGAAGATACATTTACCATAAGAACACAATATTACCAGAGAGTCAATGTTCAATTATGCATATTAACTCCACGAAGGGCCCAGCCTTGGGCCAAAAGGAAGCCATCCTCCCACACTACTATTACCATCCTGATAAAGTTCCTAGCAGACCCCTAGTACTTCCAGGAAGACCAGTCTAGGGCTTTGCTTACAGTCAATCTGTAGATGAAAAGCCACCCTCATTGAGGAGTGGCCATGGTTCCACAGAGCATTCCTTTCTGTAGAGGCTTGCCATTAATGACTGTTCAGGGTCAAGGGAGCAAGTGGAAGAGTGTGAGCCCTCCCGCTCCTCTGGGCATCACTTCATTATACCTAGGCAGTTACGAATGCCCACAGAGCCTGTGTTTAATGATCCAGACAATCCCTGAATATGGGCGTTATGACGGATGGTTACCCTGCTAGAGTCTAGACCTTAATGCAAATGTCTCCTTCAATGGAGCTAGCCTTTCTTGTGTAATTGTACAATCTTAGGTCTTATGTAATTCTTTCGAAATGAATACCAGTGGTTTATTTACCAGTTCACTCCATAAAAGGGAAACACTTATTCTCTCTTCTCCATTCCTGGCCTATATGATATGGGGTCAGGGAGATACTTTTTCTCAAATTCTCCTTTTTTGGCACTCAGCACACATTCAGTGAGCTCAGCTTCAACAGAAACCTTTCCAGCAATCAACAGGTAGACATCAACTGGGAGTATCTGGTTAGTAACCCCCACAACTCCTACAAACTCTTGCACACACCTCAAGGCCTTCACACATCCACAACAGGACTTAATGCAACACCAAGAAAACACAAGTGATGGACTCCATGAAAGTTCAGCCGACCAATAATGGAATCTTGGTAAATTGGTGAAAGTGGATCAAGGTCACATGACCTAAGCCCAACCTATCTGTCAATCAATGCCTGCTTGTTTTGCCACCCTTTATCCCCACTTAAGCAGCCCTCAAGCCTCTTTTATTTTTCAGCCGGGGAACTGGTGCAAGCAGATCTAATCATGTGACCTATGCCCAAGTACCTATCAATCACTATTGATCTTTTGGGACCTTCTTGTTTTGGCACAATTCTTCCCTACTGAAGCAGCCCCACAGCCTCTTTCTATTACAGTTAGTGAGCTGGTGTAAGTGAACCTATGTAACACGACTTAAGCCCCATCAACCTGCTTACCCCTGGCCAATCCTTTCCTTTCTTAACTGTTAAATTGACGGTTCATCTCTTGTCTGGGCATCTGAAGCAAAGGGGAAAGGAAGAAAAGGGCAATTCCTGTTTGGACATGTTCTGATCAGAATGACCCAGGAGTAGAATGCCTGCTCCTATAACACCAGGTAAGCTTGCTGGACTATATTTTTCATCCCACTCTCCCAAAACCCCATCCACACACATCATCACAGATCCTATCAGAAATCTATTATCCATTACTACATAAAAAAGAAGCTTGCCAATGTGCACTCAGCAATCAAGCACACAGCAGACATCACAGAACTCGTTGCAACACATGACTATGATGCCACCTGCATTACCTAGACCTGGATGTCAACCAACTCCACCCACATCCTTCCAACCTCATATACAGACCCACCTCAAGTCCAAAACCCCCTTCATCAGAGACTTTACAGCCTCTGTCACCATCATGTTTTTCGTGCATGCCAACAACATATTCATTGGAAACTTTAACATCCCTTGCAGCCCAGAAGCCTAGTTAATGAAGGAAGATATCCACTACTCCACTCTGAACCTCACACAGCACTTGAAAGACCCATTTCACAGGAAAGATAGTTTCCTCGTACTTATCATCACTGCCCTGCCCACCTTCCATCATTGTTCTACAATTCTGCTTCAATGGTCAGACCATTTGCCAATCCATCTGACAATAGTCAAACCACTCCAGTCAAGACCACCCATTGGAAACCCAGCAAACATGCCTTAAGCTAATTCAAGAACTTCCCAATGGAGACTCTCTCAGAAGACCTCATTAACCTCCACCTCACATGGTCTGATTTGCCTCAGGCTAAACTGGACTGCAATATGATTCTACAAGAACTTAACACCACCCTCACAACCAATATCAACTGCCATTCCCCAGTGAAACAATGCACCCTGCAACCTACACCTTCTGCACCGTGCTGCGCTCAAGAAAACAACTTCCAAATAATGATAATCAAACCATTATAAAAGATTTGTTGAAAATCCTGCAGCACATATGACCTCACCCTGTTCAAAGTAATCTGTGCTACATGCAGACAACTGATAATCACTGTCAAAGCCTCTAAAACCAAAACATCAAAGCCATCAGGCATCGCATCAACCCCCTGCCTAATCCCCCTTACCTCTCTCCATCGAAAGTCCAAAGCCATAAACTCTTATTCATTAACAATATCAGCCAGGCCCACCAGCATGCAAACAACAATTCCACAAGTGTCAGCACAATACTAGGGGTGGGTGAAATTTCCTCCCCCAGAGCTAAATGTGTGGAATTTGCACTGGATTCCACTTCCGCCCGCACCACAAAATCAGCATTACAGTTCCATCGCCACTGAAATTTTGCATGGTTTTGTGCAGTTTTGCATGGAGTGCAGTGTTCCATTTCCATGTTGGTTTTGTGTAACGAGATGTGAAATGTTGCACAGACCTTTTTATTTACCCGTGCTAGGTTCGCCTTCAGCATGAGAAATTTTGCACAGGTTTTTCGATCCATACTGGGTTCACACCGCAGCACATGAAACTACCGTTCTGCACCTTTCTATTCATGCTAGATTCACACAACTTCATGAGTAACTTTGTTCCGCTTTTTCTATTTGTGCTAGGTTTTGCTCAGCAGCATGTGAAACTTAAGACAGCTCTTTATGATTCATGCAGTGTTGGTGCAACTGCACAAGAAATTCCATGCAGTGCTTTCGGTTCCTGCAGCAGCATGAGAAACTGTGCACCACTTTTTCTGATGTGCAGGGTTGATGGAACAGCGGATTGGGGTGAAACAGAATGAAATCGGACAGATTTCACTTCCACGGCAGGCAGAACAGAATTTGACAATATCGGTTAGCCCTATGCACTATACATCCCATGTTGAAAAACCATGATAACCTTGACAACTTTCATGAGCCTCATTCTGGAAGACCTCACTACCACACTGGTATTCCTCAAGGCTACATTGTATGTGGATGACATCCATCCTGCCTCAATATTCAATCACCTTCCAAATGTAGCATTCCTTACTTACATGACAATCACCAACAACTCCCTCTCTCAAGGCACCTTCCCCTTGACTTTCAAGACCCGACACATCCTACTGCTTCTTAAGAAACCAACACTGGACAAGACAATCTCAGCAACTCCTCCAACACATCAAAGAGCAACAACTGCCTTCAGTCCTACCAACCAAGTTACAGACCCACATGCAGCATGAAAACGGCTACCATCAAGGCGATCGACTATGCCTTTTACATCCTTGATGATGGTTATTCATGCCTCGTGGTCCTCATTGACGTCTCAGGAGCATACATCCTAGTAAACACCCAACATTCTACATCACTGCATGAGGATAAGTGTGATTGTCCTTAGCAGGTTAAAATCCTACCTCGCTAAACACCACCAATTCACCCAAATGGATTCCTCCACAACTCTAACAAACACCAGTGGAGTCTTGCAAGGAGCCCTTTTTCCCCCCATGTTCTTCAACATTTTCTTGGAACTGCTTGGAACCCTCCCTACTCAACACAACATTCACATCCACCAATATACCGATGACAAAAGGCTGTCTTAGTCCATCAATGACATTCACAAGCTGAAATGCCTGCCTCACATTGATCCTGTCCTATGAGTCCAGTGCTTACCTGAAGCTCAAGACCAAATTCTGTTCTGCTGACCAACAACACTGACACCCTGACATTCATACCTGCCTCTCTGCTATAAAGGGCTTCACCCCTCCGATGTCCACCTTCTCCAATTCCCTTGAGTTTGATATTGACATACACCTTTCCTTCTTGCACAACTTAGCAAGGGAGACACAAACAGCTTGTTACCAAATTTCTCTCCTGTAGAAAGTTAATAACTTCATCCCAGAAAACACTTCAGATCTGCTGTACAAGCCGTGTTCCCCTCCCACATGAAAAGTGGCAATATACTTATGCAAGGCCTTCCAGCGACTACCCTGGCACCCTTCAGAAGTTCCCTACATGATGCAGCATGACTCATCAAAGGCAAGTGTGTGCACATTACCCCAATTTTCATCAAACTGCACTTGCTCCAGCTGCAAGCGCGTCTCATCTTCAAATCCTGCTGCAACACTTTCAAGGGTTTGTAGACTTGAACTCTGCTGGTGCAGGAAGGACAGAACCAGAAGTCAGGCCTTCTCTGTCTAAGCACCCAAAATCTGGAACCTCCTCCCCAATCACACCAGACTGCTGTCTTGCTTCTACGTTTCAGGAAGGAGCTGAATACCCTCCTGTCAAGCAATGGCTCTGCCCTAACACCTGGGTCTACAGAGCATTATCTCCCCAACTAACCTATACCAGGTGATTTGCCCCTACTGTTCCTTCCCGCCGGATGATTGTAGATACCTTGCTGCCAAATTGGCCACCCTCCCCCGTTGTTAGCTCCCCAATCTCCAATAATCTTCTGCTTCCCTCACCATGTTCTTCACCCTATGCCTTGCAAAGCACTCTGCTGCTTCCCAAAGCTACATCTGCACTCAATAAATATAATAATAATATTAATAATATTAATAATAATAATAATAATAATAATGATAATAATGATAATAATAATAATAAACGGTCTTGGCAAACACTGAAAACTGTACATTAATCCCAATAATCACCATAACTCACCCTTAGATTTTATTTTCATTTACTTTCATGTTTTTAGGTTAGGCTGTACTATTTGTCTCCTTCACTTTTCTGACTCTTCCCTCCTTGTCCCACTATGTTTTTCACCTTACAGACCACTGATTGGCTGCCAACTTAGGCAGGGGCACAATTTGCCTCTACACAGACAAGGATGGGCACTTTATGACCACTACCCGTGGTGATGAGCACAGTATAAATAGACAAACAACAAAACTGATGGAAAGTGTGTGTGTGTGCTGATACTAATTTGGCATTAGTTAATCTTTACTTCAGATTTCAACTGATGGTAAGGCTTTACGCCAGATAGTAGCTGGGTAACATGGAGAATGATTGATCAATTTTTATGAGCTTGCTTATCTGGTTAAAGCGTTAAAATGTCAACAATATTGCCAGTCCTTTTAAGTTTCAACTACAAGGTGCTACATGCAAAGTTAAAACTATTGGCATGGGAAATTAAGGTAGGAAGAAGAAGTGTTATTTGTCTGTGTCCAACACATCGATACCAATTGCCATGCTAATGCCTATGGGATTGCCCTACCATTTCAGGCCTCTCTCTAACAAATCACACCCTCCTGGGGAAGTCTCTGTTTTTTTGTAATCGTTGAAGGCTTCCAAGTGGCGTGGCTATCTTAAAATTGAATATTATTTGAAAACAGTTTTTTTCTTTTTTTTCTTTAAGCACAGTTTATTACCAAAAACAAAACATTTTTAAAATTCATGTTTCATTTGTCAATGTCTCTTTCCATTTTCCTACATCCCAGTCCATCTGTTAATCATTTTCCTTTGTCCCAATCTTGTTCCTTCTCATTATCGATCCTGGAAGTATTTCTCCTTTATCTTAATCCCCCTTCTCCTTCCCCTGAGTAATTCCCCTTATCTTTTACCCCACTCATTTCCTTTGTTCCAGACATTCTCTCTTTCATAATAGTTTTTCTCCTTTGTCTTTCCTTTGTCCCATGGCTTCTCTTTCATCCCAGTCTGTCTCCTTCATACTAGTCCTTCTCAATCCCCGTTGTCCAATAACCTCACTGTGTCCTTCATCTCAGCCACTCTCCTTCTCAGGCCTAGTCCTTCTCTCAAGCCCTTCTTTATCCCTTTTCTTCTCCTTCCATCCACCCTTTCTATTTCTCTTTCAACCTATTCCTTCTCTTCCATCCCAGTACACCTCCTTTGTCACACATCTCATGCTTCCCTTTCATCACAGTCCTTCTGTTTCTTCTCCACAGTCTGAGTACTTCTTCTTCGTCTTTGCCTCATTACTTCTCCTTCAACACTGTCCCTCCCCTTCCCATTTGCACCAGGCCTTCTCCTTCATCCCACTCATCCTTCTTAATCTTTATTCAAATAATTACACTTTATTGCAGTACTTCACCTTACCCTTCTCCAAAGTTGTTCTTATTGTCAGAGCTTCTCTATCATCCTAGTCCTCTTCTGTCCCAGTCCCTCCCCTTTGTTCAAGTAATTCTTCTTCTCCTTCATCCCAGTCTTTCTCCTTTGTCTCAATAAACCCCTTCTTCTTCATACCAGCCATTCTTCTTTTCCTCCTGCTTGCTTCTCTCCATCACCATTTTCTATGTCCATGTCCTTCTGCTTCTCTTTATACTACATCCCAGTCCTTCTGTTTCTCCTTCTTTTTGGTCCCAGTTCTTCTCCTTCTCCTTTGTCCCTCTCATTTTGCTTCTCCTTTTAATTTGCACTGCTTTGTCTCCTTACCTTTATTCGAGGCATTCTTCTTCTCCTGCACCCCAGACCTTCTGCTTCTTTTTTGTCCAAGTCATTTACCTTCATCAAAGTCATTTCCCTTCGTCCATCAAATATTCGCCTTCTCCTGAGTCATCCTCCTTTTTCCTGCCCTTCTGCCTTTTGTTTGCCTTTATCCCAGTCCTTCCTCTACTTCATCAGCCTAGTCCATGAACTGCATCCCAGTATGTTTTGTTCTCCCCTATTCCAGGCCTTTTTGTTCACCCAGAGTGTTTAGCTTTTGTTTCCATTTTGTTCCATCATTTATCCAAGTACTTCTCCCTGTTCCTTATACTAGTCCTTCTCATCATCTTCCTTGACTGTTCTTATCCTTGATCTCAGTTTGTCTTCTTTGTGTTAATCTCAGAGAATCTTCAGATCCTTCATTCCTGTCCTTCTCCCTCCCCTTCCTCCTAATTGTTTTCCAAGTCCTTCACGGTTGTACTTTTACTTCATCCCAGTCTAACACCTGTGTCCCAGCCCTCATTTAATTCCCAGTGATTGCCCTTCCTCCCAGTTGTTCCCCCTTAATTTCAGTCCTTCTTCTCAGTTGTCTCAGTCCTTCTGCTTCTGTTCCTTCATCTCAATCATTGTCATTTTCCAGTCATCCTCCTTTCATTCAGTCCAGCCCCTCCTCCTCCTTCATCTTTGTCCTTCTTATTTGCCAAATCCTTGTCCTTTGTTACTGTCCTTAGCCTCCTTCTGTATCCCAGTCGTATTGCTTGACCTCAGTCCTCCTGAATCTTCTTTGTGCCAGTACTTCTCCTTCGTCCTAGTACTTACTTGTCCCAAGTGCTCCTCCTTCTCTTTCAGCCTAGTACTTCTCCTTCATATCTGTGCCTTCCTTCATCCTAGTCTTCTTCTATTCCTCCAGCTCGGTATATATCATGCTGGTGTTTTTCCTTGTTATTTGGCCAAGTCCTTGTCCTTCATCGCAGTCATTATGTTTTCCTAGTCATTCAACTTCTTCTTCATGCAAGTTCATATTATTTTTTTTTCATTAATTTCACTGCTTCTTCTTCTACTTCTCTTTCTTCCCACAATGTTCACTTCTTCTTTTTCTTGGTTCCAGTCCTTCTGCATCTACTTTTCCATTGCCCCAGTCCTTATTCATGTCCTACTCCTTCTTCACAGCCTTTCTCCTTCATCCCAGTCCTTCCCCTCCTTTTTCCAATGTTCCTTTGTGTTATTTGTCACAACCACCCTCTTTAGCAAACCACCCAGTTCTTGTCCTTTACCCTAATCATTCTCATGTGCCCAAGTCCAACTCCCATTCGTCATCCTTCTCAACAGTCTTTTTGTTTCTAACTCTCCTTCATTCCAACAATTCTTCTCTTCCTTCAACCTAACTATCAAATGCATCCCAATCATTAACATTCCCCTTCATTCGTGTCTTTCTCCTTCTTACCTTCCTTCCTTGTTCATCAAATGTGTCTTCTTCTTCATCCTAGTCCTTCACCCATGTCCTAGTCCTACAATTTCATCCAAGTTCTTATCTTTTATCAGGTCTTTTTTTCAGCATGTTCCTTCTCCTTCTCTTCCATCCCAGTACATCTTGTTCTCCTTTGTCCCAGACCTTCTCCTTTTGTTTCATTCCAACCCTTCTCCTTGTTTGCCACTGTACTTCTAGTATTGTATGCAAGTTCTTCTCCTTTGGGCTAGTCCTTCATGGCATTCATAGTCCTTCACCATCCTTGTAATTGATCGCATTAATTCTAGTCCTTAGTTGTAGTCCTTCTCCTTCATGCTACTCCTTCTCACAGTCATGTTATGTCTCCTTTATCCCAGTGTTTCCCCTTCTCTGCAGTCATAGTGCCACCCGTTCTACTTGTTTATCCCATTCCTTCTCTTTTTATCAAACCTTCTCCCTTTTCCAGTCTTTCTCATTCTTCTATGTCTGAGCCCTCTTCTTTCTCCTTCTCCTCAGTACTTCTCTTTCTGCTTCATCTAAGTCCTTCTCCTACACACTAGTCCCTCTCCTCCTGCGTTGTCCTAGTTGTTTTCCTTTTTGTCCTCCTCCTTCATACCAGTACTTCTCTTTCTCCCATCCCTTCCCATTCTTCCAAGTCATATCCTTGTACCTAGTCCTTGCCCTTCTCCAGACTCTTTCTATGTCTCAATAGTCCTTTGTCTCCCTATGAATATCAACCCTTAAACGTTGTCCCAGTCATTTTGCTTCTTCTTCTTCTTCATCCATGTCTTTCTCCCTTTTCATTCAAGTCGTTCTCCTTCCTCTCCTTTGTCTGAGTCCTTCACCTTAGTCTCAGTCCCGCAACCTCTCATTTTTCTCAACCTTTTCTCAGCCCTTCTCCTTCTCACTTTGCTTTGTCCTGGTCTTTCTCCACAGTCCTTCTTCTTCCCTGACCTTCTCGCTCTCCTTTTTCCTAGGTGTATTTCTAGTCATTCATACTAGTATTTCCTTCTTCACCTTTATCCTAGTCTTCCACTTGCATCGTAGTTTTTTTCCATAGTCTCAGCCATTCCCCATCTCCCTTTTCCCACAACTTCCTTTCTTAAATGTCAATCCTTCAGCTTATGTTCCTTTGCTTCAGTCCTCCTTCATGTCCCATGTCTTCATCCCAGTCCTCTGCTGTCTCATCCATACCAGTACTTCTTCCTCTGCTTTGTCCCATTTTCCCTTATTCTTCTTCCCAGTCCTTTGGGCCAGTTTTTCTCCTACTGATTCTTCACCAATCGTTCTCCTTTGACCCAAGTGAAGAGGAAGTGCCAACTATCATCCACATTCTAGCCACCCCCTTTGAAATGCCAGGTACGTTCACATCGAAATATGTGACGTATGATGAACAGATAAATCAGCAGAGAGCTACAGCTGGGCTCTGCCCAGTGCCCATAAGAGTAAAAGCACCTATTGAAGTACTGACACCTAAGAAGACCTGGGCAGTAAGGTACCCATTGAGAAAGCCATATCTACAGGCAAGAAAAATGGAATTTGTCAGAATGGAATACCCGAAGAAGCCAAGAAGATGTTAAAGGAAGATGAATGATGACGTCATATGAAATTGGACAGACGTACATATAGAAGATATAATGACCTGAGAATACTGACAAAGAGAGGACATACCATGGATAAGTGGCATCGTGAGCATAAGACCAAGAATTTGATGTCAAGAAGAAGAAACTGATGCCAATTCATAGTGAAGATATTAAGTTAATTTAAACATGTACAGATGCAAGAAACCACAAGAAGCAAAGAAATCGTGAAGCTTGCTTATGCATAGTTATAAAAGAGATTGCAGCAAGCACCAACTATACATATATATACCTCAAAAGCACTGTATAGATGAGTGCAAATCCACTAGGCACATGAGCAGAATTGAACAAAGGTTACAAAAGGCCTCCAGAGAAGAGTGCTGCCGCAAACAAATCAAGAATTAAGTCAGAGAGAAACCCAGCTGAAGGTAACCATGCCAAGACCCCAAAGTTGTATCGGGCTGGAATAGGCCAACAGTGGATACAATTAAAGAGAAAAATAACATAGTATACTGTTCAGAAAGGGCAAGATAAGCCACAGATGGTAAAAGACTGGCAGAATTAAATCAAATACACAAAAATGCATGAAGAAGAGGCCGATTTCATGGTGTCTGAATCACGTGACAAGGCAGGCAGGAAGGGATGAGACTTTCACACATAGGCATGGACCCCTGCCATACCCATACTCCTTAATTTTCTCAGGCCAAGAGCAGACTCGAGGCCAAACTACAAAGAAATAATTGACAAATGACCACTGAGGTGATGAATGATTGTAACATAATTGGAGGGAAGCTGGGGTGCAGACTAACTCCCTTCACCTAGCTGGCTATTCTGAATGCTGCTAGACACAAGTGGAAAAATATGAGTGGGGTTGATGCCAACCGCATCAGAGTGGACTGTGTAATCTAGGGTCCTATAGTTAGTAGAACCAATGAGACGTCGTACTTTTAGTCACGTTTATAGTGGCCATTTTGAAGGAAGGGCTTAGTTGCCCCACCTGACATTGATTATCCAATCCCCTCTCCACCTTACCACATACAGTTATAGTACCTATGTTAAAGTTAGCTTCCTATAACCAATCACGTTGCATGTTATTTTTTTTTAAGATTGCGCGTCATTGATGACGAGTTTTTGATATAAATACTGTGTTTTTTATGAAATTAAGTGGAGTATAAGCGAGAAGGAAGATCGAGTGGTTGCTGATGTTCATCGAACTCCCCATTTTTTGTACTTGTCATTAAATGGACTCCCTTTGCCAAACTATTAAGAAGTCATTATTATTTGATGCAAGAGTAGGAATCTGCATCCCCATCTATCTCGAGGGTGCTGCTACTCATCTAAAAGGGCTATTTGGAGACCCCCAGTCTTATGGGCCGGCTGGGGTCCATCCAGCTCACTTGGTAGCAGAGATTAGATGGTTAAGATTAGATAAAATACCCATTGACCATTGACATAAGTAATTTCGGGTCCTCAGCAATATTATGAGTCCTTTGCCATCCGGCTGAATGAAAGAGAAGCTCCCCGTAGATAGTGATTACTTTAATTGAAAACTCTGCAGGTTTGGTGTGAAGGGACCTTTGCTTTCCCCCAAGAAACCCTTCCCACATCTACGAGCAGTGGATCGGACGAGCAGCATGGAAAAGCGGTAACGAAGAAGGTGAACCTGAGCGTTTGGAGAGGAAAAATATGCGAACCGTGAGTGAAAAAGATTGAATGCTTTGGCAAAAAAGTTGCATACCTTAAAACAAGTAAAGGGAAGGTGGGACAAAAATAATGTCAGAGTAAGAGTGTAATGTATATATAAGGGGAACATTTTGACTCGAGGGTGGCCGAGCAATAAAGAGAGATACCGGTAGTGACTGAGATAAGAGTATACGCCCAAGTTCTTAGGCTTTAAAGAGCGCTAGCAGAAGCCTTCATTTAAAATCCTGAATTGATAGGATGACGTAGATGACCAGATCGATTAAAGATGATCTGAAAGAAATCGGCTTAAATTCCATGTCGGAATACAAATTAGGGGCAGAATGCATCTGAGGAAGCAGATGGCATGATATTCGTGTAGCCGGCCATAGTCTGTCTGTTTTATGTGTTTTAGTAGAGATATGACGTCATAAGGTAAACACATTTTTAAAAATAGCATGAATATAATATGATGTTGCATGGCATGTATTGATGGTTGTAGTTAACAAAAGTAAAAGTAAAATTATTGTTGGAAAAACAGGATTGGAGCTTGCAACGATTGGTGCTCGCTGATATTGTTGATCTTGTTTGTGAATCGTAAAGCATAACAAAGTGTTATATAGAGGCGAGGGTAAACAGGTTAAGCATGGTAGACATTACCCCATTGATACACATGTGCAAACAGCTGCCGAAGCATGCACCTAAACTTTAGCAGTACAGTGCAGAATGGGTTAAAGGAACTGCAAACAAAATGTTTATGCCATGGCCCCATGGTGATTCACTATCTAAAACGGTCCTGCAGCACATGATGACATATTTGCATGCCATGTATACTGGCAAAAAGTTAGACAAACGCCTAGCTAGTTTATAGCTTTGGAAAATGTACCAAGAGGAAAAGGAGGAGGAGCCACCGTTAGATTGGATACTGAATATGTGCACAGAAGGGGGTAAGGAGCTTTCTGCGCCACCAGCCCCGTCTGAAATGAAAAGCGAAGCTAGTAAAGACGAAGGATTATACCCTCTGAGGGAACTTAAAGCAGCCAGGGGATATAGCAACTCAGCATATGAGTCACCTACGCAAAGTAGTGATGAAAGCCCCAGAGAAAGACAGAGACAGAGATATTACCTCCAAAGTCTCGAAGGACAAGGAGAGACGCAAAAAGGAAAAAGTAGACCAAGCACAAGCAAGTGCATTTCTAGATGCGGGAAGGGAGGAAAAGAGATGGAAAGGGGATGAGGATAGGACTGATGAGATGCCATTCGCACAGAACGAATGGATGGGAGGTCAGATTTTATTGAAACTTGATGGTAAAGGCATTGAGAATATGAGACAAAGGGGAGAACAAGATGAATTAGAAAGGGAAGAGAAGAAAAAGGGAAAACGATTAAGAGACAAAGGGGCTAAGAAAAAGGATAGACAGAAACAAGAGCAATTTTATCATGATGAACAAGTCAGAAAACAGGAAAAGGCAGAAGAACAAAGAAAATACGATCATATGCAGAGAACAGCTGATGTTCAGGATAAAATAGAACAAAGCAGAATAGAAGAAGAAGAACAAAAGATATGGTAAAAGAGAATAAAAAGATGAAGAGATGAGGAAATGCGAAGGGCAGATGAACGAAGATATGAGAGGAAACAAGAAGAAGATAGGATCAGAGAGGAAGCGAGGAAGCGTAGAGAGTTTGATGATGACATAGAACGTAAGCGAAGACAGAGAGCACGGGATCTCGAATACCTGGAAAGAGAGGTTAGAAAACCCGATCCAGTAGTAGACTGGGAAGACATAGAAGAATTCTTCCCTGAGTACGATTTAGTACCAGGCATGTCTAGGGCAAATATCGAAGATGTCTTCGACACCAGAAGCATCAGAGAGACGATCGATAGAATATTTGATGAGATGGGGCTAGAAACGGTACCCCAAGGGAAAGGAGAGGATGGGCGTCTTGAGAGCACTCAGTTGTACGAAACTAAGGATGCCTCCCGAAGTAGCAGAAATAGGGAGCTGTCATTAGATAGGCTCACTCTAACTAGAAAGGAGGAGGATGAGAGAAGTTGCACGAGTTGACAATATTGGATGCAGAAAGAGAAGAATGTGAAGAAAGAGAAGATGAGAGAAAACACGAAAAACGCTTCTCTAGGGGAAAGGGAATAGATGAACGGATTCTAGAGGGTCTGCACCTAAGATATCAGAGTTAGCCATACAATCAGATCGGCATGAAGGAGTATCATATGGTCAGAGGGGGGTGTCTCTACCACCCTATGTGAGCAGATTAAGGACATTGCCTGGTAGACTATGATGCAGGAATATTACCCCTGTGGTAGACATAAAAATGATGAGAGAGGAAAAGGAGTGTCATGTGTCACAATTCCCTCTACTAGAAAAAGGAGGCACAAGGCCACAATATATACCTTGGCAACACATGGATAGAGAAAACCTGAAAAATAAGCTTCCAATGTTGACATCGAGAGCTGGAAAATGGATACACGAGTTAGAAAAAATGACGGGGGGAACACAATAGCTGTAGGGGATATTAAGGGTCTTTTAATTGCCATACTTGGTGATGGAGCTGACGATGTGTGGACACGTGCGGGTTACCCAGGTGTAAACAAAATTAATACTGCGCATGACAGAGTGCTGTTTAAGAATTGCAGAACCACAGTTTGGAAAGTGCTTCAAGTGCTATATCCAGACACTTCTGATGTGGGAGCTATAATAACAAGTAAGATGAATGAGTCAGATAATCCTTTGCTTTACATTCAGAATTTCCAAGACAACTGGGTGATGGAAACTCATGAATCTTGGGGGAAATCAGTACCCATGTTTTACCATATATTATGCCAAGGGCTGCCAGAACAGGTACAGAAGCAGCTCAAGATACTGGTAGGGATTGAGGCTAAGCCATGGTATGAAATACAGTTGACCATCATGCACTATTGGAGATTGCTTCAAGAGAAGAATTGCAAGAAGGATGTTGCAAGAAAAGGTGAGGAAGCTAAATTAGTGCAGAAAAAATTATCAAAGTATGCCATTGAGGGGGCAATGATAACTAACACAGACAGATCAGATACAAAGCGGATCAATAATCAAAGGCAGTTTGATCAAAGCAATAACAGGCTTTAACCAAGGGGAAGAGGCTTTCGAGGAAGGGGATGGCAGAGTAATCAGAGAGGTTTTCAAAACAATCAAGGAGGTTTTCAGAATATGCAAAGCGGAAACCAGGATATGTAAAATGGGCTAATAATCAGACCACTGCCAATATGTTGGACATGTAGGATGACAGGGTATCTAGCACGCACGTGCAGAAGTCAAGGAATGGTGCAAAACGACCAATTCACAAGAGGAGGGATGGTGAATCCATCTGTGTTCTCGCAGCAGGGTGGAAATGGGTTTGCACAGATTCACACGGTGCAGCACAAGCGCCGTGAGTACAGCAAAGCTTGCAACCACAGCAGAAGGTGACAAATTTTCCACACGGACAGTCTCAATAGTCGCCAATGCAACTGTCACAAACAACAGGTACAGGACAGATACTGAATTCTAGAATAAGAGATGCCACAAGTGACGGGGGGAAATCTATTCACTCAGAATTGGACAAGATTATGTATGGACTAGGACAGCTCACTGGGAGACCTGATGTGTTCTATCCTATCAGTGACACCGAACCCTCATCAGGAACCAAGGGTAGATGTCTATATAGGGAATAACGAAAATTCTTTCTTAGTTGACATGTGTGCAACACGGTCGTGTATACGTGAAGGAAGGTTTTCTTTGTCCGCCGATGCCATACATACTCAAGGCTTCACAGGATCAACAAGTCGTGTTCCTTTTATGAAATAAATTCCAGTTTTCATAGGAGAATGTGACATGAACGTGCCATTGCTATATTCAAGGCAGACACCGTTGAATATATTGGGACGAGACCTAATGACAAAGTTAAACATGACAATCTTGTTCACAGAAAAGGGCATGGTATGCTGAACTCCTGGAATGCATTATTTAAATGTGTGCAAAATGATTAGAGAATACGCAGGACAAATGGCTATGAGAGCTGTTCCATTGGAGCCAGAAATATTTGCATATGGGGTGCGTATATTAATGTCATGGCTACCAGTCCTTGCAGACAAAACAATGAGAAACCCAGATGAGTTTCTGTTCAGGGCAAGAATACCTATGCATGAGGAAAAGGGACAAGTGTTTCCCTTGAGAATACAAGCAGCTATAGTGCGAGGAGGAATGGCTTTGCTTGATGGTTGCAATGATGAAGGCAGACAATAGTGTGCCGTAATCACCATTGGGGAAGGTTACAGATTGACTGACACCACCTATGATGATCTTCGGTTTATCTGATAAAAAAAATCAACGGGTGGGTCTTGGTGTTTAATATAGGATTTACAACCAATAAAGCTGATAGTCGAGGCCGAGTTCCCGCTAGTCCCGAAACTGTCCATGATCCCATGTAATATACCTGATGAGGAAATGTATGTCAGGGTGATTGACTTGAAAATTGCATTTTTCTCAATTCCATTGCACAAAGACTCACAAGATTTGACATAATTTACGTTCAGACAAGTTTGTCTGAAAAGTACAAGGCTGCCTCAAGGGTACTGTGAGTATCCTTAAATTTTAACAGAGTCCTGCAGTTGGATTTAAACAATATTGCATTAGAGAGTGCTGCCTTGCAATATGTAGATGACATTCTAATTTGCAGCACAACATAGGAAAAGTGCAGACACAATTCTATTCAGCTATTAACTATACTGGCTGAGAAAGGATATAAGGTTGACAGGGAGAAGTTACATTTCAAAGACAGCCAAGCCACACATGATAAAACAAATGCAGAGTTTGCTAGGATTATGTAATTATATCAGGACACGGGTCTTTAACTACAGCTCCTATACAAGGCCCTTGTTACAAGCCTCAAAGAAAGCACAGGCAACGAAAGAAAAAATTGTGTGGACCAAGACCATGGAAGAAGGGTTTGTTGAACTAAAAAAGGCCATTTGCACGGCACCATTTTTAGGGATTCCCAATTATGCAGAGGAATTCTACCTGTTTTCACATATGAATGGCAGTGTTATGACAGCAGTACTCACACAGAAAACCATGTTGGGGTACAAGCCCCTTACATACTACAGTGGGAATTAAGACCCAGTGATGAAGGGTCACTTCCCATGCGAACAAAGTTTAGCTGCAGCAGCGTTTGCCATAGAAAAGGATACAACCATTGTGATGGGATGCTCTATGACGTTATTCATCGAGCATGCATTATTAGCCATTTTAGAGAAACCGAAAGGCACATTGACATCTCAGAGAGTTTCTGCTTATGAAGTGGTCATATCAAATCCAATGATTAAAATAGTTTGATGCAAAATAGTGAACCCAGCTATGTTTTTAGCAGAGCCAGGCACTGAAGGAGAGCCAACACATGATTGCGTGAACTATGAAGAATTTTATGATGAGATTCCCAGAGTGAAAGAAAATGGATTAGCTGAAGGTGAAAGCGTCTTGGTTGATGGTTCTTCGAGGATCGATCAAAATGATGGACAGAGATATGCAGGAGCTGCTGTGATGAAACACATGGCAAATGGAGAATTCTGAGTACTGATTAGTGCACGATTACCCTCACATTATTCATCACAAACTGCAGAATTATTGTGTTGATACTCGCTATTGAGAATCACCCAGACCAGGAAGTAATGGTGTACTGTGACTCCTCCTATGTAACGTTGACAGTGCACGCAGGCCTAGCGTGCTGGAAAAGGAGGGGCTACCTCAGAGAGGATGGCACGCCAGTGCAGCACTCAGCATTATTGGACAGGCTCATTAAGGCACTACAACTCCCAGTGGGCATAGCGGTCAAGAAATGTGCCACCCATACGAAATGGACAGATTTTTATCTCACGTGGAAATCAAGCACTGAAGCCAAGCATGTGGCAGCCAAAGATGAAACAATAATGAATGTGGAAACAACTGAGGTTCATGAGAGAATGATAGTTGCACAAAACGAGCCAGAAGGCTATAGCAATATGGCGAAAACTCAGTTAATGGAGCTCCAAGGAGAAGCACCACAGGAAGAGAAGAACCTATGGAAGCGACAAGGGTGTTCTTTAAACCACTCCGAGAGCTTGTGGTGACAAGACAGCACTGGTAAACTGGTGGTGCCTATAGCCTTATTGAAAATAGCACTGGAACAGTTACACTATCCATTACACATGACAAAGGAGAATCGAGCAGCAACCATTGCCGAAGACTGGTTCATACCAAAATTGGCAGAACACGTTGCATTTTTTATGGTAAACTGTATGATCTGTCAGCAGTTTAAGGCTGGGCATACACTACGGGTGATTAGAAGAGTTATCCCAAGGCCTAATGGGCCTTTTCAGCACTTACATATCGATTATGTCGATATGATTCCAATATATGACGGGTACAGGTATCTAATTGTTGTGGTGTGTCCATTCTCTAGATGGATAGAAGCAGGTCCATGCTCACACCCAGATTCTACCTGTGTCGCCACATTCTTGGTGAGGAAGGTGTTTCCCAGATGGGGAGTGTGTAAAGTCATGAGGTCAGACAATGGTCCTCATTTTGTTAATGCAGTATCTGAACAGATTAGCTTGGTGCTTGGTATATAGCACACGTTTTCTTAGGCGTATCATCCTCAAGGGAATGGCATATGCGAGAAGCTCAACGGCTTGTTAAAGGAAAGGATAGCCAAGTTGAAGCTTACTCTGAAGAAGGGATGGCAGCACTGTCTTCCACTGGCACTGTATCCACTCAGAAACCAGCCTGGTTCTGACCATCATCTCACACCGCACAAAATTGTGACGGGCAGAAGGATGCGCATGCCATTAACACCTCGAAATAGAGCTAGATGTGATGCTCAGCCAACAGTAGAAGTGTTAGGATCAGAAATGCAAAAGTACTTGAATTGCATGACATCTTGTCTTATTGTAATTTCAGGACAGCAGCAGCGACGATAAGAAGGTTGCAGGGCAATACAGAACACAGAAGGAGATACTGCAACAGACCAAATTCCAGAATTACGTGTTCCTCCAATATTCCATGGGGACACGGTCCTAGTGAAAAACCACATGAGAAAAAAGTGGGACGAGCCAAGGTTCAACAGCCCCTTTAGAGTGGAGGATGTTACACCCTCTGCAGTCAAGCTACAGGGAAGACGTGCTTGGACCTTTCTGGGTGACATCAAGCCATACATCAGAGAAGACCCTCTGCCTGCACCCCAATGCGTAGAGACTGCAGACGACGGGGAAGAACCAGAGCACATGCAGACGAGATCTATTACAAGGAAGAAAGAAGCTTGATCAGCAAAGTAGAGACAAATAACATTTTCTGCAAGTTGTGGTTTAGTTTTGGACACTTCCTTTGAGCAAAATAAGGGAAAAGGGACATAACAACACAGATACTCTGTGCATCCCAGTTGGAGGGTGAAGAAGAAGAATTGTGCTTATAAGCCACAAAGTAGCTTGGTGACTTTGAACTTTGGACTGAAGCACACTGAAGCCTTAATAAGAGATGCCAAATTTTGATCGAGGATACATCAATTGAAAGAGAATACAGTATCCTGATTCTTTCAACATGGAATCCCTGTTTGGACTTACTTATGGTGTCACGCGATTGCGACCTCACTAAGGACATTCTAATCTATTTCAAGCTAGTTTTGAGGTCATACCCTTCATTGGTGGGAAGGCTCACAAACATAATAGAGTTTCTTCAAGATCGTGAAAACAAAAAGACAATAAAGTGGCTGCTCACAGTGATTGCCGAGCAGTTTCTTTTTCTCCTGGAGTACAGCGAGGACAAGACAAATGTCCCTGTCACCAGAGAATAGCAGACTAGCCAGTAATGTGTTTTTCTGCTTGATTGAAGACTTTCCAGAACTTGTGGCGAGACATGCCGATGTTGACGTCCTCACTTTTATCAGAGACCCAGCGAACACTACACATCTGAGTATATTCTTGCATGGAATCGTGATACAGGTCGAACTTTCTAGTCATCATCAGAATCACAGGAGAAGAGTGTATACTTTCCTTTGAGGAACAGATTGTGAATGTGTTGCCAAGGACTTCACTCTTGTTTATGCTGACAAAAAGCCAACATGTCGTCTGGAGTGAAACAGATTAGAGGCATCGATTGGGATGTGGTTTACATGGAACATGCAAATTAGGATTGCTGAATTTATTGCCTCATTTGGAACTTTCGTTTATAGAAAAAGAACTGTTTCCAGAGACAAGAGACAGTCTAGTATTTAGACAAAGAGGATAATCAGTCCAGCATTCGTGACCTGCAAGCAGAGACAGCCGAATGTAGACAAAGTGGTGTTAAGGATTTCAATCAGGCGACGCACACCTTAGTCTCATCCCAGTATGCAGCACGCTATTGAAATGCTTAGGTTGTAGATTTGATTCAATATTGTGATGCTACACCACTCATATCACACGACCCTTTTCAAATACCTCGGGTCACAATGGACCATGAACCAGGCTGGTTGATAAAATGTAATATTTATTTATTTATTTATTTATTTTAAAATTCAAAAGAAATCATACAATTTTTAATGTGGGGCAGCAATCACCAATGGGGTAATGAGAACAATATGAATGTAAGCAATGCACTTAGTTTAACCTTCTATTGACACAACTACAGACACCAGGGAATAAGAGCACTTTTTGATTTTAGGTAAGAAAGCACTTGAGTTACAATTTCCCCCTGCAAGGTTCCCTCAACCCACAAATGATCAATTTTAAGTGGATACACACAATCAGCAGGTAATCAGGAATGACAAATGGAAAATAGAATTAAAATCTGACTTTCCCTCCCCAGACAAGAGAGAGAAACGGATTTTAAACCCTGGCAAAGCTAAAATGACACTCGGAAATGGATGAATAAATGAATGAATGTGTACAACTCTTGAAAAAAAAACAATTATTTACTGGAGCAACACTGGGAAGATACTAACAATCACAGGCAATGGATTCAGCAAAAGCATACAATTCGAAATGGAATGGAAGATTGAAAACAGTTTATAATCAAAATGACATGTTGAGAAATTATTGAACTTTTGCAATTCCCACCTGAATTTACCCAAAACGTTTTTTTAATAAAAATGAGTGAAATATTGTTTTGTGTTGGGGTGTAGCTATGAATCACAGGTCCAATATGAAAGTGAAATGAGGTCTGTAGCTGGTCAATTGAGTGAGTTATGCAAGATCTAGTGAGGTGCGTTTTTTAGAAAATGAAGGCGCTAAAAAGGAAAAGAAATCAATTTTGAAAAGGACAGTTTTACTCTACACTAAACTATTCAGGTTAGGCTACCAGATTGAGACACAGTAAGCTCCAGGGTTGACTTGCGAGTTCAACCCTAGCACCTTCGCGCCCGCACTGGCAGAACCAGTTTGATCACTCGAGAGAGGACTAAGGGCTTAGGATTTCACAAGAAAAAATTATTAAAGAAGTTGGCACTAGCACAAGGAATCAAAGCAGGGTAGCAAGAATGATTTTGACAATATTACAAGTTATCAGGGTAAGCATAGGATGACTTAGAGATTGGAACTAAGGACAAGGCAAAGTATACTGTGATTTTCTATGGTTCCTATTGATACTCACAGTACACTTTTAGTTTGGATTTTGTACAGTCAGTGGTTCTGGTCGCACATGGATCTGATCTAACACAGGACAGCCGGACAAAATCAGCGGGACAGGATCAGCCGGGCATGGACTGGATACCAAGGATAGTTCTTCTGGACTGGAAATTCTGGTTACTGGATACTAGAGATCAGCTGGATGTCAGGACTGCAGCAGGCATGCATTTAGTGGCGGCAAGCCAGGTTAATTCAGGATGCTTCTCAAAACACCACAGCATTTCCCTTGGTTATTGGGATTATTTTAGGATTGAGGCCCAGCTGAAACAGGATCAGCAATGCTTAGCCTTTTGGTTGGGATCTGGAGTTTGGATGGATAAATGCAAGATGAAGACAGGTACAGACAGGAACAGGATGCTGGCGTAGGAAATCAGGAATCAGTCAGGAATCAGTGTGTCCTTTGTGTTGTCAGGGCTCTTATTTATAATGCCACGTGACATCATCACAGTATATGACAGGGTCAGGCTTTACTATACACGCTTCTAACAATAGGATTGGGCAGGGGTAGAAGTCTCCGGCTAGCTCTTCACCGGTTGGATCTCAGAAAAATTATGTCATGTTTATGGGGTGATGTTTACAGTGTCCAGAAACCTCCCAGAGTTACTGGAACTGAAATCAAATGTTGCCACAAGCACATATTTACACAATTGCAACATTTTAGTTAATCAGATACACAGGTTACATATTTTTGTCCTCACATTTAAATTCAAACCCCCTTGTCCGTGAGGCCTGGTTTCAATCCTCTACCAGTTTTTCACACTTTTCACTGGGATTTACATGTTTCCAAATTCTACAACTTCACATATGAGTGGGGATTGTCATGAGGAAGATATGTACAACATTTTACATTTGCAACATGGATGCTTTTCTTGTAATTCCACTTATATCACCATTTATGCCCCCTTGCTGTCACTACATTCTACCAAGTTTTAAACTAAAGGCCAAAAATGTACTTTTACACTGTGAAAATCCTACATTTTTACCAATTTTGGCTGCTGAGTTGAAGGTCCTTAAAGTTTCCTTATGGGATAGTCTTTAGAACAAATGGGAGTCACTATCTTTCATTTTTCTTCCAGCTGACATCAACTGGCATTTCTTTTCAAGCAGGATGGGGGAATCCTTCAGCTTGATTGAAGTTTTAGGGTCCTTCACACCTCCGGCTTCCTTCCCTGAGAACTTCATTGTCCTGGGTTCCAACAGAGACAAAAGCCTGTCCCACCCTCTAATTATTAGTGGGTCGGCAGGATCTGCTGGGAGAGATAGCCCTTTTGGCAGAAAACCTGTTTGTCAACTTTGTAATTCAAGCCACCCTGGGTTAAACATCTTTCACTTTTGATCTTAAATACAGAATTAAATAAGCCTGTTACATCAAATAACACATGTGATATATTATCCCCAGTAACAAACCCCTTTATATTTCTAAAGACAAGTAAAACTTTTATTTACCAATGTACTGTTTTAAAACATAGGCATTCATTTTTCCTTATTTTGTAAACAGCCTATTTTCACATGTGGTGCAAGCTGACATTTCTTTCTTTAATTCAGTTTTGGGCAGCTCACTCAGATTTCCACAATGTTCTTGCAGCTAAAGCAATTTTTATTTGAATACAGGAGTTTTATCTGAACACGGGTATATGACACTGACCGGGCTCAGATAGTTAAAGTTCTTTTGAAGACTGCTGATGCTTGCTATATTGTAAAGAAAATGAACGTGCGTTGCTGTGCTAGCGGGAATAAAGATCCTTGTTGATTTCTTTCCAAGCTACTTTGACTGGGACTTTGATTCAGGAATTATGCCCGTTTTTTCTGAGGCACAATGACTTATCCTGGGCCTGGCAGGGCTGTTTCCATCACGGTGGTTTAATAAGGAATGGATACAATTAGCATCCAGCATCATTTGAAAGGTGAAAAGGTTTTCATTTTGAAGGGGATTTTTAGATTTTGCAGCAAAGCACTGCTGCCTCTTTCACTTAATTCCATTTAAATGTCTCAGATCACACTGGCACACTCCTGCAGGGTGTCCTCTGTTCCACACCATCTGAAATGTTTGTGGCAGGATGATGCATCCATATTTTTGGTTGTATAAAAACATAGTTTTGAGATACTGGTGCACACAGGAGCGAGTGCAGCCATTTTGCTGTGTCTTGCACAAATGCAGCAAAGTGATGTGGTAAAGCACTGGTGAATGGGTCAATATATCCCACAGTGGCACTATTTAGCATGTATTGAAGAGTTTGTTTGACTTTTGCAGATGATTGACATGGGAAACCAGATCAGTAACATTGTCCTCCCGCATGAGGAGAGACATTCATATTGGTCAAGGAACAAATGCTGTAAACTAACCTACAAATGTATCATTTACACATGCATAGTATTCATTATCCTACTACTACCTTGACAATTAGAACTGCATTTTTCATTGGTGCACAAAGCGTTCAGGTTCCCGTGCACCCACCTAATGATGTACACATGAAACCTACAAATGTAAGGTACCCAGACCTTAGATAGTCATTCCAGTTCCTAGAAAGAATGATAGAGTGACTGAACTTGAGATGGATGTGATAAATAATGATGCACGCACAAAACGTGTGGTAACAAATAAATTGCAATGCCGGAGACAGGGTCGGCAAAGTAAACCCGAGAAGGGGTTGATGAAAAGTACACTACACAAATAATGAGTACATACACACCTGGTCTAGTGTCAATAAGTTCAGAATTCCATTCCAGAGAATGCGGGAAGCTTGAACAAACAACAGTGAGAGGTTCCACACCAAGAGAAGTTCAGAGACAAATGGAGAAAGCTGAACTTTTAAAGAGACAAAAGGCTTTAGAGAATAAGCAAACAGAGTCAACACCTGCAAGCACACCTGATCCTGTGATATATGAGATCAGGGTGGTGCCTGGAGAGAAGACACAAACAGAAATTATAAGAGACATTTTCATGCCTGGTTGGTATATTGAAAGGATGAAGCAAATTGCACAAACTCCTACAAAAATAAGCCAACATAAGGACATGCCTGGATCATTGATGGAGATACCTGAGAATCCTGCAGCAAGAATAAGCTATATGGTTGTGTTTAAGGAAGTGGTTGATAAAACTACAGGAAGACTTTAAGAATTAGAAGAAACACACAAGAAGACAATAACAAATTGAATGATTACCTGGGTAGCACAGCAAACTTGGGAAACAACATACGGTACCAACATATGAAGGAAGTTGGAAGACGAACTTCAGAAGAAGAATGCTTTGTGTGTGTTCTCCTACTGTACAGCATGGGGAAGACAAAAATCTTCATAGCTGTTGAAATAGATGTGCAACAGCACACTGTCTGTCACATATAGCAATGTGCACAACCAGAGGCCAGTTCATGGGAAGTGATGCTTAACTCAAGTGGGCAACTGAAGCAACTGACCCATGAAGATGATTATGTCCAAGACATGAAGACAAGAAACAATGGCAAAACAAAGAACATTGTGATCTGATATGAGAAGCCTGGAGATAAAGGAGCGGAGATCAGAAGAGAAACAAACAAAAAACTGAATGTCAAAGGAAAAACTCCAGAAGAAGTTCGAAGATGGAAGAACAGAGGTCAAATGCAAATTTGGGGAACCGTGCTTTCACCAGAAGGATGGGAGAGATGAGTAGTAATCTGCAGAACATGGATGATCATTGGGTACAATAAAGAAATTATTGAAAATGCACAGATGATATGCAAACCAATATGACCGAGGCTTGCAAGACTGCTAATATGGGTCGAAGATAGAGGATGACCCCTACAGAAATCTCCATTGGAGAATTCCAAACTGTGCTTCAGAAACAATGGTATGAGAAAAATGGTAGAAAAACAGAACTTTGGACACATCTTTGATGCTCAAGGAATGGTACATGGTACTGCAGTGACCATCGATCATTATTGGGCATGTGGATCCGAAGCATATATCAGATTGCCTAAGAATTGGGGAGGTATATGTACATTGGTGAATGTCCATTTTCCAGCATTGGAGATTCCAAAAAGTGATCTGAATATTGACAGTTTCCTGAAAGCATATGCTCACCTGAGGAAAAAGAGATCTGTGGAACCGATAACCAGGATGAAAAGAGAAAACTACTTCTCTGCCAAATCAATAGAAGCCTTTGATGCTTTCCCATCTGAGCATAGACTGTTCAGTCAGACTTTTTCAGTATTCACCTTGATCGTGATGCCAAGAGTTCAGGTTGGAGCAAATACTAAATGGTTGCAGATAACCAGATGGGAGTTACTGCAGACAATCAACACAACCATAAAGGGATTTAATACAATCAATGAAGAGTTAAGAGCAATTCGACTAATTTACGCTCCAAAAAAGATATGTCCTATACATGATCACAGCTATGGGTGGAGGCGTATGTGCAAAAATCTGAGCATTATGTTGCACATTTATACAGTCACACGATGATGAAAGTGGAACCTTAACAGAAGCCATAGGTATGCTGACAAAACTACAGAACCAGATGATTGATGAAGTTGATGAAGTTGATGATGACAGTTGGTTTGGATCGCTGTTTTCATGGGTTCCACAATGCATGGCAGACGCATTCAATTTCCTAGGGACCCTGTTGGTGATGATATTGCTTGTATTCTGTATAATCAAGATAATAATCTCTCAGTGCCAGAAAAATACAAAAAAGACCATAGGGAAGAAAACCATGAAAATCATGATTGATGTCGAGTCAGGATGGAAGCCCAAAGACATGACTGATGAAGAAATAACAGACTTTGTGAAGGCCAGCATTTATGCACCAGAAGGGAAAAAGTTTCGGTATCCGAAGAAACATAGAAAATATGTGGGAAAATTGATCTATTGCAATCCAAGTGGAGAATGTCAACTAATGACATGGAACAAAGATGAGCATGTAAGAACAGCAGGGTGTTGGAAGGGAATCATAAAGATATGGACCCAAAAGGAACATTTATGCAGACCTAGATGTCTAGATCCAGAGGATGACAGAAAAGTGAATGCAAAGAAAGAAGTGAGAGTGGTTGATAAATCGCCCAGAGGGGGGAGTGAAGAGGAAGTTACAAGTATCATCCGTCCACCCAGCCACCAAAATATGTGACGTGTGATGAACAGATAAACCAGCAGAGAGCCGCAGCTGGGCTCTGACCAGTGCCTATAAGACTAAGAACACCTATTGAAGTACTGACACCTAAGAAGACCTGGACAGTAAGGTACCCATTGAGAAAGCCATATCTACAGGCAAGACAAAATTACATTTGTCAGAATTGAATACCCGAAGAAGCCAAGTAAATATTAAAGGAAGACAAATGTTGACTGTGATGCTGGGCATCCATTGGAGGGACAGGTCCTTTTTCATTTGTCTTCTATTGTCTTCTGCCCAGGAGTCCATATGGGACTCCTGGCAGTGCAGCTCTTCCTGTTTTTGGTTTGGTGTAAAGATCCATGGGATACCCTTATGGCACGCGTGGGTGGGGGTGCAACCCTTTGCCCCTAGTGTATGTTTTTGGGCACCCTGGTGTGGCCCACAAAGCAGGGTATGGGCTGGTGGCAGCTCCATGCTGAATTTGACAGGTGCTCTGAGTATCCTCCATTTTGGGATATCCAGGCCCTGCCATTGAAATCAGTTGATTCCTGACAGGAAACAAGATGGCCCCTGTGACCTCTTGCTTTCTATTGCCTGTTACCTTGTTTTCCAAAAGTTCTGGGAACAGGCCAGACTGGCTGGAGCCTTCCCAGTGACTGTATGTTGTGGGTACACCCTGTGGGTGGGACCTGGGTGAATGGAGTATGTGATCAATATGCACTTCTTGTTGTGGATGTCTGGTTTCTGGTGTATGACACAATGACTGAGACAGCCCTACCTGAAACTGGTATGAATGCAGTGTGTAGTGCTGAATGGCTGGGTACTTGTCCCAATACACATTCATTGTTGTGAGTGTCTGAGAGGTAGGAGTGTGGCCTGAATGCGCTGTATGCCTGATTGGCTGACTGACTTCATGAATGCCCTTCTGTACGATTGGCTGTGGAATGTGACCCAGCAGTGTGCATGAGAGACAGAATAGTATATCTGGGGACCTCTCACCAATGGAAAGTGTTCAGAAGCTGAAGAGAAACTGGAGTTAAAACTGAAGCTTAACCTTGAATCCCTGCTGGAAGAGAAGAATTGCTGTTGCCCTTCTTCATCAATCTGAAATCTGCTCTGTCTCCAAGGACTGACCCAGAGAGGACCTGGTAAGGCGCCCTCTTCCCGAGCTACGAGAGACCATCGTGCACCAGCTGATCTTTGTCAAAGCTCCCTGGTAGACAGACCTACGAGAGGCTGCCGACCAGAGACGGGGACCACCGCAGAATCACAAGGAGAAGTGCCCAGAAACTGTTGTCCACCACCATCGACGACCACCGTCGCCGACCGGAGCCGTCGTGCTCCCGTTGCCTAAGAACATCTGATTCACGGACACGCTCGTCCGCACCTCCGCCTGCCTTGTTCCACCAGAGACGGCCATGCCATCGACGTGCCAAGGAGCATCCGCCTGTGTGTTTCAAGCCACCCAAAGACCACAGAGACACCAACGACACTACGCCCTTGCTGGGCCACAGTTCTTCAAACTCTTTGCGGTCCTGAACTATCGACATCGAGGTGCCCCGCACACCTCATCCTTGCAGGACGTCTATGGTCCGTCGCCGACGAGCACCACTAGGAACAAAGCTGCCACTTCACCGCCATAGTTCACCCTGTTCATCCCCAGACGTTCGATGAACCGTGGCTCCTGCCTTAAAGAGATTGCAAGCAAGAAGGGCTGTCGATTTACCGACGAGGAACTGTACAACACCAGATATTTTGGGATTGCTGAACTATTTGAAATACTCTTGTGAACAATATATGGACTGGGCTTGTGACATATCTTTACTTTACATGTTGCCCAGGTGGGTGAATATCCACACAGAGCTTTGTCTAGGTAGCAGGGCCAGTATTCTGCCTTTTGTTCTAACCAACTGCTTTCCTCTTATATCTATTGTTGTTTGCCTTTACAAACTGATTTGTGTGACATTTAACTGTACAGTTGATGCACTTTAATGAGATCTAATAGTAAGAGTTTTACCACGTAGAACTGTATATTTGCCATTGTAGATAACAGAGTACAGAGTGAGTTATCGTGATATTGTACATATCCTTGAACATTAATTATATAAAGACTGTGTTTTAACTAATACAGTGTGTGGACATTCCTTTGTGTGGGCTTGGGGACTACACTGTACTTAAGAACCAGCCTGCATCACCTCCTGAGAAAATAGGTCTTGATTGTTTGACCACGTACCAATAATAGAGAATCTTGGCTGGTGTCCTCTGATCCTCTCCTCTACCATATAGAGAGCAGAAGTACAGACACCCCCTCCAGTCTTTATAGTAACGCAATAACAATTCATACAGATACACATATAGAAGATATAATGACCTGAGAATACTTACAAAGAGAGGAGATACCATGGATAAGTGACAATCTGAGCATAAGATGAAGAAATTGATGTCAAGAAGTAGAAACTGATGCCACGTGCAGAAGCAAAGAAATTGTGAAGCTTGCTTATGCTTTGTAGTAAAAGAGATTGCGGCAAGCACCAACTATACATATATATATACCTCAAAAGCACTTTATAGATGAGTGTAAATCTACTATGCACATGAGCAGAATTGAGCAAAGTTTACTAAAGGTCTCAAGAGAAGAGTGCTGCAGTAAACAAATCGAGAATTAAGATGGAGGGAAATACAGCTGAAGGTAACCATGCCAAGAACCCAAGATGCCATTGTCGTATCGGGCTTCAATTGGCAAACAGTGGATACAATTAAAGAGAAAAAGAACAGTGTATCCTGTCAGAATTGTCAAGATAAGCCACAGATGGTAGAAGACTGGCAAAATTAAATCAAATACACGAAAATGCATGAAGAAGAGGCCAATTTCACGGTGTCTGAATCACGTGACAAGGCAGGAAGGGATGAGACTTTCACACCTGCCATACCCATATTCCTTAATTTTCTCAGACCAAGAGCAGACTCGAGGCCAAAGTACAAAGAAATTATTGACACATGATCACTGAGGTGATGAATGATGAATGATTGTAACATAATTGGAGGGAAGCTGGGGTGCAGACTAACTCCCTGCACCTGGCTGGCTATTCTGCATGCTGCTAGGCGCAAGTGAAAAAGTATGAGTGGGGTTGATGCCAACCCAATCATAGTGGACCGTGTAATCTAGGGTCCTATAGTTAGTAGAACAAATGAGACATCGTACTTTTAGTCACGTTTATAGTGGCCATTCTGAAGGAAGGGCTTAGTTGCCCCACCTGACATTGATTATCCAATCCCCTCTCCCTGTTACCACATACAATTATCGTACCTATGTTAAAGTTACCTTCCTATGGCCAATCACGTTTCAAGTTAGGTTTTTTAAGATTGCGCGTCAGTGATGATCAGTTTTTGATATAAATACTGTGTTTTTTATGAAATTAAGTGGAGTTTAAGCGAGAAGGAAGATCGAGCAGTTGCTGATGTTTGTTGAACTCCACGTGTTTTGTACTTGTCATTAAACAGACTCCCTTTGCCAAACTATTGAGTTGTCATTATTATTTGGTGCATGAGTACAAATCTGCATCCCCATCTATCTCGAAGGTGCTGCTACTCATCTTAAAGGGCTGTTTTGAGACCCCCAGTCTTATGGGCCGGCTGGGTCCCATCCAGTTCACAATCTTTCTTCTTAGCCCCCTTATCTTCTACTTCTCCCCATTCTCTATGTTTTTACTTCACCTCTACTTTTCCCAGTCATTCTGCTTCCTTCAATGCAAGCCTACTCCTCCATTCCATTCCTTCCACTTTCTTCAAATCATTCTCCTTCATCTTACTCTGTTTCCTTCATCTGAATCCTCCCCTTTTGTATTGGTTCTTCTTCTTCATCAAATTCCCTCTCATACCCCTTCATCCCGGTACACTTCCTTCTACTTTGTCCAAGTCTTCACCTTCTCTTGAATTGTCACAGTCCTTCTCCTGTTCCTTCATCCCAGAACTTCTCCTCCTTCTGTGTCACTCTCCTTCTCTCTGCCCCTCATCCAAGTTTAATTCTTAGCCCTTCATATAAGACTTTCTCCTTTGGCCTAGTCCTTTGCCTTTATTTTCATCCTTCCCTATTCCTTCATTCATTTTTCTCCTTCCCCTCCTTCATCCAAGCCCCCATTATCCTTTACCTCAGTCGTACATTTACTTCATTTCAGACCTCTTTTGGCTTAATCCTTCTGCTTCCTCCTGCTTCTTCTCCTTCGTCCCAGTCCTTCTTCAACCCAGTGTTTTTACTTCTCCTTTTTCCAAGCAATCTACTTTTTTCCACACCTCATGTGTCTCCTTCTTCTTCTAAATCCTACTTCGCCTTTGCTGCAGTCCTTGTCCTTCTCCCAACTACATCTCTTTTGCCCAATCCCCCACCTTCATACAAGTCTTTCATATTCTTCGCCCCAGTCCTTCTTGTGATTTGACCAATTACTTCTCCTTCATCTCTGTACTTTTTTCTCCTTTATCCCAATCCTTCTTCCTCTCTTTCATCTTATCCTATTCCTCCTCTCTAGTTCATCTCCTTCTGTCTGCTGCTTCATCTTTATTCAAGTCCTTCAGCTTCGTACGGGCGAGTCTCCTTTGTTTAATTCCTTCATTCCAGTGCCTTTCATTCATCATTTTCTGCTTTATGCTAGTCCTTCTTCCTAGCCCCAGCGCTCTCCTAAGAACATCTCTTAATTACAGCCCTAGTATGTAATGGGCTTTGAACCATGTTGAATCAATAGACTGGGTAGATGTGGGGATGAGCTGTTGCCGCCCATTATTCTATCCCAGAACAAACTAAATCAATAGACTGGGTGGATGTGGGGATGAGGTATTGACGCCCACATTCACGCCAGAATAGAAGAACTGCACAGTTGGCACGGGACCACTCCAAAGATACAACCTTCTTGTGGGGAATTCATTTTCTTAATCCCAAAAATGGTTGCATTACCAGTACTCACCACTATCAGAAAGCCGGCGTTTTAAAACCACCAGACTTTTGTGTAAAACTGAACAAATGAAACAAAACCAGACCAAGGAAAGACTTGCTAAGAGGTGGATACAATGTAAAACTATATTCTGAAATGACTTGAAGGAAGTAATTATTTAATGTATATGTCAAAATTGTAAGTGATTTAAACTGGGATCAAAAAGTGACACTTAGCTGAAACCTGGCTTAATGAAACTGGATTCTGCCTGACAACTACCCCCGACAGGAGTTAAAACCTGCTCAGCCACTCTTCCCCTTGCCAAAAGGAGTTGTCACCTCTCTGATTAGATTAGGGGTGGAGCAGCTGGGGACTACAGGGAGTTGAACAAAGGCCTGTCCTGGACTCAGGCAAATGTTATACTGGGGGCGTCGTAAAAGTGGCTTCCTCTTAGGGGAAACTGGGAGGGGCAGTGCCTCTGCTAGCAGCTGAGCTTGGGGGAGGTGGATAAACCAGTTATTTCACCCTGTGATGTGGGAAGCCACACCCCTTTTTGACCAGAGCATCATTTTAAAAAGATAGATAACTCATAGTGCAGACTTGTCAGAATTATATAAGTAATATCATTATTTTTGTGATTTTTCTGTGAACATTTTGAGATGCGTTAAGACCCTGTGGTGTGTTCTGGGAGGTTACAAGCGGAAAAGAGGCTGTTACTCTAAATGTATGCATGTTAAAAATCTGACACTTCCTTATCTAAATGCCCACATTGTTTGCACACATTTGTATAAATTTGGAGAAAAATCTGATATGGGGGAAGCTACTAAAAAGCGCAAAAAGGTGCCATTTCTTTACCCAAGCTCCTAGAAACGCCAGGGTCGGAACAGTGCCTCCCATCAGTAATGCATGATGTGTGTATGCAATGACAAACAACTGTGTATCTGTGGAATATGTATTTGGGTCAAATATAGATTTGTGTGCAATTTGACAGGGGAGTGTCCTTTCTGCAGGCCATAAAACAGCATCACCATGACTCACATTTCCTTTCCCCTATCAAGGAAGAGAGAAAAGCTTGACCAATGATCAGTTGAGAGAGGGGCTGGCTTAGTGATGCTGCGCACACACCCACTTTCAAAAGACATAAAAAGAGCCACTGGAAGCTAGAGAGGACATTCAAATCCAGTTGCTGCGGAGCGTTTTGCCGGACCACACAACATCCAGGAGATACCAGTTCCAGACTGACTCCAGCTACATACTCCAGAACCTAGAACTTATACTTTAGAACCTTAATCAGAGGCCTAAAACCACAAGCTGAGTTCTCTGCAGCAGGCCTCAAATCATTGCAAGCTACTCACAGCCAGGCGAGCTGCTTGAATCCCTTGCCAAGAACTTTTGCCAGGACCAGTGCAGAGATCCAGGACTGTGCAGAGACTGCTGTATCGGGACAGACCAGACCAGAGATCAAGAGTGACCCAGACCGCTGTGAGCAGAACCAGATAACTGTGAAGTGCCCAGACCAGAACCGGAGTCCAGTCCTAAACCTGACCAAATCTCTGGCAAGGCTTATTTCAAATTTATATTGTGAGTACTTAGCAGAACTCTGCAGAACCAATCTCTTAGTTAAAATAATCTAATCCAAACTATTTTAACCTAAGTAGAACAGCCTCCTAGAAATCGTGTCATCTGTCATTTGTAAAGCTGCACAACTGTCACCTGTCATTTTGAGTTTACTTTAAATCCGAAAAACTACCTTTATTTAATCGTCCGTATCTCTGGAACCGTTTGGGATAAGAACGAAATTTAACTTTCGTCTGAAAGCTTAGAATCTCCTTATACTTTTGCCGTAATCACGATTCACTCACTCGCGAATTTTACCGCGATTTGCGATTTGGTTAAAAATCCAGCCACGTGTAACCATCAGCAGTCATTTCTTTCCTTGCTAAAAATTTGTTTGCCTCTTAATCACCATCTCTGAATCATTGCTAAAGTGAGCCTGAACTCATCCCAAGTATCTCTCACTCACTCAGGGAATTAAAAGCATTTTCAGCATATTTCTCACTTCATTGCCACCACATTCTCACTTCATTGCCACCACATTCAAAGCACTTGGGCCTGTGTTTTAAAACTCATACCGGTTTTCTCTAAGCTTGCTGGGGCGAACTGAATTTCGTATTGTATTTGATTGCATTCCTGAGAACTGTGTGCTTCTCTTTCCATCTACTTCCATGTCTTACATTGCATAGGGGGGGGGGGTGAATTGCCAGAGAAAAAGTGATTATATTATCTTTCGCTAAAATCATCTCAAGTATTTCTGTGCTGCATTTTATTCCTCATTGCTTTTCACTTGAAAACATAAAAGTATTTTTGCTACTTGATACATCCTATACTACATACTCCAGAACCTAGAACTTATACTATAAAGAAGTGTGCTAGTGTCAGATTACCCATTGTTGATTAACATTATACTTATAAGGGCAATATCGATTATTAATTTATTATAAAAGCGTGGTATCTATATTTTGTCTTATTTCTCAAATAAACATTTTAAACTTGCAAAACAGAACTACTTCTTGGCTCAGTGGGGTCAGGGGGATTCTAAGAGAGGGGTGTTTTATAGGCGTAGTCATCCAGAACTCATGAACTGGACATAAGATATGTCAATAAGGGTTTCCATTCAGTATCCCAGACTAGGCATTGACTTAGCTGTAATGTTGAATTGAATCTTCTTACAAATTGGGGGCTCGTAGCCGGGGATTCTGGATTAGAGCTATCACTTGTGCAGATTAATACAGTGTGCTAACTGACAAGATACATACATCAGGTCGGATCACCACGCTGTGTTACGCTGTAAAGCACTGCTCAAAGGAACGCTCTAAGGAAACGGTCTGTTTTGCTAAATAAAATACAAACTTCTGTAAGTCAGGAAGGAACTCAAATTCCAGAATGACGACACTGGTAGACATCAAAATAGCCAGAGAGCACTTCTTACATAAGCTATTTGTGAGAGGTGAGTGGACTCATCAGGACCAAACGGTCTGGTTGCAGGCAATCGCGCAACAGGTCACTGAAACAGGGTCAGATAAATGGGGAGATCAGGGTCCCCTACATGTGGCCCTGAGTGAACTCTATATGGCCCCTAAAGCCAAAGATGAACATAAAAAGATTGCCAGGATAGCGGCATATTTATATTTACATATGGGAGCCATGCAGGACAAATGTGCTGAAGGCCAAGATCTGGCGAGTAGGCAACTGATGACATTACAGAAGGCCCAATCTGATCTGGACTCTTCTGAGCAGAGGCTGCACAGAAGCCAGGAGTCCGTAAATGAGAGTAGACAGTACATCATTAAAATAAAGAAGGATATGGATATCCTGCAACAGGAAAAGGCTGACCAGGATACCAGAATTCTGGCTTTGCAGAAGGAGCACCAAGACAGTTTGGACTCCTTACTGCAATTCCAGAAAAAGCTGGAGCAACAGATCAATTTCAACAGGGCATGCACAGAGCAGGTAGCCACCCTGCAAATCCAACTAGACAGAGAAAAAGAGGAGAGCAATAAATTGATTCTGAAAGACCTGGATACCCAGGCAGAGTTTGATGAAGAAAGCCAGAAAGCTGGTGCCTTTCAAAGGCAGAGGGACGACCTGGCGTCACAAATGCAGGCTCTTGGTCAGGAAAGGGATACCTTAGGCCAGGAAGTCTGCCACTTAAAAAGGAAAATGGAAGAAAATCACCTGGCCCTCCAGGGACTGGGTGGCCTCCAAAAAGAACACAAGAACTTGTTAGAGCACACCAGGAAGGTGGAGGATGCTCTGGCAAGAAAGGAGCAGGCCAATAGGGACACAGCTCAGGAGGTAACCCTCCTGCAGCAGAAACTGGCCCAGTACTCCAGGACCAATCAGGAGGCACAGAGAGAAAATGAGGCTCTCTGTCAGCACAATGATAGGCTCCAGCAACAGGTAGCGATGCAGGAGAGAAAGATAGAGTCTAGTAAGGCCTTAACTGAGGAACTGAAAGCGCAGGCTCTTGCATTGCAACAGGGAGCAGGGGCGGATAGAGACCAGGTTCGCTGGGAGAGGGAGACTCCTGAGCATAACCTCAGGAGTCCTAGTACCAGAAGCCTTCATATCTCTCAGTCCCAGGACTCTGCCAACCCCATGTCCCCTGGCGCACATGAGCACCGGGCCACAGGGATGGCAGATTACTATCCAACCAGAAGTATGGGGCTCATAGGCCAGTACCTCCCAGGAATGGAGGGGCGGGCATCCGGGTATGGGCACCCAAGCACAGTGCAATTTAGTGGGGAACCCCAGGAGAGTAGGCCCATTAAGGGCATCCTGAAAACCTCTGCCCAGTTAGGTCAGTGGGGGGGGTACCCATCAAATCCTGGCAGCAAGGAGGAATCTGAAGACTCCTCTGAACGGCGCAGGACACAGGAGACCATGTCCCCACATTCTGCCAGCCATTCCCAGGCTCGCAGAATCCGGGAAAACCTGGAAGATCAGACAGGAACCTCTGGGAGCAGTGCCTCTGAGTCAGAGGATGAATGGACCAGGGTTACCCGAACCAAAAAGGCCAATAAGGCAAAAAGGGCCTTGCTTAAGGACCCATTGAAGCAAATAAAGGCAATAAGGAGTGCTATCACGCCTTATCATAAGAACGCCAAGTATTCTGTTTGGGAGCACTTAGAGCTGTTTGAGAAAATGATGGAGACTTTTCATTTGAAGGACAGCCAAAGCTGTATTCAATATGTAAAGTGGACCTTCTCACCAGAGTACTCCAGTTTCTTTGCGGGGCTGGAGGATCAAAATCATTCAAGATGGTCCACATACAGGGCGGCCATCTGGAACATTTTTCTGTGCACAGAAATCCTCAAGAGGCTTGCAAGGCACCCTACAATTTGCAATGTGGGGAGGATCAGGCCCCACAAGAGTTTGTGCAAGAATTAATGCGTGCTTTTGCGCAGACCAACAGAAGGGTGCGCAAGGATAGCAGAGAATTTATCAATACGTTTTTCCATGCCTTACCCAAATACATAATGACCCAGCTTGTGAGAGATTTTCATGAGAAAAGATATTAAGACTGGGTCATTGAACAGGCTACCCGGATCTATGAGGTGCAGAAGCCCATTGAAAATAAAAATAATGCGCCGAACAACCCCAAAACCAAAAGCACCCCTGCTGCTGCCAAGGTGGTAGAGGTAAAGGTTGGCCCGTTTTAGATTTGGAGATGGGGGGGCCTAAAAACCTGCCTGCACCGAATAATTCACAGCCCAGAAGGCCCTCGGGCCAGTCACAGACAGGGACTCGAGGAGGTAGTCCCACAAATGGGGTACCCCGCTCCCCTGACTATGTAAGTCCCCGCTACAAGGGAAACCGACCAATACTGGGTTATGTGTGGACACCTCCAGCCCAAGGGGGGGTCCAGTCAAGCACCTGACCCACCCGGGGAACTTCCCTCCTAACTTCCCCCAGGAGGGCAGAAATTCTCCAAATCCTGGGCAGAACTTTTTCCCCAGGTATCCGCCCAATTTTCAGCCCCAAAATGATCCATCCTTCTTTCCCCAATTCCCTGAGCCCAGACAACCTAATCCGGGAGAGGGGAGGCCAAGGGTGGAGGGGTACCAAAGTCTTCCCAACCGGGGGTACTACCAGAGAAGGGATAGCTACCCTTCCCGGGATCAGCCCAGGGGAGAAAATAGAGCCCCGTATCAGCCTGAGCGGGTTTCACAACTTGAGCACCAGGTCCAAAATATGGCACGAGATCTGGGTCACATACCGAGGGCTCAACAGAACCCTCAGATGAGCATGCCACCGCAGAATGCCCCAATCTCTGGACCGGGTGCTCCAGAACAATGACGGGGGCAGCACCCCGATAACCCACCGGTTCCCTGGGAGGAGGCACAAGGGGAAGGGGGGTGTAAAGCCTTGGAGGAAGCCACCTTCCCAACTTGTAAACAGCCCCTGCAAAACCAGGAACCAGAAACAAAATCTCCTGCCCCTGAAAGCCTGCCTCCCACGGAGCAGAGGGGGGGTAGGAGAAATAAAGGACCCAAACAGACCCACTTTGTGGAGCCGGTACAGGTCTTCCCATTTGAGGGAGAGGGATCCTCAGAAGATCCTGGGAAAAGGATCTCCTCCTTCAGAGATGGGGGAACTCCTCCCAAAGAAAAATGGGTCCCAAGGGATTCCAATCCAGACTGGGGAGATATGGAGACTGAGCTACCGCCGCCCATCATCTCATCCCAGAACCCACAATACCGAAATCCCCTGGTTCAAACCCATCGTGGTGACTGCCTCCAAAAAGGGGGGGGCAGCCCAGAACCGGAACCAGGGGAACCCACAATGGCTCTGATCTCCAGTTGCCAACTTTTTCTTTCAGATTCCCAAGACTCTCCACAGAATTCTGCCCAAATCTCTTCTCTAGCAATGTCCAAAACCAGAAAGCTAGCCCACCAGTTGTCCGAAAATGTGCATTATCTGTGCCCCCTTGAGGCGAAGGAGGGAAGATACTATGCCCCGGTACAAGTACAGGGGCAGGGTACAATTTTGGCACTGGTGGACACTGGATCCCAAGCTACCCTTCTGTCCAAAAGGGCCTTTGAGGAACTAAATGCAGGAAGGGGGGAGAATTACCGAATTCCTCTCAGCTCTCTTTCTGGACAACTGCAGAACTTTGACGGGAAGGAAATTCCCATTGAGGGGACTGCAGACTTGGACATAAAAAATTGGGCGACACAAGGTGAAACACCCGGTCATAGTAGTGACTCCAGAGGGCACCCCTTGTTTACTAGGGAATGACCTCCTGAGAAGGTTGTCACCCCTAATAGATTGTGTAAACAAGGTCCTCTGGACCCAGACTAGCCGACCAATAAAATTAAAACAGAGTGTCAACCATGTTAGTTTAAACGGCACCTGCCACATGGTTGAACAAAAATCTGACCAAGTAGAATTTCACTTCCAGAACAACCAAATTCCAGACGTGACAGTAATAGCAGTAGGACAACAGACTGGTGATGGGGGGTCCTCTCTATTTCTGAAAATCAACCTTCCTTCCAGTTTAAGGTGGTACTCCACACTGGAAGGAAACACCCTGAAATTCTTTACTAATCCACAATCAGAAACTCCCACTCCTATAGTCCAGAAAGATGTGAAATCAGCTCAGAGCCTGGCTGATATTCAGCAAATTGGAGAGCAGTTGTTCATCCCTGTCCAGTTAAATGATGGGAAGGACTCTGTTCTCGCTCGAGTGTGTGTGAACAACGGTAAGAGCTTCATCAGCGAAGCCATGTTCCGCCAACTCCCAAAAGATCCAGCCATTCCCACATTCAAACTGATAGACAAATGGGAAATGGACCTGGAAGCACCTAATTCCAAACATTTCCTGCCAAGCAGGTGTATGCTCAAAATCTCCATTGGCAACAAGAGCATAGTCCATAATTGTTGGGTCGTGCGAGACGTCACTGCCGCCTTTCACTTAGGCAGTGACATTCTCAATCGCTTTGCCATTAGTTTGGACCTAATAAACTTCAAAGCTTGGTCCCGATTAGCGGATAATCCCATGGGCTTTGATGATCCAGAAAAAAGCATTTATGTCAGCTCAATTGCTACCTTATGCAGTTGAAATTCAGATCAAAGAGGAAGTCACCATCCCAGAAAGGACCCGACAATTCTCCCTGGAAGTGAAAGTTAAAAGAGGACAACATTTGAAAAACCCTGATGCTTACATACATCTAAACGCTTCTCTCCAACAGCAAGGGTTGGGGGTAAACCCAACTCCATTAGTCAACATAGAACATGACACCATTCTAATAGAGGTGGATAACAGCGACTTAAAGAGTATTACTCTAGCCGCAGGCACCATTATTGGAATGGCGGTTGATGACCGGCATTTTTCCATTGATTTAGGAAATGAACTGTTAGGACCAATCCCCAAGGACTGTTTTGACAGTGACAGTGATGACAATACAACACCAGACAGGATTTTTACCCGGAATGGGGGAACTTCCTGGTGTACACTTCCTGCCCCTATGGTAAGGAAGATGTGACTTGTGACTTCAGGAGGGATGAGGTGATTTTCCAGGTCCATGAGGGTTGCCTTTCCCACCTGAGGCCTCAGTCCAAATCAAAACTCTCACCAGGGAGTTTTCCCCCCAGCTGGAGGAGGCCGCTGAGATAGCCAAACCAGAAGTCTTTCCAGGCTTCAGGCAGATGGTGGAAGAGAGAGTCAACCTAGCTGATGCCTGTGTGACTCTGGAACAAAAGCAAAAGTTGAAAAAAGTTTTCTTGGATTTCCAAGATCTCTTTGCGGCAGACTCATATGACTGTGGCCGCACCGACATCCACACAACAACAATTCCCACGGACCCTGGAATGACTCCAGTGTTTGTGAAGCAATATCGTTTGCCTCTCGCCTCCATGGAGTCCCTTACTGAAATAATTAAGAACCTTGAGTCCCTGGGAATAATACGTCCAGTACACAGCACCTTCAATAATCCGGTGCTGGGAATATTGAAGCCAAACGGCCAGTGGAGACTCTGCGCCGACCTTAGGGAGCTCAACAAACGGGTCCATACTTCCCGATGGCCTCTGCCCTACATTGACCAAGGGCTGGTCCAGATTCAAGGGTCATAAGTATTCACTGCAATAGACCTGACCAATGGATACTGGACCGTGCCTGTTAGTAGGGAGGACCAATACAAACTGGCTTTTACCTTTGAGGGCCAGCAGTACACCTGGACCCGGACTCCCTTCGGATATCTCAACTCCGGCAATGAATTCAACATTTTCCTACATAAGGCCATGCCCGACCTGGGTGCGAGGGGTAACCTGGCTTATGTAGATGATGTCCTCATCAGAAGTTCATCTGTGGAGGAACACATAGCGGAGATCCATTATGTTCTGACACAGTTGAGGGCCGCCGGAGCAAAACTTTCCTTTAAGAAAGCACAGTGGTGTAGAACCCGTGTTAATTTCTTGGGGCATGAGATTACTCCTCAGGGTCTCTGTCCCCAAGAAAAGAAAGTGTAAGCACTCCAGAAATTGAAAGACCCCACCACTCTGCGGGAACTAAGGAGCCTCCTTGGACTGACTAATTACAGCAGAAAGTTCATTGAAGGCTACGCAGAGATCACTAGACACCTGATTCATCTCTTGAAGGGGGGGTCAAGTGGGAATGGGGTCCAGAACAATCCGAGGCGGTAAGACAACTCAAAAGAAGCCTCTCACAAGCGCCTTGCCTAGCTTACCCTGTCAGAAACAAGGAGTTCTTCCTGGAGATGGGGTTCTCTAATACGTGCTTGGCGGCAGTATTATACCAAAAGCATGACAAGGTCAATAAAGTAATCTCCTATGCGAGCAAAACTTTATCCTCTGTGGAGGAAAAATTCAACGATTGTGAGAAGGCACTCCTGGCAACGGTGTGGGCATTGAAGAATTACCGCCCGTTTATCCAGGGGGAACACATCATAGTGGAGACTCCACAACAGCCTCTGCAATATCTCCAAAGTGACAGAATCCGGGCCGGAAATGTGAGTAATTCCCGAATTACTTCCTGGATTTTGTCAATGCAAGGCTTTCCTGTGGAGGTCAGATATGGCCAAAACAAGAAGAGTCCCCTCGTGCAAGGTCTGGCTGACTTGCATGATTGTGCCGGAGAAAGCTGTCACGAGGACGAAAGTCTAAAAATCAAGGACAACATGGAGGCATACCTTAATTCCCCACACAAAGTCTTTGAAGAAGACAAGTGTGAGGGAATGCCCACTGTCTATGTGGATGGATGCTCTTACCATGTTGACAACGATGGGGAGAAAGAACTGGTGGCTGGCGTAGGGAATGCATGGGTGAAGGAGTTCCCAGAACCCTCCGCTGGATACAAAATTGGTCCCCGAAGTAGTCAGGTGGCAGAATTGATGGCTGTGCTTCAGGCCATCCTCACCTCTGTCCAGCATCAACTCCACGAACTGGTCATAATCACAGATTCGGATTATGTACGGAACGGGTTCGTGGAGCACCTGGTCAACTCAACTAGAAAACCAGAGGCATGTTATGCGCTAATAACAAACCCGTGAAACATGGGAAGTTAATCCAAAACATTGATGATCTGGTCACCTCGAATGGGATGACCATCTACTGGAAGAAGATCAAGGGTCATTCTAAAGTAGAGGGACCAGACAAACTGGAAATGACTTAGCTGATCAGCTGGCCAAAGCCGGGGCCATCCAAGGGGATCTAATCGAAATAGAGTCCCTGTTGGGGGAAATCCAGGTCACCGCTATCACTAGGTCCCAGACAAGTGCTCACAATGATCTTTCAACTGCACAATGGAGTAAGGAGACCCCTGATGCTAATTTAATTACAGCTCAGAAGGGGGATCCAATTATTGGTAAGTTTTACCAACACCTTGAGGACCCTGAGAACTTTCCCCTGACGGATACCGATTACATTGCGAAAGAGGACCTAAGAGTGTTGATTAAATGTCCAAAAATGTTCCGAATCCAAGACGGTTTGTTGGTAAGGAAATCCCAAGCTGGCCATGATCAGTGGGTGGTTCCTACCTCATTCCGAAGCCGGATGTTAAGTCGCGCCCATGATGCGGCCACAGCCGGTCATAGGGGGTTTCACACAACATTGGAAATCTTAAGAGAGGTTGCATACTGGCCACACATGGGGCAGGACCTCGACCAATACTTGAAGGGGTGTCTTGTGTGTGCACAATTTCAGCCATCATCCCTCACACACTGTGCGCCTCTCCAAAAGAGGGGCATGACACTGCCATGGTCAGATTTGCAAATCGACTTTGTAGGCCCTGTGATTCGCTCGTCTAGAGGAAACAAGTACATGATGACCGTTACATGCTTGTTTACCAAGTGGGTGGAATGTCTCCCAGCCCCAAACTGCAAGGCAGAAACAGCAGCTGCCCTGATGATTAACCACATCTTTTCCTGTTTTGGTCTACCTCAAAGGATTGAGTCAGACAGGGGTAGCCACTTCACCAGTGAAGTAATGACAAAGATGTGGGAGATACCGGGGGTCAAAAGAAAGCTACATATTGCTTACCGGCTAGCTTCTTCTGGAGCAGTGGAGAGATATAACCGAACCATTGTGAGCATCTTAAAAAAGTTTGTGGCAGATTCTGGGCCAAGTTGGGATATCCGATTACCTCTGGTCCTAATGGCCATCAGATCTACCCTTTCATCTGCAACCAAAATGTCGCCATTTGAGTTGATGACTGGACGCAAGATGGTGCTTCCCCAGCATTTACTCTACAGAACCCAAGAGCAAACGTTGAAAAATGCCTCCACAACTCATGAGTATGTGGAGAATTTAAGGAAACACCTTCAGCATGCTTTTGCCTATGCTCAGCGGAATCTAGAAAGATCAGCCGAGAGCATGAAGACCCACTATGATTTAAAAACTACCCAAAAGGAATATAAGGTGGGTGATCGGGTCTATCTATACAATTTCCAAAGAAACCAGGCCAAACAGAGAAAATGTTTGCCTACATGGAAGGGACCGTTTGATTTGAAATTATAGACAAGATCTCCCCTGTGGCCTACAAGGTCTCCGCATCCCCAAAGGCGGTTTGGCAGAGGGGGAAGACAAGTGGGTCCACATAAACCAGTTGAAGTGTTGCCATCCCAGGCACACTTTGCAGCAACTGGAGGAGTCCTCTGCAATCCCAGAGGGTACCGCTCCAGATTAATTCAGTTCCAACCCTAAAATATCCCACATATAGTCTCTAAAATATTATACTCTTGTAAGCCACTGTCTTTGAATGATAACTTGTATCTCAAAAGTAAAATGTTAGGTATGTTAAAGTATAAAATGTATATGTCTGCCACACCATTAGTAGTGATGGAAAAATGTCTACGAATAGGTATTGCCGCTTTCCCTTTGTCGTCCTAGGAGAAAGAAAACCTGGAGACTGGCCAAGGAGGACGATCCGGAGACCGGGAGCAGAGACCCAAGGGGTCCGGGGTACCGCCCAATCCTCCCATCAGGACCAGCAAGGAGAACTGATTGATCGACTGGAGGGAGGAAAAGATGCTGAACTGTGCCACCTACAGGATTGGAAGAAGATAATGGGGACATACCAGCGCAAGGGCTCAAAACCTCCTTTGCACCCGACTCCCCCTCGACTTGAATCAAAGCGCAGTCGGGCGGGGGGATTTGTCATGGGTTTTGACCCATGATGAATCAATAGACTGGGTAGATGTGGGGATGAGCTGTCGCCGCCCATTATTCTATCCCAGAACAAACTAAATCAATAGACTGGGTGGATGTGGGGATGAGCTATCGCCGCCCACATTCACGCCAGAATAGGAGAACTGCGCAGTTGGCACGAGACCACTCCAAAGATACAACCTTCTTGTGGGGAATTAATTTTCTTAATCCCAAAAATGGTTGCATTACCAGTACTCACCACTATCAGAAAGCCGGCGTTTTAAAACCACCAGACTTTTGTGTAAAACTGAACAAATGAAACAAAACCAGACCAAGGAAAGACTTGCTAAGAGGTGGATACAATGTAAAACTATATTCTGAAATGACTTGAAGGAAGTAATTATTTAATGTATATGTAAAAATTGTAAGTGATTTAAACTGGGAACAAAAAGTAACACTTAGCTGAAACCTGGCTTAATGAAACTGGATTCTGCCTGACAACTACCCCCGACAGGAGTTAAAACCTGCTCAGCCACTCTTCCCCTTGCCAAAAGGAGTTGTCACCTCTCTGATTAGATTAGGGGTGGAGCAGCTGGGGACTACAGGGAGTTGAACAAAGGCCTCTCCTGGACTCAGGCAAATGTTATATTGGGGGCGTCGTAAAAGTGGCTTCCTCTTAGGGGAAACTGGGAGGGGCAGTGCCTCTGCTAGCAGCTGAGCTTGGGGGAGGTGGATAAACCAGTTATTTCACCCTGTGATGTGGGAAGCCACACCCCTTTTTGACCAGGGCATAATTTTAAAAAGATAGATAACTCATAGTGCGGACTTGTCAGAATTATATAAGTAATATCATTATTTTTGTGATTTTTCTGTGAATATTTTCAGATGCGTTAGGACCCTGTGGTGTGTTCTGGGGAGTTACGAGCGGAAAAGAGGCTGTTACTCTAAATGTATGCATGTTAAAAATCTGACACTTCCTTATCTAAATGCCCACATGCCTTGCACACAATTGTATACATTTGGAGAAAAATCCGATATGGGGAAAGCTACTAAAAAGCGCAAAAAGTTGCCATTTCTTTACCCAAGCTCCTAGAAACGCCAGGGTCGGAACAGTGCCTCCCAACAGTAATGCATGATGTGTGTATGCAATGACAAACAACTGTGTATCTGTGGAATATGTATTTGGGTCAAATATAGATTTGTGTGCAATTTGACAGGGGAGTGTCCTTTCTGCAGGCCATAAAACAGCATCACCATGACTCACATTTCCTTTCCCCTATCAAGGAAGAGAGAAAAGCTTGACCAATGATCAGTTGAGAGAGGGGCTGGCTTAGTGATGCTGCGCACACACCCACTTTCAAAAGACATAAAAAGAGCAACTGGAAGTTAGAGAGGACATTCAAATCCAGTTGCTGCGGAGCGTTTTGCCGGACCACACAACATCCAGAAGATACCAGTTCCAGACTGACTCCAGCTACATACTCCAGAACCTAGAACTTATACTTTAGAACCTAAATCAGAGGCCTAAAACCACAAGCTGAGTTCTCTGCAGCAGGCCTCAAATCATTACAAGCTACTCACAGCCGGGTGAGCTGCTTGAATCCCTTGCCAAGAACATTTGCCAGGACCAGTGCAGAGATCCAGGAGCCGTGCAGAGACCGCTGTATCCGGACAGACCAGAGATCCAGAGTGACCCAGACCGCTGTGAGCAGAACCAGAGAGCTGACCCAGATCACTGTGAAGTGCCATGACCAGAACCAGAGTCCAGTCCAAAACCTGACCAGATCTGTGGCGAGGCCTATTTCAAATTTATATTGTGAGTACCTAGCAGAACTGTGCAGAACCAATCTCTTAGTTAAAATAATCTAATCCAAACTATTTTAACCTACGTAGAACAGGCTCCTAGAAATCGTGTCATCTGTCATTTGTAAAGCTGCACAACTGTCACCTGTCAATTCTGAAGCTGCAAGCTGTCACCTGTCATTTTGAGTTTACTTTAAATCCGAAAAACTACCTTTATTTAATCGTCCGTATCTCTGGAACCGCTTGGGCTAGGAACGGAATTCAACTTTCCTCTGAAAGCCTAGAATCTCAGCTTTCCAGGGAACCTAGAAACGACTTGTTACTCCTTATAGTTTTGCCGTAATCACGATTCACTCACTCGTGAATTTTACCGCGATTTGCGATCTGGTTAAAAATCCAGCCACGTGTAACCATCAGCAGTCATTTCTTTCCTTGCTAAAAATTTGTTTGCCTCTTAATCACCATCTCTGAATCATTGCTAAAGTGAGCCTGAACTCATCCCAAGTATCTCTCAATCACCCTGATTCTCCTAAAGGGAATTAAACGCATTTTCAGCATATTTCTCACTTCATTGCCACCACATTCAAAGCACTTGGGCCTGTGTTTTAAAACGCATACCGGTTTTCTCTAAGCTTGCTGGGGGGGAACTGAATTTCGTATTGTATTTGATTGCATTCCTGAGAACTGTGTGCTCCTCTTTCCATCTACGTCCATGTCTTACATTGCATAGGGGAGGGGGGTGAATTGCCAGAGAAAAAGTGATTATATTATCTTTTGCTAAAATCATCTCAAGTATTTCTGTGCTGCATTTTATTCCTCATTGCTTTTGCTTTGAAATCATAAAAGTATTTTTGCTACTTGATCTATCCTATACTAACTCCTCATTGATTATAAAGAAGTGTGCTAGTGTCAGATTACCCATTGTTGATTAACATTATATTTATAAGGGCGATATCGATTATTAATTTTTGATAAAAGCGTGGTATCTATATTTTGTCTTATTTCTCAACTAAACCTTTTAAACTTGCAAAACAGAACTACGTCTTGGCTCAGTAGGGTCAGGGGGATTCTAAGAGAGGGGTTTTATATATGGGTAGTCATCCAGGACTCATGAACATGACATAAAGATATATCAAAAAGGGTTTCCATTCAGTATCCCAGACTAGGCATTGACTTAGCTGTAGTGTTGAATTGAATCTTCTTACAAATTGGGGGCTCGTAGCCGGGGATTCCGGATTAGTTCTATCACTTGTGCAGATTAATACAGTGTGCTAACTGACAAGATACATACATCAGGTCGGATCACCACGCTGTGTTATGCTGTAAAGCACTCCTCAAAGGAACCCTCTAAGGAAACGGTCTGTTTTGCAAAATAAAATACAAACCTCTGTAAGTCAGGAAGAAACTCAAATTCCAGAATGACGACACTGGTAGACATCAAAATAGCCAGAGAGCACTTCTTACATAAGCTATTTGTGAGAGGTGAGTGGACTCATCAGGACCAAACGGTCTGGTTGCAGGCAATCGCGCAAACTGAAACAGGGTCAGATATATGGGGAGATCAGGGTCCCCTACATGTGCCCTGAGTGAACTCTATATGGCCCCTAAAGCCAAAGATGAACATAATAAGATTGCCAGGATAGCGGCATATTTATATTTACATATGGGAGCCATGAAGGACAAATGTGCTGAAGGCCAAGATCTGGCGAGTAGGCAACTGCTGGCATTACAGAAGGCCCAATCTGATCTGGACTCTTCTGAGCAGAGGCTGCACAGAAGCCAGGAGTCCGGAAATGAGAGTAGACAGTACATCATTAAAATAAAGAAGGATATGGATATCCTGCAACAGGAAAAGGCTGACCAGGATACCAGAATTCTGGCTTTTCAGAAGGAGCACCAAGACAGTTTGGACTCCTTACTGCAGTGCCAGAAAAAGCTGGAGCAACAGTTCAATTTCAACAGGGCATGCACAGAGCAGGTAGCCACCCTGCAAATCCAACTAGACAGAGAAAAAGAGGAGAGCAATAAATTGATTCTGAAAGACCTGGATACCCAGGCAGAGTTTGATGAAGAACGCCAGAAAGCTGGTGCCTTTCAAAGGCAGAGGGACGACCTGGCGTCACAAATGCAGGCTCTTGGTCAGGAAAGGGATACCTTAGGCCAGGAAGTCTGCCACTTGAAAAGGAAAATGGAAGAAAATCACCTGGCCCTCCGGGGACTGGGTGGCCTCCAAAAAGAACACCAGAACTTGTTAGAGCACAACAGGAGGGTGGAGGATGCTCTGGCAAGAAAGGAGCAGGCCAATAGGGACACAGCTCAGGAGGTAACCCTCCTGCAGCAGAGACTGGCCCAGTACTCCAGGACCAATCAGGAGGCACAGAGAGAAAATGAGGCTCTCTGTCAGCACAATGATAGGCTCCAGCAACAGGTAGCGATGCAGGAGAGACTGATAGAGTCTAGTAAGGCCTTAACTGAGGAACTGAAAGCACAGGCTCTTCCATTGCAAAAGGGAGCAGGGGCGGATAGAGACCAGGTTCGCTGGGAGAGGGAGACTCCTGAGCATAACCTCAGGAGCCCTAGTACCAGAGGCCTGCATATCTCTCAGTCCCTGGACTCTGCCAACCCCATGTCCCCTGGCGCACATGAGCACTGGGCCACAGGGATGGCAGATTACTATCCAACCAGAAGTATGGGGCTCATAGGCCAGTACCTCCCAGGAATGGAGGGGCGGGCATCCGGGTATGGGCACCCAAGCACAGTGCAATTTAGTGGGGAACCCCAGGAGAGTAGGCCCATTAAGGGCATCCTGAAAACTTCTGCCTAAGTTCCAACGAACCTAGAACCGACTTGCTACTCCTTATACTTTTGCCGTAATCACGATTCACGCACTCGCGAATTTTACCGCGATTTGCGATTTGGTTAAAAATCCAGCCACGTGTAACCATCAGCAGTCATTTCTTTCCTTGCTAAAAATCTGTTTGCCTCTTAATAACCATCTCTGAATCATTGCTAAAGTGAGCCTGAACTCATCCCAAGTATCTCTCACTCACCCTGAACCTCCTAAAGGGAATTAAATGCATTTTTAGCATATTTCTCACTTCATTGCCACCACATTCAAAGCACTTGGGCCTGTGTTTTAAAACTCATACCGGTTTTCTCTAAGCTTGCTGGGGGGGAACTGAATTTCGTATTGTATTTGATTGCATTCCTGAGAACTGTGTGCTCCTCTTTCCATCTACTTCCATGTCTTACATTGCAGAGGGGAGGGGGGTGAATTGCCTGAGAAAAAGTGATTATATTATCTTTTGCTAAAATCATCTCAAGTATTTCTGTACTGCATTTTATTCCTCATTGCTTTTCCCTTGAAATCATAAAAGTATTTTTGCTACTTGATCCATCCTATACTAACTCCTCATTGATTATAAAGAAGTGTGCTAGTGTCAGATTACCCATTGTTGAATAACATTATATTTATAAGGGCGATATCGATTATTAATTTATTATAAAAGCGTGGTATCTATATTTTGTCTTATTTCTCAAATAAACCTTTTAAACTTGCAAAACAGAACTACTTCTTGGCTCAGTGGGGTCAGTGGGATTCTAAGAGAGGGGTGTTACATAGGGGTAGTCATCCAGAACTCATGAACTGGACATAAAGATATATCAATAAGGGTTTCCATTCAGTATCCCAGACTAGGCATTGACGTAGCTGTAGTGTTGAATTGAATCTTCTTACAAGTACTTCATCATTGACCATTCTGTAGAATATGTTTGCAGAAGCCGGAGCAGTGTAAGCTTTATCAGAAGCTTCTCGGATAAATACAGCATATATCAGATGAGGGCAATCAGCCGCTAAATCTTCAAAGGAACAAAACTAATGTTGGAAAATGTTAATGTTGACAATGGTTATTGTTGATGTTTGTTAAGATAACTGACTGAACGCAAAGGCCAATGTTGTGCTAGTACAGTATTGAAGCATGTCAATGTTGGCAATGGTTAATGGTGATGACTGTCAAGAGAATTGATTGAAACATCTAATTACCTGTATAGGACTATGTACAGTGAAACAATAAGTATCTAACGCATGCTTTTAGATACTCCAGGATAATGCTACTTTGTACTTGTGTTGGTTGAATCAAAACCGTTACTAAATAAAATAAGCTTTTGAATCACTTCTCCCAGCGCATTGAGCCTTATTTATTTATTTATTTGCATTTATAAAGCGCACAAAACTGCCCTGGGGCATCGTGGCGCTGTTACAGCAGACTTAGTCTTGAACACAAACATAGGAATATGTTTACAGATGAAAACCGAGTTACAGAGTACGTTTCACATTGGTAATAAACATTGAGCTTAGAGGTTATGCTATGCTGTGGTTACAATGCAAGCATGAATGTGCATGTGGAGGACTTTAGCGGAATAGGAGGGTTTTGAGGTTTTTACGGAAGGTGTGGTATGATTTTTCGTTCCTTAGTGAGGTAGGTAAGGAGTTCCAGTTTTTAGGTGCAAGGTGTTGGAAGCTGGTTCCTCCCGCCCTGGATCTTTGAAACGTGGGGACATCAATCATGTTGGTGCGGTGAGCCCTGGTGAGTATAGCTGTCGGTAGCCTACTCTATGGAAGGCTCTGCAGCTGTATCTGAATAATTTAGCTTTATAATTATTTACAACTGAAACACCCTTAATATATGGTAAGGGCCCAAGTGTGTATATTTACTACTACTAAAATTCTAAAATTGACCTCCTCTTTTTTCCAGATAATATTCATCCTTCTCCTCTTTCTCTACCTTCTCTCCTCTTCCCTCCTACTCCTCTTACCTTTTGAACTGCTGCTAAAAATCAAGGTGTTATCTTTGAATCATGTTTATGCTTTTCTGCTAACAATTCTAACACAGCTCGGGTTGTCAATTTCCATCTCTATAATATTCGTCATGCTCTCCCTTTTCTATCCTTCTCTGCTACTAAACTCCTTATTACCTCATTTATTATACCCCATATTGAATTTTGTTCGGCCCTGTTAACCAGTCTTCCTACTCCTCCTCGTATGCCATTGCACTCTATTCATTATGCAGCTATCTGTCTTCTCTTCCTTCTTCACCGTAGCACGTCCATCACATGCTCTCCTTTGTCCATTTTGTTTCTTCTTTTTGACTCTTGTCTCTAGTTTCGCTTTCCAGTCATTGGCTTTCATTACGAGTTTGCAGGTAAGGCGCTGGAAATACCGGTGGCTTACCGGCAAACTGTTCTTACCATTTCTGCCACCCAATATCCCAGTATTACGGGGATATTATGGGTGGTGGAATGATGGTAAGTTCCCATTCCCATGGAGTCTTGCTGGACTCACCGACAATGGTATGACTGTTGCAGGTGATTCTAGCATTTTATTGCCGTTAGGGGCCTGAACTACCGGCAAGTTAGGCCTGCTGGTGGCTCACAGCCACTAGCTGCAAGCCTGGAGTATGCTGGTCTGGATAGGAGACTGGCACACATTGTTGCCAGCACCTTATTTCTGGACTGGCATGCTTGCAATGACCCCCCCCCCCCCATTGACTGTAAGTGATTTCTGGTCTTGCTCCTCCCTACCTGTTCTCTCTGATTTGTCAATTCTAAAATGTCCAAATACTTATGCTGCATGTCTAGATGCGTGTTATGCTGTAGTATTATACTAATCACAGTCTCATTAAGGTACAATATTGCTATTGTGAATTATAGAATAAAATAAAAGAAAATCTGTCCAATGAATTAGGAGCATTTTTGGCCCCAAACATGTATTCTGATCACAAATATAGAAATATGAACACCCAATGAAGATTGGGGTGGGGAGGGTATTGAATAAGAGTGTCTAACTAGGAGGCAGGCCAGTGGAATGATCAGGTTAATGAAAGAGTGTAACATAATTTTGACATAATTTAGTCTTGGGAGGATAGCTCAGGGGCAATGTGCTTGCCTTGGAAGCAAGATGACATGGAGCAACACAGGTTCAATCCCCAGGTCCACGCTTAGCCTCTGGGTATTAAATGTATTATAAATATCATATCATAATAATGGTAATTGTGGACATTTTAAAAATGTGTGAGCATAGAATAGAAGGTATTATGATGTTGTAAAAGCTGCAGGAAAGAATAACCATAAGCGATTGTGATCATGGATGGTTGACTCAAAGAGAGAGACCAACTAAGGACTGCAGAAAGGAATATTACTGTTTCAGGGGAGGAGTTCTGTCGACAAGCGATCTTGCAAAGAAGGGATCAGATGCATGTCTAAGTTCATGGGAACAGATCTGGAGCGCTCTGCTGACTGGTAGATATTCAATGTAAAGGGCCCAAGCTGCTCCTAAAGCTGAACGCATCTTCTTAAAGGTGAGTAGGAGATACCCCACAAAATAAATTCATCTGCTCACTGTCATTTGCATTTTATTCTGATTAATTCCTAGTTAGGGGGGTGCTTGGGAATGTGTTATCAAAAGATGTTCATTTAAATAGGAAATCATCTCATTGCATGTAAAATTAAGTGAGATGTCAATTCAATCCAAATTAAAATACAATTCAGCATTGAATGCACAATGATATAGACATCAATTCTTTGTATTTGCTGTGCTGCTCTTTAAAAAACATAATCTTATTAAATTGTAACCACATTGTTTTCACGGGAATAGTTAGCATTGGCCTGTGAAATGAAGATGTCCATAGAAGAGCCTAATGATGAAATATTTGATAATATGTGTTCTGTGCATAAGGTAGCTATTTAATAAGGAATAGCAAATTAGAGCAAATGTGTGTCTTTTAACATGATGAAAATGTCCATCCAATATACCCATCATTATTAAAACTGCACAGTGTGGCATTGATAGTGAGGTGCGAGGCTATGGGTGCTTATAGCTGTTCAATATAATCTAAAAAACATGTTGCCAGGTTGGGGTGAGTGTTTTTGAAATCGATGACACTGCTTCCCTAACCTGCAACCGTCAGTGGTCTGATGTGATTCATTATGAGCTTATTTTAAATGACACACACATGCTTACAAACCTAAGTACCATATTTACATGGGAAATGGGGGAGAACATAAAACAGTTCCCTGAAAACAACACTAGTTATAATATTGGGGAAAGAAAACATCTGGTGTATTAGTTACACGTGTAACCTCAAGTGCTGTTTAAAGATGCTAGCATATGATAGAAAGTAACATGTTTTGCAGAAATATGTTACTGTTATGACCCATCTACCACTTGATTGTGATGTGACACTTTAAACCTAATGGGCATTAGGCAGCAGAGTTGTAATTAGAGTGCTTGTGTTATTCAGACCACAATAAGCATCTAGAATTGTTTGTTGTGACTTCCCCTGCTGTAAAAGTTGGGATCAACTGTGCCTTGATTTCACCTTTAATTAATTTAATGAAATACATTCACATTTTGATCAAACCACCTCTTTCTTTCCCAGAATTATGGAGTGGGACTGTATACTTAGGGTGCATTAGACCAAGGTGTCCACTTGACATAATATTCATATATTGATCAAAATATGTCCTAGAAGAGGAACTAGGAACCTAAAATTGCTCTTATTTGAGGGCCATTTACGGACTCACTGAAGATGCTGATTGTGTTAGGGGCGCAAATAAGCTTTGTCAGCAGATGCAGTGTTATCCACTTGATATCTGTATTGCTGATAGTTTTCCAGCAGAAAGCGGGGTAAAAGAGATACCAGGGTCTTCATTAGCTTTTGTCGCTCAGCCTAAGTAGACAATAAGGGAGTAATTCATGGAATGTTTAAAGCAGAGCGAAGTCACTTTGCACTGCAAAAGTACTATTTGCACTGCGCTAAGTGGGCCTAACTTAGTGGCCGATTCATGGATTTTTTCATGCAGAAAATTGGCTACAGCTGAGCACGCAAAGCTATTTATTTATTTATTTATTTTTTACATTTATAAAAGGCACAAACAGCAGAGGGGCATCAAGGCTCTGTTACAAGGAAACAACTTAGTTACATGGAGAAAACATAGAGGTGTTACATGTGGCAGACATTATACATATCACATACAGTTAGGTATTAACGTCTGGAGCTTTACAGGGCAGGGGTACGTTTAGCTAAAACAGCTATTGAGTTCAGGCAAATAACAGTGTTTTGATGGCTTTATGGAAAGGTAGGTGAGGAAGCTAGGTAAAGTCCGTTTGTCGATTCATGGAATCAAATGCACTGGACCTTTCCTGGACTTGCATGGATTTCGCACTGGTCTGGCTCACCTCTGCAAGCCGTTGAGGGCCTTGTACAAGACTCTGACCAGTGGGTGGGCATGGCCTGTGCAGAGGGCGGGGAAGGGGGTTGACCACCAGAAATGGGGTAATAACTTGAGAAGAAGTGGGCTTTCGGAGGGACGGTTTGCAGGCAGTCCATCGCACGGCCTCTATTGCACGGCAAGAGACGTATTCATGGAATTGATCGTAAAACATCTCAGCTGGGAAATCCCCACGCAAGTCCTTCATAGGATCCGCCACCCGAAGACTGGCGTAAGTAAACTTCCGCATAGGATTTTCAGTGTGCAGGTGGGATTGCATGTCGTATTTCGGGGTGCATATACTCAATCGGGGTACCGATGTAACATAGGGTTGCACGTAGCTGTGTCGCGGGGCGCAGGAACATTTATGTTGGTTCGAACGCACATTTCCTGAGTTCTGAGTCACGATTGTTCATATGCATGTTGTAGGGGGGCTGGATACAGTTACAGGGGAACCCGCACATGCTCTCTGAGTTGCAGGCCTGCTTACGGGGGACCCCACGCACTGTTTGAAGGGTGCGTGTATTCGTGCCTGGGGGACCACACAAAGATAGTTGATATGGCAGTTTCCTGCTTTGCAAATAAGCGTGTCAGGGGTGTACCAGCCGGGACTGGTGAATACGGTTATTCTGCGCGAACAATCCATGAATACGGATCGCGCAGATTTACTTAATCGCGCAGGCTCGCGCAGTGGCTTTTTCGGCGCGCATCCCTTGGGCGATTTCTGTGTGAAATTCCATGAATCAGCCCTTTAGTGTTTTTTTTGTGAATAAGGCCCATTTAGCATGGTGCAAGGCATACCTTTGCCGTGCAAAGAGACTTGCTCTGCAAAAATACATTTTGCGATGCTCTGTGAATTAGGCCTGGTGGAACGTGTTTATTGGCACTGCAAAGTCACTTTGCTCTGCTCTAAATGTTCCATAAATTAGTCCCTATGTCTCCAACGCACAGCGTTCAAGACAAGGTCCTTTGGAATTCATATGCTCCCACCAAGCCTACTGACTGCCACTGCTTAGGTTTATAGCTCTTCTGTTTGTTTGATTCAAAGCATTACATCACTGTGAGTGGACGCTTTATATTAAGGAAAGGGTGCAAGTGGCACAGTATTTTACCATCCAAACAATGCCATCTTTCACTAGCCAAAAGCTGCAAGCTATTGCATTTTACTACTGTTTGTTCCATCAAATGAAGGATAATAGCCGAGTACTGACTGAGCGGAAGAGTTCGTTGCTATTCTATGCATGAGGGCACTGCTTTTAAATAATATGGTAGGATTAAAATGTCGTTATTATATCTTGTGTCGGTTATTCCCAGCGCTGCCTGATCATAAAATACGATTTGAATGTTATGAATTAAGACTAGATAGTGCATGTTATTGGTACCCCTTTGATGAGGAAAGCAATATTCCATAATAGCACAGAGGGAATTAACTGAATGTAAAATCCTAGTGCCCCTTTTCATGTTTTATGAAACAGATTTTTTCTAAAATATGGTATAATTTAATGTCGCTTAAAATCTTCCCAACACGGCAAATATATGCAAAGCGTCTGTAATCCAGGGCTTTGATTTCATTCCCTTAAAATCGCTAAATTAAAAAAGGGAACTCTAATGCTTTTTCACGATCTGCAGGCATTTTCTTTTTTATGATGGGTTAATTTAGGATTGTGACTGCTGTGGAGGGAAGATGTTTGCCATTCTGCATTCTGTTCCAACGTGGGTGCCATCTCACCACTGCAATGCTTCAAATGTATATGTCCATGAATTTGCGAACGTAGGCAAGCTAAGTCAAACCTTATAGGCCAGATACATGGAATTCTTTGCACGGTTCAAAGTGGCATAGCATTGCTGAAAAGTGACTTTGCACTGCTGACACAAACCCCGATTCATGGAACTGTGCAAAGTGTATTTATGCATTGCAAAGTCAGATCAAAGTCATTGTTGCAGTACAAAATGTCTTTGCACTGAATTAGCACTGCAAAAATTCAAAATACATTCGGCACAGTTCCATGAATCAAGGTTTGTGTCGGCAGTGCAAAGTCACTTTTCAGCAGTGCACAGTCACGTTGAACCGGGCAATACATTCCATGAATCAGGTCCTAAGTGCAACTGCCAAGTATCTGTTAAATGTGAGACTCTTCTGGCCTCTTCTGACTCTTCAAAGCTATTTGTTACAATGATCCAGTCTACTATTTTGACACGCTTCACCATGTTATCCTATTTTACCTTCACCCCCGGAATGTTCACAATGCTTTTCAATGTGTCTTCAATCATACCCATGCTTTTCTATCCTTGGAAGGCTATAACTTCTGTAAATAACGAGAAGCATATTCACAAAGGGTTTGAAAGGACACCAACATCTCTGTCCGACGGCTCAGCACGCACTCTTCAATGTCACCAGAGTAGTACAGAAGGGAAACATTGTGTTGACAAGGGCAGGACCACTGGTCTCAGAGTTTCTGTTAATCGGCATCTGTGAGCGTCAAGAAAAGGCAATAGGGGCTTGATTAATGGGACTTTTAGTGTGGTGCAAAGTGACTTTGCAAAGGTGTAAAGTGATTTTGCGCTGCCAACAAACATCATAGTTCACAGAGTGGTGCATGTGTATTTTGCACTGCAAAAGTACTCTTTGCACCACAGGCCTAATTCAGGGTGCAAAGTGTACGTTTGCAGTGCAAAGTGACGTTGCACTGCAAACATACACTTTGCACTGCTCCGTGATTCAGGGTGCTTGTTGGTACACCAGTGCAAAGTCACTTTGCACGCACTAAAATTTCCATCAATCAGGCCCTAAGTGGCTTCCATGTGTTGCAACCACCTCCTCACATTGATTTAGCAAAAATCATACAACATGGACCATTAGCACTGGTGTGTGGTTGAGAGGAGGGGGTCCCTCCCCAGGGTCCCGATTTCTGGCTGCGCTTGAGAAATATCACCACATTGAATCCCTGGAGGCAAATTCGCAAACCTGTTGTTCCCTCTTGTGCTGAGGTGTGTTAGTGCATCCCAAAACTTGCATCAAAAAAAGGTGCAGCTCTATCCGCAAAGGTCATCTGAATATGTGCATTTTGGATGCAGTAATTCTTGATGCCCTTTTTCAACCCCTTTGATATAATGAGGGTCGTTTCTGTGCATTTTAAAGTGCCTCTTGAATCCACAAACGGGATGCACTTTTAACAGTACAGAAAACAAAGTTATCCCTCTGCGCCTGTCTGTCCTTTGGGCAGGTTTCTGTCCTGTTGTGATTTGTCCATCAATCGCTGCGCGTAGAGTCCTTCGGTTCCTCAGTCACCTGCATATTTTCAAGAGGCCCAGAAATTCAACATGAAATGTTTAGTCTCTCAAATTCCTTTTAAAAACAATCTACTGAGTGAGGAACTTCTTGAGTGGGGATCTCATAAGGTGTACTCTCGCGACCCGTATGTTAGTGCTATTAAGGTTGGCAATGGTTTTCTTATTTTATTATTTTATTCTTGTGTCGCAAGGATGTAGGTCAACACGGAGACATAGAGTCCCTCAGCTCCGTTTGTAAAGTAAGCAGTAGTTTGTTTGTGCCTACACCTCTTTGCGCCAAATTTCTGATGTAAATGAATAAAAGTACGTAGTCAAGTTTCTTCAAGTATATTTTCTTAATTTATTTGATATATGTTCTGCCCATATGGATGACACGTGTTTCGGCGTTTCATTGGCGCCTTTTTCAAATCCAGGCTGAATGCAAGCGTAACATGTAATAAAACAAAACACAAAATATAACATATGAAATAGCATTTTAGCATATTTTGTAACACATTTAGTAGTTAGAATAGTGACTTAGGCTGTGTAGTATATCCTTTTAGCATTCTCAAATTGCATGAACACCTGAAAGTGCAGCACCTCTTAGTTACCTCAAATGGTTAAAAATAAATCCATTGCAGTGACAATGTTAGTTTTTTTAAATTAAATTTGTGCAATCCGAAAAAGAAGTAAGTATGGGATGGCATGGACCTAACAATTTTTGGCTGTCAGAAAAGCATGTAAATTTGTTTTCTTACCCTTATTGAATGTAATGCGAATATCCCTTTCCTTATTTCCGGGAATTAGTTTTGAGTTGAAGTGTATCACGGTAGTTCCTGGGTTAAATCCCAGCTAAAACAAATTTGGTTGTTCTATTATGCTAACATTAGCCTTTTAACCTTCTATCCGATTGATTCTTTATGCATGATTCCCTGGCATATATTTAGACACATTTTAAACTCTAGTAAGCATGACTAGTAACATCTTTCTCATTGCATTTATGTAAAAAGTGCTATTCATATTTGCAATCCTCCAATCGCATTACATATCCTTGGTCTCATGCATTCTGTTACTCTAGCGGTCACTAGGAATTACTTTTTCAGTTACAATGACTGGTAACCGATTTGCTCCCCATATGTGTTTACCAAAACACCCTTTCGCGTGTGTTTGAAATCCCAACCAAAATATATTTTGTTTATGCCACTCGGCATCAAGCGTGCTGAATTCTACATTGAGCATGCTTGTAGCGGTGGTCTTTCCACCCCTTAAAAGCGCTTACCTACAAAATTCTCTTGCTCATGCCTCAAGCTTCGGGGGTCCCGTTTTGGTTCTGGCAAATCCTTGTTCATAAAGAGTTACAGATTGCTAGTCCCTCTTTCCTTTTGTTCATTTGCAAAATTCGGCGGCCATACTTTGGGCTGAGTTTTAGTACGTAAGTCCTTTTTTCCTTTTTGATGTTTAAAATGATCTGTTGCATTTGTGTTTAGTGTAACATTGATTTGAATTCAAACTTCCGTATTTATCTTGCGCGGCTGATCTGTTACTTATTATTATGTCCAAATTTACAAAAATTAAAGTTAAAGGAGTACCTAATTTTTCACTATGTTTATTAGTATTTCTTTCCTTTTTCTTTTTTTTTTTTTTTTCCTCCCCCCCCCGCAATCTCTTTATATTATGTATACCTAAAACAGTTTCCTGTTGGGAATGGTGCATTATGGTAACTTTAGTTTTCTTCATTGACCATTATTTTCTCACTATATTTTATTAGCATTCTTTTCACAATTTCAGAATGGTGCATTGTGGTACCTGTGATTTGATGTAAATTTCGCCTCTCTCATCTGTTTAACTTTCATCTGATTAGCGGTTTCGCCCATATAGGATCTCCCCATGTGTATATCTAAAACATATGATTTAACAGTGCACATTCTTTTCACAATTCCAGAATAGTGCATTGTGGTACCTGTGGTTTGATGTTAATTTCGCCTCTCTCATCTATTTAACTTTCATCTGATTAGCGGTGTCGCCCATATATAGGATCTCCCCATGTGTATATCTGAAGCATATGTTTTAACATTGCAGTATTCAATAATATTTTTCTATGCAACAAATTATAATTGAACAAAATAGAAAACAGGAAAAAAACAGGAAAAAAATCATTTTTGTAATTAATGAAAACATTTGCAATATTCATAACAAGAGTCCTGTATATTATCATTTTTTTGGTTTTGTTTCTGCTATTTCTCTGCTACTTCTCCAGCATCACAAAAAGTGAATCATTTCATTGTCTGAATTTAATCCATGTTCCAATGTTTGAAAGTGGCAGATTAATCTGGCTTCTTCTTGCCTTAAGCAAAGTTCTTGATTTCCTCCTCGTTTGCCCATTTTGATTCTTTTCAGTCCAATAAATCTAATGTCTTTTTTATTTTGCATTTGGTGTTGGTTTTGCCGATGAACAGATAACGGGAGGTTTTTGTCTTGACTTCCTATGGTTGAAATATGTTCTCTAATTCTAGTTCTTAACTCCCGAATGGTGCTCCCAATGTAGAGCAGATTACAGACACATATCACTGCGTAGACCACATGTTTGGATCTACAATTAATTTGTTCCCTAATCTTTGTTTTGACACCTTCTTGGTTCGTAAAAGTAACTGTTTCTTGTAGTGCATAGTGGCACATCGAACAGAAGCCACATTTCCTGAAACCTGACTGTGGTTGTCGTAACCATGTTTGTGATCTTGTTTCTTCTTCCTCCTCTTCGGACATCATAGAAGGACTCAACATGTTTTTCAGAGTTCTGGCTTTCCTATAAATTATTGTTGGATAATCTTGTATGTATTTCTCGATATGTGGGTCTAGTTTTAATAGATACCAGTTCTTTTTTAGGACTTTTTTAATTTCTTTGTTGTTTGCACAATATGCCGTAATAAAATGAATAGTATCATCTGGTTGTGTACTTTTGCTGCTTTGAGATAATGTTGATTGTCTGGTCATGTTTTTGGCTTTCATTTTTGCAGTTTTAATTGATTTTTGTGAGTATCCTCTGGCCTTAAATCTGTCTGATAACAGTTGACATTCACCCTCAAAATCTGATAATTCTGTGCAATTACGTCGTGCTCTAATGAACTCTCCTTTCGGAATGTTGTAGATACCCGGTTTATGGTGGCAGCTAGTCGCATACAATGTTGAATTGACTTCCGTCTCTTTTCTGAATGTTTTTGTGTGTAATTGTCCTGTGGATACAAAGATGGTTAGATCCAAAAAGTTAATTTCCGTTTTGCTGTTTTGCCCAAAAAATTCTAGGCCAAATTTATTGTTATTTGATTTCAAACTCACGCGAAAGGGTGTTTTGGTAAACACAAATGGGGAGCAAATCGGTTACCAGTCATTGTAACTGAAAAAGTAATTCCTAGTGACCGCTAGAGTAACAGAATGCATGAGACCAAGGATATGTAATGCGATTGGAGGATTGCAAATATGAATAGCACTTTTTACATAAATGCAATGAGAAAGATGTTACTAGTCATGCTTACTAGAGTTTAAAATGTGTCTAAATATATGCCAGGGAATCATGCATAATGAATCAATCCGATAGAAGGTTAAAAGGCTAATGTTAGCATAATAGAACAACCAAATTTGTTTTAGGTGGGATTTAACCCTGGAACTACCGTGATACACTTCAACTCAAAACTAATTCCCGGAAATAAGGAAAGGGAGCCCTCGCATTACATTCAATAAGGGTAAGAAAACAAATTTACATGCTTTTCTGACAGCCAAAAATTGTTAGGTCCATGCCATCCCATACTTACCTCTTTTTCGGATTGCACAAATTTAATTTTAAAAAACTAACATAGTCACTGCAATGGATTTATTTTTAACCATTTGAGGTAACTAAGAGGTGCTGCACTTTCAGGTGTTCATGCAATTTGAGAATGCTAAAAGGATATACTACACAGCCTAAGTCACTATTCTAACTACTAAATGTGTTACAAAATATGCTAAAATGCTATTTCATATGTTATATTTTGTGTTTTGTTTTATTACATGTTACGCTTGCATTCAGCCCGGATTTGAAAAAGGTGCCAATGAAACGCCGAAACACGTGTCATCCATATGGGCAGAACATATATCAAATAAATTAAGAAAATATACTTGAAGAAACTTGACTGCGTACTTTTATTCATTTACATCAGAAATTTGGTGCAAAGAGGTGTAGGCACAAACAAACTACTGCTTCCTTTTAAAAACAAGCGTTGGCAATGTTTTTGCATGGGAAAGGCATTTGGCAGGCACAGCCATAGTGGTATTATCTACCCAATGCTGGTAGCAGGTGCAAAATGGTGTGTCATCAAATAGCAGCGCCTATCAAAAGCTTAAAACGTATGCAAAAGCCAGAAATGTTGGCTTTGTCAATTCTTGGTTTAAACCAGACTACAGTGAAGGACACACAGAATACTAGTAAATCGAGTGGCCAAAGGCAGGCCTGGTAGGAGACTGTGCTTACAACTTCAATTTAGTCATTAACTCTTAGAGGACTGCTTTGAGAAAATACTGACAGGCACTTTGAATGCAAAGTCTGATAGCCAGGCTTGGATAAAGCAAGCTCAAAGACTTCCCATGAGGAGGAGTTTGGGGTGGGCAGAGGCAGGAATGGCCATAGAGATTAGCATGGCCATGGTCAGGGAATGGGTGGGCCCATACCCAAACAACACCTATCGACTGTGTGTCCCTCCTCATATGTCATTCCTCTGTGTCCCTCCACATATGCCATTCCTTCTTATCTGTACTGCTATGCAATAGTTTTGGCATATAGGTGTTGCTTGCAACACCTAGTAGTCCAAACAAACAATTTGAAAATGTTCATTAGAACAATATTCAAATGGGAGTATAAAAGACTGTTAGTGTGATCTAAAGTATGTCATACTACCGAAGTCCCACTGTTCGCAAGCCCAACATGTTTCAATCCCTCCAAACTATTTGATGTTCCTCAGGGGAAATATTGACAGCAGTTGGTGATGTGTACAATGAAGAACACCAGAGGTGAAAAATCAGAAAGAAAAAGTAGTCACCACCAAATAATCATTGAAGCTACTTAGGGAGAGTATGCGAGTGTGAGGATGTAAGTGAGAGAGTGAAGAGGAGAAATTAACAGGGAACAAAGGAAAGTGAGAGTGTGCAGGGAGAGTGGGAATTAGAGAGCAAGAGTGGAATGAAAAAAGGTTGGAGAGAAAGAAGTGAGCAAATGGCAAAACAATGTTCCAAGAAAAACCGAAAATTATCACAAAAATATATGCCACGATTGGTTTGAAAATACAGTCACAATAATTTGGGAAGGTAAATAAGATTCATAAAACCAGTTATACGCAAAATAAGAGATAGGAAATAGTAGGAAATACTAATTAGCTGCACAGTGACTTATGTTATGTGAAATCCATTCAGGCAGATTCAGGACAAAAAAAAGAGATACATACATGCTTACATTTCCCAATCCATTCAGGAGATGCCAGTCCAATTCTGGCTTTACCTTCGCATTCTGGGACTTGTAGTCCCGGGTTCCCCATTATAAACCCAGGGCTACAATTCACAGAATACAAAGATAAAAGCAGGACTGCACTACCGACAACCTAAAGGTGTTAACACTCTATATTTACGGTAATCACATTTTCCAACTAAAAAGCAGGACATTATCTGAAGCGCTATAAAATAAGATCGTTCAGAAAGGCTAAGCACACAACACATAATTAAACCAGCTGGAGCTGCTCTGCTGACCGCAGCAAACGTTGTAAGAAATATCTTTCATTACAGTTAATCTTCTACTAACATGACCCATTTAATTATTTAATTCAGGGGCTGATACTCCAGTCCGGTTTTAAATTTGCATTCTGGGGGGACTTAAAGTCCTGTATACACTTTGGACATATGGAGGACTACAAGTCCCAAAATGCAAAGTAAACAACAGGACTGCATGTATTGATCAACAGACTTTGGAAATTACAAATTATAGGGTGCAATACACAGTATGCAAATATAGCTAACGAATACTGAAATATGGATTGTGCCAAAGAAAAACACCCTTACAATAAACTTGCTTTGCTAGGTTGAAGAAACTTTAGTGTGGCAATACAAAGCGTAGACACATTATACATTAGCATTTCCTCCTGGGACACCATGCAAAATAGGGTGCCTTATGGGACATTTTTGTCTTTATTAAATGCACAAATAGCTTGGTTGCCACGACACAACTGTGTTGCATTCATGGACAATTCTCACATAGTCGATGGCTATTAGTTAATAGGGCGTATGAGTGTTAGGGAGAATTATAATTTCGTTGCTAATTCCCTTCAACCTTAGAGACCCCCAGTTATTTTGCTGGACTTTAGGACTTTTTAATGTTAACTCTGGAGTGAGTGAGACCTCTTTCTCACTCTCATGTGTTTTGACCTGATGTGAATTATGTGTTTTCACTGTTTTGGAGTCTGGCTAACCCCATAGACATCTACTTTTTGTATGGTGGCACACAGCATCTTCACTGTAGTGTCACAGAAAGATTTAAATACCTTTTCTTGTGTGAACTACTATCCCCAAGAATAGTAAATTGAAATTGACTTTACTTACCTTTTCTCTTTGTAGATCCAGCACACACCATCTTATGTGGAGTGTTGGTGGGATACCAAGTAGCCCTGTATCCTACTCTCTCATGTAACATTTTTATGTTACCCTCACTACTCTAAATGGCTGGTGGCAGTGGTTACATTTTCCTACCATTGTGCTTTTCTACTGCAGGCTGAATTCTCAGCTACAGTACAGCACCCACGGGTGGCCCTGGTCTTCATTTTTTGCCATTTTCTGTTTGTGAGTTGGGTTTTACTCTGTGCCAGGTTTGAGCCATTTGTTTATTTTTGCCTTTAGCGGGTTTCAGACACTGGCACCAGTGTGTCTGGAGAGGCAGGATGTGAGGGAGGTTACTGAAATTCCCCTGTCTTTTGTCTCTAGGAGTGCTTGAATGCAACCAGTCTGGATTTGCTGCTGCCCTTTCAGGACAACCACCCTGTTGTGTGATTGACAGCCTAGGCTCTGTGTGAATCAGAGAAAAATGCTTAAAAGACAAGGAATTTGACACTAGAGGCAGAGTCGACAACTGGGAGAAACACCTGACGAAGAAACCATGAAAAAAGCTTGCCGAATCCTCCTGGACCATTGAATTGCCCAGTGAAGCCCTGCCGCTGTGCTGAAACTTCTTTTACAATTCGACAGAGAAGCTCTGCAAGGGACAACTACTTCCATTGGGTTAGTGGGACCAACTAACCCTGAGACAAAATCCACTGGACCATATTCCCTGATTGGCTGTACTTCTTTGCTGCTCCAAGAACCGAGTGCCAGGGGTCGAGAAATTCATAGTTGAGTGCAACATCTGAAATCCAGCCAGAAGTTCCAGGAGTCTCCTAAGGACCCTCCTGAAGCAGGATGACCAGAGCTCGAGTCCCCTCAACAGAGTGCAGGACCCAAGGAGTGAAGGAATCCCAACCAGTATACGAGATCCGCAATGGTGCTGTTTACTAAGCGCTGAAACCGCGAAGTGCCGCGGAACCGAAAAGAGCCTGTAGCTGCCGACAACCTCCAAACTACTGCAGCAAGAGCCCTCCAGACATCCTCCATTTTGTCCCCACGACTGAGGCTCAGGACCACGGGGTCTGTATCTCTGTAACAGGACAGAATCCAGCTCAACCACTCTTCTTCAAACCAGAAGTACTGTTTAGACTTGGGGTACTTATCTCGTTGTCTTTTCTCAGTTGGGAATTGCATTGGCTTACTTTTAGAGTTGATTCCAACGCTCCTTCCACAGGCTTAACAGCTTGTGACCCTACAAGTGAGGTTTTAACATACTAACTGTCATGAACCACCGATTCTGGCACTTCTGGACTTCGTGGTCCATGATGTACAGCAACATCAGGTCAGCGATCCTCCCAACATGGCCAACAGCACGGAAACGCTGCTCTCTAGTGTCCATGCACAATGCGATGCTTCCTAGTAAATAGGCATGCCCCCGCGGCTCTGCGCATCTCAACGCTACTGATCCGAGTCGTTCGGCATGTGTATCGTTCCCGTCTATCTTCCAGTTACCTACCCTTTCCTCCTTCCTGGAATCCCTTCTTTTTCCTGCCTCGCTTCGATAAGGCCATTCTCCCCTTCATCCTGGAATCCAACATCGTGCTTGGTGCCGCAGGCTCCCGGGCATCCCCTGAGCATTGGACATCAGTTTCCCTTCCTTCCTGTACTCCTCCGCTGTAACTTCCCTTGATACTGAACGCAACCTGCTTAAGGCAGTTGGCACCCCTCACACTGGAACCCAAATACTCACGTCCCTTCCTGTACAAGTCCCGATCAGTAAGGAAGAAGGAAGGAGTTCCCAAGAAGACTGCAATCAAGGACAAACAGGTGAGAAAGAGGGAAGGGTGTGACACTAACTTTGTGCAAGACTTTGATTCTAAGAAGTGTCTGAGCTCCATAGACTGTGCTCCAATTGACTGTGGCTGTCCTGGCTCCCTGCTGACTCTTCTAGCCCATTGACTTTGATATTGATTGTCCATCATAGGTGGTAACTTGTTTTAGATGTTTTTTGCTGGGAAAGGCTTGTCTAGATTTCATTGGAAGATTTAAGTGGCCTCACAAGTACTGAGAACCTGTTTAACCATTTTCCTTCCCTAAACTTCCTGTTCTACAACGTAACAAGTGTGATACATAAATGTCATTGCTGTCCTTGTGAATGAAAAAATTCACAAGGATGTAAGGGTGTAAAAATTGTGTAAGAATCATATCCAAAGATTATCCATTGACTTGTTTTTGATTACAAACAGTATTTTTGTATAGGATATTTACCTGAATTTAGATGAATTGCCTTTTTAACAAATGCTTATCTAAAACGTGATGTTAATTAAATAAATAATTATTTATAAATGAAACCTTGAGTGTAAGTGTTACTTGGTTACTTGTATTTACGAATTTCATTGCTACAGCTGTACATCTCACATTTACTCCTCTTGAGATAGGCCTGCCTGCTCAGGCACACTACCAACTTGTGTAGTACAGACCTATACCAAAAGGTGGGTTACCTAATACCAAGCAGATAAGTGTTGTATAGTCTCACACAGTGTGGCTGCACCAATTCTTACCTAACAAGGGTGTATGACATTAACCAATGTGAATGGAAGTTTGGGGATGCCTGAGCGTCATCAGAAAAGCTGTGAAAGGATGAGAGGCTGGAACAGATACCAGCGCAGAACAGATACCAGCGCAGTGCCGCGGTTGGTCAGTGAAGGCTCACAGGCTTACTACAGTCATAAGAGAAGCTGTGCATGGAAGGGGAGGTGACCAGTAAGGCATAGTGGGAGGCCCCTTGCAGGAGGCAATCAGTGCGATTGAGGGAGTGTGGCGTGTAGCACTAGCTAACGGGGTCAAGTGTTGGAGGGGGCATGGTGTTAAACCGTATTCATATAATACCGACCTTGTTATGAATATTGTCCTAAACCCATTTGCGTTGCACAGAAAACTGCGCCTGAAATGTTTAGATTTTTTTATCAACTTTGCTGCCATTTTTAAGAATCATCCGCCATTTTGATTTCAAATCTTGTTTTGTGTTCTAAGATGTTGGACTGTGTTTTCAACTTGCAGCCGAGCTGAACGACCTTTGAGTTTTATTAATGTTTATGCTGACCGAGAGCAGATTGTTTGTTGAATGCAAAGAAACCTTGTGACTCGTATGAACTGCAATCCAAGTGTTGTCTTCGCTCACAAACCTCATCCTCATATAAACAATGAGACAATGCAGAACAAACTCAGATTGTGTGTTTTTGCCGAACTGCATTGTAGTGATTCTTGAAACAAGGCTTACCGTGGATCAGAGAACCAACGTCGCCATTGGAACTTCATGGATATGCAAACTTGTTAAATCCGATGTACAATATTGTAATATTTGTCATATGAACTGGGCACAAACCCTAGCATGTAACTTATTAGTTTGGAGAGGGTCTGGACAATGCTTTGAAACTGTATAAAAAGGACCATGTTAAGATGTCCAGCACTCTCACCCCTCACTGTGTCTGCTGGTACAAACTGCGAGGTGTAGGGAGCTAGATAGATATCTGTTTGCTTTGACTCTGTACAGAAATAAAAGATACTTGTATCTTTTTGACCCGTGATTGGCGTATTTCATTTTGTGGTACTAAGCCTCGATATTTCTTTGGTCTTTCAGATGGCCCCCGAATAGGGACCCTCAAGATTGATGTCACCTCGCTGAAAAGAAGACGCAGCTTTTGGACCAGGATCGGAGAGTGAGAAAAAAGGGGACCCTTAGTAAGAGATGCAACACCTCGACAGTACTGCAAAATCCGATCCCTGAACGGTGAGCATGCGGTTCGAGTGGGCATTTTGACGAGGGTCCCCATATCGAGGCGGGCTCTTTGCGGAAATCACCAACCATGAGGATCCTTTGTAATCTGATCGGACCCAATTTTTTTTTTTTTAATCAGTTGTGTCATTGCCCGATTCCTAAGTATCCTGATATTTGGTTGTTGATTTGCTCTCGCGAGTTCAAACAACGCCAGGTAACACCAGTGATCTGATATGCCTGGGAAATTGTCTGCCTGTTTCAGGTTTTTTTTCCTGCAGAGTCAGACAATCTTTGAAATATGGTGGACTGGCTACACCACAGGGGTCGCTGGCGTGTACTATGTACTGTAAGTACGGCCTTGGTAGTATAGTATTCAACGATATTTGGCACAGACAAACTAGACATGCTTCTGAATTTCAGTGGCCAGTTCATGGTAGTTTTTAAATTGCCCTTATAGAGTATTTAGAGTCTATATTGATAAAGAAAAAGGCTAGGCCTGCACCATTTCATGTAATTAAGAATTGGAGAAAAGAAGCTATGCAGCAAATTAAAAGTATGCCTCAGCTAATCGATAAACTTTTGAATGAGCGTAGGGCTGTTGTTACCGCACCTCATCCCTATGTGACTCTCCCTGTTGTTTTACCTCTTCCCGCTGTTGAACCTCCTCCAGCTGTTATTCCTGTTTCTCCTGTTGTAGCTCCTCCTCCAATTGTTGCTCCTCTTCCTGTTGTTGTCCCCCCTTCTGCATCTCTGCCTTTACCGACAGTTGCTGTTCCCGTAATTCCGTCTTTACTGCCAGCGGTAGTGTCTCCACTACCCATTGTATAAGATTTGTCTGAACTTTCTTTTCCAAGTGGTTCTGCTCCATTTGAAGTGATTGAAGGAGCGACTTTCGATCCAAAAGTAGTGACTCGTGGTACAGTATCAAAGGCTAGAAAAGAGAATTGTATTCGTGGGCTAAGAAATGTATCAAAGACGGTAAAAAATTAGCTGTCTTAACTTCAATTTCTGACCAAGAACGTATTCCCGAACAGAATATTTTAATAGAGGGAATGGGATTGCATTTGGCTGAAATGTGGAGTGATTTGACGGAAATGGAGGTCATACAAGGATTGAGGGATTTGAATGTCTTAGCTTACTCAAGGGACACTGCAGAGAAAGTACATGAGCATGTTGAGAGGGTTTTTGAGTTTAAGAGGGAGTTAGATCGGTTACAGAATGATGATATGGATTGCGATAGATTGGACGCTTCGTATGTGCAGCAACAATTTCTTCCTTCTTGTAATCCAATGAGTGAAGAGACGTGTATTTGAACAAGAGACACACTTAGATGGATTTTGGATGTTTCAATTTCTCCCATTGAGGTATATGGCACGTTTAGTCAGTATGCTCCGGCTATGCAAAGGAAAGTGTTACAGGTAATGGTAGAGTACCTGCAGGATGAGTGTATGAAGAAAAAGATGTGTAGTCCCGCAGATTTGATGGTTATTTATAGGAGAGCATTTTTGCCTGATACTGCTTTGACTATTTTGTTGTTAGATTTAGCTTTGTTGCTTAATGAACGTTCAGTATTGCCTACTTCTCAAATGCCGATGAGGGAAGTTCCTCTGACATTTGTTCCCAAAGTTGAAATTACAGCTTATGTTGCAACAGGCGCAGTAGCCACTACTACTGAAGCTCATTATGTCTCACAGTTTTTTCATGTCTTATTTTCTAGACAGGAAGTGAATACCATTAGACAGATGATTCCAGATATTAGGAAAAACCCTACAGGATTTTATAAAGAAATACATTTTGTCTTGCATTTGTCAGTTTTCACTCTGGTTGATATAGACTTGTTGTTCCCTGTGATCCTACCTGCTGATTTATGGAAACAGATTAGAACTGTAGATGATTTGGCAGGATTGGGTGACACATGGGTTAACTTTGCATGGATAGATGGAGAAAGAAAGGCTGGTGAGAAACCGCCCCAGGTGATGTTAACACTGCCAGACAGAATAGTAACACAATTGAAGACTTTGGTTCCAAAGAGAAGAATAGTTTGGGACAAACTTACAGCTTGCATCCAGGGGAAATCTGAAGGTGCTACCGAATTCTTTAATCAGTTCGAACAAGTGTTTTCGGATTTTAGCGGTCAGGACTTAAGTACTGAGTCAGGAAAAAGGCTGTTTGTGAACAAATGTGTGCGTGGATTGCTGCCTGATATCCAATCACAAATTATGAATCCTGAAAGCGCCTGGCAAGCAAAATCACAGTCTGAAGTATTGCACATGGCTCAGTATTATGAAAATAGGGTCAATAATGAAAAATAGAGGATAGAAAATAAGAAGGGAGATTTGAAGACAAAAGTATTGTTGCAGCAAATAGTAAGAGGAACTAGAGGTGGGAGTTCAAAGTTTAGAGGACAGTTTGCCCCACAGGGTAATGCGTAGATGGGTCCTGTACACATGAACCAATGTGCTTATTGCAGACAAGAAGGTCATTGGCGAGCACATTGCCCGATCCTTCAGCAGCAATCGAATAACACATATGGTACCATGGGTAGACGATCCAGAGGCCGTCCTGGAATAGGGGGTCCTGGTAGAAGTCAGTTCACTCAGAACCAACAGTCATTTTCACAAGATGGTCAGCAGCATATTGTTGATAATTGGAACATTTTTGATAATCCTTCGGCTGTCGCTCTTTCTGAGGATCTTGCTTTTGATGATGTATTGTTCCGTTAGGACAGCCCAAAGCCTGGAACCAGTACCTATTCCCGTCGATCAGAAAGGGCCCTACGTAGAAATTAAGATGGGGAACAGAAAGCATCTATTTTTGTTAGATACAGGAGCACAGAAGTGTTCTGTTGATCATTCGCGGGTTCCAGATATTCCACTGTCAGGGCAGAACAACATTTCTGTAGGTTTCTTTGGTACACAAGTGGTTAGTCCGGTTTCTCAGCCGGTACCGATTTCACTGGGGCAATTCACTGATTCATGTCCATATCTTTTGATGACAAATTGTGAACATTTGTTGGGGTTGAATCTGTTGAAATAATTGAATGCAGTAATTTATTGTTATCCAGATGGAGTGCATTTGATGATTTAATGTCAGCAAACTTCAGTTTCACAATTCTTGACTAGTCCTCTACTGACTGAATTGGATAAAGTTTTTGTATGTTTATGGGCAGTTGATGATAATGATGTTGGTATTTTACAAATTGAACCTGTTAAAATTGTGTTGAAATTGTGTTGAAAATACCACGTATTCCACAGTGTAAGATTTCAGTTGACGGTGAGCGAGCTTTAAAGAGTATAGTTTCCGATTTGGTACATCGAGGAGTGATTGAGGAAATTGCAGGAAGTTTGTGCAATAGTCCAATTCTACCAGTGTATAAGAAAGGGAATAATGCAATTCCTTTCCGTTTTATTATTGGTTTGCGTGCTATCAATAAGATTGTTGCTCCACAATTTCTAATTGTGCCTGATGTGACCACAATATTAACTATGATTCCAGCTTCAGTTACTCATTTCAGTGTTGTGGATCTAAAGAACGCTTTATTTAGTATTCCTGTATTCCTGTACATGTTGACAGTAGGTATTTGTTCGCATTCACCGTCGGGGGTCACTCGTTTACATTCACTCGTGTGCCACAAGGGTACACTGAGTGTTCAAGCATTTATATTAGAGTTCTGAAGGAGCAGCTCGATACACTTGAGTTGCCTTCCACTTGTACGTTGTTGCAGTATGTCAACGATCCTTTTTTAGCTGCAGATTCGGAAGTTGCTTGCAAGGAGGGCACCGTGTTGCTGCTTATCCATCTATCAGAACATGGGCATAAGGCTTCATTGAAAAAGTTTCAATATTGTCGACAGGATCCAGTTAGGCTATCTCCTGTCAAAGAAGGGGAGAAGACTGACACCTAAACGGATACAAAGCATCTCTAGCATGTCTGTCCCAAATATACAGAAAGAGGTCAATGCCTTAATAGGCATGGTTTCGTACTGTAGACAGTGGATCCCTAATTTCTTTGGCATTGACAAAGAAGGGCATTTCTTTGCCTTTACCATGGAACTTAGATTGCCAGAAAGCTTTTGATCTGCTCAAGGCTGCATTGTGATCAGCACCGGTTTTGGGCACACCAAATTATGATAAGGCCTTTGTTTTGTTTATGCATGAATGTGATAGATGCGCTTTGGCTGTGTTGACGCAGGAGCATGGAGGGAAGAATAGACTGTGTGGTTATTTTTCCTCCATGCTTGACCCTGTTGCATGGGCTTTGCTAAGATGTTTGAGAGCTGTTGCTGCTGCCGCTGCATCTGTAAAGCAAAGTGAGTGTATGGTTTTGGGCCACTCCTTAACCGTGATGGTACCTCATGTGTTTGCTTGCAGTTACAAGACGTCACATCACTGCCTCTATACCACACAACAAGAAACTAAAGGCAGAATTGACTTAAATGATACACCATTAAAAGATCCACAAGGGGAGCTGTTTTGCAATGGTTCCTGCTTCAAACTTCTGGATGGTACATCCACTGCTGCTTATGCCATCACTACATTAAGCACTATTGTGGAAACCAAAAGAATTCTGCATAACTGCACAGGCCACAGAGATTATTGCATTGACTCCAGCTTGTGAACTTTCCGAAGGGCTTAGGGCGAATCTATTTGCAGACAGCCAGTATGCCTTTGGTGTGGTTCACAACTTCGGTACATTGTGGGCAGAAAGAGGTTTCTTGCCTCACATGGAACTAAGATTCAACATGGCACTTTGATAGTTCGGCTACTCTCAGCACTTGCGCTTCCTACTCAACTAGCAATAATGAAGTGTGCAGCACACCAGAAAGTAACAGATGATGTGGGGAAAGGGAACATTATTGCTGACACAACAGCCAAACAGACTGCCCCCGATTTATATTCTGAAATGTATATAACGAGAGAAGTCACTAACACTTGTATTATAGATGAAGGAATTGGGTCTATAAAAGACATTCAGGCTGATGCCACTTTAGAAGAGCTTACAAAATTGGCTGCGGGTTTAGCAAGTTTAGATGATGAAGGATGTTGGGTAGACATTGAGAAGAAAAGATGGATTCTGCCTAATGCTTATGTCACCGCTATGGTTATGATGGCTCATGGTCCAACTCATATATGTGCTTGAAAGATTTGTAAATTGTTAGAACCTGTCTGGGTAAATGTAAATATCTCGAAACCTGCTGAGCGTTTGGTCCAATATTGTATGTTATGCTGCCAGCACAATGTGGGGATGGGTATATTGACACCGAGGCGTAGTTTTGGTCCCCCCGCTGTGCCTTTTGAGGTTATAGATTTCAATTTTATTGAAATGGAACACTGTCACAATTACAAATATGTTCTGGTAGTTACTTGGTGGGGAGACAAACCCTTTGTTAGCAGTGGGCGCTGGCTGAGTTCGATGGGCCAATTGCGAAAAAGGGTTAAGTAGTAGTTGTCCAGTCCTTGAGTCATGTGAGTTGTGGTTTTATTGAAGTTTAAACAGCATAGAAAATATCTATAGTTCTTCTTGTGCCAAGTTGGTGATACAAAAAACAGCCAATGAATTGCCCACGTTGGGGTCCCAGTTGGGGCTGGTTAGCCTGGTCTGGTGCTGGGATCGGCACTGCATTGTGGGTCGAAGCCATCCCTTTAAAATATGCCAAAGCAATAACGATGATGAAAACCATGCTGAAAGAATATTTTCCTAGGTTTGGTTTGCTGAGGGTCATTTGGTCAGACAATGGTCCACATTTTATCGCTGCTGTTATCCTGTAAATATGTGCGGGATTACAGATCGATAAATGGTTCCATTCAGCCAGACACGCTCAGAGTGGCAGACTTGTAGAACGCCACATGGGTATATTGAAGAAAAAATTGGCAAAGATTTTTGCCAGTGGCAATCTGAAATGGCCAGATTCCTTACCAATAGCTCTATTGTCCATGCGGACAACCCCACAAAGGAAAACTGGGCTCTCTCCCTATGAGATAATCATGGGAAGACCAGCCAATATTTGGAATGTCCTATAACCCAAGCAGCTGAAAGGTGTAGAGCATTTGCTCCTTTCTGAGTACTGTGACCAGTTAACTCAAAACTTGTATTTGATTTATCAACAGGTGCCAGAAGCCCTCCCAGTATAATATGAGGGTTCTGGTCATCGACTCCGACGTGGCACATGGGTGCTCATCAAGTTCTTTGAAAGAGCCTCCTGTCTCGCACCTTGCTGGAAAGGATCGTTCCAAGTCCTGTTGGCCACACAGACCACTGTACGAGTAGACGGGAAACGATACCGGATTCACACAACACACATCAAGAAGATAAGTTTTCCTCTGCCTCACGACGAAGGAGAAGTGAAGGAAATTGGTCACTCTGTTCCGCATCACAAATCTGTTCTTGCTGACACTGAGGGTGTCCTGGAAATCCTTCCTGAGTCCGTGGGGCCTGGGGAGACTGCTGCTTTGCCTTCAAGTTATTCTCCGGATCTTTCTTCAACATTGAGCAATCTTGCTTCTGCTGCACCACTTCCATCAGGAAGAGACAACACTCTGTTCCCAGATCACACTGGAGTCTTGAGGTATGATCTGCATCCAAGGAATTGAACTTACAGCACAGCATTGGCTGTGCCCACAAGGAACCACTGTTGAGCCAGTCCCTTTTCAATCTTTCACTGAGGAAAAATAAATAAGAGGCAGGGACCGGCAAAGCTACTTTCAAGCAAGATAAGCCACGTGGTCAGGCGCCACCGGCGGATGAACTAAAAGAGCCTAACGGAGAAGCTTCTAAACAGACTCTGAGAAACAATGTCCTTTTCTAAATCTACTTGTGCAGAACAAGCTATTGGTCTTGTGGCTGACAAAGAATCTGTTCATCAGAGATCATGGTCCCTGAGGACCCAATGTTTTCTAATCAATGTACTAGTCTGATCAGTGATTGTATTTTCGCTTGGGTTTTGGTATTTGGAAGGGGTGCGTCCACTTGAGACTTTCTTACCAACTGAAATTATCTTCACTGTCTCTCCACCTTTCGTGCATCTGCACAGTCTTCCTCCTCGGGACTACCAACACAAACAGGGTTATCATAATAACATTCTTCTATTAATCATGAATGTGACCCATGCGATTCTAAACAGAACAAATTGCTGGGTGTGTTCACATTTGCCACAACACGGGGAAAAGGGGTTGGGCTGGTATATTCATCCTCTTCCTTTAACAACTGCTTGCTACGCTTCACTAAGGGCACTATTCTTTGGTCGTTGGAATGACAGTATTTCTGGGAACTTCGATGGGACTAATTTTAATGAGTTCCAAAAGCGAGTCCTGACACCTTTGGGATGTTCCTTCTTTGCAAATAGGAGGAAACTCAATGTTGCTTCTATTAGGCCTTCCAATAGACTCTCTAGACCTTTTCAATCACTGATTTCTTTCAAGATGGCTCCTGTAGGCAACCGGGATGCCATGCCTCCTTCCTATGCTATTAATCATAGCTCCAACTCTGTTCCCTTCAGCATGCAAAGGGTTGGTTCTCAGTCAATGGGTACATTTGAGGGTTAACATTGCAAATCTAACCAGTGAGGACAGACCTTTGTACGTAAGAGACCCTGTTTACTTTGTCTGTGTCAATGAAGCTTATCCATGGTTACCTAGAAATTGGCAGGGTACTTGTTACTTGGGTATCTTGTTACCAAGAGTATATGTGGCTAGCACCTCTGAAAACTCGAGAGCTCATACAAGGCAGGATGAGAATGGTGATACTCCTTCACAAATCTTGGGTGATGTATCAAAATCCTGTGTGCCATTTTGGGGACAAATAATGAATTCCGAGGACATTAGAAGACTAGCAAGGCCATTAGATTAGTGGCCCTCAAAAATAGGATGGTGTTAGTCGTCATCCTAGCTGAGCATGGTGGGGTATGTAAATTGGTGGGATCTGCATGCTGAGTTTTCATCCCTACCTCCTCCCCTACCATATTCAAGGCAATACAAAACCTGCATACCTTGAGTACGGAAGTACATGTACCCGAGGGATACTGGAATCTTAGTGCTTGGTTCTGGGACTTGTTAACTGCATGGGGTTGGAAGCTCTTTGCAGTCATAATGATAGTTCTTGGCATCCTATTGTTTTGTTGTTGTTGTATACAATGTCATCCTGCCATATGTTCGATGTTAGGAGGATGTTGTGTGCAAACTATAGGTACATTAGGACCAAAAGTACATGCACCCAAGAAAACTGCCAATGCTTTTGTAATGCAGGATATCACTATTAAGGAATTTATGGCGATCGATATTTCTGAAGAATGTGATTCCGGATGTACGGACATTGAGACGTGGGGTTTTGAATAAAGCGAATGTTTGAGTAATGCTCTTGGCTTAGGCCAAAAGGAGGGTTTCTTAAACTGTATGCATATAATACCCCCTTGTTATGAAAATTGACCTAAGCTCATTCACGTTGCACGGAAAACGGCGTCTGAAATCTTTCGATTTCTTTATCAACTTCGGCACCATTTTTAAGAATCATCCGCCATTTTGATTTCAACTCTTGTTTTGTGTTCTAAAATGGTGAACTGTGTTTTCAACTTGCAGCCGAGCCAAATGACCTTTACGTTTTGTTAATGTTTAGGTTGACCGAGCAGATTGTTTGTTAATTGCAAAGAAACATTATGACTCGTATGAACTGCAATCCAAGTGTTGTCTGCGCTCACAAGCCTCATCCTCATATAAACAATGAGACAATGTAGAACAAACTCAGATCGTGTGTTTTTGCCGAACTGCATTGTAGTGATTCTTGAAACAAGGCTTACTGTGGATCAGAGAACCAACATCGCCCTTGTAACTTCATGGACATGCAAACTTGTTAAATCTGTTGTACAATATTGTAATATTTGTCATATGAACTGGGCACAAACCACAGAATGTAACTTATTCATTTGCAGAGGGGCTGGACACTGCTTTGAAACTGTTTAAAAAGGGCCATGTTAAGATGTCCAGCACTCTCACCCCTCATTGTGTCTGCTGGTACACACTGCGAGGTGTTGGGAGCCAGATAGCTATCTGTTTGCTTTGACTCTGTACAGAAATAAAAGATACTTGTATCTTTTTGACCCGTGATTAGCGTATTTCATTTTGCGGTACTAAGCCTCGATATTTCTTTGGTGTTTCAATGGCTGTTTGGGCAATGGGGATACTGGGTACCCAGACAGGGAGTTGTGAAGAGATACTGGTCACAAGCACACCATGGTTAGAAGGTGCATCACAGTTGCATGAGATAATTCCGTGAGCTGTTGTGACTGCTGCAAGCTCAATCTGCGATCAGGGATCGCACACTGACACACTCCTTCAGAATGAGAGGGTGAGGGAGTGGCAAAAAGCAGAGCAGGCCCCACTCCACTCCCCCACCCTAGCCCACTGTATGGCATGGCAAAGGACAGCTCTGTAGCACCCCTGTGTGCACAGGGAGAGTGGGGTGCAGACAAAGGGGGGCCCTGCGGAAACCCAGGGCAAGGTAAAAGCAGACAGCCGGCAGGTGCCTTAAGTTGGCACACTGCACTGAAGCAGAAGTCTTCAAGCTTGCTCAAAGAGTTCGTGAGAGGAGTGGTTTGGGGTGGGCAGTGGCAGAAATGCGTGGGAATAGCCAAAGGGATTAGCACAGCCATGGGCAGGGAATGAGTGGGCTCATACCCAAACAACAGTGTGTCCCTCCATGTCCTTCTCTGTGCCCCATCCGCGTCAATGCCCTTCCCCCTATGTGTACTTAAAATCTATACTTGAATGCAATAGTTTGGTCTTTATTGGTGTCGCAAGCTACACCTTATAGCCCAAACTAATGACATACGTGTGAAATGTGGTTAATATCATCTCATCATGTCATGTCATCTTATCATTTAAGCCCTTTGCTGGAAATGAGCAAATGTGTGCAGCACACACCTGTTCAGCACACTGTAGATTTGCACATGTATTAGTTATTCTTTAACACTGGGTTACATTAATGAAACATTCAAATATGTATAAAGTGTAGATTTAGGAAGGACATTTCTGTCAGTGCATCAGATGTGCAGAGCGGAATCTCGTGTGTGTGAATTGTACAATTGTTAAGTGAGTGTGATGGACAGCCAATGAGCAACTCAAAGGGGATATGCTAAAATCCTGCCCCGTCATGTGCCCATTGCATTTATTCCAGCTGAGTCCTGCCAACACACGTTTGCATACAGCGCATTACGATGAACAATGACCCCTGTGCATTGCCTAGATGTGACACATATGCCCTCCGCCTTAGGCCTGCATATTCATAACATCGATTGGCAACCCCACAACGCTGTGAGTATGCTCGTCCTTTCTGCATAACTTGCATGATAGCCTGGCACTGAAAGGGTTACGTGCACTCCTGCAGTGGAGATCAATTCATTTCCGAGTAGATTGCTCCTACTCAGTGTGTGAAGGCTATCATCTACCTAATGGATAAATACGTCGAACTGTTGTCAAAGGCTTGTGAACGACCTCCACGTTATTATTAATGCTCCGGTGAAGTGTCTGCAATGCTTCTAGGAACATACTAGTTCACTTTAAAGTCTCCTCCCGTGAGTAGATAAATAATGCAGAAAGTCAACTGAATGCGATGTGAGTATCCATGACACCTTGCTTTCCCCGGCCTGATATTAAAGGAGCGCGCGCGCACGCACGCACGCACGCACACACACACTATAGATGACACTGTTGCTGAAATGTTTAGTGAAGCCCTGTTGTCTCACTTCAGCTTTCCTCTTGAAAGGTCATTCATAATCACCTCTTTCTTCCTCAGCTCAGGCACTAAATATCTGACTGCGTTTTAGTATTTTTCTCAAGACTCTCTCTGTAATTGTATAAAATAGCTAGCAATATACAATGCACTCTGCTGAATGGGTCATATTAAACAATCTGAATCTGAAACATTGCCTCACTATATTTTAAACTATTGCCTTTAGTGCTGGCACTGAATTTGCACCGTCATTTTCAACTTTCTTATATCACTTCTAGTATGCACTATTAGACTAGACTCAATTCCGAATACACCAGATACTGCTAAGCATCTCTATCTTGGCTGTGAACTGTTTTACGCCGAGCCCAATGCTTGTTAGATGATGTATAGATTTTGCCATTTTATATTGTACTTTAATCATTGTTTGTTGTGATGTTAACTCAATATCTTAAGTCATAACAACAATTGGCAATAAAAACCCTTAATACCTTCCTGTAGGCACTATGAACTTTCTAAGGCAATATGGCTCCTAGAGCAAGCTTTACTGAGCTAGAACCCACTACATCATTGGGATGTCTTGGGATTTTAGCTCAGTAATGGCCTGAGTGATACTGTGGCTCTTGGGCTGTGCTTTTGACTGAGATGCTGACATGTCTTTGTACACGGCGGAGGCAGATCCGGATGCCAGTGCATGTTTGAGGGGGGATAGATCAGGGGAAACGTGTTTCTCTTGGAAGAAAGACAGCGCAGTGCAACACAGGTTCAAAGCCAAATCCCTTGTTTAGAAACCAATCCCTGTTTTTATTCCCGTTATAAAAATAACTATTATTGTAACAATTATATGTTGGCCCTTCCACCACATACATGCGATTATTAGAATGAGATGTCTGCATGTGCAGACGCACACAGTGGAATCCTACAATGGCGAATACAAAGCTAACTTATTGGCTGCCCTTGATCCATCCGTCAGTAAGATTGCTCACCGGGTTGAGCACGTGCTGCTGTGTTCTGCAGGTCACAGGTTCGAACCCTACAAGGCCACGTCAACCTTTCATCTTTCCGAGTTAGATAAATAAGTGTGAACTTTGGTTGGGTGATATTTTATGTAAATATGTTCCATGTAAAGCGCTTTGGCAAACGCGCTCTATAAATAATACATACTTATCCATATCACACCTTTACACAAATCCGATGATGGCTACTGGGCATGATGTTTGTAAGTAAATGTATCCTTTCGCCACTTTAATAATCGTAACCCATCCTATGGGTGAACACCAAGAGAGTTCACACATGGATTTTACCAGAAAAGGGGATCAGATTCTGTACACTTGGAGGAAAGGCAAGAACATATCCTTACTTATGGAAATTAGGTAGGACTTAGGCACTATGTATAGGCCTAGACTATTGGCATAAGAGTACAGATAGCAGGTCGCTTGGAAGTGAGGAGTGACGCACTGTCTGTCAGAGTTGCAGGGCATTTTGCCCACCAGTGGTTATGCTAACTCCTATGGTCATGTCCTGGACTTCCCCGCCCAGAACATGCCACTCTCTGAGCTTTCTCTTTCACACAATAACATCTAAGTGTGCTGTTTTGAGGTGGCCATTGTTACTTCAAAGCAGTCTTCCAAAGTAAATGGCTTCATTACAGCTTTAAATCAGCTTCTGGGTGTAATAAAAAGGTCTTAACCAAGTATGTCATCAGCCACTTATTTTATAAATACGGTCTACAAGTAGTTACACCTAAATAACCTTACCTTAACACTCATTTAATATGCTGTGTTTCTTGCCAATGTTTCACAATGCAGTACTGGACATACACGGGCAACTGTGGACACCAGCTTCATGTTTTTGTCGAGTACACAAAGGTTCTATTTTACCCAGGCCGGTGCCATTTGCATAGCACATCTCACTGCATGACTTTCCTTTGTGTATCCTTAGAGAACGGGAATGTGCATATGGAATGTCTCCCTCCCTCTTGCATTGAACACTCAGGTTTATCCAGAAGTTAGTCAGGGACAGAAGCAGTAACCTAGGAACATCAATGGTGGCTGGCCAGGAACCTCTCATCACCCACACGTATTATCAGTTCCTGTTTCTCCACCTAAACATTTGTGATTACTGCAATTATGTAGACAGCTTGTTATGATTTCGTGTTTAATTGAGCTGTGACACAATATAGAGTTCGCTCTGTGTGTTCCTCATGTTTACAGCGTTCTAAATGTGCATGTGTGTCTTATTTTGCCACCGGACCAAACAAATTGCGTGGGGAAGTAACATGTGGCAAGTGGAAATCAAAGCTTCATAGGGGCCCCCTTGTGTCAGTTCTTGCTTAAATCTGGGTCCTGTAGCTTAGTTGTTCTAATTGAAACTCTGTGGCTCCACTCTGAGAGTCTAAAGAACTGTTAGGAAACAAGCATGGACTGGTTCAAACTGCCACATGGCACTGGTCCCCTGGCAAGCCAACACCACAATGTAAAGCTGTTTTTGTTTTGTTTTGATAATGCAGCAATACTCATGCCTTCATTTCATAAGAATGTGTCACTGTGACTGCTTCCATGAGGTCATTATGCTGTTTCTGTTTAACACATATTGATTGTGGAATGTGCCAGGCGAATGTTGTGACAGGGGAGGACAGATGGAGCCACAATATTCCATGTATCCCCTATTTAATTTAAGGGATGACACTTAGTTTTTAAAACAGGCGTGGAATATGAAAAGATAATCTGGACATAAAGCCATGATGAAACAACTTGAAAACATAAACCTTTTTTTGTTTTTAAGGTTTCTTTCTTGTGTAATTTACTTCGTTTTTTTCTAGGGAGAATTGGGAAAAGACAGCAGACCGAAAATGGGATTGGGGAAACCAACCTGAACCAAACCAACTGCCTCACTCCGCTGCATCCTTCAAGTGGGCCTTTCATGAAGCAGCATGGACGCTCTGCAGATGTGCTACCCAAGTATTGCCCCTCTTGTGTGGTGCGTCACCACAGACCATGCCGGGGAAAATGCTACACACCTGAGGAAAATACTCCCAGGACACATGCATTGATCTACTACTGCTGCCTGAGGCCGCCCCCTTCTGCATATTGTTGTTTACTCCTGCCGCTGACAGGGCAAGAGGATTGCCTGCTGCAGACTCATCTGAAGACAACACAGTAGTATGGTTTTTCTCCCAGTGTCTCAGCATCCCCTGGCTCACAAAGTATGGGCCTCTGGCAAAGCCCACAATGTCCACCAAAATGGTGCATTGGACCCAGGATGCCCTCTTCCTATCTGCAGCAGGCTCACCTGATAAAGCTGCAAAATGTTGCTCGACCTCGGAACCTCTTTTCCTTGAAAAGCCCAAAGGACTCTCCTGTTCTGCCGTGCGCTGTGGTGGCACTGCCCAAACTGCAGCCTGCGTTGATGTCAACACTGGTGTTGGCTTATGGCCCTTAAATAGGTAGCATATCGTGCAGTAGGTGGGAAGCAGAGTAACTCTTACACCAGATAAAATAACTCAGGAAGAAGGCAAAGTATTTTAACTGTTTTAATATCAATTGTCTAAAACAGGGAGTTACAACGGACAACGGGCGTCGCACTGCATAACCGTTCTCAAGAACTCTCATTTAAAAACTACATTTATATAGGAAAATCTCATCATATGTGACGTCATACTACGTGGCAAATAAGGAAAACCTATGCAGAGTTGTTGTTGGCTCAAGGGATCATATAAGTATACTTTCTATAAGGGATAAGGTTGTGATTGGGTCCTACAGTCAGGTGGACAACATCTGCCCACCCCTATTGCAAGTCATTTTCAATAGTTATTTTACACATAGCTCATCATTGGCTATTTAACTATAAGGCTCTTTATTATATGGCCTTCTGTAATTGGTTGTCACGCTTGTGCCCTTCTGGAACATTCGGCTCACTCGCAGCAGATAAGCTGGTACCCCACGTGTCAGTGGGTGCACTTTGACCGTGTCTCCCCATCAAATGAACCCAACATCTCTCTTCATCCATGCCTACTGCTATGGAGATTGCCTTTGAACTTGGCCTTGCAAAGTATCCTCGCTCCTGGGAATATATGGGAGTGTGAGCATACGCTATCTCAAGTCTAGAGCTACATGTCCACCTTCTATTTCTATCCATAGCCCACGTGATGGGAGACCGCATTTGGCTCCTTTTCGAGCATTAATTGTATCAAAGTCACCTCATTCCTTGAAGGCAGGGCCATGAAAGTCTTCTCGGATCTCGCCAACGCTCCCCCCACCACCATTAGCTGTGGAGTCCCACAATGCTCCTGCACTGCACCGACCCTCTACAACCTTTTCACTAAACTGCTCTTTGACCTACTGGACGCCCTCGGCATAGCCTACACCAACTATGCCAATGACACTCAAGTCCTACTCCCACTTACTGGTGATTATGCCAAAGACACAGAAGCCCTCCTCAACATCTACTCCACAATCCAGACCTGGATGGCGATCAACGGTCTCTGCCTTAACAGCGACAAAACTGAGATCATTATCCTGGCACCCAGCAAAACCCTCTCCAGACTCAGCCAAAACTACTCGCACATGATCATTGATAACATGAACATACCGGTCTCCACCGCTGTCAAAACCCTAGTATTCTACCTAGAAAACACACTCTGCATGTCAAGACAAGTCAGCGCCATCTCCTCCTCATCTGCATTGACCACCAAACTCATCCTTGCCATAAAACCCTACCTCACCACACCCAACTGCCTCGCCATCACTAGAGCAACCATAGGTGCCAAATTAGACTACTGCAATGCCCTCCTAGCCGGCACATCTGCTAAAAATCTAAAAAAGCTCCAAATAGTACAAAATAACACGCTCCGTGCTGCCCTGCACATCCCAAAATCTGACCATGTATCTCAGGCCCGTAGAGAGGCACACTGGCTCCCAGTCAAGGAAAGAATCAACTTCAAAATACTCACCCTCACGCACAAATGTATCAATCATACTGCTCCGTCATACTTATCAGAGACCATAAACAGGAAATCCTCGCTCCGTCCAACAAGAAGCCAATATGACAACCAACTTCAAGTGCCCACCATAAAAAGAGCCAAAGCTGGTGGCATTGGCTTCCCACACATAGCCCCCAAGCTCTGGAATGACCTCCCCACCGCCCTTAGAGCTGAACCATCCCTGCTATCCTTCCGTAAATCACTCAAAACCAAGCTCTTTACCTAAAACAGCACCACTACCCTCTCCCACACGCTTGCCTAAGCTGTACCGCATATGCTCCGCTGCCTGAAATGTAACTAAATACAAATGTAACAAAACAACAGTACTGTATGCATTATCCTTGTATACAACACCTTTTATGCACAGACTGTAAATCAAATTGCCTGTACCATAATCAACCTTTCTCCTCTATGTAACCAGACAATTGTATCTTTGAACTGTAACAGCGCCACAATGTCCACGGGCTCATTGCGCTCTTTCAAAATCCGAAAAAAATAAAAATAAAAATAAATAAATAAATAAAGTGAGTACAACTTGGCTCTCATAGTTCTTGGCTGCTTTAGTCCTTGCCATCAGGCCAGACAGCCTTTCTCTGTCCTTCACTGATTCCAGCTGCTTTCTTGCTGGGACACTCAGCTCTTGATCCTTCATTCTCCGTGGGCCTAAGCTTACTAAAGTTGTGACACTGAATTCCAGATTCTATATAATGGCGGCACCGCCTGCAGTCTATTCTCTACGTATAGCTAGCTTCTATTATTACTTAGACTACTTGCGTTGCTGCATCTGTACAGTTATTAAATGGTTTGCATTTTCTGCAGTGTTCTTTACACGTGCAATCTTCACTTTGCATATGAAAGTTTACTTGATACTTTACTTTGTCATCAGATTCCATAAGGTCTATACATCACCTTCTTCAACCACTCTTCTCATTGAATCATGCTCATGTGACGTCACCTACTTCTCTTCCTTTCGTCTTCATATTCCCTTGGGGTCTCTTCCAAGAGATTGTCATCCCTACGGGGATACATCAGATAGGGTTTTCTTAGTGAAAGCCTTTCACAAAGACACTCCTCGGAATAGGCACAACCACTGGTGTCGTGCATGGTGTGATTTCTGGCTTCCAGCATATAGGCAGGAGAGGGGCGGGACTTCCCTGCAGAGGCATTTGGCTGCTCCTCTACACTGGGGTTTGCTTCTGTGCAGCCACATTAGGTACATCTTGTGTGGCTTTATGCTGCTGCTGCATCTCTCCCTTGGCCTGCTGCGGTTTCTCTCCCTGAGACTCCAGTTATTTTTGGGGAAAACAACTGGTTTTCCAGGCCTGATTTTCAATGTCTCCACTCTCCTTCTCCATCCTTGCCTCTCTTCGTTCCATTCCTCTAACGGATACACCCTAAAACCGCACACAGAACAATCTCTGCCTCTCCCTTTGTCTCTAGCAACAAGTATGCTCCCAGATCTCAGGCTCACCCACACAGGAAAAGGGAAGTATGACATCCAGTGATTTAGTTTATTTCCTCAAGCTGATTGGACGGGCTTCGAACCAATAGACAACAATTGACTGGAACCATGTGAATTCCCCTTGAGCCAATAATACAAAGCAAACTTTATGTGATCAAGTTGACTCTACACGATTCAAGGAACTTCATGGCTATGGGCTTCAAGTGCGTGACAATTTAGGTGAGTGATTGTCATGGGATGAAGCAGTACCAGTTACTTGATTAGCGCGAGCTGGCTCAACAATATTTGATCCAATTGCTGACTATTCGTTCAAAGAGTGCTGACTGCGCTTTTCGATTAGCAAACCCGATTAGCGTCACGTAAGAGTCGAGTTGAGTATTTGTTCTCGAATCAGCCTGCAAGTCAGGTCGATGGTCCATGTCCATTGAAGTCAGCTATTTCACTGTTGTATTAAACATTTCACAAATAGATACACTGTTTATATTTTTCATCATCTGCAGAGTACAATCTGACTCTTAGTGTTGTGTGCTAATCTCTGGCAGACAAATTTGATTCTGTGCAATTTAATTAGTGCCTAAAGAATTCCTTCATTCCTCGTCCATTGACAATTCTGTGTTTCCGAGATTATAAAACAAACATTGTCAGAGTGTGTTAAATTGTGCAAGCAACAATTTGGGATTATTATTGTTAACTGCTTGTGAATCCTTTATCATCCAAATGTCTGATCAGTGTGTGTAGCTCCTTGCTCAAAGTGCCTACTTTCTGTATGTATGCATACATCACAATAAAACATTATGTTTGTCAGATGACTTATTGTGTATTTACTTATGTTTTTTTACAATGCCAAACCACATCATTTTCTAGAGCAAATACTTGGTGAGTGGCCATCAAAAAGGAAACTTGGTGAACATTGAGCAGATCTGGCTATTCATTCTGCGACTAGAAGTTTGGTTGTCCTCATTATGTGTAGCATGCACCTGCACTGTGTTAACACATCTACTTCAAACTTCTGTGTACATCCTAAGGGCATACCTTTAATAGCATCTCGGACATGCAAGAGTAAGATACAGTGAATTTGATTGGCTTGAATTATATTGATAAATGCGCAACTGGTCTGCATACAATCCTGATAAGTGGGAAAAACACAATGGGCTCATTTCAAATACGGCGGCGGGATAAAATGCATGGAATAGTCATATACAGCCGCATTACTCCACCACCCAACTATTACTTTGGCGGAAACGTGGAGGATTCACTTCCAACTATGAGCTGGAGGTAAATCCACTGGCTTTGTGCCAAATGTTGGCAGAATTACCACTGCGGGATTACCTCTGCAGTAAATCTGCTAGAAATCCCCATGGAATCCAATGGACTCCAATAAATGGGGTGTAACATCACCTACTGCCACTTGTAATCCAGCGGTAATACTGCCGGACCAAGTGGCAGTAATGGTAATAGTTTGGTGGTATCTTGGTGGATTTACTGCTGAGATACCACCTAACCCTTAATTAACCCCAATGGTTTTAGACTGTGCTGGGCTATATTCGGAGACTGTAATATTGGTGTTGTCACAACTGTTCCTTGCACTGAATTCCTATTTAAAACAAGCATTCGAAAATTAAACGTTTGCCAAAAACGAACATCATTTAGCCAGATACTCACACCATTTTCTAGCTGTTGCTATCTTATGGTCAAGAGGTACCATTATGGCAGTGCCAGGCAAAAACATATCCGTGCCTACATAAGAGCCAAAACAGTTGGCTTTCCAAATGCTTGTTCTGACCGGGTGTCATCTGCAGCCACTGGAATTAGGCTGTGAGTAAAGGGAAGTCTGGAATTCAGCCTCTCCATCTAGCAGCGATCTTTGTTTGCTGTTACTTGTGTCTGATACTGTATGACATGGTATGGCTTGCTTTACAATAATCCAACGCACCCTTTTCAGCTTTTCCTTGTGTGTCTAACCATGCCATGTTCTTGTAACTCGATTTGAAGTGTGCTTGATATTATTTTTCATTGAGTGGAACTTCGTTCTACTTTAACACAGCATGCGAGGTCTTAAAAATGATATGAACCACTTTGCACTTTATCATAAATTATAACATCATCATTTCTTTTAATGCAGTTAACACAAGATAATTTGTATTATGCGGTGGTATGTTTAAATGAACGTGTGAGTGAACATGTGTTATTCTGTATCCGTTTATACTTTTCATCATCTGCAGAGGAACATTTGGCTTGTCGTGTTATGTGCTAAATTCTGGCAGACAAGTTTGACTTTGTGAAATTGATTACACGTCAAAAGAATTCCTTCTTTCGTTGTCCATTGAGAATCATGTATTTCCGAGTTTATAAAAAAATACATTCCCAGAGGTTGGTAAATCATGCAAGCACCTGTTTGGGATCATCAGTGTTAACTGCGTGTGAATCCTTCATCAAGTCTGATTAGTGTGTGTAGCTCCTTGCACAACGTGTCCACTTGCGGTATGCACATAGACATATTCTGGACGTGTTTTGTAGGGAGAGAGACACACAAATAAAGCTAACTTTTGACCAGGATGCCCACCATCCATCACGTCTATTAGGGTGGATAGCTCACAAGTTAAGTGTTGGTCTCAGACAAGTGGCCAGATTGCTAAATCACAAGTGCGGCATCTATGGCAGCGCTCACTCACCTGGTCATGCTTCCAAGATTCATACTTAAATACAATTACATTAACATGTGCTACAGCCACATAAAAGTGGGAGCAAACCGGCACGCAGGGGTGCAGTATATAATAAAACACATTAGAGGGTGGACTCAATCTAAAATCCGAATGTTCGCTCAGCAATTGATTCCAAATCACAGCTCTTTTTGCCGAAGGCCTTCTTTCTTAAATGACTCGAGGCGTAGCTCATTGTTACATATTAAAGACCCTACTCTTTCACTTTCAGAACATGTCCCTGTATATACTGTAAGTAGATTATCTAGGAAAGCTGGAGCTAGGTATGACTAATGTGATTCCTAATGCACCATTTTAGCACTAACAGCCATGATGCAAGGAAGTTTCAGTACTGTGACAGATGTCTTTGTGCCAATTAGTAGGCTCTTGTAATCGATTTCCATTGGATGTATGTTATTACTTTGTCAACCTGCTACTCATCATTCATTTCCTTGACATGTTTCACCTTGGCATACCGTTACTTCGTCTTTGCATATTATAATTAGTTAGAAACATCTTGCGACCTCTGTACTATAACTTTGTCTTGACTGAAAATAGTTCCTATAACCTTCCACTTAATTTTTGCTTATTAAATATATGTTTTTTTTAATGAACACCATTTCAATATCCCCCATCCCCTGCACTCCTTTCCATCTCAGGGCCCGATTCATGCAATTATCTGCACGGAAAATTGGGACTTTCCGTGTCAAACTGCGTGCAAAATCCTGTTAGTCGATTCATGGAATAGACTGCGTGGCACTTTTTTTGTACTTTGCAGGGACTTAGCGCAGGCTTGGCACGTCACTGCAAGAGGCCAAGTGTCAGGGAGACACCACGCAGAGCGTGGCGTGACTTATCCAGTGGCCACGTAGGTGGTGGAACACAGAAAATGAGGAAGAACAAGGCAAAACATGGGTGAAGCCCGCTCAGGAGTAAAGGGTGCGACTGTTTCTGCTGTTCGGCTGGGACACTGTTTATTGCTGCAATTCGTTTCCAAGATCCCCTGAACTTACCACCTTATCAGGAAGAAGCCGCTCCGACTCGCGTCAGACTGTCAGCAGGAGCTGGCAGCAGTTCGAAGCGAACGGCTCATTACTTCGAATCCCCACGTGACATTCGTCATGTGACTACTTTGACCACACCTCCAGGAAGTCCTTCTCCATAAAGGTATAACAGCGCGACCCTTGCGGCGTGAAGCCCGCTCAGGAGTAAAGGGCGCGACTGTTTCTGCTGTTCGGCTGGGACACTGTTTATTGCTGCACTTCGTTTCCATGATACCCTGAACTTACCACCTTATCAGGAAGAAGCCGCTCCGACTCGCGTGAGACTGTCAGCAGGAGCTGGCAGCAGTTCGAAGCGAGCGGCTCATTACGTCGAATCCCCACGTGACATTCGTCACGTGACTACTTTGGCCACACCTCCAGGAAGTCCTTCTCCATAAAGGCAGAACAGCATGACCCTTGCGGCGTGAAGCCCGCTCAGGAGTAAAGGGCGCGACTGTTTCTGCTGTTTCCGGCTGGTCCCGGCGGTTCGCCAGTAAGTGCTGGGAGACTATAACTTAAAAATTGTTCAGTGTTCAGCTGCATAAAACCAAACAAGGAGAGTGTTCTGGCATATCGTCCCTGTAACCACCCATCCTTAAATTAAAGTCAGATCAACCAAAAAAAAATAAAAACTTCATAAACTAACATGAAGAAGTTAGTGACGGCTACCCAGAGCGTCAAGGATAGCTGCCGGCTCCCAGGAGCCCCCCTATCTAACATCATCGATGAACCGGGACGTATACTACGAAGTGGCCTCTTAAAAATAAAAAGCCTGTCTGAAATGACCACCACACACCCCATAGCAACATTGTCACCCCCAATCCCTCCTCTTCGATCCCCACACAGATACAATCAACATACTTGTGACGTCCCATGCTCATCGGATACGCCTGGTGCTGCCGGTCCTTCTGGAGAGCTAGACGGGAGCACATCTGGCTGCAGCGCCGCCTTGCCGGCGGCTGCCGGTGGAGGGGCAGGAAAAGGGTGCACGAATCCAGAATCAGGGGGGGCGACGGGTGGTGAGAGAGGTTTAATGCAAGAGGAGAAGACCGCACAGATACCGCGCTCGTGTTCATCTGTGGACCAAGAAGAGGCACGACGAGACAAGACGGAGGAGGAGAAAGAGGAAATACCAGTCGGGCCCGCCAGAGTTCCACAGATAACGAACTCTGTATCTGTCACCATAAAGAATCATGAGACAGAGACCGGCGAAAAACACAGCCGGACCACGGATGACCTGAAACAAAAAAAACTCAATACCTTGAATACAGCTAACCCATTACAACAAACCTTCCTCACAGAAGAAAGTTTAAAAAACTCATCAGACCATACCTCTTCCAAAAACCAAAAAGAGAACAACACATGTCCACCTATTCTTAAAAGGCTGATCCAAACAGAGACACACCCAGTGACAGCCAGGGCAGCTCTATCAAGCCCTGAATTGAATATAACTGATTGGAGAGAAAACTATTCAATGAATGGAACCATATCATACTTGACAGATCAAGATGGACAAGAAACAGACGACATCAACATCTTGGGAGAACACAACTGGGCCCAACTACAAACATACCCAGTCAAAGACCCAAGTAACAAGATCTCGTCCCAAAAGGATACGAATCTCTCACGTGTCGATCAGAACGACAACACGGGAAAAGAAAATACTCAGGAACCAAAAACCAAAGAACTTGAAAATAATCAAAACTCAAAAAAAACAGAAGTCAGCACTCCTGACGTTACTTTTTCATCAACTCCAATCTCCAAATCCACGCTGAAACTACACCATTAGAAACAAGGTAAAATGATGCCCCAGACCAACAACCCGATTGGAAGATTCTTTGAGAAGTTAGGGAAAACTCCCATTACGAATCGATTTGAACTTTCTGATATGGAAATATTAGAGGGAATCCGTCCATCCCCTCAAAGAATTCCATTCAAACAAATACCAGCAATGCACTCCCTTGAAATAGGAACTTCGACACCCCAATTACGATAGCACTTCGGCCAAAATGAGACCCTTCAAGATAAACCGGAAAAATCAAAACTGGACATTGAAACTTGCACAAGTTCAAAGAAATCGATTCAAAATAAGGAACAAGAAAGTATTTTGGAAACCAAAGTGTCATTTAAAGAAAATGAGAACAATCAGAAACCGAGACAAAATTCAAAAACCCAATGCACGAACAACAAGGAGGTAGTCACACTGACAAAAGAGCTTTCAAAAGAAAAAATTACGCTCGACAAAAAAAACGCAACTGAAGAAACTAGAAAACCAAACCAAGAAACAACAACAATTGAGGCAAAAAAGAGCCATGAGAACATACAGAAACCGAATACCATCTATGTAAGAAGCCAAGAAGAAATACAGCTGGCAGAGGCTATACTAAACTACAAAAACATGATTAGGCGTAGAGAATCAAATCCAGATCCGAAACCTATTTGTCAGCAAAGAAAAGAAGATTCCTTGGTGGATGCTCTGCGACCATTCTATTCGACCCCAAACAAAACTAAACCGGGACAAGAAACCACAAAAACAAAAGAAAAAATCTCACCTTGAAAAAAGCCGGATTTACAACTAGTGATGGCAGCAGTGACAGTTGGTCTAGCACCATTTGGAAAATTATATGAGACCATTAACGACACATTGAAGGACCACACTTCAATATTAGCATCTGTAAACTCGAAGCTGACCCACTTGGAAGGATACATTTTGGCTCTCGAATCGTGGAAGGCTAGTACAAGAAACCAAGGAACACAAACGGACAAAATAGATCAAGGAAAGAACGACGTGTTTCAATTTAAGAAAAAATCAATGAATAACAGCACTCAAACTATCCTGACGAAAACAGGTGAGACCAGTAACGGAAAAGAGCCACCAGAAGCACTAGAAAAGTATATCGAGAGACCAGCACAAAGTGTAACAAAGACAAATCCAAGGGAGATACACAAGAATCAACTAGCATAAAAAAACATATGAACCCAAGAGACAAGCTGAATGAAACTGAGACATTGACAAAAAGTGAAAGGAAAGCCGATTACTCCAAAATTCCACAAGAACTGGAAAATTCCAACGTTCAACAGCCCGAGAAGAAAGTGGAAAAACAACCAAAACAAATGAATTAATGACAAAATGGATAACCGTCACAGACAAAAAACCAACTAAGAAAGAAAACAGTAACATTCAGAAAAATCAAAAAGGAGAACTCAATCAGGAGCTAGATGAGAGTATGATTGATATATCTAACATCAGCACTTACTCAATCAAAAATTCTCAGTCTGAAATACCTCGATCTATGGCAAAAAAAAGAAAGGTATCATTTGCGGAAAACGAACCGCCAACACAAAATCGAATGGAAAATCAATATAAAAGACAAACGAGAAATGCAGAACAAAAAAGAGAAAATGTAGAGGATTTAGAACACAAAAAAGATCAGATCACCCCAGAAAGAAAAACGCTGTTCCGTCTATAAAAACAAAGTTAAACAAATATGATTACAGACAAGGAGCCAATGAGGAAGCTCATCCAAAGTACAGCAAAAGAATGTTCGAAAATGAGAGACAAGAAGAAAAAACAAAAAGAAGTGATAGACGATATCAACAAACTTACTTGACCCCCATAGGACAATAGGGCAAGGCAAGTGAGATAAGAACACGAAGAAGTTCGGTTATCGAGACATACAACAGTAGAAGAAGAGACAAATCTTCAGATAAGAGAAATAGGTCTAATCAAAGACCCTCGGACCAGCCCTCACAGCAAAACCGAACTAGAAATTCGGCGATATTTACTCACAAAAGTAACTCGACCCGAACACTAAAACTAGAAAAAAGATCCAGCTCAGAAGAAAAAATCATCCTGAATATAAGAGCCATGTTGAAGCTCCTGGACCAACTCACAAATGGAGATCAAATCAAAAGCATAGACATAAACATAGTAGAATTTGCGCATGAAGGATGGACAGACAGCTTCTTCCTACATATTACGTCCCAATCTGTAAAAAAACTCATGCTTCAGATGACAAAAGAATTTTCGAACCGGGGTTATCTCCTGCGAGAAACAACACTAGAAGAGAGAGGACAAAAGAGCCAAAAAACGAGTTATGAAGACAAAATAAGTGAAACCAAGGACTGGATAAAGAATACTCCGAACAGAAAGTATGACCTGAAAGAAAAAAGAAAACACCCTTTAAGCACGATGAATTATGAACATACGAGAAAAGCAGACAGAGAAACAACCAGTAAACTTAAGGGTCCAAGCTCGACAGAAATTATAAAAGAAATAATAAAAGAAAAATCAAGAGAAGATCACCACATTAAAAGACACTGGAACGTCGAGGATGAGGACACAGAAAAAATCAAAGCCAGAAAAATAAATGGCCCTATCAGGCTGCAGGAGGGTACAGGAAAAGAAATAAACACTGTGAGAGAAACAACCTCAACCCAGAACCGATTAGATCTAGCGGAAAAAAGCTCAAAAAGATGGGCATGGCTCCCTCAGGCACTAACACGCTATACTGGAAAATAGCAGTCAAAGGGTTTCCCATCAGGTGAAGAAAGGGATCAAACAAAGATGGCAAATGCCCTATGCAACAAAGATCAAACAATCACTATTGGATCATGGAATACTAGAGGCCACATTCATCTGACAGAACCCGGTGAGATAAACCTAGGCGGATTCGACCTACTAAGCCTACAAGAAACTTGGCTGCAGTTGCCGCCCAGCATGGATGGTTACGAGATCCAACTGTCTCCTGCCCACAAAGGCGAAAAAGGTCGCCCAACATCGGGCCTTTTAATGGCCGTCCGCACGGGCGGATCTCTTCGAATAGCCCACAACCTGGTATCAGACGCACTAATCTAAGCGATTGTCCTAGAATGGGCAAAAGAAGAAAACGCAACAAGAAAAAAGAACAAAGATCTTATCCTGTTGCTGAACATCTATTGGAACCCGGCCATAATCCATACATCCACTTTCTTAAACGAGATAGAAAAAATATTAACTTTGGCTACAACAACATTCGACGTGGACCACATTTTAATATGTGGAGATTTGAACTCGACTTGCCCAATGGTAGACAATGTAAAAACTCTAGGAAATAAAACAAACCCCTGCTCAAAATCAACAGCAAGAGGCCTCGCATGGGCGGAGCTGATGGAATCCCGCGATTTGTATAATCTAAATTCCCTAGAAACAACCAGACCTAGGATTCCAACTTGGAAGGGGGAAGAAAATGAAAGCACCATCGATTACATCTTTGTATCCAGGGATTTATATCAACTAATCAAAAGCTTTGAGATAGTAGTATCCACCCGGAGTGACCACAACTTACTCAAAGCGACATGGCATGCCAACAAACGCCCGCAACTTAACATGTCAACCAAGATGGCTATAAATGCCCAAGGAAACCGACTAAGAATCACAAAAGATGGCATTGCCTCGATCACAGAGACCTACAAACAAAAAGCGATAGGAGGTAACAACAACAACACATTGAAAAACTTGGACTACTGCCCGCTGCTCACCCCTTACCTACATCCAAGGCATGTAAGGAAAACAGAAAAAAACCATCGTCACAAATACAACGAGGAAATTCGCTCAAAGAAATCTGAGTTACGAAAATCATTAAGGTAAGCCAAAAAATACCCCACACAGTTAAACTTGAACTCTGCAAACAAACAAAAAAGAAAGTACAAATCGTGGCTTCAAACAATCCGAAGAAAATTGTACCAAGAAGACGCAGAGACCATGCTAAAAAGGAACTCAAATGACTTTTGGACTCTACTATCAGGACCAGTAAAAACAAGTACTAACAATGTCCCTGAAGACAGATGGCTAAAACATTTCACGAACTTATTTGAAGAACCAGAGCCATCGGAAAAAAGACCACTAAAACAAGCAAAAAGTAAATGGATGGCATGTACGGAGGAAGAGATTCAAAAGAAAATCAGTAAATTGAATAACTCCCATGCACCAGGTCCGGATGGGATCACAAACTTACACCTCAAACAAGAGGTGGAAACTTGGGCCCCGTTAATAGCTAAAATCTTTAAAAGATGTAGGACAACACGATCCATCCCGGCTATATGGCAAAAAGCTAACATCGTTCCAATCTACAGAAAAGGGCTGAAGGATGACCCAGGAAATTACAGACCTATCACCCTATTGGACGTGCTGGGCAAACTCTTCGGATCCCTGGTGCTAGAGAAACTCCAAGACTGGCAGAAAGTGTCAAAGACAGCAGATCCACTGCAAACAGGCTTTGAAAAAAATCTAGGCACCACGGTCAACATTATGATGATCAGTATTCTGAAGGCCAGAGTCTTCGAGGGCTACCCAACAATATTCATAGCTTCGATCGGCCTGGTACAAGCCTTCGACCGTGTAAACAGGAGAAAACTATGGAGCAAACTGGAAAAACAAAGGTGTCCAAAAGCTGGGCTACTATCAGAAAGAGTCAAACAAGGATGCCCTCTGGCTCCGGTCCTCTATAATCGTACATGGCTGACATAGTGGATGCAGAAATTGACACACGTTCCTTTCCTCCAAAAATAAGATAGTCGAAAGTGACAAGACTGCTCTATGCGGACGATATCCTTCTGCTGGATCAAACACCAATCGGACTGCAGCGTCAACTAGACAGTCTTGTAAGCTACTTGAAGAAGAACGATTTAGATCTGAACATTGCAAAAACTAAAATTATGATCTTGGAAAAATCAACTAGGCCAACTAAAAGATCACAATGGTTTGCTAACTCAGAGAAGCTGGAGACAGTGAAAACCTTCACATACTTAGGAGTGAAAATATCTCGCAGCCAAATAGAACTATCGATGCAAGAACACCTTATCCTAAAGATGAAAACACTGGCTGCACAAGCAACACTATTAGAAATGAAATTTGGAAAATTCACCATCCTCCCAGTACTAAAATTCTTCAAAGCCAAAGTGACTCCAGCACTAATTTATGGGGCTGAAGCAATGCCACATCTTCCTCCTACACTGTGGACAAAATTGGAAGGTGCCCAATTCAACCCCAACAGCAGTAATCCGAAGAGAATTATGTCTTCAATCACTGGAATCAGTAGTATTCAGAAACGGTCTCTTGTTCCTGGGAAAAATTCTAAGAACTCCACGGCCTACTATTCTGGACATCATCTACCAAGAAATGACGAACCAAAAAAACAACATGATGACAAAATGGTACAAAAATCTACTAGATCAGTCAGAAAAAATCGGATGTTCGGAATGGGAGATAGAACGCAACCCAGAGAAAATCAAGAAAAAATTAAAAATCCACGATTGGATCGAGACCTTGGAAAAAGCAGAGAAGCACACATCACAGAGTCATCATACAATCAACTTACAAAGGATAGACGAGACAAGGAATTACTTAAAACAATTCCCGGACAAACCTCTGCGTATAATCTTCCTGAGAGCATGTCTGAACATTCTAAAGACGAAATAAATCTTATACCTCAGAAAACAGGTTCAAGATAAAAACTGTCGGTACTGTGACACCCTAGAAATTGAAACAGTGCGACATCTACTCCTTCACTGTCCGGGTACAAACAGTCTCAGAACGACCTATTTACGTTCACACAAAATGAAACATCTTACCACCAGTGACGAAGATTGGTGGAACATGCTAATGAGTGGAGAATCTACAACATTGACAGTAGCAACAGCCAAATTCTTGGAAGGTCTAAAACTGGAAGAAAAACCAAGCCGAGAGTAAACAAAGAAAAACGAAAAACAAGGATTATAAAGAAATAAGCACAGAAAGGGGAGAATTTTAATTTCACCTAATCATGGATTCACAATGGAAACGTCCGTAAAACACAAGCCAAAAGAAAGATTTTGTAAAAATTGTAAAACAATTAAATAAAAAAAAAAAAAAAAAAAATGGGTGTTACGAGAGGCAGCCCGCAGGTAGTCCATCACACGCCCACTATTGTGTGGAACGACACGTATTGATGGATCCAAGCATGCAACCTCCCGGCGGGAAAATGGCCACGCACAGCCCTCATACTACCTGCCACCCGAAGGCAGGCATACAGACACTTGAGCATAGGATTCACTGCGCAGAGGTAAGATCAAGTGTCGGATTTAGGTGTGTGTGTGTATGCAGCCGTGGTTCTAATCTCACTTAGGGGTACGCATATGCAGTGCAGAAGGTTGCAGGTACGGTTTACAGGGGTTTGCATGCAGATTTTCTGTGTATTACCCCAGTTACGATAAATCGTGCACATGTTGTCCGGGTGCTGGAAGGCTTGAAAATCATGACAGTCTAGGGATATGGATCTAATGCTCATGTGGCTTTGTTTGTGAAGTACATCAATGGTTGGTGGGTGTACATGTGAGACACAGCTTTAGGGTAGGAGTTTGGTAAACAGAAGGGATTACATAGGGTTGTGGCACACACCTAGGTGGGGCAGGGGCACCTGTGAAACTTTACTCGGCAGGCTGATATTACCATTCTCTGAAATCAGTATTCCCTGTCAGTTATTGGTACTTTACCGCCTCTGCCCTCTTCAAAAACATCTGAGGGGCCTGGTGCGAGATTATAATTGACATGTCAACTGATACGTTAGGTAACGTTCTGCACATCTGTGAGATACATACATTTGGCAGAAAGAACACAAGAACATTGCACTGGGACGAGGAAGATGGCAAGGGTGTAATGGGAGCTGGGTCCCAGTAGATGGCAGGTTTAGTGTGTAGTACACAAAATGGATCTTGTTTGCGCATAGGCATTCTTACAGATGGGTGAAGGTGCATGCTGCATGTGAGTTGACATTTGTTTTTGCTGGGGTGGTGTGAGCAGATGGACTCTCTGCAGACTGTTCCATAAATAATTGTGTGTTTCATTTGCTACTTACAAAGTAAGTGTGTTTGGCCTATGTCCGTAGATAATTCTGCTACACAAATGACTCATGCATTTAAGCTACTGATATCCATGGGTAATGGAAGCGGTTTTCATAAATTGCTACCCAAATGATTCATGCATTTAAGCTACTGACATCCAGGGGTAATCGAAGTGGTTTTCATAAATCTTCTTTCACAATGGATGGCCTGCAAAGGATTGTCATGTGGCAAATATGTGAGCTCGTATACACGGTGGAGTCCTGCAGCAGGGCATATTGGGCTCAGTCGTGGGTGGTAGTTGCTGCACAACAACAGGGTTGTTAGAGTACATCTGCCTCTATACATGTTGGCTGTGCTGTCATAGGAGGATGATCTGGTAATGGTGTTGGTAGGGTCTTCACAAGGTAGGGAACAACCTTTGCCATTTTTGGTGTTGAAGTTGGCACAGCATGGTGATATGTGTTTCTTTTGCTAGTTATGTGTTGAGGCATGTGCAGATGTGCTGATGTGTGTGTTGGTGTGTGTATCCAGTTCATGGTGGGTCCCAGAGGGCACCCAGTGCACTTTGTCACTCTGGGATATTTGGACACTGCACTGGGGCCAGGGACTGCACGATGGGGGTTTGGCTGAGCAACCATGGGGCATTTCAGCTGGCTGGACAAAGATTTGGGAACAGTTTCGGCTGGGCATTATAATCTGTTGGACATAGCATTGCAAGCACAATTTTGACATGACATGTGGATGGGCCTGTGGAGCTGCAGTACTCAGCTTTTGCAGGAGGAGCCTCGGCAACCTGCAACAGTGCAGGTCCAGCCATGACAAGAGGGGCAGGGCAAGGAGGCAAGCATTTCCTGGTCTGTGGGGGTGTGGTGGGGTGCGATAAGGCCTCCATGTTTCCTTTTTTGAGGGAGCAGGGCAAGGGGACACAGCATCAATCTGTGTTTGGCACAGAGAGCAACAAGGGGTTGCCTGGAGGTAGGGAGTGAGACAAGGGAATGTGCTATGGGTGGCTGACACCCAGTCATGAATTAGTTGTGTTTGGACCTGGGATTTAGCAATGGGACCTTTACCTCCACAAACCTCTGACAGTTGTTGCCTGGGCCTACAATGGGTGGATGTTGCATGGAAGACTGCAATGGGAGTTTGAGAAGTGAAGGGCAGGGGTACCAATGGCGGGACAAGGAAAAGGTGGTGCATCAAGGGTGAAAGGTAGGGAAGAGAAGACGGGGAAATGTGCAAACAGTGCCCAAGAACCTGTTCACTGTAAGTGGTTGACCTACATGGCCCTCTGTGAGCCTATTTAAATCTTTAGGGCACCTGGCTAGGTCCCGATTTACCCAGGTGGGTATACGTATAATAAACAGAGATAATCGGGATGGGGAGATCCAAAACCAGAGACAAGTAGGTGCTAAACGTGTGTGTTTATTGTATAATCACACAGAAAGTGGTACGTGACTGCACAATTTATTTTACATTACTTCCGATAAGCACGAAAGGTGTTTTAGAGAGGACGGACAGAGTGGGTCACGCAGTGGTGACACAGGTGGGTGCAAACCTCTGGAATATCGAGGTCAGCATTACATTGAAAATACAAGTTTCCTCGCATATCGAGGAACAAAAACACAAGGTGCACACAACAATCTTGAAAGTGAACAGGTACAGGTAGTGATGCAGTTGTGATGAATGGTTCGACACAGGGGGTGACACAGGGTGTGTTTCGGCCAAAAAAGTGGCTGGGAAGTCGCCGTCTTTGTGCTGGCCTTCGTCAGGAAAGAGGCACCAGTAGTGGTGCTGTCCGTGGTGTCTGTGGGTAGAACAGAGCTATTAGGATCTCGGGTGGTGATTCAATAAGTACTTAGAGTATTTAATACGGGCCGAATAAATGCCCAAGTGATACACCATATGGAGTATCTTAAAAAACAGCTTACCTGCCGCCGGAGGGGAGCAGGTGGGTGCTGTCGGGGAAGCCGCGAGGAGTGCGGGTTGACCGGTGCGGTGTATGGCACAAGGTGGAGGGCTATGATTGCCTTCGAGCCAACGTGGTCAAGAGTCTCACGAAGCAGGAGTGGGGCGTAAATATACCCAAGTCTAGAAGGAAAATTAAAAAGGTTTTAGTAACCTGTGTGAGTCGAGTGTTTCGGGAAACATGGGCTAGCCCGCGTTTGGGTGGGGGGACTTACTGTGGTCTGGGTGGTACGCTGCCGTGCTGGACGTAGACTGGTGGGAGCCGGATGAGTCGGACACCGAGGGTGCCGTGGAGGACAGTATAAATAGCAGCCTGTGGCTAAAGGCAGACGAATGGGATCCCGCGGTCCCGGGGCGGCAGTCTGCTTGGGCCAATCCAACGGCTGTGCGCCGTGTTCCAATGGAAAGGCGGTACTACGTGTGTGATGTTGGGTAATGTAGTCCAGTGGGGGCAGGAAGGACATCGGCAATAGGAAGTTCGCACAGTAAGACGGGCATGCCACATGGAGGCTGAGACGGTCATGTGATGGCATAGTTACCGCAAAACACTGTGGATGGTACAACACAATGACTCTGGTGTGCAATAATCATCACAAGGAGAAACCATTATATCTCGAAGATGCACAGAGGGATGGTAACAGTGCACAAGCAATTCTCAAGGTAGAAAAAACATAGGTGTAAAATGTACACATTTAGATCAATCTAGTGTAATGGACACTAGTCCGTTGCCAGAGAGGGGACGTCGGTGACTGATGGCTAATGGCAGTTCTAAAAATGTTTCCATTCAACGGTTATATTGAGGCCGTCTTGGACGGAGTTCAATCTGTGGACCCACTTTTGCTCGAGTCTAGTGAGGGCAATGTTGATGTCGCCTCCTCGTCTTTGAGGCTGAAGTTGTTGGATCACGGTCCACGTGAATTCTTCATGGGTATGTTTCTTCTGGCTAAAGTGTTCGACCAGAGGTTTGTCCTCAACTTTGTTTTTGATGCAGGATCTGTGTTCGTTGATCCTTTGTTTGACTGGTCTGATGGTTTTGCCGATGTAAATCAGGTCGCAGGGACACTTGATAGCGTAGATCACGTGCTTACTTTCGCAGTTGGTGTGACTGTTCTGTTTCCATACTAGGTTCTTATGGATGAACGTTTTGCTGTTCGTGGTAAAACGACAGGCGACGCAATGTCCACAGCTGAAGTGACCCACCACTGGTGGAAGATTCCACAGCGTGGTGACTGGTTTGGTGGGTTCTAGGAAGGTGTGGACTAATGAGTCTCTAAGATTTCTGTTTTTCTTGAAGGCGAACAGTGGTTTCTTCGCCAGGGTACCTTCATTTTTTACCAGATGCCAGTGTTTGTTGATGGTATTTTTGATGAGGTTACTGACTGGGTTGTACGTGGTGACGCAGACAGTTCTATCGTTAGGGAGTCTTTCTTTAGTGGTTAAGCAGAGGGAGCGGTCGGTGTTGGCCGCTCTTTTCTTGGCTGTCTTGATGGACTTCCTGGGGTATCCTCTCTCTCCAAGACGTGTTTGCAGTTGTTGTGCATGGTAGTTGAATCTTTCTTTGTCAGAGCAGTTTCTCCGGATGCGCAGAAACTGACCGTAGGGGAGATTGTATTTTAAACCTTGTGGATGGTAACTGGTGAAGTGGAGAAGGGTGTTCCTGTCGGTAGGTTTTCTGAAGAGTTCCGTCTTCAGCGCATCTCCGGACCGGTAAATGTGTAGGTCGAGGAAATTGATCTCTTGGTAGTCCCATTCAATGGTGAACTTGATGTAATCGTTCCGTGCATTGAGCCATTGGTGGAAAGCTAGTAGTTCTTCAGAGCTTCCTTCCCAAATGAGTAAAATGTCATCGATGTATCGACGCCAGACCTTGATGTTTGGTCTGTGAGGATTGTTGTCAGAGTAGATGTGATCTTCTTCGTATTGTGCCATGTACAGATTGGCGACGTCCGGGGCAAAAGTGGCGCCCATGCTCACTCCTTTAATTTGTTGGTACATTTGATGGCCGAATAGAAAGAAATTCTCACCCATGGCGATCCGAATGCACTCCACCAAAAAGTTAGTAGGTATGGTAGAAGTGTTGGCTCGTTTTTCAAGGCAAGTCGCCAAGGCTTGTAGGCCCTCTGTTTGTGGGATGGAGGTATACAGTGCCTCAACGTCCATGGTGACCAAAATGGACTGGGCAGTCAGATGTATGGAGTCCAAAATCTTGATGGTTTCGGTACTGTCTTTGAGGTAAGATGCCATTTTACCTACGAACGGCTTCATAAAAAAATCTGTATATAGAGAGAGGGGTTCCAACAGTGAATCACAGGCGGAGACAATGGGTCTGCCCGGTGGTTTGGTGGGGTGCTTGTGGATTTTGGGTAGAATGTAGAAGGCCGGAGTCCTCGGGTGAGTTTTGTTGAGAAAGATCCTTTCTTCTTGACAAATCCACCCCTGGTCTTCGGCATGCTTGGTGAGGTTGATGATCTCTTCTTGCAGTCGTTGTGTGGGGTCCCTGTTTAACATTTTATATGAGGTTCTGTCGCTGAGGAGTCGCAAGCATTCCTGATTGTAATCTGCGGTGTTCATGATCACAATACCGCCTCCTTTGTCTGCTGGTTTTATAGTGATGGTGGTATCCTGGTGGAGGTCCTTCAGGGACTGTCGCTCCGTTGGTAGCAGGTTGTCTTGATAAAAGTTTTTTTGTCTTATCCCGTCGGTGATTGTTTTCATGACGATCTTCTCAAAAGTCTCAAACTCACTCGGGATCGTGTGAGGGGGTGGTAAGAAGGTGGATTTGGGTTTGAACCCCGTGATGTTGTCTTTAGTCCTCTCTGGTATCTGGTTGATGGAATCTTGTTTGCTGGGTGCGTGTATCTCGAAAAAGTATTTCAACCTGAGGGTCCGGAAAAACCTTCTTAGTTCTGCTTCCGTGTTGAAGGGGTCTGCTTTGGTAGCTGGAACAAAGGAAAGGCCCCTCTCGAGGAGTGTCTGTTCAGCTTGAGCTAAAGGCCTGGAGGACAGGTTAAAAATGGGAATTGTCTCTAGGGCTGGTTCGAGTACCACTGGCGTGTCCTCATGTATTGTCCGGTTTGTTGAGTGCGCCTTCTCGGGCGGCCTCGTTGGCCCCCTCTCTGAAAAAACGGATGTTGTGGTGGTTGGTTTTGATTCCCGTTGGTACCGGGGGAGCCTGGGGTACTCCCGCCTGAGGATCCCGAGCTACCTGAAAAGTTGACTACCCGGTTCCGTCTATTGTAGTTAGTTTTCTGTTGTTGCTGGAGTTCCTCGTAGTATGTTTCTTTGAGATAGGGATAGGTTTTTTCCTCTGCGTAGTGGTTGAGATCTTTCCTGAATTTCTGTACTTTGCGTTCCACTGTTAGTTGATTAAATTTAATCACTTCTTCTTCTAATTTTTGTAGTTTTTGTTGTGCGTCATTGATGGTTCTGTCATCTGTAAATTTCTTTTCCAGGGTGGCAAGGTCTTCTCCCTGTTTTTTGCATTCTTCCTGGGCAGTGTCGATTATAAGGACACGCCAGTGGTACTCGAACCAGCCCTAGAGACAATTCCCATTTTTAACCTGTCCTCCAGGCCTTTAGCTCAAGCTGAACAGACACTCCTCGAGAGGGGCCTTTCCTTTGTTCCAGCTACCAAAGCAGACCCCTTCAACACGGAAGCAGAACTAAGAAGGTTTTTCCGGACCCTCAGGTTGAAATACTTTTTCGAGATACACGCACCCAGCAAACAAGATTCCATCAACCAGATACCAGAGAGGACTAAAGACAACATCACGGGGTTCAAACCCAAATCCACCTTCTTACCACCCCCTCACACGATCCCGAGTGAGTTTGAGACTTTTGAGAAGATCGTCATGAAAACAATCACCGACGGGATAAGACAAAAAAACTTTTATCAAGACAACCTGCTACCAACGGAGCGACAGTCCCTGAAGGACCTCCACCAGGATACCACCATCACTATAAAACCAGCAGACAAAGGAGGCGGTATTGTGATCATGAACACCGCAGATTACAATCAGGAATGCTTGCGACTCCTCAGCGACAGAACCTCATATAAAATGTTAAACAGGGACCCCACACAACGACTGCAAGAAGAGATCATCAACCTCACCAAGCATGCCGAAGACCAGGGGTGGATTTGTCAAGAAGAAAGGATCTTTCTCAACAAAACTCACCCGAGGACTCCGGCCTTCTACATTCTACCCAAAATCCACAAGCACCCCACCAAACCACCGGGCAGACCCATTGTCTCCGCCTGTGATTCACTGTTGGAACCCCTCTCTCTATATACAGATTTTTTTATGAAGCCGTTCGTAGGTAAAATGGCATCTTACCTCAAAGACAGTACCGAAACCATCAAGATTTTGGACTCCATACATCTGACTGCCCAGTCCATTTTGGTCACCATGGACGTTGAGGCACTGTATACCTCCATCCCACAAACAGAGGGCCTACAAGCCTTGGCGACTTGCCTTGAAAAACGAGCCAACACTTCTACCATACCTACTAACTTTTTGGTGGAGTGCATTCGGATCGCCATGGGTGAGAATTTCTTTCTATTCGGCCATCAAATGTACCAACAAATTAAAGGAGTGAGCATGGGCGCCACTTTTGCCCCGGACGTCGCCAATCTGTACATGGCACAATACGAAGAAGATCACATCTACTCTGACAACAATCCTCACAGACCAAACATCAAGGTCTGGCGTCGATACATCGATGACATTTTACTCATTTGGGAAGGAAGCTCTGAAGAACTACTAGCTTTCCACCAATGGCTCAATGCACGGAACGATTACATCAAGTTCACCATTGAATGGGACTACCAAGAGATCAATTTCCTCGACCTACACATTTACCGGTCCGGAGATGCGCTGAAGACGGAACTCTTCAGAAAACCTACCGACAGGAACACCCTTCTCCACTTCACCAGTTACCATCCACAAGGTTTAAAATACAATCTCCCCTACGGTCAGTTTCTGCGCATCCGGAGAAACTGCTCTGACAAAGAAAGATTCAACTACCATGCACAACAACTGCAAACACGTCTTGGAGAGAGAGGATACCCCAGGAAGTCCATCAAGACAGCCAAGAAAAGAGCGGCCAACACCGACCGCTCCCTCTGCTTAACCACTAAAGAAAGACTCCCTAACGATAGAACTGTCTGCGTCACCACGTACAACCCAGTCAGTAACCTCATCAAAAATACCATCAACAAACACTGGCATCTGGTAAAAAATGAAGGTACCCTGGCGAAGAAACCACTGTTCGCCTTCAAGAAAAACAGAAATCTTAGAGACTCATTAGTCCACACCTTCCTAGAACCCACCAAACCAGTCACCACGCTGTGGAATCTTCCACCAGTGGTGGGTCACTTCAGCTGTGGACATTGCGTCGCCTGTCGTTTTACCACGAACAGCAAAACGTTCATCCATAAGAACCTAGTATGGAAACAGAACAGTCACACCAACTGCGAAAGTAAGCACGTGATCTACGCTATCAAGTGTCCCTGCGACCTGATTTACATCGGCAAAACCATCAGACCAGTCAAACAAAGGATCAACGAACACAGATCCTGCATCAAAAACAAAGTTGAGGACAAACCTCTGGTCGAACACTTTAGCCAGAAGAAACATACCCATGAAGAATTCACGTGGACCGTGATCCAACAACTTCAGCCTCAAAGACGAGGAGGCGACATCAACATTGCCCTCACTAGACTCGAGCAAAAGTGGGTCCACAGATTGAACTCCGTCCAAGACGGCCTCAATATAACCGTTGAATGGAAACATTTTTAGAACTGCCATTAGCCATCAGTCACCGACGTCCCCTCTCTGGCAACGGACTAGTGTCCATTACACTAGATTGATCTAAATGTGTACATTTTACACCTATGTTTTTTCTACCTTGAGAATTGCTTGTGCACTGTTACCATCCCTCTGTGCATCTTCGAGATATAATGGTTTCTCCTTGTGATGATTATTGCACACCAGAGTCATTGTGTTGTACCATCCACAGTGTTTTGCGGTAACTATGCCATCACATGACCGTCTCAGCCTCCATGTGGCATGCCCGTCTTACTGTGCGAACTTCCTATTGCCGATGTCCTTCCTGCCCCCACTGGACTACATTACCCAACATCACACACGTAGTACCGCCTTTCCATTGGAACACGGCGCACAGCCGTTGGATTGGCCCAAGCAGACTGCCGCCCCGGGACCGCGGGATCCCATTCGTCTGCCTTTAGCCACAGGCTGCTATTTATACTGTCCTCCACGGCACCCTCGGTGTCCGACTCATCCGGCTCCCACCAGTCTACGTCCAGCACGGCAGCGTACCACCCAGACCACAGTAAGTCCCCCCACCCAAACGCGGGCTAGCCCATGTTTCCCGAAACACTCGACTCACACAGGTTACTAAAACCTTTTTAATTTTCCTTCTAGACTTGGGTATATTTACGCCCCACTCCTGCTTCGTGAGACTCTTGACCACGTTGGCTCGAAGGCAATCATAGCCCTCCACCTTGTGCCATACACCGCACCGGTCAACCCGCACTCCTCGCGGCTTCCCCGACAGCACCCACCTGCTCCCCTCCGGCGGCAGGTAAGCTGTTTTTTAGATACTCCATATGGTGTATCACTTGGGCATTTATTCGGCCCGTATTAAATACTCTAAGTACTTATTGAATCACCACCCGAGATCCTAATAGCTCTGTTCTACCCACAGACACCACGGACAGCACCACTACTGGTGCCTCTTTCCTGACGAAGGCCAGCACAAAGACGGCGACTTCCCAGCCACTTTTTTGGCCGAAACACACCCTGTGTCACCCCCTGTGTCGAACCATTCATCACAACTGCATCACTACCTGTACCTGTTCACTTTCAAGATTGTTGTGTGCACCTTGTGTTTTTGTTCCTCGATATGCGAGGAAACTTGTATTTTCAATGTAATGCTGACCTCGATATTCCAGAGGTTTGCACCCACCTGTGTCACCACTGCGTGACCCACTCTGTCCGTCCTCTCTAAAACACCTTTCGTGCTTATCGGAAGTAATGTAAAATAAATTGTGCAGTCACGTACCACTTTCTGTGTGATTATACAATAAACACACACGTTTAGCACCTACTTGTCTCTGGTTTTGGATCTCCCCATCCCGATTATCTCTGTTTATTATACGTATACCCACCTGGGTAAATCGGGACCTAGCCAGGTGCCCTAAAGATTTAAATATATTGAGCACAACCCGCGGTTGAAGGGCTACTCATCAAACATAGGAGCAGTCACCAGGACATCCTCCTATCTCCAACAAATATGGACAAAGTTAATATCGTGTCCTACACTGAAGAATATTTTCAGAAATTAATGGGCATAACCACCACTTTAGGCTCCGAAGGTGGACCCATCGCCCAAGGCGCCAACAGAGATGAATTAGATACCATCTTACAGAAAAAGAAAAAACTTGTAAGAACAGAAATGCATGGTACTTTCATGCTAGAATACCTGAAAGCGGGAATCATCCCCGAAGGCCTACAAGTGAAGAATATCCCCAGGGTATTCACTGACAATCCGAAATTCAAAGTGAACTTTAGCGGCGTGGGCAACAAATGTAGCCGTGACTGGATAATCCTTATAATCGACACTGCCCAGGAAGAATGCAAAAAACAGGGAGAAGACCTTGCCACCCTGGAAAAGAAATTTACAGATGACAGAACCATCAATGACGCACAACAAAAACTACAAAAATTAGAAGAAGAAGTGATTAAATTTAATCAACTAACAGTGGAACGCAAAGTACAGAAATTCAGGAAAGATCTCAACCACTACGCAGAGGAAAAAACCTATCCCTATCTCAAAGAAACATACTACGAGGAACTCCAGCAACAACAGAAAACTAACTACAATAGACGGAACCGGGTAGTCAACTTTTCAGGTAGCTCGGGATCCTCAGGCGGGAGTACCCCAGGCTCCCCCGGTACCAACGGGAATCAAAACCAACCACCACAACATCCGTTTTTTCAGAGAGGGGGCCAACGAGGCCGCCCGAGAAGGCGCACTCAACAAACCGGACAATACATGAGGACACGCCAGTGGTACTCGAACCAGCCCTAGAGACAATTCCCATTTTTAACCTGTCCTCCAGGCCTTTAGCTCAAGCTGAACAGACACTCCTCGAGAGGGGCCTTTCCTTTGTTCCAGCTACCAAAGCAGACCCCTTCAACACGGAAGCAGAACTAAGAAGGTTTTTCCGGACCCTCAGGTTGAAATACTTTTTCGAGATACACGCACCCAGCAAACAAGATTCCATCAACCAGATACCAGAGAGGACTAAAGACAACATCACGGGGTTCAAACCCAAATCCACCTTCTTACCACCCCCTCACACGATCCCGAGTGAGTTTGAGACTTTTGAGAAGATCGTCATGAAAACAATCACCGACGGGATAAGACAAAAAAACTTTTATCAAGACAACCTGCTACCAACGGAGCGACAGTCCCTGAAGGACCTCCACCAGGATACCACCATCACTATAAAACCAGCAGACAAAGGAGGCGGTATTGTGATCATGAACACCGCAGATTACAATCAGGAATGCTTGCGACTCCTCAGCGACAGAACCTCATATAAAATGTTAAACAGGGACCCCACACAACGACTGCAAGAAGAGATCATCAACCTCACCAAGCATGCCGAAGACCAGGGGTGGATTTGTCAAGAAGAAAGGATCTTTCTCAACAAAACTCACCCGAGGACTCCGGCCTTCTACATTCTACCCAAAATCCACAAGCACCCCACCAAACCACCGGGCAGACCCATTGTCTCCGCCTGTGATTCACTGTTGGAACCCCTCTCTCTATATACAGATTTTTTTATGAAGCCGTTCGTAGGTAAAATGGCATCTTACCTCAAAGACAGTACCGAAACCATCAAGATTTTGGACTCCATACATCTGACTGCCCAGTCCATTTTGGTCACCATGGACGTTGAGGCACTGTATACCTCCATCCCACAAACAGAGGGCCTACAAGCCTTGGCGACTTGCCTTGAAAAACGAGCCAACACTTCTACCATACCTACTAACTTTTTGGTGGAGTGCATTCGGATCGCCATGGGTGAGAATTTCTTTCTATTCGGCCATCAAATGTACCAACAAATTAAAGGAGTGAGCATGGGCGCCACTTTTGCCCCGGACGTCGCCAATCTGTACATGGCACAATACGAAGAAGATCACATCTACTCTGACAACAATCCTCACAGACCAAACATCAAGGTCTGGCGTCGATACATCGATGACATTTTACTCATTTGGGAAGGAAGCTCTGAAGAACTACTAGCTTTCCACCAATGGCTCAATGCACGGAACGATTACATCAAGTTCACCATTGAATGGGACTACCAAGAGATCAATTTCCTCGACCTACACATTTACCGGTCCGGAGATGCGCTGAAGACGGAACTCTTCAGAAAACCTACCGACAGGAACACCCTTCTCCACTTCACCAGTTACCATCCACAAGGTTTAAAATACAATCTCCCCTACGGTCAGTTTCTGCGCATCCGGAGAAACTGCTCTGACAAAGAAAGATTCAACTACCATGCACAACAACTGCAAACACGTCTTGGAGAGAGAGGATACCCCAGGAAGTCCATCAAGACAGCCAAGAAAAGAGCGGCCAACACCGACCGCTCCCTCTGCTTAACCACTAAAGAAAGACTCCCTAACGATAGAACTGTCTGCGTCACCACGTACAACCCAGTCAGTAACCTCATCAAAAATACCATCAACAAACACTGGCATCTGGTAAAAAATGAAGGTACCCTGGCGAAGAAACCACTGTTCGCCTTCAAGAAAAACAGAAATCTTAGAGACTCATTAGTCCACACCTTCCTAGAACCCACCAAACCAGTCACCACGCTGTGGAATCTTCCACCAGTGGTGGGTCACTTCAGCTGTGGACATTGCGTCGCCTGTCGTTTTACCACGAACAGCAAAACGTTCATCCATAAGAACCTAGTATGGAAACAGAACAGTCACACCAACTGCGAAAGTAAGCACGTGATCTACGCTATCAAGTGTCCCTGCGACCTGATTTACATCGGCAAAACCATCAGACCAGTCAAACAAAGGATCAACGAACACAGATCCTGCATCAAAAACAAAGTTGAGGACAAACCTCTGGTCGAACACTTTAGCCAGAAGAAACATACCCATGAAGAATTCACGTGGACCGTGATCCAACAACTTCAGCCTCAAAGACGAGGAGGCGACATCAACATTGCCCTCACTAGACTCGAGCAAAAGTGGGTCCACAGATTGAACTCCGTCCAAGACGGCCTCAATATAACCGTTGAATGGAAACATTTTTAGAACTGCCATTAGCCATCAGTCACCGACGTCCCCTCTCTGGCAACGGACTAGTGTCCATTACACTAGATTGATCTAAATGTGTACATTTTACACCTATGTTTTTTCTACCTTGAGAATTGCTTGTGCACTGTTACCATCCCTCTGTGCATCTTCGAGATATAATGGTTTCTCCTTGTGATGATTATTGCACACCAGAGTCATTGTGTTGTACCATCCACAGTGTTTTGCGGTAACTATGCCATCACATGACCGTCTCAGCCTCCATGTGGCATGCCCGTCTTACTGTGCGAACTTCCTATTGCCGATGTCCTTCCTGCCCCCACTGGACTACATTACCCAACATCACACACGTAGTACCGCCTTTCCATTGGAACACGGCGCACAGCCGTTGGATTGGCCCAAGCAGACTGCCGCCCCGGGACCGCGGGATCCCATTCGTCTGCCTTTAGCCACAGGCTGCTATTTATACTGTCCTCCACGGCACCCTCGGTGTCCGACTCATCCGGCTCCCACCAGTCTACGTCCAGCACGGCAGCGTACCACCCAGACCACAGTAAGTCCCCCCACCCAAACGCGGGCTAGCCCATGTTTCCCGAAACACTCGACTCACACAGGTTACTAAAACCTTTTTAATTTTCCTTCTAGACTTGGGTATATTTACGCCCCACTCCTGCTTCGTGAGACTCTTGACCACGTTGGCTCGAAGGCAATCATAGCCCTCCACCTTGTGCCATACACCGCACCGGTCAACCCGCACTCCTCGCGGCTTCCCCGACAGCACCCACCTGCTCCCCTCCGGCGGCAGGTAAGCTGTTTTTTAAGATACTCCATATGGTGTATCACTTGGGCATTTATTCGGCCCGTATTAAATACTCTAAGTACTTATTGAATCACCACCCGAGATCCTAATAGCTCTGTTCTACCCACAGACACCACGGACAGCACCACTACTGGTGCCTCTTTCCTGACGAAGGCCAGCACAAAGACGGCGACTTCCCAGCCACTTTTTTGGCCGAAACACACCCTGTGTCACCCCCTGTGTCGAACCATTCATCACAACTGCATCACTACCTGTACCTGTTCACTTTCAAGATTGTTGTGTGCACCTTGTGTTTTTGTTCCTCGATATGCGAGGAAACTTGTATTTTCAATGTAATGCTGACCTCGATATTCCAGAGGTTTGCACCCACCTGTGTCACCACTGCGTGACCCACTCTGTCCGTCCTCTCTAAAACACCTTTCGTGCTTATCGGAAGTAATGTAAAATAAATTGTGCAGTCACGTACCACTTTCTGTGTGATTATACAATAAACACACACGTTTAGCACCTACTTGTCTCTGGTTTTGGATCTCCCCATCCCTCTGTGAGCCTATATGTGAGGGAAACACATACAATAGAGACATTGTGCCAGTGACTGGGTTTGCAATATTTGAATTGCTGGAACTGTTACACGGACAGTTTTCTTTCTACTTGAAATGAGTGTGTAGGTGATTTATGCACTTTATGGCAAGGATGTCAATGAGGTTGTAATTTAATGGTATGGGACACACACTGTTTGGCAATCCACAACATGCATTCTGATGGTGTTGTTATGGGAAAACTGGAGCTGCCCAATATCAACATTGAAGGCCATCAGGGATGTGTGTGTGTGTGTTACACAGGGGTTGTCTATTATGCAAATAATATTTTGACTACCTGGTTGCATGTGTCCAGTCCCTGTCAAGGGATCAGAATAGTAACTTAAGCACTCTGAGTGAGTGCTCCAATATTCCCCTAGTGGCTATGTGTGGTGCGTTGTAACACGCCTCACCTGGGCTGGCTGAATTCCTGATCAGTGTTAACAGGAATGATCACAGTGGGTGGGCACTGTACCCTGCAAATGAGTTAATGGTTATTGATTAAATGTGTCATTTCTTGTGTTTATGTGTGGCATGTGATTGACTGTGTGTGCTTCCTGTTTGACATATAAGCTGTGTGTTGCCAAGACTTGCAGATGCCAGAACCTGGTTTATAGGGGAATGATGTAAGATGTAGCTATCATGCGTGCATCCTGGGTAATTTGCATTCACATGCATGATGTCTCCCTTGGCATCACAGATCACCTGTACATTTATGGAATGTCAATTGTTTGTGTTGTGATGTATGTGCTCAGTGTCTCGTGGGTTGCAGCAGTACATGGTTGCAGACAATGGCTTCCAGGACACAGTGAAAATGGGCTACTGCATACATTTCTTGGCACACTCTTTGTGTTGCCTGCAGGGTGCTTTGCAGGTCAATGTGCCTATGCACATGTTGTCATGATCCACAGAACGCGCCCCTTTTGGTCTTCCTGGTCATTGTCACAACGGGGCTTGCACTATTTGATACTCCCAACATGGCCATCTAACGTGGTACGCCTTGCACCAGCTTCCACGTCAGACGTAGCAAATTCTACAAATAGACCAAGCCCCCACGGCACAGCGCGTCTCAACGCTATCGCTGGTAGTGACTAGACGTGTGCTCCGTAGTTCGCTGAACTATTCTCCTGTCCTTGGTTCCCGGACCCTCTAATTTCCCAATTCATTCCTCCCTCATCTCTTACCTTGTTTCCTGAATTTCGTGTACCTCCTTCGTGTACACTTCCTCGCTTCCTGGACGTCCTGAGCATCCGAGTATCCTGGAACGCTGAACGCATGCTGGAGTCAGAGGAGACTCGCGCGGGCTTGTGCAAAACCCGATCCGTGCGCAAGAAGACTTCCTCCAAGAAATCCTGCAAGGAGCGATCTCAGGTGAGAAGGGGGGAATTCCATGACACATGTGCTAGGACGCAGCACAAGACATGGTGGTGGCATCTTTATTGTTTGGGCTGTGATATAATCCCAACAATGGCTGGTGTACTCTGGAATGATCCAATGGCCAGGAAGTTTAAGGCTGATAGCACTTTGACCCGAGGTGTCACAGTAATGCCAGGTCATACTCCCACTCCCTGACCAGGTCTAGGATAACATGGCGGGGGAAGCAGTATGTTCCATGCACCTCCTCATCTGCCGTCCAAAATATTGTTGTACGTGTATGGTAGATTCTGGCCCTCCTCCTCCTCATCCTTCCATGTAGCAGTATCAGTGCAAGCAATGGAGGATCCAACATTGTGCCCATCGATTGTTTGGCGGAATTGCATTGTGCTTTTTATATGTGGCGTTTAATTGCTCATTTGTGCTTTGCAATGGTTGATGAAAGTGCTACTGATTCTGTGAATACCGTACCGTTTACTTAGTGCTTGATTGGCAGTGTTTGTACAGTGCCTGTCTTCCGACAACCATGGTATTCCTCATTTTCCTCTTGTAATGAGGAGATGTGCATGTTTCGCCCCTTCTCCTTCTTTGAGGTGACCTTTTCATTGCGCTGGAACGGGCCAGTGCGAAGTCCAATCTGTGAATCATCAACAGTTGTTTTGTGCGGTTGTAAGTGCACTTTTTGGCACAAAGTAATTTAGGGCTGTTCAAAACCTTTTGTAAATTAGGCCCTTAGTGTGAGATGGCCTCTGAGGATGCTAATAGCTACGTTGCATGGTTGTGGGGGGCATTTCAATTTTCATTTCTGATCAGAAGGTTCTGGGCTTGCAACTATATACCGTTCCATCACAAAGTGGAAAAGTATTTTCCACTACGAGATGGAGGTCCTGATTTACCAAGCATTCTTCAATGGGGTATTTTCATTGAAAAAAACCTTTGTAAATCCGGCCCGGAATGTTTTTCACTTGGCACTTTACACACCTAGTGCGGAAAAAGTGTACATTCCTACCGCAATTAACTAATGTGGAAGACATTTACAATGGATTCCTATGGAATCTGTCTACGCTTTCCACATGTCCCCCAGCACAAGGATGCATGTACATCTTCTCACATCTGCACATAGTGACGGTTATGTAGCATGCTCACTGTCTGTCGGCCAGAATTAGTGGCTGACCGCTTTCCTCTAGAAACCTGCAGACTTCTGTATGCATGTCCATTCCACGTAATGGCAATAGTGGTCACTCAAGGGTCGTGTTCCACTCCTCATTCTCTAGGTTCGAGCTCCGTTATCAGATACCATCTTCCCCTTGATGGGCCTGACGGACGCCCTTCTGTTTGTCCTTGTGCACAGATTATTGTATCTTGATCAATTCAGGAGGGACGCTTATCCTGACTAGTCCCTCATACCGAGGACACGCGTGCAGTGCTGGCCTCATTGCCACCTCCAGCTTTCAGGACGGTTGTGGACCCTGGAAGAACAGCCGTTCCGGCTCCAGGGTAAGTGCAACAGGGTGCCCCCCAGGTGCTTGTTGGTTGACTTTACACGTTTTTCGAGAGTGTCACTGATACCCAACCATTTACCGTTACAGGGTCTTTCCTAATTGCCCTGAGGAAGGCGACTAGACTACTACCAATTCTGCCAAAACGTGTTCTCCATAGTGTTCCTATTCCGTTGCACGACCCCTACAACTTCACTAGAGCAACACCATACACGTTGGTAGACCCCCCTGTACAAGAAACTCTGAATAAACTGGGTATCCTAAAGAACGTAGGGGATACCAGTCTTAATGTGAAATGACATCAATTCAATGTATTTCAACTGCTTTACCTCAATCATTTGGTATGTATCCAGACAAGACATCAAATGACTGGGTAATTGATGTCACCCCATCCTTAATTTAAAAACAAGCAATGTAAGATATATGTGTTTTTGACATTGAATGAGCTCCCTTCTAACTTTTTGGGCTTTATTTATTATTTGACGCACTCATTCTGCTCTGGGCAGGGAAGAAGAGAGGGGAGCCATTATCTAAGGGAACCTCTAACCCTTCCCCTCCCATGTGTCTATCTTGGGTCAACCCCTTCTTTCATTTCCTTTAACTCTCTGTCCAACGATTTGTTCTTTACCTTTGGGCTATTTTGTATTACCATGCCGCAGAGATTTGTGAATAATGCGTTGTATTTGTCAATGTCAATATTTGTGTACTTGCTGTTTTGGATTTATATCTCTGTGTGCACAATTACACACACATCGAAAGCACACATTTTCACCTAGATCTAGAGTTTTTCTTTTTTTGTATTATTGTAACAGCTTCTAATACATATTCTAAGATATTGTGGTGTCATGCAGTGTCACATTAGAATCTCATTACGCGGGATATCAAGTTAGATACACGCATATATTTAAATAGCAGATTTGCTCAGACAAATTGATGTCCCAATGGTGGACTGTTATGTTTTATTCGTGTTCCACACGTGCATGTCAGGCAGATTCCATTGTAATCAATTGGTTTAAAGTCAGCATGAAACTATATGTTGCATTAAACTATATGTTGTTTTAAGGTGGAGTATAGAAGCATGCCAGACATGAATAGTTCTTTCAGTACCCCACTGCGCTTCCAAACAAAACAAAATCCAGCGGGTAATGAATGAAGGTGTAAGACAGGCTTAACACATATACACTCGCCTGAAGACCTTCTCTGACGATCCGTGGAACTTGCAAAATGAGCCCTAATGTCTTTTCTTATCTAATATTACATATAGGCCTGTCACTAATCATATGAATTGTATTTATTTTATATAGTTGCTTATATAGTGTGCCAAGCCCAAAGGCACCTGGGAGCTCTCTTATGAAAAATGTTAGAATTGTTACTCAGGTTGCATATATACAATAGTCATAAAGCATAATAGATACAGGTCATGCGACGTGATACATTATTTACATGGCTACGTATAGGAGTTCAAGGATGACTAGTGGGAGTTCGATATGTACAGCAGACATGGGTGGGGTGTTAATTACCCAAGATTTTAGTAAAGAGGCACGCTTTAAGTTGTTTACGGCATATCCAGAAGGATTCTTGTGCTCTCAATTGGACCGGCAGGGTGTTCCATTGCTTGCTGGCAATCATAGGAAAGCTACTGCTAGGATGAGGGGGGTGTCAGGCATAATTAATAGACACCCCCATCAATTTTACATCTAGATTACAGGCACAGTAGGATTTGTCACTGCTTTCTTGGGAGAGATGATGGAGGAAAGGCTTTGACCAATGTCAGATATATTATAAGAGTGCCCTTCTGCAGGGAACAGTGCTACTGTAATGAGAGATTGGGTGTTTCTATGTAAGGTTTGTGGTCAGTGAAACACTGGGTGATGGACTGCCATGCGAAAATATGCCCTGTGATGTCCTATGAACAAAACGTACATGTGAAAGTCCCAGTGTCTGTGCACTTGTGATCGGTGTGCAGAATGCAATGTGCTGCAGGTGGCATCGTGCCTACCAGGATCCCATGGATGTGCTCTTTATTTATAGGGCCGCATGGGCCATGATTATTGTGTGCACGGCTGGCACTGATGACAGGTTTGTGGCCAGTGCCTGCTGATGTGCTAGCCTCAAACCTGCCACAATACAGTCCAATAGTTGTGTCGCTGATGCAAGGAGGGTAGTCTCACCTTTCAAAGACTTCTGGGAAACAAAGGAGTGCTCTACATGGGGGAAGCCTATGTACGGCATTTGCAAAGCATACTTTGCAAGCAGCATTTACATTTTTTTTTTCAAAACCGAGTGTACACCGAACAAGTAAAAGCGACTTTGCCTGTTTTTACTCGTTAAGTTTGCACTATGTATTGGAAAGTTGCATTTTGCATGCCTGGGACTCAATGGCATGTAAGTGCTAACGCTTCTGGTCCCCAGCAGCCAAATGGCTAGTACCTTCCCTGTATTGACAATGTAAGGCATACATGGCTAATGCCTTCCATTAACACCTGGCCTTTACACTTCAAGGCTTAGATAATGAGCCCCAATCTATACGTGTAACCCCCACGATCTCAAATGCGCAATGTCTCCCCCCTGACTCAGAAGTGTTCACCTCACATTGGCTGTAAGCATTGTTTTGCCCCATCACCATAAGTCATGCCTGCATATGAGCCACACTTCCTGTACCCCACTCTGTATTTTAACCATCCATCAAAATAAATATCTGTTGTAGGCATTATTGATTTTGAAGTCTATTTTATTTACTATTAGCTTTGTTTTTGCTTTTCTGCTTGGAAAATCAATAAAAACCTATTAGAAAAAACAATTCATTCTTGAACAATTTTGACCAACGTCATACCGTTAGAATGGTCGACCTATAGCAAAAATGACATGATAAATAGCACGACTCGTGGCAGGCAAGTGAAGGGTGGGCATTCTTTATTTTTACAATTAAACCGGGCAGATGAAAAACAGCCATGCATTCTCCTCGTTATCTCATAGGGCGTTCATCATTTGTTGTTTGACACAGTGGCTCATATCTGCTTGTGTTCTCCCTACAAGTGTATACTTCGCTTTATAATGATGCTGTATAGGAATGGGAATTTATGAATTACAATTTGTTTGGCCAGCTTCCCTACCATTGTTTTATTCTGTGTGCACCTTTAGAGAAGGGGAACGACCACCTCAATTGAGTTGTAATCACACTCCCTTTAAACAGGAACACAATGAACCTCAGACATGCTTTGGGCATTTTATGGTCTCCTCAGTGAGGTGCAGCTTGCTACACCGGGCTCAGCGAGAAGGGGGACACATCTGGCACACACTCTCCTCTTAGGTGTTCAAGAGAGACATGCTACCCCCAAAGAAGTGTTGAATAGATGTTTTGATTTACTTATGAAATGCAGGACGTCCATGGGGTAGAATTTGATTCCATCATTTGAGAGTATTCAAACCTAGTGTTACTGTTACTTTCTTGTTCTCTAGTGTTTTGGTATTATGAACATACATTCATCCAGTTATGTTTCAATATACCTTCAATTGCCCTAGTCAATCAAACTGTGCATATTAAAATGCATTTTATATACAAACATACATAAAACAACCAGGCAGTCCATACAGAAAATGTATTAATGTGCTGGGCAACATTTTATAGTGTACAAACCATATTCAGAACCCAATCAAATGTGCTCATGCAAAGTTGTTCAATTCCTTTCCACAGAATTGTTGTCTGATCCACAGCACAGAAACTCGCCCAAAGGAAGGCAATTCTGCATCTCAGCAACCATGTACCACATATTCACTAAGCAACTTTCTTACGACTTGGACCATCTGGGCGTCGCCTAGTCTAATTGCGCAGATGACACCCAGATCATCATACCTCTTACCGGGGATTATGACAATGACACAGCCCTTGTTAATAAAATGTATCTAATCATCCAGGCATGGATGGCCGCCCGCGGTCTCTCCGTGAATGATGATAAAACTGAGCTCCTTATACTCAGCACTGCAGGCAACCTGAACAAACTCAGCCCAATATATAATTCATTCTAGGCTTAAAATCTTCGGGTTATCTTCGATGCCACACTATCCTTCTCACCTCACATCTCCAACGTCTCTAAGAAGTCACACTACCAGCTGCACCTCCTCAGAGATATTCTTCCTTTCCACTCCTTCCCCCAGAAGCTCGCCGTCTCCAGAGCCCTGGTTCTCTCTAGGCTGGACTATTGTAACAGCCTCTATCTAAATCTGCCTGCCTCTACTCTCCGCCCTCTGTAACCTATCCAGAACAGGACTGCGAGACTTGTCCTTGCCATCAAGCCCAGGGATCGTATCTCTCCAGGACTAAAATCTCTGCACTGGCTCCCAGTGGCTGCGAGGATTAAGTTCAAAACCCTCTGCATTGTCCATAAGGCCTACTGGGGCCTTGGGCTAAAATACCTTCAACTCTCTCTTCCCAAATATCTTCCTTCTCGAGCTCTTCGCTCATCTGCCTCCAACTCATCAGGGTCAGTTGCTTCTCTAAGCAACGAGTTGGTGGTAGATCTCTCTCTTCGGTAGGGGCCTCCCTCTGGAACAGCCTCCTGCCTCCCTGAAACTTGAGGAGAACCATCTGCGGTTCCGTAAGAACCTCAAAGCCTACCTCTTTGCTTTTGCTTTTTCTCCCTCTCTCCCTTGCTGAATTCCTGGCTGAAAACTGCACTGGTCAAAACTACTTGGCCACCCTGTCTGATTTCAGGTGCAGGCACTGCCAGTTGCACATCTGCACTGACTCCCTGGAAACCCTTGCACCTCGGGACTGTTTCTGTCTCCCTACAGTCCCCCTAAGAGCACTTATGTCTTCACTTACTCTGCACTTGCCACCATCTGGTTGTTTTATTATCTTATTTATTCTACGAGAGGTGGTGATTATGAAGCAATACTCTTACGAAGAGAAAAATACTGGATACATACATTGGACACACTACTCCCTAGGGGTCTCAATGACGAATTTTCGCTGAAATGCTTCATCTAAAGTGGCATGAGCAATTAGTTTCACTCCTTTCAAACTACGTAATCAATGTGTAGCCTATTTGTTCATCATACACCATTATCAGGACTACCCTGATCCTTTTTACACATTCTGTAAAGTGGTATGCACTGTACAATCATGTAATCATTTAGACAGAGATGGTCAATTTACATCCAGGCCCCATAAGGGACCTTCCCAGAGAGAGACGACATCTTTACATGTTTAGTGTCTTTTACACCAATAATCAGAAAGCATTCCTTTGCTAAACAGAAGCATAGCTACACATAGCAATGACATTTGACTGCATACACCTGGACTCGTTCTTCTCCTCTGTAAAAATCCCTCTTTTTGATCCAACATGTAAGTTATAGGTGACTCTGACTTATCACTATGTGAGACACACACTCACAATTTATATTAATTAGCTAAAACAAACACGTTTTCCCTATGCTGCTTTTTTACATTTTGTAAATCCAAAGCCACCCAACTCCAAACTAAGTGGTCTGGTTTAAGTCATCATGCCTTTAGGGCTCCATTGGCACTATGCCATTGTGAGTTCCAACTCTATGCACCTTAGTGATCTCTCAATCTGTGACCAGTGTCTAGAACACGTTCCAACATGGTTGCCATCGTTCACAAATTTCCAGGAGTTACATGTCCAATACTACTCCTGGCAGTAGTCCGTCGTTTGTTTTCATGGACTCCCCAACACACAAGCAGTCGAATCTGCGTAGGAGGGTCCTCCGCTCTCCACAGAGCGTCCCTCGCGTAGCAACAGTCTCCATCCACGCACGAGTACCCTCTGCCTGAATGCGTGATTTGGACTGCGGACCAACGCCACGCCGGGTGCAGACCTCCGTTACTGTACACCGCGCTATTTCCTTGCAACAGTAAGCCCCTTTCCCTACACTAGCAGCCTGAACAGAAGCTGCTTTCCTTTAAATTTAGTTCATTTCAGCAATTGTCCGCCTTTTCTTGATCAATTTTTTTTAGCCCATCCGCAGTCTGCAGATTCCGTCACCGTGTCACAGCAGACCTAAACCTGAGACTGCATGCCAGTCCTGCACCTAGACTCCAGGACTCCTCTATAACTTGACGGTTATCCATTACACCAGGGTGAGTTCCTTCTTTTTTTCCGACTTGCTTTAGTTCGTGGCCACTTTGTTGCCACCCCGTGTTCACTTACACACATTAAATTACTTGTACTGTCAAATGTAGGGCACTGGTGTCCTGCACAGTTGAATCCCTGCCAGATTGACTATGTGACCCGTGTTCCATTGAACACTGTTAACCATAGAACGTCTCCTCATCTTAATGAAACAGCTAAATGCAGAAGCACTAAGGGACCTCCCGGTCATGGTGAGTGTTTAGTTATGAGCTTTCCTATATACTTGGTTACTGTCACTTCAACTGAATTCTGCCGATCAATTTTCCCCGACATTGACTGCAAAGGCCATTTCGTATTGGGTTGCTTGTGGCTTTGGATATAATGAGACATACACTGTAACAATGAAATACAATTGTGTTGTTTGTGGCTTTGGTTAGATCGAGAAATACACTGTAACAATGAAATATAATTGTGTTATTATGTGTATGACGTGTTTTGTTGAACTTGCTTTATGGCTACACAATTCTGATTATCCTCCCTTATTTCTTATTTACATCCTCTGCATTTAGTTCTATTACACGATCTTTGGCTTATGAAGAAGATAATTTGCTTCTCGAAACGCGTCAGCCATCCTCACTGAACTGAACCTTCTCTGCTATTTGCGTTTTGGAATAAAAACCTTTATTCTTGTACATAAACAATGGACTGCATTGCAATAATTGGTTAAACTTGCTCAATAATTTTCTAATTTCCAAAATGTTTTCTTGAATTAATGTTTATGCATCTTGCCGACGTAATACAGAGGTGTGCAGGGGACGGGAGGGTTCCGTTTTGGATCCTCTTTTCTCTTGTCCCTACAGTCAGCCTACCAGCACTTATGTCTGCACTTACTCTGCACTTCCCACCATCTGACTGTTTTATTATCTTATTTATTCTACTACCCCTTGTACTGCACTTCCCCTCTCCCTTCCCCCCTTGCACTTTTCTCCTTTCACACCTCCCATGCACTTGATCGATCTGAATGACACCGGGCCTAGTAGAATCGCTGTCTGTCGTCCCTTTTGCCCTCCCCCTTGCCTTGTTGCGCCTTGAAATACTTGTGTATAGGCGGGTTATAAATGCCATATCATATCATATCATTCAATATCGATGGAAATCTTATCAAAGTGGTAAAAGAGGTAAAGACCCTAGGATTTAACCTATACTCTACTCTGACACTAGACAAACAGGTCAATGCCATAGTAGCGGCCACAGCATAAACCTGCAAGTTGATCAGAGCGTGCAAACCTTTTCTCTCCAAGGGTAACTGCAATATCCTAGCAAGAGCTCTTATCCTCTCCAAACTGGATTATTGCAATGCCTTGTACTTGGGCGCAAGCAAGCACATCTTCAATAAAATCCAAATTCTCCAGAACAATGCCCTTAGATCTGTACAGGACATACCCAGAAGAGAGCATATCTCAGAAATAAGAAATAGAATAAATTGCTGTCCTTCAATGACAAAATAAATCATGCTTAAAGATGTCTCCATAACACACACATGCCTCAACAAAGCCGCCTCACTGTACCTTTCAGAGAGAATCATCCATAAAACTGCAAGACGCCACACCAGGATAGCTAACTCCTTTTCCCTGGTGGTGCCCATATTTAATCTAAAAAAACTGGTGGGAGTAGTTTCCCTGTCGTGGCAGCACATTACTGGAGTGCCCTCCCTGCTTCATTGAGAGCAGACCAATCCTTAACTAACTTTAGATGCAACACCCTAAACTGGGTCATAGCCAAGGACCACTGACACACCCTGAGGCTGCACACTCCTTTACCTCTTTGTACTATATTATGCACAGAATGTTTATAATCTCTGAAATATTCTGTAAACAGGCTGGCATTTGTTGTACATAACAGCTGAGACTATTTTTGTATTATTGCTGTAATCACTATAACTTCATACTGAAAGTATACTTGCAACGTTTTGCAAGAACATGCAACCACTTCATATATATTTATAGGCATATTATGTATTCAACCACTGCAACTGTTTCTCTCTATTATGTTGTAATTATTGTAACCTTATGCTGAAAGTATTCTTGTAACGTCCTTGCGCCCAGATACCTTTGGGTCCGGTGCGCCATACAAATAAATAAACAAACTTAATTTGCCACAATAATATTGAATCGGGGCCTTCAGGGCTGCACGTTCCATGTGCTCTACATACAAGGGTTCAAGCAGGAATTAGATGTTTTGCTCCTAAGAAATTCAACAGCCACTCTTGGGTACAAAAAAGCAACTTGTAAGCACTTGACATAGTCTGAAATGTTTTAAAACCCTCTGATGTATGTCATAGAAAATTATAAACTTACACCAGGTATCTGCAGCTGGAGTCTGCCTCACCATTGAGGCTTGATTGCCCCATTTTGAAATAAGAAGCAGACTCCAGTCATTTAATACAAAGTCATTGTAATTCTGTAGCCAACACGTGTTTCGACCCTCATGAGACTTTGTCACACCAATTCATGCATTAATTCGCGGTCACGCAATGAGGTTGTGTAGAATGGCTGTAAGTGGCTCGATAGGGTGTAAAGAACTGTGGTCAGTAGTAGAATTAAGTAATACTGGTGGAGAGCCTATTAGGTGCACATGTATGTCACCGTAGTTGCACCCTTTAGCATGTGCAAAAAGAATTAGTCTGCCATGGGGATCCCCTGGAAGAAGATCATTTCCACAAATGGAAGGCCGGACCCTTCATCTGTGATGCAGAGTGCAGCCTTTTAGCCTGTAAAGCCTTGCGGCACAGTCGAAGATGACTCTATTGTGACATGCGTGTGCACCTAACCAAGACCTCCACCATTGTTACTTAATTCTACTTCTGACCACAGGTAGGACTGGAGCAGAGAAGCACAGGCGTTATCTAACATGTACATACATTTTGGCAGCATGAACAAGCAAGTGGGACATGTTCAGGGGGTTCCTTGGACAATATATCTCATCAGCTCAGTTAGAGATTGGACCTCTTTGCCATTTTCTGTTTCTAAATTGTAGCAGTAAAAGGTTGATATGGAACATTATGCATAGAATTCTGCACTTCAGTGAAATTAGGGTTAGCAGCAACTGCTGGCGAGGGGGGTCCTCCTCCATGATCAAAGGGACGTTGTGGGGTCCGGCCATTCGTTTGCAGACATAATAATAATTTGGCATTTATATAGAGCTACGAACCCTCAGGTGTCTGAGCGCTGCTTATTATTAGCCACGGCAAACGGTGCTGATTTATCGACCTCAGAAGGATGTAAGGCTGGGTTTGGCCCCGCCGGGATTCGAACTCGCGTTAACAGGCTCTGCACGGATGTCAATGCGAGCGCTCTACTCGCTGCGCCACTTGACCGCGTTTTTCTCGAGAAAGTCTTATTTGATTGCATTGTCCAAATATTTTAATTGTGCATGCAGACCTGACTAAACAATCACAATTCCCAAGTATTGCAGATCCTGACAGTGTGACAAAGAAAAATAAGGTGGAACCACACTCGCGTTTCACTCCGTAGCACTTGCACTTTCGAGAACTGTCAGATGCGGAAAGAAACACAGAACGCCTTTTTTTCCCCACACAAGCATTCTGTCCGTTTATCCCTAAGAAATGTCCCGTTTGACGAAAGCCCTTGAGTGTTCCCCCTTCGTATCAGAAGAAGCATTTGAGAGTGCTCTTGCTGTCTCCAAATCATATTTTGTGAAGCATTTGTTGTATCACGATGCACATAACATTTGATACAAAAGTCTTGAAATTGTGCATCAAAGCGACGACTTTCTTATTGCTGCAAGCAATTCCATCTTATCTGCACATTTAAGAATGAGTTGCATGCAGTTGGAACATCCGGCCACATTTACTACTGAGAGAAAACAGCATTACACTTCAAGTGAAATCAAATGGGGGCAGGACACGCCACTGCATCATTGCTGAACTCCCCCGCCCCCATGTGAGATTCAATGAACAACTACAGAAAACAACATCAGTAGTGACTCAAAACAAATAAGTGCACAATTGTCTTCGGAAAATCCCATTCTTTTGGAGTGCTGACAGTGTGAATGTTTCTCTGCAGTTGAATGAGTGCAATAAACCTGTTTGCTCTATTTGCAAACAATGCGTTTGGAAATCAAGAACCAATGTGTGCTGCACTGCAAACACCTCTTCCGAATCCTGCTCGTAGATACAGCCGGCCAAGAGCAGCTTCCCACGCAATCTAGACCCACAGTGGTCAAGGTGCACAAAAATAGTTTTATATTTAGACCCCCGGTCTGCGCCAATCCGCAAATCCCAAATCTGAAATGATAACAACCCCCCAATTGGGGTACTGTCTCGTTCCCTCCACCTGAACACAACCCCTTTACCTGCCGTCCTGCATCTCTTTCGGTCCAACCACAACACAAGCCCCGCTTATATTTATGAGCTGATAAACATCTTTGCATTTTGCAAGTTTTCTAGCACTGTACTAGAAACACAGGGAAAGAAAATGCATTGTACAATCACCTCCTTGTAGTCATTATGGTTCCCCACAGCATAAAGCTTCATGCACCAATTCCCTTTCTAATTACCCACCATTAGCATCTCTTTCGGTGCCCGCCACGGAACATATCCAACTCCCATTACCCATACACAGCTGTGCCTTCAGCAATCTAACTTTAATCATACTTAAATGTAAAAGAAAAAATGGAGCAGAGCTCTTCTTAGGGGGAAGTACATCTGCCTGGGCTGGAAACATCTGATCGCTGTCAATCACTATCGGTGAAGTGATGTATGACAGCTGGAAAATGGGTTTTATGTCCCAAGCAGGTCATTGAAATAAACGGAAGAAAATGTGTGTCTTCAAGATAGCTACGCCAGCTGTATGACACCACTGCATTACGTGCAAGACAGATTCGAATCTCTGTGGGAGGCCAGAAAGAAAGTAAAGTTCCTTTTGCCCACTGTTCGGTAACAACAGAAAGAAAGTAAAGTGCCTTTTGCCCACTATTCGGTAACAACAATCCAGAGTGAAAAGTAAAGGAACAAGGGCTTCATTTTCGGAAAAAGTAGAAGAACGTCCTACCCTGTAGTTACTAACCACTTCGACCACTGTAGGCACACGGGGTCCATTTCACACAGACTTTGGGATCTAGGAAAGTCAGAGGATGCACTTTCTTTCCTATCCGAATCTCAGCTTACCAACACAGGTAGAATTGGACTTAATAGGCCCGTGTGCCAGTGAAAATGATGCACACTCTTGCCCCTTTGTGTCCCCTTGCATCAGTCGCACATGCCCAACATTAATGTATTTGTAGAATGCCAGTGCCCATGCTGATGATGGCACACTGAATTTCAACAAAACGGGCAACAACACTGCTTTAATTGTAATAATGGAGATGAGAGTTGCACCAGGTGTGGCCACGCCCTCAACACCCTTGCCTGTTCCCCATCACGATCATGAATTAAAGTATAAGCTCAGAATGGTGCAGTAGGCCATTAACAAAAACACTAAGAGCCATGTAGTTGTCATGAAGGACAGAATACATGGTGTGAAACAAGTGGGGTGACAGGTGGTTGCATTATTATTTATACAGGTAGGCAATGATTAAGTGAGGGTACACGCACACACAAAGCACATGTAACAGACATGTAGAGCACATATATATGAAGAATATTAGCACATAGACATGAGGAATAACGGCACATAGACATAAAGAATATTTGCACATAGACATGAAGAATATTTGCACATAGACATGATGCAAACACAAAAAATATTAACTTGCAAAGGACAAAAGTATAATATGGAGGAGCATGGACAGAAGTGACACCATTACTCAGATCAAAACTCGCGTAGGCCTCAATTTTGAAATACTGCAGCCTGACATAAAATCACTTACAAAAATGTTTCCAGGCCTCACAATGTTCGGACAAGCCCAGACACCAAGGTCAGTGCACTGGGGGGAGTTCTGCTTAGCAAGCTGAAAACACACCAGATCACGTTTCCCATGGCTTACAGAATACAATTATTAAGTTAATTAGTTTTGATTGGTAGCAGTGAGAAACACACATATCCTTGAAGACCAGGTGCAGGTAGTTACGATGCCAAGCAATCCCATAACAAATGAATATACAGGGCTCCAAGTGGCTGCTGAAGGAGAGCACACATATGTTAGAATAGCAGAAACTCCAATAAATAGATGAAATTGAGCTCCAAACAGTGGTGCTCAACCATGTGATCCAAACAATGAATATTAATTTCTGACCCAAAAAGATTGTGTCCCTGCGACTCCCTTAGCACATCTAGACACAGAGATGACATCCAAGGCCATGAACAAAGCTGGTAGATAAGACCTTATATCTGGGAACAGAGGTGAGTATCTTATTTAAGTTAGATCATAGCGGTTCGCCCATTTCGCCTATGCTGTAGCACCTGCAGCATCTCTGGTGCTAGATGAGATTATCAATAAATATCTCACACCAAATAACCAGACAAACTCAAAGAATATGGCAAAGTACTACTCTATTCTCAAATTAATAAAGCAGAGTCATCTAGCAGACATCGGACCGATGCTTGCACTCTCACACACAAACCTGATTACACAGTGGTCTTATACCCCAATATGCATCATCTATGACTTCATCCTACATGGCAAACCATAAAACCTATTAGCGGGAGGGATTGGATTAGGGGAAACTATCTACTTATAGAAGGTATACGGATTAGTACTTAATTGGCATCTCTTATCTGTAAGACAACCCTTCAACCACCTCTAAATATGTATAATACTGATTACAGCAAACAAAAAGACAGTGGATTGGTCTATGCAACATTGTATAGTGTGGGATGTTTTTACCCATGCATCCAAGCCCTACCATAAAACTGTGCAGTACTGGCATGGAAAACATCATGATGGCCAGAACTCCCCAGAGAGTGCACAGGGAAAACATGAAGAATAGGCTGCCACCCATTTTTGCCTATGTTGTGAGCATAGGAGGGCACTGCCTAAAACCACCATTGGGCTACACACACAGTAGCCTGAAACCATTGGGAATGGCAATGCTGATTGCCAAAAAGCAACTCAGAACTGTGGGGAATTCATTTTCTTAATCCCAAAAATTGTTGCAATACCAGTACTCACCACTATCAGAAAGCCGGCGTTTTAAAACCACCAGACTTTTGTGTAAAACTGAACAAATGAACCGAAACCAGGCCAAGGAAAGACTTGCTAAGAGGTGGATACAATGTAAAACTATATTCAGAAATGACTTGAAGGAAGTAATTATTTAATGTATATGTAAAAAGTGTAAGTTTGATTTAAACTGGGAGCATGACATTTAGCTGAATTCTGCCTGACAACTACTCCCGACAGGAGAAACCTGCTCAGCCACTCTTCCCAGGCCTGGCTGCATCCTGCTGCCCCTGCCAAAAGGAACTCACACCTCCCTGATTGAATTAAGGGAGGGGACCTGCAGACTGCAGGAGGTTGAACAAAGCCTTGTCCTGGACTCAGGCAAATGTTATATTGGGGGGGTCGTAAAGTGGCTTCCTCTTGGGAAAACTGGGAGGGGCAGTACCTCTGCTAGCAGCTGAGCTTGGGGGAAGTGGATAAACCAGTTATTCCACCCTGTGATGTGAGAAGCCACACCCCTTTTTGACCAGGGCCTATTTCAAATTGATATTGTGAGTACCTAGCAGAACTGTGCAGAACCAATCTCTTGGTTAAAATAATCTAATCCAAACTATTTTAACCTAAGTAGAACAGCCTCCTAGAAATCGTGTCATCTGTCATTTTTAAAGCTGCACAACTGTCACCTGTCAATTCTGACACTTTATCATCTGTAACCCACATCCCTGGTGCACATTTGTGTAAAATCTGGAAAGGTTTAGAGGTCGTTATCTGGATGAAAAGGGGAGAATTCTGTCATCAGTGGACACGACATCGTACAAAGACAGGGATCGGATGGTTTGGTGCTACAGAAAATATGTTAACTGGACCTATAATATTAGAAAAATGGTATATAGATAAATATGTATTTGGGTCAGAAATAGATTTGTGTGCAAATTGACCAGGGGAGGATCCTCTGACCCATAAACAGACCTCATCATGATGACAATCCATTTCCTTCCCCCAATCATGGGAGAGGGTAGAATTGGGCCAATGACAAGTAGAGAGGGGCAGGCTTAGCTAGCCCCAGGCACACACCCATTTTCAAAACACATAAAAAGAGACTGCTGGGACAGGTAGAGACAGTCAATTCCATTTGCTGCGGAGCATGCTGACCGACGACTTCACATCCAGAGATCCAGACTTCAAATCCATCAATCTCCAGAACCTATAGCAGAAATGAACTCCAGAATTTGTAGCAGAGAGGCCTGAATCCACCAGCTGAATCCTCTTCAGCAGGCCTCAAAACCAACCAAACTATTCAACAGCCGGGCGAGCTGTTTGAATTTTGCCAAGAATTTTTGCAAGAACCTGTAGCAGTATCCAGAAAGCAGTGCTGTATCCGGATCCCGAGAGAACCACAAACCAGACCGTTGTGAGCAGATCCGGTGCTTGACAGACTCAGAGAGCAGAGCTGACTCAGATATCCGGGTCTTCAGAACCACCCGCCGGAAGTCCCTTCCAACCTGACCGGACCGTGACGAGGCCTATTTCCAATTGATATTGTGAGTACCTAGCAGAACTGTGCAGAACCAATCTCTTAATTAAAATAATCTAATCCAAACTATTTTAACCTAAGTAGAACAGCCTCCTAGAAATCGTGTCATCTGTCATTTTTAAAGCTGCACATCTGTCACCTGTCAATTCTGCTGCTGCAAGCTGTCACCGGTCATTTTGAGTTTTACTTTAAATCCGAAAATCTACCTTTATTAAATCGTCCGTATCTCTGGAACCGTTTGGGACAGGAACGTGGTTTAACTTACATTTTAAAGCTGTGATTCTAGGCTTTCCAACGAACCTAGAACCGACTTCCTACTCCTTATACTTATTCCGCAATCACGATTTACGCACTAGCGAAATTTACAGCGATTTGCGATTTTGGCTCAATTTCTCCACTTGTCAAAATAGCAGCTCCATTCTTTCTTTTGTTAAAATCCGTTTGCAACTTGGTAATAACTCATAGAGCATTGCTAAAGTGAGCCTGAACTAATACCAACACGCATCTCCCACTCACCCTGAATCTCTAGAGGGAATTAAAATCAGTTGGCACATTTTCCCATCCATTGCCATCACATTTAAAAGCATTTTGGGCCTGTGTTTCAAACCTCTACCTGTTTTCCTCTAAGCTTGCTGGGGTGGAACTGCATTTCGTATTGCATTTGTTGGGATTCTTGAAGACTGTGTGCTCTCCTTCCATTTCTTACATTGCATAGGGGGGGAGTGAATTGTCAAGGAAAAGTGATTACATTGTCTTTTGTTGAAGCCATATCAAGTTTTCTTCTGTACTGCATTTCATTCATCATTGCGTTTCCTTGAAGCATATAAAGCATTCTTTCCCACCTTAAGCTTCTGTTCCTAATCATAAGTTACCTTTTGCTGATTACTGCTCATATTCACAAGTGTAATATCCATTATCAATTTATTTATAGAAGTGTGATATATATATATATATATATATTGTTTACATTTTCAAATAAACCTTTTAATTTGCAAAACAAACCTACTTCTTGGCTCAGTGGCGTATGGGGGATTCTAAGAGGGGGGTGTTATACAAGGGTTGTCATCCAGAGTACTGAACTGGACATAAAAATACATCAATAAGGGTTTTCCTCAGCATCCCAGACTAGGCATTGACTTAGCTGTAGTGTTGATAGAGTATCGCTTACAATAGCATGTTGCCCCATAGACCCAAAGATTGGTTGGCATTCTCACTTGGACGTTCAACTCTGCTAGCAGTACACAAGGAAACCAAAACACAGGTGCTTGAATCACGTCAGATTGCTCCCAACTTTCCCAATTAGACTATCATCTCTCATCAGTCTGGTCATGAGCCAAATTTTCCCATCTGTATTTGACCTTATAGTCTGTTCTCTTTTCTAGGACATTCAAATGAGTGAAAACACAAGACTATCTTCATTCAAAGCATAATGAATAGCCCTTGTTTTCAACATCTGAGTCACATGTTTAGAGACCAAGAATTTGTTATTTTCAGCCTCTTAATTTAATGATACTAGGTGTCATTGTTCCTCTTGGCCTCTAGAGACTTGCTCACTCTACCTTGCATAGATATTATACACTGATAACTGTCCAATAATTGGGTATTGTAAATGTTTTCCTCTTCCTTAATCTTAGAGAAATACATCTTACATCCATGACTCATCCATCCACCTCCCTTTGTGCTTAGCAGCTATTCCTTAAAAATAGCCTCCTTGATAACCAAGCCAACCTCGACTCCTCTTTTTTTGTGCACACAACGCTGTTCTTCCAGTAGCTTCTGACTCTTCAAACATGGTATATTTCTGAGGTAATTGAGATGAATCGTTGCACAAGCTGGCGTCCATTTCAAATATTGGCCATCCTTGCCATGTTATATATTCCTCTATAGAAAGCTTCTATGTATCTTTTATACCTTTTGTTAATGTATTTACATTTATTTGACAGCAAGTTACCTTATCTTCTTTTGCATTCATGATTACTTTATCGTTACGCCAATGCTTCTCTTGTTGCTTCAGTTATATTGGCGCTCTTTAGTATTTTCATATCGCTTCAGTATAGCTTTGTATATCTTCTTTATGACATCACTCTGCCCATGTCAGTTTTCACTCCATGATGTCCAATGGTGCATGCTGACATCCTTCCATACGGCATCCGTCCACAGGTTTAGTTTAAGGGTAGATTTGGTATGGCTGTCTGAGTGCATATCATCTTTCATACACTCAATGCGGTATAGGCATAAAACATGTCTCATACAGAGCCCTTCTCCTACTGTTCCAGTACGATGGCAGTGAGGGGCAGGAGTTAGGTATAATGCGTCCAACTGCTCCTCTACATTCTACCCTCTGGTCAAGTTCTCGACCACACTCCTCTCTTCATTCTCCTTTTATAATCTCTTCCTACGATTGTTTCTTTGGGATCCAAATCTTAATCAACCCCTTCAGGTGTTCTGCATTCTTGATATATGCTCATCCACACTCTCGGTCATGTGGCAGCAATCTTGTGATGGTGGACAGAAAATCCATCATCCCACGTGTTTGTTATGTTCCTTAGGGTAGTAGATCTTTGCACCTGCAGGTGCATGATTATGCACATCATTGCACAATGTATACTGATAATTACAACAAAATTCCCCAAGCTAGAGAAAATGCACTCTGGATGGGGGGAAGTTGTTTATGTTGATGGTTCATAAAAAATTGACCAAACAACTGGCAAGAGGAATACTGTATCAGTGTTAGTGAAGTTGAATCGATAGGGTGAATTTGAGGTAGTGACAAACGCGAGATTGCCTTCTCATTGCTCAGCGTAGGCTGAAGAAAATACCTGTCAGAATATTTAGAAAAGTGTTAATATTCTCACAGGAATTTCCTTCATTTTTGCATCTGCTCGCCAGTTCCAGCATCTACATCAATCATGATCAACGTCCCAGCAACTTTTTTGGCTGTCTTATGGCATTGTCCCAAGATGATCCTTATTGAACAAAATCCTAGCAATACCAACATTAGTACTGCTCCAAGTAATTTGAAGGCATTTGACAACCAACTTGGAATCCATGAAAACAGCGACAAAAACCATCCATCGTCCTCAATCTGGTGTACTTCGTCCTCAATTTTTGTATGCAGGGTTGACAACATTGTTATTGCTTCTATCAAAGTCCCATTGTCTTCTTCATGAGCAGGTGTAAATGTAGTGCAAAAGGCACAATCTTGGCACACACGCCTCATTCCACTGCTGTAATTAAGTCTGGGGCATACCTGTTCTGGAGAGCCATGAGCCTGATTGCCCAGAACTCTTCTTTGATCGCTTTAAATCATTTTATTGTCATTTTTATCGTTTGCAGCAGCTCCCATCTTTTGATTTGCAGCCACTTGACGTTCACTGCATACTCGATTCCCTGCAGGAATATAGCTGTGACTATAACTGCTGTTCTGCTTAACAATATCTGGAATGTCATAATAGGCTTCTATTGATTTTGCTGAGAAATAATTGATTCTCTTCTGTCTGCTTTGGTAAAATGATCTTTTGTTTCCTTTGTGCTACTACTAAGACTAGTATGCTTACATGCACCAGTGAACAAAATCCTCCCCATTTTGATGATAACTTTATATATGCGCTTGATCCACAGGCCCAGTAATTGTCCAACAGGACTGCTGTTCCTTCCTTCATGCCTGGTACATCAAAAGCTCGGACACAATAGTGGTTCTCTCCAACTTTCACCATACCATTATTTCTGAAGCATAAAGATGCAATTCTCAGGGGTAGTATCTGCAATGGTCCTGCCTCCCCGTGGACTCATGTCAACAATCTTCCAATCTTGGGCCATTGAGTTTTGCTTTCCATTTCTGCACTAGCCACACCTACTTCCCATTGTCTGTTTAGTGCTGTTGATCTGCACTCAACCAATCCTTCAGGAGTAAGCACTGTTCTTTTAATTTGTAGTTGAAGTCTTTCCCAGCATTCTTTTATCTCCTTCCCTTTCTTATCCCTACTTTATAACATCTTGTTTTCTTAAATCTTCATTCCTGCTCCATTTATTCCAGGCTGTTCATATTTCATTGTTGGATGCATTGTTTCTGTCTTCTCACTTGACTTTATGTCTTGTACATAGTTTGCTTCCATCTAAGATGTTGCTTTATTCCTCTACACTACGGATGCTGTTCTGCCTTGGAACTGACCTCTGGTTAGACAAAGTGCAAGTTATGTCAGGCAATGTGCCTTTTTCACTGATACTTTTGTTGCTATAAATATTTTAGATGTTTCCAAAGCATAAGGTATGAGGAAACACATGTAACAGCTTTCATCTGACGTTCTCCTTCCCACTTTGTGTGTGCTGATACCATAGGTTATTCATTAAATGAGCAGAATTTGTCAAGATACGTACCTATACATTCATAATTTTGCCCAACATTCTTTTTAATTTAAATGCCTAGTAAGATTATGAAAAAATGCTGTTTGTGATTGCATCAGGAACAACTGTACATGTTTCATTGTCATCCACCATTTCTGTGTCATTTCTCATAACTTGTCTAAATGTCAAAATAACCAGGAGGAAAACACAAATCATAATGCAGGATGACACCACACTTATTACATGTAAACTAATCAATTTTCTTGATGGCAATGAGACTCTTGTATCCTGAAACCTCCTCATTTTTACTCACACCTTTAATATGTAACTCTGTAAGTCTCTATTAATCACACCTTCGTATCAAGAACTGCAAGATGATTGCAACAATTATACTAAACATAATATGATTGTTCTTTGGATTTCCCAAAAACATTACAACATTGACATATCTTCTTATTAGAGCTGGAAATGAATGTAATATGTAGGAAACAAGAGCATAAAAGAATGCATGTACTATCATTGAAATAGGTTATATAAAGGTGAGGTGTGCCTTTCTTCTTTCAGCTCCAGTGCTTCAATGCATTGTTCCATTAGTTTATCTAAAAACATTTCTAGGAGAACTGAAAGCCTCTTTGCCCATTATCAAATGTTAAAACATATCAGCCTTTAGTCCATGGTGCTGCAGTGTTCTTCAATTCACTTGTCTTTACTCTTCACCCTAGAACGTGTCTGCATACGTGGAACTTCTCCTCTTGCTTCACTGTGGGTAGTTGCAGGAGGGGTCAAGGTTTCTGCTTTATATGGCTTGATGTTGTGCAAATGAAGCCAGGCTCTTCATCCTTTTAACTTGGCTGCTGGGGGTGTAACTTATTCAACCTCATATAGACATTCAAAGCAAGGAGTACTCTAAGTCTATACAAATAGTCATACCAGCACTTGGTCTCCTCGGTATAAGCTTGGCTGTTTTAACAAATCCTCTGCTTCAATGGGTTGATCGTCTTTGTCACTCCTCTTTGACCCCTCCCTTTGATTCTTGACCTGTTCATGTATCACATCACTTAATGTCTTCGCTACACTTTGGGCATCAGTTTGTAACCTATTTGGAGGAGCAAGTGGGGTTCTCATGCAGCATCCAGTCACCAAATCATGAGGATGTAGATGGTGGTCTGAGCCAGGCTAATTCCTTAGAGCGTATAAGTATAGAGGTTGGCAATGTAGCCGTCCCTTCTTCAAAGTTATCTTTATGTTTGCTATCCTTTCCTTCAATAATCCATTTAATCATTCTGAGATGCATTTGCCTGTGGATGATAAGTGGAAAAAAATGTGTGCTTAATACCCAATAGAAGAACTATTTTCTCAAACAGCTCATTCATAAAGTGCAGTCCACTGTCAGATCTCAAAACCTCATACACACCCCATCTTGGGAACACTTCACACACATGGAATTTGGCAGCACACGTAGAATCCGGATGTGTACATGGACCTGCCCCGATTCTTCTAGAATAAGGACATTCCAAGACCAGCATATATCTGCAACCATTGTATCTCTGCAGCATATCTACATAATCTATATGTAGGTGCTGAAATGGGCCATTGGGTCTAGGAATTGCTGCACTTACTATTCGCAAAGTCTGCCCTGCAGTACATTTCTGGCACAAAATGCAATTTACAATAAACTATGCTACATGCACTAACAGGTTTTAGCGAAAACCACTCTTCTGCAATTGGTGCCGCTAGACTCTCTCCAGTTGTTTACGTGGTGTAATGCAGCTGCTCCAATGCTACCCTCCATAATGCTAGATGCATAACTGGCTTTCCAGTACCACCTTGTCCCCAATTTGCCTCAGGGGAGGATCAAGAACACCCCTGCTTCTTCCATAAATCCTTCTCTTCTTGTGCTGCTCATACTTGTATCCAAATTAACTGGACAATAGACAGCATGTTAAAGCCCTTCTTTACTAACATGTATCGGTCTGTCATTTGTTTAACACTTTTGATTTCAAAATTAGATATGGCTGGAAACTAGACTGCATTTTTGGCATCTAAATCTGCGGCTTTGTTTCCGAGAGAAAGTAAATCTGTCCTTCTTGGATGTGCTGCACATTTTATGACTGCGAGCATCAATGGGAGGGTTAGTACTTCAATACGTTTATCCAATAGGGCTGCATGTTGCATTGAGTGCCATCTGCGTGGAGGAAGCCCCTCCTTTTCCATCGTGACAAACTTGCATGTACGGTTGACGTCACATAGGGGGAGTCAGAGTACACCGTCACTTCCTCATCTTCCAATATCTGAAGCGCAGCAATAAGCACCACACATTCTGCAGCCTGTGCTGAGCAATGAGAAGGCAATTTCGCACATGTCACTACCTCATATTCATCCTCTCGATTTAGTTTCACTAACGCTGATCCAGTATGCCTTTCGCCATCATTTGGTCAACTTTTTATAAACCATCAATAAAACAACTTCCCTGCACCCAAGAGCATTTTCTGAAGCTTGGGGAATTTCATTGTAATTCTCACCATACGATGTGCAATCATGTACATATTCATCCTCTCCTACTGGTTCAGCTATGAATGTTGCTGGGTTCCCTATCTTACGTCTAATAATTTTAATCGCAGGCTTCAATATTATTACCTTGTTTCCTGATGCACTCTGTCTGGTCAATGTACTTTTAGGTTTCTCTAAAATCGCAAATAAGGTATGCTCAACAAAATATGTTACAAAACACCCCATTGTTATACTTGAAGCTTTTTCAAACGCAAATGCAGCAGCAGCTAAAGACTACTCACAAGGATAATTACCTTTCATAACTGAATCTAAAATTGCTCTATAATAGGCTAATGGTTTGTGTCCATGTACTAATGTCATTTCTGTGTAAGAACTGCTATCATGACTTCTCTATTTGAATGGGAGAATAAATAAAATTCTTCATGATAATCTGGAATTTCCAACATATGGGCTGTACCGATCGCCTTTTTTAATTCTCCAAATACTTCAGTCATTTCATCTGTCCATATTATTTTCATTTTGCCGACCTGTACTTCTCTAAGCACATAAAAGTGGTTGAATATATGCACTGTAATCGAAAAAATCAAGGCACTGCAATAGTTGCATACGCCTAAACTATGATGCATTTCCCTCAATGTTTTAGGTTCTGAGGTCTTCATTATTCCTTATGCTCTTTCAGGTGTCACTTTCCACCCTTCACGAGAAATCAACTGTCCTTTATACAAGACCTCTTCCTGACAGTATTGCAATTTCTCTTTGCCCATCTTATATCCTTTCTCTGAAAGAATAGTCGTGAGTTTAACTGATTCTTCTCTACATCTTTCTTATGCCTCACTGCACACCAAAATGTCATCTACCTATTGAACTATTGGACTTTCAAGCTGAACATTCCCCAAGTCCAAGTTTGGGGAATGTTCAGCTGTTTGCAGGGGACTCACAGTATCCTTGGGGTAATCGAGTGTTTCAGGTGGATCGTTCCATACGAAAATGAAGTCAAATCCTGTGAGTCTTTGTGAAGCTCAATTCAAAAGAACACATTTTTAAATCTATGATTTTAAAATATTTGGCCTTAGATGGGATGGTGCACAATATTGTTGCAGGATTTGGGACTACAGGAAACTCAGCTTTGACTATATTGTTTGGAGGGAGAAGGTCCCGAATAACTCTGCACGAACCCCCCATATATTTTCTCACTGGGTACACCACCATGTTACATAGAGAATCAAATGGCACCAATATTCCTTGCTGCATCAAGGCAGAAATGGTCTCAAATATATCTTCATTCACCTCTCTGGACACTGGGTATTGATTTGCACGTGGCTATAGGGCTCCTGGTTTAAGCTTAATTTTATCTGCTCCTACTCATTTGAATAGACCCACATCGTATGGACTTGTGGTCCATACAATCTGTGGCACTTTCTCTAAATCTTCCTGGAAAAATAATGGCTTTGTTTATACCAACACCATTCTCTGTGGTATTTCTCTATTATCTACTTCTATCCAATAAATGAGACTAATTCATCATCTGAGTACACATCTTAATCAAAGCCTCATCTGTCAAATCTGTCAGCCTGTATCCTTCACTGAGTGCTATCAATGTTCTCCATCCTCTTCCCTCATCATCTGTCCCATGAAGAATCACCCTTTCATCTCTAACCCCTGATTCTTCTAGCTCCAAGGGAATCATCTGCCCTTCTTCATCATCCATAGGGATTTCTGGGCAGAACAACAACTCATCAGGTGTACTTAATAGTGCACCTATCAATCTTGGCAACCATGATAATAGAACAGTCACCCAATACAGAAATACTTCTGGGAACAAAGGGACCCCTCATAATGCATTCTGGTCTGTAAAGGCTAATATAAACTCGCTCACATTCATATGATGTATCCCTGCAGTGGAATATACGATTCCTTCGTCAGTAAAAGATACAGTCCTGTTATGTTACGTCATTAAGTAACACTGTAATATCTTAACTAGCTATTTCCTAAATATAATAACAGCATAGGCATGGTGTGCTCTCCTATAGAAATTGGTGATTTGTCTGTAAAAGGAACTAAATTTGTCACCCCAGAGAATCCCTGTGCATTAATTGCAATGCCTGGCATTGAGTATTTTCCCTCCCAAACACAGGAACGAGTTGCTACAGTGTCCACAAGAAATGAAAATGTTTTGCCTCCTATTGTCACCTTGAACCTTGGTTCCTCTTGGGGGTCTGGTGTCACTGATAGCACTGAACACATAAGGTCGCTCTGTGGGCTGTCCCATTGTGGATATAAATTCATCTGTGTACCTGTGAATGGATTTCCTCCCACCATAGTCACACTCCCACATTTGGGTGCAGGTGTTTGATGGGCTACTGTAGTCATATTCTATTGGGGCACCATGGTTTGCTTGTCAGTGTTTGATGAGTTTGTACTTGTTGTGCTTGCCCTTGTGGCAATTGCATTTGTAAAGGCACTTGCTGCATTTGCTGTGGTTGCAGTGCATATGTCTGAACATGCATGTGATCCTGGGCTTAATATTCCTGTGGTTCTGTATTATATTTTGGAACATAGCCAATCTCCGCTTTTGGAGCTTGCCAATGTTCTGCATGCCGGTTCCGCTTCTACATGTTCTAGCTATTTGTCCTATTCTGCAATTCCAGCATTGTTGCGGATGTCCACCATTAAATCCTCCTCTTCCCTGAGGGTTTTGAAATCCACCTTGTCCTACTCCTCTATGCCCATTTCCTCTTCATTGTGGTCAAACGTGGTACACACTCTGATCTTTGGGATACTCTATTTTGTTTTGCTGCCCAGACTGCATCTCCTGTGTCACACCTCTTTCATTACTCGTCAATAGTACTCCCTCTTTGGCTATTTTTGCCAACTTCTTATTGTCTAACTTCACCTCTTTCTGATTTCTATTCTTGTCTTTCTTTCTATTCTTTTCCTGCTTACATTCCCTCCTGTTTATTCAGTTGCCGCTGCACTGGCTCAGGCAGTCCCTGACACAAAATGTGGTAAAATATTGCTACCATTTTATCCCACGGTTGATGCCTCTCAAGGCATCTTCTGTCTTGAATATCTTGAATATAAGCAACAACGTCTTTGCCCTCCCTCATTTTCGTAGTCATAATCTCACCCATGTCTGATGTATCAGGGTATTGTACTCTGAGCGCCCGCCATACATCTGCTCTGCAATTATTAAATGGGGCTCAACCGTGTGTCATGATTTTTGCAGTCACACCTGTGTATCCTGCCCATTTCCAAATGTCATCAGCTCCCTCCCCCTATAATCGCTGCTAATAAGCCTTGTAGGTCACCTATAGCCAACCTCATTCCTGATGTCCTCCTGTCTAACTCATAGATCCATTTTACCGCACCAGAAGTTAAACTCAGTAATTTACTCTTAAATTATCTTTATCCATTTGTGGCCATTGTCTATATTGTGGTTGTCTTCCCCCTTTCTCGAATAATGGGAATTGTGAAAATCCTGGCCCATACTGATACCTGCCTAGAATCCTCGCCTTCCAGGCGGGGCTAGTCTCATCCATGTGTCTTTGTCCTGATAGTGTCCTTAGTCTGCTTTCATAAGGTGGGGATACGTCCCCTGCACTGGTAGATCTATTTCTTCAGCTGGGGCCTCCCTGCCTCTCTGAAACTCGAGGAGAACCATCTCCAGTTCTGGAAGCACCTCAAGAATTTCCTCTTTCCTTCTGCCTTCTCTCTTCCTCTCCCCAGCTGATTTCCTGTCTGATACTGCACTGGTCACCTGGCTACCCTCAGGTCCCTACCCGTCCAGTTACACACCCGTACTGCCTTCTGGCAACCCTTGCACTTGGGTCTGTATCTGTAACCCTACAGTCCCACTACCTGCACTTTAGGACACCTGCTGTCTGCACTTACCCTTGCACCTGGCACCTGCTGGCCACACTTTTTGTTATTGTTTTGATCCCATGTACAGCACTGCCCCTCCCATTTCCCCTGGCACTTTTCCCCTTCCCCCTCCCCTGCACTTGCGCAATCTCAATGTCACTTGGCCTAGTAAGATCGTTGTTTCTGTGTCACGTCCCAGTTGAATTGGAGACTGCCATGGCGTTTGTCTGAGTGTTATCCGGCACACAGAGCCCTTCGAGACTACAATCCCCATAACTTTCGCTAATGTAGTCACGTGACACACACGTACTATGTTGCTGCGTTTCCTTCTGTGAGGACCGTACTTAAATCCTGTCTATTCGGAGATCGGGTGCTCCTAAACTGTTATTAGTTGCGTGCATCTGTTTTCCGGACTTCTGTTTAAAACCAAATACTCGGCGCTCGAATGAAGACCTTTGCCTCTGCCTTGCCCTTGTTTGTCTCCCGACGCCTGCCTCCTTCGACTGCCGTCCCTGGAAAATACGAACCCGGCTTCCTCATCTTGACCTCCCATTTCCGAGTCCTTCGGTTCTGACGCCCTGATAACCTGAACGTTACTTCAAGGGAACCAGCGTGAGGTGAACGCTCGTTTTCCTGGTCATTTCGTTTTTGTTGTTTATTATTGTTTGGCTAAACACTTTTTTGACACTTTTTTTTGCTTTTGACACTTTTGGGACACTTTGTTGTTTTCAACGTTGGATTGCTTTGGGTATTGTTTTGGGACGCTTTGCTGCCTCAACATTGGATTGCTTTGGACACTTTTGGGACGCTTTGCTGCTTCAACAGTGGATTGCTTTGGTTTTTTTTTGGGACGCTTTGCAGTTTGAACATTGGATTGCTTTGGGCACAGTTTTGGATGCTTCGCTGCTTCAACATTGGATTGCAGTGGACTTTTTGGGACGCTTTGCTGTTCCCTCATTGGTGTTCCTGGTATACTGGCACACTCCTCCTTCAGCATACACCCTCCTTGTCTCTGCATTTGATACTAGTAGGTTACTGGTATATTGTCTCTATGGAGCGGGTAAGAGTGGGTACTTGTGGGCGGTGTTGGATGTTTTCTTCCGGCACTACATGGCTGCATTTTCTGAACAACTGTTTTATTCTTTGTCACTCTAGCTCTGCTGATTTTGCTCCTGCCCTTTCACTCAAGCCCCAGGCCTAACAGGTGTACTGATCTCTGTAGGCTGAGCTCTTGGGGGGGGGAAGTCTTTGGCACATCACGTTAAAGATTTCATAATCACGGACTGAAAGCGGGGAGGTGTTCTCTGCAACGACTGGGATACTATCTCTGAGTTGTGACACTCTGTCCTCCCTCTCTTCCCCATTCCTTGCCTCGATGCACTTTGAAACACTTGAGTATATGCGTGTTACAAATACCATATCATATCATATCACTGCACAATTGGGCTTGTAGCTGCTCAGTGTATGGTGTTGACTCTAGTGTTCTTTTTTGGGGTCCTCTAAATCTGACCATTTTACCCCATTCTCTACACTCGATTCTTTTGAAAATCTACATGTGGGCTCCCTTCACGCTCTCTCGCTTTCTTCCCTTTCTTCATCTGACATTAATATGCCCCAGCTTGTATGACTGTTATCATTTTCCACTTCATCAAGATCAAGTCTACTTAAAGACAGCATGCTTTGATCATCTGTTATGACATTATCTGCCCTGCCTCCAATTTCCCTTGAAAGACATCCTTCTATGGTCTCTTGAGGTTTATACACTTCTTTACCCCTCATTTGCCTATATAAATCCCCAAGTCATTTCTCTACGCCTTCTGTATCTCGCACATCAGCCCATGATGGTATTCTTGGTACCCCTTGCAGCTCCCTGCAGGTTTGTATAGACCCTCTCTCTTCCTCAAGTTGTTCTTGTGCTTCAATCAGCACTATGCTTCTATTACATAGATCATCTATCTTGTCATCTTTTTTAAGCATTTTAATACACATACAGCCATAATTGACTTTGTATATAACACATTTGAGATGCAATCAATTAAAAAAACGTAAGACTTAAAATATCTATCCAACATGTAAAATGATTTAATCTTTGTTCCATGTACAAGCTTACAAGCATGATCTACTTAGCACAAACCAATATGTCCCAGCCAAAATTGGCATACATATTCCATAAAATGTCATCATATGAAAAAATAAGATTGGCATCATTTCCTTCCAGTAGCAGGGTGCATAGGGAGGATGCATTATCACAAGTTAGCGCATTACTGTATGATTTCAGATATTTTGCTCCAACACCTCTCAGGCAACTGCAATAGCACATGATATGTTTTGAAGTTTCTATTGCACTTTTGCCACACAGGCGACACAATTGCTCTGGTCGAGGCTTTCCCAGTTTTGCTCCCTCTATTTCAAGAACTCGTGTACGATTAAATTTCAACAGGAGACAACTTCTTATGATGGCACTATTAGGATAGGCCTCACTATATCTCGGGTTGCTTTTGTGCTCCATCCAGTTTTCGATAAAAGGAACACTGTTAACATTAAATGCCAAACTGAAACGATCAATGTCTTGGTTGGTACAGATTGAACAGTTTTTCTTTGGTCCATCGTTATAGTTTGAGATGAGGATAACCTATGTTATTGAGTGCATATGCTTTTGTCCAGATGTTATGTTTTGACCATAAGCTACCAAGTTCGCCATACGTCTCATACTCATGTATAGCCCAATATGCTGCCATTACATAACTCATGAGTGTTCCATTATCAAGTATTCACAGTTTCACATAGCCCATAACAGGTTTATAATCAATTACTCCAGTTATTTTCATGATATCAGACTCTAATAGAATGTATTCCATGGACAGAGACTTAGGCATTCTGAATTGCATTTACAGGATTCGCAGGATTTTGCCCTAAAATTTATTTAGCTTTCTTCTAAAGTTGGTTCCCCATACTTTCACACTTTCACACCATATATCATACAGGGGACTATTTTGGTTGTATGTAGCAATAGTTTTGTTATAATTGAGAATCCCCCTGCTGGCCATGAAATGCATCAGGACATGTGCGATTCTCATACAGTTTGCTTTATTCTTTGTCCATTGAAATTACCAACTCAACTTATTATCAATTAAGATGCCCAAGTTCTGATAGCAGTCCACGCATTCAATAACCTTTTCGTCAAGCTTCCATGATGACTTAGTGTTTTTTTAATGCTTTTTTGTTTTCCTCTTGAATGCCACAATCTTTGTGTTTCAGTGTTGATGCAGGGGCCATTGTCACTGGCAGACTGACCGAGGGCATCTAGTTTCAGCTGGAGCCCTTTAGGTGTGTCATCGAGGAGCAAAAGGTAGTCCACATAGCCTAGCCATCCACTTTTAAGTGCCATCATTTTCACTGGACATGCTTCCTCCAAGTTTAGAGTTACAACTAGATTGGCGAGATATACATTAAACAGGGTGACAGCGAGGATGCACCTCTACTTAACCCAGAGCGTTGTAGGAAAATAGACACACAGCCCTCACCATTCATCATCACTGTAACCCTCGTACCAGTATGCAGCTCTCTAATCATGTTTAACAAGCCATGAGGAATGCTCAATTAAACAAGTTCCATAGTCTATTCCTCATGACGTTATCAAATGCGGTGCTAAAACTGATAAATGCACCATACACCGGCAGTTGGAGGCTATTCCAGGTGTATTCAATGGCAGTTGTCAACGACAGAAGGTTGTATATCATGCTGGATTTAGCTCGAAAACCAGTCTGGTTTGGGGATAGAATCTTGTTTTCCAAGATCCATTGAGTCAGTTCATTCAATAATACTCTTGCAAAGAGTTTTGCTGGAATATCTAGCATGGCCAGCATGCAATAGTTAGTAGGGATTTTCCAACAACCTTTTTTGTAAACTGGGAGTATGGTGCTCTCTTTCCAAGATGCAGGTAACTTACCGTGCCTCCCAATGGATACAAATAAGGGATGTAATGCATTGGCCTAGATGGACGGGGATAACTTCAAGAGACCATTACACGTGCCATTAGGGCTGATTGTGCAAGATGTTGTTAATGTTGTGATCATCTGAGTTATGTCGGAGATCGTCGACTTACAAACCCTTATCTCATTTACCTGAGTGTGTACTTCTTCCCTAGTTGTATTCTTAATGTTGGTGCACCAGCTCTCGTCAGGCACACTATTAATCAGGAGGTTTTACTTAGCTGCCCCTCTCATGGTTGACAAGATGTCTGTGTTATTATTAGTTTTAGCTGATGCGCTCCAAAAACTCACAGTTATTCCTCACTCTGTGTCTGCGCCACAATCACAATACTTTGTTTTAAGAGCTTTTATATATCTAGGGATGTCATCAGTCGGTATCTCTCCGGTACCTCAACAGGGTGCCTGGGCAATATCAAGCCACAATTGTTTTTTTCGCATTTTGTATTTTCTGGTCATGATTGCCATAGAGGTTCCTATTCCAGCGCTCATTATGGTGCTTATAGTTGACTTTTCTCTGTGTGACCGATTTGATGGACACAATCCCTTTAGTAAAGTCTGCCAGCATTGACTTACCATCGATTTTACTCCTATTGTGCCACCTTTTTGTGAAGCATGGGAGGATTCCAGCATATTCGATCCATACCCGTGTTTACAAAGATGTAACCGTTCATTTGTCATTCACACATGCATTCAGCAGCACACGAACAGGTAAGTGGTTGCTTCCTTCTCCTGGCAATATAGCCATGTCTTGGACTATACTAGGTCCTGCCTCATTCACAAAAGCAAAGTCAAGAGTAGAGGCGCTCTTCAGACTAATGCAATTGTATGGCATTGTTGCGTCTCCCTCACAGTGACCATTTAACATAGTGGTGTTAAAGTGATTAAACAGTTCAGTCCACCCTCTGCCCTGCATATTTGTCTCTGCAGCATTATGTGGACCAGACTTACTCTGTGCTAGCAGGCAATATGTATGTGTACTCATTCTTGCATTAAAATCACTCAGAACTAGAATAGGAACCTCACAATTGGACATGTGCAAGATATTTCTTGCTGTCACAATGAAGGATTTAGTAGACACTGCATTGGGAGTGTCATGCACATTAATCAGGAGAGATCTGTTATGTCCTTGCAAGTTACAACTAATCATAACAGCTAATATCATGGAGGTAGACCATTAGGTGTCTACTAGTCGCCATGAATGACGAACAGTAAGCCACAGTCCCCCTCGTGGTCTACCAATAGGGCCTTTTATTGCTAAAGCATGGAGTGCACTTTTGCCAACTATCTCCCAAGATTCAGTCATCCAGGTCTTATGCAGCTCTACTCTATTAAATAGATTGATGTATGCCAGCAGTCCATCTGCAGCAGATTGGCGAAACCCCTGTTCCAGGAGCACACTACCCTAGTGGTATCGAGATATCTCTGAGAAGTGGGACTTAAAAACCTTTGGGAGCCATTGCCAATACCCAGTAGTGTCTCTCTCTTCCTCGTGTTGTGTCACATTTTCAGCTCGGCTTGCAGGCTCAGCAAAGACTCTCTAATTAATGGTGGCACTTCTAGTCACTGTGTTATTCCCAGTTCTGGAGGTTATTTCAACATCACAAGCTTTTATATACAAATCTTTGGTACTGATTGCATATTTTACTTTTCTCATGTTTATGTCTCTACAACAGTAGCCTAATTTAAATAGCTCAATTTCATTGTGTAGAATGTATTCTATAATGGAGTTAGATTTGGGCCAAATATTGGATGTTACGTTTACCTTATCTTCTAACTGATCTACTATAATTATGTCTTCTGTTATTATCACTCCAAGCGGGACAGTTTCATGCAAGATATACAACACTCTAGCCCTATTCAGTGGAGTATGCTGATCAATTCCGGAGAAAGACCTCATCTGCCGCGTCCAAATTGTATCATTTTTAGCCACCACAATTAAATCATGTGCAATTTTCTTTTCCATACTTAAATTCTTCTGTGACACCATTTTTTTACTCAAGGCACCTGAACTTGTCTGTGCCACAGTTAAGGTTCTGTATTTCGTCTTCGTGGACGTGCTATTCTCGCGCAGCATATTAATAATGTGTAGGTCCTTATAAGATGCATTAATACTATTTTTCCCTTGATCTTCTGCCTCTACAAACATACACTTAACAGCTTCCAGGACACAAACTTTTAAACCTATTGTCAGGGTCTGTGTTTTCTTTTTATGAGATTTTGGCCCGTCAGCTGGACTACGGGTTGACTTCTTGCTCTTTTGTTTGCAAGGATCACCTATGGGATCAGATAGATATCTATGAATATCGTTTGCATGAGACGGATCTTTAATGTAGTTTGTTTCAGAGATACGTCCATCATTGTGTATCTCAATCGATGTGTGAACTATAGCACCAGCCTGGGATTGTTTTGTACTAGAGGAACCAGTGTCAGACACTGCTAATAGTCTTCCAGGCTTGTCACACCCTGATTCTGATTCAATGTTAATTAAAGTAGGATCATTGTGTGTAAGGTACCCATTTTTCATTCTTGTTTCTGGCCAAACATTGCAGCTTGTGATATTTTTTTTGTTATGCTTGGTTGTCCCTTTCTTTTTCAGAGGTATTTGTTGTGTTTTATATTTATTGTTTTCAGTGGTGATGCAATCATCACACATTATTTCAACAGCAGTGCTAAGTATATCTGTTGCTTCAGTCCCGTGTCTGTACTGCACTTTCCTGGACATCTGGGACTACTAATAGTGCATTTAACTCTGGTTCAACTTCAGTAATAGTATTAGCATTATCAGTGTTCATGCTACCATCTTTATATACTCTTCAGATTCGATTTATGCTTTTATGCAATAATAGTGATTGAACCATTTCTTTTTTTTTCCCATTCACTCGCATTTTATCACCAGCACATTTTCAAATATCTCAAACATAGCAATAGATGAGCTACTCGTCATGCTGGTATTTATTTGTTTCGACTAGATTGTCTAAATTATCTAGATTTGCCTCATGTATTCATCTATTTTTTCTGCATATTCGTGTTTCATCAGATAGTGCCGGGAGCTGATCACCTGCTCCTGCGCTTACACTATTAAATAACTGACCACCAATCCTTTCCCCATTTTTAGCCGCTAATGATGTGCTCATGTCATATTGTAAACTGCATTTGGATATAGGCATGTTCATGGTGACTGTCTCCATTTCTGGATCCACTCTAAATCTAAAATGCACTTCAGTCTCAACCTCAATCTCATTTACAGTAGGAAGCACAGAAGGGGACCCTGTACCTGATACCTGTGTTAACAACTCATTATCTTAGCATGTATCATTCATACTTGCGCTTGTACTAACATGGCAGTAAATTACATTCACTGCTTTTATTTATTTTTTATTTATTTTATTTGCATTTTTAAAGTGCTCACACAGCCCGCGGGCATCGAGGCGCTGTTACAGGAATTGTTTTTTTTTTTTTAGTTGTGTAATTGTTTTTTTTTTTGGTCTTAGTTGTATTTATAACGCGCTTAAACACCCCTAAGCGCGGACCCAGGGATCGAACCTGTGTTGCTTCGTGTCATCTTGCTTCCAAGGCGCGCACAGCGGCGGACCCAGGGATCGAACCTGTGTTGCTTCGTGTCATCTTGCTTCCAAGGCGCGCACAGCGCGGACCCAGGGATCGAACCTGCGTTGCTTCGTGTCATCTTGCTTCCAAGGCGCGCACGTTGCCGTTAAGCTATCCTCCTGGGATAATATTAGTACCTGCAGCATGCCACAAAGCTAGATGGTATGGGCCTTTTCTCAAGAATTAATCACCGCCCTGATCGCCATCAGGGCAATTTTCCTTTAGTTGATTTAATACACCAGTGGTTTTCGGGCAGATGACTGTTTCAATCAATTTTGTTCCAAGACAGAGCAAGAGTGCATTTAAATCATTTCCAATCTCTTGTGCCGCAATATCTTCATCACTGGCATTAATGGCATCTATTTCATTTGACAAATCTATTACAGTCATTACAGCGATTGTCTTCACGCTCCCGCTCCCATTCCCAATGCCACTCCCAAGACCACATTCTGCAATGGTTTTAGGAATGCAGGTATGATTCCCCTTGCAGTGATATGCACGTATGTGGGGGGATTTCAGCTTTGCAGCAGCTTCAAATTGGAGCCAATTATGGTTCTTCGCTGACTTCGTGAGATCCACTTCATATGAGATTGTGTTGGCGGTGTACATGGTATCAATGGTATCAATGGTACCCTTTGTACTTGCATCTGGGGCAGTCATTTCCATTTCTACTTTTTGCTGCACTGACGATTACTGTCAATCGCCAGCCAATTGCTAACAACAACCATCAACAATAACAAAAATGTAACAACAGTGTAGTTCAAATATGAATCTATCAGGAACCCTTAATGGTTGTTGCAATCAAGAGCTGAGCTGAACAAAAGCTGAACAAGAGTGCTCTCAGAATAATAGTAAATCATACACACATAGGCTAGTAGTGCGTATTACACTTAGGCTCGCTCACTCCCTCACCCCTCACCCGCAAACAGCCAAACAACACTTCCGGAGCACTTCCTGGATGCGTGCAGGCATTTGCACGCAGTGGCTCCTTATGTAGCTGTCACTTCCTGGGGTGGGAGGGTGTTAGGAGTCAATCTACAAATAAGTAAGATAATGGATATAATTTTCTTCAGACTCCATAAAAGTCCATAATGTCACTAGATTATTGTCGCTAAGGACTGAGAAGTTAAGATCAAAGTAAACATAAAGAAACACAGAGTAGTTAAGAGACTTCACCAATGCTCTTACTCCTCAGCAGTAGCATGACCGGCAGAACACCCTAGCCAAACATCTTTAAGTCCCCTACTTCTGTCCATTTCTTCTTCCCTTCTCCTCAGCTTCCTTAATTCATATTCCTCTCACTTTCTTTGCAACCTATGTTCTTGCATTCTTTGTGCTTCTACTTTCTCTCATCTCCTCTCTTCTAATCTTTCCTTTTCTTTTATTGCCTCGTGTCTTCTTCATTCATCCTGCTCTTCTATCTCTTCTTTTTCTCGAACCCCATCAATGTCCTTATCATCCAGCTTGAGTAATATCTGTCCTCCCATCCAGTAATTCTGTACTATTCTTATTCCTTTAGCTTTGTCCTTTATATCTTTCTGCTTCTTTGCTTCCTCCTCTGTCACCGACTGTTTATCCTTTCCTATGTCTTACCTCACACTCTTTACTTTCATTGGGTGGCGAGATATATTTGTGCCCTCTGCTTTTGCTCTCTTCTGCATTGTCCTCACTATTATAAGCAGGGGGTTCATATGTCCGATTAACCTACCCCACCGCTGCTTTCAATTCCTTTAAAGGATAGAATACCTTCTCCACGGTATCTACGCTCTTTTTTGAGGAGGGGAAAGGGTGGGCCGAAGGTGTTTTATCCGCCCCTTTATGCTGATTAAGCATACTTTCCTTCTTCGATGGATCTTCTTTCTCTCTCTGGCACATCCATAGCTCTAAAACAGCTAACCATTTCTGTAAAATCTTTCCCTTATATGTAGCATGCAAATATGTTGTCATATGTCTCAATACTATATTTGACAATGAACCCTCCTGAGGCCACGGCATAAGTGTCTTATTAGTTGTGCCTCTGACCCATTCCAAATGATATTTCCTTATTTTAGCTCTGTATCTTGGTAATGTCCTGCATACGTGTAGAATGCCTCCCTCCCATGATGACAAGTTGATCTCGACTTTTCGTACTTACCCGATATTTTATTCTTCTCTTTATATTATCAAATATACCACACTGATCAATTTGAGCAGGCACCATCAATTGCTGTTTAATTATCTGAAAATCAAAATATTGTATCCGCTATTTTAGATTTTTACACAACAATGTTCTTTTTGTTCCATCGTTTACACTGTTTATCAATTGTTAAGATCTTGTTGTTTTGTCATTGATATTTTAAAACTCCCTTCTTTATTTAATTACTAATTACCTTTGATGTTTTTCGTTCTGATTGATGTTAATCTCTTGATCAAAAATCTAAAATAATCACCTTAATTTTTTACTACCATTTTATATCTACTAGTTTAAACACACCAAAAGCTTTACACTGACATATTTATAACATTGCACATGTGCACTTCATTACATTATCCCTTCTTTTTCTATCATTTAGTAAATGTATCTCATCTAATTTTTGCCCCATTTCGGAGCTTGGTACATACTCTACTTGTTGCCTTTGCCTCAGGTATCCTTAACACCCCTATATGGAGTCTATTGTGTTTTGTAACCTTCCGTCCCCTTGGAACCGGGAATTGAGGTATCTACTTCTATTCTTTATAATCTCCAAAACTCCTGTTATCTTTATACATATGTATATTATTTACAACACAGTCCCTGCCCCTTATTTTTGCCACTTTCGATGTTCTACTTACATCCGTGGCTCAGCTCGAGTCCCTCAGCATCGACTCTCCATCAACTGACCAGTTCACCTTCCATCCATGGGACACCTGTGGGGACTGGACAGGTATTTCCTCAAAGGGGGACCTGCCAAGCATATCTTTTTTCACATAATTAATTGCACGCCATTCTCCACAGGAAGCTCTGTGCTATTCTGGCTAATGGAGGGAACAGCCAAAAGTCTGAGAATTTGGATCTGGGCCTAGGCCGATTAGACCTGAACCATCCACACTGCTACCAACATGTGCTTTAGAACCTGCAGCATCTCTTGGGCTTAATTGGATTACCATTAAAGATCTCAGATCATATAACCAGACAGGTTCAAAGAATACAGCAAAGTACTCCTTTATTCTCAATGTATTAAAACAGGGTCATCTAGCAGAAATTGGACAGGTGTGTGCACACTCACACACAAACATGATTACAGAGGGGTTTTATACCCCAATATGTGTCATCTATGACATCATCCTACGTGGCAAACCATAAAACATGTTAGCGGAAGGGATTGGATTAGGATCTACTTATGGAAGATATGCGAGTTAGTACTTCATTGGCTGTCTATTATCTGTATGACAACCCTTGAACTACCTCTGAATATGTATAATACTAATTATAGCAAGCAGATTGGTCTATGCAACATTGTATAACAGGTTGCCCCATAGACCAACTGATTAGTTGGCATTTCCACCCAACATTGGACTTTCAACTCGGCTAGCAGCAGATGATGAGAATGAAACCCAGGTGCTAGAATCACGTTAGATTACCCCTACTTTCCCAATGAGTCTATGATCTCTCATCAGTCCGACCATGAGCCAAGGTTTCCCATCTGTAGCCTGTTCTCTGTTATAGGACTTTCAATGAGTGAAAGCACACCACTATCTTCATTTGAGGGTTAATGAATAGCCTTTTTCTTTTACTTCTGAGTCACTATTGTCCATTTCAGCCTCTTATTTACTGCAATTTCATTTAATTGTACTAGGTGTCATTGCTCCTCTTAGCCTCTAGAGACTTGATCAATCTACACTGCATAGAGTTTATACACTTTTAATTGTCCAATACTTGGCACTTGTAAATGTTTTCTTCTTTAATCTTAGAGAAATATGTCTTATGTCTGTGACTCATCCATCTGCCTCCCTTTGTGCTTAGCAGCTATTACTCAAAAATTGCCTCCTTGATCCCAAGCCAACATAGACTCTTCTTTGTTTTGCACACAAAGCTGTTCGTCCAGCGTCTCCTGACTCTACAACTGTGGTCTTTTTTTTAGGTAGTTGAGTTGAATCTTTTCACCAGCCGGCATCTATTTTCCAATAATGCCCATCCTTGTGATGTTATATAATCCTCTACAGCAAGCTTCTATGTATCTTTTCTACTTTGCCTTACTGCGTATTTAGACTTATTGGTCAGCATGTTGCTTTATCTTCTTTTGCATTCATGATTACTTTATTGTTTCGTACAGGTTTCTCTTGTCACTTCAGTTATATCGGCACCCTTCAGTATTTGCATATTGTTTCAGTATGGATTTGTATATCTTTTTTTAGGACATCACTCTGCCCATATCAGGATTCACTCAGAGCTCCATTATGTCCAATGGTGCATGCTAACATTCTTCCATACATCATACTTCGACACTTTCAGTGCGAGGGTACATTTGGTACTGCTGTCTGAGTGCATATCGTCTCTCATACACACAATACTGTATAGGCATAACACATGGGGTCCCATGTAGAGCCCTTCTCCTACTGTTGCAGTTTGATGGTGGTGAGGGGGAGGGAGTTAGGGATAATGTGTCCAACTGCTCCTCTATACTCCTTCCTCACAATCTAACTTAGCACCACTCAACGGTGGCCAGGGCCGATGAACTAAAACCTGTCCAATCGCCTTCTGTTTGTCTTATCAACTAGCGTAGTATAATGCAAACCAATTAGATGTTATAGAAGAACCAATTGTAATAAGGTCTGCTTATAGATAACCACATATCCTCTACTCTGCTGTCCTATCCAGGACTAGAATAGACTTTTTATGATAATATCTAATTGTTACATAATGCATGAGGAGTTTTTTCATATAAAAACATACTGTTTATGGTATTATTTTGAGATTGTATTTTCTTCGCTTTCCCAGTGGCCATTTGCTTCTGAATAAAGCTGAGTTTTCTCATGCACCTGGAGTTACTCTGTTTTTGAGTATTTTTCTCTTATTGATACTTTCTGGGCCTATATGAACATATACAATACATGGTGGCTGTTTCCTCTGTTTAACGTGCCGGTCATCATGAAACTTTTCAAGTCGGAAAATGCATTTCAATTTCTGTTGTGGATAGATATAAAAGTAGGACTGTAGCAGTTGGAATCACTCTACATTTTGGAATCAGGATGCACTTTTATAATGTGTTTAACAGCCCACTTTCATCTGGTTTGCACGCTTGCTCATAGTTTAGGGGAGTGGACTGCATGTATCTATGCTACATACATTCTAATCTTGTTTCATTTGCATCAGAAAATGTTTTGTGAATCAAGTCTGTAGTTTAATGAAATATGTCTGTAAAGAGGGCAATTCGACTTAGTATTTTTAAATATTGTGGCGATAATGGTATGTTCTATAAATGATGGCCTACCCACAAACATAAATAGCATTAAACACTGATAGATCAAAAGGTTCATAGGGTTTGCTTATCCCTGGGTACTCTTGATTTCTGGGAATGGAGAGCTATAAGACCTCCCCTACAATGTATTTCCCACCAAGTTGCTTGTGGACGCTGCAGTTGATTTGGTGCCCAAATCATCATTCTTAAATAGAGGTTGAAAAAGAGTTTTACACACACACTTCTGGCCCATTCAAATAAGTAATGGCAGGTACTGCTGACACACTATTTTCCATTAGCTGACCAAGCTCTCTAATTTCCTTGTTAATAATCGCTTATGTGATATCCCTGAGTCTTTTTTTGTTGTTGTTAAATAAGGTGTATACAAAGTGTTTCTTTAGTTTCATATCAAATTACCTAGGGATGCTTCTGGGTGAATTCTGTACTATAGAGGCTTTGGAAACATAATTATGTATCTATTTGGCAAAATCTACAAAGGTTTATTTGAATAGTATTTCATCAGGATAAGTCAACATCACAGTGGTTAGTGTAATGTAAAGTTTACAATTCCCCCTCGATCATAGATGATACAATGTATGGTCTTTATATCCAAATAAACAAAGCCCTGCCAACATCAGCAGGCACAAGTGCTTTACCCTCATAGATTAAAGTATCCAAATCAAATGTATCTATCACAGAGGTATGCAACCTATGGGCAATGTGTTGGACAACGATCCCCATCCCCATGAACCCTCACCATTGATTAAGCATTATATGCTTGATGGGAGTTGAAGTCAAAAACATCTGCTGGACCAAAGGTTGCAGGCCCATGACCTACAACACTATCCTTGACTCCCTCGGTTTGAACCTTAAACATCACCCATGAAGTACAAATAATGATGGTGCTAAAGTGTAGTTTCACCTGTGATATAAAACTATGTGGCCTCAATAGGTGTGGCTAAATGCCATCTATGAGAAAAAACTAATGGTAGCACTTGACCAACAAATATGAGGAAACACTGTTTGGGACACTAATTAACCCACTCAGTAAAAAGGAAGTTGTCAAAGAACAACTTCAAACATAGTTTTCTGCCTCCAGAAGGCCACCACTCCCAATACTCAAGCTATACCAACATGTCCGTCTTAGAAGCTGTTGTGTATAGCTCAAAAACTAAAACATGGCTTCCTTTTCGTAGCATCCACATTCATTGTTAGAGATCCAATATTGGCTGAACATCAATCATTGCTGTCCTCTAAACTATAGGTAAATGCACAGATAATACACCGGGACACTAGTTTTAGAAATTAAGTAATCCCATTTCGTGTTCTAATTTGTGGCTTAAAACTTGGCAACTTAAATGTAAAGAGTAACAATAGCCATGCCTTTATTTTATAACAAATACATTAATGTTCCTTTTCAGGGCATTTTATGAAAACAGACAGAACAAAAAAGTGCATGATGGTTCCCAGTGGCTTGTGAAGTACCCTACCATTACTCCAGACTGCTCAAATTTAAGAATAGGTGTTCAAAGGCAGGCAAAGGCATAGACCTTAACCCATGTGGGAGGAAGGAACCCCCGGGGCCTTTCTTCCTCCTACTGTTCTCATGTTCCTGTTTGACTTCCTCGATAATTATTGGATGTGGTGCCAGAAAACAAAAACAAAAACAAAAAACAGGATCCTGTGTGAGGGGCATAGGGATTCTGAAGCTGCAAGAAGTGCAATATATATTGTGGGTGATTGGTTTCAGCTACACCACCTGAAAAAAAAAAAAAAAAAACTTGCTGGAGACCTTCTCACTCTCAAAATCAGGAACCGCTCCAGCCTATACTTGACCCTTGCATATATTGGATGCCAGGTCATCAGATTCTCAGTGGAGAGCGCTTCGGGAATACACACACAAGGTGAAATCACGAATTCCATAACAAGAGAGGAATTTCATAAACATGCCTCTTCTCTACATTTCAAAGTTAGAAGCCTTTATTGTGCTGATGCACCATGTCACTAATCAGCATCCTGAGTGGCATGCCTGAGCATTGAGATTAGAATGGGGACAGCCTGCCATCTTGGGTCGTATGGGCTAGCTTTGTGCCAAACATGCACAGGAGTTGGTGACCAGCATTGCGATGTGGGGCTACAAGTCCACGATATATTGGACAGTCCTGGTTGGTTTTGGGGCCGTGTTTGAGGGTAGGCAAAAGTAAATGGACTCAAGATCGTAAACTCCTAAAATGATTGCCAGGACAGCAGTCCCAACTTCATGTTTCATTGGTTTCCTATTCCTGCCTGCCATTCACTGCTCACAACCTCCTTCAATCATTGGCCAGCTTTCACACTATAAGAATCCAATGATAGAATGGGAATGTGTAGTAACTCTACACACACGTGAATTTCAAGCTGCATACTTAGTTGTATTCAAAGTCTCACCCACACAGAGAGATTTAGACTGCAAGAAACATACTCATGTTTAGAGAAAGCTGCTCCCACATATTTTGGGAACACATGCAGGTTCAGAATGGAATCATCAGATTCCTAAGAGTATTATTTAAAATTCAAACTCACAGGCGACTAAAGCAAGCTGGCCATTGTCTACAGTCAAGTGGTCTATACACAGACCATGCATTTACTAGCTCAAACCTGCTCTGTGGAGTTGGTAAATTATATATGTATTTTAAATGTTATGTGTCAAGTAAATGTTATCTTTTACCATGCTTGTCTTGATACTGGAGATAGCATAGTATTTTAAACACACTTGGCTCATTTTTAATTGCTTAATTTAAGTATTTGATGTGGTTTAGGCTGAAGCAAATGTATAATACAAATGCTTTATATAGCTGGTATCTTTTGGAATGCAAAATATATCTCAGATTGAGATATAATAGTGAGCTTCATATAGACAGGGAATTTGATTGACTATTTGATTTGGGGTTTGCTATACATATATTGTATGGATATATAAATGGAGTTACGCTGGTTGCAGGTACAATATTCAGTTAAAATACATAACGATTACTGACTACCTCACTGTTTGTTCCTTGCCCTTAATTGTGGTTTGGATTGTATAAATATGGGCCTGGGAGAGTACATTGGCATGTTACGCCAGAGTGTGCCTTGACTTTAAAATATTTACATATTCATATATGTGTACAGGAGGAAAGTATTGGGGAGAGACAGGAAGAGCAAGTGTGTGAGATCAGGAGACAGATGTGCACTCAGGTGTTATTAAGGGAGCAAGAAGATAGAGGTGCAGGGAGAGAGAGAGAGAGAGAGAGAGAGAGAGAGAGAGAGAGAGAGAGAGAGAGAGAGAGAGAGAGAGAGAGAGAGAGAGAGAGAGAGAGAGAGAGAGAGAGAGAGAGAGAGAGAGAGAGAGAGAGAGAGAGAGAGAGAGAGAGAGAGAGAGAGAGAGAGAGAAGGCATTGCAACGATGGCAGACGCGAGGCGAGGAGAGGGAAGCAAGTAGAAGGAGAGTGGAAAGACAAAACAGTCTGATATTTTCCAAAAAGAAAATGGCTGGCCAGGGGCCCTCCAAATTGGAAACTTTATGGAAAACCCATTATGCCATCCAAAATTTACTATGCAAAGGAAAAACACAAATCATTTGTACTACTCTCATTCAGGCTTGTGCCACATATGAAACAAGTTGGGCACAAAGCAGCTGATATGTTTGGTTGAGTGTAAATCTATCCAGTAGTTTTTTTAAAAGAGGTTGACAAAGAAAGGGTTGGGCTCTGGTCCCAAATAATCCTTTCATAAATTCACCCATGGTGTAGTGCAACAAAAAGGAAATCAAAAGGCCATCTTGTTTTGTGTTCAATGCCAGTGATTCCTGATGTAATCCCGTGAGAAGCTGAAAATGAATAGGTCTCAGAAAGATATTTGGAGGAAGGAAACTGGTCGCTTCACATCAGGGTAGAGGTGGTGAGGGGGGAAAGAGGACCCAATATTTAGGTGGACAGTTTGTGGAGGGCTGGAGAGAACATTATCAGGTCACACCATTTTGCAGGATTACCATGGGATTTCCAAGGGATGATAGCAAGTCGCAGATGGAAAAAAGGAGTGTTACAGGAAAGAGTGGGGACAGTGGATAATAGTAAATGGTCGAGAGGGATATGCACTGGGGGCTGGAGCTATTGTGACCAGAAGCCAAGGAGGGGTGTAGAAGGACAGAGGCAGTGGGGATGGGATCACTTTCTAATTTGGTAGTGTTTGCACATTGCTGCAATAATTAGAAAATACTGGGCCTCATTATAACCCTGGCGGGACGGTAACAACAGTGCTGGTAAGCTACCGCCACCGTTGCAACTGCACCGCCATACTACAAGTCCTGCTCGCGGGTGCCCATCTGCCTGCCAGGTCTGATCTGGGGGTCGGACCGGCACCCGTGAGCAGAACATGATGGTAGTACTGGTACCGTTATTAACGGTATTGGTGCTACCGTCCTCCCCATTCCCATTGAGCCCTATGAGGACGAATGGGGATGGGGAGTCCCTTATTACCGGCACCCACGAATGGGCAATTACCAGGTCTGCCAAACTCGTTATGACCCAGTAATGCCCATTTGCGGGTGCCGGAAAAAATGCAACTCCGGCGGCAGCCGTGCCTGTTTTACAGGCACGGCTACCGCCAGGGTTATAATGAGGCCCACTGTGTTAATGAGGGAATGATTATCACAGAATGGTTATGGTGATCATGGGTAGATTACAGCAGGAAATTGCTGAGGGAAGCTATGACCAAAAAGGAAGAAGGGCGAACACGTGTCTGGCCATGCTCATACTCCATGGCCAGTGGCCCATATGGCAAGCGAGAAGGTGACAATAGCTGAAAGCTATAGCCAGCAGGATCTGTGTATTTAATAGTGTGGGGAGTATGGGCCAGGGAATTGACTGGTATTTTACCACAATTTTGGCAATGTGGACAGATGGCCATGGCCTGTGGGATCAGGTAATTACTCATGATAGGAAGTTGGGTCAAGAAATTCAGTGAGTTTGGGAAGTGAGGCCAATCTTAGCTCAGCGGTACCCCCTTATTGCTCAGCTCAAGAACATACAAGAGATCCCCCCAGGGAGCAACAATGAGAGCAGCATTGATATCTTGGCTGACATCTACTTGGCTGACTCCACATTAAGACTGCTGTCGCTTCCCACACCTGCAGAATTTCAAAGGTTTGGTTGCAATAAGTTGGTTCATCTTAACCGTCTCAAAACAGTTGTTCCACTGAATATTCCACCAATCTGTTAATCAAGGTTGCACCCGTTCCAGGTTTGCAGGACCTATATATACACTTCCCAAGGGATGAGGATGCCTGTTCATTGCTGTTACCGTGCAAAGCACATGCAGAATGCAGAAACATATTCTAATGAGCACATTTTCAGATGTGACGCTCATGATTATTATTATTATTTTATTATTATTTTGCATTTTTAAAGCGCTCACACAGTGCGAACGCACTTAAATACCCAGAGGTTTCTAAGCACGAAACCAGGGATTTTGTGTCGTCTTGCTTCCAAGGCGAGAACGTTGCCACTGAGCTATCCTCCCAGGATACGTTCTTGACATAATGGTCTTCATTACGAATTTACCAGTATAAGCTGTGCGCATATTGCACAATGGATTTACTGCTACTGCGATTGCTTACAGTGGTAATGCTGTCACATTATAAATGTTTGTTATTCCCCCTCAAAAGTCTCATAGGACTTAATTGGGGATTGGAGGAAACAGTGCCATTTAGAATGTCACTATTTTGGAGGCAATAATGATATGCAAGTGCACCAGGTCATCCTTCCTATTGGGTTTCCAATTTATGGTAAGGTGGGATGGACAAACGGGTGGTAATTCTGCTCCCACCTGCTAATTTCAAATACCACCCGACTTGCTATGAAGGAATTGACTTGGAACCATGGTAGTCACAGCTCAGGGTTTGTGGTCTCCATTTGAAGCAATTGTCAATCAAGGTTATTAGATTTCTGACATCCATTGTCAATTGGATCGTTTTACACACATCATTTTGTCATGAACGGATTCTATTTTAATGTTTCGCTGTGCATTTTAGGTTTGTTAATTACTACATTCTTTTAAGTATACACCTTGAACATTTTATAGTTTGGAAAGCATTTTGCAATTATGCTTTTTTTTCTTTGACTTGTATCAACCTGGCATTGAATTGATTGCAACAGTTTCTTGTATATTGGCTTTTATAAAGTATTAATATGAACCCGTTACTGACTTTTCAATCATGTTCCTATTCTGTTTTTTGTCTGAGGCTCTGTGCGCTGGTGAATGTTGTGCACTGCTTGTGCTTTAGAACATTAATAAGCAATATAATGACTGACTGTGAAACTCAGCACTTCCAAGAAGCAGTAGCAAAGCTGGCAGCGCTGACAGCTTCTGGAAGGCTGCTGGACGCTGCAGCACCCTGGAGCAGCTCCAGGAGCACAACCACACTGCTGAGCTGTGGCCCTTGTCATTGACTGAATTGCAAACAGTATCCGGCAACCTTTACATGTAATTACTAGAAAAGCGTCCATTCTTGATTTATCACTGTCTACTTGCAGATGGCTTTCTGCCATCCAATTGACTACCTCTCGCCCTTGGAAGTGTTTAATTTAGTAAGCATTAAAAACTCATGAAGTCAGAATGCTGGACCCAGAATGAACAGGTCTTTACCGGATCCTTAAGCCTGATGTCAGATATCTGCGATACAAGACTCAACTATAGGACTGGCAACTCCACTTTTCTTTCATGATATTTAAGAAAATTGTTCCGATCCAGCAGGTGGTTGATGTTTCTGTGGTGCCTTTGGTGATTCTCCGGTTGTTCGATGTTGACAGACTTCACAGGCCATTGTCCACATTAAGATGCTCAGGATGTAATCTTTAGTTTGGGCTACTACCTATAACCAAAACGATTGCGTTAGAGTACATATATTGCGGATTGGAGTGCATGGAACGGATTGGAGTGCACGGAACGGATTGGAGTCCATGGAACGGATTGGAGTGCAGAGGATGGCGTGACTTACATGGAAGGGTTTGGAATGTATGGAATGTATGAGCTAGCATGGAAAAGAACCGTTTTGAGTGCTTGAAATGGTTGTAATGCATGGAACAGTCGGAGTACATGGAATGATGGAGTACATGGAACTATTGGAGTGAGCCCGATCTCAAACACCTAAGGTAAACCACCATATCACATCTCCATGCTTACTCTCTTCTTTACACCACCACTCAACTAAAACACAGCGATACTATGACACCATTCAGTATAGCTGTTCTCATACCATCATCTGCCTCATACTCCCCATCACTCTAACTATACACTGCTCGTTACACACCATCCAGCCTAGGCGTTCTCCACAGGCCTGACGCAGCCAGAATTGGTCTGGATAAAAACCAGAACAAACACATACTCTTGATCTCCCAACCACCACACCTACTGCTAAGAAGCAGCTATCACACGAATGCCACACCAGCTGCACACATATCCGGGGCGCACACGCACCTTTGACTCTATCTATTCTCTCTACTGACTTGAACTTCGGTTCCCGAGGGCATTCAACCTACCAGCGCCTTGAGACCATACCAATGGTACATAAGGCGCTATATAAATGCAAAGTAACATAACATAATATGTGGGAAGAAATGTCATAAGTGGAGGGTCACAAAGCTTGCAGATGTTGTTTGACTATTTCTCCACCCATTGACTGACCATGGCCATGCTATTCTGTATGGTAATTTCCACCCAGTTCCTTCCCCTCCCTACCCGAAACAGTCCCTAGTGGGAGCTCCTTGAGCTTGCTTTAGTCAAGACCTACCATCAAATGTTTCACTTAAAGTGCTGGCTAGTGTGTTATTCTTTTTTAAAGCAATCTTCTTAGAATTATTGGGTTAATTTGAGGTTGAAACGCACCATGTTTTGATAAAATTGTGTTTACCAGGTCTGTCTTCAGTCACTCGATTTATGAGCACTTCTCGTGTCCATCCTTCACTGAAGTCCTGTTAAAAACAAACATTGGCAGTTGGTATTAGGCATTAGAGACCCAAGCTACTCCTTTTGGTTTCCATAAGTCACCCCGAGTGGGACGGGTATGCTCAGACGTGCTTGATGGGCCTAGAGACCTAAGCTACTTCTCACAGATGATGTCCAAAAAGGCCAAAACATGTTTGGGGGATGCTTGTGGTCTCGTGCAGAAGGGATGTAACCAAGTAGTTTGGGCTGGACTGCCCCATTTGGGGTGAGACAAGCCTAATTTACATATGGTCTTGCCTCTTTTGTAATGGCTTGGCAGGCGAAGAACGATGGTGTGGAGAGTTGCTCAGAGGAATGGCAGAGGTTGGAATTAATTCTAAACCTGCCAGCCATCACCTCTTTTATTTTTCATAAGTATTAGATATTTGCCAAGCACTGCTATTAGATGCCAGCACTCACACCATTTTTCACTTGCTACCATCAATGGCCAGTTAATACCACTGTGGAAGTCCCTGACAAGTAACTTCCCTATGCCTACACAAAAGCCCAAACTGTTTGCATTGTCAATACCTGATGATAATGAGGCCCATTAGCACACTAGGTAGTTTGTAATGGTAGAACATATGTCTAAACAATTCAAATAGCCCTGTATTTTTGAAAATAATCAGCAATTACAAAAATCCCCGACAACAAAAAAGAGCAAATATACTGTTTACTAAATTCTCCCCAACAAACCATACATGTGTCTATGATTTAACAATTCGAGCGTTAGGACGGACAGTGGAAGTGGATTATCCCACTACAGTCAAATTGGTTTCCCCGTCTGACCCCTAAAATACTTGCATTCATGGCAACATGGGGAGTAAATAGAGAAAAAAAAAGAGACATTATTTCGGTAAAATAGACTCGTTTCTAAAATAACTTGATGGATCCCTGTGGAGCCAAGAATTTGACAGTGAAGCAGGAAGAGAGAGCTGACAATGGAAAACAGGAAAGCACAGAGGATCCAGAAGTGAGGGAGAAGAGGTTCATGAGTAGGAATGAGAGACTTATATTGAAGCAGACAGTATCAGAAAAGGAACAAACATTTGAAAGCAATATGCAGGTCAACTTGGTGGTAGAACAGATCATTTTCAATTAGGAGAACGTGTGTAATGTAATTGTAAGATTGGCACAGATAATGAGCCTGATTCACAGAAGCATTTTATAATGGCGCAATCCTATAGGAGAAAGCTCTGTGAATCAGGCCCAGTATGTTTTTGAAATCTTGGAATGATTACACTTTTAATATACTACAGATACCCTTTGCTGAGATTTGTCCCATATCATTGATATGATATGATATGGCATTTATAACGCACATATACACGTGTTTCAAGGCGCGATGAGGCAAGGGAGCGGGAACAGAGGGAAGACAGAGTCAACAATCTTACTAGGCCAGGTGTCATTGCGATTCCGTACGTGCAGGGGAAGGGGGAATAGTGCAGGGACAAGGGACGCGACATGGGATCGACAATACAAATAAATAGAATAAATAACAGCAATAAATAAAAGTGCAGCCAGCTGGTGGCAAGTGCAAGGGTACGTGCAGACATCAGGTGTCAAGTGCTGGTTGGGGACTGTAGAGATACAGAAAACATTCTCCAAGTGTCGGGGTTGCCAGGAAGGCAGTGCAGGTGTGCAACTGGTGGGGGAGGGAACCTGGGTCCAAGATCAGAGTGTGGTCAGCTAACCAGTGCAGTTTCAGTTTCAGCCAGGAGTTCAGCAGGGGAGAAGAGGAGGAAAGAAAGCAGAAGCAAAGAGGAAGGTTTTGAGGTGCTTCCGGAACCAGAGGTGGTTCTCCTCAAGTTTCAGGGAGGCATGGAGGCTGTTCCAGAGGATCAGGCCCAAAGTTGGGTGGAGGATGCTTTGTGCATCCACCACAGTAAAAGTATCAGGAAGTGATTACTCGGAACAACAACAGATACATTGAAAGCTGCTGAGAAGATTTGCTGCAGCTAAAGCTGCCACCACAGCCACAGTAAATGCTAGTGAAGCAACAATTATGGGATATCTAAAAGATCCAAGCAGTCAATGTTCTTCTGATGTTTTATTGATGTCTGATGAAGGCTCTGCCAGAGACAACCCATCCCCTCCTCCTCTCACACTGAAAACTATCCGTCAATCTACTAGTGAAAAACACGACTGCTTTGCAGGAACAAGACATTGGGCCTCATTACAAGGGTTGCGCTCTCGTAATGAAGGGTACAGTACGGGACCGGCACCCTTCATTACGGGATCGCCGATTACGAGGTTCCGGTTGCGGGACCCGGACTTGATGTCTGGTAAAACCAGATGTGTTTTCCGGGTCCCGCGAGGGGAAGAGGGAGTTAATAATGGGCCATTCGTAATGTGCCCGTCATTACCTCCCTCCCCATTCCCATTGAGCTCTTTGGGGGCTCAAATGGGAATGGGGAATGGTTCCTTCAAGGAGGAATAACCAGGTCTTCCAATGTTGGAATGACCTGGTTATTCCTTATTGAAGGAACCCGGTAATGGAGCCCAGTTTGGAGGCAGCCATGGTGCTAATAGCACCATGGCTGCCTCCAAACTTGTAATGAGGCCCATTGACAATCAGCCACAAGGATGCTGTGGGGAAAAGTCATGTCACTTGGGGAAAGAGGCACCAATGTCTAAGTAGTTACCTCCAGGATCCAGCTGCATCTTAAACACACATGCATCCCAAGGATAGCAGAGGGTACCTGAGACAAGGGACGGGATTCAAAGATAATCACATCAACATAATTCCTGAAACAATCTCAATGTAGTATCAGCCTCCTCCCTTGCAGCATTAGGAGATGTGAGATATGGGATCGACACATTCCCTCATGGAATTTGCAATTTCTTTTTTTTACTACACAATATTTGTGCTTCGGGTTTCTACTACTCAGGCCCGAAAAAATATGAAAAGAGAAATCAAACAATTCAAACATGTAAGTATTACAAACATAACAAGCTGGTAAACATTGAACAGTAGCATATTCCATGCACATATGAAAGATATGCAAATGAATAACTGCTAGAGAACTTAAAAAAAAAAAAAACAACTGGGTGAAGCATATCCAGCTTGGGGAAAATCCAGTCATCATTTTAGGACTTGCTTCCTGGAGATTCCATCATATCATCCATGACTCCTCCGCATCTCTCTATGCTTTGACAACATCCCAAAATGGCCACTGATCTGCATCATCCTTTACTACACTTCTAGTGCCACAATCACAGACATATGAAAGATTTGCCCTCCCAAAAGATTCCTCTTTTGGTTGACTGATAAATCTAATTCAAAATGGGATTACGCCCGATAGAGGCTCTTGCAAGCGAAAGTTAAAGTGTGCAGATCTGTGGTGGCTGCCCAAACATGTTGGTATGAATTGGGATACTTGCTATGTGCCAACATCGCTAGATCTGATAACAACCATTAAATCACTGGTATTGTGCTCAGAAACATCAACATCTATCAGTGTACTCTGGTATCAAATATCTAGGCTCACTCTTGTCTTCGTTAACTATACATTTTCCACAGGAAACATAACATGTATATTTGGAAAGAACACGCCTAACCCCGAAGAGGCATCTTGGTACTAATAACAGATGTGTTTTATTTCCTAATTTATTGGTACTCATTTTATCAACCTAGGAAGTATGAAGGGCCGAGTGGACCTGCCGGGATATGTACCTGTGACCATGAGCTCAAACACAGGATCCTGTAGCAGATGCATTAGTCCACAGAGCCACAGACCCGGCTACATCTTATTGTGATACTAAAGCAGGACACAGGTTTACATGCTCATGGTGTACAACGTGACTACACCGCATTACTGAGAATGGTCTAAAGGACAAAGAAGTGCTCTGCAGTTTCAGATAAAACACAGAACACTGCAAGGTGGGTTACCATTCATTGAGAACATTCATTTATTGGCAATTGCAAAAAAGGCAAACGTTTAAATGAGGTCATGTTTAAAATGCCTTTGTTCTTTCTGAAATAGGAAGTGTTTGGCTTATTTTTGAAACTTAGCCTGTATAATGTGTGTCTTACCTTTCCAGGAAACTATGTTGTTAGGATAAGGCAACAATGTTAAAAACATTAACATGTTGGCTTCTGCCATTTTGGTTTCCTGTTTTGGTGCTGTCCACAGCAGTTCGAGATATGAGAAATACGATGCATCTATCTCTATTGTTTGCAATGATGAGGCCATATATCGGGGAGCGCAGTCATGCACAGTGGTGTGTACCAGAAAGATGGATGGGCGTTTGCACTAGGATCAATTGAAGATTCAAGTAGAGGGGCAGATGTGATAAAACGTACAGGTCCATGTCCAAGGTCTGACTGCTGCACTTGGAGGCCAGTCATTAGATAGGAATGCATACCATTGGTGCTGCATAATACACATGTTGAATAATCCTAGGGATAGATAAATGTGCTGATCAGTGGGGATGGTTGAACAGTAGCAGGCCACAGTACTGATAGAGGTTGATTTTACAGTGGGGGTGGGGGAGTTCTAAAACCACCGTGAAACCTAAGCATGCTGCAAACCTACATTATTTAGATTGTGTTTGTATTATTGTTCCCTCCAGAGCTAAAATGCAACTTCATACTTTGGCGATGCGATATGCATCAATCTTGCCATCATCTTTGACTCCTCACATGTTTTTACAGATCACACTGTTTCTCTCACTCGTTATTGTCCTTTTAAGCATCACACGATCTGTACAATCTTCCCTGCCACTTAAACTCGTATGTGCACATCCACAGTCCGTTTATGTCTCCCTGCGTACACGCTTTCCTTTCTTCAATCTTTCTTTGAATCTCTGCTATTTCTTTTCTCTGCTTGCTTTCTCCCTGTTCTTAAATTGTTCCCTCCCATATTGCAATGTATTGTCTTCTTCTCCCTCGTGTCTTCAGATTATATATCATGCATTTCCATTTGCTTCCTTATCTCACCTCCATCATTTCCCTTTCCTCACCCTACCTCACTCTTCATACTTCTTCCTCTCTTTTCTTATTGGCTGTCCTGCTTTCATTCATGTACCTTTGCTCACCCATGCCTTGACGCTCTACCAGTGCCCTCACATCCTTCCATAGTATTTGAAAGCTCAACTTTTAGATGCTCGTCACTGTTAAAAATCTATCATCATGTCAATTGCCTTTATTTGTCACAAATTACTTTTATTAGTTTTTCTGTACAGTGATTTGGTGAAAGCTCTTTGCACATGAAAATTAATTCATATATTCTATCTATGCTGGGACCTTTGTGTGTGGCTTTCACAATTATGAGAAGGAGGTTGGCACCAGCGTTGCTATGTGCACGTTCTCTGTACAGACAAAGATAGGGTGTCAGTGCAGATCAGCGACCACAATGCACACTGTGGTGGACAAATACGAGAGTAATACTGAGGAACATCCCCTCAGATCTGATCACACTCGCAAGGTGTAAAGAAGCTGCTAGAATTTAGTAACAATTCAAAATTCAAATGTGCACTTAGTTAAATATAGAACTTTAGGTAGGCACATTTAAATGGGAAAAATACAAAATGGAGCATTAATACAATGGATAGGTAAAAGAAAAAAAACACTAGACAATAAAATTAATCTAAAGAAAAAGCAAAATACAAAACCAATTTAACATTATAAATATAAAAACAATTCATATAAAGTACAAACAACACAGATCAAAGATGTAGTTGCTACTTATTTTTTTCAAAACATATTTAATGGTCCTTCTTTACAAGATGTATCTAGAAAGGTCACAAAGAGACAGATGAAAAACGTGGCAAATGCATTTGGGGTGGTAAGTTCTTCATCAGGGTGAACTCTAGAAAATGCACATACAGAGGTAGTTATAATCTCACTGCTTGACATCCTCATCAAAATGTCAAACATATGTTCACCTCAAATAAACATAAAGCAACATACTCGTGCATTATGCTCAAAGCATAAGTGAAATAAAAAGAAGAACAAAGGAAGCAACAAATACAACCTAATACTCATGAAGCTGAAATCAAGCTGCTCACCCTAAAAGATACACGTTTGAACAAGCCTCAACTAAAAATGTACTGCAGAAATCATACCATGCATGTTGGAGTCACCACTAAGTCAAGGACCATTCCCTAGATACAGTGCTGTCTCTGCATCTGTCAAGTTAGTTTGGCTTCCTGACTTATCTGATAGTATGCTTGTTCTTCTCTTCTGTTGGATAATAGGTCTAATAGTATGCAATATATATGTCTGCCGTGTTCGGACGTTGTACGCGTGTTGTTACTGATCGTTATCAATTGAACTTGCCTGCATGTCTAGACGTCTCGCAAGGGACATTAGGATCCATCTTGGGAACGTAGAATGCATCATTGAGAATAGGGACTTATACAACTTGACAACGATATAGGATGGATCCTTGATAAATTCGGTCAAACCACGTGTCAGTTCAGGCTTGACATCAAGAGTTCGGATCACATGAATAAAGATGATTGGTTAGCACTATAATTAATGGAAATTTGCCCATGTTTGAAGCAACTATTCTCAAGTAACTGCATGCATGTTGGGTGACATAGGGCATAGTCACCCTCTCGCCTTCCATGCCTCACTTCTGGAACAACTTAACTAGCAATTGAAGGAGAAAAATGCATGTCAATGACCAGTGCAGAATTATGTGTCCATATGTCTATCTTTTTCTCTACAGCCCATTTCATATTATCATATTGTTGACACTGACATATTATATGTATATAGATATTCTATTATGTTGTTGATATTTTTTATCGTTGTATTTTTGTTGATGACATTTCAAATAAAGCAAACTTGACTGACCGACTGTGAACTCTCTGAAACCACCAATGTTTTATCCTGATGCCTTCTTTAAATTGCTCAATCATTACCCTGAGTGCCTACACCCTCTAGGTAGCCAGGAATACCCTTGGCTTCATCAACTAGAAAAGTCCTGAAATGTAGAGGTACTGGCAAAGAATAGTAACTGCATTCACTTGAATGAGTGAAATGACTAGATTAATCCACACTCTCGGGTTAAGGCAGAAGGTGACATCCCGCTGTTTCAAATATATCTGATAATTCATATAGCATTTACATGCAAAGCTGAACTCCTTAATGTCTAGGCAGGGCAGATGTAGGACTGAATAAAAGAACTGTACCTTTTTAACTTGCAATAACATGGTTGGCCGTGTAATTCTCAATTCCTCTTTGTGCGACCCGTACGCTTTTTTACAAACATTCTTTGGAGAGTCCTGCCATACGATTTCATTGGAGACACAAACTAGTATTTTCCCCTTAAGATTTTCAAGCTTAAATGCACACCATGTTCTACTAAGCTCCTCATGTGAGTAATCTTGAGCATTGCCAAGAACCCCACTGGCTGCTGGCAGCTCTGTTGATCTATTACATTTAGCAGAGAAACACTGGATTGTAGCTAGGTGCCTGGATACTCTTTCCTTCTAAAAATCCAGGCAAGAGCTCTACAGTGAGACACTGTTCCTACAATGTGACTGTGGGATATGGGTATGTCCATACATGATCAAGACTCACCTTCTTGGAATTTCCAGACCACATAGTCAATAAGGACACCTCTGCCCATTGTGACTTGGATCCCTTGAATGATTGAAGAGCCTAATGATTTGCCAAGGAAATAGCCAGGGAACGTTGCCTGGGGCAATTGGCTAACAACAAGTCTCATTTAATGAAGACCTGTGAATAGAGCTAAAATCCCCATCTTTCACCCCAGCACCCACTAAATGTCTACCTAAAGATGGAGCTAAGAAGCATTGCAGAAGAAGTTGCGAGTTTTGCAGAGTCCACTTAAAGTGAACCTCTGCCCAGTGATTTGGGGAAGCGACATTCTCAACTTCCATGCTTAACCCAAGATCAGTGCTCTTCTCCGTTTTCTAAGTAGGTCCAGCTGGAGTAAAACCTCAACAGATGTTACCTCCCACATAGTTCTATCCCTGCCAAGGACATGACCCAACAGCTGGGAGTGGGGGACATTGGGAAAAGACAAATGTGCCACTGATACAGTCAGAGACATGCAGCTCCAAATGATATGCTGCTGAATGCTTAAACTGCAAGGAAACCAGTGCCCTTACTTACCCTGAATTACAGGTAAAGCCACTTATCTGGTCTTTTTTGCTAGATGTGGTCTTACTGTGGCTACAGCTTAGCCACAATCGTACACATGATCTTAACCATATCACAGAATCTCTGACTGTGCTCTTCAGCCTCTTCCTAGCTCTGATCGCTACAGGAAATCCTAATCTTTTATACGTTGGTGGAAACTTTAGAGAACTCATCCACCAAGCCTGATGCAACTGCAGCTTTAAGGGCAAGGGTATCACTTAAGCATGGCAGTTCCCCACCCCAAAAACCAAGTGTTTCATTGCAAAACCACCCACTGCAACCTATGACCCCGAGCTACTTCCACAAATATATGTCATTTTTACACAATAACAGTCATAGGTTCTAAACAGTCACTGTTCCAAGGTCAGTTTGCCGTTTCTTCTTTTTTGTCATTCGATATTCAGAACTGAACTGTGAGAGTCAGGCATACCAAAACATGCAATAGCCTGAATCACAACTTTGCTGCATTTTCTTGTCACACATACCCATCTCCTGTAAGACCAATTAGCAGCTTTTTGAATTTCCCAGGATGCCTGATCTATCTGAGGATTGAAGTTGAAGTGTGACAAAATTTAGTTGGCGTAGTCGCAACAATATTAATCACATATCATCTCTGAAGAATTTTACAGTGCCGAACAACCACTGCAACCTTGCATTTGACTCTAACAGTTATTGACCCATGAATGGCTGAACCAAAAGTCTTGGGACTCATCACGAGTTTGGGCGGTAATACTGCAGTAATTCTGTCCTGGTGGAATACTGTTACTGCTGTGTTGTTCGGCAGAATTACCACTGTATTACATGTCACCAGGAACACACACACAATGTTGCAGTAACAGTAATTCCATCTGGCGGAATTACTCTTCTAAATGGGCCTGCGGCAGTAATTCAGGCCAGTTCTGGCGGAATTACCACTACCACCGGCATATTCACTGCTAATTCAGCTGGCAGAATTTCAGCTGGCAGAATTACTGCAGGCGGAAATAGTTTCGTCGCCAGAACGAGAAGCCTGGCATAGGCCATCTTTAAAAGTAAAATCTGCTCTGAATCTCCCATTTCCTGTTGCCATCTGGAGACAAGACTTGGCACAATCACATCCCAGGAAACGGGGATATCAAAGGCGCCAGAGTTGTGCTGCACAAGCAAACATTCCCAGAGGCTAAACTGCAGGTCCTGATGGATGAGGTTGTCTGGCATGCTGAAGAGCTGTATGGAAGCAGACAGCGGAGGACCTCTGGCCAAAGGAAGGCTGCCATCTAGGCCACCATGAGGACCAAGGTTGTGGCAGTGGGCATTGTCCCAGTGGACAGCAAAGGCAACCTCATGGCAGTTAGTACACTGGCTCATAGATTACATGCATTTGCCAGAGAAGGTGGGATGCTGTTGTAATGCACATGCACTGTAGGAGAAATATGCATGTGAAGCCAAATAACCATGAGAACCACCAATGGGGGCTGTTACAGTAAATATAACAAAGTTAACCCCCTTCGTCATCACAACAACAAGTGATATTGGCAGGCATACAGGCAATGTGCTCAGCAGACACTACTCCAACGTATCATTAGCTGTACTCATTGACCTGAAACTGACCATGCCCAGAATACAAAATCTGTGTAGGAATATCACACTTCATGTTGCATGAGTGTCTCGCTTCCCCACTGGTATGCATGATGACTGACTGAATACCATTATCCACAAAACAGGTTCACAGTCGACTTATGCTGAAGAAGCTGGCCCCTCCACTGCCCAGGTGACCTTCATCGCTGGCAGTGTATCTACCTCCACCCAGACCAGACTATCCCCACATCTCTGCCCTGTGGCTCTTCCACCAGCTCTCCAGATGGCACAGGAGGGACTGCACATTCTTCTGCAGGTTCTGCACCCCAAAACTGTAACAGCTGCACCAGAGTCAGCCCCTGTGGAGATCCCCAAGGGGCAACATGGTGCCACTCACACACAAGCACCCACCCATCTGGCCCCTGATGTCCCCTCACCACCTGTGTTAGACGGGCATCACCAGCACCAGGCTAGGGTCGACATGGGTATTGATGGGACTCCAGATGAGGAGGAGGAAGGCACAGGCTTCAGGATGCCCTACTTCAGACCTGGCCCTCTACAAAGCCCAAAACCTGCCTGTGATAAGGGACAGTGTCCAGGGATTATCCAGGAGAATTTCCAGGTCCCTGCACAGCCAGTGCCAGCAGTTCTCCATGTTAACTTCTGCTATCACTACTATGGGCGGAGGATGAGGGAGCATACCGAGGGCATGTCAGCCTTTGCTGAGTCCATGCATTCATGCATGCGCCTCACATTACAACACATCTGGGGCCAGGGATAGGAGCCCTCCACCTCTGTCATCCCCATGAAGGGCTCCTTGCCTAGGACCCAAAGGCAGCGCTCATTGCTCAATCTAGCCCCCAAAGTGCACTAGCAGGCTGTAAAGAGGCTACGGAATTGACATGTTATTACCCTATTTTTCTAGGGACAAAAGAGGTGGGTGGGAGGTGGGTGGGGAGGGCTGCTGCGGATGGCTTGTTGGGAATGGGGTAGGGGATTGGGGATGGAAGCTGGGGTGGTGTGTTGGAGTTTGTTAAGGATTTCAATGAGGCAACGCACACCTTAGTCTCAGCCTAGCATGCAGTGTGCAATTGAAATGCTTATGTGTGATAGATTCAATATTGAGATGGGTGTGCATTCATAATATCGAGAAAAAAAAAGTCGAAACTCATAATCTCGAAAAAAAGTCGAATAATTTATTTTTTTATTTACATTTATTTTTTGGCTGCAGCATGTAAAAACAAAAGGTAAAAACACAAAAAAGGGGGGGGTTAGGGGGAAGCCCCCCATTTCGAATAAAAAACCTCATTAAAAAAAAATGTGACTTTTTCTTTTTTCGACGTTTTTTTTCTCGAGATTTTGACTTTCGATTTTTTGGTTTTCGATGTTATGACTATAAACCATTGAGATGATACAACACTCATATCACACCCCCTTTTCAAATACCCCGAGTCACAATGGACTATGAACTAGGCTTGTTGATAAAATATAAAATGTATTTATTTATTTTAAAATTCAAAATGACAAAATATTACAATTTTTAATATGGGGCAGCAATCACCAATGGGGTGATAAGAACAACAGGAATGTAAGCAATGATCTTAGTTTAACCTTCTATTGACACAACAACAAAACACCAGGGAACAGGAGCACTTTTTGATTGTAAGGTAAGATAGCACTGGAGTTAGAATTTCCCCCTGCAATGTTCCCTCAACCACAAATAATCAATTTTAAGTGGATAAACAGAATCAGCAGGTAATCACGAATGACAAATCAGAAACAGAATAGAAATCTGACTTTCTCTCCCCAAACAAGAGAGAAAACAGATTTAAACCCTGGCAATGCTAAAATGACACTTGGAAATGGATGGATAAACAATGAATGTGTCTAAAATTCTTGAAACAAAACAATTCTTTACTGGAGCAACACTGGAAAGATACTAGCAATCACAAGCAATGGATTGAGCAAAAGCATACAATTTAGAATTGAATGGAAGATGGAAAAGCGTTTATAACCAAAATGACACGTGTAAAATTAACACACTTTTGTAAATCCCACCTAAATTTACCAAAACGGTTTTTAATAAAACTGGTGAAATATGGTGAATCGCGATGTTTAGTGTTGGGGTGTAGCTATAGATCAGAGGTACAATATGAAAGTGAAATGAGGTCTCTAGCTGTTAAATTAAGTGAGTTATGCAAGATCTAGTGAGATGTGTTTTTGAGAAAATGAAGGTGCGAAAGAGGAACAGAAATCATTTTGACAAGGACAGTTTTACTCTACACTAGGGAATTCAGGCTAGGCTACCAGATTGAGACAGAGTAAGCTCTGCGGTTGATCCGCGGAATAAACACTAGCATCTCCGTGCCTGCCCTGGCGGACCCAGTCCGGTCACCTGAGGGAGGACTAAGGGCTTAGGATTTCACAAGACAAAATTATTAAAGAAGTTTGCACTAGCACAAGGAATCAAAGGCAGTGTTTCAAGAATGCTTTTTGACAATATTACAATTATCAGGATAAGTATATGATGACTTAGAGATTGGAACTAAGGAAAAGGCAAGATAAGGTATACTATGATTTTCTATGGTTACTATTGATACTCACAGTCCACTTTTAGTTTGGTTTTTCGACAGTCAGTGGTTCTGGTCACCGCACAGGTCTGGTCTAACACAAGGCAGCTGGACAAACTCAGCGGGACAGGGTCAGCTGCGCAGGGACTGGATACCAAAGGATAGTTGTTTTGGACTGGCAATTCTGGTTACTGGATGCTATAGGACATCAGGAGAGCAGGATGGCAGCCGCATGCAGTGAGTGGCATCAAGCCAGGTTAATTCAGGGTGCTTCCCAAAACACCACAGTGTTTCCCTTGGTTATGGGGATTATTTTACAATTGAGGCCAGCTGAAACAAGATCAGCAATGCTTGGCCTTGTGGTTGGGATCTAGAGTTTAGATGGATAAATGCAAGATGAAGACAGGAAAAGACAGGAACAGACAGGAACAGGACACCGGCTTGGAATCAGGAATCAGTGTGTTTTCAAGGGCTCTTATTTATAATGCCAGGTGACATCATCACAGTATATGACAGGGGCAGGCTTTACTATACACGCCCCTAGCAATAGGATTGGGCAAGGGTAGTAATCTCCGCCTTGCTCTCTGCTGGTTGGATTTCTAAGGGAATGATGTTAGGTTTATGAGGTGAGGTTTACAATGTCCAGAAACTCCCACATTTACTTTAAGAAATCCGATTTTAGCAAAAATATACAGTTATACACTTGTAATCTCTTGTCCTACCCACAGGTTACATATGAAGTGCAGCGCATATTAGTCCAAACCTCCAGTCTGTGGGACCTTGTTTCGCCTTTCTGACACATTTTGGTAATTTTACACATTCAAGATTTGGCCTAAAATTCCACAATTACATACACAAAAGTGAATTGTCACCAGGGATGTATGTACAAACTCTTATATTTGCCACATTAATACTTTCCTTGGAATTGGTCATATTTTGTAACTTCTGTTCCCCTTTCGGCAATGACTTCTACCAATGTTTAAAAGATGGCCCACAGAATTACATTAAAAACTGCAAATGTTTAAATTTCTACAAATTCTTGCTACAGAAATAGCAGTCTTTAAAGTTTCTTTGTAACTTAGTCTCTGGCACCAAAAGGCAGTCCCTTTGTTACTTGATCCTGTTTTTTTTTCCTTCCTTCAACTGCAAGCAGCTGCCAATTCCTTCCAGGCAACAGGTTTCCAGTCTTATTTGAAGGTTTTATTGCCCTTTTACACTTGACAGGTGAGTGTCCCATGACTGCTATTGCCCCAGCCTGGAGCACAGACGAATGTCTGATGAGCATGTGAACTCTCATTGTCCTAACCCATACAAAGTTTTTCAAACTTGCACTTCACACCTATGTATCCTGGATTTAGGGTGTATCACCCTTCCTATGAGGAGTTTCATAGCTGGCAACTGGAGTAACATGTTTTTCTGAGAGCTTGCAACTCCAGCCTATGTGTTTTAAAATGTTTAATTCCTTACTTTGGGTCTTGAATTAAACCAAACTATGACAGAAGATATCCTGTGTATTGTCACCACTAACATAACTCCTTTACATGGCTAAGTAGGCAGGCTTTCATTAACAATTAAGTTTTAAGCAGGTCATTGTTTTCTCTTCAGTCAGCACAGCCCATTTTTCCACATGTGTCAAAAACTGCTATCATTTCTTTCTTTAATTCGGTTTGCAGCTCCTCGGATTGCCACTGTCTTGGCAGCTGTATTCATTTTCCTTGCAGCAGGACTCTTATCTAAAGTATAGATACATTTCTCCTTGACCTGGCTTAGAAAGTAAAAAGTCTCTTTGAACTGCTGCGCTTGGATATATTTTGTCAAAAAAATAAATGTGTGATTCCCGTGCAAGAGAAAAATTAAGGTGCTTTTAATTTCTCTGAGAGTTGGTTTAACTGGGCCTTTTTACTCACAGTGGTTTCAGAATGACAGATGAAATTGGTATCAAAGCAGCATTTTGAAAGGGTGAAAACGGTTTCATTTTTAAGGGGATTTTGGCTTTTGCGGCAATGGCAGGCTTTCGTTATCACTTGATTCCATATATGTTTCAGAACACACTGGCATATTTGTCAGTGTATCTCCTTGTTCCATTTTGCCCCGAAGTGTGTGAGGCAAGATAGTGCAGCCATTTTTCTGTTGTTGCTGCCAAAAGCAGTTTTGAGGTCCTGGTGTGCACAGGAGCCAGCACAGCCACGTTACTGTTTCTTGAAGAAAGGCAGCTCAGTGATGTAAGGCAATACCGGTGAGTGGGTCAATATCTCCCACAGGATAGGGAGGTGGGTGGTGAGGGGTGTATGGGGATGTATGCTTTTCACACTTCACTTTTAAATACTAGTTCACTTGAAGCAATGCTAGAGCAATCATTGTGTGAATGTGATGTATTCAGAAAATTGCTATATACAAAGGTGAGCAGCAGGTGATTATCGATGTGTTCAGAAAACATTGTCAAATTAGTTCTTGCAGCACACACAAGAGGACAATCCCGTCCCTCCTCCCACGGACTGTGTGGCAGCCCTGCACCTGCTGGTTGTGGGACATTGTCTTCTGGGAGCAGCATGTACTCATCAGGGGTCAGGGGGACATTTTGCCTGAGGCAGATGTTGTGTAGCATGGGACAGGGAAGAAATATTTGTTCAACCTTCTCAGGCCTGTACATCAAGGCCCTTCCATTTTGGTGTAGACCCCAAAAACAACCATTCAGCAGGCCACAGGTCATCTCATTGCATAGCCTGGTCCTGATGTGTGCCTAATTGTAGGCAGATGCATTGCTAGGCAGGGGGCTAAAGGGGCTATATCCCCAGGTCTTTTGGTTGTAGTCCTGTTTAGAAGTTCAGGGGCTACAACAAAAAGGATATAGCTAGCCCCAATTCCCACTAGTCCCCACATTAGCTTATCCCCTGGTCTTTTCCAGACCTAGCAACACCCCTGATTGTAGGCCACCTACTGTGGTGAACGTGGATTGTGGACAGGTGTCATTAAACATGGTTGCTGGAGGTATCCAGATTCATTTTCAAGGGCAAAGGTTGCAGGTGTCCGTCACAGTGAATTGTGGATGTGTTGCCTTTTATAATGGCATGTTGATGAACACTCTGTGCACACATTTTTCCTAAATTGTCGTACAACATGATTTTCCATCCCAGTAATAGAATGTATAGTAATTTACTATGGGGAAACAAATATGCAATGTTGTGTTACAACTTGCACACAGGTCACAGCCAGCATTCGTCACTTTCCTGTTCTGTGATTGCCACTGAAAATTGCATGTTGCCTGTGTTGAGCCTGTACAATACTATCATGCAAGTGCCCTGATGGGTGATGAGTTGTTCTTGTGTATGTCTGCATTGTCTGCGTACCTTCCATTATGGCTTCACATACATGGTTACCAGATTGCATGGCATTACATTCTGCCAGTGTTCCATTGTCTTTGTACAGTATTGAACTGTGACATTCGGTGTGTAGGTGTGTTTATTTGCATTGTAGTTCCTGTAGTCCTCTGTGGGTGTATTTCTTACTTGTTGGGGCAATATGCTTTGCCGCCCTACTACTGCATTGTCCTGCATGGCCTAGTACTGTGGGTTGGTGGCTGTTATGTGCAGTGTGAGAGGGTAGGCCATTAATGTACAGGGCCTTGACTAGGCATGCATTGATCAGTTGTAGCAATGTCTCACTCCTCTTTCACATAGCATTTCACTAGTGCTGCAAGATCTGTTCTTTGTGATGGCACTTGTATTCACGAAGAATCCATGTGTGTTGGCCTCCGTGGCTCTACATATATGCAGGCAGTGTGCTGTTACACAGGACCATAGCATTGTGTATTGAACCAGTGAAGCGGGAACAGCAGTGTGTGATTATGAGGTCAGCATTGTGCGTGACCTGGGCATTCATGGCGTAATATAGCTTCCTGTTCCAGTATGACTCTTCGCATGCCAGGTGGGTGGTCATGGAACATCAGTGCCATCCAGGGTGGCAATTTCATTGGGAAGGTGGGTTGCTGCATAAAAACCTTCCTTTGTGGCATTAATCTGAGCTGGGTGGTGGGCACGGAGATGTGGTGGTAGGCACGGCACAGAAGTGGTTCCAGCACCTGGCCAAGCATAAATGAAAATGTGGGTTGGAGATGACATGCAGAATTCCCAAAGTGTGGCGGTAGGTGCCAGTTGCAAGGAAACAAATGACTGACACAGGTTTCATCAGAGGTGGTCAAACAGTCTTTTTGTTAATCCTGCTCTGTATGTCATCATGGATCAGGGAGAGTAGTTCTACAATGGTCTCCCTGTTCAGCGGGTACATGGTAATCATCTGGATTTTAGTTAATGTCCAGCGTGAGGACCTGACCCGGGGAATGTGCACTCGCCTTGCACAGCATCTCCTCATCCTCTCTGCACTGTGTGCCTTGTGCTGTTGTTCCTGCCTCTGTAGCTCAGAGTGGAGCAGGAGGAGCTGCATGTCCCAGTTAGCGACAGCCAGTGGCAGCAAGGAGTTGGAAAGTGTTTTTGGGTCAGGTGCATACCTTTTGTAGCATTTCAGAGAGGTTTGGGTGCAACTGTGGCTTGTTTTCCAACACCGGTATGCATTTACCTCCACCTTTCAGGTGGAAGTACCTGCACTGTATTTTCGGTGGGATTACAGGACATTTTCAGCAGTATTTTGGCAGTATTTTAACTTGTGTTGTGGCAGAAACACCATTTTCAATCTTGGCGTTAATTCTCCCCATGATGTTGGCGGTAATTCCGCTAGGGCTAATTTCCTTATTCTGCGGTGTGGTAAAAGTGGGGGTTATTCCGGTACCAGCACTTTTATATGTACTGGCAAACTCCTAATTATCCCTTTTGTGTTTCTCTGTGTCACACTACCTCGTTGTACATATACATTTTGGGAGCACCTAATTTCTCAAATTTAACCCAAAACACTTCTACATGATGGAGTGCTGCACTGTATCTGGAAACAGTTTACTCATCAGAGCTAGGCGACTGCATGACCACTGTTATAAGTAGGTGAATGAACGGGCCCTGTTTATATAACGTGGGAATAGTACCCAGCCATTACCGTAGTGAACATACCAAAAACAACAGTCGTTTTAATGTCCCATTTTCAGGCAGGATATCAAGTATGGTAGTCATGCCCCACTTGTCATCATCTATTGAGCTTTTAAGATTATACATAGCACAGAGTCCGAATTCTAGTCACAGAACGAGTGAGACTTCACGAGTGACAAGAGAAGCTAAATGTGTGTGTTCCAAGGCATTGCCTGGATGTCCACCCTAGTTATTCCTTATCTGTCAATACAACTGACCATGAGGAGTGGATTCTGCACTTGGGCGGTACTGGGAGTGCTCTGTCTTCCAACGTTGTAATGCGCCTACTCCTTTCATTCAGATGAGAACTCCACCTGTCACTATAAGCTCCCAGTCATCTACAGGGGAGCATGGCCCATTGTCCTCCACTGAGGGGCCTTAAGAGAACAGTTCAAACCCATTTCCTCTGTCCAATATAAAAGCAAAATCATTGGAGGAAATAACATTCAATAATTGTTTGCAGTTTCAACAGTATGCTCAAGGCACACACATATGTATCTCATTCTTAGGTGCCCCGGGTGTATGACCCTTGTGGCCTTGTAACCATCAGAAAAGATTGGTTGAAGCCTATGCCTACCAAGTCATACAAAATGGCCGGGATGTCTGGGAGACAGGAAAAGAAATACTAGGCATATGTCTAGTATGCGGACATCAGTGTGGTTTTCCACATGTCTAGCTGTCCCTGTGGTGGTGGGGTGACGGATGAAGGCAGCAAAATGTTGCTTTAGCTAGGGTGACACATGTCCATTGACTGATACCTGGTGTCCACTGCCTGAGGCAAGGTTAAGTGGATACTTCCGATTAAATAGTGAGCTTAAGACCTTCAAATGATCTATTGGGAACTATCTCCAATCAAGGCACTCATTTTAAGCTCAGTGTTATTGCATCGTTGATGAAGTGCTATGTTACCTTTTATAGCAGGTACTCCTTTCATGTATTCACTGCTGGTTGCTAGGAACACGGAGTTATTGGCTGACTCTTTTGCTATGACATGTTTGAACTCTTGGCAAACTCTTTATAAATACATTACAGTTGTCTTGTCAATTACGTTTTTAGAAAGTAGTTGTTATGAGATTGGGGCACTTTTTTTACTTTAATAATATATATTGCGCACCACTGACCTGAAGGCTTAAGGGCGCAAACAACAAACACATCAAACAAACATTCATCATAATTAAAAGGGAGGCAAAGACATGCAGCTTTAAATCTGGAAAATGGTAGCATGTTATATAAACAGCAACATCTTCGACTTCTTTCTGAAAATAGGAGTGGATTTGAACTCTCTAAGATCAGGCGGAATTTAGCTTGGAGCACAACACAAGCATGTAATTCCGGTGGTTAAGATGGCTTGACAAATCACAATAACATGTGCATACTGGGGCCCATGTAGAATCAGGTGTAACAGAAAATAAATGCGTGAAAACCATTTGTTCAGATTTTACGCATTTATTTGAAGTCATTACTCTTTTTCATGCATTTGTATTGCGGAGTGGGCACGAAATGTAATGTATGATTCTGCCTCGCCCTTCCTATACGCCATGCAAATGCAACAGCATTTACGCCGGCATGACATGTTCAGGCTGGCGTCTGTGTTGTGGATTTCTATGGAATCTCCCTGCTATTTTCAACAGCAAAAAGCAGGCAGATTCGGTAGGAATCCATTTCAAACTGTATGTACATGTCAAACGGTGTTTAACTGAATTTGCACTGTGGAGTGTGAAGGGAAGCAGAAAGACAATTTCACTTACATTGTACATTTCCCTTTGCCACTCTGACGTGCAAAGGATGAAAACGATGGGGCATGGATCTGTGTGCACCCAGTTGCAAATGTAAGGGGTCCCATAATGAATGCATAATTTAAGGAGAATTTTAAAAGGGGTCCCAGTGTTGAAATCAAATTGTAAAGACAATGGTGGTCATTTTCATCATGGTGGAACATAAAATCATGCGTTAAAACCATGTGAACAACTTTTACACATGCATTTTATGGTTTTGAACCGTGAGTAGGAGCATGGAGCAGAATTAGCACTTCTGACATCCCACGCGTTCTGCCACAAAAATGCACCTGCGTTAGCTCCATCGTTTGATTTTGTTGCTGACGATAATGCATTGGACTTCTGTGGAATCCCCCTTCTTTTAACACCTGTTAAAAGCAGACAGACTCCATAGGTATCAATAGTAAATGTAGCCGTTGTATGCAAATAGCAGGTGGCATTTAGGCAACAGGTACTACAAAGTGCAATAGAAAGGAGCAAAGGGGATTGTGGCTGCTTTTACTCCTTCATGTTGGGCTTCCTAGTGCAAAGGATGAAAATTGCATGGAGGAGACCTTTATTCTGTTAATTATAAAGTAAACAGGCCCCCATGTGCAAGTTAGGAGGTCTTAGATTAAAATGCACATGCGTAGGCAGGGGCAAAAACCAGTCCAAGGAGAGAGCGATCACTGGCATTTATTTTTTCACAGTGCATTTGCAAGGAAGCTAACACTCACACCTTCACGGTACTCAGGTGTCTCAAAGTGAAATTATGTATTTAAAATAAACCCCTGATGTCATATTCACAAGATATGGTGTCATCAGACAGAGCCGCAGGGATCGATGGAACATCTTTCACACTCCTCATATAATGTACCTACAACTGTAAGTGCAAATATTCAGTTATAGAGTACAGAAAAAGACAAACTACCAATTACACACTATGCAAAAATAGAAAGCATTGGCTCCACATGAGCGAACACAAACAGGTTTTGAGCACAGCCGGTGTAAGCAGTGGTATCCTACTCAGAAAACTGAACAAACCATTAGCAAAATGGTGTATAATATATGGAATGTCTAATATACTGCAAGCGTTACATATCGTTTGGTAACTTCCCAGGGCTCATCTTGCACAAACGTTGCACTCTATTTGGAATATTACTAAAATGTCACCTTTGCGTGTTAATGAAATGCCGACCCCCACTACACCAACTAATGGTAGCAGGGGTTGCGTGGGTGTCCCCCGCTGCCCTTTGTCAGGGTAGTGGGGGTTGGGAGTTGCGGGGGTGTTGAAGAAAGGGACAATAAAGGAAAAAAACAGTTTAAAAAAAATATACAAATGAAAAAGGACCTTGCAACGCCAGTTCAGACCCACTTTAGTGGGCGAGAACTGATGCTGCCGGGTCGGAGGAGACACAGCGGCACACTTCACGGTGTGCCGACGAAAAGGTAAGTGGGTAGGCTGTTGTAGTGGGATGTCAACATCATGGGCGGCGCAGTGATCAAATAGATTTCTCTATTTAACTCTAAACTAACTTATCATTCAAATAGCCATAGCTTCAATTCTTGTTCACGTTCATATTACGCTAGATCCTACCGTCCATATTACGCAGATACACACGTGCTTAACGGTGTCCAGTTAAAATGTCGAATCCATAATATGTAAAAAATAATTGGCCGAATTTTTTTTTTCCCGAATATGCCATTTTTTAATTTACGTTTTCTTCTGCGTTTGTGCCTTAAAAAAAGCATTACAAAAATAAAATAAAAAAGGGGGGTTGGAGGGAACCCCCATTTCGAACAGAAAATGTAAAAAAAGACATTCGAAATGTTTTTTTTGGCCATTTTTTTCCACATTTTGATTTTCGACATTATGTTATTAGAAATTATCACTTTAAACCGTGCTTAACACATAACTCCCGGAGAAGTGCTATCAATGACAATGTTTTTGGTGTTAGTGTGGCATAAAATGCAGGAAACTCATTTTAAAAATAACATTAGGTTTCAGGAATACTTGACCTTCACTTCCAATACAAATAGCTAGCAACAGTCTACCAATGAAAAGCCCACTGTGACCATGAAATATGACCGATGCTCGAAAAGACACAAGATAAACCAAAGAGACCACAACCCTTCCATCTGCAGCACTCCAAGGGGCCAGAAGTGGCAAACACAATCAGTCCACCAGCTTCATCTGATCGCTTATTGATACACGCTGTCTATAGAAGCAATGCATATAACCTCACAAACTAAGGCTGACTTTTCATTTTCTCCATGGCTATGGAATACATGGCATAGACGGTGTCAGAATGCATTCCTGTAATATATACATATACCAGTGAAAATGCTGGTGCAAAATGTTCATGCACTGCTGCAATGTTTATGTAAAAGGATCCAGGGGTAGGGTCAAGGATGGGGCTGAAGTAACACGGTACTTGACGCTTACCTGTACTGGCTGCCACGTCCACGTAGGTTCCATCGCCCTTACTCTGAAAAAGGAAATTCGGGCCGTTCTCATTGTCACAGAATATGTCAGAGGCACTGGAGCTTAATATTGGCCCCACAGTAACTCCACGTCCGCCTGGAAAACATGGAAAAAAGAGGAAATCAGATTAAGCCCAGCGAAGGCAAGGTTCAAGAAGCGTATCCAAAAGCAAAGGAGCTCATTTTGCTTACAATTGCAATTTAACAGTGAGGAAACATTATGTTTGCACTTCAAAGTAAACTGCTCCCCAACACCAAATTTTCATCATTTGCATGGCAGAGTGTAAAAGAGCAGAGTAATAGGCAGCGTACACAACCTCACTTTTAATTGCGACCTCCGCTAAGTGTTGCTCACAGTTATAATATGTCAGCCAAGGTTCCATCACATTTGTGAACACTGCTTACTACAAAGGCACGGTAAACAGTGGTCACAAATACAACTAAACCCTGACCAACAAGCAAGCATGTCGTGCAGGGTTTAATTGTCATTGTAAACACTGCTTGTTTTGCAAGCATGGCAGGCAGAGTTTACAATGGATCCCTATGGGATATGCCTGTTTTATTCCAGTGCATAAAGCAGACAGACCCCATAGGGATCTAAAGCATTAGTGCTAGCATGAAAACCCACGTGGGGGCAAATGCTAGAGTATTTGAATGGTGGCGAGAAAGAAGGTGGCAGAAACACAAATTGTGTTCCACCAATCCTCTCCACCATACACATGCATGAAAATGTAGTGTAGCATCAATGGAATGTGTCACAGCCTTATTCCAGGCTTGTATGCCTTCCATTCACATTACACCTCAATGAACATGAGCTTCAAAGTACTAAAATGACCCTTCGGTGTGGGGGCCGTTTGTCATGAATATAGATGAATCGGATGTCTTGCTCTAACTGAAACATGGTTCATGGCCAGCTCTGTCATGAGTTTTGACTCTCTACTCCCGGCTACAAGATCTTCTCCGAACCCAGAACCAACAGTCCTGGATGTGGAGTAGTTCTGATATTTCCAGAGTGGGTCCCTGCTTCTGTCATTCCTATTCAGGCCTACGCCTCCTTTGAATACCTGGTCTGCATGCTCACTATCTCTCCTGGCCTCTCTCTGACAGTAGCCATTATTTACAGGCCATCTGGCCAGGTTGCCCTCTTCCTATCAGAGTGGGCTGACCTCTCCTCTTCTCTCTTTTCCTCTACCTCTCAACTTCTACTCCTCAGAAACCTCAACATCCACCTTGCTGCTTCTAATCCCTCCTCTGCAATCTCTGCAATACTCTCTCTCTTTCTATTCTACACTCTGGCCCGACACACCCTGCCAGGCACAACTTGGATGTTCTCATTTGTTCAGACATCACCCTCTCTAACCCTCTCACCACTTCTCTCTCTTGGACTGAACAGTTTCTGCTCTCCTGCCACCTGAAGCTCTATGTCCCCCAGGTGAAGCCGACCCAATCACTGCCTCCTGCGGTCTCAATCATTCGGCCCATGAAGCATGTGTAAGTGGAGGCCTTTGCTGCTACTTTTTCTCCTATGCCTATGGCTGAATCACACTCTGATACAGCCCTCTCCAACCTGCATCTGTCTATCTCTAACACTCAGGACATCCTTGCTCCTGTCATGAGAATCTGCCTGAAGCCTACCTCCAAGTGCAACTATTGGTATTACTCCAACCTTGCCACCATAAAAATGCAAGTGTAGGGTGGCTGAGAGGAAGTGGAGGGCAGTAGGTGCATCCTCTGACAAAATGGCCTGCCTCCTGCTCCAAAAGCAATACAGACTTTCTGTCCAAGAAGAGAGCCCACATCCAAGCCTGCGTCTCTGCGGCCTCTTACAACATGGCCAAACTCTTCAAAATCTAAACGGAGCTGGCCAATCTTACTGCAGTCTCCACCTTTCCTGTTCCCTATCTGGCCTTCTGCATAGCTATGGCTTCTTACTTCACCACTAAAACTCAGTACATCCTGTCTTTTCTCTCCTCTTCCTCTCCCTCTACCTCTCTTGGCCCCCCTATGGCTGCCACTCCCTCTCATCCTCCTTTCTTGTCTTTCCCTCTGACCACACCTGATGATGTTTCTAGACAAGTTTGATCTATGAAAGTGTCATCCAAGCAGGTACTGCCCTGCTCCTCCAGAATCATCAAGGGCCAAATTGACACCCTCGCTCAAGCCTTGGACAATTTCTGCAATCACTCTTTTGCCACTGAAACTTTCCACTCCCTCATAAAGCACTCCCTTGTACACCCCCTGCTAAAAAAGCATTCTGCTGATCCTTCCTGTCTGGCAGACTACCACATGATCTCTATCACTCCTTTCCTGGGCAGACTCTTGGAAAAGCTGGCCATCTCCCAGCTTACACTGCACACTGAATCTGTTGGTTGTCTCCATGACCATCAGCCTGGCTTCATAGCAGCCACATGAACGGAAACTGCTCTCATGAACACCCGTGAAGATCTGCTCACTAATATCGACACTAGCTTCCTTCTGTCCTCATTCTCCGTGATCTTTCCTCTGCTTTCGACACGGTCAATCATGCCATCCTGATCAATCGTTTCTGTGAGAATATGGGCATCACAGATCAGGCCCTTGCTCGGTTGACCTCCTTGCTCCTGGACCGACTTCCCAGGTCCACCTTGGGTCCTTTTTCTCCACCACCTCTCACTCCACATGTGGTGTTCCACATGGCTCTAATGTCTCACTCTAGATTTTCAACGTCTACTTGGCCCCTATGGTCCACCTCATCTCTACCTTCTCCACTAACTTTCAGTGTATGCGGATGACACCCAGCTCTCTTACAGGCTCCCCTCAGCCTCCTCTCCTCCTTTGCTCATTCCTGATTGTCTATCTGTGATTCAGGAGTGGTGTGTCTCCAACAATCTCTTCTATAATGCCAGAAAGATTGAGATCCTTCTCATTGGAATCAGTGCTCCCACTTTCCCTCTTTCACGCTGGCCGCCATCCCTCTGCCTGCACCTTCCTGTAGGCAAAAAACCCTGGTGTCATACTTCAACTCCACTCTCTCCTTCCCTCCTCAAATCACGAACCTCGCTAAGAAGGCCCAGTACCAGTTGCACCTCCTCAGAGGTATTCTTCCTTTTCTCACTTTACCCGAGAAGCCCACTGTCTGCAGAGCCCCGGTTCTCTCTAGGCTGGACTACTTCTCAATCTGCCTTCCTCTACTCTCCGCCCTATGCAACTAATCCAGAACAGGACTGCAAGACTTGTCCTTGGCCTCAAGCCCCGGGATCATATCTCTCCAGCCCCAAAATCTCTCCACTGTCTCCCAGTGCCTGCAAGGATCAAGTTCAAGAACCTCTGCATCATCCACAAGGCTTTCTGGGGTCAGGGCCAAACTACATCCAACTCTATCTTCCTAAACGCCTTCATTTTCGAGCCCTTCACTCAGCCACCTCCAACTCTCTCAGGGACAGACGCTTCTCCAGGCAGAGAGTGGGTGGTAGATATCTCTCCTCTGCAAGTGCCTCCTTCTGGAATGGCCTCCCTGCCCATTTCAAACTCGAGCCGGACCACCTGAGGTTCCGGAACCAGCACAAAAACTGCCTTTATGCCTCTGCTTTCTCTCTCTCTATCCCCTACTGACCTACCTGTGTGCTGCACTGACTCCCTGGCTACCTCAGAATCTCTATCGGCACCAGGCTCCTCTATGACCAGTAGCACCTACACTGCCTCCGGGCCTATCGTGCACTCTGGCGATGTATCTGCAACCCTACAGCCCTCTGCTTCCTTGCTCTTACCCAGAGCCACACTGCCCTGGCTGATTTTACTTCCCTCTTCCCTCCTGCCAGCACTTCGCCTCTCCCTCTCCCCCCTGCACATGCATGAACTGAATAACTCAAGATCTAGTAAGATCATTTGTGTTGTCCTCGCTCTGTCTTCCACCCTTATCTTGTTGCACCTAGAAACACTTGTGTACAGGCGTGTTATAAATGATTCTTCATATCATATCATATATACTGTCTATGGATACATGCAACTGGCAAACAGGTGGCCTTCATAACGCACAAAAACGCACGTGGTGCAGAGAAAGGTGAAAGAATTTTATCCAAGGATAGACACTACCACATCTTAACTGTTTTTTTTATTATTATGAAAATGTTTTGAGCCATTAGAGCATGCTTAAAGCTAAATGCGGAGTTGTTTGTGGAAATCTAAAATTCACAACCAAATTATAGAATCTATCACCAAATAGCATCCCTTTTTCTAGAAAGGTTCACAGAGAAAAATGTGATTGTGAATCTGTCACAAGGACTGCAAGTTACCAGATTTATGGACCAAATGGAAGTGGAAGCAGATTCAAACTACTGGACTTATAACCAGACAAACATCCAAATATCAACCAAAATGATTACATAGCATCACAATCTCTAACAGCACAGAGTCCATAACAACCTAAACCAGACACATAGTTGTCAAATCCATAGTCAAAATCTACAGCTCAGTCCCAAAAATATGTCAAATGTGGCAAAACTGGCTGTGTCAAAACAGGCATTCCAAAAGCAGGTCGTGCAGTTAATCTCATGCCATTGCGAAGTTGAAGCCACATAAGAATATCTTTGTCACGCTGGCACACTTGCCTAAGCACATGCATGAATGCATAAATGTGAATGTGGGCACACTTGTGCACATTTCTGATAACCAGGAAGGTTCAAGGTACAAGCAACATACATTACGTCACCAGGTACCCAGAGGTATTTGAGAGATATCATTGGCCCTCTGGGTTGTAAATGTGGGCAATACCATTTACAAAGCAGTCCTAACCCAGAGCTATAAGGATCAATGAAGCACACTTTGGCCTTCATTCTCGTCGGTCAGCCCCATTCTACTTGACTTCTTTGCCCGGTGTAGTACATCTCAAAGCTGGTCCACAGATCTGATCAGTATTCCATAGGAGGGGCTTGATTCCTGTGGACTGTGCTCACTTTTCGTACACTAGGAAAAATCGTTCAGCAGTATAGTTAAGCAATGATGTGTTATGATGTCATGTGTGTCATCGTGTCCGCCGTTGATGATCTGCACTTTGGGTATGTACTCACAGTAGGTATCAACAGTGAAGCACTGCATGCAATCATAACATTAAAAAAAAATAAACACAGGATCCTTGGGTCTACCATGGTTTCTGTGCCGTTAACATCAGCATATGGTGAAGGAGATAATCCGGCATGACACAAAGATATGCGAATGGACTATTGACCTGTTACACTGTTATACCCCCCCCCCCCCCCCCCGAAGAGGAAGGCTGGTGCAAAATTGTTTCATTGTCTTTTCACACCTAATATTTGCCAGATCCTCTGGTATTTTTAGATTGCCACTATTAGTGTGTGACATCTACCTGTAGATTCAATGGAGTAGAAGGCACCCCATGCACCACAATGCACTCTGTCAACAGGCGTGTCCACATCTGTTGGTTCAGTCTCAATCAACTGTTTGAAATGGTAGCGATTGACCGAGAGTAGTCCAATGTCCATGGTTTTTGCTCTTCAGCAGCAATAGTGCATGAATATCTAAGCACAAGAATATGAAAGCCCACTCTATGTGACAAGATTCTACAGAGACAGCCTTGTCAAAAGCAGTGCTTGCAGGGTTTTTCTGAACTGGTTTGCAACTTTGGCTCATGACTCAAACGGCGGGTTTTTCTATGAAGCTAAGCCACAGCTGGAATCTCAAACTGGCTCGAAACTGTTTGAATCAACAGAAAAATAGAGATGGCTTGAGAGTGGAATCAAGTTGATTCATATGCCATTCAAATTGTCTCGGTTCACTTCGAGCCAGTGTGTCACTAGTGCTCGAAATTATGTACAGCTTTTTTTGATTAGGCATATTAATTTGAAACAGCTTAATCTTTTTTCAGACCATACAACTCTACGGATTTGTGCCTGCTTGACCTAGTATGAGAATGTGAGCTGAATTACAGTCTTCCTATTTCCTGTTTTCTGTTGTTGCCTTTGGGAGTAGTCTTACAGAGAGAGGCACAGCAGCAAACAAACACACGGAGAAGGATCTGGCTGTTTGGCATGTGTGTATGTGTATGTTCTTTTGAGACAAGAAGATTAGTAAATGTGAGTGCCGGCATGAAAAGGGGGAGAGATGGTACACACCTATGAGGGGGTGTTGCTTTCCAGCACTGCCTCTAGCCAACAGACCCCAGAGCAGAATAAGCAATAACAGCGGTCACTGCCTTAGACTGCTCCTGAGGTGAAGCAGCCTCCATCAGGCACACCAGTGTTGCAGCATGGGGCTCTGTTAGGCCCCAAATCTCTCATGAGCTTTGTCCAGGGGCGTCTGACTCTGACTCCGGGGTGTGGCAGTATTTTACTGCTGATGCAGAATAGTCTCCCAACAATAAGGCCACCATGGTGGTTGTGCACCATTTGTTTCTGACCACCTTGGGTATGCTGAAGCACCTGTGAAGGATATGTAGTACTTCATAAAGAAGGACATACCAGCAGTAGCCTGCAAGTAAGCCTTCCACCCCTGAAGGCCACAGGGACTGTCAGGATTCCTGGGATTTCTTCTGCCTGGTATGCAGCATTTGCTGTGTGAAATAACGGTAGCTTCTACCTTGTGGTAAGTTACAATTACCTTTATTGTCCTTGGTCCAGTACTCATTCAGGGTTCATGAGACAGCAGGATAGGTAGGTAGAAAGAAACACAAGTACAAACGTAGGACTATGGATTCTCCACACCCATCCAGCCAGCCTTTCTTCATACAAGTCTCAATCGTCCCGCTAGAACTTGGAAACTCCTGCATCCAAGACCCCAGGAGCTCTGACATCACTCCATCAACATGCACGTTTCATTACAACACTTTGTTGCCGTCTCAATGTGTCCACAGCAAGAGAAAAAGGTGATTCCAGGGTGGCACAACTCAAGAAACATTACATTGGCACATGGCATTCACTTCAGAGCCATGCTCAGAAGTTCCCTTGTGCTTTCTGGCTTTATTGTCAATGTTCACATTCTGCAGTTTAGAGCCTTCCCTAAAAAAAAAAAAAGAAAACAAAGAAACACAAAATACGAAAACATGCACACAATGTACAAAAAGGAAAAACATATTTCCCAATGTGTAGTGTTATTATATAGGCATAGCAACTCTTCTGTGGCTATCTTGAGTGAAGAACACTTACAAATCATTCTCTGAAGGCTTGAAAGAAACTCATGGTCTTGTTGAGCTATTTTTTCAGGAAACCAAAGACACGGTAGGTCTCTACCAGGCTCATCCCTTGTAACAAAGCCACTTCTTGAAACATGATTAAGGTTCATCCATTTGGCAAAAGGTTTGCCTTGAAAAATGAAGCATTATCCCCTGTATGAAAGACATAGCTTGAAAAATTGCAAGCAGCCATCTATCTAGTATGAAAGCCCAGAATTCCTGAATGTTATTGCCAGGGAACGGCACATTCTTCCCAGTAGTGAAATACAAGGAAGAGATAGGGACATACATTTATTTATGAGAGACCACACAGGAAATTCAGCCCAGAACACCTGAATGTTATTGTCAGGAAGGAAACTGCACCTTCAGCATAATGAAACAAACCAGAAAACATGCACATATATATTTATTTTCTGAAACAGCGTAGTTCCGAAAGCGTGCTTTTGTAAATTTGGCAGAAATATATCCAGTATTTTTTTTTAAAACGACCAAAAAGTAGGTCCCAAAAAATTAGTCCTATCTGGGTTCGACGTGCGGACCCATTGCCCTGTTTGGCCCACGCACAGGTGATCTGATTGGTGACGTGATGTCCGCGGACATTGGACACGCCCACTGATTGGATGGTAAAAAGCGTGAAGTACGTCAGATTTTTGGAAATGCCCGGCATATTGGATTCGCGGACATTCGGCAGTGTCCGCGGACACCGCGGTAGAAACATATAAAAAGACACAACATTGCACCTGTCAAACTTATCAAACAATCTCTGGCGGTCCAGTTAACATATTTTCTGTAGCACCAAACCATCCGATCCCTGTCTTTGTACGATGTTGTGTCCACTGATGACAGAATTCTCTCCTTTTCATCCAGATAACGACCTCTAAACCTTTCCAGATTTTACACAAATGTGCACCAGGGATATGGGTTACAAATGATAAAGTGTCAGATTTTTAACATGCATACATTTGGAGTGAGACCCTACTTTCCGCTAGCAACCCCCCAGAATACACCACCGGGTCCTAACGCCTCTTAAAATGTGCACCGAAAAATCACAAGAATAATGGTATTACTTATATAATTCTGACAAGTCCGTACTATGAGTTATCTATCTTTTTAAAATTATGCTCTGGTCAAAAAGGGGTGTGGCTTCCCACATCACAGGGTGAAATAACTGGTTTATCCACTTCCCCCAAGCCAGCTTGTTCACAGAGGCACAGCTGCCCCCCAGTTTCTCCCAAGAGGAAGCTATTTTACGACGCCCCCAATATAACATTTGCCTGAGTCCAGGACAGACCTTTGTTCAACTCCCTGTAGTCCCCAGCTGCTCCACCCCTAATCTAATCAGAGAGGTGTTAACTCCTTTTGGCCAGGGGCAGAGTGGCTGAGCATCCAGTTTCAACTCCTGTCGGGGGTAGTTGTCAGGCAGAATTCAGTTTCATTAAGCCAGGTTTCAGCTAAATGTCACTTTTTGTTCCCAGTTTTCTACATTCAAATCAAACTGACAATTTTTACATATACATTAAATAATTACTTCCTTCAAGTCATTTCAGAATATAGTATTACATTGTATCTACCTCTTAGCAAGTCTTTCCTTGGCCTGGTTTTGTTTCATTTGTTCAGTTTTACACACATGTCTGGTGGTTTTAAAACGCCGGCTTTCTGATAGTGGTGAGTACTGGTAATGCAACCATTTTTGGGATTAAGAAAATGAATTCCCCACAGTTCTGAGTTGCTTTTTTGGCAATCAGCATTGCCATTCCCAATGGTTTCAGGCTACTGGGTGTGTAGCCCAATGGTGGTTTTAGGCAGTGCCCTCCTGTGCTCACAACATAGGCAAAAATGGGTGGCAGCCTATTCTTCATGTTTTCCCTGTGCACTCTCTGGGAAGTTCTGGCCATCATGATGTTTTCCATGCCAGTACTGCACAGTTTTATGGTAGGGCTTGTATGCATGGGTAAAAACATCCCACACATACGTTTTGACACTTTTGAAAAAATAAAACATGGGCGGATTTCAAGCAAACTCATGTATGGAGCATTGGCAAGGACCTGAAAGCATAGTTTTGCAAATGTGCCTGTGTTTTATTTTTTGACAAGTGTCATAATGTAGGTACAACACATAGTGATATACCGTTGGTTACTAAGGGATAGCCTGTGGGCATGGGCAGTGGCCAGATTGTCTGGGTCATGGTATAAGGTCATGACCCGGACAATCTGGCTACTGCACATGACCGCAAAGGACGAGAAATGGGGTTTAAGTGGCCATGTCAACCTGGGACCGGCTATGTTGTAGAGTTATTAGAAAGTGGGATAGGTTTGAAAGGGAAAACAATGTGCTTGTGGTAATATGGCCATAGGGTTCTGTCTTTGCCTTCTGCAGGCTGCCATGGCAAGGGAAGAGGGTGTCTGTACGGAGCCCCACCTTACCTTTCCATGGTGGCCATCTTGGAAAAGATTTTCCTTCCTACAGCGAGACACCGCAGGCGTCCCGCTGTAGGAAGAAAAATCTATTTTTTAGCAAATCGGGCTCCCGCTTTGGGAACCAGCGGTGCTAATGGCCTTTATCCCTGATTGCAGGTCCTGGAATGGAGGATAATGGTCCAGAGCCCTCATTATTTATTTATTCATTAGTGTTCCTGATGCTCCTTGATTACAGCTTCAAAAGCACTTTGAAATTGCTTCCCCCTGCAGAGTGGTGTGTTGCAGTATATACAGAGGACTGCTGTCTTTGAAAGATATGGATCAACAGCATCACTTATTGCTTGCAAGGTAGCTGGTGGGCTTTTTTGTCCCACAGAAGTAGGATGTGTGGTTACAGTATTGGTTGAGCCCTGGTGGAGTGAAGGGCATTGTAAAGACACTGTTTGTTGCTGTTTCCGAGACAGGTTTGAAGTCTGTAGCGGTGCCCTTAAGGACGTGGCCCCACACCCATCAGGAAGCAAGAGTTTATAAGGCTTCCCGCGTCGTCCTTGTGATGTTAAGCTATGGTGGAGTGAAAGACATTGTAAAGACACTGTTTGTTGCTGTTTCTGAGACAGCTTTGAAGTCTGTAGCGGTGCCCTTATAATGTGGCCCGCCCCATCAGGAAGCAGGAGTTTATAAGGTTTTCCGCGTTGCCCTTGCAGCGTTAAGCCCTGGTGGAGTGAAGGGTGTTGTAAAGACACTGTTTGTTGCTGTTTATGAGACAGCTTTGAAGTCCGTAGCAGTGCCCTTAAGGATGTGGCCCCACCCCCATCAGGAAGCAGGAGTTTATAAGGCTTCCCGCATCGTCCTTGCGGTGTTAAGCCCTGGTGGAGTGAAGGGCATTGTAAAGACACTGTTTGTTGCTATTTCGAGACAGCTTTGAAGTCCATAGCAGTGCCCTTAAGGACGTTGCCCCGCCCCAATAAGGAAGCAGGGGTTTATAAGGCTTCCCACATCGCCCTTGCAGCGTTAAGCCCTGGTGGAGTGAAAGGCATTGTAAAGACGCTGTTTGTTGCTGTTTGGACTGGAGGCTGGAGGATAGCCTATCCTATTTAATATCCAGCTGATACATCCGCTCGTAGGAGCGTAGAGATCTCCAACTGGTCGCAGGGATAGGATGGTGGTCCGGGATGAAGGCTGGCGGTAAGTGTTTATACGCATTGTTAAGTGATTATCTGCCAGGAGACTGTTGAGTTGCTCTCTTTGATCCCAGGCATCAATCACTCTGCACCCTTACTAAAAGAGCCACCTAAGTGAATATTTGTTCCAGTTGATTGTCTGCTCCTCATATCATCAGGTTAGTCACCTTTACACGTAACAGAGTCTGGCTTTGGTTATGACTAAATCTAAAGCAATTAAGTCCCCTTACAATCTGAGGAGGCGCAACATAAATAAGGAAACTACTGCACCTAAGACTAAACACAACAAGATCACTCCCATGGGAGAAAAGGTTGCAACGGGCACAATTCCTGCACTTTTCCAAAAAGTTTGTAACTAAAACTAAAAACTTAGACAATGAATATGTTGGAGACAATTGAACTCCTAACACCAATGGGAGTCAAGTACTCGACGTGTCTAGTTACGACGACATGGACAACAATTATTTATTGGATTTATCTTTTTCCATTAAAAAATCCATGGGTTCTACTTCAAGAGACTGCATGCCTGTAAACGAAGGAGGACAGTTAATTGAAGCTCAGGTCCTTCATGCCGATGATGGCATGTTAGCTACTCTGGAAAAGGGGCAAGAACAGGAAAAAAGTATTCCTGTTGCTTTGCCTGAAGACACTCAATTAAATCCTCCATCCAGTTCCTCATCAGCTCCTGGGAGGGCTCGCCTCTCAGCATCACCAAACCTTTCTATTGATCTAGAGGGGCTGGTGCCACTGGATGAATACAGGCCTAGCAAACTGTCCCGTATTAACTCAACTTTGATTACGGATCTCCAAGCCTCTATGGGAATGATGCAGTTTACTCTTAAAATTCTGTTGAAATTATGTGGGAGAATACATCTCTACTCAGTTCTTCACTTGGGACTGCCAGACCCAAGAATCCCTCAAAAATCTCCACAGTTGGATGATAAAGTCCATGGTTTGGACCTTGAAGAGGAGGTCCTTCCTGTAATCGAAGAAGTGGAACCTGATCCGCCGGGTGACTCTGCTGCTTTCTATTCAAGGAAGCAGCGGCGTATGGCCAGGCGAGTGGCAAACAAGAAGATTCCAGTGACTATAGCTTCACCACTTCCTGCAACTGCACCCCTGCCAATAAAATCCAAGAAAGCAAGGAAAAGAGCCTGCAGAGCCAAGAAACGCCTACATGACAAGGCATGCACTCTGACTAGCTGGATTCTTCCTGAAAAATCTAGCGAGATTTCATATGTCAGCAGTAATTATCAGATTCAACTTCTTTGAGTTACTCAGAGGGTGAAACAAATAAACATTCAACCCCCCCATAGAATAGGGAAACAGCAGTCTCAGAAAAGCCTCCTTGGACAGAGAGGTTGCTGAAGAGCTGGAACCTATTGACCATAAAATCTGCATTATTAAAAATAGGAATAAAAAATTCAGTGACAAATGTTTGACTAGGCAATAGGTGTTGGCTAAGTTACACCTCATTCCACAATTGCGTGTGATATGATCTGAGGATTTCACCTTCGTTGAACCTCTTAGGGTACGTAACCCTAATGTTTCAGCTCTGCATTGTGTCATTCAGGCTACAATCCAACTGATTTGTTCACATAAGTCCAGTCTTACTCAAGTGGGGCTGGGAGTGGACGTGAACAAGGAGGACGAGGACCAACTAATTACCAACAATACAAAGCCAACGAACACCAAACAGCCTATTAAAACTTTCCTTCCTACTGGAAAGAAGGTCCAGTTAAGTGACATTCAAAACACCTTGAAATGGCTGGCAGATTCTCTTCCGATGGTTCTTCAGAAACCCTGAACCTGTAAATTGCTGAGCTGGAATACGCTCGGGTTTAACCATCTGCTTACTACCAATGGATCTCTATCACTCATTGACAATCAAACATTCTTTTTACTTCAAGAGACTTGGCTCCTGGCCCCGTTATTCATGTACGGGTACTCTTTGCACCACTCACCGGCAAAGAAAGGGCCACGTGGACGGCCATATGGTGGTCTATTAGTTGGGGTCAAGAACTCTGTTCCTAGTAGAAAGATAATGACCATCTATGAGGAGCATATTAGTGCAATTGAAGTCATCATAATGATAAAGCAGTCTTGCGGAAAAAATGCTCCTAGTTAATGTATATAACCCTCCTTGTGCAACCATTGTGAATTAATCCAGGATGTGCTACATGAATTATTAGGCCAATGCAAAAGTGATGCTAAGTCCCACTTTGTTATTGAAGCTGGAGATCTTAATTGTCATATCAAAGGGGGAGGATGTACGTCTAATAATGCTTGCTTGTTCCCGAATAGTGTGATGTCTAATGAATCTGAGGATGCTGAGGGTGAATGTTGGCGAACATTTTTCAAGTGTTGAGGTCTGGAAATAATAAACGGTCGAACTCAGAGTGATAGTCTGGGGAAGAGTACTTGGCATAATGGCCAGTACCTGAGTACGATTGATTACATTTACACGAGTGCAGAAGTGGCATCTATTGACCAGGATATGACAGTCACTCAGAGTGTCTGGAGTGACCATGATCCTCTGATCATGAGCATAGAAATAATTCCTTTTACCACTTCAAAAACCTTTAGTGGTGAGAACAATGTAAACCACAAAGCCAATCGCATTGTTTTGTCTGAAAAAAAATCATGAAGGAAAATGGTGCAATTGGTCAAGGGTACTTGAGCTCGGAGCGAACATTTGGAAACTTAACTGTTGAAGAAATTGAAAGTTGGATTGCCACGTTTTCAGGTGATCATGCCTCATGTAAACTGACTCTTATCCTTAAGGACTTAGCCCCAAATATGTCCTTTGATAAGAAAATACGAGACATTAAACGTAAGCTCAGGGGAGAAAGACGAAAGCTTAGAGCCGCTATATGGTCAGTAATTGTAATGCATAATAGCATTAAAAGCTAAAGAATAAGGGGGTAATTCATAGAATTTAGCGCATAAGTGGCGCACGCGGCTGGCGCACAGTGTGTGCGTGCGAATCCTTGCGCCAGCCGCGTGCGCTAAAATCCATTTCCGCGCACAGCGTATTCATGGATTCCAGCTACCAAAACTAGCCGTGGCTCACAGTGGCGCAGCGACCCTGCAGCAGCGCCAGTTACGCCCCCAAGAACGCCTCTCGCGCAGGGAAAAGCCATCAAAATCCCCAATCCAGCGCAAAGGGCTGCGCTAACCCTGTACCAGCACGGCAAGCGGGCTACGTGTATCACTGGGGTGCGCGGGAAGTACCTCACGTCATTTCAGCTGGGTACGTGTATTTCAGGGGTGCGCTGGAAGTTCCACACGCGATTCCATCAGGGTACGTGTACATCAGGGGAACGCGGGAAGTTTCACACGTGAATTCAGCAGGGTAGGTGTATATCAGGGGTGCGCGGGAATTTCCACACGCGAATGTCCTGGGTACATGTATTTTGGGGTGCGCGGGAAGTTTCACACGCGATATCAGCAGGGTACATGTATTCCAGGGGTGCGCTGGAAGTTCCACACGCGAATGTCCTGGCTACGTGTATCTTGGGGTGCGCGGAAAGTTTCACACGTGATATCAGCAGGGTACGTGTATTTCGGGGTGCGCGGGAAGTTTCACACGCGATATCAGCAGGGTACGTGTATTCCAGGGGTGCGCTGGAAGTTGCACACGTAAATGTCCTGGCTACGTGTATCTTGGGGTGCGCGGGTAGTTTCACACGCGATATCAGCAGGGTATGTGTATATCAGGGGTGCGCGGGAAGTTCCACACGCGAATGTCCTGGGTACATGTATTTTGGGGTGCGCGGGAAGTTTCATACGCGATATCAGCAGGGTACGTGTATTCCAGGGGTGCGCTGGAAGTTCCACACGCGAATGTCCTGGCTACGTGTATCTTGGGGTGCGCGGGAAGTTTCACACGCGATATCAGCAGGGTACGTGTATTTCAGGGGTGCGCTGGAAGTTCCACACGCGAATGTCCTGGCTACGTGTATCTTGGGGTGCGCGGGAAGTTTCACACGCGATATCAGCAGGGTACGTGTATTTCAGGGGTGCGCTGGAAGTTCCACATGCAAATGTCCTGGGTACGTGTATCTTGGGGTGCGCGGGAAGTTTCACACGCAACATCAGCAGGGTACGTGTATTTCAGGGGTTCCGTGGAGTACTACACGTGAATTGGCCGTGTGGGTCCTCCCAGGTGTTCACTCCACAACCTCCACGGCCCCTGCAGGCAGCCCACACCACGGGGGACTAGCCTGCACCCCCACTCGTCCCCCTGCACCCCCACCCCCAGCACTGTGGGGCACCTGCCAGCAGGCCCCCACTCATGTCCAACTCATGTTCCCCTGCACCCCCACCCCCCAGCACTGTGGGGCACCTGCCAGCAGGCCCCCACTCATGTCCAACTCATGTCTCCCATCACCCCCACCCCCCAGCACTGTGGTGCAGCCTCCACCAGGCCCCAACTCATGTTCCCCTGCACCCCCACCCCCCAGCACTGTGGTGCACCCTCCACCAGGCCCCAACTCATGTTCCCCTGCACCCCCACCCCCCAGGACTGTGGGGCACCCTCCACCAGGCCCCAACTCATGTTCCCCTGCACCCCACCCCCCAGCACTGTGGGGCACCCTCCACCAGGCCCCAACTCATGTTCCCCTGCACCCCCACCCCCCAGCACTGTGGTGCACCCTCCACCAGGCCCCAACTCATGTTCCCCTGCACCCCCACCCCCCAGCACTGTGGGGCACCCTCCACCAGGCCCCAACTCATGTTCCCCTGCGCCCCCACCCCCCAGCACTGTGGGGCACCTGCCAGCAGGCCCTCACTCATGTCCAACTCATGTTCCCCTGCACCCCCACCCCCCAGCACTGTGGGGCACCCTCCACCAGGCCCCAAGTCATGTTCCCCTGCACCCCCACCCCCCAGCACTGTGGGGCACCTGCCAGCAGGCCCCCACTCATGTCCAACTCATGTTCCCCTGCACCCCCACCCCCAGCACTGTGGGGCACCCTCCACCAGGCCCCAACTCATGTTCCTCTGCACCCCCACCACCAGCACTGTGGGGCACCTGCCAGCAGGCCCCCACTCATGTCCAACTCATGTTCCCCTGAACCCCCACCCCCCAGCACTGTGGTGCACCCTCCACCAGTCCCCAACTCATGTTCCCCTGCACCCCCACCCCCCAGCACTGTGGTGCACCCTCCACCAGGCCCCAACTCATGTTCCCCAGCCAACATCTCATCACAATCTAGATCCCTGGTCCCTATGGTCAGCCTCCAAATGCAAAACACCCACCCGAGTATTGCATCCACCCACTTAGAAATGGCAATAACATGATAGAACACCAATTGCAAGTTTGGAAACGAACACATGTCCCTCACATACACCCAATGGGTGTCAGTGAATCTCAAAACCCATATCATGATATGCATGAAACCAATGAGATGATACTACACATTGAAGTTTGATCAAAAAATATGTATTAAAGGAAACATAAATTGAATCAAAAATAATCAAACAGAAATGGGAATGTAAAAAAATAAAAAGAAGCATGTCTGTGAAAAAATGCAAAAACAAAAATCATAATCCAAAGGAATGGTGTCCAAAGTCACAGTCCACAAAAGAAAATCCAATCGAAAATTATAATTGAAAGCCATTGCTCCATGGGTAAATTGTAAAATAAAAAGAAAATCCAACAGTGAACTATGTACACATGAACAAGCCAGGGTCCATGATCCCAACAAAAGAAATGAAACCTATCTAACAACACTACCTAATAAAAAAAAACTATATACAAAAATGTGGCCCATTGGCCAAAAGGTCCAAAAAAAATGCAAAAACAAAGGAAACCTAACACTAACTACAGAACTATGCACAAGGGCAGTGGGCTAGTCCGACGGCTCACTTTTGGATGTCCCGGGTCAGGGCATCATCGAACTCAATGCTCAATGTCCCGGAGGCGGTCCTCCTCCATGGCCCCGAGGGTCTGCAGGGCCGTCGACGTGTCCACCTCCAACCCCCTGCGGATTGCCTCGAGGCACTCGGCCCGCCTCAGGGCCCTCCGCATGGAGTTCTCCGCCCTGACCATCGTGAGCCGTGCCTCTTCCGCCCGCTGCCGCTCCGCATCTATGGCGTGGCCCAACCGCTGCCACACGGAAGACACTTTCTGTCCTGGGTCCTCCTGCCCCCCGGCCGATGCCTGCCCATCTGATGTCGAAGGCCCCGAGCCTTCATGGCTCCCACCACGTTGCTGCTGCTGCTGTGCCTCTGCCCGTGCACTGCCTCCTGCTGCCTGCACATCCTCCGCTGGCTGGGGTGCAGTCGTTGATGTGGCCACCCCTGCTGGACGTCTGACTCCCGACTGTGGCAGGGGTGCCTCCTCCATCAGCATGGCCACACCGTCAGAGGCAGCTCCACAGGGCACCCAGGTGACTGATGGGTGGGAAGATGGCACGGAGGACGACTGGCGCATAGGGGGTTCAGTTGAGGAGGGGGTCACAGCAAGCCCCATCAAACGGAGGAATCCGGCCTGGGTGACCTGTCCCAGTAGGCCGACGCGGTCAACGAGCCATTCGAGATGACGTGCAGTCTCCTCATGAAAAGACTGCAGGTCACCTCGCATGGCCCGTTGACGCAACGCCACACCAGTCAGGACAGGCTCAACCCGGACCCGGATAGCCACGTCCGCAGGCAGAGGAAGGCCAGTTGTCGTGAGCTCATCTCCCGCCTGAAAACGGGTCTGGACGTAGGCATCCCTGCTGGTGCAAGATGATGCAGGGACAGGATCAGGGACAGGATTGCACACAGGCACCTCCGCGGCGGCCTGTGCTGCCTCCTGTCCCTGGTCCTGCACTGCACCACTAGCACCAGTGGAATCCCCACCTCCAGACCCCGTCTCTGTTGCTTGCACGGCCTCCTCCTCCACCAAACCCCCCACCAACCTGGATGACTCCGTGCCATCTTCCCCCGTTGGGCCCTGTGGGGTCCCAGCTGCCCCTTCTGCTGCCGAGGAGTCCAACTGCAACCTCCGCCTCTTGGACCTCCCCCCGGCAGCTGCGGCCTGGGACGCGGCACCGGACTCCTCACTCCCCGATGAGATCACAACCTGGGAGGGGAGCCGGGCCTTGCGTCTCCGGCTGGCGGTGGGATCCCTGCCGCTGTGCTCCACAGCACCTTCTCCGCCCTCTTCATCAGTTGACACTGCAGACAGGGAGAAATAAAACACAGGCATCAGGGCACTGTACAATGGACACATACACACATGACAGTTGTACATGAGTGGCATTGGAAAACCTCAGACATGCCATCACAATCCCCAACACACATGTCATTTCAACTCACACACATGAGCCATACCACAGCCATATCGCAACTGCCAGCACCATCCATACACATACAACAGCATGAGCAGGCAAAGCTGAGCCAGACTTCACATGCAACACAGGAAGTGCACTACACATGTACACACACCACCACACTTGCATGCATGTGTACACCTCTGCCAAGTGTCACAGTGTTCAGATGGGCATCCATGTCACATCTGCCAATCAGGCTTCCACATCCCGCTGTCACATGCATCCATGTTGCATCACTGTTGCACCCTTGTCAAATACACACAAATGCACATGTACACAGTGCTGATACATGCAGCTGAAAACAACATACATGTGTGACATCACGAACATGTCTACTTACATACACATTCATCCAAACATGTGTGCCCACACAACTGCATTTGGCATGCAAGCCTACACACACAAGCACCATCCATGTCTCACACATTACAGCCCTCGCATGTGTTAGCCTCATGGCCCTGTACACCCCCACCCATACTCGACCCCATACAAACAGATGTGCTACCTGCACACTACTGAAACATCACCACACGCACAGCTCACAATCAGGATGCATGTACACTTACCGCTCGACTCCAGACGGGTCTGCCTCTCAAGGACCTGGACGTGGAGCGCTGGGTATATGCGTTCCAGTACCCTCATCTGATCTTCCGACAAGTGGCCCCGGCGCCCCTTAGCATCCGCTGCCTTCAAGAGGCGCCGGGCCTTATTCAGGGTCCTGGACCTGAAGTCCTCCCAGCGCTTCTTGACATGTTGGAAGTCGCGGACTGCCACCCCCTCCGCGTTGATGGCAGCCACGATGTCAGTCCAGATCCGAATCCGTCCTTCCTTGTCGGCGCGCACACTTCCGAAGAGGGCATCATACTGCCCCAGGACTTGCTCCACCAGGACACCAACTTCCCTGGCACTGAAGCTGGTGCCCCTCTGCTTCTCTGGCCGGGGGTTGTCAGTGGTGCCAGATGTTGCAGTGCCCGACATGACAACCCCAGAGGCAGGAGTGGGTGGGCAACTGGGTCCTGGGGCTGGGCTGTGGAGCGATGGAATCCCAATCGGGAGTCTTCGGTTCCAGCAGGGGTGGTCACAGCAACAGCACCCCTGGCTGATGTGCAGGCAGCAAATGGCAGGGCACGTGGGCAGCAGGCAGTCAGGCAGCAGCAGATGGCAGGTGGGAGCGTGCTCGGGGCTCTGGGGGGCAGTAATTCGGCCTTCTGGGCAGGAGCGTGGTCTTCCGTGTGCTTACGCGTGGCCAGCTTGATACGGAGTGATTTGGCCCCTGAAAATTCTGCACGTCAGCGTGTAATTCGACGAAAGGCCCTTAGCGCGTAAGCGCGTCTGCACGCATACGCAATTTCATTGGACAGAAGGCCCCTCAAGCGCAAGCGTCCCTGTGACGTGACACGCGCAGGCGTGCATGGGCATTTCAGCGCGCGTGAAAAACTGCACGTCCATGTGTAATCCGAGGAAAGGGCCCATGCGCATAAGTGACGTGACATGCGCGGGCGTTTCCCTCAGCACGGGTTAAAGGTGAGAGGGCCCAGCAGTTCGCTGTACGTGCCTTTCGTGGAGACCGACGTGTGTTGCTGCTTCCTGTTGTTTCGCGCGCCATCACAACTTCACAGCTATCAAGGACGTATCTCTTCTTTTGGCGGGGGTATTAGCTACGCGTGTTTTTCTGCATCGCGCTAGTCAGACGGTGAGTCGCACACGCTCTTTTTCCCACTGCGGGTGCCCCTGTGTTTCGCACCCATTTTCGATGTCATAGTAGCCTGCGTGTCCTACGTGTACGCGTTATTCGTGTTACTGGGTGCCACCGCGTACTGCGGGAGGTTGAATCCACGCACGTAGGTGCAGGGGGGCTGTTAACATCTTGCTTCCCACCCCCTTCACCCAAATTGCCCAGGTCAATTGTGGTGTACACCTCCCATTGGCACCACTCCATCTGTGCCGGCACTACTACATCTGTGCCATGGTTGGGAGGCCACCAAAGGTGAGGGGCGCCTCAGCTGGGCGTCCTCCTTGTGGTGGGCATGGTCGGGGACGTGGCCGTGGTGACCAGGGAGTAGGGGGACTCTAGGGTGTCCAGGGCGGCCACAGAGGGGGAAGAGGCATGGGTGCGCCACTTGAGCACAATGTTGTGCCATGTGTCGGTGCAGTCATGCCACCACCCCCTGTGGTTCTGGGGGATGCAGCTTCTGCATCTGGCACTGGCGCCCGTGTGACCCGGCAGTCTGTTCCATCGACTGCCACGGGCCCAAGGGTAGTGGTAGCTGCAGGTGCAGCTGTGGACACCGCCACCCAGGCTCAGGGTCTGCCAGTGCAGGCTGCGTTGGCACTTGAGGAGCCCTTGGTAGATCTCCAACAGGCCAGGAGGGAAACCATAGGGGAAGGCCATGCTGCTCAGACCAAGACACGTGTCCCTGGGCAGTCATGTCATCTGCTGCCCCGAACAGCTGGGTGTTGGCAAGTGCAGGGGCAGATGCACCCAACAACACCCCGGTTGTGAGTCTGCCAACCAGGACTATTGCGGTCAATGACCCTGCCACAGCTGATGTTGATGCGCAGGGTCCATTAGAGGGCACCCAGCTGCCACTGACACAAGTCAGGCCTTTGGTCGTCCCTCCACCTGCCACTCCCTTGGCTCAATCTACCGAACCCACTGGCCATACTGGTCAGGGCGGCATTAGCCAGCCAGGGTCTGCGCCACAGTCCAAGAGGAGGAAGGTTGCACCTGCAGCACAGGCTGGGACCCCACACACAGCCACGACCTCCTGCACGTCGAGGAAGAAGCCTTTCTGCAAGCAGGAACTGGACTTCCTCGTGGACTACGTGCGGGGCCACAGCCGTGACATGCTAGTGGGTGCCAATAGTCAGACTACGGCTGCCCAACGTGACACCCACTGGAAGCATGTTGCGGAACATGTCAGTTCATTCGGCCATGAGGTGCGCACGGCGCAAGAGTGCAAAAAGCGTTGGAATGACATCAAACGCAGCACTAAGGCTAAGCGTGCCTCTAATTACAACTTGACTCGGGTGACTGGCGGTGGGCCTGCACCAGAGGAGGAAGTGCTCACTCCGCATGAGGCACTCGTTGCGGAGTTCATACCACCTGAATTGGTCGAAGGAGTGGGAGAGATGCTGGACTTTGATGCCCAGTCCAGTGAGTGTTGATGCGTGTTTGTTGAGGACGTGTGTGTTTCACTTGTGGGATGTGTTGTGCATGATTGCCACTACATGTGACGTGTACATGGTTCTGATGTGTAAGTAATGCAATGCTTCCGTGATGCATGTCTCCTCTGCCTGCATGCGGGGACTCCATGTAGGCATGCTCCCTTGCCCCTCCTCTGCCACTATGCACCCCAGTTCCACCTTTGCACTGGTGTTCTTCAATCTTGCCAATGTGTACTTTCTTGTTCATGCGTCCTGTGTAGATGCTAACTTCCAGCGTAGAATCTGCCAGACATATGCCATGTGGTGCAGCCTTAGTACTTGATGCAGGGTATCTCACTTGTACTGTGCATAGGTCAGATGTCCCGCAGGGACATGAGTGCCCATTCATGCTCCATGTGCATTGCACGCATGCCCCTATGTGTCCTTGACTGGATGATCACTGTAATACAAGTCCTTGGTTACATACATTGCCTGGCATCTCATCAGCCTTCCCATGTCAACTGTGGCTCAGTCCTGCGTTGCACACATGTTTAGGGTCTGACAATCTGTGTGGCTCACAGGCCTCAGCCTGTTCAATGGCCAATGACTCTGTCCAACTGTTATTGTGTCTTCTTCACACATGGGCGGCATCCAGAGTTTTCATCATTTGTCCTGCTTACTTTCCCAGCATCATTTGCAGTGTTGTCACTTGAATCACATTAAGTTGTTGATGCCAGTCAACACTGCCTGTCAATACACAGGTGTATGGTCAGCCTTTTGATACCATGCTAGGCATCCCTGCTTTGGTACTGGGGTGGAGGGGTGCTTGGCTTCTAGATATGGTACACATTGAATGCACAATGCACGTGATGTCTGAATTTGACATTGCACTGCCTTCACATTTCCTGGCACACACCATGGAGTCCTTGTACATGTAGGTAGTGAGTGGTGTACACATTTTCTGCACTGCATAGACCCACTTCCATGGAAACTGCCACCTTTCAGCAGGTCTGATCACAGAAGCAGTTCAAAGTTGACCCAGCATGCATGCCAGGTTATATGTTGTGTGTCACATGTCTGCCTGATGCGTTTGCTGTCGGTGTGTGTGTGTGTTGTGTGCTTCTGACATGTGTAGTGACCTTTTTTCTCTCTATTTTTCAGGTGATGACGCAATGGAGGCGGAGGATGGTGTTGTCATGCCAGACACAGGATTGTTACCACTACATCAACCCGGCACTAGTGGGGGTCGTGGGGTAGTAGGCCACGAAAACCCCCAAGTGCTACAGTCCATCTTGTCTCTGGCTGCCTATGAGTCCAGCCTTGATGACGACTCTGACGTCCATGTTGAGTTGGATGAGCATCAAGTCCATGTGTCAGGGGTGAGTGATTCTGATGTGGACACTCCTCTGTCTGCGACAACTGCACTGAGGGATCAGACAGTCTTGGTTCCTCCGCCCGTGGTGGATCGGGATGCAGGGTCACCCTCCACACCAGTCACTGATGTGCCTGGGACATCACGTCGACGGGGGCATGTAGTCGAGCAGCCGCGGGCGGTGCCAACACAGCGAGGACCCCCGGTCCTTGGGTCCCACAGGGGTCAAGCCCAGCAAGGCGGTCGCCGCGCGCAACCGCAGTATACTGAGTGGGAGCAAGACATGACTGCAAATTCAGAACGGCAGGGGGCAGCAATGGAGAACATCGCTGAGAGCATGGAGCATGTGGCCCGATCTGTGCTCCCCCCTGCTAGGCAGGTGCTTCACCAGCAGCAGGCGGCACGGTCCATGGCCCGCTCGCTCAGGCTGGGCATGGCGGCCTCAGACAGGGCACGCCAGGCTGAAATGTCGTCTCTGCGTCAAGCAATTGCTGCTCACGCAGAGGCGCACATGGATGCCCTGAGGGAGGAGTATGCTTCCCTCAAATCCACTCTGGGTGTCCTTATGATGTCCCAGAGGCAGCGGGCAGAGGAGAGGTTTGCACAGCTTGAGCGTACCATCTCGGCTGAGATACAGGCTTGCCGGGGGTGCAGCGGTTGTCCAGTTAGGCCTTGTGACACGTGCTACCTTGCAAGAGGAAGCACGTGTATCACGTGAGGTTCTGCATGCAGACCTACGTCACATCACCACACAGAACCAGGCTCACCCGTCCGGCAGACTTGCTGCCGCGAGGGGCAAGCTGCGGCTAGGTGTGGCCAGGCTACTGTGCCACGTCCTCCTTTCCTGGATGAGCCAGACTCGGACGACCATCTATCTCCCGCATAGGTCGGGCTGTGCAGGCGTTGAGCCCATGGAGGTTTTTTTTTGGCTCAGCATCATTGCATGTGGATGTTGAGCAGCACCCTGTACCTCCCCCCTCCTGGGTGCTTCCCCAACCCCCCAGGTCGTATGTGGACATTTTTGATTTTTCTTTTAGTTTAGTTAGTTAAGTTTCTGTTTGATAGTTAGTTTAATTAGGTAATGTAGGTTTTCCATAGTTAGTGTAATTAGTTAATATAGTTTAAAATTGCTTGTCTATTGTGCTTTCATGTGACGGTGCGGTGCTTTGTGGCTTTTGAAGGCATCCACTGTCTGTTCCAGCTGGGCCCTTCAGGATTGTCTTGTGTATGTGTTTGCTGCTTGGGGTCCTTGACTCACATATGCCAATCCTGCCTCCCTTATCCATGGGCTCGCAAGGATGGTTCAGTGTCACAACCTTTTACACAAGGGCTTTGGACTGTCATATCTGTGGCATGTCTGGTGCTGTGTGACTTGTGTTTACACCCCTAGTGGGGATGATTTTGGTGTTATTGTCCACTGTTCAGCTTTTGCTAGATGGGGTGTTTCATGATTAATAAGTACATTCATTGCTATGCATTGTGTAGTATGTTTCTTATATTTACTGTACACGTGCTTGTTGCAATTCATGCTGTAGATAGTGTTCCACACTTTGGATGTGAAAGACGGACTGATGGCGTGATTTATGATGTGACTCTCTGACATGGTCAAGTAATGAGATGCCTGAAGAGACACACACAGATGACTTTGAAGCATTAATCATGTGTTTCATGCCCTTTCTGCAGGGGGATGAGCCTCCAGAGCACCTTTGCCAGCAGACATGGCCTATTGGACGACGGAATTCTGGACACGTTTGTTGGTGCCCACATGCACATGTGTGCACAAGCAGAGACACAGGGATTGCAGACCTACATCCTAGAACTGCTGACGTGTTCCAAGGAACTCCAGGCAAGGTGAGCAGCACAGGGGGGCCACAACACAGCAAAGCTTGCACTAGGCGAGTTGCACATGCAGGCTTAGTCACAGCACTGAGGGTGAGCTTGGACGAATATTGGTGTTGAAGCACACAATGCAGCTCCGATGTGTTGGTGGACTGATGGCTGTTGATTGTAAGGTTGTCTGGGACACCTGCAGGGGCAGGGGCACATACCCTCCGGTACACCAAGGTCCATTGAGGCACTTGTATCAACCATGTAGCCTTCCGAGACATGGAAAGGGGCAGCTCACAGGGACATACAGCAAGGGACATACTCGGGTGCAGTGCATTTCATTTCCATGTACATTATGATAAATGCACTGCCAACTTTGTTTCGGTCATGGTGGTACACAACTTGCTCTGAAGTCATGGCTTGCTATATGGGTATGTCTGCTTACCCAGGGAACATTGCATGTTGTGTGAATTGTGACACATTGGTGTTCCATTTGCCACGCACCCACCGGCGGCTGACTTACTGCATTGACTGTGTATGACCCATCACAGGGGTAATGTTATATATGGGTACGAAGCATCTACACCAGATTGTCTGTTTGTAGAGTAGTTTGTTGCTATGGGGCATGTTTGGTGGTGTGTTTTTGTGTAATTGGCACATACAGGTTGTTGACTGTGGCTCTCTTTGCAGCATTGCAGTGCTCCTGTAACCGGACCTGAGAGTGCGCAGGCAGGAGGCCAGCACTCAAAACCAGAGCTAAGTGTCTTGTTGTTTTTCTTTCAAACTGCTCTGCATAGGCTTTCTGGGGGGTGCACTAATGCATGGATGAATGTGTAATTCAATTTGGTATGTTTTTTTCCCCCTAATCACCCGGAATCCTATGCAATTTTGAACCCTGTACCCTCTACCCGGTGTTCCTGCTTCCCGTACCTATCCAAGCAACGTTCCCTAACCCTCTTTCCCCGCTGGGGTTGGGGATGCCTGTGTAAGCCCCAAACTTGCAGGCGCCAAAACCCTAGAGGGCGTGGTTGGTTTGTGCCACTCCTAAGCCTGGACTACAGAAGGCCATGACAATGATGTCTAAGTTTGTTTGGATTGTGTATGTGTTCATGCAGGTAGTACATTTTCGTGCATTCCCTACTTTCATGTGTCATTCCTCCTCCCCTCTCCTGCCACTCATTCCAGTTTTCCAGTGTGCCAACACCTGTCCCGACTGCATATCCCTGACCCTCCTTCCCCACCAAGGTCTCAGGGGCTTGTGTGAGTTTGACCTTGCAGGCACCCGGGACACGGTTGGGGTGGTTGTTTCGTGACACTCCTGCGCCTGTACACGGGACCTGTGAAAGTACACATCCGTTCATGGTGCATCATTCTATGTTATGTACCACACATGGCTCACATCCTGTTGTGACATTGTTTTACTGTGCTACCTTGGTTGTTGCATCATTGTGGTAGTACTTGGCCTTTGTGAGGTACTGCTACGTCAAGTTATCTACTGGAGGGTGTTCTGGTTCGTTTTTATGCCTTGGATTTTGTGATTTTGGAAATGAGTGTGGATTCTGAGGGTGCAGGCACCTTTTTACACACAAGGTGGAAGATGGTGACGAAGGGGAAAGGGTGGAATTGAGGGTTGAAGGCTCCATGACCCAGGTGCAGTTGTTCAGTGGGTCATTGTCATTTGTGAGGGAGGGGGGGGTTGTTGTTGATAGTTGCCTTGCCCTGCAGTGTGATGGGAACCCTGACATTGTAATGGTGGTATCCTATGTACATGTTGTGTTCTGCTGATCAATGCCTGTTCATGTGTTGTGTTTACCTTTCAGGTGCAAGGGGATAGTTGTGGTTTGACATGCTGGGGTGTACACATGGTGAATGTTCACATGTGATGTGTAGAGAACACTGATGGTCACTTGATTGCACATGCATATGTTGAGTGCATGTCCTTGCTGACCCACACACTTTCACTCTGATGCACTACATGTACTACCACCCTTGCATATCCACGTGTACACTGTTTGCCTTCTGGTGCCCACTGTGTCCTGCAGCACATGTTCTGTGACCAATTATGGATCCTGTACATGCCTAATTTGCTTTTTGATGTGGTCTGTCGCTTAGATGTGATGCTCAGCGTGTGCATCACACACAATGGCTGTTCACTGTGCTGTGCGCTGAGCAGTGTGTTGCAGGAGTAGGACACAGCACACAGAAGCTGCAGTGTTGATTTTGCAATGCACAATGTGCATGTATACAGGCATTCATTGTTATGTTACGTCTACAACTCTTGTAATGCATTTGGAAATGACTTATTTTGGGTGGGAGGTTGTTGGTCAGTAATTTCATCTGATTCCAGGTCAGGCATCATTGTCTGATGCCACGGTAGATTTTGGACATGGCAATGTGTACCTTATTGTTACTGTGTTGGTGTATGGGTATTGCTTGCCATGTCATGTTGTGGTTTGGGAGGGTTTGAGTGACATAACAGTGATGGCCATGGCCTGTTTTGCAGGTGTGTGTGATTCACACCTTGCATGTCAGGGTCATCCACTTCTCAAAGCAACTATCTGGGGGTAGATCTCTCTCCGCGGCAGGGCCCTCCCTCTGGAACAGCCTTCCTGCCTCACTGGAACTTGAGGAGAACCATCTCCGGTTCGGGAAGCACCTCAAGACCTTCCTCTTTGCTTCTGCTTTCTCTCTGCCTCTCCCTTGCTAAATTCTTCACTGGAACTGCACTGGATCTGTAACTGGGCCACTCTCACCGACCTCAGTCCCTGGCCCAGCCACTCTCCACTTGCACTGCCTCCCTGGCAACCCCTGCACTGCGGTACTGTCTCTCTATCCCTACAGCACCCCCTTCCCAGCACTTGTCTGCACATACCTTTGCAGTTGCCACCAGCTGGCCTATGTATTTGTTTTTTGGTCTGTAAAGGACCGGTGGGGGGTGTCTGTACTTCTGCTCTCTATATGGTAGAAGAGAGGCACAGAGGACCCCAGCCAAGATTCTCTAGTACGGTAGCAATGGTCGAGCAATCAAGGCCTAGCTTCTCAGGAGGTGATGCAGGCTGGTTCTTAAGTACAGTGTAGTCCCCAAGCCCCCACAAAGGAATGTCCACACACTGTATTGGTTAGAACACAGTCTTTATATAATCAATATTCAAGGTTATGTACACTTATCATAATAACTCACTTTGTACTTAGGAAAATCAACAATGGCAAATATGTACAATTCTAAAGTGGTACCACCCTTTGTATTAGATCTCATTAAAGTGCATCAACAATACTGTAACAATGTCACACAGATCAATAGAGTGAAACCAGCAATAGAGAGAGGAGAGAAAATAAGATGGTTGAGCAATAGGCAGAATACTGGCCCCTACCACTAGACACAGTTCTGTGTGGAGATCCCCCCACCTGGGCAACCTGTAAAATAAAGATATAGCACAAGCTCAGTCCATATATTGTTCTGCGAGTCTTATTCCCTACTATAATGTTTTTACCCCCCCAATGTACCTGGTGGAGTCGAGTTCCTCGAAGAGGCGTCGACAGATCCTTCTTGAGCGACCCCCTTTCAAGCGGGAGTCACGGATCGTCGAGAGGCGTCGAGAAGCGTCGAGGAACTCGGCGTTCGGCGACGGGGAATCGACGGCCCTTCTTGAATGCCTTCCCTTTCAAGTGGGAGACACGGGGCGTCGAACGTCCGTCGACAAACAGGGTAGAACGGCGTCGATGAGGCGGCAGCTTCGTCCGAGCGGTACTCGTCGGCGTCCTGCAAGGCGGAGGCGTGCGGGGCACCTCGGTGACAATAGTTCTGGACCGCAAAGATTGTGGAGACAGAGGCCCAGCAAGGGCGTCGAGTCGTTCGAGACTTTGTGGTCTTCGGGTGGCGGGAAACCCACCGGCAGGTTTCTCCTCGGCGCGTTGGTCGTCCACGACTTTCTCCGGCAGGATAAAGCGGTCGACGGTGCGGACGAGGGAGTCCTTCGATTCGAATGTTCTTAGGCAAAGGAGCGGCCGGCTCCGGTCGTCGGCGGCACGGCGTCAAGTGGTTCCCACGGCTGGGCAACACAACTTCGACGGGCCTCCAGCGGTTCCACAAACCTGCGAACCCTGGTCGACGGCAATGGACTTCGACGGCGGCGATGTCCGGGTGCTTCACTTCGATCTCCTCGGCGGTCCCGTCTCGGGTCGGCAGCCTTTCGAGGGTCTGTCTTCCAGGGCGCTTCGGCGAAGATGGAGCGGTGCTCGATGGTCCCTCGGAGCACGGGAAGAGGGCGCCTTACCAGGTCCTCTCTCGGGTCAGTCTTCGACGATTTCGGCAGCCTTCGGATCGGTCGAAGCAAATGCAACAGCAAGTCTTCTTCTTCCAGCTGGACGTCGAGGATCAGCAGTTCCAGTTACTCTTAGAGTGGAGACTCAGCTCCAGAACGCTTCTGAACGCTTCTGAACGTTCCCTGAACAATTACCAGTGGTGAGAGGTCCCCAGATATACTATTCTGTCTCTCATCCACACTGCTGGCACACACTCAGCAGCCAATCATACAGAAGGGCATTCATGCAGTCAGCCAGCCAATCAGGCACACAGTGCATTCAGGCCACACTCCTCCCTTTCAGACACTCAAAACAAGGAATGTGTATTGGGACAAGTACCCAGCCATTCAACACTACACACTGCATTCAGGCCAGTTTCGGGCAGGGCTGTCTCAGTCTTTGTCTCTCATGCCAGAAACCAGACAACCACAACAAGGAGTGTATATTGGTCACACACTCCATTCACCCAGGTCCCACCCACAGGAGGTACCCACAACATACAGCCACTGGGAAGGCTCCAGTCAGTCTAGCTGGGCCTTCACAACAGCACCAGATATGGAACTTCCACCCAACAGCCAGTCAGGGGGAAGGGACAGAGTCAGGGCTTCCCAGGACTTTGGGAAAACAAGGTAACAGGCAATAGAAAGCAAGAGGCCACAGGGGACATCTTGTTTCCTGTCAGGAATCAACTGATCCCAATGGCAGGGCCTGGGTATCCCAAAATGGAGGACACCCAGAGCACCTGTCAAATTCAGCATGGAGCTGCCACCAGCCCATACCCTGCTCTGTGGGCCACCCACAGGTGCCCAAAAACATACACTAGGGGCACAGGGTTGTACCCCTACCCATGGGTGCCATAAGGGTATCCCATGGGTCTGTTCACCAAACCAAAAGAGAGAGCTGCACTGCCAGGAGTCCCACATGGACTCCTGGGCAGAAAACAACACAGAACACAATATGAAAAAGGACTACAGGACAAGGACAGGGAGGCCCTGTCCCTCCAATGCCTTTCCAGCATCACAGTCGCCCCCCCCAGACTGAGGTGGAGGGTGTCTAATCTCCCACGGGATAGACACCCTCATCCAGACGGTCAACATACCTTCTGGAAAGGCCATCTGCATTATCGTGACTCTTCCCTGGCCTGTGCTCTATGGTGAAGTCTAGCCCTTGCAGGCTAATGGACCACCTGAGCAATTTCGGATTCTCACCCTTCATCTGCATAAGCCACTTCAGGGGCTTATGATCTGTTTGGACCTTGAAGGTAGACCCCGTAAGGTAGGGCCTAAAACGCCTAAGGCTCCAAACTATGCTAAAACACTCCTTTTCAACAGTAGCCCACCTAAGTTCTCTACCCTTGTGTTGCCTACTGATGAATATGATAGGATGTTCTCTCCCTTTGTCATCTAACTGGGACAAGACAGCTCCAATTCCGGTGTCGCAGGCATCCGTCTGGACGATAAAGGGTCGGCTGTAGTCAGGCGCACACAACACAGGTGCCCTACACAGACTTTCTTTCAAGCCATCAAAGGCCCTCTGACAGTCTTCGGTCCAATTAACCTTCCTAGGCTGTTTGGGTGAAGTTAGAGCTGTCAGGGGTGCAGCTATGGTTCCATAGTCTGCCATGAAATTGCGATAGTACCCAGTGAGGCCCAAAAAGGCTCTCACCTGGGTTTGAGTAGTGGGAGTCTCCCAGTTCTGTACATCCTGTACTTTACTGGAGAGAGGTTGGATTTGACCCCCTCCTACCTCATGACCAAGATAGGTAACTTTCCCCTGAGCTATCTGGCACTTGGTGGCCTTGATAGTGAGGTTAGCCCTTTTCAAGGCCTGCAACACCTTATCTAGATGTGTCAAATGCTCTTCCCAGGTGGAACTGTAGACGGCAATGTCGTCTAAGTAAGCCACACAAAAGGCTTCCAGCCCACTGAGCGCATGGTTGACCAATCTCTGGAAGGTGGCAGGGGCATTCTTCAACCCAAAAGGCATGACCCTAAACTGGTAGAGTCCCTCAGGTGTTGAGAAGGCCGTCTTTTCCTTGGCATGGTCCGTCAGAGCTATTTGCCAATAGCCTGAGGTAAGGTCAAAGGTGCTCACAAATTTGGCAGCACCTATGGTGTCCACGAGCTCATCAGCCCTGGGCAATGGGTGCGCGTCAGTTTTGGTGACGGCATTGACTCCTCGGTAGTCCACACAGAACCTCCAATCCTTGGTACCCGCCTGGGAACTTGCCTTGGGGACAAGGACCACTGGACTGGACCAGGGACTGGTTGAGGGTTCAATAACACCCAGATCCAACATCTTGGCGACCTCAGCGTGGATGTGGTTCTTGACGGTATCTGACATACGGTAGCACCTGCTTTTGACAGGCACACTGTCACCAGTGTCAATTTCATGCCTACACCACGGTGTGAGGCCTGGCGTCAGTGAAAACAGAGAGGCATACTGTTGGAGCAAAGCCCTGCAGGCCCTCTGTTGCTCTGTTGTCAAATCCGGAGAGAGATGTACTCCCTCCACTGAGCCATCCTGAGGGTTGCTATGCAGCAAATCAGGAAGGGGCTCACTCTCATCCTCTTCTTGCCCTGAAGCTAGCAAGAGACATGAGACTTCTGCTCGCCGGTGGAAAGGCTTGAGCCTGTTGACATGGAATATCTGAGGGGCTACCCCAGAGGCTCCCATGTCAACCAGATAATTGACTTCACCCATCTTGGAGATGATCCTGAAGGGTCCAGTCCACTTGTCTGCCAAAGCTCTAGGCTTGGTAGGCTCCATCACAAGGATTTCCTGTCCCGGAGTCCAATCCACTTGCGAGGCTTTAAGGTCATGCCAGTACTTATTCAATTCCTGGCTGGCCTTGAGATTTGCTGTTGCCTGACCCATCATCTGTGTCATCCTCCGTCTGGAGCCTAACACATAGTCCCCCACTTGCTTGGCGTGACCGGGAGGGGTGGCTTCCAAGCCTTCTCTGATCAAGGCGAGGGGCCCCCTCACGGGATGTCCAAAGAGTAACTCAAAGGGGCTGAAACCAACACCCTCTTGAGGTACCTCTCTGTAAGCAAACAGCAGGCATGGCAGGAGGAGATCCCATTTCCTCCTTAGGGGTTCTTCCAAAGCCCCTAGCATGCCCTTGGGAGTTTTATTAAATCTCTCAACCAGACCATTGGTCTGGGGGTGGTAAGAGGTGGAGAACTTGTAGGTTACCCCGCACTCTTTCCACATGGTTTTCATGTAACTAGACATGAAGTTGGATCCTCTGTCAGAGACAACCTCCTTGGGGAATCCAACACGGGTGAAAATGCCCAGGAGAGCCCTGGCAACCACCTTGGCAGTAACAGTCCGAAGGGGTATTGCCTCAGGGTACCTGGTGGCATGATCTACCAAGACCAGGATGAACCGATGTCCACCTGAAGTGGGAGGGTCAAGGGGACCGACGATGTCAATGCCCACCCTCTCAAATGGTGTGCCAACCACTGGCAATGGCTGCAGTGGGGCAATGACCCTGCCTCCAGTCTTGCCAGACAACTGACAAGTTGGGCAGGTCCTGCAGTCGGACTCCACCTCTACTCCCATCCGTGGCCAGTAGAAATGGGCAGAGAGCCTCTGCTTAGTCTTCTTGGTCCCAAGATGACCAGCCAAGGGCACCTCATGCGCCAACTGCAGTAGGAAGGGCCTGTAAACCTGGGGTACCACCAACCTCTTGAGGGCACCAGGTTCAGGCTTAGTGGGCTCACTAACAAGGAGCTCACCCTCCCAATAAATCCGGAATGTCCTAGGCACTTCTCCTTGTGCCTGGGACAGGGCCTGTTTCCTCAGTCCCTCGAGAGAGTGGCACTCTCTCTGTCCCTTACAGAAGTCTGCCCGGGAGGGTCCCCCTTCAGCTAACAAGCATTGAAGGTCGGGATGATCCTCCGGGTTGAGAACCTCTCCCACAGGAGAGTCTTCTGTCTCTTCTCCCACAGGAGTTGAGTTGCCCGTCCGGAGCATGGATCCCAATGGGTGCTGTCGGAACAGCAGGAAGAGAAGGTGTTCCCTCCACAGAGGTGGCCTTCTTGGTCTTCCTTCTTCTCGCCTTAGGCCTCGCCTTTGGCTCGGGTACCTGACTCACAGCCAGACCCGGTGTCACCTGTGACCTAGTGACTGCAGCGGCAGTCATGGGAAGACCATCCGAGATCAACCCCAACTCTACTAGATCATTTCCTAACAGAATGTTAGCAGGGACATTGTCCTGAACCAGGACAGGAAGCTTTGCTGTCTTGTCTCCAATCATGAGTGTGACTAAGGCTACAGGCGATAATTTGGGAGGCCCACCAGCTAACCTGGTGGTTCTCAGAGGAGCACCTACATAGTCCTCTGGCTTGAGCAGGGTCCTGTCCACCACTGTCATGCTTGCCCCAGTGTCTCTCAAACCAGTAGAAGGCTGGCCATTCAAGAGGACACTTCTCAAAAACCTACGGGTGTTCTGTGGGATAGTCGCCAGTACTTCTGCATACTGGTCCCAGGCCCCAAGGGACACTAAGGAAATCTCTACCGGAGCACCAAATGTGATCCCGGTAGAGGAGGTAGAGGAGGGGAGGACAGTGGCCTCCACCTCAGACACGGGGTAAGGGTAGGTCAGGCTGGCAGCCTGTACTCCAAGTGCCTTACCTTTACACTTGGAGTCACCCCTTTTATGATCCAGAGCCCCACAGTCCCAACAAGCGCCAGGAGTGCGGGGTACGGTACTGGAACCACTGGGAGCCTGCTTTGCAGCAGGTGGACCACTACTCTTATTCCCACCCACAGATGACTTATCCCCACTAGATTTTTGGGTCTTGGGAGAGGAAGGTTTAGGTTTACCCGACTGTGACTGCTTGTGGGACTCCTCAGCTTTCAGAGAGGCCCCCTTTTCTTTGTCCTTGTCCTTCCCACTGGAGTCCTTAGGGGACACCCGGTGGGAGACCCACTTGTCAGCCAACCTAGCCAGCTTAAAGGGGACCAAAATGTTCTGGTCAGCCACATACTGACGCAGCTCTGGTGAACAGGCTTCAGAAAAATGCTCAAAAAACAAGAGGTGGGACAATTCAACAAATGTCTTAACCTTGTATCCATCGATCCACCCCATCATGTTCATGTGCGCAGCACTCACCCAGTCAACCCAAGACACATTCTCTCTTTTCTTAAAATCCCTGAACCTTCTAAGGTATTGGGTAGGTGTCTTGCCAAACTTGGCAATCAAAGCAGACTTCATACACTCATACTGACCCCTTTCTTCCACACTCAGCTTCAGAATACAGTCATATCCAGTTTGAGGCACTCTGCTTAACAAACACTTAGCCCAATCTCTTTTATCAACATCATGAATCGCACAAGCCATTTCAAACGCTTCAATCCATTGGAGGATATCTGAACCCTCCACAAATACACCAACCAAATCTTTCATAAACTTGGTGGCTGGGGACCTGACACTCTCACTGGTTTTAGCTGAAGTCTCCACTCTAGCTTTCTCTAGCTGGATTCTCTGACATTCAGTGTCCTGGCTCTTGAGTTCAAGGTCCTTATTTCTGAGTTCAAGATCCCTATTCTTGAGCTCCACTTGTTGAGCCAACTCCTCTTTCTTAAGTTCAGCATCTATTTCCAACTTGCGGTATTCAAAGGCCAATTTCACCCTTAATAACTCAAGCTCCAAGGAATTGCTGGGGTTTGGAACAGAGGCAGCAGGAACGGCGGCATTCCCAGAAACAGATTCAGCAGAAACCCCAGGGGCAGAGTCCTCATTGGTTGCATTCCCCCCCTCATCAAGAGTTTCACCATCAGTCTGGTAGTCCACCAGGGCAGCTATCAGCTCAGCCCTAGACTTATACACAAAGTCTAACTCCCTGGCTTCACAAGCACTCTGGAGAGCCTCCATGCTCATCCGAGTCAATTTGCCATTTGCAATAGACTCCATTGGTTGTAATGCAGTTATCTTGTACACAACTAAACCTTAATTTAATAAAGTGCAGATATCCTTTGTAAGTGGCACGGTTATACACTGATTCTTAAAACCATAAGCATCCCACTGCTGCCACCAGCTGTAAAGGACCGGTGGGGGGTGTCTGTACTTCTGCTCTCTATATGGTAGAAGAGAGGCACAGAGGACCCCAGCCAAGATTCTCTAGTACGGTAGCAATGGTCGAGCAATCAAGGCCTAGCTTCTCAGGAGGTGATGCAGGCTGGTTCTTAAGTACAGTGTAGTCCCCAAGCCCCCATAAAGGAATGTCCACACACTGTATTGGTTAGAACACAGTCTTTATATAATCAATATTCAAGGTTATGTACACTTACCATAATAACTCACTTTGTACTTAGGAAAATCAGCAATGGCAAATATGTACAATTCTAAAGTGGTACCACCCTTTGTATTAGATCTCATTAAAGTGCATCAACAATACTGTAACAATGTCACACAGATCAATAGAGTGAAACCAGCAATAGAGAGAGGAGAGAAAATAAGATGGTTGAGCAATAGGCAGAATATTGGCCCCTACCACTAGACACAGTTCTGTGTGGAGATCCCCCCACCTGGGCAACCTGTAAAATAAAGATATAGCACAAGCCCAGTCCATATATTGTTCTGCAAGTCTTATTCCCTCCTATAATGTTTTTACCCCCCCAATGTACCTGGTGGAGTCGAGTTCCTCGAAGAGGCGTCGACAGATCCTTCTTGAGCGACCCCCTTTCAAGCGGGAGTCACGGATCGTCGAGAGGCGTCGAGAAGCGGCGAGGAACTCGGCGTTCGGCGACGGGGAATCGACGGCCCTTCTTGAATGCCTTCCCTTTCAAGCGGGAGACACGGGGCGTCGAACGTCCGTCGACAAACAGGGTAGAACGGCGTCGATGAGGCGGCAGCTTCGTCCGAGCGGTACTCGTCGGCGTCGGAGCGTCGGCGTCCTGCAAGGCGGAGGCGTGCGGGGCACCTCGGTGACAATAGTTCTGGACCGCAAAGATTGTGGAGACAGAGGCCCAGCAAGGGCGTCGAGTCGTTCGAGTCTTTGTGGTCTTCGGGTGGCGGGAATCCCACCGGCAGGTTTCTCCTCGGCACGTTGGTCGTCCACGACTTTCTCCGGCAGGATAAAGCGGTCGACGGTGCGGACGAGGGAGTCCTTCGATTCGAATGTTCTTAGGCAAAGGAGCGGGCGGCTCCGGTCGTCGGCGGCACGGCGTCAAGTGGTTCCCACGGCTGGGCAACACAACTTCGACGGGCCTCCAGCGGTTACACAAACCTGCGAACCCTGGTCGACGGCAATGGACTTCGACGGCGGCGATGTCCGGGTGCTTCACTTCGATCTCCTCGGCAGTCCCGTCTCGGGTCGGCAGCCTTTCGAGGGTCTGTCTTCCAGGGCGCTTCGGCGAAGATGGAGCGGTGCTCGATGGTCCCTCGGAGCACGGGAAGAGGGCGCCTTACCAGGTCCTCTCTCGGGTCAGTCTTCGACGATTTCGGCAGCCTTCGGATCGGTCGAAGCAAATGCAACAGCAAGTCTTCTTCTTCCAGCTGGACGTCGAGGATCAGCAGTTCCAGTTACTCTTAGAGTGGAGACTCAGCTCCAGAACGCTTCTGAACGCTTCTGAACGTTCCCTGAACAATTACCAGTGGTGAGAGGTCCCCAGATATACTATTCTGTCTCTCATCCACACTGCTGGCACACACTCAGCAGCCAATCATACAGAAGGGCATTCATGCAGTCAGCCAGCCAATCAGGCACACAGTGCATTCAGGCCACACTCCTCCCTTTCAGACACTCACAACAAGGAATGTGGATTGGGACAAGTACCCAGCCATTCAACACTACACACTGCATTCAGGCCAGTTTCGGGCAGGGTTGTCTCAGTCTTTGTCTCTCATGCCAGAAACCAGACAACCACAACAAGGAGTGTATATTGGTCACACACTCCATTTACCCAGGTCCCACCCACAGGAGGTACCCACAACATACAGTCACTGGGAAGGCTCCAGTCAGTCTAGCTGGGCCTTCACAACAGCACCATATATGGAACTTCCACCCAACAGCCAGTCAGGGGGAAGGGACAGAGTCAGGGCTTCCCAGGACTTTGGGAAAACAAGGTAACAGGCAATAGAAAGCAAGAGGCCACAGGGGCCATCTTGTTTCCTGTCAGGAATCAACTGATCCCAATGGCAGGGCCTGGGTATCCCAAAATGGAGGACACCCAGAGCACCTGTCAAATTCAGCATGGAGCTGCCACCAGCCCATACCCTGCTCTGTGGGCCACCCACAGGTGCCCAAAAACATACACTAGGGGCACAGGGTTGTACCCCTACCCATGGGTGCCATAAGGGTATCCCATGGGTCTGTTCACCAAACCAAAAGAGAGAGCTGCACTGCCAGGAGTCCCACATGGACTCCTGGGCAGAAAACACGACAGAACACACGATAAAAAGCAGTAAAGGACAAGGATTCAGAGGCCCTGTCCCTCTGATGCATTTCCAGCATCACATGGTCTACTTACCCTGTACTGCACTCCCCCCCTCCCCTTCCCCTTGCACTTTTCCCTTCCCCCTACCCCCGCACTTGCACAATCTAAATGACACCTGGCCTAGTAGTACCGTTGTCTGTCTTCCCTTGTTCCCCCCTGCCTCATCGCACCTTGAAATACTTGTGTATAGGCCATATCATGTCATGTCATATGTGTGCCTTTTGGTCACACAGGATAGCTTGTGTTTAAGTAGCTAGGGATGCAGACAATGTGGCACCTCCATGGCAACTATCTCAGGGTGGTAGGGTTGTGACAGTTGACTGTCTCTTTGTCATCATCGATTGTCACTTGGTATGTGCCAGGCCTGTGTGCACTCCGCAGGGGTGGGAGTTTAGGTGAAAAATGTGGCCACAAGCTGGGTCCGGGCTTCCTCGCCACGTGCCCTGTCCCCTCCCATGGGCAGCACCTGTGCCTGTGGTTGGGGATGTGGGGGCACCACCATGTCCACCGGGACGCCCTGCCGTGTTGCAACATTGTGCAGGACACATGCTGCCACAATGATCCTGCACACTACTGGTGGTGCATAGAGTAGCTGCCCACCAGAGCAGTCAAGGGAGCGGAAACGTGACTTGAGCACTCCGAATGTGCGCTCCACTATGGCCCTGGTTGCAATATGGGCGGCATTGTATCTTACCTGGGGTGGTGTGGTGGGGTTCCGGATTGGCGTCATCATGTGGTTGCTCAGAGGGTAGGCACTGTCCCCTGGGGAGGTGTAAATGGTTGTGATTATTGGGGTTTGTTTATGTGTGTGTGTGTGACATGCATGCATGTGCAAGGGCATTTGTACTCACCTAGGAGCCATGTGTCGCCATGCTGCCCAGCTTCCAGGGCCCGGCTCAGGGCGGACATTCTGTATATGAAACTGTCATGGGTGGAGCCAGGGTAGTTTGCATAGACAGAGGTGATGATTCCCTTTGCATCGCATACCACCTGTACATTGATGGAATGCCAGTGCTTGCGGTTTCGGTAGATGTGCTCAGTGGCCTTGGTGGACGTAGGGCCACATGGGTGCAATCTGTGGGACCGAGCACTTTGGGGAAGTGTGTCCCCCTGAAAAAATCCAGGACAACGGCCTGCCTTTCTGCGGGTGTTCTGGGCATGTATATGTGCCTGCGGTCTGAGGGGCGCGCTGTCATGATTGCCAGTATCTGGTGTAGGCAGCGTGACTGCGTGGCCTGTGAGACCCCCCCCCACTATGGCAGTAGTCCGCTGAAATGACCCAGTGGCCAAAAAATGCAGGACATTGAGCAGCTTCTCCAAGGGGCTCACTGCTTGGGAGCAAAGGGTGGGGGATGTAAGCTCATCTTCCCACTCCCTGACCAGGTCTAGAATGATGTGGGGTGGAAACCTATACCTGCCATAGACCTGGTCGTCAGGCATCCCAAAAAGGCTTGTCCGTGGTGCAAAAATGCGTGCCCTGGCTATTCTCCTCCTCCTGCGGTGTCCCACGATCAGTGCTGCGACAAATGGGGCATTCATCGTAGCTGTATATACGTGTTTGTTGTTTGCGCGCACTTTTATACTGTGCGTGGGGACGCTTCCGCCTGCCTTCGTGTGGCGGACGGTTGACGCCTGTGTGCGTCTTTTGCCGTGCGCGGGTTTCCCGTATTCGAATCCATGAATACGGGTTGTTCGCGTGCGTGTGGGCATTCCGTGTAGTTCCCTGCAGTACTTCCCCAGTTACGCCTTCTTTTTCACACGTTATTCCCCATTCTGCATGTTACGCCCACTGTTCCGCCCACTTTGGTTGTGTGCGCCGCGCTATGTGTGCTTTTGCTGTGCGCGTAGCGCACGCCGTGTATGCCTGTGTGCGCCATGGCTGGATTGGGCGCACGGACAACGGGAAACACGTGCAGCGTCTTCCTTGAATCGCACACGTGCGCGTGCGCTGCGTTTCTCGCGCTTGCGCTACCTTGCGCCTGCTTGCGCTGGGATTTTCGGCACACGTTGGCTCCATGAATCGACCCCTAAATGTCGTACTTGGTTAAAACTCTATAAAAAAGCTCAAAAATTGAATAGGTGGTGAAAAACAGTGAGTGTATTGTGTACCAAAAACACCCGGAACATCTGGGCCTTACTCGGGGAGGCCAAGGGTAACAGGAAATTGTCAACAATTAACCCTATAGGTACTCAAGAATGGACATCTTTTTTTGAGAACCGTAATGGTATTAGGTATGTACCGGAAGGGGTGAATAACAGTGCTATGCAAATTGCCCCACCTTTTGAAGTTACTGACTGAGGAGCTAGTAAGTAAGATTAAGACACTAAAATCGTCCTGTGTACCAAGTCCTAATGGACTTTCTAATGCAGTAATCAAAAATAATCCACAGTTTTGGGCAACTCTCAAGAAAATAGTATTTGAGAAGGTCCTGGCAGATGGCAGAATCCCAACTACATGGCAAAGGACCATCCTGATCCCAGTCTTTAAAAATGTCAATAGAAAAGACTCTGCCAATTATCACCTTCTTTCCATGTTTGACAGCACAGGAAAGATGTTTGCTTCTCTTTTATTAAAAGTTCTGCAAGTGTGGGTGGAAAAGGTGGGGATCCTAGACTGTTTTAAGAGTGGCTTTAGGGTCGGGTATTCTACAGCACATAACCTGCTCATTATGGACTCATTAAGGAGTAAAGCTCTGCAACCTAACAACCCCTCTCTTTACGCCCTTTATGTTGACTTAAGGGCCGCCTTTCGACTCTGTTAATAGAAGCATTCTTTGGCGTAAACTTAAAAAGTGGTCCTGCCCTCCAGCTCTTATTTACTACCTGGAGCTCCTTCACACAAACACTACAGTCCAGCTCAGATTGCACACCGGTGGTAATATGACATGTCCTATCATACAGCTGAGAGGTGTAAAGCAGGGGTGTGTTACAGCCCCCCTGCTCTACAACTTATTTGTGTTGGATGTTCCTGACTATCTGCAGGGAATTCAGAATTTTCCCCCAAAGGTGGGCAAGACTAACTGTGAGATATATGCATATGTTGGTGATATTGTGGTCCTTGACCATACCTTTGGTGGGCTCCACAGATCTGCAGAAAAGCTTTGGCACTACGCATAGGAGAACAAATTAGTTGTTAATCATAGTAAAACTGAAGTACTTTTGTTCACCTCTGCTAAGGTAGCACGTCCCTGCATGCATCTAGGTATCCTTGAAATTAAGTATACACACACCTATGAATATTTCAGAGTGGAATTTGATGGCAGGGGGAACTACCTTTTATGCATCCAGGGGCGCAAAGTAAAGTTGCCCAACTGACGGCCTTGATCTCCAAGTTTACTTACGAAAGAGTGGTTATTCAATCTGGGGTGTGCAGCAACTTTACTTACAATGTTTTGTGCTAATGGTAACCTATGGTTTAGAATCCCTGATTAATATGAACTTGGGATGGTTGCAGATCCCACAATGCATCCCTGTGGCAATCCTAAAATTGGAGCTAGGGATTATTTTGCTTAAGTCTATTGTCCTATGTAAAAGAGCGGAGCTGTATATTAAGATCCAGAATAATCCCTCAAACCCTCTGTTGAAGTGTGTGAAAGAGGGCATGGGAGCGACCAAGAAATCTAACATTGAGATGACATGGTTACTTTTTTTTTTTTTAAACTTTGTTTATTAAGGGAACGGTTCACAGCAAGACAATTCTCATAAGCAGTGCAACATAGCATGAGCATAATTTCGACAATGACATATATCTATGGCAATGAGGCAGGCATCGTCACCTAAGGTGACTGAGTAGGTGTTACATCAGCATCAGACATCAGATCACACAGGTACAGACGTAACAGCAACCATATATCTTTGGGACGACAGGGCGTCGGGACTGATAAGACAAAAAGTTTCTCATCGTCATTCACCATACATAAGTCTTTCAGGAAGTTGGATCGGGTCAGCCCTGTGGCGGATTGCCAACATTTAAAGATGCAGTGTTTGGCAATAACACATGAGATATTAAAAAACCTTCTTGTGGTTTCCTTTACCTTTCCAATGTCACCAAACAGGTATTTCAGGGGGGATAGAGCGGCTGGGATCGCTGTTTTCTCCTCAAATGACATGGTTACTTTGAGTGAAGCAAGTGGTTGGACTCCGCGGTGGGGACACGATAATGAAAGCATGTTTCATCATCTTCAGAGTAGCCTATCCCTATGGGACTGGCAGAATAACTATGTGCACTTGGCAACCTTAAAGAATTGTAAGTTTGTGACTTATGTCCTCTATACCTTTAAAAGGAGGCAACTGTACTTAAACCTCTGTCCCTCTGCAGCACTGAGACGTTTTATCCTGCTAATGCGCATTAACTATCTCCCTACGCTAGTTACCAGGGCACGTCGATCTGCACTCTTGGGACCTGCGATGCATTGCAGAATATGCAGGGATTCCTCTATACCTGAAACGGCAAGACACGTATTAACCCTATGTCTTAAGCTGTCCGACTGTCACAACAATTAACTTGGGAAATTTGTACACAACCCAGAGTTTATGGGAACTCATACATTCTGGTATTGTTGCTTTAATGCACTTAACCCTAGCACTTTTCAGAATATGGTCCATTGCAGAAAAAAGAATGTGTTACCAGGATTAATGGGAGGTGCCCCATAACCATGGAGGAAAAGGAATAATATTGGCCTAATTTCTGATTAAGGTAGCAGAATATAAACAATGACTCTGGGAGAGGGTATTTTGTAGGAAATGTTGAGACCGACTATGAATATGGGTGTGGTTTGTTATGAGCCGCGTCAGGTCCATTTGGATTTTGTCCCTATGGTGTTATATTTTAGAACTTGCTACTTGGTTTGGATATATGTTGTATTCTTATTTTAAATATGTATGAATTTGATCCTAAGAGAATACATTTCTGTTTATTAGACGATTGATGGATTGATTGATTTATTGATTATTAACTAATGATGTAAGTAATGATTTATTTATGTAGAACATGTTATGTTTGATTGAATGTGTAAAGTTTTGTTTATATAATAATAATTATATTTAATAATACAAAAGTATTGGTTGAGGAAGATGATGTGGAGGAAGCCAACCTCGTACTTGCTAAGAAAGGAATAATCTTTCTGAGAGCATTGCGGTGGTTGGATTTGGTGTGGCGGCGCATGGGGGTGGTCCAGTGGGAGTAATGGCCAGGTAGTCTGCGACTAAGTACAAAGCTGCACTTAGTACAATTCACTTTTGTAGCTTTAGCCTTTGGTACATTCCCAACAATGCTAAAGAACGGCCACACCCATGATTCCATCTGGGTGCTAGAGGTAGGCACTTCCTCTACCTCATCTTCTTGGTTCTCTTCATTGTCTTTGGAAATACTGCGCTTTTTTAGTTGTGTGTGTCCTCCAGCTGGTGGTGGTGGAAGCTCTTGGGGAGGAGGGATGGCAATAGCTGATGGCATTTTTAGGATAAATAGCAGTTTTGCTACTATTCTTCCAAGTATGTGCTTTGTACTAGATTATTAATGGATAATGAGTAAGAATAGGTGTAGGAGCTGTGTAAGGGCACATCAGTCAAAAATTCAGTTCTGAACTGTCCTCAAAGCAAGGACCTGAACACAAAATGCAAATGAGTTCATTGACACATCATCATGCTGCATGCTAGCGCATGGTCATGTGGCACTGTCCGGACGGTCTGCGATGATGTCAGCCATTCGCGGAGGTCGACGGAAACAAAAACAGTGGAAAAAGTATAGAAGTGTTAAAAATTATGCCACAAGGTGAGTTTTAAGGTGACATTTTGCAAATTGGACAAAAATGTTGCTATATTGGAAAAGTATAATAGCATGCACTGGTAGAAAACCCACGAAATTCTCTGAAAAAAAGCTTTGTTAAAGAGACGTTATGATTAAGTTCCACCAATAAAAACCTGTAAAATTGACTGACAAAACTTTGTTAGAGGGACGTTATGGTTAAGTTGCACTAATAAAAACCTATGAATTTCACTGACAAAACTTTGTTAAAGGGACCTTATTGTTAAGTGCAGTAATAAAAACCAACAATTTCAATGAAAAAACTTTGCTAAAGGGACTTTATGGTTAAGTGGCACTAATAAAAACCTATGAAATTCAATTAAAAACGTTGTTAAAGGGAAATTATGGTTAAATTGCACTAATAAAAAACTATGAAATTCAATGAAAACACGTTGGTAAAGGGACGTTATGTTACAAGTAAAACCGAAAAACCTCAGACATTCGCCAGTTATGGTAAGCTAAGCAACCATAACTCGCGCCACCACTGTGCACTGCTAAGTCTAAGACCCAGGACATCAAAGATGACATCACAAATGTAATTGATGACATCACTTATGACATCACATATCTGGCCTACTTGTTTTTGTTCACTGACATATCTAGGCCAGGTGGTTTTGTTCACTGACAGTCAGAATATTAAAATTCAAAAGGTGCTATATATCTGGATGTTCCTATATCCAGGGAGTGACATTCTTGACCTTGAGCTGGCCTGGGACAGTGCAGGCAGGCAGCCTGGGACACTTTTATGAAACAGTGTTGGCAGGCTTGCTAGGGTCGTGACATTCCCTATCAGTGGGGGAACCAAGTGAGGTTTTCCACATTCAGCTGTGCCATGAATCTTGCCAAGTTCTAGGTAAATATGAGTCATAAGTGAGATTTACTGCATGAATGCATGAGGGGCAGTCCGATAGAAAGGCAGTTGTCTGTGTAAAATGTTTCTCAATATTTTATGCTTAGGCACTTTCAAATGTTCATGAACGAAGTCTCATTGCTGTGTGATTTTTTTTTCTCTCTCTCAAACTGCATCTCCTGCCAATTTCATTGTTCACAGGGTTACTTTGTAAAATAATGCTCTGTGGAGTCTGTAAATGTGTGCACATGTTTAATGTAAAATATTTTTTGCACACAAGGATTATGTTGCATTATGTATTTTATCTAAACAACTGTGAATATCATTAGTATATAAAGCTAGAAGTGTAATACATATTCAGTTGGGTTTTCATTGCATGATTGCATACCACATAGAGGAGAATTTCACAGGGACAAGAGCTATTTTACCATAGGTGGTAATTCATTTTACCATAGGTGGTAAAGTCTGAAATAGGTTTTTGCTTTTCCTAGTAAGTGAGTTTAGAAGAGTTTGCTGAGTGTGTATACAATTTATCTGTTTATATTTGATATGTTTTTCACTTTGGCTGCAAGAGCATACATCAGCATTGTAGATGAGTTGCTGAGAGGAAGTGATACTGTCACATACTAAGTGTAATAAATCCAGAAGCTGGAACTGTAAAAAAAAAAGAAAACTGGGATAAAGGACAGGTGTTAGACTATATTCTGAGGAGAGTTTTACCACAATAAAGAGAATCCACCAATGCATCACTACAATAATATTATACCACAATAAGATAATAAAACACCCCAGGATTAGGTGTAACTCCTCCAGAAAATATATCTAACATATTTGGTGCACTGGCTGGGAATCGAACCCGGGCCTCCCGCGTGGCAGGTGAGAAAACATTTTAACCCTTTCTGATTGGTAGGATCATTTAATTTATGTATCACCTCCACTTTCTTCTTTTGCAGGTTTAACCCATTCTCGGTCACCACTTGACTTTCTGTTTACACCATTGTGCTTTCTGTAAAGATACTTTGGCTCCAGCCTTCTGTAACTGGCTAAGTACATGTATAATCTCATTGAATCAGTTACTAACACTATCTCTTTGAGTTTGTTTTCTACTGCATTAATGACTGCTTTGTAATAGCTGCCAATTCTGCCACCTGACTACTTCTAGGCCCAATCCTCATGCTTACTCTTGGATTGTTGTTACATTTAAAGCAGATATTTCCTATTCCTGCCATAAGCGCTTTTTCTGTGTTATTTTCTACATGGTATACACAACCATCTACATACACAATTGGTAAATCCCTACGCGCTTGGTGTGGGGATTGCTCAAATTCATTTGGCGGCCGCATTACGTGTAAATAATATTTTTTCAAGATTTGGTTTACCTCAAAGGATAGAGTCAGACCAGGGAAGTCATTTCACTAGTGCATTGATGTCAAAGATAACATTGTCTGTTTTGCTTTTGCACATTTTGGTATCTAGGAGTGTTAACCTACGTTAAAAGTAAAAGGTACACTCTTGGAGAAGTTAGTTATGAGCTTAAAAGTGGGTGAAATTCATATTAAAATGTAATTCAAGTTTTCAGAAACGTTTATTTTTTGTTACTGGTTAAAGACAATCCTGTGCCTTATAAATATCATACATAGAGTTTTCCATTGCCCCCAGAGGATTATAAAATGTAGTTAATTATCTCCCTTTCCTGAAAGTGCATACCGTTGTTCATCTACCGTGACACACTTAATTTTACCACATCTGTACGCCTTCCATACGTCACAATATGTTATGTAATATTAGTGTGATATGGAACACAAACTGCTGCCAATTACATGATCCTCAGGTGCTCTGGTGGATCTGAAAATAAGAGAGGGACTGGTTTGTTAGTGGGAGGAAAGGGCATAGATGTGCTTTTGCTATGGTTTAGGTTGTTTCAGTACAGAAAGAAGGGTCACTGTGTGTGGGCTTGCTTCTAGGCTGTCTAGGTTGGTGGGCATGTAATGGGTTTGCATCCATATGGAATTGTGGGCCCATGGCATGAGGATGCCTTGGCTTTCTTAAGTGGGTGTAAGTTATTGTATGAGGTGTGAAGGTATGAGGTTTGGTGTCTGTGGGGGAGATTAGAAGTGTGTGTGTGGCATCGTTGATTTGCATGTAGTATGTTTGCAGGATTATGAAGGTTTTTAGCATGGGTTAGTGTGGAAAAGAGAGCGCAATCCTCATAGCATTGAGAGAGTCACTTGGACATTGGGATCGAACCCTGTTACTAGGTTGGAAGGAACTTAACTGCCTAACGGCTCAACTTATTTCTAATTTTGACACCAGACTTAATCACTGTGCATCTATCAGCGCCACTAACAGACACAAAAATAAACATATGGATTTCCATACATTTGACAAGTGACATTGCAGTAGATATCGCAAGGAAGACATATTCTTAGACTTGGCCATTCTGACTGATGACAACTGCCTTGATAGTGATGAATTTCGAAACACGTATCGGCTGACATCCTGTATAATTAAAGATAACAATAATATATCTCTCACTCTAATTGCATATGGACTTAGAAGTTTGATGTTCTGAATTTGATATTATACACGAGCGCAAAGTGCCTGTTACACTATAATTATACATATTCTATGTTAGATAGTAGTTGATCCTCAGGAGAAATTTGCTCTGGAAGACAAAGTGAGTAAGAGTGGGGAGGAGAGAGGAATGCTTGTTGGTGGAACAGTCAGGAGAGAGGTAAGGTATTGAGGATGGATGAGAAGTGACCCTTGTGTACTGAGGAAAATCTTCAGATTATTGGGAAAATTGCAACATAATGATTTTTGGCACTGTTGTTTGGATCAGGAGTATTTCATTAAATATTGGTCAGTATGACTTTGAGGAATTCAACCATATGCTCGGTGGGTGTGCACTCACTTGCGCTTTTTTGAAATGTTAAATGAAATTGAATGATGGTAGATCAACCTCTGGAAAATGGGTGGGGCTAATCCACACACATTTTCCATTGTTCACTGCATAACATACGCATAGACCCGGGAACTCTGGGTGGACACAGCCTGCAGGCGCAGTTCCCATTGTCATATTTTGTTGGGATATGATGCATCTCCGGAAGGGGGAAGGCCAAACCTTCCCTCTGCCGCGACCAGCTTGATAAACTGACACAGGCTTCATGGATCTGCCATGTCCTTTTGTTGGGCCATGACGCTGGTGGCAGCAATTCACATACCATTTACAGGTTAATTCAAAGAGGCCCACACAGGGCTTGGCTGCAGAGGCTTTCAAAGGATAAAGGCAACCCAAACAACCTTTAATATACACTGTGTCAACTTGGAGCCAACTCCCGCCTTTAGTATCAATTGACAGTGACCTGTCATGTCTGGAACTGTGTCTTTACAGTAGTTCACCCCACCGGGGGACCCCATTCATAAGGTACGAGTATGTTTTTGAAGAAGCTAGACAGTGTGGTCTTGCTGTAGCTTCAAGGAAGACGTGCCGCTTAAATCAGGAACCACAGAGAACTCCATTAACTAGAGAGACCCTTTGATCCACAACAGACAGGAAGATGGATGGGACTTAGTAGTGAATATTTTCACATCTTTACCTGTCCTGTTGCAGAGCACTCTGGTTTTGACCTCATTCATACAGGAGATTGTTGGTGGGGACCCAGGATTGGTTCATTAAGGTAGGTTTAGCATACAACAATCCGTGTGGTGAATGTGGCTTTAAAAGATGGCTGAGCTGCTCTTTTGGCAGATCATCTGGAGGCTCCACCAGAAGCAGAAGGAAGGACTCATAATTGGAACCTGGCTGAAGGAACAGTCTGCCATAAATCTTTGTCAGTGAAGGAAGACCTCAACCTCTAAGAGGGAAGCAAGATCCCTCCCCTAAACATCTCACAGGAAACAGGGGGAGATACTGAATCCAGAGGACACTCCAGCTGCTCCAGAACTGGTACCCAGTCTGCACACAGCATGGCCTGCTAGGCTCTGCAGCAAGCTTCCTAGGTGGGAAGTGCCAGAGAGTCTCTGAACCGAAACCAAGGACAAGGCAGCTGCCTGCAACACCCTCCTCAGCTTTGGGATGTCTGCCTTAAAGCATGACTCAAGCCCAGTGAAGAAGCTAGGAGAAGTGCATCGACAAGCCTCCGTCAACATCCACCATAAAAGGACATTTTCGTGCCAGTTGAGTCCCTGGAGCTACAACCGACTGCAACGCTGACAGTTTTTTATGCCACAGTTGCTTAAAGGCAAATAAGACATCTTGATCAGTGCTTTAGAACCACCAGCCAGCACTGAGAAAGTGATTCCTTAGATTCCTGGCCCCGAGCCACTATGTAGACTAGTCTGCACCCGCTCATCCAGCCTCACTCGCCAAACTGTTTTCCACCTGATACACACAGCTGTCTCATGTTTTGAACTCTGTTGCAAAAGCTGCAAAGTGTCCTGGAACCGACTCAACCCTGTTCAGCACCAAGAACACCTACAGGTACAAGGTACATTGTAGTTCTTTCCCCCTGGTCCTATTCCGAAAAGCACCTAAAGACCTTTTAAGACCCATTGCTCTGTCTGTGCTGAAACCAAGTACCCTTGAAATGTTGCGCAAATATTTACTATACTGACAATCCTCTTGTTAGCATCCACAGTGCATCCCTTTTCCTTCATTGAAACTGTCTGTCCTCTGCATTCCTTTCCAAGGTGGGTTGTATTTCATAGTGTTGCTAGACAGTCTCTTTTATCATTAGAAAATTGTATGTTCGTTCTGTTGCAACCAACAACCTTTTGGAGATAAGTCTGCCGTTCCGTCGACGCTACCAAAATTGGCCAAGGAGGTGTATAATTTGCATGTGTTCCCAAACTGTTTGGATCCCTTCTGGTGTAGTAGAGGTGTGGGCGGGCCTGACTGATTGTTTAAAAACCAAAATTCATCCCACGACCACTGGTTCCCCGAAAGTTGATTTGTCACAATGACCATGGCCACTTTAAAGAGTGTTAAGGATTTCAATCAGGCGATACACCCTGGTCTCAACCTAGTATGCAGCGCACAATTGAAATGGTTATTATATATAATATATATATATGTTCAATATTTGAGAGATACACCACTCATATCACACACCCCTTTTCAAATACCCAGGGTCACAATGACACAATGAACCAGGAACCAGGCTGGTAGGTAAAGGTAATATTTATTTATGTATTTAAACATTCAAGAAAATCACACACTTTTTAATATATGGGGCAGTAATCACCAATGGGGTGTTAAGAACAATATGAATGTAAGCACTGCACTTAGTTTAACCTTCTATTAACTCAGCTACAAAACACCAGGGAATAGGAGCACTTTTGATTTCAGGGAAGATAGCACTGGAGTTAGAATTTCCCCATGCAATGTTCCCTCAACCCAGAAATATTAAGTGGATAAACTGAATCAGCAGGTAATCAGGAATGACAAATAAGAAACAGAATAGAAATCTGACTTTCCCTCCCCAAACAAGAGAGAAAAACAGATATAAACCCTGCCAATGCTAAAATGACACTCGGAAATGGCTGAATAAAACAATGAATGTGTGCAAACATCCTTAAATAAGTACAATTCTCTACGGGAGTAACACTGGAAAATTCCAGGCAATCATAAGCAATAGATTGAGCAAAAGCATACAATTCAAAAATGAATGGAACGTTTAAAACAATTGATAGTAAAAATAACATGTGTAAAACATTGCAAAAATGCTCATTCCCGGCTGAAATTAACCAAACAGTTTTTGGGTTGAGGGCCAGCTATTGATCCTATGTACAATATGAAAGTGAAATGAGGTCTCCAGCTGTTAAATTGAGTGAGTTATGCAAGATCTAGTGAGGTGTGTTTTTGGAAAATAAAGGTGCAAAAAAGGAACATAAATCAATTTTTGACAAGGACAGTTTTACTCTACACTAGGGCTTTTGGGCTAGGTGACCAGATTGAGACTCAGTAAGCTCCGGAGTTGATCTGCGGAATCAACCCTAGCACCTCTGTGCCCGCCCTGGCGGACCCAGTCCGATCACCCGAGGGAGGACTAAGGGTTTAGGATTTCACAAGACAAAAATTATTAAAGAAGTTAGCACTAGCGCAAGGAAGAAAAGGCAGGGTTTCAAGAATGATTGTGACAATATTACAGTTATCAGGATAAGGATTGGATGATTTAGGGATTGGGATGGAACAAAGCAAGGCAAGGTTTACTATGTTTCTATGGTTCCTATTGATACTCACAGTCCACTTTTAGTGTGGATTTTGGACAGTCAGCGCTCTGGATCACCACACGGATCTGGTCTAACACAGGGTGGCCAGACAAACTCAGCGGGGCAGAGTCACACGGGCAGTGACTGGATACCAAAGGATGGTTTTTCTGGACTGGCAGTTCTGGTTACTGGATCCTATATGGCATAAAGACAGCAGGATAGCAGGGTAGCAGTGAGTGGCAACAAGCCAGGTAAATTCAGGATGCTTCCCCAAAACACCACAGCGCTTCCCTTTGTTATGGGGATTATTTTCGAATGGAGGCCTAGCTGAAGCAGGATCAGCAATTGCTTCGCCTTTTGGTTCAGATCTGGAGTTTAGATGGATAGATGCAAGATGAAGACAGGAACAGACAGGAACAGGACGCCGGCGTAGTAATCAGGAATCAGTGTGTGTCCTGAGTGCTAGTCAGGGGCCCTTATTTATAATGCCAGATGTCATCATCACAGTATATGACAGGGGCAGAATTCACTACCCACGCCCCTAACAATAGGATTGGGCAAGGGCATAGTCTCTGCCTTGCTCACAATCGGTTGGATAGCAGAAAAGTGGTGTCATGTTTATGAGGTGATTTTTACTGTATCTAGAAACGTTCACATTTCTTTTACTGAAAATCCAATTCAGCCAAAAACAAATATTTATGCAGTTGCCACCTCTTAGTAAATCAGATACACAGGTTATATATTCTGTGCAGCACAGATTAGTCCAAACCTCCAGTCTGTGCGACCTTGTTTGTCTTCTGACACATTTTGGTAATTTTACACATTAAAGATTTGGCCTAAAATTCTACACTTTTATACACAGATGTGAATTGTCCTCATGGATGTATGTACAAAATTTGACATTTGCAACATGGATGCTTTCCTGGTAATACAACATATATTACCGTCTCTGTCCAGAGTGTGCCACGACATTCTACCGAGTTTTCAAACACAGCCCACAATTCCACTTTTAAGCTGTGAAAATTCCACATTTTTACCAACTTTGACAGCTGAGATATGTCTTTTTAAAGTTCTTTATAAAATAGTCTTAAGAAAAAAGGGAGTCAATGTCTGTCATTTTTTTGTTTCCCCGCTGACAGAAACTGGCAGTTTCTTTCAAGCAGGATGGGGCCCCTCTCTTAATTGAAGGTTTTATTGCCCTTCACCCTTGACAGGTGAGTGTCCCAGGACTGCTATTGTCCCAGCCTGGAGCAAAGATGAATGTCTGATGAGCGTGTGAACTGTCATTGTCCTATCCCATTCAAAGTTTTTCAAGCTGGTACTTCGCACCTAATTGTCCTGGATTTAGGGTGTATCTCCCTTCCTAGGAGTAGTTTCATAGCTGGCGACTGGAATTACAGGTTTCTGAGAGCTTGCAACTCCAAACCTATGTGTTTTAAACTGTTTCATTTCTTACTTTAATTCGGTTTGCAGCTCCTCAGATTGCCACTGTCTTGGCAGCTGTAGTCATTTTCCTTGCAGCAGGACTCTTATCTAAAGTATAGATACAGTTCTCCTTGACCTGGCTCAGAGGGTAAAATGTCTCTTTGAACTGCTGTGCCTGGATACATTTTGTCAAGAAATAAATGTGTGTTTCCCGTGCGAGTGAAAAGGAAGTTGCTTTTGATTTCTCTGAGAGTTGGTTTTAACTGGGCCTTTTTACTCACAGTCGTTTCAGAATGACAGATGAAACTGGCATCAAAGCAACATTTATAAAAGGGTGAAAGCGGTTTCATTTTGAAGGCTTTTGCAGCAATGGCAGGCTTTCCTTTTCACTTGATTCCATATATGTTTCAGAACACACTGCTTATTTTTCAGTGTGTCCCCTTGTTCCACTTTGCCCGAAGTGTGTGAGGCAAATTGGTGCAGCCATTTTTCTGTTGTTGCTGCCAAAAGCAGTTTTGAGGTCCTGGTGTGCACAGGAGCCAGCACAGTCAGGTTACTGTTTCTTACGCACAGGCAGCTCAGTGATGTGAGGTAATGCCACTGCGTTGGTCAATGTATCCCACAAGAGGTCGGAAAAGGCCAGAGGAGAATGACATGCTGAAATTAGATAATAGGCAGTGTTTGTTCCAAGCTGCTACTTATCACACTGACGCTGGGGCACCTAATGTGTTGGCTAGACGGAATTAATATGCCCATTTAGCTGAGCTTGTGGGATGGAATTAAAAGAAAGAGGAGAAAGTGAAGTGGTAGGTGGATGGGAGGATGGAATAGAATAGGAAGAGAGCAGATGGCAATTACGGTATCATGAATTTTTGGCATTTTGGAGGAGAGGTAATTGGCAAAGTCATAAACTGAAAGAGAGGCAGAGAAGGAATGAGGTTGACGAGGGATAACATGGACCCGGCATTCGTGTACAGATAATAGCAAGGGGAGAGGAAAGAAGAGATATGCTTGTCAAAATAGATGGTATTAGCAGAATCCAAGATCAAACAGAGAGTGAGGAGAGATTATTTGTAGAAAGCAAAGAGTGGGACAGCTATTGAATGGCAGCGGAGATCCAGCGGTAGCCTAAATAAAGCGGGGTATGCCAAAGTAATTGTAGTGCTGAGATGATTCAGAACGTTCAGGATAATGGAGTTTATGAAAGTTGGAATCAGAGCTTAAAAGAAAGAGCTGACATGACCAGTGTATTGCACTTGATGGCACTTCTTTTAGTTGAAAGTAGAAGCAAGTGAGTGAGGAGGCAGAGTGGTGAAGCCTCGTAGCCTCAAAGGGTGCCTTAGGCTTACTTATTCTATATTTATTTACTCATTTCTCTTGAACACCAAGCAGGTCTCAGTGCTATATAGTGAAAAGCTCTGTGTTCTTTACCTCACTTTTTTGGGATATCTCATCACAAATATTACAGAGAAGATGAGGGTCAAACACTGTATTGAAGTGTATTTTCTATTGAGCCAGGTATATGGCTAAATTCCAACTATCATAAAGCAGAGGAGATGATGGTCAGATAAAGTCACAGTCTAGATGGTTGCGCATAACATTTTATTTAATGCTACATATATATGAGAATAGCTCAAACCTGTAGAAGCGGTCCTCCAGGGCTAAGTGCAATAGTTTATGTCAAAAAGAAAAATATTCCCATTCGCTGATTAGAGGAAATCTATATGAGAATTTTATAAAAGCCAGTCCATCGAGCCATTTTCTAAAGTATTTTGGAAGCAGGCAGTAGGTTAGAAGGGGTCTTCTTCATTTTGCGAAGCAGAATGAGAAGAAAGAAGAAGGGAGTAAAGGCAGAGGACGAGGGGTTCCAGCTAAAATAAACTAAGCCTTATCTATGGCCAGTGAGGAAGGAATCTTACATTAAATCATGTCTGATGGAGAGGCATCCAAGAGCAAGCGTCAGGCACAAGGGAGTCATACATTTGATACCATTACAGGTACATGTCTTTCACCATTATCCGTCATGTGGCTGCCTTATAACTCAGCACAGCTCTGGATGAGATATATATTGAAACAGGAAGAGGTCCACCCTTTTGGCACCATTCCAGGAGATCAGCAAAGCAGCAGGTGAGAAGAGTAAGGAGGTGATTTTGAGAAGAACAAATTGTCGAAAGAGAGTCTGGGGGACAGACCAGGCCTGTCTAAATTTTTGTTGTTATTATTTTTTTTATATATAAGCCCAATCATAAATACTTTTTAGAACAGGCTCATTGAAAGTTAGATGACATTTAAACTATTAGGTGCCATATCTAGCCAGTGTTCATGTCACTGGGCAACAAATCATATTTGTGTATGCATGTCAAACATTAGTATGGCTGTCAGCAGAAGAGAGGTACAATGACAGCCTACATCTCTGTCTATAAGAACAAATAGACATTGCAGAGATGATCCGAATTTTCAATATGAAAAGAGGCTGAAATATGCGTAATGTTTGATACTAATGAACGCATCACCATCTCTATATCACTGCATCAATTTCTTCAGCCATTTCCCTGTTTTTTTTTTCTTCTCACGTTACTTCATTACATGCTAACATGGCTGCAGGATACAGGATGCAAATTAACCACACCTCTTCTTCAAATTGGATGGGAAGGCAAACTATTCTACCACAATGTTTGAAGTGAGAATCACCTTAAAGTAACACGGTACTACACCACGTGGAGAAACATAGATCATCAGATATGCACGGTACAGATGAAAAGGAAATTCGATGAAGGACATTGAGCACATTGTCCAGGGAAGCTTATGAGAGTTCCCAGGAAGCATGCCTTAACATGATCAATGTATTCATGCTTAATCTTGCTAAATTGAAAGTGAATTAATGTATCCATGAAAGTATGTTTTTATGTGATCATATATAGTATGTAAAGCCTTGTCAATTCGTTGAGTACATGAACATAAGGATTTGAAAAGTGATTGCGTTGAGATTGCGTTTTACTAATGCCTAGCAATGTTCCAGTGTCAGTGGCCATTCCCTACACCCGTACGTAGCCAATTTCACAGAAAATAGCGCACTTCCAGGCGGTATTTCTGCCTCTGGATCACTCGAGTGTCAGCTAGTGCGGGAGATGCCTTTGGGAATCTTTACAGATATCCCTCTCAGTTGTGATTCCGTGTTTGTTCACAAACATTTTCATTACTTGCTGTAACCACTCCCGGCACATTGACTCTTTAGAACTCTCACTGTGGCATATCCCGGGGTCCCTTATAGAACGTGTTTCATTTTAAGATCCATTCTGTGTTTACATAATGTGTGCCCAGTAAATGTGCAGGGGCACATCCCTGGGGGGTGGATCTGCCTATGTGCCATCCGAATGTCATCCACCTTCAGGGGCCCTGATTCCCTTCCTGAGTACAGGCCCACATTTGCTAACAGTGCTAGCACTGCTCGTGCCAGACTCTCAAAATGAGTGTGTGTGCACCACATGAAGGCTTTGACGGAACAGAAAAGGGACCCACTGCGCTGTCAGTGTGTGCTCTGTGTGCTGTGCTAGGGCCATGCTGATTCTTTCCTTGCCACACCGCGGTAGTAATTTCGATGTGCACAATGTGGGCATTTGCACATGCTGCATCCACACATACGTTATTCTTGCGAAAACAGCTTGACTGTTGTGTATCAGGTGTAATTTACCAATGCATACATTGCTACATTTACAGGTTTAAGTAACATTGAGAAGTGCTGGTGAGTGGAGCTTGGAAAAAGTGCCTACCAAATCAAGTTAAAGGGGGCTTATTTGGTATGCACAGGTGGTGTACCTTCTTTGTGTGAGATGTCAGATATGTGTAAGAATACAGTGGTCATTTGGTTTGCTTTTTCCTTCCAGTTGAATATTTATCAGGTGTATGCACACTGCAACATGGAAGCACCATGAACATCACGACTAGAGGAATAATACACACAATCAATTAGGTGCTGTCACTCTATACCTACCAAAGCCCTCCTCCCCCAAGCCATCCAAATGGGTGCAGTGATTGCCTGCATTAGAGCAGCCCCAATCCAGAAGAAATGTGAAGCATGGCTCATCCAGGAGCCACAGGAAACGAGGTGTATGTCTCCTTGTTGTACACAGCCAATTCTCACCTCCTGTCCTGAGCCGGGAGAAAGTAGCTCTGTGTTAATAGAACATTTTGCAGTTTGTTCGTATGTGCCAGGTTTCCAAAAGTCGTATGTGTTCCCTAGTGGCTTGCCACATTCTACTTCTGGGTTAGGAGCGACAACGCAAAAGATGAAAGAAACACATGGTGCAAGTGGTTTTCCATTCATTTCAGGGCCCACGGGTATTAACACTGGCCAGGCATGTCAGAGGATATGCTCTCCCCAGACTGAGGTTTTCTATATAAATGATGCTCTCAAAGTAAGGAGGACAGAAAGTGGGCACCTGTGTGAATTGTGTGACGTTTTGTATCATCCTGTGGGGGATTTTGACTCCTAGAGGGTTAATGTAGCACTTTAGCATTCACGATTTGTATATGTTAGAGCTGAGAGTGTCCAAGTAAGATCAAAACTTGTGTAGATCGTTCATGTGATCATTAGGCGACCATGAGTAAAGATGTGTTCCATACATATCCTGACAGTGAGATACTTATATAATACATCCTCATACAGTTTATTGAAATACTGCTGCACTTTAACTTTTGCACTTTCATGCATTATGCACATTATGGTATCTTGGAGCACTCTATTGCATTTTGTACTGAGATGATTTATTCTAGAATGTTTGGTTTAAGCATTTTAAGTTTGTATTAATAATATTACATTGTTTGAATATATGATGGTGAGTTTCCATATATTATGTTTGAGAGATTTGTAAAACTAACATTGTAAGAAAGAGAGTGCCTACGGGATTTATTTCCGACATAAAGTACTTACATGGACTCAAGGTCTTCCCTTGAGGCTTCACGAAGGCCGGGCAACCTACTGTAGTGTCTGGTATATTATAGTACACACGCTGTTTTTTTAGTAGGACTCCTTTCCTAGGATAAATATGAGCGGTGACCCTTTAGAGATTGTGAATATTAGGACAAGCCTTGGTTTTAGGGTCTTATACTTTATTTTGCAATTGTTTAGTTGGCTCCTCTTTTCTCTGTGAATTATGGAACTGTTAACATCCTCTCCTTCTCAGGGGAGCATTTACAAAAACTCCTCAACACTCCTTCTTTACTAGGTACAAATGCGTTGACTGCAACAGCCACACCCTCAACTCAAATCAAAACAGAAATCCATGGACAGATTGGAGTATTTAAAGGCAGGGATTATCCCAGAGGGTCTGCAAATACTTAACATACCGAGGGTGTTCATAGATATTCCATGCTTTAAAGGAAATTAGAGTGGTTTTGGCAGTAAGTGCAGCTGCAACTGGATTATTCTTATTATAGCTACATCAGAGGAGGAAAACAAAAAAAACAAGGAGAGGAATTTAAGGAACTGGAAAACAAAAAGGTTAACTGAATCTGTTATAGCTGATGCAAAAGTGAAGTTGGAAGAATTGAACGAAGAAATTGCTACATTTTGACAGTTAACAGTGGACAAAAAGTTGTGGAAACTGAGAACAGAATTTGATCAGTATAGGGATGAGAAAACCTACCCTTACTTTCATCAAAATGTTTACCAAGATCAGAATCAAAATTACATACAACGACCCATGACTATACAACAAGGTCGTACATATGTAACCTTTTTATGAAACCTTAAACAGTAGATGCACAAGCAACTTCGAAGTATCCAGTAGTGAATACACACCCACAACATAAAGAGTAGGCCCAAATCAACTGCAACAGATTTTTCTGTTGGAGTCAGAACACCACTGAAAGCAGCTATATTTGAGCAGACACTGGGGAGTGGGGTGGTGTGGCATGTGGACATCTACTGCTTGATTTTCCTGGCCAGATGGAGATGAACTCCATGGCACTTGAGTCTGCCATGAAGTGATATTTGCTACAGGACCCTTCTTCCCTAACCAAGTGGCTCTGCAACGGGGAAGGAATGCGACAGTCATGGGGGAGTGGTTGTCCTCTCAGGGAGACACCTCACATGTGAGAGGTGGAGCATCTTATAGGAGAGAATAAACACATTTAATTTAGGGGTGGCATTGCTATGAGGGAGAGCCCATGTTGCTTTGGAAGAGCCAGTCTAAGTCAGAGGGGTTCTATGTCATTTCATCGATGGTCGGAATTTCGATGAGTTTTTAACAAGGATTGTTTACTGAAAAAACTCATTGAAATTGATTTTCTTTTATTTTTGGGGGTCCGCCCAAGCCTCCAAACCCCTATTGTTTTTTAACTATTACCGACTCTCCCACTTCTTATATACACTTTCCCAACCCCTCTATATATTTTTTTCAGTACAAAATAATCGTTAAAAAAAATATCAAAATTCCGACCGTTAGAGCGGTCACACTCAGTTGGTGAGCCTGAGAAGTTATGACAAGGGGCAATTTTTGATCATTTGTGACAACAGTAGGACTCACAAATGGTACTGGCACAAAAGGCAGTGGAACGCTGCTATAAGAACGTAAGCAGGTATTAAAAGCTTGTCAGTCACTACTTCAGCTATTCATTTACCATCCATATACAACATAAAACAATCCTGCTCCACTCTTTCTGTGTCTGCCATCTACCGGGTAACAATTCATCAGCCAAGCATGTGTGTTGGCTATGGGTAATTGTTCATACATAATCTTCTGCAATGAAGTGACGGTCAATGTTTGTAAATGTCAATGCCAATTGGTCATTCTGTGACACTACAAGCCTTCTACTGTGGTTAGAGAGAGTAGCCCTAGCCACAGTAAAAACTTTCTTGGAGAGCACACGTGTGAGGGGAATACAACAGCAACTAGCACATGTGCCACTTGCCAGACAGACCACATGCTCGACCAGTACTGGACTCGGTCATCACCCTTCCAACACGTGAAGTCTGCAACTGATAGGCATCAAGTATCTATGCTGCAGTTTGTCCACTCTCTGTTCATGTTGATGTCCAAGAAAATGAAATCATTGATGCCATTCATCTCGAGTTTGACATTTTGTGTGTAGTTGGCAATATCTTGGCTGGTTGATGTTCTTTCTTCTGTCTGCAGCTTTTCTCCAGTTGATGGTCCAAGTACTGCAGCAAAGCATGGTGCACATTTGTACACTTGCTCCTTGTTGTGATGTTTACTATGACTCCCCCAACACTGACACATACAGCTAAAAGGTGGCCACTTCTAACTTGATATGTGGGCCTATAAAAAAAGGGCAGCAGCTGCTCAATGTAACCTCTAAATGAACCTAAACATTCAAGGGTGAATGCAGGTCCCTCACCAGCTGTACCACATCTGCATCACTAGACAAGATAAAGGCCCTTGCCATGTATGAGAGGTTCAAACAGGTACTAAAGGGAACTAACGAGAGGTAATCTGGTGTAATTGAGGTCCAAGCAGGTTCGCCAGAGGGAGAACCTGATTCAGGAACAAAATTTTACAGCCAACCTGCATGTAGGTCGTACCTCACATTAGTCATTACACAATAGCTTCCACTGGCTCCATTTAAAAAAGCTCCATCTAGAGCTCTGCTTTGAAAGCTGCAAAAATCTGATAAGGCATTGATATGATATGATAGGTTATCTACAACACACTGAACACCCAGAGGTTTCTAAGCGCGGACCCGGGGATCAAACGTGTGGTGCTCAGTGCTGTCTTGCTTCCAAGGCAAACAGGTTGCCCCTGAGCTATCCTCCTGTCACTGTACTACTCATGTATTCTGTTCAACATGTGAGAATCAGAGTTGAAATGTTCGGGCATGAGGGCGTACAAGTTAAGCTGGGCCAACTTGAGAAATACCTGCAATTAACACCATGCTTTTTTCGGTCTATTAATTCACTTGCAATGTTGGCATATCTTTTGGGCCATACTGACCATTTCTTTCAAAGGCTGACTGATAATGCATGTAGTGACTAGGTAAATGGCATGCACAATGCAGGGTATGTGTATTGTCTTGCAATTGGTAAAGCAAAAAGGACATTCAACCCATTGTCTCCTGCAACAATGCCCAATATAAAACACATGGCCATAGTCACTCTGCTTTTGCCTCATCCATCTTCTCTCAGATGTCATCTCCACTGTGACTGCTGCTCAGAAATCTTTGCATGCAGAGTGTTGCCGGATGCCAAACTGCATATCCCTGCTGTCCTCTTAATTCACTGCAGGACCCCTCACGGCTGGTAGAGGAATACACGGCTACTTAGGGTGCTGCTCTGACAGCAATGTAGGCAATGCTGTAGTATCTGGCCTTCATGCCCATGGTAAAGTGAATGTTTTGGCAAATAGACTGCTGGAATGCCTCTTCCACAATAGCCATGAACTCATTGTGCAATTCCTGCACTGGCTGGTGGTAATACCAATAGTGTCTGGGCACTTTCCTGTTGTGTAGAACTTCTAAAAAAAAACACCAAAGGTGGCACTGTTCCTCCCACAATCATCTGTACACAGAGTGGTAGCCACAAACCATAGGACACTACAGCTCATATTCTATGACTGGAGTACAGCGTTCTTCATTTTACAACTGGCACATATGAAACTATTGGTTCCTGTTTATTCTGTGTGAATCAATTACACATTTTTGATTTCTGTTCTCATCTATCAACACACAGGTTGGTCTCATTTGGGAGCAATAGAGATGGGAGTGGCTGTGATGATGTTCTAGAGGCCACATAATGATGTAATGTACTTTTTAATTATTGACAGAAAGGCTGATTTTTAAAGAGACTGATAGATCCTCAATCCTAATTAATCTCTATTCATAGCGTAGTCATTATTATTATTATTATTGTCTGACATTTAAGTGGGTTATGGTAGAGGAGATAAACACCTGCAAATTTAAATTCATGCAACTGTTCAACTTTACTCTTCATTTTTCTTCACTGCCCCTCCCCCTTCTGTTCCTGAGCTAGTGGATCAAACTGAAAGTGCAACCTCCTCTGTTGGCCTTAGTCTATATTCATTGTCATGATGCATGCACTTATATTTGTGCCTGTTCTCTAGAGTGACTTATGACAGGGAGTTTGGGACGTGAATAAGATAATAACTTTAAATGACCACCTGCAGTGCACACATCAGGCTCTGATGCAGGTTTGAATAGGTTATTAGCAAGTGTCCCCCTGCCACTGGCTCATTTGGGTGTTCCATACATATTGTCCAAATGTGGTGTTCACTTGCTGAATGGTTTCTCCCACCTTCCAGAATCTCTGCTACTTTCTCCAGCACAATTAATGTTTATTGAGTCTCACATAAATTATTCTCAAGGATTCTCTGCATGTCCTGCTCCTTCTCCCAAGTGTCACCTGATGACTAATTTATTGTGCATTCACTTCAAGATATGGACACGGTGTAGCGTATCTCCCACCTCCCAGAATCACTGGTGTGTTCAGCCCTACAAATTATGCAGGAGCAAGTCTTGTTGAACTGCCTTCAGTCAGGGGAGTTACTAGGTCTGGAAAAGACCCAGGGCTAAGCTGATGTCGGAACTGTTGGGACTGGGGGCTAGCTAGTTTTTTGGCTGTAGCTCCTGAGATTCTATCCGGGGCTACAACCAAAAGATCAGGGGCTATAGCCCCCTTAGCCCCCCCCCTAGCAACGCCCCTGCCTTCAGTTATTATATGCTCCTACTTCCCTGTGTCACCCAATACCACGTGTCGCATTTGCTCACTTCAACTGAACGTATCTCCCATTAGCCTGAAACTCTGATAAATTCTCACTCAAATATCTCATGCGCTTCAGTCTCTCACATACTGCACCCGGGGATTCACTTTTCCTCCGGCTCCTCCTCACAATTATTACCTGTTGACACAAACCATATTTGCTCACATCGAGAGAGAACTAGTGAATCACTTGCCCCCATGAGTCTCTGCTATTTTCTGCCTCAGAAAGAACACAATTGAGAGATTCAGGAAATCTGCACAATTGAATTATCTTCTACTCTTGCTCCTACTAACAAATGTCACTAGTGCATGGTTCTCATTCAGTCACTTCAAGTGACAATGCTGACTGGTGTACCTCCTGCCCCTTTTGACCTCTCCTACTTTATCCCTCAAAAATTGCATGAACATGGGTCTTGCACAAGTGCCCTTAGGGTTGCTTTGCTCTTGATGCTCCTCCTCCCAAGTGTTACCCAATGGCAGTGGTCGCATTATGTATTTCAAGTGATGGACACTGGCTGGCATATTACTCATCCCCCTGAATCTCTTCTACATGCTCACTCAAACACTTTATGCATGTGTGTCTTTCACAAGCTTCTCTCAATCACTGCAAGTGTGTGTCTTGCACAAGCTTTCTTCAGGAATGGTCTGCTTCTACTGGTCCTCCTCCAAAGATTCATCTGATGGAACAATGTGTCATTTTATTACCTTACGAGGACACTGGGCCTCATTCCGAGGTGAGCGGTAAGGGATACGGGCTGTGTTAAGGAGACCGGTGCCGGTAATCCCTTACCGCCCAATTCCGAGGTCCCTTAGTGGGAACCGTAAAGGACGTGTGGTCTGACCACACGTCCTTTATGGGTCCCGCTAAGGGACCAGGGCGCTAATAACAGACCTGCTATTTCTGGGCCCGTTATTAGCACCTTCCCCATTCCCATTGAGCCTGATGGGGGCTCAAATTGGAATGGGGAATGGTTTGGTGAATGGGGATTTACCGGGTCCTCCAGGGTCGGAATGACCCGGTAAGCCCCCATTCAACCAGACCGGTGCTGGACCCGGTATTGGAGGCAGCCATGGCACAAATAGCACCATGGCTACCTCCAATCTCGGAATGACCCCCACTGACTAGTGAATCATCATCTCCCAGATTTCTTGTTACTTTCAACCTCAAATATCTTCTGAGCATGAACCCTTTGAAGCTGCAATATGAGAATTCCCTCCTCCTACATCTCACGCTTCCAAGAGTCACCTGATGACCTTGGTCTTGTTCAGTCACTTCAAAAGATGGACACGGACTAGTGAATCTCCCGGCTCTCTGAATCTATGCTACTCTTCCCTTCCTGGTCCGATAGCACAGCGAGTAGAGCACTTGCTTTGACATCTGTACAGAGCCAGCTAATGCAGGTTCAAATCCCGGCAGGGCCGAACTCAGCCTTTCATCCTTCCAAGATTGATAAATGAGCACCACACACAGTGGGTAATAATAACCAGCGCTCAGATACCTAAGGGTTTGTAGCGCTATATGAATGCAAAATTATTATTATTATTATTATTATTAATGCAGGTGTCAATCTCACACAAGCTGCCCTGAGGGATTTGGTGCTCCTTCTTCATAGCTTAGGTGTGAAGCACAAGCTGGAGACAGTTCATTTTCCTTCGGGACAAGTGTCGGTTAAAGTGACTTAAAGCTACATAATGCCAGGGATAATCATCTAGCCTCCGGCAATCACTGATATTTTATCCAGACTTCTATTGGTGTCACTCAATATAAAAAATAAAATCACATGAATATATCTCTCACAGGCACTCAAGCTTCTTTCAGTCCCAGGGATTCCTTCTCCCTAAACTCACCAGATGGTTTTGTATAAACATGACTAATCACTGAATCTGTCACATAGTGTAAGCAAAACATACCCCAAGTCTCTGGTCAATAGCTACCTCTTCCCACTCTTTTTCCTACTCAACTACTCCAGGATATTAAACCTTGCTACATTTCCCAAGCCTTCAGCCAGCAAAAAACCTCTGCCTCCCTGAAAGCTGTGTAAGATTGAACAAGCTCCAACCACGTGTGCCCATTTACAGTCTATGGGGCTAAATTTGATCACGCTTCGTAAAATGTTAGACTTAAATTCAATCTAGTTGCAACACTCACAATTCTGATGATTTGAGGCACTACCATTGCCCAGGCCTACCCTCTAACCATCTTTCTCTCATCAGTACCCATCTGTGCTTGTTCAGTGACATTTCTGGCTAGAACACTAAGAATGATCTTACACTAAACTTCCACGATAGTTGTATTTTTGTATTTGTATTTCTGTATTTCTATTGTATCTGTATAGCGCTTTACACCGAAGTGCTATATGTAATATGGTACACATTATGTAAAACTATCAAATTAATAATCAAGTCAAAAGAAGATAGTCCTTAAAACAGGATTTAAGAAGGAACAGAGAAGCTTAAGACCACAGAGGAAGAGGAAGGGCATTCAAGTGCTTAGGGGCAAGTAAAGTAAAGGGACACAAATGAGAGGAGGTTCATGGAGAATGAGGAGCAGATAAGATAAAAAGAGACTGAGAACAGCAGAATGAGAGGAGGAATACAACAAAATAAGAAAGGAAAGGTATGTCAGTGCTAGTCAATGGAAGCATGTGAAAACAATACAAAGAAAATTGAAATGTAGGTAGGGTTTAAAGGATAATCAACGTTAAGAGTGCAAGGCCAGGGAATAGAATCTCTAGAGGAGAGGCCACACAAACCGCAAGCTGAAGTGTAATAGATTGAGCGTGGAGGAGCAAGGTAATGGGCAGGGAGACAAAGAAGAAGAACAGAACAGCAGAACAGATGAGAAAAGACTAAAGAAGAGATAAGAAATTGTGTGATACTAGAAATGTGAGGAGAAAATGAAAGAGAGGAGTTGAAGATAACACCTAGAGTGAAAAGAGAAGGAGAAATGGAAATGGCAGAATGGTGCATTTAGCTAGGGGGAGGCAGAGCGATTGTAGATGCAGGATAGAAGATAACCTCCATCTTGGGAGGATTGAAGTGAAAGTAATGGTTAGGCATCTAGGATTAGATAACAAGAAAGCAAGCCAAATGGGTGGAGTGGATAGAATCAGAAAAGGAAGAAAGAGAAAGAAGAATTTGTGAGTCACCAGCATAAAAGTGGTAGGAAAAGCCAAAAGAAAAGATGATAGACGCAAGAGGATTAGTATAGAGGGAGAAACAAGTGGCCCCAAGATGGAATCTTTGGGGAACACCATAGGAAAGAACATGAACTGAAGATGAGTGAACAGCCCAAGAGACTGAAAAAATATGATTAAAGAGATAAGATTGAAACCAGTAAAGAACAGACTCACGAAAGCCAAGATGATTAAGAGAAGAAAAGATTGGTCCACTATATCAAAAGGAGTGACAAGTCCATAAAGACATAAGGGAGGATAGTCTAGTGTAGCGGGAAGATACAAAAAGTCAGAGACAGTAAGAAGGGCAGTTTCATTTGAACGACATTAGCAAAAACCAGATTGAAAAGGAAGAAGAAGTAAGTGATGATTCACAAAGTCACAAACGTGTGAATAAAAGGTAGAAGCAAAATATGGTTAAATGTAAAAGGATGGTTGAGGAAACGCTATATTTGGATAGGAAGAATAAACACAAGTTTAATGGCAGTAGGAATATAGAGGAACATAATGAAGAGCTGAAAAGAGCAATACAATGAGGGAGAAGCACAGGATACATAGTGGGGATTTAGAAAGAGGGAAGGGTATCAGAAGGAACAACTGTATGGTGAGCCTTACCAATACAGGAAGAGATATCAACACTTGAGATATCAGAGTCAGAGAGAGGGTAAAAAGTGATAATTAAAGATGAAGGCGAAGGAGCAGGATCCAAACAAGGTTTTGCAATAGAGGAAGTAATAGAAAAAAATGTGTGATATTGTTGGGTGTCCTGACCCACGTGTAAGCTATCCTGCTACAACATTTGGTGCTGTGGGCTTAGGAAATTCAAGATGGCGGAAAACCCACATGTGCGCCGAAATCCAGGAAAGCTGCGCAGTTGTGCGCCCACCAAAATGGTTGCCTCACTTGCCACCCACCAGTGCGAGAATGAAAGGCCGGGTTGCCATGAGGGAAATGGGTTGCCAAAGGAAAAACAGTAGCGCCGGTTAGCTTCAAAGCGCTTTAAAACCACCATTGGACTACCCGCACAGTAGTCTGAAACCATTGGGAGTGGCAATGCTGATTGCCAAAAGCAAACCCATAACTGTTGGGAATTCATTTTCTTAAATCCCAAAAATGGGTGCAGTACCAGTACTCACCACTATCCAAAAGCCGGCAGTTTAAAACCACCCTGTGTTTCTCTGAAGGCAGGCTCAAACTGTCTATTTTAAACATTGCAACACATCTAAAAACTCACTGGACACCAGCAGACATTTGGTAGAATGGAGTGTTGTGTGCCTACAAAATCTGGGAAATGAAGAGCCCAAAAACAATGCTTATAACAAAAATGCTATGGAGTCAGCAGCTTAAGCCTAACTGCAACTGGATTTAAAACCACCAAAATCGAAAATGTTAAATTAAATGAGTGACCTATGTTTGGTGTCACATGCCTTTGTAACTGTTGAAATGTCATAGTTTTGCACTTAGAATCAGCATTCTAGCTGCATGTGTAAAATTACAAGTTATTTTAAAAGCAACAAAAAGTTAGCTGAAGGTCTGGCTTAAGGAACTTGATTTTGCCTAGCAACGGATCCCATCAGGAGTGAAACTTGAGTCACAACTATGTTCCCAGGCCAATGTTCCTTTTGCTGCCCACAATAAGGATATGCCATCTATCTGATAATTGAATTTCCTGTGCTCTGCCAGAGAGGGAACAAAGCCCTCTCCACTCAGGCAAAGGTTTTTATTACAGACGTCGTAAAAAGTGGCTTCCTCCTGGAGAAGCTGGGAGGGGCACTGCCTGTGAGAAGCAAGCTGGCTTGGCAGAAACTGGAAAGACTGGTTTCTGTACCATGTGACCTGAAAAGACACACCCCTGCAGCAAGGATATGGTTTTATAAAAAGGGGGATAATTCATAGTGCGGACATGTGAAAATTTTATAAATGATACCATAATTCTTGTGATTTTTCTGCCCACAGTTTAAGACGTGGTAGGAACCGGTGGTATGTTCAGGGGGGTTTTAGCGGAAAAGTGGATATTACTCTAAATGTGTGCATGTTAAAAATCTGAAACTTCATCAGTTAATGTCCCTACCCCCTGCACACATGTATGTAAAGTTGGGTCCATGTCAGAAATTGCAAAATCAGTTAAAAAGTGAAATATGTGCCAGTTCTGAATGCAAGCTCCCAGGAAGAGCAGAGTTTGAACAGGGGCTACCTCCTGTAATGCATGATGGGTGCATATGATTTTAAAACAATATGTACCTCTGCAAATATGTATTTGTTTCAAATCTAGATTTGTGTGTAAGTTGACAGGAGGAGTGGACTTTCTGCAGGCTGTAAAATGACATCACGCTGACTCACAGTTCATTCCCCAATCAAATGATAAATGGAAGTTTGACCAATTAGAAGCTGAGAGAGAGGTAGGGTCAGTGATGCTAGAACACACCCACCTTCTAAACACATAAAAGCAGACAGACAGGACAGATAGGCACTTTCCAAATCCATTTGCAGCGGGACGCTCTGCCGGAAAAATCCATACTTACCTCCATCAACCTCCAGAAAGCCAAACTAGAGACTTCAATCTATCCAGAACTAAGAGAACCAGAGAGAAAGCAGTGCTGTACCCAGAGAGACCCAGACCAGCAGAGAGAGCTGACCCAGATCACTGTGAAGTGCAGAGGCCAGACCAGACCAGACCAGAGTCCAGTCTAAAACCCTGACCAGATCCATGGCGAGGCCCATTTCACTCAAGAATATAGTGTGAGTACCTAGAAAACTGTGCAGAACCAATCTCTTAGTTTAAATTCATCTAATTCAATCTATTTAACCTAAGTAGAACTGCCTCCTAGCTGTCACCTGTCATTTCTAGTTGCAGGCTGCACTTGTCATTTTGAGCTTTTGAAATTTGCAAACCCAAAAACGACCTTTATTAAATCGCTCATATCTCCGCAACCGTTTGTGCTAGAGACTTGCAATAACTTTTATTTGATAGCTTAGAATCGTGGCTTTCCTATGAACCGAGAACCGCATTCCTACCCCTTATAGTTTTACCGCAATCGCGGAAACCGCATCCGCGAATTTTGCCGCGATTTGCAAATTTCTTCACGTGTAAAAAGACAGCAGTTTTGCCTTCCATTTGCCAGAAATTCGTTTAACCTGCTAACTATCCCTGCCTCATTGCTAGTGTGAGCCTGGACCAATATTAACTAGATACCCCTCACCCTGAACCTCTGTAAGGGAATTAAAAGCGTTTCCAGCATATTTCTCATTCATTGCCAGCACATATCAAAGCAATTTGGGCCTGTGATTTCAAAACTCCTATCTGTTTACTGTTGTCTAAGCTTGCTGGGATTGAACTGAATCACATTTGATTGCATTTCTGAGAACTGTGTGTTTCCTTCCATTTCCTTGCCTTGCATCAAGGGGGGGAGGGGATTGCCAGAGAAAAGTGATTACATTGTTTTGTTGAAATCATATTGAGTATCTCTATACTGCATTTCATTCATTCAACCTTGCATCCATTTGAACTCCATAAAGCATTTTGTACCACCTTCTTCTTTTGTTCCTATTTACCAGTGTGCTACCTGATCCATTTCATGTCAACTCATTAGTGATTATAAGAAGTGTGCTAGTGCCAGATTCTCCGTTGTTGATCTTTATCATATCAGATTAAGTGTGCTATTCAATTATTAATTTATTATAAGGTGTCATATATATATCTATTGTTTAAATTATCAAATAAACCTTTTAAACTTGCAAAACAGAACTACTTCTTGGCTCAGTGGGGTCAGGGGGATTCCAAGAGAGGGGTGTTATACAGGGGTAGTCATCCAGAACGCATGAACTGGACCTAAAGATATATCAATAAGGGTTTTCATTCAGTATTCTAGACTAGGCGTTAACTTAGCTGTAGTGCTGAATTGAATCCTCTTACAAATTGGGGGCTCGAGCCGAGACGTTGGGTTAGATTTACCACTTGTGCAGCTTAATACAGTGTGCTAACTGACGGGATACATACATCCGGTCGGATCACCACGCTGCATTACGCTGTGAAGCATTCCTCAAAAGGGACACTCCAAGAAAAGTTCTGTTCTGCAAAAATAAAATACAAACTTCTGTAAGTCAGGACAGAGACCAATCTCTAGAATGACGACCTTAGTAGACATGAAAATAGCCAGAGAGCACCTCTTGCATAAGCTATTTGTGAGAGGTGAATGGACCGAACAGGGCCAGGATGTGTGGTTGCAGGCCATCACACAACAGGTCACTGAAACAGGGTCAGATATATATAGAGATCAGGGTCCCTTACATGTGGCCCTGAGTGAACTATATATGGCTCCTAAAGCCAAAGAGGAACACAATAAGATTGCCAGGATAGCAGCATACCTGTACCTATATATGGGAGACATGCAGGATAGATGTGCTGAAAGCCAAAATCTGGCAAATAGGCAACAGATGGTGTTAGAGAAGGTCCAATCTGACCTGGTCTCTTCTGAGCAGAGGCTGCAGAGGAGCCAGGAGTCAGATAATGACAGCAGACTGTACATCACTAAAATAAAGGAGGATATGGATGTGCTGCAAAAGGAAAAGGTAGAACAGGATACTAGATTTCTGGCCTTGCAGAAGGAGCACCAAGACAGTTTGAACTCCCTACTGCAGAGCCAGAAAAAGCTGGAGCAACAGATCAATTTCAACAGGGCATGTACAGAGCAGGTAGCCACCCTGCAAATCCAACTAGACAGAGAGAAAGAGGAGAGCAATAAACTGATCCTGAAAGACCTGGATACCCAGGCAGAGTTTGATCAGGAGCGCCAGAAAGCTGGTGCCTTCCAAGGGCAAAGGGACGACCTGGCGGCACAAATGCAGGCTCTTAGTCAGGAAAGAGACGCCATAGGCCAGGAAGTCTGCCACTTAAAAAAGGAAATTGAAGAAAATCACCTGGCCCTCCAGGGGCTGGGTGATCTCCAAAAAGAAAACCAGAACTTGGTAGAGCACACCAGAAGGGTGGAAGATGCTCTAGCAAGAAAGGAGCAGGCCAATAGGGACATTGCCCAGGAGGTAAACCTCCTGCAGCAAAGACTGGCCCAGTTCTCCAGGACCAACCAGGAAGCACAGAGGGAGAATGAGGCCCTCTGTCAACACAATGATAGGCTCCAGCAACAGGTAGCGATGCAGGAGAAACTGATAGAGTCGAGTAAGGCCTTAACAGAGGAACTGAAGGCACAAATGCAGGCTCTTGCATTGCAACAGGGAGCAGGGGCGGATAGAGATGAGGTCCGCTGGGAAAGAGAGACTCCTGACCATAACCGCAGGAGCCCTAACCCCAGGGGCCTTCATCTCCCCCAGTCCCTGGACTCTGCCACCCCCATGTCCCCTGGCGCACATGAGCACAGGGCCACAGGGATGGCAGATTACTATCCAGCTAAGAGTATGGGGCTCATAGGCCAGTACCACTCAGGAATGGAGGGGTGGGCATCCGGGTATGGGCACCCAAGTACAGTACAGTTCAATGGGGAACCCCAGGAGAGTAGGCCCATTAAGGGCATCCTGAAAACCTCTGCCCAGTTAGGTCAGTGGAGGGGGTACCCATCAAATCCTGGCAGCAAGGAGGAATCTGAAGACTCCTCTGAACTGCGCAGGACACAGGAGACCAGGTCCCCACATTCTGCCAGCCATTCCCAGGCTCGCAGAATCCGGGAAAACCTGGAAGAACAGACGGGAACCTCTGGGAGCAGTGCCTCTGAGTCCGAGGAAGAATGGACAAGGGTTACCCGAACCAAAAAGGCCAATAAGGCAAAAAGGGCCTTGCTTAAGGACCCCTTAAAGCAGATTAAGGCGATCAGGAGCGTCATCACGCCTTACCATAAGAACGCTAAGTATTCTGTTTGGGAGCACTTAGAGTTGTTTGAACAAATGATGGAGACTTTCCATTTGAAGGACAGCCAAAGCTGTATTCAATATGTAAAGTGGACCTTCTCCCCGGAATACTCCAGTTTCTTTGCGGGGCTGGAGGACCAAAATCATTTAAGATGGTCCACCTATAAGGCGGCCATCCTGAAACATTTTTCTGTTCACAGAAATCCTCAAGAGGCTCGCAAGGCAGCCTACAATTTGCAATGTGGGGAGGATCAGGCCCCACAAGAATTTGTGCAGGAGTTAAAGCGTGCTTTTGCACAGACCACAAGAAGGGTGCGCACAGATAGTATAGAGTTCATAAATACGTTTTTCCATGCCTTGCCCAAATACATCATGACCCAGCTCGTGAGGGATTTTCACGAGAAAAGATCCTTAGATTGGGTCATTGAACAGGCTACCCGGATCTATGAGGTGCAGAAACCGATAGATAGCAAAAGTAATGCCCAGAAAACCCCCAAAGCCAACAGCACCCCTGCTGCTGCCAAGGTGGCAGAGGTAAAGGTCACCCCCGTTTTGGATTTGGAGATGGGGGGGCCTAAAAACCTACCTGCACCTAATAATGCTAGGCCCAGAAGGTCTTCGGGCCAGTCACAGACAGGGAGCCAAGGAGGCAGCCCCACAAATGGGGTCCCTCGCTCTCCTGATTATGTAAGTCCCGGTTACAAGGGAAATCGACCCATCCTGGGTTATGTGTGGACTCCTCCAGCCCAAGGGGGGGGATCCAGACAAGCACCTAACCCAGGGAACTTCCCTCCAAACTTCCCACAGGAGGGCAGAAATTTACCAAACCCTGGGCAGAACTTTTTCCCCAGATATCCACCCGACTTCCAGCCCCCAAACCATCCATCCTTCTTTCCCCAATTCCCTGAGCCCAGACCACTGAATCCGGGAGAGGGGAGGCCAAGGGTGGAGGGGTACCCAAATCTTCCCAACCCGGGGTATTACCAGAGGAGGGACAGCTACCCTTCCCGGGATCAGCCCAGGGGAGAAAACAGGGCCCCGTATCAGCCTGAGCGGGTTTCCCAGTTAGAGCGCCAGGTTCAAAACATGGCGCGGGATATGGGTCATATACTGAGGGCGCAGCAGAACCCTCAGATCAGCATGCCGGCGCAGAACGCACCCAACTCTGGACCTGGTGCTCCAGAACAATGACGGGGGCAGCACCCCGATAACACACCGGTTCCCAGGGAGGAGGCACAAGGGGAAGGGGGGTGTAAAGCCTTGGAGGAAGCTTCCTTCCTCACTTGTAAACAGCCCCTGGAAACCCAGGAACCGGAAACAAAATCTCTTGCCCCGGAAAGTCTGCCTCCTAAGGAGCAGAGGGGGGGTAGGAGAAACAAAAGACCCAAACAGACTCAGTTTGAGGAGGAGGTACAGATCTTCCAATTTGAGGGAGAGGGATCCTCAGAGGATCCTGGGAAAAGGATCTTCTCCTTCAGAGAGGGGGGAACTCCTCCCAAAGAAAAATGGGTCCCTAGGGATGCAAATCCAGACTGGGGAGATGTGGAGACTGAGCTACCGCCGCCCACCATCTCATCCCAGAACCAACAGCAAGAAAATCCCCTGGTTCAAACTCATCCTGGGGACTGCCTCCAAAAAGGGGGGGGCAGCCCAGAACCGGAACCAGGGGAACCCACAATGGCTCTGATCTCCAGTTGCCAACTTTTTCTTTCAGATTCCCAAGACTCTCCACAGAATTCTGCCCAAATCTCTTCGCTAGCGATGTCCAAAACCAGAAAATTAGCCCACCAGTTGTCCAAAAATGTACATTATCTGTGCCCCCTTGAGGAGAAGGAGGGAAGATATTATGCCCCGGTACAAGTACAGGGGCAGGGTACAATCTCAGCGCTGGTGGACACTGGATCTCAAGCTACCCTTCTGTCCAGAAGGGCCTTTGACGAACTGAATGCAGGAAGGGGAGAGAATTACCAAATTCCCCTCACCTCTCTTCCTGGACAACTGCAGAACTTTGACGGGAAGGAAATTCCCGTCGAGGGGACGGCAGACTTGGACATTAAGATCGGGCGACATAAGTTGAAACACCCGGTCATAGTTGTGACCCCGGAGGGCACCCCTTGTTTACTAGGGAATGACCTCCTGAGAAGGTTGTCACCCCTAATAGATTGTGTAAACAAGGTCCTCTGGACCCAGACTAGCCGACCAATAAAATTAAAACAGAGTGTCAACCATGTTAGTTTAAACGGCACCTGCCACATGGTTGAACAAAAATCTGACCAAGTAGAATTTCACTTCCAGAATAGCCAAATTCCAGACGTGACAGTAATAGCAGTAGGACAACAGACTGGTGATGGGGGGTCCTCTCTATTTCTGAAAATCAACCTTCCTTCCATTTTAAAGTGGTATTCCACGCTGGAAGGAAACACTCTGAAATTCTATACTAATCCACAATCTGAAACTCCCACTCCTATAGTCCAGAAAGATGTGAAATCAGCTCAAAGTCTGGCTGATATTCAGCAAATAGGAGAGCAGTTGTTCATCCCTGTTCAGTTAAATGATGGGAAGGACTCTGTTCTCGCTCGAGTGTGTGTGAACAACGGTAAGAGCTTCATCAGCGAAGCCATGTTCCGCCAACTCCCAAAAGATCCAGCCATTCCCACCTTCAAACTGATAGACAAATGGGAAATGGACCTGGAAGCACCTAATTCCAAACATCTCCTGCCAAGCAGGTGTATGCTCAAAATCTCCATTGGCAACAAGAGCATAGTCCAGAATTGTTGGGTCGTGCGAGACGTCCCTGCCGCCTTTTACTTAGGCAGTGACATTCTCAATCGCTTTGCCATTAGTTTGGACCTAATAAACTTCAAAGCTTGGTCCCGATTAGCGGATAATCCCATGGGCTTTGATGATCCAGAAAAAGCATTTAGGGCAGCTCAATTACTACCTTATGCAGTTGAAATTCAGGTTAAAGAGGAAGTCACCATCCCAGAAAGGACCCGACAATTCTCCCTGGAAGTGAAAGTTAAAAGGGGACAAGAGTTGAAAAACCCTGATGCTTACATACATCTAAATGCTTCTCTCCAACAGCAAGGGTTGGGGGTAAACCCAACTCCATTAGTCAACATAGAACATGACACCATTCTAATAGAGGTGGATAACAGCGACTTAAAGAGTATTACTCTAGCCGCAGGCACCATTATTGGAATGGCGGTTGATGACCGACATTTCTCCATTGATCTTGTAAATGAACTGTTAGGACCAATCCCCGAGGACTGTGTTGACAGTGACAGTGAGGACAATACAACACCAGACAGGATTTTCACCCGGCATGGGGGGAACTTCCTGGTGTACACTTCCTGCCCCTATGGTAAGGAAGATGTGACGTGTGACTTCAGGAGGGATGAGGTGATTTTCCAGGTACATGAGGGCTGCCTTTCCCACCTGAAGCCTCCGGTCCAAATCAGCACTCTGACCAGGGACTTCTCCACCCAGCTGGAGGAGGCCGCGGAAATAGCCAAACCAGAAGTCTTTCCAGGCTTCAGGCAGATGGTGGAAGAGAGAGTCAACCTAGCTGATGCCTGTGTGACTCTGGAACAAAAGCAAAAGTTGAAACAAGTTTTCTTGGATTTCCAAGATCTCTTTGCGGTAGACTCATATGACTGTGGTCGCACTGACATCCACACAACAACGATCCCCACGGACCCTGGCATGACTCCTGTGTTTGTGAAGCAATATCGTTTGCCTCTCGCATCCATGGAGTCCCTTACTGAAATAATTAAGAACCTTGAGTCCCGGGGAATAATCCGTCCAGTCCACAGCACCTTCAATAATCCGGTGCTGGGGATATTAAAGCCAAACGGCCAGTGGAGACTCTGCGCTGACCTCAGGGAGCTCAACAAACGGGTCCATACTTCCCGATGGCCTCTGCCCTACATTGACCAAGGTCTGGCCCAGATTCAGGGGTCACAGGTATTCACTGCAATAGACCTGACCAATGGATACTGGACCGTGCCTGTCAGTAGGGAGGACCAATACAAGCTGGCTTTTACCTTTGGGGGCCAGCAGTACACATGGACCCGGACTCCCTTCGGATACCTCAACTCCGGCAATGAATTCAACATTTTCCTACATAAGGCCATGCCCGACCTGGGTGCGAGGGGTAACCTGGCTTATGTAGATGATGTCCTCATCAAAAGTTCATCTGTGGAGGAACACATAGCGGAGATCCGTTATGTTCTGACACAGTTGAGGGCCGCCGGAGCAAAACTTTCCTTTCAGAAAGCACAGTGGTGTAGAACCCGTGTTAATTTCTTGGGGCATGAGATTACTCCTCAGGGTCTCTGTCCCCAGGAAAAGAAAGTGGAAGCACTTCAGAAACTGAAAGACCCCACAACTCTGCGGGAACTAAGGAGCCTCCTTGGACTGACTAATTACAGCAGAAAGTTCATTGAGGGCTACGCAGAGATCACCAGACCCCTGATTCATCTCCTGAAGGGGGGGGTCAAGTGGGAATGGGGTCCAGAACAATCCGAGGCAGTAAGACAACTCAAGAGAAGCCTCTCACAAGTGCCTTGCCTAGCTTACCCTGTCAGAAACAAGGAGTTCTTCCTGGAGACAGGGTTCTCTAATACGTGCTTGACGGCAGTATTATATCAGAAGCATGACAAGGTCAATAAAGTAATCTCCTATGCGAGCAAAACTTTATCCTCTGTGGAGGAAAAATTCAACGATTGTGAGAAGGCACTCCTGGCAACGGTGTGGGCATTGAAGAATTACCGCCCGTTTATCCAGGGGGAACACATCATAGTGGAGACTCCACACCAGCCTCTGCAATATCTCCAAAGTGACAGAATCCGGGCCGGAAATGTGAGTAATTCCCGAATTACTTCCTGGATTCTGTCAATGCAAGGCTTTCCTGTGGAGGTCCGATATGGCCAAAACAAGAAGAGTCCCCTCGCGCAAGGTCTGGCTGACTTGCATGATTGTGCCAGAGAAAACTGTCTCGAGGACGAAAGTCTGAAAATCAAGGACAACATGGAGGCATACCTTAATTCCCCACACAAAGTCTTTGAAGAAGACAAGTGTGAGGGAATGCCCACTGTGTATGTGGATGGATGCTCTTACCATGTTGACAACAACGGGGAGAAAGAACTGGTGGCCGGCGTAGGGAATGCATGGGTGAATGAGTCCCCAGAACCCTCCGCTGGATACAAAATTGGTCCCCGAAGTAGTCAGGTGGCAGAATTGATGGCTGTGCATCAGGCCATCCTCACTGCTGTCCAGCATCAACTCCACGAACTGGTCATAATCACAGATTCGGATTATGTACGGAACGGGTTCGTGGAGCACCTGGTTAATTGGAAAACCAGAGGCATGTTATGTGCTAACAACAAACCCTTGAAACATGGGAAGTTGATCCAAAACATTGATGATCTGGTCACATCGAATGGGATGACCATCTACTGGAAAAAGATCAAGGGTCATTCCAAAGTAGAGGGACCAGACAAAACTGGAAATGATTTAGCTGATCAGCTGGCCAAAACCGGGGCCATCCAAGGGGATCTAATTGAGATTGAGTCCCTATTGGGGGAAATCCAGGTCACTGCTATCACTAGGTCCCAGACCAATGCTCACAACGACCCTTTCAATTGCACAATGGAGTAAGGAGACCCCTGATGCTGATTTGATTACCGCTCAGAAGGGGGATCCAATTATTGGTAAATTTTACCAGCACCTTGAGGACCCTGAGAACTTTCCCCTGACGGATACCGATTACATTGGGAAAGAGGACCTAAGAGTGTTGATGAAATGTCCAAAAATGTTCCGAATCCAAGACGGTTTGCTGGTAAGGAAATCCAAAGCTGGCCACGATCAGTGGGTGGTTCCTACCTCATTCCGAAGCCTGATGTTAAGTCACGCCCATGATGCGGCCACCGCCGGTCATAGGGGGTTTCACACAACATTGGAAATCTTAAGAGAGGTTGCATACTGGCCACACATGGGCCAGGACCTCAACCAATATTTGAAGGGTTGTCTTGTGTGTGCACAATTTCAGCCGACATCCCTCACACACCGGGCGCCTTTACAAAAGAGGGGAATGACACTGCCATGGTCAGATTTACAAATCGACTTTGTAGGCCCTGTGATTCGCTCGGCTAGGGGGAATAAGTACATGTTGACTGTGACATGCTTGTTTACCAAGTGGGTGGAATGTCTCCCAGCCCCAAATTGCAAGGCAGAAACGGCAGCTGCCTTGATGATTAACCACATCTTTTCCCGTTTTGGTCTACCTCAAAGGATTGAGTCAGACAGAGGTAGCCACTTCACCAGTGAAGTAATGACAAAGATGTGGGAGATACTGGGGGTCAAGAGAAAGCTGCATATTGCTTATAGACCAGCTTCTTCTGGGGCAGTAGAGAGATATAACCGGACAATTGTGAGCATATTAAAGAAGTTTGTGGCAGATTCTGGGCCAAGTTGGGATATCCGATTACCTCTGGTCCTAATGGCTATCAGATCTACCCCTTCATCTGCAACCAAAATGTCACCATTTGAGTTGATGACTGGGCGCAAGATGGTGCTTCCTCAGCATTTGCTCTACAGGACCCAAGAACAGACACTGATAAATGCCTCCACTACTCATGAGTATGTAGAGAATTTAAGGAAACACCTTCAACATGCTTTTGCTTATGCTCAGTGGAATCTAGAAAGATCAGCTGATAGCATGAAGACCCACTATGACCTGAAAACTTCCAGGAAGGAATATCAGGTGGGGGACCGGGTCTATCTATACAACTTCCAAAGGAACCAGGCCAAGCAGCGCAAATTTTTGCCTACATGGAAAGGACCCTTTGAGATCGTCGATAAGATCTCCCCTGTGGCCTACAAGATCCGCATCCCCAAAGGCGGTTCGGCAGAGGGGGAAGACAAGTGGGTCCACATAAACCAGTTGAAATGTTGCCATCCCAGGCACACTCTGCAACAACTGGAGGAATCCTCTGGAATCCTAGCGGGTACTGTATCAGACTAATTCAGTTCCAATCATAAAACATACCACATCTAGTCTCTAACATACTGTGATTGTATGAAACTGTCTCTTAGTCATACTGTTTTTATTAAAATAAGAATGTAATGTTTCGTTATGATAAAATGCATATGCTGCCCCACTATCTCAACAGTGGTGGAAAAAATCGCCTATGAGTAGATATTGCCGCTTTTGCTTTATCATCCTAGGAGAGATGAAACCATGAAGGATGACCAAGAAGGACGATCCGGAGACCGGGAACGGAGATCCAATGGGCCCAGTGGACCGCCCAATACTCCCATCAGGATCGGCGAGGAGAACCGATCGATCAGTACCGGATGGAGAAGAAGATGCTGAACTGTGCCATCTACAGAAGAGGAAGAAGATTATGCGGACAGACCGGTGCATGGGTCAAAACCCTTGTGCACGCGACTCCCCATCGACTCAAATTCAAAGTGCAGTCGCGTGGGGGGGACTTGTTGGGTGTCCTGACCCACGTTTAAGCTATCCTGCTACAACATTTGGTGCTGTGGGCTTAGGAAATTCAAGATGGCGGAAAACCCACATGTGCGCCGAAATCCAGGAAAGCTGCGCAGTTGTGCGCCCACCAAAATGGTTGCCTCACTTGCCACCCACCAGTGCGAGAATGAAAGGCCGGGTTGCCATGAGGGAAATGGGTTGCCAAAGGAAAAACAGTAGCGCCGGTTAGCTTCAAAGCGCTTTAAAACCACCATTGGACTACCCGCACAGTAGTCTGAAACCATTGGGAGTGGCAATGCTGATTGCCAAAAGCAAACCCATAACTGTTGGGAATTCATTTTCTTAAATCCCAAAAATGGGTGCAGTACCAGTACTCACCACTATCCAAAAGCCGGCAGTTTAAAACCACCCTGTGTTTCTCTGAAGGCAGGCTCAAACTGTCTATTTTAAACATTGCAACACATCTAAAAACTCACTGGACACCAGCAGACATTTGGTAGAATGGAGTGTTGTGTGCCTACAAAATCTGGGAAATGAAGAGCCCAAAAACAATGCTTATAACAAAAATGCTATGGAGTCAGCAGCTTAAGCCTAACTGCAACTGGATTTAAAACCACCAAAATCGAAAATGTTAAATTAAATGAGTGACCTATGTTTGGTGTCACATGCCTTTGTAACTGTTGAAATGTCATAGTTTTGCACTTAGAATCAGCATTCTAGCTGCATGTGTAAAATTACAAGTTATTTTAAAAGCAACAAAAAGTTAGCTGAAGGTCTGGCTTAAGGAACTTGATTTTGCCTAGCAACGGATCCCATCAGGAGTGAAACTTGAGTCACAACTATGTTCCCAGGCCAATGTTCCTTTTGCTGCCCACAATAAGGATATGCCATCTATCTGATAATTGAATTTCCTGTGCTCTGCCAGAGAGGGAACAAAGCCCTCTCCACTCAGGCAAAGGTTTTTATTACAGACGTCGTAAAAAGTGGCTTCCTCCTGGAGAAGCTGGGAGGGGCACTGCCTGTGAGAAGCAAGCTGGCTTGGCAGAAACTGGAAAGACTGGTTTCTGTACCATGTGACCTGAAAAGACACACCCCTGCAGCAAGGATATGGTTTTATAAAAAGGGGGATAATTCATAGTGCGGACATGTGAAAATTTTATAAATGATACCATAATTCTTGTGATTTTTCTGCCCACAGTTTAAGACGTGGTAGGAACCGGTGGTATGTTCAGGGGGGTTTTAGCGGAAAAGTGGATATTACTCTAAATGTGTGCATGTTAAAAATCTGAAACTTCATCAGTTAATGTCCCTACCCCCTGCACACATGTATGTAAAGTTGGGTCCATGTCAGAAATTGCAAAATCAGTTAAAAAGTGAAATATGTGCCAGTTCTGAATGCAAGCTCCCAGGAAGAGCAGAGTTTGAACAGGGGCTACCTCCTGTAATGCATGATGGGTGCATATGATTTTAAAACAATATGTACCTCTGCAAATATGTATTTGTTTCAAATCTAGATTTGTGTGTAAGTTGACAGGAGGAGTGGACTTTCTGCAGGCTGTAAAATGACATCACGCTGACTCACAGTTCATTCCCCAATCAAATGATAAATGGAAGTTTGACCAATTAGAAGCTGAGAGAGAGGTAGGGTCAGTGATGCTAGAACACACCCACATTCTAAACACATAAAAGCAGACAGACAGGACAGATAGGCACTTTCCAAATCCATTTGCAGCGGGACGCTCTGCCGGAAAAATCCATACTTACCTCCATCAACCTCCAGAAAGCCAAACTAGAGACTTCAATCTATCCAGAACTAAGAGAACCAGAGAGAAAGCAGTGCTGTACCCAGAGAGACCCAGACCAGCAGAGAGAGCTGACCCAGATCACTGTGAAGTGCAGAGGCCAGACCAGACCAGACCAGAGTCCAGTCTAAAACCCTGACCAGATCCATGGCGAGGCCCATTTCACTCAAGAATATAGTGTGAGTACCTAGAAAACTGTGCAGAACCAATCTCTTAGTTTAAATTCATCTAATTCAATCTATTTAACCTAAGTAGAACTGCCTCCTAGCTGTCACCTGTCATTTCTAGTTGCAGGCTGCACTTGTCATTTTGAGCTTTTGAAATTTGCAAACCCAAAAACGACCTTTATTAAATCGCTCATATCTCCGCAACCGTTTGTGCTAGAGACTTGCAATAACTTTTATTTGATAGCTTAGAATCGTGGCTTTCCTATGAACCGAGAACCGCATTCCTACCCCTTATAGTTTTACCGCAATCGCGGAAACCGCATCCGCGAATTTTGCCGCGATTTGCAAATTTCTTCACGTGTAAAAAGACAGCAGTTTTGCCTTCCATTTGCCAGAAATTCGTTTAACCTGCTAACTATCCCTGCCTCATTGCTAGTGTGAGCCTGGACCAATATTAACTAGATACCCCTCACCCTGAACCTCTGTAAGGGAATTAAAAGCGTTTCCAGCATATTTCTCATTCATTGCCAGCACATATCAAAGCAATTTGGGCCTGTGATTTCAAAACTCCTATCTGTTTACTGTTGTCTAAGCTTGCTGGGATTGAACTGAATCACATTTGATTGCATTTCTGAGAACTGTGTGTTTCCTTCCATTTCCTTGCCTTGCATCAAGGGGGGGAGGGGATTGCCAGAGAAAAGTGATTACATTGTTTTGTTGAAATCATATTGAGTATCTCTATACTGCATTTCATTCATTCAACCTTGCATCCATTTGAACTCCATAAAGCATTTTGTACCACCTTCTTCTTTTGTTCCTATTTACCAGTGTGCTACCTGATCCATTTCATGTCAACTCATTAGTGATTATAAGAAGTGTGCTAGTGCCAGATTCTCCGTTGTTGATCTTTATCATATCAGATTAAGTGTGCTATTCAATTATTAATTTATTATAAGGTGTCATATATATATCTATTGTTTAAATTATCAAATAAACCTTTTAAACTTGCAAAACAGAACTACTTCTTGGCTCAGTGGGGTCAGGGGGATTCCAAGAGAGGGGTGTTATACAGGGGTAGTCATCCAGAACGCATGAACTGGACCTAAAGATATATCAATAAGGGTTTTCATTCAGTATTCTAGACTAGGCGTTAACTTAGCTGTAGTGCTGAATTGAATCCTCTTACAATATTTTATCTATATATACGAAATCCGAGGCAGAGAGAGGAAAGAGAAGCAGGGTTAGGAGTTGGAGGAGGGACAATGTGATTTAGGTTCTCAAATAGACTGCGTGGATGAGAAGAATGAGAGCCAAAAAGAGCATAAAAGTATTTCTGTTTGGCAAGGAAGAGCAGAAAGTCATAAGAATAATGAATATCTTTTTGACTTTCATCTAGCACAAAATGATCAGCACCAGAGTGACAATCATGATCACCTGATGAATGCCATCTTTAGCTCTGGATTCTATATCATGTCTGCACTGCAATAACTTCAACCTTTGGATGAATCCATTAATACAGACTGCCCCAAAAACCTTGCCACTGTTGGAGGTGTCTGATTACTTTTAATTTTACTGATCATTTGGATAACACCCTTTCCAAATAAGCTTAAATGCCCACACCTGAACAAAATCAGCTACAGTCATCATTTACATTGTGAATTACTATTTCCAGTCTTGGACAACATTCAGCATAATGCTTTAGCACATAACATTCCAATCCTCACACTCTGAGACATGAAACAAGCAGGTTTGTAATATAAATGTCCTTTATTAAATAACATGTCATCAATATACTGCAACATGTGATTCCCCAAATGCACCATAGTCTAAACCAAGACTATGTTCACTTTACTGTATATGAATGCACACACATTGACTATGATTATTGTTATCAGAAACATCTGCTTACTTTAAATCTACATTGATCCTCAAATCAAAAGGTGAAGACGATTTAGACTAAATTTTACAAAAAAATAATTTCCTGCAGTTCTCCAACTCTCGATTTGATTGAAATAGTGCCCGTCATCTTTGACAGACTATCGTTTCTTAGCTTGGGAATAGACACTACTTGACTGCATCTTCTGTGATGTCCGGCTTGCTGCAAACAAATAGAAAGGCTTGTGTTTCTGAGAATTGCTGTTAATTTGAAAAACCCTCAAAGCAGTTCCATGTGTTAATATCCCCGCAAAAATATCGCCATACAAATATATCGCCATATTTTTGCAGCGATATTAAGGCATGGAACCTGCAGGGGACAACCCCACAACTCCCATATTATTTTAAAGGGAGCTGGGGACACCCCCGCAACCTCTGCTCCCAATAAACACAAATATTATCCCCACTAAATATATCGCCTATGGCCGTTCCCGACAACCATATATATAGCAATATTTTTGGCAGGATAATATTACCTGATACCCTCAAAACACCCCAGTTCAATGTGATTGCTAAGGAATAGTTCAATAATGTTAAGTACAGCAGACACCAATCATAGAATTAGTTGTGCCGTCTTTGAATTTGAGATGTCTAAATAGCCAAGTACAAATACCTTATGCAGTACTCCGTCTTTCAGTGGTATAAACTTTAAACTGAGCTTCAATAATACATCTAAATGCTATCTCTGATTTAATTATCTCTCTGTAAATGTCTAAACAATCTCAGTGCATGGATACTCACTTGTTGTCTGTCTTTCTAAACCCAGGAAAGGGTAAAGACACTCACTGACCTCAGCCAGCTCTGTCACATATGTTCTCACTTCTGTCTGTACACCTGTTCCAAAATCCCTCTCAGATAATTTGGTCCCGCTTTTGGAAAGGACCTTGCATTCAGTCCAATCTTCATAAGGCCTTTCAAAGTTATTTGACCATCAGCTATATCCTGTTGGAATCCAAACTTGTTTCTCTTTTGGCTGATTCCTTTGGATAGGCTCACTCCTTTGTTTTCCCAAAACTCTCATTTCTTCTTTTGTGTTTGACATATTTAAAAACTATGCAAACTCCATCCATATGAGAAGGTGAGTACAGTTGGTTCTTATAGGTCAGTTTATATGAAAGGTCTTTAGAATAAAATTTAAATGATACATCTAACACCCACGTTTTTCCTATATGCTCTTTCACATAAGAAGGCTGAACACAGAATCATCTCTTAAATTCTATTTTCATTTATTATTAAGCCCTCCTCCAAGCAACTGAAATCAGTGAATAACAGACCTTGGCCAGAATAACACCATATTTGATAAATATAGGTTCCATGTATCTTGTCACTTACAAAAGAATGTTATCATGGGGCTCTAACTATTTAAACTGCATCCCAATTTGCCTCACCTATCTAGAAGAGTGTCAGTGCAGAGTTATGATAATAATACTTTAGTTGCATAAAACCTGATTGACTTTGATTATTATTCCATATGTGTGGATGCAGCATAAGTCACACTAACATACACATCTTTATTTTTGTTGTACAAGATTGGGAGGTCTAGATATGATATTAGCACCAGGGGTGGGAGTCCCAGACAATCAAGTTCCGCGGAACACACGCTGAAACCTCTGATCTCAACCTGCGCTTCCAGGAACTTGCAGGCTGCCTCCCCTGCCGTGGGCCGGCATCTTCGCCCCCTTCCCTCCACGTTCCTTTAAAAAAAAAAAACATATCGCAGTCCCCCTGCCCTTTCCCTCTTATCTCATTGTGGCAGTGGCGCCTTCCCTCCTTCTCAGTTTGCAGCCACCATGGAAATGGAAGAGGGGCTACTTATGGAGCCCCGCCTTCCACAACCATGCCAGCTTTCCTGGCACAGTATTTTCTTTCAATGAAAGGGACGCCATGTGCACACCGTTTTTTGAATGAAAATACTTTTTTTTAAACACCTTGGGTTACCACGTTTGTAACCCAGGGTGCTAATTGCATTAGCAGCCCGTTCCAAGGATTGGAACTGGGGTAACATCCCAGTGCCCTTGGCATAGGCCCTTCCTTTGCCCAGGCCTATAACTAGGGTTGCCAGTCTGTTACCCCACATTCCAGCCGTTGTAACGGATGCTAATGCTATATTATAAGCAGATTTCAAAACCCACTTGAAATATTATATAAAAAGCAGTAAGCCAAGATTCCGTTTCTTTTTCTCAGCCTAATCTATATGTCTTGACTATATATCATGCTCTATTGGGCGTTGCCTTTTAATATCCATGTGTACTGTGCAATGCTGCCATGTTGGGTGGTATTGTCTTTACTGACCTAACAGAATATAATAGATTTGGTTTGACTATCCTTGCCATTCATAATAGTGTGTTATTAATTTACAAAATAAACTGTCAAGCGAACAGATGACAATGTAGGTACAGTCCATTCATTTAAATTCAATCTGTGTATTTTTAAGCCATGGAATCCCAACTCTTCTTATGTATGAGGGCATCAGTTCACCCTACAAATCAGTTCGCAGCTGAAACACATTAACTGATCTGTTTGCTTTGAAAATATGCAGTCCTTCTCACAACCTTAAGAATACATTTGTTCTCTTCTTGAGAAAATTGTCATTTGTAGAATAATGCTTTCCAGGGGATTTGCATATTATATAGTATCTTTACTTGAAGTACATTCATCAAACTTTGAACGTGCATACAACTACATACACTTAATGCATACATGAAAGTATATACACTTTAAACACCATTTTTACATTATCACAGTAAATATAATTGAATGCAGTTTATATTCTGTGCAGAAAAAACACCCTACAGAGGACATACGTGGAGGTAGGTCAGATCTGTTCCTCTTTCCCCCTTTCTGTAACATCTACCTCAGACGGTCATAATATCCTTAGTTACTACTTGACAGTCCAGAAAAAGCCTTAGCAAAACATTCAACATTATCAGCCAACATAAAGAACGTCATCATTGGAACTTCAGAGAATAAGGGCCTCATTACACGGACGGCGGTAAGGGTTAACGGTCACCGTTAATGGCAACGGTGACCGTTAACCCTTACCGCCGTACTACGAGGTCCCTTAGCGGGTTGGTGCTTTAACGCCTGCTTTTTGCAGGCGTTAAAAACCAACCCGCTAAGGGACCTCGGAGCTAATTACGGCACCGCAAAATTGCGGTGCCGTAATTAGCGCCTTCCCCATTCCCATAGAGCCCTATGGGGCAGGAATGGGAATGGGGAAGGGCAATGGCGGAAGGGGGATTTACCGCCCCACCAACCTTGGAATGGGGCGGTAAATCCCCTTTCCGCCAAGGCGGTGCCGGTATTTTACCGGCATGAGCCATGGTGCTAATAGCGCCATGGCTCACCGCCTTCCGTGTAATGAGGCCCTAAGTCATAGATTTCAGGCAATAGTGTAACCAGCATACCGCTCATACTCTTCAAGGCACACCAAGTCATAGGGCCTCATTACACGGATGGCGCTATTAGCACCTTGGTCCATGCCGGTAAAATACCGGCACCGCCTTGGTGGAAAGGGGAATTACCTCCCCATTCCAAGGTTGGCGGGGCAGTAATTCCTCCTTCCACCACTGCCCTTCCCCATTCCCATTTTTGCCCCATAGGGCATAATGGGAATGGGGAAGGTGCTAATTACGGCACCGCAATTTTGCGGTGCCGTAATTAGCACCAAGGTCCCTTAGCGGGTTGGTTTTTAATGCCTGCAAAAAGCAGGCGTTAAAGCACCAACCCGCCAAGGGACCTCGTAGTAAGGCGGTAATGGTTAACGGTCACCGTTACCATTAACGGTGACCGTTAACCATTGCCGCCATCCGTATAATGAGGCCCATAATACTGTTCAGAACCTACAAGCAGGACAAACTGCTGGCTAAGAGTTTCTATTCTTACAAAATATTCTTGTTGCACAATCTCTCTAAAAAAGCTTTTTGTGATTTAAAATGAACTTAGTTCATCTCTATCACTCATTCCCTTCATCATGGTCTGCCAATTGCTTTCTGAAGATATTGATCAGTAAGTCCACATCAACATGTTAAACATACACTTGGACAAATTCTGCCTCCTAAGGTTTTTGGACTACTAATCCTAATGCCAACATGATCAATGGTGAGGGCCCATGGGAGTCTTAGCTCAAAACATCTAGAGAGCCACATGTTACAGGCCCCCACATAATGAACTGGCTGCAAGCACCCCAAACTTGACCGCTCACTTTTTTTCTTGGAAACAAAGTCATGTTCCAGCCAATTATTGTTTATTATATCCTCTTTCACCATAGTACCTTTGCAATGAAATAGCCAAAGTATGGCCTGCCATTTTGCTTAATGACATTTTATCAGCAAGGACAGTTGAGCAATCGGCCCCTTTTCCAAAGATAATATGTATTCCATCTTGAATACTTCCAATGCTTCTATCTCGGGGCTGGATGCAAAGACGTTATACACGGTTTCTTCCAATTCTCAAGTAATCTTCCCTTGAACCCACAAGGCCATCTTACATTAAGCTTATTTGTATACTTCCTTTGCTCAGTAAGGTTTTGTACCTCCTATTATCTAACCTAAATAACCTATCAAAGCCTGCAACCTGCTTACAACATAATAAGTAGGATTCTGGGCAAGAAATGGCTCTGAGTTGGTTGCAATTTCTGTCTTGTATAAGATCAGGAGGCTGGCAGATGATATTAGGTTTAAACAGTGATCTTCCCAGATCTCTCTATAGTGTACAACACTGCCAATAACGCCTTAATCATGGGTTCAACTGGGTATTACATGAAGGGTTCTTAGCTGGATTCAATAATTCCTGACCAGCAGGGTACAGACAGAAAATCTAATACTCTAGAAATCCAGAAGTTGACGTATTGATTGTGACACCTTTAGGGAGTGACACTCTCACTTGTACCTTTGGGAACTGAAGGCTGAGTCTCTGTCACTGTCCTTAGGCCATGCCTAGTGGTCTCTGTCAATGGAGTCACTCTTCCAAGGGCATGACCAGTGGATATTGCAAGTAGGTTGTATGTGCCCTGGGTATTATAACCAGATAAAGCACGTCCAAATATGGCCCAAGATGGGGCTGTCATAGATACGTTGCTTCATATTTCACATACTTCTGGCGGAGGAAGAGCCCCCATCGCAGTGTGGGATTTAAGTTAAAGGAGGTGGTTGCTGATGCGGAAGGGAGAACCCAAATAGTGGTAGAGGACAAGGTAACTTTGTGATGCTTGTAAATAGCTGTGCACTGATTGTTCACAATCCCATATATTTGTATTGGATCAAATTCTAGCTGTTATCATTTGGGGCACTTCTAAGGGCTTGGCCACAGATCATGCCCAGTGGACATTTCAGGTAGGTAATCTGTGCCATGGGCATTATCTCAGTACCTTGAACATGTGCATGTCCTGTGGCCATACCCAGCTCTTTTTTAAGGTAGTGCTAGTGTACGCATGGCACAGCTCAAGCACAGTGACTGATGAGAAATTCAGCATGCTGTGTTCATTATGCATAGCGTGTAGGATCATTGCGACTGGTCATAACCTAAGGCAATGCCACAGGCATAGTGACTGCATGGCATGCCCTACACGTGATTTGAGGAATAGAGAAATGAGGTATTGTGTTAGGGCCTTTTCCACCTGGCACAGCAGGTAGGGTCACTGAGCACAGGGTATGACCAACAGTTATGCCCAGAAGTCACTGCAGGACGGATCACTTTGCATGGGGAATATTCAAAGGCAGAGTGACCTGAGAGCATGGTTCAGACCATTCCAAGTGGACACTGCAAGAAGGATTGCCTGACCTGGAAGATATCATAGGCATTAGGCACATGGACCACAGGGCCTGACTTCAGGCCATGCACAACATGTGCAGGCAAGGCTAAAGAAAAGGCCTTGGAAACAGTTGCAGATGGCCATGGCTGTAGATTATCTGCAATAAACACTGACAACAGTCACTATGGATATGGGTCCTGGCTAGAGGTCATACCCTTTGTGACTATGTAACAATTGCCAATGGTCTCAGTTCATGCCCAGCTGGTAAAATATCCACAGTGCATGCTCACAGGGCAGGGCAAGCAGGCACTGAAGGTAGGGTCACTGTTCTAGAGCATGGTCAAGGTATATGCCTTATTTAAGGTGAATGATAGCCAAGACCGCAGATCATATGCAGAGTGAACTACAGTTAAGGTCGCTTTCTTAGGGCATGGACTAATGTTGTGCCCTCAGCGCATCACTCAGAGGGCAGGACCTGCAAACAATACAAAAAGGGTACCTACATGGCCTAAGTGCATCATTAAAAAAACAAAGAAAACAACATTAAGGACATTTTGGGAAGTTATGTTTGCTCTACTGTTAAAGAAATAAAATACATTAAAAAAAAAAAACATTGAAATTCACCTAAAAGATTTTAGTTGGTGAAACATTATGGTTAACATTTAAATTTAAAAACACAATTTGATTTTCTAACTATGATTAGCACAACCCCAAATTGGCAGATGGCTAATACATTGTTGAAATGTATATTGAAATAACATTGTATCCTATCAATATTATTTTCTTCCTCCACTTGTATGCAATCATCACATTATGATCAATATGTACAATTACCTTTATATTAAAATACAATAATAATGGGTTAGAAGCGATACGTTATTAGCCATTAGTTAAGTGCAATATAACCAACTGGAAAGGGAAACTTGGCACTGAGTAGCACAAATTGCACAGAACATTAATACTCACTGATAATGAATTGTCTGTGTGTGAACCCAAAACGTTTTAATCGGGGCAACTATCTGTTCAATATGATTGTCTATATTTCATAAGGTGAAGGCTTGGTAAGAGAACATTGGTACTGCAACAGGTTTGTGGAATAGGTTCCCAGTGGGTAGCCCCGAGTGCAGCAGCTGATTGCTCAGAAAGGAAAAGAAAATGGCCTTACACTTTTATAAGCCTTATACATGAGGCAGACGCCATTACATGTAATACACCTAGCCACGCGCAGCAAACCCAGCGGTTGCAAGGCTGGGACAATGGGGGAGATTTTAAGGCCTTTAAAAAGCAGACAGGAGTGCAAATGTACTAATAATACATGATTGCAAGTTTATGTAGGCAGTGTTGTGACAGTCCAATCACAAGACTGTGTTGGAATTCGTGAGCATGTGTTGGTGCCTGAGAGACCATAGGAACGCCGCCTCTGTAAGAATGTCAACTGTGCAAAGCAGAGCAGGGCTAGTTTTTTGATGTAAGGAGACAGTGTAAGCCTATGGTTCCGAAGACTAAACCCACATTTTGAATCTGAGATATAACTTAAGGTAACTGGGACGGGGGAGGGGATGTTTTTTGAACTACAAATGAAATTTCGTTTTTTGTTCATTGGATTTCAATCTGTTACCATTAATTGAAATACTAAATGCAAGCATACCCTCAAGGAAGGGTAACTTGTTTTGTCAACGTTCTCAAAAAGTTGAAGTTGTGTTTCTGGTGTGAAACTGCATTCCATAGTTGTGTAGAAGTTAAGAGAAGGGTTTTAGATGTAGGTGAGTTTGCACTGGGTATGGAGGATAGGCATGGCCGTAACACAATCCCACAAGCCTCTTTCACCTGTAGGTGTGGACGCTTTTTCGATGCCATCGGTCAAATCATCAGTGAAGTCATTGCTATTGTTCAATTATCTACAATATTATGTGTCAAGATATAAGCAGTGCATTTTTTAACTTCCCATTACAAACTATCATTCTTGAATGTTTGCTGTTTAATATACTCTGTCCACTCAGGAACGCTTCCCGAAGGGCCTCAAAGAAATGGACCGTGGCCGTGTCTTCTGGGCATGGTGCCCAGAGCATGCACTTTGGCCATGCCACGGGGGCAGTGACCCGACCTGCATTGCAGTTGTTACTGTGGCTGGAACATGACCATAAGCCATGCTGCCGGCACAGAGGTCCTACATTCAGTGCCATCTGAGCCTCGCCTGGGGGAGGCTCAGTCATCACTGTGACCCGAGCAGAGCCTCTGGCTTTACCCTGGGCACGGTGGCCCTTCCTGCAGTCTCTTAGATCATACCATGTGGACTCTGTGCATGACCGTGGCAGTTATACCCAGTTGTCAGTTTCATTCCCCATTCAAACTTGCCTTATCTAAAGTGTCTAGTGGGAATGACGTGCTGCTATTTCAGGCCATAACTGTTCCTAAAACATGGCCTTAGGCCATGCCCAAAGCATGGAGATCTTACCTGCAGTGGCCATTTTTCATAGCCAATGAATATTGCTAGCCATCACAAGATATGGTCTACGGGCATGCCCAGGACATAGTGACCAGCCTGCATGGCCTGATGGATAGCATCTGAAGCCATGTCTACTTGTCCCTGCACAGTAGCCCTTCCTCAAGTACCTACTCGGCATGCACTGCAGACTGTGAACATACTTGCATTGCAATGACCAATAGGCATTGTCTAAAGCCACGTCCAGTGGTCACTCTGATTGTTGGGGCATGACCATAAGCACAATTGCTCAATCCTCTTTTTATTCAGGTCATGCACACATTGGTGATGCCATTTGTGATGGTATGCTTACCACCAATTTCTGGCACATTGAAATTGCCAGCAGTGCCTTCTTGGCATAGGGTGGGTCCAAAAGCAAACATCACTGTTAAAGAGGAAATTCCTCTGACTATTCCCTAGGCACAAGAATCCAACTAGAAGCATTCACAGTGCATGGCCTGTGGCTTCATTTATTTGTATTTATTTTATTGTGCATTTGCAAGGCACTTATACATCAAGTAAATTGTGTTTCAAATCAAAGCACCCACGGGGCAACACGGAGGGAACATGGGAATGAAATGCAGATATAACAATGAAGGATAGTGGCAGACCTACTAGACCTTGCGAGCATTCAGAATGTGCAAGTGCAGAGAGAGAGAAGGGATGAGGGAGGGGGGGTGGTATAAGTGCTAGGAGTACCCCTGAGTGAAGTACTAGGGTTTAAGCAGCTGTTAAGCGACTTCGTGAGAGTGGTCAACTGCCAATACATAAATATGTGCAGGCCTGTGATAGCATTGACAAGTGGGTGCATAGGCAAGGGCTGGGACCAGTCGGAGGCTGAGACGATTGGGTGTGGGTGGCCAGGACCCGGGTGGAACCATAAGGCCCCTGAGCATCAATCTCAGCAACTGTGGGGTTTAGTAGAGGAGGGAGGGAAGGAGGAGGTGAAAAGGAAGGAACTGAGGAGCTTCCTGAATTTGAAGAGATCTGGGTCAAGACAAAGGGGAAGGGGGAGGCTGTTCCATAGGAGAGACACAGCTGAGGAAAGAGATTGGCCACCATCCAGTTGTTACTCTGCCAGAGAGATGGCGCATTAATTCTACCTGTCTCTTCTGCATGGCCTGCAGCCTGGTTCAGTCATCACTGTTCCCTAGCCAGTGCGACCCCAACTGCAATGCCTGCTGAGCCTGGCCTGATCCAGAATCGAGCCACAATGACTCGTCATACAGTTACCATTTGCAAACAGACTTCTCTTACACTGCCTGTTTACATACCCACGGGTGTGTTTGTTCTGCGGATGTCCTGCCACCAAGCCCTAGGTACAGAGACACTAACTGCAGATAGGCATGCGATTTAGCCGGCACGTGTTCTTAAAAGTCTTGTGACTGGGAATAATGGTGCTCAGTGAACTTGCCCTGCTGCCGTAGAACATTACCATCGGGGAGTGACACACAGTCACCTCTCAGAGGATTGTGAAGGGAATGGTAAAAATAGAGAAAGGTTTACCAACAAGCTGAGTTGCCTTTTTCCCCTCGGATTCTTCTCAGCCTCAAAGCTGTGGATGTAAACATTCATTCACTGCTCCCTTCTACTTGGCAAAGCAAGGGCCCTAATATAATATGACAAACAATATAAACATGCAAACGCGAAATATATACAACTTCAATGTCCCAAGATCACAGCACACACACTGATCTGAAAGTAACTCCATGAGTCATAACTAATGAGGTCAAACACAGAGATCCATATTATGTAAACAGAATAAGGTGACACCAATGACTCAAATGGCTGATGTAATATTTCATTTCAATTGATTATGTTAAAGGAGAAAATGCAAAATAATCTCCATCCTGGCACAGGGTTTACTTTTGGTTTCACGTGGCATGAAGATGAAGCGAATTTCCCTGCGGATCTGGCACATGGCCAACTCTGCCCAAGGGCAGATTAAGCTCCACGGCATTTCCTCTTTCAATCTTAGTAATATATACACCGACAAAGTAAACACCAACAGCACTTTAGTAAAATAATCCAATGAGAAAAATGACTTTGTTCTTCAAAGATTAAGTCCATTGTGCAGTAATACTTGTTTTCCATACACACATTTCTGATCTTTATGTATATTATTGTCTGCCAGTACATGGAACTATCCTAAAATCCAAACCTTGTAAATTATTTATAGTATCCACTTTAAGTACAAATATATAGCAGACCCATTGCACACGAGAATAAAACAGTGGCTGGAGCATGAGTAGGGTGCAGTCCAGTTGTTCAGTAGTGGGGGCGGGGATGCACAATTGGGAATTCGCTTGGGGAAAGTACTGAAAACAGAAATACGTATGGTATATTATATACATGATATACAGAAGCGCATGTAACCGGGGATATGAGCTGGGAGGGTGTTGGTGTGTTTACGGGAGAGATGGAGTTTAAGGGCATAATTCAAAGCAGGGATAGTGGTGATATTTATTTTTATATCTGGGATCCAGTGAATGGATTCAAGGACAGCAAAACAGTAGAATTTGAAAGCAGCACACAGGATTTTTACAAGTGAGACATTGATCAGAGTGGTGAAGTCAAGAGTGCAAGTTGAGGGTTAGCAGCTAATAGAGTCAGCAAGGTAAGGACGTTTTAGGCCATTCATATTGAAGTCTATGGAAATAAGTTTGAAAAAGGAATGTGTGTATCATGGAGAGCATGCTAGCACAGAGACAATGAGCAGAAGTGAGAGAGTATTGGGAGCTTGTGTTAAGGGCAAGTAGAAAACATTAGCATGTTGTGGAGGGGGAGTGGAATCGAGAGCCTAAGAGTCGACTGAACCAAGAGTCATGGCTCCTGAATGTGTGGTTTGAGGTAAAAGTATTTGTTGAGTGGTGGCAGACGCTTCATATGGTGAGGCGACTGAACTTGGCGGTGGTAGCAGTGGAGCAGATGATAGGTGGTTAGGGGAAAAGAAATTGGGTAGGACATGAGGGCTACAGAAAGGGGATCAGGGAGATATATTACTTGAAAGTGTTGACCTTAAGACAGAAAAGTGCAATCAAGTGTCCAACAGCTGAGAGACAGAGATCTGAGCGGAAAGGTCAGGAGCGAAAGTAGAAAAAGAGAAAGAAATGACAGAGGTCATAGTTGAACAGGAGTTTGGAGAAACCAAAAGAGTAGATTGTTGGAATTGAAATAATATTATGCCTCCTACCGCAGTAAATTGAATGTGTATTGGCCTACGCCAAGTCGTCTAAAATATCATGTGAATACACCCCGCGGCAAGGTCTTGACCTTAACGAAAAGTAATGTAAGTCGCCATCTTGGATTTAGCCGCCATTTTAGGTCCTCTTGAAAATGTGGAAGTCACCCTGAACATCAAAATGGAGGCTGAATGATATTCTGAGCGAGATTCTGGCCGTTGTGACCTCCGCACACACGAATAATTAATATGCCTGCAGGCCACTTGTCGGGGTCGCGAACTAAGACCTTGTCCTATTGCTGACCTATGTGTAAATGAACAACTGTATCAGCAAAACTGATCAAAACGCATAAATTATAGGATTGACCTGGCAAGGAACTCTAGGCCTGATCCCAAGAATGGTTAACCCGCGAGAGGGTTGGCCAAAGGCTGGACAAAACATATAAAAGACCCAAATATTCCAATGTACGGTCTCTCTACTAATGCATCGAACCTTCGTTGAAGTTCGTTACGTTACTCTGAGAGCCGAATAGCTATCCGTTTGTCAATTGACTTTGGTAACTGTTGTAGCTTTTAAATAAATCACTTGTATGTTCTTTTTAACCTGTGTTGGTGTGTTTCCTTTGGGCTTCCCAGCCTCATAGCAATTTTTATGTTTTCACAGTTGGCGCTCGAATAGGGACCCTCAAGATTGATGCCGGATCATTGAAGGTTGACGCAGACTATCGAACCGGGACCGGACGGTGTGATACTGCGGGCCCGACCGAATGAGACGCGATACCTCGGCAGCGCTGCACGATCCGATCCTTGGACGATAGTCGTGTGGTCTGACACGGCATCTTGACGAGGGTCCATTTTTTGAGGCGGGCAGATTTGTCGAAACCACCAAACACAAGGTAAAATTCGTTAGGTAAGTTCTTTGATAAACCGTACGGTCCTCCTTAGGTTTGGTCAGGTGCAGTCGTGACCCGGCTCTTAATTTAACCCTGACAATTTGAATTTGGCGTATTGTATCTGCAGACACAATTATTGACCAGGTAACACCAATTTTTTGTGAAATGCCTGGGAAATTGTCTAGCTGCTTTAGGGCTCTGTTCCGCAGCGATCGACAATCTTTGGAATTTAGCCGTCCGGCACCACAGGAGGGGTCGCCGGCATGTACTATGTACTGTAAGTATGGCATTGGTAGTATAGTGTTTAATGATATTTGGCACAGACAGACCAGACATGCCTCCGAATTTCAGTGGCCAATCAATGGCAGTTTTGAGATCCCCCATATTGAATACCTAGAATCGGTCTTGGTAAAAAAGAAGGCTAGACCTGCAGCCTTTGATGTTTTACAGAATTGGAAAAAAGAAGCATTACAGCAGCTTAAAAGTAGGGATAAACATGCACACCGTCATAAAACAAATGCCGAAAAAGTGTTGTTATATGATAAAGAAAAACATTCAGAATCAGTTAAAAATATGGATAGGGCTTTTTCACTCGGAATCCAGAAAATGTACCCCTCTAAAGATTTTCATGTTTCTGAAGAATTTATCAAAAAATTGTTAAACGAACGCTGGCCTGGTGCCTCTGCGCCATCTCCGTATGATCCCTTTTTGGGCGCTCTGCCGATTCCTGCTGTTGTTCCTGCTGTTATTCCTGTTCCCCCTGCACAACCTATTGTTCCCATTCCTCTAGTTGTTGTTCCTCCACCTATCGCACCGCCCCTTCCTCCTGCGCCGATAGTTGCACCCTTATTAAATTTACTCGCACCTCCGCTCCCGAGTGGTCCCGTATTGACTGAAGTTGATCAAGGTGCAGGGTCAAAGATTGACACTCGTAATACTGTTTCTGCAGATAAGAAACAGGAATTGTTTGCATGGGCTAAGCACTGTATGGAGAAAGGTGATCAAGTTGATGTTTTTTCCACATTATCTAATTTGGACAGTTTTCCCGAGAAAAATGTTTTTATCGAAGGTTTGGGGACTCATTTATGTCTGATGTGGGGTAGATTACAAAATTCGGATCTTCCACAAGGGGTAAGAGATCTAAATGCTTTGGCACTTTCGAGGGACACAGAGCAGAAAGTATATGGTCATGTTGAAAGATTGTTTGAGCATAGGAAGGACTTTGAAAAGTCACAAGATGAGGATGATGAAGACGATAGTATGTATGTACAGAAACAGTTCCTTCCATGTCGTAGATCGGCACCTGAGGAAGTACGAATTTGTACCAAAGATGCGATTCGATGGATCTCGGATTCATCGATTCCGCCAGATGAAGTATATGATACGTATAGTCAGTATACAGTAGAAATGCAAAGAAAGGTAATTCAGGTAATGGTACAGTACCTGCAAGAGGAATGTGTAAGAAAGAAGGTTAGTTGCCCCATAGAGTTGTTGGGGATTTGTAAAAGGGCTTTTTCGCCCAACACTTCTTCGGCTGCCTTAGCACTCGACCTGCCTCTGTTACTTAGTAAGCGGCCGGAGGTACCTACATCTCAGTTGCCTATGAGAGAGGTTCCTCCGACCTTCGTCCCAAAGGTTGAGATTCCCACTAACGCTGGGACTGGTGCACCCGCTGTGGATATCCCTGCGCATTATGTATCACAATTCGTTCACGTCCCGTTTTCACAACAGGAAGTGACGACTATTAGACAATCAGTTCCCGATATCAGGAAAAACCCGACAGGGTTTTACAAAGAGATAGAGTCCGTCTTGCAGTCCTCTGTGTTCACCTTAAGTGATATTGACTTGCTATTCCCTGTACTCCTACCCGTAGATGTATGGAAGCAGGTTCGGACAATAGACGATGTGTCAGGGTTGGGGGATACGTGGGCAATTATGATTAGGGTTGATGGGGAAAGACCAGCAGGTGAGAAACCGCCTCAGGTAATACTTACTTTGCCTGATAGAATTGTCGCAAAATTAAAAACTATAATTCCAGAGAAAAGAATTATTTGGGACAAGCTTACGGCCTGTGTACAAGGGAAAACTGAAGGCACAACCGAATTCTTTAACAGATTCGAGCAGGTATTTTCTGACTTCAGTGGGCAGGACTTGGGTACAGAGTCTGGGAAAAGGTTGTTGGTGGACAAATTTGTACGTGGATTGTTGCCCGACATCCAGTCACAGATTATGTCCTCTGGGAGCGCTTGGCAGGCAAAATCTCAATCTGAGGTTTTGCACATGGCTCAGTATTATGAGAACCGTGTTAATAATGAGAAGGAGAAAATAGAAAAGAGGAAAGGAGATTTGAAAACCAAAGTATTATTACAACAAATTGTTAGAAACCCCAGAGGAGGCACGACACAGACCAGAGGTCAGTATCTCCCAAAAGGAAATACTCCTTTGGGTTCTGTAAATATTAATCAATGTGCTTATTGCCGCCAGGAAGGTCATTGGCGAGCACATTGCCCCGTCCTTCGACAAAGGTCAAACAGTGCGTTTGGCCGTATGGGTAGACGACCTAGGGGCCGCCCTGGAGCAGGGGGCCCTGATAGAGGTCTGTTTTTGCAAGATCCTCAGCAACCTTTTTTACGGGAAAATCAGACCTCGAGTACGGACTTGAGGAACATATTTGATCACCCTTCTGCTGCCTATCTTTCTGAAGAGCTCTCTTCTGACGATACTCAATTTCATTAGGACTGCCCGAAGCAGGGTTTCGAACCTTCACCTATTCCCGTTAATCAGAGAGGCCCCTACGTTGAATTATTAGTAGGGAATAGGAAACACCAGTTTTTGATAGACACTGGAGCACAGAAGTGCTCCATTGATCATTCTCGGGTTCCAAACATTCCACTGTCAGGGCAAACAAATGTTTCCATAGGGTTTTCTGGTATACCAATTGTCTGTCCGGTTTCTTCACCGGTGTCTGTTTCTTTGGGTCCCTTTAAGGACCATTGCCCTTTTCTTTTGACTTCGAACTGTGGAGAGAATTTGCTGGGGTTGAATTTGTTAAAGAAATTGAATGCACTAATTCATTGTTCCTCTGATGGAGTACGGCTGACGGTTTCACCACAGCAACTTCCTAATTCTCAGTTTCTGATTCGACCTTTGCCTCCTGATTTTAGCATTGTCCTGGAATGTTTATGGGCGGTTGACGGCAATGATGTCGGGGTACTACAGATTGAGCCTGTTAAAATAGTTTTGAAACATGGAGTCAAACTACCACGCATTCCGCAGTATAAAATATCAGTTGAGGGCAAGCATGCTTTGAAATGCATTGTCTCCGATTTTGTGCATCGTGGGGTGATCGAGGAGATTACAGGTAGTTTGTGTAACAGTCCGATCTTGCCTGTATATAAGAAAGGCGATAATGCAATCCCATACCGGTTCATAATTGATCTTCGTGCTATTAACAGAGTTGTCGCCCCACAATTTCCAATCGTGCCTGATGTAACGACGATATTGACAATGATCCCTGCTACGGCTACGGACTTCAGCGTTGTGGATTTAAAAAATGCTTTCTTTAGCATTCCGATACATAAGGAAAGTAGATATTTGTTTGCGTTCACCTTGGGGGGACGTTCATTTAAATTTACTAGGGCACCTCAAGGGTATACTGAAAGTCCAAGCATTTATAGTAGAGCTTTGAAAGAGCAGCTCGACACCCTTGAATTGCCACCTACTTGTACACTGCTTCAATATGTCGATGATTTGCTTTTAGCTGCAGACTCTGAAAGTGCTTGTAAAGAAGGCATTGTACTGTTGCTTGTTCATCTAGCTAAAAATGGTCATAAAGCTTCGCTCAAAAAATGTCAATATTGTTGTCAGGAGGTCGCCTATTTAGGCTACCTCCTGTCAAAGGAGGGGAGAAGATTGACACCTGAAAGAATAAAACACATTTCTGGCATGTCTGTTCCAAATACACAGAAGGAAGTCAGAGCCTTAATAGGTATGGCTTCTTACTGTAGGTTGTGGATCCCGAACTTTTCACTAGTGATAAAACCGATGTTGGCTTTGATGAAGAAGGGCATTTCTCTGCCACTGCCATGGAAATCGGAACATCAACGATCATTTGAGCTTCTCAAAACCGCGTTATGCTCTGCACCGGTTCTGGGTACTCCAAATTATGACAAGGCCTTTGTGTTGTTTGTACATGAATGTGATGGATGTGCTTTGGCTGTGTTAACACAGGAACACGAAGGGAAAAATAATAATAATTTGGCATTTATATAGCGCTACGAACCCTGAGGTATCTGAGCGCTGCTTATTATTACCCACGGTGTGTGGTACTCATTTATCGACCTCGGAAGGATGAAAGGCTGAGTTTGGCCCCGCCGGGATTCGAACCTGCGTTAGCAGGCTCTGCACGGATGTCAAAGCGAGCGCCCTACTCGCCGTGCGGCTACTACTCCTACGCCCTTGATCCTGTCGCATGCGCTTTGCCAAGATGTTTGCGAGCTGTCGCTGCTGCTGCCGCGTCTGTAAAACAGAGTGAGGGAATGGTCCTAGGCCATGTTTGATTTTGATGGTACCTCACTCTGTAGATATCCTATTGAACAAAACCCAAACGCAACACCTCACCTCTGCACGGCTAACAAGGTATGAATTAATTCTGTTTTCCCCTCACATTCAAATTAAGAGGTGTTGCTTTCTTAATCCGGCTCAACTCTTACCTTTCCCGCAAAACACTGTTTGCGGTGACGAAGAATTACATGACTGCCTGTATACCACTGAACAAGAAACGAAGGGCAGGATAGATCTTATAGATACTCCTTTGGACAATGCAGAAGGGGAGCTGTTTTGTGATGGCTCCTGCTTCAAACTTCCAGATGGTACATCTACAGCTGCTTACGCAGTTACTACGTTGAGTAAAGTTGTTGAAACTAAGAGAATTTCGTATAACTCCGCGCAGGCGGCAGAGATTATAGCATTGACCCGAGCTTGTGAACTCTCCGAAGGGCGTATAGTAAATATATATACTGATAGCCAGTACGCCTTTGGGGTGGCTCACAACTTTGGGAGGCTCTGGTCAGAAAGAGGGTTCCTGACCTCACATGGGACCAAGATTCAGCATGGCCCCTTGATAGTGCAATTGCTCTCGGCACTCTCGCTCCCTAGGCAGTTAGCGATCATGAAATGTGCAGCACATCGTAAGGTCATAGATGATGTGGGAAAAGGGAACGCTTTTGCGGACCTGATAGCCAGGCAAACGGCCACAGACCTTAGCACGGACATGTATGCTCTGAGGGAAATGAAAGATGCTTATGTTATGGATGAAGGTATTGGGTCTGTGAGAGATATTCAAACTGATGCCACAACAGAAGAATCTAAAAGGTGGGCTGAAGGAATGGGGAAACTAGATGATGATGGGTGTTGGGTGGATACATCTGAAGGAAAATGGTTGCTCCCTGATTCATATGTGCTGGCAATGGTTACGATGTCACACGGTCCCACACATGGGTGTGCTCAGCAGATCACGAAAATGTTAGAACAAGTCTGGGTGAATAATAAGATTCCGGAGACTGCGAAACGTCATGTCCAGAACTGTATGATCTGCTTACAGCACAATGTGGCACAGGGGACATTAACTCCAAGGGGAAGCTTTGGGCCCCCTTCTGTTCCCTTCGAGGTCATTCATTTTGATTTTATTGAGATGGAACGGTGTAACAATCTAAAATATGTTCTTGTAATTATTTGTTCTTTTAGTAAATGGGTTGAGGCTTTCCCCGTTAAAGATGCTACTGCCATGACCACTGCAAAGACTATGGTAAAATAATTCTTTCCTCGATTTGGGCTCCCAAGGGTAATTTGGTCGGTCAATGGTCCTCATTTTGTTGCAGCAGTAATTTTGCAGATATGCACAGCGTTACATATTGAGAAACGATTTCACTCAGCCAGACATCCTCAAAGTGCTGGGTTGGTGGAAAGACATAATGGTATCTTAAAGAATAAGCTTGCAAAAACATGTGCCGATACCAAGCTGAAATGACCAGATGCCTTACCTATTGTATTATTAGCTATGCGTACCACACCTCAAACTAAGACGGGGCTTTCTCCATTTGAGGTAGTAATGGGGAGGCCTGCTAACATTTGGGGTCTCCCAAAGCCTAAAGCCCTGAGAGAGGTGGAAAATGTATTGCTTGTAGACTACTGTAACCAGTTAACTAAAAACCTGTATTTCATTCATCACCAGGTCTATTCAGCTTTACCTGTAAGTTTTATGGGCCCAGGACACGATATACAGCCTGGAAGTTGGGTCCTAGTGAAGGCCTACGAAAGGTCTTCCTGTCTCGCTCCTCGTTGGAAGGGACCCTAACAGGTGCTGTTGGTCACCCGGACAGCAGTGCGGGTGGCTGGGAAGAAACACTGGATCCACGCGACGCATGTCAAGAAACTTCCTCACCCGACGCCACACGTTGCAGAAGAAGCAGAACCCCTCGCTGATGCTACAGTCTCTGATCTTGGAGTAGCAAACAGCGCTGTGAGTGTGTCGGAGAATTTCTCTGAGCCCGTGGAGCTTGGGGAACAGTCCATTACGTCTCTGCACTCTCTGGAAAAATCACTTCCGGAAAACACTGTTTCAAGCTCTGCGACTTCCGTCGCCTCCGATACGTCGCTTCCCTCAGGAAGTGACGACACCTTATTTTCGGATCAAACAGTTTTGGGTACCACCAGGTACAACCTTCGACAAAGAAAATAGAACTACGGCACGGGTCTTTCCATGCATTTGGAAAAGAGAAGTAGTTGAAAGTTTTCCTTTTGTATAAGAAAGTTTCTGTTGAACAAAAGGGAAAAAAAGGGATTCTGCTGGCTAGGGTTGGGAAGGACTAAGAAATCACGCGACCGTAGCGTCGCCAGCAACGAACATTGGGGTCGTCGATTGAGGAACTACAATGCCTGCCACCTCCACTGCTGCTCCCCGCATTGGACTTGTGAGGGTGACCAACTTGGACAATGAACAATGCGCCTGGGCCCCGAAAACGTATTGCTGTGTTTTGATAATGATAATTGGTATTTTTGCAATCACCGCTGTAGGACTTTGGTACTTTGAAGAAATTTACCCTCTAAAACCTCTACTACCAATCGAAATTGTACCAACTGCTTTGACTCCCACTGTACACCTTCACACTCTGTCCCCTAGAGACTCCCAACATAGACAAAAGTATCATAATAACACCTTAATGATAGTAATGAATGCAACGCATGCCATTTTTAATAAGAGTAATTGTTGGATTTGCACTCATTTACCGCAACATGGGAACAAGGGGCTAGGATGGTATATGCACCCTTTACCTTTAACGACTGCTTGCTATGCCTCTCTTAGAGCACTATTCTTTGGCCGTTGGAATGATAGCATCTCAGGGAACTTTGATGGAACTAATTTGAATGATTTTGAGAAACGTGAATTGACTCCCCAGGGATGCTCGCTTTTTGCGAATAGAAGTAAGCCTAACGTCGCTTCTATTAGGCCGTCTGATAAACTATCTCTTCCCTTCCAAACTCTAATTTCCTTTAAAATGGCTCTGATAGGCAATAAGGACGCCGTGCCTCCTTCCTACTCTATAAATCATAGCCCTGATTCAGTCCCCTTTTGTGTACAAAGAAATGGCACTCGGCCAATGGGAGATTTTGAAGGTTGTGTGAACATTGTACATTTGACTGGAGAAAACAGGCCTCTGTATGTAGGGGGGCCTGTTTATTTTGTATGTGGTAGTTTAGCATTTCCCTGGTTGCCCAAGGATTGGCAGGGAACCTGTTATTTAGGAATCCTGTTACCTGGGGTATTTGTAGCTAGTACATTGGAGGTTTCTAAGGCTCGCCCACGGCGGAACAAGAACGGAGATACCCCAGGGCAAGTATTGGGAGATATAGCAAAATCAGTTGTGCCCTTTTGGGGACAAATAACAAACTCTGAGAACATTAGGGGATTAGCAAGGGTACTGGAGAGAATGATCAACCGGACCACGGACATACTCTACAATATGACACTAGAACAAAAAGCAATAAGATTGGTAGCACTCCAAAATCGGATGGCATTAGATGTCATTCTGGCAGAACGAGGTGGAGTATGCAAATTGGTGGGGTCCGCTTGCCGTGTTTTCGTACCAGATTCCTCGCCGACAATTTTTAAAGCAATACAGAACTTACATATCCTTAGTTCTGAAGTACATATCCCTGTAGGAGATTGGAATCTTAGTACCTGGTTTTGGGATTCTTTACGATCTTGGGGCTGGAAGGTGCTTTCTGTCATTCTGGTTATATTGGGGATCCTGCTATTCCTTTGTTGCTGTTTTCAATGTCTTCCGAGTATATGTGGAATGCTAGGGGGATGTTGTGCCCAAGCAGTGAGCACAATAGGGCATAGAATACATGCCCCAGATACAGCATCTAAAGAGTTTGTGTTACAAGAGGTTCTGATGAACGACCTAATGGCTATAGATATTACAGACAATTATTCGGTATGTATGGATGACAATGCATGGAGTTATTTGCAAAAGTATTAGAAATGATATTAGCACTTGGCATAGGCCAAAAGGAAGGTCTGTTGGAATTGAAATAATATTATGCCTCCTACCGCAGTAAATTGAATGTGTATTGGCCTACGCCAAGTCGTCTAAAATATCATGTGAATAGACTCTGCGGCAAGGTCTTGACCTTAACGAAAAGTAATGTAAGTCGCCATCTTGGATTTAGCCGCCATTTTAGGTCCTCTTGTAAATGTGGAAGTCACCCTGAACATCAAAATGGAGGCTGAATGATATTCTGAGCGAGATTCTGGCCGTTGTGACCTCCGCACACACGAATAATTAATATGCCTGCAGGCCACTTGTCTGGGTCGCAAACTAAGACCTTGTCTTATTGCTGACCTATGTGTAAATGAACAACTGTATCAGCGAAACTGATCAAAACGCATAAATTATAGGATTTACCTGGCAAGGAACTCTTGGCCTGATCCCAAGAATGGTTAACCCGCGAGAGGGTTGGCCAAAGGCTGGACAAAACATATAAAAGACTCAAATATTCCAATGTACGGTCTCTCTACTAATGCATCGAACCTTCGTTGAAGTTCGTTACGTTACTCTGAGAGCCGAATAGCTATCAGTTTGTCAATTGACTTTGGTAACTGTTGTAGCTTTTAAATAAAGCACTTGTATGTTCTTTGTAACCTGTGTTGGTGTGTTTCCTTTGGGCTTCCCAGCCTCATAGCAATTTTTATGTTTTCACAAGATGAGTTTACCCTAAGAGGTATAGAGGGTCAAAAGTAGTGGGTAAAGAGGGTGGGGGAGTCCCTCGAAGGACACCCAGTGGGGAGTGAGTGGAATTAGAGATATTTCAATTCCACCACATAGCCAACTATTGATTAGAGAGATAGGAGGCTATATATTATGTATAGTGTACTGGAAACTGAGCTGAGAAAAGATTTGGGGCAGGCAGATACGATGGTGTCAAATCCTGAGGACAAGTTGAGAAGAATTAGGATAGAGGAGAGTTAGGAGCTTTAAGCAGTGGTTAGAATGGTGCACTCATTGGCAGGTTCTGTGTCAGTGGGGTGGCAGCTGTGGAATCCAGATTGGAGGGGGTTGCAGACAATGTTAGCCACACAGCAGGTGATTTGGGTTTGAACACTACACGTTTGAAAACAATGACTAGTGAAAGAGGAGGGATAAAGGCCTGTAGAGCCTATAGGTGCCAGGGTTATTAGGATTACCAGAGGGCCTTTTTAAAATTGGAAGTAGCTTCATTATTTTGTAGGCAGCCCGGAAAGATGCCTGATTGAACAACGGGGTTAAAGTGAAAGTAGAGGACGTAGGAGATAAGAGACAGCAGTGTCTTGGGTTTTCAATAATTGTTGGCAACTTGGTGTGGTGTGGCATCATATAGAAATGCTTGGATCACAGGAGGTTACCACCAATGCAGGCCTGTGGTCTGATCATTCTCATTTGTCACAATTCTGCTCCTTTCACACCACACAGCCACCTCACTCTACCTGCCCTCCTTCTTGCCTTTGGAACACTTGCCCAAAGGTGTTTTCTTACCATTCACCATCTAATATCCCTCTTGAGCCATATAAATAGAAAAGAGGCTTAGTTCTGGACTCCGGCTCTATATCCCGCATTGGCACTATATTGTGGTTGATGTGACAAAACTTGTCCCCGAGCATCGTTTTATCAAAGTAAACTATTATTCAAACCATCATTAACACACCAGATGTGTTTAGAGGTCGCTTGTGGCTTTTATGCCCTCGGGCCTACGTTAACAGCCAGTACTATCTCTCAGCCCATGTTAATGTGCAATGGTGGGTGTTTACCAGACGGTATAGCCAGAGGGCTTCATCGCGCTTCTGTCACTCACATTCATAGTAGTAAACAGGATGGCCACATGCACAAAGCTACCTGATGTAGTTTTCTAACAACCTTTTTCCCATCACCAGCATGCATACAAGCGTGATGAGAATGCGGATCGGCAGCACCCCCAACTAAAACTTATCAGAGTGGAAAAGTTTAGTTAAACAACAGAATAAAAGTGTATCCCCTGCTTTATGCTTGCCCTGCACCTTTTCTTATCAGTTTGTGTTTATGTTCCCCTTTCAGCTGAACTGAAACAAATAGTCAAGAATGAAAAAAAAAACCTTTCATTCAATTGCAGTGAAATGATTCTCCACTTGGACACCCGTATTGCTTCTTTAATACGAGTGCCAATAGTTATCGATATGCCCTAATCATTGCAACATAACATTGTTTGGACGTTAATTGTAGCCTTCAGTGGGAGAATGGGATCCCTTGTTAATGGATCTATAGTTCTACTATGGGCTATGTGTACTAATGTATTACCTGGCATGGCACTATGGGCTGGTTTCTTCTATATACTGCCAGTCTTTTTACATTTCGTCCATGTTGGCAAGGCAATGTGGCACACTGGTTATGTGAATCTTGAAGAATCTCGTTAGTTTCTTTAGCAACCAATGACCAGAAGAATTGATGTTTTGGGATGAGTGACTAGCATACAATGTTATGAAACAGTGTGTTCTTTTTGAACACTTGTGTTACCCTTACCATAAAGCCAATGCTATGCAACTGAAAACCGGTGGCTAAGCTCTCATTGCATTCATCGTGGCCATTAACATGCAATGTTAGAATGTTTGAGGACCACCTTGACAGGTGACAGGGGTGCTGTAGAATCCGCTCAATAAACTTCTGAAAAAGAGGTATTTTTTTAATGCTTCTGTATATGATGATACTGGCAACATTTCCAGTAGGTACGCATGATCCTCATACCCTAATCGCTCATTGGCTTGTCGCACTACACAGAGTCTTCTTCACCAATGAGTTTAATTAGAATGACAGTTCCATTTCTTTCACTGATATTGGCATTCCTCCTGCCAGAAACGAGGCAATTAGGAAACCCCTAACTTGATGAGATAACCCCTATACAAAATAATGATATTCACCATTGAAAGATTGGTCAAAGCCCTGGTCAATGTGCTTCATGGGTAGGTGAGTTAGCAGCGCTGTGCACTTCGGAGGGGCTTAATTTAGTACTTTATAAAAGTCAATATCCTTGATAACATTATGTGATTATGTCGTGCTGTTTGCTCTCACGCTGAGGAATAGACAATTCTGCCACTTCATTATGATGCAGGTTGCAGTGTTGATCTGACAGAGCTAACCTGTAGCACAGCTACCATTCGGCTTCGACCCCCACCTCATCAGATATTTTCTACACAGTGTAAAATGGAACTGGAATCCGGGCAGCCCTCCAATCCTTGCCATTATCAATGACGTGCAGAAAATGGGACTGGATGGCAGCCGTGTGTACATGTGTGCACGGCAGTGGTATTTCATGTTGACTGCCATGGTCAGCATGACCCCTGTGGCCCCCACCTGCTCTTTTGTAATACAAAAAGTATACAGAGTCTGTCCGAATCCCAGCCTCTCAGGAGACTCTACAGAGTGGATTTCCCGCTTCGTGCCCACTCCGTTCAGTGGATAGCCAGAAACCTGTCACAAAGGGGTTAAAAACGCAGAGAGAGCGTGACTCAAAAGGATCCTGTAAGTGGTCATGTGTGGACACCTGTATTGAAGTCTACTGGTACGTAAACTCCTTCATTCACTAATTGTACTTTCGGCTCGCAATTCATTATATGTTGTCAGTTATTGCAAACAGTCTTTAGCAGTAATTGGATGCCTCCATTGCAGAATCCCTGAACTGTAATGATAATACCTGATTTCAATCAAGTATGGAGAATGAGTCAAACGACCTCAAAGCTCATTCTGAATTCTGAATGAAACGTGCTCCTCGTAATTCATGCTGAGTGCATTGACTTCCGAGTCCTAACTGAGGCTTTTAATTCAAAGAGCCAGACAGCAGCATTACTTGATTAAAAATGAAAACTCTATTTTTGGAGAAAGAAAAAGGTAAAAGCACAGTAAGCAACCTTGAAAGGACGATATATATATATACATATATATATATATATATATATATATATATATATATATATATATATATATATATATATATATATATATATATATATATTCAGTGAAAAAACGTTGTTAAAGGGATGTTATGGTTCCAAGTAAAACTGAAAAACCCCTGAAATTCACCAGTTATGGTAAGCTAAGCAACCATAACTCGCGCCACCACCGTGCACTGCTAAGACTAACACCCACGACATCAACAATGACATCACAAATGTCAAAGATGACATCACTGATGACATCACATATGAATTTACTTTTCATGAAATGTCTGTATAAGGGATTCTTATTATAATGTTGAGAAAAAAGTGTCAAGGACCATTGGAATAAATATCATGAGCTAATTAGTGCATTAAGCAATGCATTGATATAAATAGCATTATATTATGAAGTTCGATCCAGTATACTAAGATACTCATGCAGAAACCTAGGCATTGTGTGCAGCATACATGAGGAAGGTATAATATTCATAATGTTGATATGTTGAATAATGAAATTATAACTGTTTTCTTATTAGAGTTTTATGTACTGTGAAATGTGTAATAAGTAGCTAATAAAACCACATATTACATAATTGCATTATTACAGACAAAACACAAAGGGCCTCATTACGACCCTGGCGCTAAGTGGTTAATGGCGCCGTAAAAGGCTGCAGTGCCGTTAACCACTTAGCGCCTTACTACGAGGTCCCTTTGCGGGACCCGACCTGAACCGCTGGTCTAGACCAGCCGTTAAAGTAGGGACCCGCAAAGGGACTCTCGAGGTAAGTACGGTACCGCAATTTGCGGTACCGTAGTTACCGCCTTCCCCAGGCTCATTGAGCCCTATGGGGCAAAAATGGGAATGGGCAAGGGCCATTGTTCAATGGGGAATTACCGCCCCGTCCACCTTGGAATGGGGTGGTAATTCCCCATTGAACATTGGCGGACTTGTTACAATACCGGCACCAACCAGGGTGCTAATAGCGCCATGGTTTAGCGCCGGTGTTGTAATGAGGGCCAAAGACACAATAACGCATACAAATATGTGTATATACAGGGAAAGTGAAGTAAGCAAAAAAGCAGAAGTAGTAGCAGAAACAATTCATAACCTAACTGATTATCTTCATGCTAATAAATGATTGCTCTATTGCAAAGCTGCTATTTATCCCATGTATATGTATCACACGATGTGACTGGAACCTAAGCAAAATAGAGCGAGTACAATGTATACAAATATGAACATATACAGGGAAAGTATGGTATAGTAATAAAAAAACAACAGAACTATCAGAAAGTGCTGATAACTCTACTGATTATTTTTATGCACAGAAAGGATTGCTGTCTTTCAAGCTTGTGTCTTCCCCTATGTATATGTTTCATATGATATGAGTGGACCCTAAGGGAATTACTGTAAGAACATACTTGAAGGATAAGTCTACAAATATAGTATGTTTACAATTTTTAGTTCCTGACTGTTACTGAAGAAAACCATGTGGCCTAGATGTGTCAGTAAAGGAAAAAAGAGGGAGACAGACATGTGATGTCATCAGTGATGTCATCAATGACATTTGTGATGTCATCTTTGATGTCGTGGGTGTTAGTCTTAGCAGTGCACGGTGGTGGTGCGAGTTATGGTTGCTTAGCTTACCAAAACTGGCGAATTTCAGGGGTTTTTTGGTTTTACTTGGAACCATAAAATCCCTTTACCAAAGTTTTTTCACTGAATTTCATAGGTTTTTAGTAGCGCAACTTAACCATAACGTCCCTTTAACAAAGTATTTTCACTGAATTTCATAGGTTTTTAGTAGTGCAACTTAACCATAACGTCCCTTTAACAACTTTTTTTTACTGAATTTCATAGGTTTTTAGTAGCGCAATTTAACAATAATAACTCTGGCTTTATGTACAAGTAACATAGAACAAACTGAACCCCCTCTACTGAATTTGATGTCCGCAAACTCTTTTAATGTCCGCGGACATGTGCGGTCAACAGCACCACTACCCAAAAAGTCTGGGGGGTATGTTTAATTGTTATATCATAACATATGAACATTTTACAAATTCACAAACCAGCACACATGCACATTATATCTAATAATACATAATAATTGTAACCCATATATATAACACACTAACCATTCATTTAAATACAATATGTTCTAAAATGGAATATACCAAAAGAAGAAAGATAGACTTCCAACATGATTACCTCACAGAAACTCCACAACTAAGAGCAACAGCAGATCTACAGACCACTCAGAACACACCTTACCTGAAATAGTAAGTGTACTGCATTTTACTCATATATTTGTAAACTTTCTGTATTAGATACAAAAAAATTATATTATGTTTTTTTTTCTCACAGAAATGTCTAGTACTCTAGTACTCTGGAGTGGCTAGAGGAGCATTTCCCACGTGAGGACATGTCAGAAGATAGTGAACCTAATGGTAGACACTTTACTATATAAACCAATTAATACATATTATTTTATGTACATTTAACATATATATTTTTTCTGTACAGACCATACAGACCATACAAAAATTGAAAATACTAAAGAAAAAGCAGTATTGGATAAGACTCGTCAGCACATAGAAGAAAAAATTGACCTACTCTTGGCAAATTTTAATAATTTAAAAAACTGGAGGATCACTTCAAACAAACAACTACATACCATTGTCCCACATGTAGCTGTCCCCCCTCACCATATCCCACTCAATTATCCTCAAACCCTCTCCATGAACCAAAACGTTTTGATGAGACTTCCATCCCTTCTTCACCTCATATAAATCCTAGTGAAACCCCCAATTCTCCTGTTTTTGTTTCAGTTTCTGCCTCACCTTCTCTGTCATAAATTTAACATACATGTAAAATAAAATAAAATTATTATATTGTGTCCTAATTCATGTCTTATTTATTTATTTTTTTTAAAGCAGTTGAGGTGTCCGCGGACAGCGCGGGTGTCTGGAATGTCCGTGAAAAAACGAAAATGGAGGTGTCCTAAGAACATTATATCTGTCAGTACTGTTCGCTAGCAAGTTGAAACTGTTCTAAGAACACATACGGTGTCCTGAAATGTTCGTAAAGAAAAAAAATGGGGGTGTCCTGAGGACGCTATGCTTGTCCGTATTGTTCGCAGGCAAGTTAAAACTGTTCTAAGAACACAGGCTGTGTCCTAAAATGTTCATAAATAAACAAAATGGGGGTGTCCTGAGGACGCTATGCCTGTCCGTACTGTTCGTAGGCAGGTTGAAACTGTTCTAAGAACATATCAAGTGTCCCTGGATGTTCGTAAATAAACAAAATGGGGGTGTCCTGAGGATGCTATGCCTATCCGTATTGTTCGCAGGCAAGTTGAAACTGTTCTAAGAACACAGGCTGTGTCCTAAAATGTTTGTAAATAAACAACATGGGGGTGTCCTGAGGACGCTATGCCTGTCCGTATTGTTCGCAGGCAAGTTGAAACTGTTCTAAGAAAAAACGCCTGTCCATTACTGTTTTTTTCACTTGTGACACACTTTTAATCACTTCAGGACCTGAACAGTGTCCGTAGAACACCAACGCACATGCGCAAAACAGTTTCAGTGCATTTGGTGTCCTGCGGACACCCGCTCCCTTCACGAACATGTTCGCGAACCTATCATGTGACCGCGCCCACGATCAGCGTATGTTCTGATTGTGAACCCTGTTCGTGTCCCTGAACAATTTAAAACTACATTTTCAAGTAATCTACAATATTTTTCAATAAAAACTCACCATAGAACAAGTCCAACATAGTTGAGTTTCTACATACTTTTTGTGACTTTTTGAACCCTTTTTTCTGTTCGATCTGCCCGAAGACAGCGCGCATTTCCGCGAACGGTGAACAAGCACCCCTATAAAAGACCCCGCCCTAGAGCTCATTCTCATTGTGTTTCTGGCTATCCTACAGAGCACAGCGAATTTTGCTGCCAATTTGCAGATTTTCAACTCCAAGCTGATGGCTTCCATGGCTCCACTCATGCCACCTGGTACTGCATCTGCCTCAGCACCACCCCCACTCCCTCCACCACCACCACCCACCTAAGGGCCTGAAGAGGGGAACAGGAGCGAGGATGCACAGGAGGATGAAGAGGATGATGAGAATGAGGTAGTGGAAGTCCCTACTACCAGCACTTGGCGTGAGCCTTGGGTGTGGCGGTTATTTACCATTCGTGGTAATGGTCCTAAGGCACGTGCGAACCAAGTCACCTGCAACGAGTGCAAAATGGTACTCAGTCGCGGGAGGCATGGTTCATACAGCTTTGGGACAACTACCATGAAGCGACACCTAAAGTCATTCCACTCTGGGGCCATTCACAAGGTTGTACCTTGCGAGGAGAGTAGCAGGTTGACTTCCTCTACTTCATCCTCCATTTCCGATCCTGTCACCACAGGGAACACTCCTGTGGGACAGCGTATTCCTCAAGCTGCCTCACAGGCCATACGCAATACTGATGACCCTTACCTTTTGAGGGTCACAGTTGTGTGTATGTACTGCGACGCAGTACTGTGCAGGGCGGAGAGACTTTGTAGTGCTTTTGAGACTATCGTCTCAGAGCACTAGAAGGTCTACTAACTACCCAAGTAAACCACACTCTACATCTTGCTCTCTCAGCTCGCCCTTTCTTATACCCGTGGTTGGTGTCGCCCCTTACCTCCTTTCCCCTCCTCTCCTAGTGTGTCTTCTATAAAAAGCCCAAAAAAATATAAAACAACAAAAATAAAAAAAAGGCTCTTTTCAGAGCCGCCTTTCACAGTTAAAAAATAGAAGTGAAAATAAATGAAGTAGGTCCCTGTGTATTTTTTAGAAGTCCACGGACAGTCCGCAGACATCTAAAATTTTGGGGTGCTACCCTATAATAACCATTGCAGTTTTATCTGGGAGGAAGTGGTGGATCTCAAAAGAGCCTTTTGGTGGTGTTTGTTTGTGTTTGAAAAATTTGAAATGCTCAACACCTACTACAAAATGGATGCTGTAATTCCAAAAAAGGTTGCAATGCATTTTGTACATTTCTCAAAAAAATCTGATTGCCAGCATAAGTAAGATGGACTCCATCTCTGCGAAAAATGTATGTACTATGAAACATAATATTTTCATTGTGAAAAGAGGACATGGCAAAATCTCTTAGAAAGGCACAAACAGCCTTATTGACATTGTGCCTTGCTTTCTCCTTTTGTGGACCAAATGAAGAAGAATGAAGCCACATTTGTCTCTGCGAAATCCGTGAAAAAAATGACTTGAGAATATGGAATATGGAAACATGTCCATGACCTTCCCAAGTCCTTCTTTCATTGCAAATTGCAAAGAAATTCCAGACAAATGTCCTAAACTGTTCCCTCCACAATGAAGTACAATTATGTCTGGATGTTGCTCTGTCTCCAAAGTAGCACAGAGAGTTATCAAGTCCAACCACTTCATTCCACGTACTCCATGCCAGTCCACTTCAACATGTGGGAATCCAAGATCTACTGCTACTCCACAGCTTTCTGCATGCACCTTCAACCAATGTATCCACGAGTCTCCCAAAATCCAAATAATCTGTTTTCTGAAACACATAGCCATAGCTATCTGTTTTTCGCTCAGCAAAAAGAGTATCTGAGAAACTCTCTCCTGGCACAAAACACCCACTAAACTTTCCTGACCAATCCCTTTCTCTGCTCATTCTCATTTGCATAGCTCCCCAACCCAAAATCCCCGGATGTAACACCCGATGTCTGCGGACTACCGCCATGTCCGCAGACATATCATAACATGGACAGTCCTTCTACCATTTCCTTTTCACTTTCTGTGCCATTCCCTCATTGGATATAGCTAAGAAGTCACATGAACATCCACCAATCACATCCAAGACCTCTACATCTAACTGCATCATCATAGATCAGCACTTTAAATGTACTGTTAATCTCTCTGAGTACAAGTGTCATATCATTGGAAAGCATCTTCTACCAGAAATACTGTACACGTCTCCAAGATTTCTACTTGCAGCTGCATGCATATCCATATGCATGAACAAAAACTACAGGTATGCATATTATCTATATAGTACATGTACAATTCTTATAGATTCATATAAACAGATGAACTGATTTTTAGCTTCTATAATCTATATAATCTATAAAATTAATTTACTGTCATTTTTTCCAGCTCCTAAAATCAACTGTCAGTTCCAAACCTATCTGCTATTTAATTTCGTTTTACACGCACATTTTCAAAGCATGATGAACTAACCTATTTAAAGTACAATATGAAGAGTTAACATACTCAAACAAAATTGCATGCACACAGTCAAACAACAATACTTGTACAAAAACATAAACATTTATCTACTTATATTTAAATACTGCGTGAGCAGCCCATGGCATTGAGGTGCTTAGAACAGTTTCAACTTGCCTACGAACAGTACGGACAGGCATAGCGTCCTCAGGACACACCCATTTTGTTTATTTACGAACATCCCAGGACACATAATGTGTTCTAAGAACAAGTTCATCTTGCCAGCGAACAATACGGACAGCGTCCTCAGGACACCCCCATTTCGTCCATTGATGAACATCCCAGACACATGATGTGTTCTTAGAACAGATTCAACTTGCCTGTAAACAAAACGGACAGGCTTACTGTCCTCAGAACACACCCATTTAGTTTATTTTCGAACATTTCAGGACACAGCGAGTGTTCTTAGAACACTTTCAGCTTGCTTGCGAACAATACGTACAGGCGTAGTGTCCTCAGAACAGCCCCATTTTGTTTATTTACAAACATCCCAGGACACTTCATGTGTTCTTAGAACAATTTGAACTTGCTTGCGAACATGTGTTCTTAGAACAATTTGAACTTGCTTGCGAACAGTACGGACAGGCATACCGTCCTCAGGACACCCCCATTTTGTTTATTGACGAACATCCCAGGACAAATGATGTGATGATGTGTTCTTAGAACAGATTCAACTTGCCTGCGAACAAAACGGACAGGGTTACCGTCCTCAGAACACACCCATTTAGTTTATTTTCGAACATTTCAGGACACAGCGAGTGTTCTTAGAACACTTTCAGCTTGCTTGCGAACAATACGTACATGCGTAGTGTCCTCAGAACACCCCCATTTCATTTATTTACAAACATCCCAGGACACTTCATGTGTTCTTAGAACAATTTGAACTTGCTTGCGAAGAGTACGGACAGGCATACCGTCCTCAGGACACCCCCATTTTGTTTATTGACGAACATCCCAGGACAAATGATGTGATGATGTGTTCTTAGAACAGATTCAACTTGCCTGCGAACAAAACGGACAGGGTTACCGTCCTCAGAACACACCCATTTAGTTTATTTTCGAACATTTCAGGACACAGCGAGTGTTCCTAGAACACTTTCAGCTTGCTTGCGAACAATACATACAGGCGTAGTGTCCTCAGAACACCCCCATTTCATTTATTTACAAACATCCCAGGACACTTCATGTGTTCTTAGAACAATTTGAACTTGTTAGCGAACAGTACGGACAGGCATACTGTCCTCAGGACACCCCCATTTTATTTATTGACAAACATCCCACGACACATGATGTGTTCTTAGAACAGATTCAACGTGCTTGCGAACAATACGTACAGGCGTAGTGTCCTCAGAACACCCCCATTTTGTTTATTTAGAACATTTCAGAACATCCACGTTGTCCGCGGACAAAGCAAACACAACAGGGGGGTCTACCACCTAAATATTTGGTGAAAATCCATCCAGCGGTTTGGGCTGTAGGCATGAACAAAGTTTTTTCCCCATTCAGTCTATGGGAAAAAAAGAAGTTTTGGGACCCCCCCTATAACTTTGCTCCCCCCTGGACCAAACCTCACCAAACTTTGAAAAAAGAGTGACCCATATACTTTTTTTGAAAAGTTTGGTGAGGATTCATCCAGGGGGGAGCGAAGTTATAAGCCACCCAAAAAGGGCTCTTCCTATGGAAACAGCAAATTAATCATAACTACACAGCTACTACCGTGGCTGTGTAATATATATATATATATATATATATATATATATATATATATATATATATATATATATATATATATATATATATATATATATATTTTACAGGGCCTGTGGTAGCGTGGCCCTGTAGTTATGGTTACGTTGCTCAACCCATAGGAAGAGCAGTTTTTCAATGGCTTATAACTTTGCCCCCTCTGGACCAATCCTTACCAAACTTTACAAAAAAAGTATATGGTCCCGTCATAATTACATAATTATTCAGGGTAGTTTGGTGAGGTTTTGTTTTGGGGGGGCAAAGTTGTAGGTGGGGTTCCAAAATTTCTGTTCTTCCCATGTAGGCAATGGAAAACAAAAAGTGCTCATGTCTACAGCCCAAACTGCTGGATGGATTTTCACCAAATATGTGGCAGCAGTGGTCGCTTGGTCCCGAAAGCGTGCTTTTGTAAATTTGGTTTAAATCCTTCTAGTTGTTTCTTTTAAAGCAACACAAAAAATAGTGATATCTGGGTTCGGTCCGTGGACTCACTTCCCTGCTCGGTCCGCAGACGGGTCGCATATTGGCCAAGAGGGAGACGTGATGTACGCAGACATTGGACAGTCACACTGATTGGATAGTGAAATGCGTATAGTGCGTCAGATTTTTGGAAACGCCTGACATGTTGGATTCATGATGGATTCACGGAAATCCGCCGGTGTCCGTGAACATCGCGGTAAAAAACTATTAAAAACACACCATTGCAATTGTCAAACTCATCAAACAATCTGTGGGGAGGTGGGGGGAGATGATGGGTTGGGATATGGCTGCAAGAGGACAATCACCCCTGAAGTTTGTGAACAGTCCAGATGTTCGGGTACAGTCCTGTGATGTTCACGAGCACTTCAGATGTTTGGTGACATCTATGCCTAAAAGCAGTTTTTGGATGGCTTATATTCTTGGCACCACTCAATAAAACTGCATGAAATTTTGGATTTTTTTTCTAGATCTAATTCTGAATGGTTTTGGAAAGTGTTGAGCTGTTTTGTCAAGAGGGGAAAAATTAGAGGGGTCTCCCAAAATATTGTAAAGGCGTATAAATGTGGTGCCATTTGACGAATCCACACAAGTCTGCAAAAGGATTTTAGATCTAGATATACATCGATTTGTAAGGTTTGGTGGGGTTTTGTCAAGAGGGGGCTAAAGCCGAGGGGGTGGTCTCAACATTTTTAGATGGCTTATAACTTTGTTGCCATTTGAGGAATGTGGACAAAAGTTTTCGGAATGATTATAGACCCAACCTTGATTGTTTGTGTAAAGTCTGAATGGATTTTGTCAAGTGGCGGCTAAGTTATATGACTATTGTATGCACATACATTATGACACTTTTGAAAAAATAAAACATGGGCGGATTGCCAGCAAACTCATGTAAGGAGCATTGGCAAGGACCCTAAAGCAGGGTTTTGCAAATGTGCACGTGTTTTGTTTTTTGACAAGTGTCATAATATAGGTACAAAAATAGTGATATATCTTTGGTGACTGAGGTATAGCCTGTGGCCATGGGCAGTGGCCAGATGTTTGGGTTATGGAATACGGTCATGACCCGGACAATCTGGCTACTGGCAGTGACCATGAGGGATGACAAATGGGGTTAAAGTGGCCGTGTCCACCTGGGACCAGCTATGTGGTAAAGCTATTAGAAAGTTATTCAAAAGTGGGATAGGTTTGAAAGGGGAAAATAAATATATATCTTTTTAACCATGAAAAGATGTTCCTAAAGAAACCTTTCCTTTGTTGTTTTTTGATGTATTTATTTTTGCAGGAGAAGTTAGAATGTAAGGTGGGGATGGAAATGAGGGAAGAGGCACCATGCACACATATGGAGGGGCAGTTTGACAGGGGAAGATGTGCGTGTGTTACTTCTAAAGATGGGGCAGTGTTTCTCATGCTCCTTGATTACAGCTTCAAAGGCACTTCAAAATTGCTTCCCCCTGCAGGGTGGTGTGTTGCTGTACATGCAGAGGACTTTTGTCTTCGAAAGACATGGATAAACAGCCCCTATTTTGGCTTGCAAGGTAGCTGGTGGGATTTTGCGTCCCGCAGAAGTAGGCTGTGTGGTTACAGTATTTTTGTTTGAAGAATATGAGGTGGAGGAAGACAGCCTAGTACTTGCTAAGAAATGGACAACCTTTCTGAGAGCATTGCAGTGGTTGGATTTGGTGTTTTGGCACATGTAGGTGGTCCCATAGGATTACTGTTCAGGTAGTCTGCGACTGATTAAAAAGTTGCACCCAGTGCATTTGACTTTGGTACATTCTCAACAGTGGTAAATAACTGCTCTACCCATGATTCTCTCTAGGTGCTAGAGGTAGGCACTTCCTCCACCTCATCTTCTTAGTCCTCTTCATTGTCTTTAGGAGTACTGTGCTTTTTTTGTTGTGTAGGTCCTCCAGCTGGTGGTGCTGGTGGCTCTTGGGGAGGAGGGATGTCAATAGCTGATGCGATTTTCAAGATAAATAGCAGTTTTGCTAATATTCTTTTTAAGTATGTGCTTTGTACTCGATTGTTAATGGATAATGAGTAAGAACAGGTGTAGGAGCGGTGCAAGGGTACATTTTGAGCATGAAAGTTCCTAGTTCAGTAGGACATGCAGTTCTGAACTGTCCTCGAAGCATGGACCCGATCACAAAATGTAGACGCATTCGTGAACACATCATCATGCCGAGCGTGAGCGCATGGTCACGTGGCACTGTCCGGAAGGTCCGCAATGATGTCAGACGTTTGCAGACATCAACGGACACAAAAACAGCAGAGAAAGTTGCAAAAATTGTACAGAAGTGTTTAAAATGATGCTAGATAGTGGGAAATGGCAATTGGACAAAAATGTTGCTATTTTTGGGGTAAGTATAATATTAGTAAGTTGTAGGAGAATAGCATGCACTGGTAAAAAGCCATTAAATGTATTGAAAAAACTTTGTTAAAGGGACGTTATGGTTAAGTTGCACTAATAAAATCCTATGAAATTCACTGAAAAAACTTAGCAGTGCACAGTGGTGGCGCGAGTTATGGTTCCTTAGCATACCATCATTTCTGAGGTTTTTTCGGTTTTACTTGTAACCATAACGTACCTTTAAGAACGTTTTTTCAGTGATATATATATATATCAGTGTTACAAACTTTTCATATAGAGAGATGTCACTGTAATGCCTTTCACTCATGTCTTCCAGATGTCTTACAATGCACAAATGGGCCAATCTGCTTGGTAAGTCGGCACTAACAAGACAAATACGGCTTTTTCACCATGGTGATGGGAACACAATGCAGATGTTTTCAGATTCACTTTCCCATGCATCAGCAGGTCCTACAGTCATCTTCATTTTTTATTTGAATGCTGGGATTTGTAGTTTTGTGTTTCCCATTTTAAATGTAGGATTTTACTTTGGTTGATTGGATAGATGCCATTAAAACAGAGGCACTTTAGAGGAGAAGTTTGAAGAATACCCAATCATGTCTCTCACTGTCACTAGTTAACTTATGGCTAAGAGTGGAAAGTTCACTTATCACTTTTGATAAATAATTGTATCAACATATATGGACATGTTTTTTATTGTCAGTTATTATTTTAACTAATGAATCAGTGACGGTTAAGTGTTTTAGTTAATGATTGTGGTGAAGATAATCTGTTTATTATGATAGGTGTTGAATATTCAAATGATTGTCTAACAATGATATATTAATTGATTTTTACAAGTGTATGTTATAGTGTGAAAAGTTGAATTTCAACTGATGCACACTTTAATTCATAAAACAAAAATACATATAAAAATAGGATTGCAAATGCCAAAATTGCGAGAAAAAGTACTGAGTGACTTGGGAAAATTGAGAGCTTGATCAATGTAATTCAGATTCTAATTTCTTTTAATTTCATCATGTGCCTTTTACTCCTGTGTGAATTACACATCTGAAAGGGCTGTCCATTATTAGATTTCCATTTGTAAGTAATTATCCTTGGTGATCTAAGAGTGCAATTGGAACTTCTTCCAATTCTAGACGACTGCCTAACAGAGGAAGATCTGGCCTGGGATATACCAGAACTTTCGACCAAGCACCCTAAGTTCCAATATAGTACTGCAATTGAAATTGTACTGGTCTGGGCCTCTCTTGGGCTCAGAGCATTCAAGGGGATAGGCCGGCCTCTGTTACATTTTTTTTCCGGCACTCATTTAAGTAATATAGATTATATTCTGCACGGTTTCGAAAGTTGGAAGCTAGCAAAAGATTTTACACTGATGCCAAGAATTGAGAGTGATTATCGACCAATCAAGTTAACAATGAGCAGCCCTTAACAATCCTATACGGTAATTAGTTATCACTTGACCAGAGTACAAACTAGCCTTCATGGACACTCAAGAATAGCAATTACATGGGATACCATTACGACATAGGATGCCATCGAAAAAATGCATGGTGAAAACGTACCCATATTTGGGAATTTATTTTTGTGCTCTACCCGTGTGCATGGCAATACTATTCGGACGTATGCTGATATAGATAAGATAGTCGCATCGCACATCAGCAAATCATATCATTCGACTGCCATATGGGGCCGTGGAGAGGAGTGCCTGGTTTGATAGAGACTGCAGATTAGCCAAACAGGCCTTATATCGTTGTTTAAACAATCTGCCAATGTCCCATTTATGTGACCTATGAGCTGCAAGGACAAACTATAAGACCATGATTGCAGCAAAGAAGAACAAGAAGCAAAGGGTTGCATGTCAGGCTCGCAATTAATTATATTTTGCCAGTTATTGTAAACAGTCTTTAGCAGTAATTGGATGCCTCCATTGCAGGATCCCTGAACTGTAATGATAATACCTGATTTCAATCAAGTATGGAGAATGAGTCAAACGACCTCAAAGCTCATTCTGAATTCTGAATGAAACGTGCTCCTCGTAATTCATGCTGAGTGCATTGACTTCCGAGTCCTCACTGAGGCTTTTAATTCAAAGAGCCAGACAGCAGCATTACTTGATTAAAAATGAAAACTCTATTTTTGGAGAAAGAAAAAAAGTGAAAGCACAAGTAAGCAACCTTGAAAGGGAGATGTGTATATTTGTGTTACACACGTGTATGTTGCAAGATTTCCAGGTAACGCTGTTCACTCGTGTCTTCCCGAAGGCTTGCAATGCACACATTGGCCAATTTCCTTGGTAAGTTTGCACTAAGAAGACAAATACAGCCTTCTCACAGTGCTTATGGGAAGTCAATGCAGATCTTTTCAGATTCACTTTGCCATGCATCAGCAGGTCCTCCAGTCATCTTTTTTATTCTTTGTAGGCTGGGATTTGTAGTTTTGTGTTCCCCATTTTAAATGTAGGAATTTACTTTGGTTGATAGGATTGATGTAATTAAAACAGAGGCACTTTGGAGGAGAAGTTTGACGAATACCCACTCATGTCTCTCATGGTCCCTAATTAACGTATGGCTAAGGGTGGATTGCCCACTTTCCACTTTTGATAAATGTATATATAACTGTCTTTTATTATTTTAATTAATGAATCAGTAACAGTAAAGAGTTTTTATTCTATGCATTTAGTGATGGTAATGTTTTCATTGTGATATGTGTTGAAGATGCAAATGATTGTCTAACGGGTATATGAATTGATTTTTTATATGTTTATGTTATAGTGGGAAAAGTTGCATTTCAACTGATGCACACTTTATTTCATAAAACAATAAATAAATACAAAATTAGGATTGCAAGTCCAAAAATTCCAGGAAAAAATAAGTACTGGGCGACTTTCTCACCCATTGCATTGGAAAAATTGAGAGCTCGGTCGATGTAATTCTGATTCTAATTGTATTTCAACGTGTGCATTTTAGTCCTGCACACATTACACATCAAAAGGGGGTGTCCATGATTATTTTTCTATTTGGAAGTCGTAGTGTGATCTAAATGTGCAATTTTAACCTCTTCCAGTCATAGACAACTGCCTAACAGAGGAAGATCTAGCCTGAAATATACCAGACCTTTCGACCAATCACCCTAAAAGCCAATATAATTATGCAATTGAAATTGTACTAGTCTGAGCCTCTCTTGGGATAGGCCTTCAATGGTAGTTTTCAAGGGATAGAACAGCCTCTGTTAAAAACATTTCTGCCAATCATTCCAATGATATAGATTATATTCTGCTGAGTTTCGAAATGTTGAAACTAGCAAAAGATTTGACAGTGAGTCCTACAGTTGAGAGTAATCATCAACCAATAAAGTTAACAATGATCACCCTCTTAACAGTCTTATGTAGTAATTAGTCTTCACTTGACCTCAGTACCAACCAGCATTCATGGGCACTCAAGAATAGAAATTAAATGGGATAATATTACAAAGGAGGATACCATGCCAAAATTGTATGGTTAAACTGTACCCATATTGGAGAACTTATTTTTGAGCTCTGTCCATGTGCCTGGCCACACTCTTCTGGTGTGTGGTGAGGTAGTTAACATAGACGCAACGCACATTAGCAAATCATATAATTTTACTGCCTTACAGGGCTGTGGAGAGGAACGCCTGGTTTGATAAAGACTGTAGATTATCCAAACAGGCCTTATATCATTGTTTCAAAAATCTGTCAATTACCCATTTATGTGACCTCACAGTTGCAAGGACTAACTATAAGGCCATAATTGCAGCAAAGAAGAACAATCATGCCTCTGAAATATTGGATGAGTTACCCAATGCAATGTACTCCAAGAACACTATTACATTTTGGAAATTGGTAACTGCAGGTCATACTGAGGATCATAGGATACATCATGCAAACTTTGCAGAACAAGTCTGGCATAGCCATTTTCTGGACTACATGAGGAATAAAGGATTTTTTTTTTCGATAAATACCCCCCTTCCCATAATGCTTTTATTATAGAGTCAAATACGTTCCCCCTCGGGGACATCAATGTGGCTCTATCAACACAGACTAGTAATAAAGCTACTGGTCCAGATCGTATTCCAGTTGACCTGTTCAAGTCTGAACCAACGATGTGGGGACCCTTCTTCTTGGCATTGTTTAGTGAGATCATATTAACATGTAATCAATATTGGCAAAACCAAATAGTGGCTTTTGTGGGGAAACACAAAAATCAAATAATCGAATTGGCTCAATCCTGTATGGAGGCTTAATGACACAGCAGTACAAGTGGTTGATTGCTATAAAGTATTTGGGTGTTATGATTGATAACTAATTTAAATGGTTGCTCCAGTGTCATGAAAATAAGGCAAAGTGCATGCAAATTACCCAATCTCTGAGTGTCTTTATTAGTAGGCAAGGGGGATGTTGCACTATTATGTTGTTTTATACAGCCAAAAGTGTTCCTTGTATGTAATATGATGTTGAGACTTGGGGACACACCTTGTTAGACAAGTTAGCTAAATTTGAAAGCAAGATCTTTGAATGGCAAAACCGCTTTCTATTGAGTACATCTTGTTACAATTCAATGTCATACAAATAAGAGCAGTTATTAACATCAAACTGACATTAGGATATGACAAACTGTTACAGCTCCATAATGGGACTGTCGTGGTTGAGGCTTTTGAAGCCTACAGAGCTCTTGAAAATTATGAGAAATTTGGGACCATGGGTCAAATATGCTCTGAGTATCAGCGGTGGTCTATACGATACCAAACCCAAAATATGTCTCTGCCTTGGAAGGGTTTTAAAAGGTGGATAGAGGAGCACACCCAAGAGTTCTGAACAGAGGTGGCGTTGGTTTGTTTAGCGTCAAATGCAAACATTGGTCCTTTTGTTGAGTATTGATTGGATAGCTGTTCTAATCCAAACTATCTTCAGGCATTCCTGAAAAGAACTATTCTAAGAAATGATTTGCTTCTAAAGTTTAACTGCACTCAGGTACTAGAAACTATGGGTGTGCAAAGAGGGATACCTTGTGATAAGCATATGTGTCTACTTTGTGGGAAAATGATGTGTGTATCTGCTGAACATATTATGTGCAAGTGTGTTAGGTTAGATGCCGTAAATCACCAATATATGAAATCTTATTGTAATAAATACACAGACTTCCCCTCAATATGGAAACGTTTGCTTGAATGCATTGATGTTAAAATGATCTTTCATATGATGACATTTCATTGCTGGGCAATGGACATTTGAAGTGAATTGTCAGTGTATTTTTAATGTAGTTTTAATGCTGTGGGTACATAGAGTAGTGGAATTAATCATATGCTGTTGTTGTGATATGTTTGTAATGTAAATATACAAAGCCAACACTGGCTATGTGTATATTAAAATGTTAATACATAAATAAATAACGTGTAAAACTCCTGACTCATGAAGGGGGGCAGAAAGAATCCATAATTGCAAGAAGGGGGGCGAAATGACCCAGGGGATTTTCATCCCATTTCCTTGTTAGATTCTGCCCAAAGGATTTGTGCTAAAGTACTCCTTGCCCTTTTGACTGATTGGATAGAGAGTACCTGTCAAATTAGTGATTTACAAGCAGGTTTCCAAACCGGTGTCAGTACTGTGGACCAGGTATTCAGGTCACAGCTGATTGTACAAACGTTTGTCCATTGAAGGTGGTATAGCTTTATGTGACTTTCATCGAATTTCAGAGAGCTTTCGATGAGGTCCCTCGTAGTAAACTATGGGATGTATTGACTAAACTTGACATCCCTCATCCTTTACTTCATGCCATAAAGTCGCCTTATTCTAATGACGAGGAGTTTGGGGGACCGAGGGGGGGGGTGGCTGCATCATCATTTAAGGTGGAGAAAGGTGTAAGACATGGATGCGTCCTTGCACCAATGTTATTTAACCGGTATATCAATGGTGCGATTAGGGCTCTATTAAATGAGCAACTGATGCTCCCACACTTGGCAGTGACAAGTATCCAGTACTCTTCTTTACTGACAATGCGGTAATGATTTCACTGACCCCAGCAGTTCAAATATAACACATAGGAATGTTAACCTCATTCTGTGACAAGACTAGATTGAGTATTAACAAAAGTAAAACAAAAACTTTTTTATGCGTGGCCTAACCAAACCGCGAAATCGCCAGATTAAAAATTGGGGGCAACTAAATTGATCAAGTTCGCTCCTTTCATTACTTAGGCATTATACTCGTAGACTCAGGCAAATGGTATAGGCAGGCGGCAGTCTTTTGTCTTGAGCTTTCGGCTAATTACCCTGTAAAGTCGCTTGAGATCACCAAAAATACCTTTATTAAAAATATTCTGGGACTTCCGAAAAGCACACCAAAAATCCAATTTCTTGATGAATTGGGTTTGAATTATATTGGCTGCGAATTCACAACCAACCCTATCTTCTGCTGGAGCCGACTATGGAGCTCACCTTCCCTGGAGAAGTATAGAGACGCCCTCTCAGACGTCTTGAGACAGGAAGAAGGGTGCAGTCTACCCTGGTGCAATTATATAAAATCTTCACTTCTTAATTTAGACTTTGAAAGCTAATGGAAATCTCCAGAATTGTTCAACAATCAGTCCAAAAATCTAATATTAAATATTAAATGAAATTCGAAACAGGGCAACACAGCATATTATCAACCAGAGCTACAATTTCTCGAAAAATCTTTCCGATTGGGCCTGTGTTAGGAAGCATACTTGGATTACCAAAACCCAAAACAACTTTTACACTGTTTTTTTTAAAATTAAGATGTGACGTTTTGCCTTTGGCTACTCGTACGTTCAAATGGGGTCTTATGCCAACAGACTTTTGCCCATATTTTATTGGCAGGATTGAAACCGAAGTACATTTTTTGTTGATTCGTAACACATATAAAAGGCTGCAATTTCAGTATTTGAAGCCAAGACTGAATACAGCCAGCTGTAGCTGCATTTAAAAGAACGGAAAATCCAGCATCTCTTCAGGCTGTGGCATCCTATGTATTTTGGGCATGGGTCCTGCAAAGTAAATAGTGCAACTTGGATTTGGCTTTTATTTTTTTTTAATTTTACATATTTGAATTGATTTTCTAATATGATGACAGCTTATTTAATTATTTAGCAATGTTTGAGATGTATTGTTATCCTATACTGTTGAAAATATACCTGTTGCAGTATTATTGATGGACATTGTCCCACACAATTGTTATAAATAATATATCATGCCTAATCAATTAAGCGTAATGTTGTATACATCTTTATATGTATTTTACCATTATATAATTGAAAGCATTATAATGCTATTACTTTTGCACACTTTGATGGCTTATTGCAAAATAAAGTACAGTAAGTAAGTAAATCTTCCACTACATGCATGATCTGATGAAGAGTGCTTACTGCTTGTCGCCTGCGTGTTATCAAAAAATAAAAAATAAATAAATAAGCTGCACATTTCGTCCGACTTGCATCTAAAATCATAGATCTCAACCGCCTTGCATTGACAGGAGACACGAGTCAGGATTTAGCAGTAGAAGTCTAGTTTTGCAAGTGTGCAATTGTTCAAAGGTCAGTGAGGGAATTACTATAACCCTTGGGTGACAGGTTCACAGCCACCAAGGGACAGCTAAGGTGTCTGTGATCGAATTGCGGAATGTGCAGGTACTTACTATCAAGCAACATTATCCTGCAGTACTCTACCAGTGAAGTATGTGATTTAATCTCATCTGGCAATGTCCCTTTAAATTCCAGAAGTGCCGACAGTCATAGCCAGACAACATTAGCCATTTAATTAATTTTCTAGAGCCCCTCCACCCACCCATCACCTTTTCACTGTCCCTCCAGGGCCCTTACACAGTAAAAACATCTGGCTCACGCTACCAGTAAGCATGCCTCCGGGAGCGAGGTGCCGCTCTAGTTTTAACAAACAGTTTGGCCTGTGCAATGACAGAATGCAAAATATGGCTTCCTTGTCCTTCTCTTTCTTTATTTCAAAGTTGACATTGAAAAGACTTGAGGAGCAATGCAAACCCCGAGACATCCAGAAGTTAACCTGGAGCACTGATTGTATAATTAACCAAGATTGACAAGGAGGTTGGCTTCGAGTACATCGACCCTGAGTCCCGCTTTCCTCCAAACCCCCTTGTGTTCTGTGATCTTAAGTCACTAAATCTTAACCTGTTCCTACATTAGAGTGCACTGCAGAAGAGCAAGTCAGCACTAGACAAATGTGCCTTACACCTGCAATATGGTGTAGAATAAGCAAGTGCACCTTATTACACCCGCTGAGCACATCGCGCTCATGTGACGAAATGACTACTGCTCTGCCGGTGTACAGGGATGAGCAGTGCCTAAACCGCCTAGTCAGCCCCACACCACTACTAAACAAGCAGCGACCACAATCATAACATTGAAAAGGGCACAGCCTGAATAGATTACCCACTTCACCTTGTTTGGTTACGCAGGCCAAGAGCAGGCTATATCTTTAGGAAGGTGTGAGCTGATGAGAGTAGCAACCTAATGTACACTTGCTACAAAATAAAAGAATTTCCAAACAAGTGTGGAGCTGTTTTGTCAAGAGGGAACATATTTAGAGGGCGGGTCCCAAAATATTGTAAAGGCTTATAAATGTGGTGCCATTTGACGAATCTGCACAAAAGTTTGCAAAACAATTTTAAATCTAGATATACATGTTTGTGTAACGTTTTGTGGCATTTTATCAAGAGGGGCTAGATTAGAGGGGACTTCTCGACATTTTTTGATGGTTTATAACTTTGCTGTCATTTAACGAGTGCGGACAAACGTTTTCAGAAAGATTATAGACCCAACCTTCAATGTTTGTGTAAAGACTGAAAGGATTTTGTCAAGTTATATGACTATTGTATGTACATACATTTTGACACTTTTGAAAAAATAAAACATGGGCGGATTTTAAGCTAACTCGTGTAAGGAGCATTGGCAAGGACCTTAAAGCATGGTTTTGTAAACGTGCCTGTGTTTTACTTTTTTAGAAGTGTCATAATGTAGGTACAAACAATAGTTATATATTTTTGGTGTCTGAGATATAGCCTTGGCCATGGACAGTGTCCAGATTATCCGGGTCATGGTATAAGGTCATGACCCGGACAATCTGGCTACTGGCCATGACAGCAAGGGATGCAAAATGGTGTTAAAGTGGCCATGTCCACCTAGCACTGGCTATGTGGTAAAGTTATTTGAAATTAGGATAGATTTGAAAGGGAAAATAAGTGTGCTTGTGGTAATATGGTCATAGGGTTTTGACTTTGCCTTCTGCAGGCTACCATGGAAAGGGAAGAGGGGCTCTGTATGGAGCCCCACCTTCTCTTTCCATGGTGGCCATCTTGGAAAATGAAATATATTTTTCAGCACCCCGAGTTCCCGCTTTGGGAACCAGGGGTGCTAATGGCCTTTATCCCCCATTGCAGGGGCTGCAATGGAGGATACTGGTCCGGAACCCTTTATTTATTTATTTATTTATAAAGCGCCGAAGCCCGCAGGCATCAGGGCGCACAATCACATTTGTGATGTCATCTTTGATATCATGGGTGTTAGTCTTAGCAGTGCACAGTGGTAGCGCGACCTATGGTTGCTTAGCTTTCCAAAACTGGCACATTTCTTCGGGTTTTCAGTTTAACATGTGCCCATAATTTGGATAGGTTGATGGTAGTGCAAAGTAACTATAACGTCCCTTTAACAAAGTTTTTGCACTGAATGTGCAAGGTTTTTCTTGGGGCAACTGAACCATAAGGTGCCTTTAACTTTTTTTCACTGAATTTCATAGGTTTTAACAAGGATACCCTTAGTTTGTACAGATGTACTATACAGCATACCAAATAGATGACTCCATGCTGATGGGTACAGTAACCGCGGAAGTAGGACATGGCAACATCTCTAAAAAAGGCACAAACAGCCTTCTTGCCAATGCACCTCACTTTCTCCATTTGCAGACCAAATGAAGAAGAATGCAGCCACATCTGTGTCTGCCCAATGTGACATGAAATTATGCAGGAGTTTGGAAATATACGCATGACCTGGCAAAGTGCCTCCTTCATCGCAAACTGCAGATAAATTCCAGTAACATGTCCTAAACTGTTCCCTCCAGAATGAAGAATAATAATGTCTGGATGATCAAGCGTCACCAAATTGGCACAAAGAGCAACCAGAATCAGGCACTTCATTGCATGTACTCCATACCAGTGCACATCCACATGATAGAATCCAAAATGTGTAGCCACTCCACAGTGTTTTGCATGCACTTTCAACCAATGTATCTAGGAGTTCCCCAAAATCCATTCACTCTTCCTCCTAAAAGACACAGCCATAACCATAGTCTTCTACATTCCTCTGTACAAATAGAACACAGTCTCTGCGTACACACCACACCCAGAAACCTTATTGAGCAATCCCTTAGCCTCCACAGTACCATTTCCATGCCTGGCATCCTCAAAAGCCCCGGATGTGGCATGTGTAATCCTGGAACTACCGTGGTGTCCGCTGACCTATCGCGCTTTGTGCAGGAGTGGGGGAACATATTTCAACCAGGGTAGGGGATTTTCATCTTTAGTGGTGCCTCTGAAAAGAGCCTTTTTTTGTCTTTTGTGTGTGTATCTTTTTGTAAGTGCTTATAAACAAACATCTTTTTGTTTGGTTTTTATAGGGGTTTTTGTTTTCTACTCCTCATTACATTCTTACAGGAACCGCTTCAACGCATCCATTAGATTGTAAAATAAAATATAATTTCCAATGGTGGACAAAGAAATGCCATTTGCATGGAAAAAGTACACATTTCAAGAATTAAGGTGGTCATTGTCACAGGAGAACATCCCAGCAGTGGACAAAAAATTACACATGCTTCAGGTCAAGACACCTTTTGACCTCTGGCTGGGGACAAACTACATTGGCATAGCCCCATACTTTTCTTGTTGGTATGCATTAGAAAACCACCTTGGCAGGGGGGAAAATCTGCATCACTACTTTCATCAACTTCTTTAGCTGATGGAAGAAATGTGCACATGACATGTAACCCAAATGCAGGGCTCCAAATGCACCACCACAAGATGAACAATAGTGACAGTGGCAACATCTCTGCAAAGTGCAAGCACAGCACCAAAACTGCACATATTGACACTTTACCACAAAGCCTTCACTCCTTCCAAATAGAAATTGCCACCAAAGCCTCTTTCGATGGCATACCTGTGCAGATCTTGCACAAAGGCATCACTCACGACCAACACTGTGCTTCACTCCATCACTGCCACCCTCACTATACAGAGTAATGAAAAAAAGTATTACCAACCCTTCCTGTGAAGAACACCCTCAGCACCTGATTGGATAATCCCCACAGTCCTATTGCCATTCCCAGCATGCTAACAAGGGCAGGATGTAGCACGTGCACTTCACCAACTAGCGCAAGGGCCACTCCCCAGTAAAGTAGTGGCAGTCCTTCTTCCCTTTCCACAATTTTTTATGCAGCACCCCCTCATTGGGTACTGTTAAACAGTCACACACACACATCAACCAATCACATCCAAGACCTCTACATCTACCACTTTCATTTCTATACAACACTCCATATGTACCAATCACATTGCAAGTCTTGTGTGATTCAAAAGCACCTCCAGTAGAAAGTTCTGTGAAACTATCCAAGATTTCTGCATCTAGATGCATCCACATCAGCACCCATCACCATAAAATACAGGTTTGATTATTTTTTGTACAGTATTTTTGCAGCTCTGTTATAAGTGCCTCTGAGCATGGTATCTGCCACTGAACCTCCATAACATACTCAAAAAAGCAAACTGTAATTTCTCCAATCACCTACCATCAAATGCCACCTGCAATGGTATGTGCTTTTCATTTACCCATATCAGCCATTGTAACATCCAAATAGTTACTCTAATCTTTCCCTTCGTCAATTGTACATTTTTTTATGCACTAATGCATCTCCTATAAAATTTCTAACATTGTTGCAGAAAATGGAGCACTGCATGTACCCTATCAACCTAAACATACATTGCATGCATCACAACAGGGTGCCTGCCACTTACCCTGCACAGTTCACAGAATGTAACATTACTTACAAAGGCAAAACACTGTTTGGGTGCATTGACAGTACCAATCTTAAATGTGGATACATAAATCCAACAAGTGAAATGGCTGCTGTACTCATGTAGGAAGGATATATGTGCAGAAAAGGTAATGGTATTTCACACATAAAAACCTTTTTTTTCCAAGTTGTACACCTTTCCCAATGCTTTTCTCACCCTACTACAACTAGGACTAATCCATTTGCAAAGTAGGTACTCCTACACCATTGCACACACTTGCTAAACATCATGTCATACGGCACACTTACAAATGAACCACGTACCCCCTTACCAACAATGCTGATGCTCCCAAACCCCTGTGCATATACAAAGCCATCCAATCACACACACACACACACTACGTCTTCCTGCCAACATATCCCCCTACCCTTTCATGTAATGTATTCTCCAAATGCAGTCAGTATGCCATTACCAAACATATGTTCTTACTGTCTTTTTTGACAGTTGTGCTAACCACCTCTGTCCTGAAAGCCAGTGGCGTGTCAACTTGAAAATGCAACCCAGAAAAAGCCTACATCCAACAGCCAACAAAGTAAGCAAAATGTTATCGTGGAGGTGCACCTCTTACTAAGTGCAGTGTTCTAGTATATTAAGGTGCACAATTGCATTAACAGACTGGTAATTGCTTCATGCTTACTCATTGCACCCCAGCAGGTGCTCACTTTGTGATATCATGTGCCGGCATTATATTAACTCCCAAATAGCAATATAGCGTTCCCACCATACACTAACACACCATTACACAATCACAGACTACTATCTGTATTCTTCATTTTCATCCATTTGTGCACAGATGCACACATATAAATCACAAAATGTGCAGACCTCCACTTTCCCTTTTTCTCCAACTGCTGCTACAGAATGGCTATCAAAAAGGAACTCCATAGAAAACAACGCAGAAATGGACCAGCTCTACCTAAAAGCACAGCAAGTAGCCATCCACACCTAGCACATTTTGTACAGAAAGTTGAAAGAAAGCAGCTAATACAGTCACTAAGGAAAACAAAAGCACCTACCAGTAAGGAGAATGTAATGCCTCTGTTAAAATATAGAAATGAAAACAAAGGTAGACAAAGGTACTGAAAAGACTGCAACGGTCACTATTGGTAATAGGGTTTGTACAAATGCTAATTTCGCCACAAGGAAGCATTCCAAAATAGTAATTTTACAAAAAATATTCCACCACAGAGTTCTTCAGAACCTTATAAGTAGAGGGGAGAAATCACGCTCAACCCTTTAACCTTACTGAAGAAATGTAATCCTGGAAACTGTTGTAGAAAGTACAATGCTCTTGAAACGAAAATTCTTTCTATTAAATTTAATGAGAATGAAACCACTAACAAAATTACTATTGAAACTACCACCACTACTACGCAATATCAGCATAGATATATTTGGAAACATCAGTACAGGTGATTGGAGGCACAACCTGCACAGAGGCATACTTCAATGAGGAATCATACAAACAACAGCAAAGAAACCAAATTGCCATACATAGTACTGTACGAGGGTATGAAAAGGTAGACAATAGCATAATGGAAGAGGAAACACTGCTTTCAGAAATATCTCCAGCAAACATAGATGCCACTGTTCATGGTACCAAACCAATGTGGCACATCAACAAATGGCCTTACACATCAATTTGTTACGGTCGCCAAAACTCTATCAAGTCGTTTCAGAAGTTCCTCCTGCACCATTTGAAAAGGAACGACAAAGGAAAAAGGAAAATACTACAAGCTATTAACTCCTGTCCAGTGTGCGACTGCACAGGAGTGCAAGGACATTTGTTAGCCTCCAATTATGGACCTACTTGCAAAAGCACCTTCCACCATGTGAAAATGTTAGCAACACACCTTTGTAGTGTAAGAAATCTTATTTACAAAGTGTAGTAAGCAAAAAAGCACTCAGACAGAAAACTGCCTGATCCATTCAAATTTCCCAATACAAGTGGTGTACATTACTATGCAAATGTAGCAAGCAATGGTGTATTGCAAATGGCAGCAATTGTTGCAAACATTTATTGAAACAGCTCAGACCAGTTGTGTTTAGAAATAATAGGCCTGCACAGAAACATTGCACACAATCCTGGAAACTGATTGCAGTGTCACAGGAATAAGTCAGAAATGTGTCTGCTGTGCTGGAATGGCAAATGCACGTTAAACAGACAAGACGATCCACAGGAAGTTGTAATGTACTTACTACAAGTATTGGAAAGCAAAAACATACCCATAAATGAAATCCTTCAGATTTCCTACATGTGGAAACATACATGCACTCTCTGCAATCATGTCATTCAAGATGAAGTCCCTAACGAAGGCTTGCTCTATGAATTGATACCTAACTGTGATTCCATTCCATTTCAGCAAGTGGTACAAAATGCAAACCACAGCATATTGTGTAGGCCTTGCAATTTCGATATTCGTTCCACCTTACATATACAACTCCATGGTCAATACGTAATATGACTGCTTTCAATGTACAATAAAGATGGAAAATAAGTAACTGCAAGCTTACTACCTTCACACACGGACAGGTATCACTTAGCAACAAAACTTTCACACCAATAGCCAGAATCTACCACACAGGCCACACAACCAGGTCAGGTCACTATACTGCATACATTTGAAAGCACGTAGAATCTGTGATGAAGTTTTAAAGGAATTTGTTTCTTTTTATGTTTGAGAGGCCCAGAAATCTCCTTCCCCAAAGGCACTAAAGAGCATAAGATGGTCCTGCCACCCACGTATGCACAGCCATTGCACACACAGTCTGGCAACATACAAAATTGATTCGTAAGACACTGCACATATAAGTCATAGATAGGGGCCATAAATGTACATTTATATATTGAGTCAGCTGTACATTAATTGCACCATGTATAAGGTACCAGCATGTCTCCATGCAGGTAAAAATAAGTTCTACGTAACTGGAGTACTTAGCATCGGAACTGCAAGATGAAATGGTAACAAGTTGCCGCCTGATTTAGTTTTTGTGGCCCCATGGTGGGCAGAAATGGAAACCAACCACACTTCTCTATTAACAGGGGAAAAGCTCATTGTAAAATAGGCTTGAGTGGTACGCATGAATTGATCCAAATGTACCGGTTCTACGAAATGTAAAAAGAAAATAAAAGGTAACTGTGTTTCCGTAAAGGTAGTCTGCAAGTGTTTAGTACGCCTTACAGTACGATTTCCTGGAGACACAGTGTAATCATGGAATTTGCTGAAATTATGTAAGTACAACTGTACATAACATGTGAGTAGGGATTAAAATGTAGGATGCAGCTTTGTGGGCATAACTATTAATGTCCCGTGCCGTACATTTTGCCTGTATACAATGTAGGGTATTTGTTTTAAGAATAGTTTTGCACGCTGCATCACAGTACCATTTCTGCAGCATTCAGCAAAATGAGCACTATGATTGGTGTTCGCTTTGTCCACATGATACTCCATGCCATTCAAACGTATATATGGAGTACAAAGTGAAAATGTATGCAACTCCTGCACTGAAACTGTACACCATATGTTCAAGCGTGTGCTAAAAGATTTGCAGAATGGTCCTTAAAATGACCTTTCAAACACTTGACAGTTTTACGTGCCTTCATTGTATTAAAAATAATAACGACCAGAGGCACATATAGCAATTGACTGGCACACAGACGTGGACATCTTATATCTTACTGTTGAATGGTTTGGAAAAAACACCTCCTGCATTGTCCTTCAGTCAGCGTGGTGCTGTAGGAGAATTTTTTTAGTTTTTTATATGTTTGTTTGGGTACACACAAAGAGAATGTGCCGTAGGTCTGATGACACTTGCTGCAAGTGACATCTGTTGTGAAACGCAAACACAAGAAAAAAGGGTCTGTTGGTAACGTTTGAAAGACGAAGGGCAGATGTGTAGCATGGAAGGAGAGTGCCACCTACAAAACAGACCGCAAGCCTGTGGGTGAACATCCAACGGTACTCATTAGCACACAGTATCTCACCCTAAGGTACCTGAACCGGCATCTAGGGCCCTGTGTGACACCCTTCCCTCAGAGCCGTTGTCCTTTACGTTGCCACTGAAAATGGCTACTGAAATGTATTCTTTTTCTTATGCATTCACCAATACCTGATACCTTACTGGCCATGTAACACATTCCACATGCCAACCAACAGATTGTGGAACAATCATTACAAGAGTACCAGAAGCAGTGTGTAGGCGTGCATCGTTATCCGGAGGATCGATGCTGGATGGGAGGGGGGGAGAATAACGGCATACGCATGTAGCTGAAGAGATTTGTATAACCAATTATGTAGTGCAAGGGTAGGTCATTGTGAATTGCTCCTTTTGTTGTAATGGGATATGTTTGTTTCCAAAGCATTTCTATAAGGAACACATCTCATGAATGAGTATGTGAAGTACACCTTCAGCTTTATGTGGGTGTCTGTGTACATTGTCCATATTTTAAATGTGTGATGCAGAGGAATTCCTTTCATGGTGCAATAGCTTACTGCACTTCCTAAAGAAAGGGTCTTATCTGGTGCAAACCATATAGAACACAAATTGTGACATGTTGCTTTGTTATGTGCAACAAGTGCAATAACCTACACCATATGGTAGTGTACACATGTCAGCTCACTTCTGGTGCTCTACCAAATCTAAAATGTCCTCCACAATCATTCTTTTAAGGTGACCACCGTCAGAGAGATGCAGAGTTAGAACTGTGTAATATGCAGCAACATATGGTTGTAACAACTTATCCTAAGGAGCGAAGGGAAAAAAGAAATTACCCTATAAACATATTTGTGGAATCCATATAGCAGTATACCACTGTTGGCATGCATGGCATCATTACGTTGCAGTGGGTGTGGCCAAGGCCTAGGCTCTTGGGTGCATGGCCTATGGCCTACGGCCTTTGGCCATGCAGCCAAGCGAACATGTGGCCAGGAACCGGAACCCACAAACGTAATACAGCAACTGGCACTCCTACCCAACCCCAGCACCATAATATAGCCATGCATGCAAACATGTATGCAGTTAGGATAATCCACAAACATAACCCAACCTCCAGCACCTCTACCCACTTCCACTCACATAGTATTTTACTACTGCCAACCAAACCACAAAATGTTCACAACATTGCCCCTGCTCCCAGCAATCTATTAAGTACACAGAACCAATACATCATAGTACAGTACAGTACTCAGTCTTCTATGCAATGTCCACAACCCAACCACATGAAACATCCACTGGAACCCTATGCACTTCTATACACACAGTATTCCAACACCGCACCCGGTAAACACACTGCAGGACTGTTGACTCCATCATGTCCTACCATGCACCCAAAACTGTAGGATGTGCTAAAAAATAACACACCCATGCAACCAACAATGTGTAAAATGCTGACACAACACACACACAGGGCAACAATGTGAAACCTACTTGCAACCAGTAGACATACTTTTTGGTGCAAGGCCCCAGCCATGCATCCAAGGTGCTAGGGGCTTACCACACACAACACAGCATAGTACACCCTATGTGAAAATGTTCATGTCATGTGCAATCCACTCCCCATCTGCAATTGAGCCTGCCAGCACTCACCATCGAAAGAGGTCACCTCAGAACCTATTGTACCGTAACAAAGGCTGCCTGCAGTCACCACACAAGGTAGTCGCCTGAGGAGGTACCTGTGAATTGGCGCAGTATGCATGGATACACTCCCCCACCGTTTCCATCCCCTCTTCCCACCACCAGATGCCAGAAAGCATGTTTTCCAGCCCTGTTGGTGCTGAACTATCCTCGGATACAACATGGTGGTGTTACCCAAAATTATGATGCACATCACACTTCCCACCAGACAACCACCGGGTGCGTCCAATCTCCGCCGACATCACGCCACACTCCAGGCCAATCAAACTTTTTACCGCAGAGCGAACAGGGAAATCGGACCACAGCGACAGATATCAGTAATGTTTTCAGATGTACATTTTACCTGCTTTTTAAAAAGTACCGGATGGATTATCACCAAAGTTACAAAAGCACGCTTTCTGGACCAAACCGCTACTCCTGCCACAAATTTTATGAACATCCGTCCAACGGTTTGGGCTGTACGCGTGCACAAATTTTTTGTCCATTCAGTCTATGGAAAAAAAAAGTTTTTGGGATCCCAAAATAATTCAGAGCTGGCCATATACTTTTTTTTGCAAAGTTTGATACAATTTCGTCCAGGGGGAGCGAAGTTATAAACCTCCCAAAAAGTGGTCTTCCTATGGGTTGGCATGTGCTAGCAGCACTTGCTCTTGCTTACATACGTTAACCACAACCGGCATATGATGGCATCATTGAGGCCAAAGATGGCAGTAGCTGAACATGTGAAGACATTGGTTAAATGCAACGATGCACTAGGCATATGATGCCATTATCAGGGCATTTGAGATTGCACTTGGTATATGATGTAGCAGCCATATTATGGCATCATTTAGACATACATGGCTCCACTTGACATGTGATGACAGTAGATGCACAGTCGGAGGCTTACCTTACCATACAGTGGCCATACTAGGCACATGATGATATTATTGGACCATATGATGACAGCACGTGTTAAACTAAACCATACATATGGTGATATACCAGACATATGGTGGCATCTGTGGGCATTGGGGTGTTTAAGTTAGCGGATATTGGCCAAACCGTACATTTTGTGATGTAGGGCTCCATATAGTATGTGATGGCATCAGATGCACAGCTGGAGGTTTATCTTGTCATATCATGATACATGTGCCATTAGAGCATTTGAAACTGAACGTGCATATAACACCCAACACGTCTTGGCTTTGCTTATGCTCGTTTTGCTATTGTCATCCTCGACCCTTCATCGATCATTCCAGATGAGCGCTCGTCGTCCCCTTCTCTGACAGGGATGCATAGATTGCCATCTCGTTCAGCTGCTAACCTCGGCTTTATCTCCAGCCCTGTTCAGTCTTTTCTCTGCTCACTCTTTTCCAAAACAGAGTGTATGAGAATCCTCCCGGCTTCGCCAATCGAGTTTATCTGCTTTGTCTGCTGTCCCTTTCTGCCTGCGCTCTGTCTCTGTCACGTCATGGCCTTGCACATTGATGAGGTGCTCTGCAATAAGTGCACAATGGATGATTTCCATGCATTCCCTTAGAAAGGACATAAAGCATTTTCTGAGTTCGAACCTGAATTAGATAGCTGGGCCTTTATCTCAGAGAAATCCTATTACACTAATGAAACATCTGCAGCAGAGCCTGTTTATTTTTTTAATTAACATACCTGAATAAAGGTATAGAATCAGCAGCCGTAAGAAGTCAACTCTTTGCAACTTGCCTCAAAACTTTGCGATGGAAGGATGCAAGAGAACATCATTGTAGACTTATCTTCAACGCGCATTGCGTTGAAACCCAGCCAACAATGTGTTTTGACACTGAAACTCCATCAGGCACACATACAGTTTTTTAAAGCTCCACCGAAATTGAAGAGCGTGTCAGCACTGCTTATTTCAAGCATGCCACTGTGTAATCGGTCCACCATTCTATGCTGAAGGATGAAATAACTGCAGAGGTGCAGCATACCCGATCAGTGGGGGACGGATGGACTCTTGCTGACCCCAGAGTGAGGTGACGCAAGATGGCCTGGCACGTGCGCATTAACTAATAGTGAATTTAAGCGGCAAAACAGTGCATCCTAAGACAATGGAACTCAACCCAGCCACCGAGACATATGGCGCAATATGCAAGCAATATATAGGGATGGATGATCTGCACGCAGGCTAGGGAGCCGAGGCAGATTACTGATAAAGGCAGGGGTAATATCCTAAAAAGACAAGTGGGGGGACTCATTAACATACCAAATGTATGTGGCGTCACCGGAAATTAGAATAACAAGGTGATCTTTGAAAAAAGTGGGGGACTCCGTCCGCCCGCGTGTACCCTTGACTTTAGCCCTGGATAAAGGGAACAACATGCTCATCAAAGGAAAAGATGGCTGACAAGGAACACAAGGAAACACTTATCAACACAGGATGCCGCAATCCAATTTTAGATGGTTAATCCAGAGTCGTTTAAGATTATAGTAATGCAAGTCTCTTGAAAACGTGAATGTATAGAAGTACATCAGTCAGTTATTGACTTGAAACAGTTATTGACACATGAGTGACTTGCAACTAAGTACATACAGGAAACGAACGTTCTTTATTCACTTTCTTCCAAAATGGCGTAACCTCTCAGCAGCAAAACAGGTCTGGAATGAGGAAAACGATTAGATTGTGTTTTCCCTCACACCTGATTTGCAACCTTGCACATTCATCTGTGGAATAGCCTTTACTTTTAATAGTGAGCTTCTCTCCAAGCATAAGCAAGCGCACTGGAAAAACACGGGACATTATCCGAGGCTTAATTCTACAACTGTAATGGGTAGCATTTTGAGGCTAGACTCCAAATCAAACAAACCTCCAAATCTTGATGAGAACTGGGGCTAGGCAGTTTTGCCTAGGCTCTTTGATGACACATTCCAGGCATGGACATTGTATGTCTAGTGCAGAGTTTGGAGGGTTTAAAATGCAGGAAGATATTCCATACTCCCCTGCACGGGCCTACAGGGTTTTAGGTTTCAGGGGCACGTTTTTTGTTTATTCTACCCCCGGCCATCTTTGAGGCTTGGCCCAGAAAGTTGCAACATCGGTCTCATTCCCTTCAGTCCCTCTGGTCTAGCTGCATATGGCAGATTCTCCAGCTGATCCCCTTCCCACAGATGCCAATCAGTGATTGCAAGCATACAGAAACCTTTGGAACCAACCCCTTTATAGGGCTCCTGTCTGAGGTTTCTTCATGAATGTACACAATCCTCATATTTTCTATAATTTCATAACCCTGTCAATTTCATTCCACTCTTCCCAAAGAGACCCTGTGCCACCTCCCAATGCCACTAGTCCACCACGGAAAGCCAATTATAAGGCCACACATGGGTTCAGTTATGGATTTCCTTGTGGGTTGCTCTAGGTCTGAGCTGCAACCAGCAATCTCTGGGAAGCCCACACAATCATGCTTTTTCAACTTTCTGAAAACGATTGATATTAGCCTAGCATGCAGCACTGGTAGCATTATTTCCTCAATCCTGTTGACTCAACGGGGTGGTAGAGACATAGTACTGCCTGAAATCGGGTTTACAGAAGAAGGGAAGGTACAGGAGAAAAACATAGACAGCATTTTAGAAATGTTTTCTCACTCAAGGCCCTTGCTGATTGATCATAAAGGCAAATGTTTCTATCGTGTTTTTCGGGAGTCCAAATAGATCTTGAATTTCTGGGTGGGCAACATGTGAAAATGTGTTGGTAACTTTGAGGCAACTTCACCCAAAATATTTCTCCAGGTAACAGTGCTTTGCAGATTTCGAAAATTCTGCTCTCATCTTTTTGGAAGGCCTTACCAATATATGTCAGCATAATCCAACATATGACTGATAGGTGATCAAGACACTATTTGCCAAGATAGTAATAGCGAATGCTCACAAAATAGAGAAGGAGTTGTCTAGGGATGTCTATGCAAAGAAAAGTATGCACAGAAAGACAAGTGCCAGTTTAAAAATAAATCTGCAAGCGGCGGCATGCACACAGCACCCTAAACATGAGATGTGTGAGGGAATGTGCAATGTTTGCAACCTATCTAAAGAGTATGCATCCGAGGTAGATGATAAAGCAAATGCTATACATTCTACAAGTTACTAGAAAGTATCTATACACCTTGGTAAAATGAGCAGAGTCCTATCTGAGATGAAAAGCACTACATTTGAAAATGACAGACAAATGGAATTGGGCCTGCATTGTCAGCTGGTGTTTATTTATATTCCATTTGCAGGATTAAGAATCAGCCCCTTTCCCAAATAATCTAATATTTCAATCAGCCAGGCCTGTGCAGCAAGAAACTCTTCACGCCGTCAAAGAATGAAAGTCTGCCTTCTATGATAGGCAGGGGCAGTTAGATCCTGGAAACATTCTAGGAGGTGGGACTAAAGGCTATGAACATCCCTGTCAAGTTAGTTACATGAATATTTGACATGGTGACCGAGCATTCAAAGGAGACATTAAAGTCCCTGCCCTGAACTAACAGGGTACTGGATGCCCTGTTGCTGGGCAGATTAACTGGAGCTCCCACATAACTTTTGAGAATAGGAAAAAATGCACCATAGAAATAAAATTGGGAATCATATTTCTGTTTGTAACTTTTGACGAAAGGCTGTAGAGACTCTTTAAAAAAAATGCTCAGCTGGAAAAGCCATATTAGCTCTACACAAACGAAAATTGCTTTCATATTATGTAAATTATGTAAATTAGGTGAATGTAGATAGTTTCACGCAAAAACAGCTCTCGTCAGTAATTCATATAGCCTAGCTAACGTGCCAGCAAGCCTGTTATTTTGAGACGGAAAACAATCTGTGCATAAAAGTATCTGATTGAAAAAAACAGACATTTGTAGCACACACATTTCATTTTGTGATGAGATCATGCTAGCATAATTTAATTTGTCTGAGTGAGAGCAATCTGATGAGCTGATTAGTAACATGAGTAGATGTGTCGAATATGCTGTTTCAGAAATGTACTATTATTTAATCTCAAAAGTTCCAATAATAGTGATTAATGGGAGCAATGCTCTAAAGGGAAATACATTAAACCCTGACGCCTGTCAGGTGTAAGTACTGAGGGCTGGCACTATATAAATTGACTGTACATCATGGGAAATAATTACATATTTCAAAAGTGTATTTGCTTGTGAAATTATAGATTTATTATTATTATTATTATTATTATTATTATTATTATTATTATTATTATTATTATTATTATTATTACTGTATTATGGTATTGATCCCATGGAATGTATACTGGGGAATCCCTTGGCTCCTTTTCCATGCAATGTACAAGCACAGAAGAGAAAATGACATATCACTGTGTGCATGCCTAGATAAATGAAGTAATTGAAGCCATTTCCTGGTTACATCACGTGAAGAGTTATGTTACTGGTGCTAATCCATTCAAGAAAAGGAGGAAAGGGTTATTAACTGCCAATTATTTTCCCGTTTTTAAGTTGCCCATTGAAAATGGGAAATGCAGACTTTTACACTTTAATGAAATTGAAATACAACTGAGGGGCGTTTAGCAAACATGCACTTGCCTGTTGTAAGTGATTCACATATGGGAATGTCAAGTAGCTTGTTATTTCAATTGTGTCTTCTAGAATGCTGGTTGAAAGTGATATGTCTATTGTGTAAGGGGGAGGTACCTGTTTTCAAAAGGGCGAAGTAGAGAGATTTATACAGGCAAGGGCGTTTAATTTGTTTTTTTAACAAATGAAAGTGTTATCATGAACCCACATGCATTTTTCAATGTATGGTGCCGGGCTGCACAGGATAAATGAAATATACCTATGCTGATGTGTGTGTTAACAAAAGTCTATTGAAGTAAATGTGGCATAGAAAAGTGATGCATCCACTTTACTGATCATTGTTTATCGTAGTACTAGATACATAACTAGTTGAAATTTAAATTGATTCATGTATTTCTATTTTATTAATACATAGACCTTCTGTGAAAACGTGCTTGTTTCTTGTCCTGGAGAATGAGGGATGTTGTTGGGAATCAATGCTGTTGGATTGGGTGTCCTGTGTTCAGAAAAAGAACTTTATTCAATAAATACGAATTGTGCATATATGGTTTGGGGTGGGTGGAACAATCCCCTGAATTTGATGTTGCCCGATTAAAATATCTATCAGTTGTTAGGCCATCATTTAATTTCTGGGAATTATTTAGGTTACTTTAGGTTCCCTGTAACATGTTTAGCTTTTGCCTATTCTCTTTTATGGACCACTGACCTATTCCTGCGACCAGAGGATCTTCGGCTGAAGCACCCCTCGCATTTCAACCATTTTTTACTCCTTAAGAGTATATATTCCTTGGTCGACCACAAGGCTGCCAAGCAAAGGGGGGGTGAGGGAAGGTGCTTAAATATTTGTTCACAAGGGGTATTATTTAAACCTATATTGATTTGAAGGCGTTGCAGCTGGATATTTAGTGTTGTCTTAACCCGGGGTGCAAGACGAATTACTGCATTGGTAGTCCAATATACCTTGATTGTAGACATTTGAAACAATGTATACGTCCCCCAAACAGGACTTGGTGGATTCTCAGGGAATTTGGGACACAGTGAAATCCACACAAACACCTAGAGAGCGTACCTACCTGTGCACTATGTTTCCTGGAAGAAATATATGTTGCGTACTTTGCATAGGTTGATTAGAGGAGTAAAACGGTATACTTAACTGCATGTAAGTCAGTATTCTAGAGTGTGTGCAGTAACTTTTGCTAATGTAAATTGGTGACTAACCTGATACTTACCTCCATGTTGGTTCGAGTGTGTTGCAACAATTTTAAACAGTGTGGTTTTTATTCTGAAATGCAAAACTGTTTTATATACTTAATTATGAATTGTTTGAGGTGAGAAACGTACCTTATTGTCCTGTGTGACCCTGCCAACACAAATGCGTGTGCCTACCTGAGGGTGGGTTGCTATTTAGTTTGGTTACTTACCTCAGTTTCATTGTAGTGTTTCAGCTGTTTATTTTGGTAAAATGTTCCTTTTAAGTAGAACTGTAAAAGAGTACAACGTCAGTGCACATGCCATCCAGTTTTCCATTTGGTAGGCACAGTCTGCTCCCTACCTTCCTTTGGTAAGTGGACTTTTCTATGTGTTTACTAACCTTCACCTGACTTTAGAATGACTGACTTGTGGGTCTTTCAAAGAGTGAACTACTAAACAAAATGCTCTGCCTTAAATGACCACAAAGTAGAGGTGGGTAAAACCATTGTGGGCAGGTCTCAAAAGAACGATGGCACAATAACCATGAGGTAAGTGGAGGCCCCATCGCAATTTCTATACTTCCTAGCACAGCTTTAGTTTGGAAAGGATGACTATCCCAGAGATCACCCTAGCTGCCCCAGAAAGACAGATGAGGTGAACTTTATACGCATGGTCATAGGGAGACTTCCCAATGGGCAGCCATCTGAGAGATTTCTTTAGCTTCTCTTATATTGTGTGATGGTGAAGTCTCAGAAATGAAGTTGTCATTCCTCCCAATACTCAGCAGTATGTCCATTGTATTATAGTGGGGGGCTCATCCTGCTAATGGAATTAGAGACACTGCTGCTTTTATGACTGTCATTGACAGCAGTTTATTTGGGCCAGAGACTCTATTAAGTAGTCTGCAAGAGGCCAGTAATAGGTCTAGGCAACGCCTTAAGACATTCCCTGTCTGTAACATTTCCCTTCAAATAGCTGATAGGTAGTTCCTTCTCCTTGTTAGTATCCAAGAATATATCCCTGGCAAGGTTTTGCAAGGGAATGACTTAGAAGTTAGGAGTATCTTTCAAGGCGCCATTCTGATCCCAGGAGGTGTGACCTTAATCGAATTCCACTCCTACCGAGAGTCAACATACAGATGGTATAACCCATCAATTATGAAAAGTTGACCAGGTCCAAAAGCAAGAGAAGAAATAATTATTTCCCCAAGTCTTTAGTAGTTAAGCCTTTTATTCCACCTGCTCCTCAGAAGAGAAGTGTATGCATTACAAGAAGGATGGGGGCTCCTGTACAGGGAGTCCCCATTGGCAATTAGGGACCTGTACTGAGTGCCCCGAAGAAAACCCTACTATAGTTTCAGGAGATCAAACACCTCCTTAGCGTCATTTGGATCAGACACCATCCCCAAAAATAATACTTCGTTTGGGTGTTTGTGACCTATAGTCTTCAAAGGCTGGCCCTCAACAAAGTTCCTTTTTAGGGCCTGTTTAATATTTTGCCGTTTCCCTTTCTGATGGTCATCAGGACTTCTATTGAACACCCCCTGAACCCGCAACACGTTTTTACTCTTTAATAGTATATTGTCATACCCCCTGCCACTACAACCCTTGTTCACTCCTTTACCATTTATGTCCTGTAGCACCCATAAGGCTCATAGGCAAATTGCTACTTCTTAAACACCCCAGTTGTGCCCTACAGTGATTATGCTACCCTACATTGGTTTTAGTAGGTACGCTAGTGGTAGCAGTTATTTTGCATTGGCTTCACCCCGGTTACAAGCTGATTAAACATATTGGTAGCCATTTTTGGTAGCCATTGGGTATGAATGTATTATATATGTCCTACGCTTGCCTGTTGCATTAAGGGGATTCCTTTTTCTCAGAGGAATCATGAAGCATGACTAAAATAGCTGTTTTGAACTCACTGGGCTTTATTATGAGTTTGGCAGTGTGGCCAAAATGGTGCCAATGCTGTGGTAAAACAGTTACCAGTGGATTACTGCAGCATTAGTGCAATGCCAAACAATGGATGTGAAGTTAAGGTAGGGGAAACACCTCCAGCAAAATGAGGGAGGTAGTTCCGCTACCTTACTTGCAAAAAATGCAAATTTCAGTGGGATTACAACCAGCAGAATTACCACCTGTGGTATATGGCTGAAATACCACCAAACTTGTAATGAGGTGGTTGACAGAGCCTTTGTTACTTGCACTGGAAAGGTTATATGCAATATTGAGCAGGTGGTCTGGGTTTAGTGGTATGTGTAGGGTCCAAGCAGATTGGTTGACTACTCAACCATTTGTTTTTAGCCTTGTAATGTGATTAGTTGGCTGGCTTAAGCCAGACCCTTTGAGTGTGGTTATAATTAGAGGAGACCATGCTCCTACACTCAATTACGCTGTCATTTTCCAGATATGTAGGTTTACTTACCTGCTGAAGGATTTCTCAATGTTTTCCCACCAATGCAGCATTTTTATTACCAGATTTGGCAATGCTGGCTAGACCCTTAGCGGGGGATGATTTCCAATAGGGATGTTTGGTTGATGGTCATCCTTCCTGGAACTCCAGCAACTTCCTGCTGTGTTTGATGAAGGCATCTGTGACTGAATCAACATCCAGACCGTATTTCTGCCAGCTTCTTGCTGTACCGCTGGTGTTGTCCTGCTTTGGTTATTTTCACTGGGGCTGAGAGACCACAGGCACACCTTATCTGCTCTCCAGGACCGTCCTGTGCCACTGTCCCTACACTGTGGGACAATTTGTGGCCTTTTTCAACATGCTGCTGGGACAGCGAGACGTTATGAATGTTTATTTCTCTAAAGGTGCACACAATACTTTGGAAATTACAGTGTTTCCATTGCCCAGTTCTTAGGTCTGTTCATCCGTTATTACGTATACATTGCTGCCAAGCATTTAAAGTCCATGAAATTGCCACTTCAAACAATCATTAATAACATATAATAAATTGTTCAAACATCTCTGAATTTCCAGCAGAACACGTGTAATGGCAGATCAGTGTTTAAGACTTTTGAACTTTTTTGCAAGATAAGAGATGACACATGACTTGTATGGTGCAAAAAAAAACAATATATATGTTGATCAAAGCAACTGACATCTATAGCTCAAATGCTATGCCATGTATTTATTGATGAAAATGATTCATTGTCTATTCACAGCAGAAGACAGATGGCCAATGACCCCTCAATAACCAAGATGGTAAAGTTAGAATTTCAAAGCATGTTGTGAGTGTTTTTTATTAATCAAAATAAGAATGTGTTTTAGTCACCAATCGTTTCAAAATATGTGTTATTCTGTAGTTGTATACCTTAGAATCACGATATACATATATTCCAAATTATCCCAACCTCAACTTTCAGAATATTTTTATTGTACATCAATGTGAGTATATTTAAAACAAATAAAATTAATGTTGATCAAATCTGTCTTTGTGTCCCTCAGAACACAGAGATATGTTGTTTTAAAAAGCTTAAAAGAGCTAAAATAAAACCTTAAGCTGAAATGTAATAAACGTCTGTGTTTTAGCAGTATACCAGATGTACACAAAATATGTCATGGTAGACAATAGATATGTAAGCACCAATAACATCACAAATGCCACAGGGAGGTGTGGAACAAGAGTTGGGCAGTCCTGCTGAATGATTATCTCTCAGCCCTGGCTGATCAGGGTTTTGGAGGTAGACTTTACCGATATGTATGAGAAATATACACCAGTCACAGAGCTTGCCCAGTGCTCTTTAGCTGCATCAGCCTGCCTCTGACGTGGGAGAGGTAAGCTAAATATTTAAAGATAAGCACTATTGGAAGAGGGATAGAGACCAGGCATGCAGAAAACGTTGACCATGTGACAGGGAAAACACATGCAAAATTACAGCCAAGGAATTTAGGTATGCCTGGAGGGCAGCCACAGTCCATCCTTAAAATCAGAAGGGGGACTCAGCATGGAATATCCAGTTTCCTGGATCCAGGGCAGAAAATGGAGATTGTATTGCCAGTACTAGTGTGTCCAAGTCCTTGATGTGTTCCCTCTAGGACAGAGGGGGACTGTTGCTTGAAGTTCCCAAAAGATTAATCAGCAGATGCCGATTTCTTGTTCAATTTACCACTAAATTATTGAAAAAGTAAGTGAAACAATGCACCCTCACAGTCAGTCATTTTGAAATAGGGTGTAGTGGTAAATCAGGAGTAAAAGCAAGGAATTATGCTTTCATGCCTTGATTTACCCGGCTGCCCCATTTCCCATTACCGATAAAGCAGTGGATGGGCACAGTGGTGATAGAAGATCTCAGCCATGCTGACCTCCATCTCCATCAGTGTCTTGTCAGGGCATAGGATTGTTCGCCTGCTTGACATTTTCATACAACTGATTACAAAGGAATTCATTAGTAAATGCCACCTTCAAAATTTAATTTGCAGGTAATATTTTATTCCCCTCAAAATAGAGAGCAAAACAAAAGAGTAAAAGCAAGTTTGCCTGGCTGAACTCTTGTCTTTTCCTTCTGCCTTTGAATGTTTAAATTTGCTGGGGATTTTTAAACTTGCAGATACAAAATAATAAATGAACTCCCCATATTTATTTCAGAAGCACCATTCTACTAGGGTCTATGGTTATGTTGTGCAATGCAATAGACTTAACAGTTTAACAATGAGTCATGTGATCTTTGCTCTTTGGAAATCGCAATTTGATTACATTAGGCTGAATATTCTTTAGTGTTCCTTTTGGTTAGAGTTGGAGAGAGTCTTGTTTGGGGGCGGGCGGGTGTCCCAGGAATCAGTGGTCTGAATTGATTCCCCTTTCATGTGCCCTTGCTAAACAAAGACCATGGGCCTCATTCCGAGATTGGAGGTAGCTATGGCGCTATTTGTGTCCTGGCTGCCTCCAATATCGGGACCGGCACTGTTTTTTTTCAATGGGGACTTACCAGTGCAGTCCGAACCTGGCGGGACCGATAGGTCACCATTGAACAAACCATTCCCCATTCCCATTTGAGCCCCTATAGTGCTCAATGGGAATGGGGAGGGTGCTAATAACGGGCTCGCGACTTGTAAGCTCGTTATTAGCGCCCTGGTCCCGTAGCGGGACCCGTAAGGGACATGTGGTCAGATCACACGTTCCTTACGGTCCCCGCCAAAGGACCTTGGAATAGGGTGGTAAGGGATTACCGGCACTGGTCTCCTTACCGGTGCCCGGTATCCCTTACCGCCCAAGTCGTAATGACCCCCCATATCATTTTGATTGCAGCCTTTCTCTCATTCCTATTGGGATACATATAGTGCCTTTTCCAAATGTTCCTGCTGAATGTAATGACACTTTCAAGAATAACTTTAAACTGTTCCTATTCTGAAACACGTTATTTTAAATGAATGTACTTTTGAGTATAAGCCATTCCTTCCACTAAAGGTCACCGATTTCCATAGGCCCCCACATGGTCATGTTTTGCATAATCTGCCAATATTGAGTTAATCTTGTATTTTTAAAGTATTAAAGCACTAGATGTCATTTAAATGCTTAAATAATCATTTCATTTGTCATTAACGTAATAAGAAAGTATTATTCAAGGTACACAATTCAGAAATATCCAGCCACTCACCCATGATACTTTACGTGGCCTGTTTCTCATAGCTCATCCATGTTTATTAGCAAGACAAAATTGAGCAAGTAACATACGAGTGTCTGTGTTTTCTAACAGCTTGAATTTGCCTTCAGTTTTCACGTGACTTCCCCTGTTTTGTAAGATGGACCTCTACTGTAATTAATTTCTATTTTAAACCAAACTGTTTATCTTGTGCCAGATGTGAGGTGACAGTGTTATATTCTGGAATTACCACCTAATTAACACAAACCACAAAGCAGGGTCCGGGTTCAGTGTGCAGGGTGCAGGAGACATGGGGGTCATTACGACCCGGGCGCAAAGGGATACCGGGCACTGGTAATAACACCGGTGCCGGTAATCCTTTTGCACCCTATTCCGAGGTCCCTTTGCGGGTCCTTCCTGAAAGTCTGGTTTTAGCAGGTGTTAAGGACGGGAACCACAAAGGGACTTCAGAGCTAATTATGGTACCGTAATTTACAGTACCGTTATTAGCACCCTCCCCATTTCCCATTGAGCCCTATGGGAATGGGGATTAACATTTTCAATGGGGACTTACCGGTTCCAGCAAAGGTCGAACTAGACCGGTAAGTCCCCATTGAACCAGGGCAGACACGGTACCGGTAATGTTGCTAGTCATGGCGCATGACTAGCACCAACCTCGGAATGAGGCCCATTGAATTTTTGGCCTTCATGATGCCTAAAATATTGTTTTTACTCAACAATAGTGCACCTGTGTCCGAAATGTCAAAGCATTTATACGTATTATTTTTTTCATCCCTCATAAACATCTAAAACGAAGTTCATAAATAATTGTATTAGAAATGTTAACCCTTGCAATTTAGACCACAAGAACATTTGTTTAAGCAAATTAATTTTGCATCAATGGTGTCTGTTGGATGCTCGTTAGTTAATTTCCTATTCCCCATAACCCCCTGCCCCCCAACCCTGAAACTGCTATGTGATTTTGCAACCTGGGCTGAACGGGTGACTGCAGGCTGCTGCTACATGTATCCAGGCCCTCCGTGGGCCTGTTCTATATTTTTGGCTGTACTATCTTTGTTTGCCTCCACTGCTGTGCTCCCCCTGCCCCCTCTCCCCTTCCGTGATCTTGTGGTGTGTTGCCTCCCTCCATCCCGCCTCCCAGCCCTCCCACTGCACTGTGATTGGCTGCCTGACCATTCCGGGCCCAGCTTGGTTGCCTTGCAGTCACCATGCTCGCAATTTGCATCCTGGACTGAGCGGGTGACTGCAGGCCGCTGCTACAGGTATCCAGACCCTCCGTGGGCCTGTTTTAATATTTTTGGCTGGACTACCTTTGTTTTCCTCCACTGCTGTGCTCCCCCTTCCCACAGTACCCTTCCGTGATCTTGCGTTGTGTTGCCTCCCTCCCTCCCACTGCGCCATGATTGGCACACCCTCCCCCTCTTCCTTACAGTCGCTACGAGGGTAGCCCCTGCCCAGCTGCCCCACGGCTAAGGGCCCCTAAGGCAAAGGGTGGTTCCCACTGTAGCAGCTCCTCTGTGCACAGGGGATGCCAGTTGCCAGTCAGTCTTTTCAGGTTGTTCCACTAGCTTCCTTGCCACCATTAGACCCTCTCTGGTTGTGTTATATTCCCTGTACTGTGAAAAACCAGGCCTTTCTCCTGTTTTTAGGATTCTCAAGCGTAGGTGTGTTCCCCGTGTTCTTATAATATGCACTGTATAAGTATTTAAAAATTGCATTGTGAAAAAACCAGGTCTTTTCTCTCCTATTTAGGATTCTTAAACTTAGGTGTGCCATCCTACCTGTCTCAGACCGGCACATCCTGAAAAAGATTATCCTGTGTGTTGTCGTCTGTCCTATTTCATAACTTGCTTGCCTCTCTCTGTCTTGTCTGCCTACTCCTGTGACCTTCCCCAGTGCATTCCCCTCTCCCTTCCACCCCCTTCTCTCCACCTACTCTATGGTGCTCTCTGTCTCTCCTATCTTTTCTAACTGCTTCTCTATTGACTGTCCTGCTCTCCTTACTAAATCTGGTAGGAAGAAGTTTAAAAAGGACATCCCGGTCTCCAACCCAGGCCTCCCTATTGCTGACACCTACACCAGTGCCTCCTCCAAGGAAACTCTCACCGACATCCTCTTTGTCGTGCCTTCTCCGGAACTATGGACCCTACACATGGTCTCTGTGCTCTCCCATAGCTCCTCCTCTTCCATTAATGGTGGCACCCACTGGGACGCCCTCCTGGCATCCTTCCATTCCTCTAAGGTCATCATTAAAGTTTACTCTAATGGGACCATCATGGTCTAAGGCCCTCAGGCAACCTTCACCCCTTTGATAGATGACTCCGGCACCTCATCAACTTCCTTTCTTCCCCTGCTGTCGCCTCTCCCCTTTCCTTGACTACCTCGCCTCCCCCTTCTGCCTCCTCCTTGGCTACCTTGCCTTCTCCTTCCCTCTCTGCCCCCTCTCGGGCTCCTTCGACACCTCCACAGGGCGTACCTCTGATCTGTACCCATTCCCCGGAAGTCCTTCAAGGATGGCAATCTTCTCGATATTGCCACTCTAAACTCTCGCTTGGCTGTCAGTGAGCAACACTCCTCTGATATCTGCCACCTTCTGGAAGAACTTGACCTTGATATCCTCAGTCTCACCGAGACATGGTTCACGACCACCTCTGTCACGAGCTTTGATACGCTCCTACCTGATGGCTACAAGATCCTCTCCGCGCCTAGGGCCAACCGCTCTGGTGGGGGTGCAGCCCTGATCTTCCCTGAGTTGATTCCTGCCTCTGTCACTCCTACGCAGGCCTACTCCTCTTTTGAATGCCTCGTCTGTAGGCTCTCTCTCTCCCCTAGCCATTCACTTAGTGTGGCCACTATCTATTGACCACCTGGTCAGATATCATCCTTCGCCTCTGAGTGGTGGACCTCTCCTCCTCACTCCTTGGCTGAACTACTCCACTCCTCCTTCTTGGAGACTTCAACATCCACCTGGATGCCTCCTGTCCTCCCTCTGGACTCTTTTACAACCTCTGTGACTCTCTCTCAATCACTATTCTCCCTTCTGGCCCGACTCATTCTGCAGAGCACACCCTTCATGTTCTGATCTCCTCAGACCTTCCCCTCTCTGTCCCTCTCAATACTCCTCTCTCCTGGAGTGATCACTTTCTCCTCTCCTCCCACCTTCCCCTCCCTTCCCCTCAGGCCAAGATACTTCCATCACTGCCACCCACCTTCTCAGTCATCATACCCATGACGCGCGTTTCAGCTGAGGCTTTCGCCGCCACCTTCTCTCTCCCATCCCCCTTTGGCTGATTCTAATCCTGACAAAGCCCTCTCCACGCTCCGCTATGCTATGTCTGATACTCTTGATATCCTTGCCCTGTCATGAGAATCCACCTGAAGCTCAAAGCCAAGTGCAACTACTGGTACGACTCAGACCTTGTCACCCTAAAACGCAAGTGTAGGGTGGCTGGGAGGAAATGGCGTGTATAATGTACATCCTCTGACAAACTGGCCTGCCGCCTGCTCCAAAGGCAATATCGGCTCTCTGTCCTAACCAAGATGAGAGCGCATATCCAAGCCTGCGTCTCTGCGGCATCTAACAACTCGGCTCTACTCTTTAAAATCTGCAAGGAACTGGCCAATCCTGCCGCAGTCTCTACCTCTCCTGTCCCCTCCCAGGCCCTCTGTACAGCACTGGCTTCTCACTTCATCTCTAAAACTCAGGATATCCTGTGCTCTCTCTCCTCCGATCCCCTCCCTCCCCCCACTCCCTGCTCACCCCTGTTCCTCCAAAACTATTAAGGACCACATCGACTCCCTGGATACTGCCCTGGATGATTTCTGCAATCACTCCTTCACCACTGGAGTCTTCCCATCCCCCCATAAGCACTCCCTTGTGCACCCCCTTCTTAAGAAACCCTCTGTCGACCCCTCCTGCCCAGGTAACTATTGCCCAATCTGCATCACTCCCTTCCTGGGCAAGATCCTGGAGAAAATGGCCATCTCCCATCTTAATCTCCACACTGAATCTTTTGGCTGTCTTCATGACCATCAGTCTGGCTTCAGAGCTGCCAGAAACACAGAAACTGCTCTCCTGAACATCCGTGAAGACCTGCTCTCCAACCTTGACTATAACACCCCTTGCGTCCTCATCATACGTGATCTCTCTTCTGCCTTTGACACTGTCAACCATGCCATCCTGCTTAACCGTCTCCGAAATAACCTCGGTATCACTGGTCAGGTTCTGGTGTGGCTGACTTCTTTCCTCTCCGATCGACCCTTCAAGGTCCAACTTGGGTCCATCCTCTCTGCTATCTTTTTCTCTACCTGTGGTGTCCCCCACTGGTCTTACCTCTCTCCCTGGCTGTTCAACCAACACCTGGCACTCCTGGCCCACCGCATCGCCGCTCTCTGCCCCAACTTTCAGTGCTATGCTGATGAAACCCAGCTCATCTTCAGGCTACCCTCGGCCTCCCCTTCTACTTCCCTCATCTCGGACTGTCTTTCTGCTATGCAGGAGTGGTATGCTGCCAATGACCTCTGCCTCAATGCCAGTAAGCCTGAAATTCTCCTCATCGGCACACCCGCTCCCTCCTTTCCTGTAGCTCTCTGGCCGGCCTCTCTTGGCCCTCTTCCTGATCCCACCTGCAAGGCAAAACAATTCTGGGTCATCTTCAACTCTACACTCTCCTTCTCTCCTCACATCTCTGACATCTCTAAGAAGTCACACTACATGCTGTAAGTCCTCAGGGGTATTCTTCCTTTCCTCTCCTTCCTCCAGAAGCTCACTGTCTCAAGATCTCTGGTTCTCTCTAGCCTGGACTATTGCAACAGCCTCTTTCTAAATATGCCTGCTTCTACCCTCCGCCCTCTGCAACTTATCCAGAACAGGACTGCGAGACTTGTCCTTGGCCTCAAGCCTAGGGATCGTATCTCTCCAGGACTGGAATCTCTCTACTGGCACCTATTGGCTGTGAGGATTAAGTTCAAAACCTGCTGCATCGTCCACAAGCCCTTCTGGGACCTGGGGCCTCAATACCTTCAATTCCCTCTTCCTAAATACCATCCTTCTCGAGCTCTTCGGTCATCTGCCTCAAACGACCTCAGGGTCAGTCGCTTCTCCAAGCAACGAGTTGGTAGCAGATCTCTTTCTTCAGCTGGGCCCTCCTCTGGAACAGCCTCCCTGCCTCCCTGAAACTTGAGGAGAATCATCTTCGGTTCCGGAAGCACGTCAAAACCTTTCTCTTTGCTTCTGCTTTTTCTCCTTCTCTCCCTTGCTGACCTCCAGGCTGACACTGAAACTGCACTGGCTACCTGGCCATTCTCCGATCTCGGGCCCAGGTCCCATCCAGTTGCACTCCTGCACTGCCTTCCTGGCAACCCCCTGCACATGGGGACTGTTTTTCTGTATCGCTACAATCCCACTACCAGCACTTGACACCTGATGTCTGTACTTACCCTTGCACTTGCCACCTGCTGGCTGTACTTTTTACTTATTGGTTATTTATTTTCTTATCCCATGCACTGCATTGTCCTCTCCCCTTTACCCAACGCACTTCTCCTCCTTCCCCTCCCCATGCACTTGAGCGATCTGAATGACACCTGGCCTAGTAGGATCGTGGTCTGTCTCCCCTCTGTTCCCCCTCCCTTGCCTCATCGGGCCTTGAAACACTTGTGTATTGTGGGATGTTTGAACCCACTAATCCAAGTCCTGCTACATCATTGTGCATTACTGGCAGCGGAAACATCATAATGGCCGCCGGAAAACATGCTGCTGGACAAAAATCACCAAAAAGTGCGCAGGGAAAACATGAAAAATAGAATGCATCCATTTTTGCATATGTCAGTGAGCACAGGAGATCACTGCCTGAAACCACCATACAGATCCAACCTTCTTGTTGGGTGTTGCACATTACTTTACTGCAAGAATCCGCATCAGCACAATATCAGCGAGAAGCCTATGCTACCAAGCTAAATCCCCTTTTTAAAGTAATTAATTCAAGACAGCTGTCAAAAATGGGTGTAGTACCAGGGCTCGCCACTGACTGGCGCTGGCGCTCTCTAAATTCTGACAAGAGAACCTAAGTTGCAGAAGCTAAAACTTTGCCAAAGAAGAGAATTCCATCAATATGACAGATAGAGTGCTATACATTGATTTGATGTGGAAAAAGAGATGTTGTTTATTTCAGTTTATAATGTTATATTTTATTTTCACAAAAAACTAAGTTGCCATTGACTAGAAGGCAATCTGAGTTAATTAAAACTCCAAAAGGCTGGCTGTCTCTGGGAAGCCTTCACACCTACTCTTCTCAGGCCTCTAGACCAGAAGGCAGGAAATCGCATGGTGTTGTTAATCAGATGGAGAGTGGCACCCTGGTATGCTAGCAGGAACACAAGACAATGGATTCTTTCAGCTGAATAGGATATGCTGATTTGGGTGTAACTGTCAACACTGCTCTGGGAAAAACAAGACATGTGACCTCTGAGGCAAGCCAAGCTTCTAGGGGCGGACCAGGCCAATGACCCCTCAATAACCAAGATGGTAAAGTTAGAATTTCAAAGCATGTTGTGAGTGTTTTTTATTAATCAAAATAAGAATGTGTTTTAGTCACCAATCGTTTCAAAATATGTGTTATTCTGTAGTTGTATACCTTAGAATCACGATATACATATATTCCAAATTATCCCAACCTCAACTTTCAGAATATTTTTATTGTACATCAATGTGAGTATATTTAAAACAAATAAAATTAATGTTGATCAAATCTGTCTTTGTGTCCCTCAGAACACAGAGATATGTTGTTTTAAAAAGCTTAAAAGAGCTAAAATAAAACCTTAAGCTGAAATGTAATAAACGTCTGTGTTTTAGCAGTATACCAGATGTACACAAAATATGTCATGGTAGACAATAGATATGTAAGCACCAATAACATCACAAATGCCACAGGGAGGTGTGGAACAAGAGTTGGGCAGTCCTGCTGAATGATTATCTCTCAGCCCTGGCTGATCAGGGTTTTGGAGGTAGACTTTACCTATATGTATGAGAAATATACACCAGTCACAGAGCTTGCCCAGTGCTCTTTAGCTGCATCAGCCTGCCTCTGACGTGGGAGAGGTAAGCTAAATATTTAAAGATAAGCACTATTGGAAGAGGGATAGAGACCAGGCATGCAGAAAACGTTGACCATGTGACAGGGAAAACACATGCAAAATTACAGCCAAGGAATTTAGGTATGCCTGGAGGGCAGCCACAGTCCATCCTTAAAATCAGAAGGGGGACTCAGCATGGAATATCCAGTTTCCTGGATCCAGGGCAGAAAATGGAGATTGTATTGCCAGTACTAGTGTGTCCAAGTCCTTGATGTGTTCCCTCTAGGACAGAGGGGGACTGTTGCTTGAAGTTCCCAAAAGATTAATCAGCAGATGCCGATTTCTTGTTCAATTTACCACTAAATTATTGAAAAAGTAAGTGAAACAATGCACCCTCACAGTCAGTCATTTTGAAATAGGGTGTAGTGGTAAATCAGGGGTAAAAGCAAGGAATTATGCTTTCATGCCTTGATTTACCCGGCTGCCCCATTTCCCATTACCGATAAAGCAGTGGATGGGCACAGTGGTGATAGAAGATCTCAGCCATGCTGACCTACATCTCCATCAGTGTCTTGTCAGGGCATAGGATTGTTCGCCTGCTTGACATTTTCATACAACTGATTACAAAGGAATTCATTAGTAAATGCCACCTTCAAAATTTAATTTGCAGGTAATATTTTTTTCCCCTCAAAATAGAGAGCAAAACAAAAGAGTAAAAGCAAGTTTGCCTGGCTGAACTCTTGTCTTTTCCTTCTGCCTTTGAATGTTTAAATTTGCTGGGGATTTTTAAACTTGCAGATACAAAATAATAAATGAACTCCCCATATTTATTTCAGAAGCACCATTCTACTAGGGTCTATGGTTATGTTGTGCAATGCAATAGACTTAACAGTTTAACAATGAGTCATGTGATCTTTGCTCTTTGGAAATCGCAATTTGATTACATTAGGCTGAATATTCTTTAGTGTTCCTTTTGGTTAGAGTTGGAGAGAGTCTTGTTTGGGGGCGGGCGGGTGTCCCAGGAATCAGTGGTCTGAATTGATTCCCCTTTCATGTGCCCTTGCTAAACAAAGACCATGGGCCTCATTCCGAGATTGGAGGTAACTATGGCGCTATTTGTGTCCTGGCTGCCTCCAATATCGGGACCGGCACTGTTTTTTTTCAATGGGGACTTACCAGTGCAGTCCGAACCTGGCGGGACCGATAGGTCACCATTGAACAAACCATTCCCCATTCCCATTTGAGCCCCTATGGTGCTCAATGGGAATGGGGAGGGTGCTAATAACGGGCTCGCGACTTGTAAGCTCGTTATTAGCGCCCTGGTCCCGTAGCGGGACCCGTAAGGGACATGTGGTCAGATCACACGTTCCTTACGGTCCCCGCCAAAGGACCTTGGAATAGGGTGGTAAGGGATTACCGGCACCGGTCTCCTTACCGGTGCCCGGTATCCCTTACCGCCCAAGTCGTAATGACCCCCCATATCATTTTGATTGCAGCCTTTCTCTCATTCCTATTGGGATGCATATAGTGCCTTTTCCAAATGTTCCTGCTGAATGTAATGACACTTTCAAGAATAACTTTAAACTGTTCCTATTCTGAAACACGTTATTTTAAATGAATGTACTTTTGAGTATAAGCCATTCCTTCCACTAAAGGTCACCGATTTCCATAGGCCCCCACATGGTCATGTTTTGCATAATCTGCCAATATTGAGTTAATCTTGTATTTTTAAAGTATTAAAGCACTAGATGTCATTTAAATGCTTTAATAATCATTTCATTTGTCATTAACGTAATAAGAAAGTATTATTCAAGGTACACAATTAAGAAATATCCAGCCACTCACCCATGATACTTTACGTGGCCTGTTTCTCATAGCTCATCCATGTTTATTAGCAAGACAAAATTGAGCAAGTAACATACGAGTGTCTGTGTTTTCTAACAGCTTGAATTTGCCTTCAGTTTTCAGGTGACTTCCCCTGTTTTGTAAGATGGACCTCTACTGTAATTAATTTCTATTTTAAACCAAACTGTTTATCTTGTGCCAGATGTGAGGTGACAGTGTTATATTCTGGAATTACCACCTAATTAACACAAACCACAAAGCAGGGTCCGGGTTCAGTGTGCAGGGTGCAGGAGACATGGGGGTCATTACGACCCGGGCGCAAAGGGATACCGGGCACTGGTAATAACACCGGTGCCGGTAATCCTTTTGCACCCTATTCCGAGGTCCCTTTGCGGGTCCTTCCTGAAAGTCTGGTTTTAGCAGGTGTTAAGGACGGGAACCACAAAGGGACTTCAGAGCTAATTACGGTACCGTAATTTACAGTACCGTTATTAGCACCCTCCCCATTTCCCATTGAGCCCTATGGGAATGGGGATTGACATTTTCAATGGGGACTTACCGGTTCCAGCAAAGGTCGAACTAGACCGGTAAGTCCCCATTGAACCAGGGCAGACACGGTACCGGTAATGTTGCTAGTCATGGCGCATGACTAGCACCAACCTCGGAATGAGGCCCATTGAATTTTTGGCCTTCATGATGCCTAAAATATTGTTTTTACTCAACAATAGTGCACCTGTGTCCGAAATGTCAAAGCATTTATACGTATTATTTTTTTCATCCCTCATAAACATCTAAAACGAAGTTCATAAATAATTGTATTAGAAATGTTAACCCTTGCAATTTAGTCCACAAGAACATTTGTTTAAGCAAATTATTTTTAGATCAATGGTGTCTGTTGGATGCTCGTTAGTTAATTTCCTATTCCCCATAACCCCCTGCCCCCCAACCCTGAAACTGCTATGTGATTTTGCAACCTGGGCTGAACGGGTGACTGCAGGCTGCTGCTACAGGTATCCAGACCCTCCGTGGGCCTGTTCTATATTTTTGGCTGTACTATCTTTGTTTGCCTCCACTGCTGTGCTCCCCCTGCCCCCTCTCCCCTTCCGTGATCTTGTGGTGTGTTGCCTCCCTCCATCCCGCCTCCCAGCCCTCCCACTGCACTGTGATTGGCTGCCTGACCATTCCGGGCCCAGCTTGGTTGCCTTGCAGTCACCATGCTCGCAATTTGCATCCTGGACTGAGCGGGTGACTGCAGGCCGCTGCTACAGGTATCCAGACCCTCCGTGGGCCTGTTTTAATATTTTTGGCTGGACTACCTTTGTTTGCCTCCACTGCTGTGCTCCCCCTTCCCACAGTACCCTTCCGTGATCTTGCGTTGTGTTGCCTCCCTCCCTCTCACTGCGCCATGATTGGCACACCCTCCCCCTCTTCCTTACAGGCGCTACGAGGGTAGCCCCTGCCCAGCTGCCCCACGGCTAAGGGCCCCTAAGGCAAAGGGTGGTTCCGACTGTAGCAGCTCCTCTGTGCACAGGGGATGCCAGTAGCCAGTCATCTTTTCAGGTTGTTCCACTAGCTTCCTTGCCACCATTAGACCCTCTCTGGTTGTGTTATATTCCCTGTACTGTGAAAAACCAGGCCTTTCTCCCGTTTTTAGGATTCTCAAGCGTAGGTGTGTTCCCCGTGTTCTTATAATATGCACTGTATAAGTATTTAAAAATTGCATTGTGAAAAAACCAGGTCTTTTCTCTCCTATTTAGGATTCTTAAACTTAGGTGTGCCATCCTACCTGTCTCAGACCGGCACATCCTGAAAAAGATTATCCTGTGTGTTGTCGTCTGTCCTATTTCATAACTTGCTTGCCTCTCTCTGTCTTGTCTGCCTACTCCTGTGACCTTCCCCAGTGCATTCCCCTCTCCCTTCCACCCCCTTCTCTCCACCTACTCTATGGTGCTCTCTGTCTCTCCTATCTTTTCTAACTGCTTCTCTATTGACTGTCCTGCTCTCCTTACTAAATCTGGTAGGAAGAAGTTTAAAAAGGACATCCCGGTCTCCAACCCAGGCCTCCCTATTGCTGACACCTACACCAGTGCCTCCTCCAAGGAAACTCTCACCGACATCCTCTTTGTCGTGCCTTCTCCGGAACTATGGACCCTACACATGGTCTCTGTGCTCTCCCATAGCTCCTCCTCTTCCATTAATGGTGGCACCCACTGGGACGCCCTCCTGGCATCCTTCCATTCCTCTAAGGTCATCATTAAAGTTTACTCTAATGGGACCATCATGGTCTAAGGCCCTCAGGCAACCTTCACCCCTTTGATAGATGACTCCGGCACCTCATCAACTTCCTTTCTTCCCCTGCTGTCGCCTCTCCCCTTTCCTTGACTACCTCGCCTCCCCCTTCTGCCTCCTCCTTGGCTACCTTGCCTTCTCCTTCCCTCTCTGCCCCCTCTCGGGCTCCTTCGACACCTCCACAGGGCGTACCTCTGATCTGTACCCATTCCCCGGAAGTCCTTCAAGGATGGCAATCTTCTCGATATTGCCACTCTAAACTCTCGCTTGGCTGTCAGCGAGCAACACTCCTCTGATATCTGCCACCTTCTGGAAGAACTTGACCTTGATATCCTCAGTCTCACCGAGACATGGTTCACGACCACCTCTGTCACGAGCTTTGATACGCTCCTACCTGATGGCTACAAGATCCTCTCCGCGCCTAGGGCCAACCGCTCTGGTGGGGGTGCAGCCCTGATCTTCCCTGAGTTGATTCCTGCCTCTGTCACTCCTACGCAGGCCTACTCCTCTTTTGAATGCCTCGTCTGTAGGCTCTCTCTCTCCCCTAGCCATTCACTTAGTGTGGCCACTATCTATTGACCACCTGGTCAGATATCATCCTTCGCCTCTGAGTGGTGGACCTCTCCTCCTCACTCCTTGGCTGAACTACTCCACTCCTCCTTCTTGGAGACTTCAACATCCACCTGGATGCCTCCTGTCCTCCCTCTGGACTCTTTTACAACCTCTGTGACTCTCTCTCAATCACTATTCTCCCTTCTGGCCCGACTCATTCTGCAGAGCACACCCTTCATGTTCTGATCTCCTCAGACCTTCCCCTCTCTGTCCCTCTCAATACTCCTCTCTCCTGGAGTGATCACTTTCTCCTCTCCTCCCACCTTCCCCTCCCTTCCCCTCAGGCCAAGATACTTCCATCACCTTCTCAGTCATCATACCCATGACGCGCGTTTCAGCTGAGGCTTTCGCCGCCACCTTCTCTCTCCCATCCCCCTTTGGCTGATTCTAATCCTGACAAAGCCCTCTCCACGCTCCGCTATGCTATGTCTGATACTCTTGATATCCTTGCCCTGTCATGAGAATCCACCTGAAGCTCAAAGCCAAGTGCAACTACTGGTACGACTCAGACCTTGTCACCCTAAAACGCAAGTGTAGGGTGGCTGGGAGGAAATGGCGTGTATAATGTACATCCTCTGACAAACTGGCCTGCCGCCTGCTCCAAAGGCAATATCGGCTCTCTGTCCTAACCAAGATGAGAGCGCATATCCAAGCCTGCGTCTCTGCGGCATCTAACAACTCGGCTCTACTCTTTAAAATCTGCAAGGAACTGGCCAATCCTGCCGCAGTCTCTACCTCTCCTGTCCCCTCCCAGGCCCTCTGTACAGCACTGGCTTCTCACTTCATCTCTAAAACTCAGGATATCCTGTGCTCTCTCTCCTCCGATCCCCTCCCTCCCCCCACTCCCTGCTCACCCCTGTTCCTCCAAAACTATTAAGGACCACATCGACTCCCTGGATACTGCCCTGGATGATTTCTGCAATCACTCCTTCACCACTGGAGTCTTCCCATCCCCCCATAAGCACTCCCTTGTGCACCCCCTTCTTAAGAAACCCTCTGTCGACCCCTCCTGCCCAGGTAACTATTGCCCAATCTGCATCACTCCCTTCCTGGGCAAGCTCCTGGAGAAAATGGCCATCTCCCACCTTAATCTCCACACTGAATCTTTTGGCTGTCTTCATGACCATCAGTCTGGCTTCAGAGCTGCCAGAAACACAGAAACTGCTCTCCTGAACATCCGTGAAGACCTGCTCTCCAACCTTGACTATAACACCCCTTGCGTCCTCATCATACGTGATCTCTCTTCTGCCTTTGACACTGTCAACCATGCCATCCTGCTTAACCGTCTCCGAAATAACCTCGGTATCACTGGTCAGGTTCTGGTGTGGCTGACTTCTTTCCTCTCCGATCGACCCTTCAAGGTCCAACTTGGGTCCATCCTCTCTGCTATCTTTTTCTCTACCTGTGGTGTCCCCCACTGGTCTTACCTCTCTCCCTGGCTGTTCAACCAACACCTGGCACTCCTGGCCCACCGCATCGCCGCTCTCTGCCCCAACTTTCAGTGCTATGCTGATGAAACCCAGCTCATCTTCAGGCTACCCTCGGCCTCCCCTTCTACTTCCCTCATCTCGGACTGTCTTTCTGCTATGCAGGAGTGGTATGCTGCCAATGACCTCTGCCTCAATGCCAGTAAGCCTGAAATTCTCCTCATCGGCACACCCGCTCCCTCCTTTCCTGTAGCTCTCTGGCCGGCCTCTCTTGGCCCTCTTCCTGATCCCACCTGCAAGGCAAAACAATTCTGGGTCATCTTCAACTCTACACTCTCCTTCTCTCCTCACATCTCTGACGTCTCTAAGAAGTCACACTAACAGCTGTAACTCCTCAGGGGTATTCTTCCTTTCCTCTCCTTCCTCCAGAAGCTCACTGTCTCAAGATCTCTAGTTCTCTCTAGCCTGGACTATTGCAACAGCCTCTTTCTAAATATGCCTGCTTCTACCCTCCGCCCTCTGCAACTTATCCAGAACAGGACTGCGAGACTTGTCCTTGGCCTCAAGCCTAGGGATCGTATCTCTCCAGGACTGAAATCTCTCTACTGGCACCTATTGGCTGTGAGGATTAAGTTCAAAACCTGCTGCATCGTCCACAAGGCCTTCTGGGACCTGGGGCCTCAATACCTTCAATTCCCTCTTCCTAAATACCATCCTTCTCGAGCTCTTCGGTCATCTGCCTCAAACGACCTCAGGGTCAGTCGCTTCTCCAAGCAACGAGTTGGTGGCAGATCTCTTTCTTCAGCTGGGCCCTCCTCTGGAACAGCCTCCCTGCCTCCCTGAAACTTGAGGAGAATCATCTTCGGTTCCGGAAGCACGTCAAAACCTTTCTCTTTGCTTCTGCTTTTTCTCCTTCTCTCCCTTGCTGACCTCCAGGCTGACACTGAAACTGCACTGGCTACCTGGCCATTCTCCGATCTCGGGCCCAGGTCCCATCCAGTTGCACTCCTGCACTGCCTTCCTGGCAACCCCCTGCACATGGGGACTGTTTTTCTGTATCGCTACAATCCCACTACCAGCACTTGACACCTAATGTCTGTACTTACACTTGCACTTGCCACCTGCTGGCTGTACTTTTTACTTATTGGTTATTTATTTTCTTATCCCATGCACTGCATTGTCCTCTCCCCTTTACCCAACGCACTTCTCCTCCTTCCCCTCCCCATGCACTTGAGCGATCTGAATGACACCTGGCCTAGTAGGATCCTGGTCTGTCTCCCCTCTGTTCCCCCTCCCTTGCCTCATCAGGCCTTGAAACACTTGTGTATTGTGGGATGTTTGAACCCACTAATCCAAGTCCTGCTACATCATTGTGCATTACTGGCAGCGGAAACATCATAATGGCCGCCGGAAAACATGCTGCTGGACAAAAATCACCAAAAAGTGCGCAGGGAAAACATGAAAAATAGAATGCATCCATTTTTGCATATGTCAGTGAGCACAGGAGATCACTGCCTGAAACCACCATACAGATCCAACCTTCTTGTTGGGTGTTGCACATTACTTTACTGCAAGAATCCGCATCAGCACAATATCAGCGAGAAGCCTATGCTACCAAGCTAAATCCCCTTTTTAAAGTAATTAATTCAAGACAGCTGTCAAAAATGGGTGTAGTACCAGGGCTCGCCACTGACTGGCGCTGGCGCTCTCTAAATTCTGACAAGAGAACCGAAGTTGCAGAAGCTAAAACTTTGCCAAAGAAGAGAATTCCATCAATATGACAGATAGAGTGCTATACATTGATTTGATGTGGAAAAAGAGATGTTGCTTATTTCAGTTTATAATGTTATATTTTATTTTCACAAAAAACTAAGTTGCCATTGACTAGAAGGCAATCTGAGTTAATTAAAACTCCAAAAGGCTGGCTGTCTCTGGGAAGCCTTCACACCTACTCTTCTCAGGCCTCTAGACCAGAAGGCAGGAAATCGCATGGTCCTGTTAATCAGATGGAGAGTGGCACCCTGGTGTGCTAGCAGGAACACAAGACAATGGATTCTTTCAGCTGAATAGGATATGCTGATTTGGGTGTAACTGTCAACACTGCTCTGGGAAAAACAAGACATGTGACCTCTGAGGCAAGCCAAGCTTCTAGGGGCGGACCAGACTGAGATGTGAATTCTATTGAGAGCAAATATATGTTTTATAAAATTGCTGGTAACAAATTTTACCAAGCTGACAAAAATGTACAATTTGGGGATTCTTAATATGAAAAATGCATTCACAGTTCAAGACTAAGTTGGACGCTGTGGGATGGGCCAAACCCTGTAATTATTAATATTGTAGACACTGTGTTTATATTAGAAAAATAAAAACATACAGTAATATGCGCAGAGAGGGTGTGTACCTTTGTGTAAGATTTGGTGCAAAATCAATATTGCAAAACCCACTAAAATCGCAAATAAGTTGTCATTTCTGAACCCAAGCTCTTAGAAAGATCAGGGTTGGACAGAGACCTGTCTTAATTCATTTGCGATGTGTACATGTCATTTCAACAACTTGTGTATCTGGGAAGCATGTTTGGTTATGAAAAATTGTTTTCTAAGTAAATGCAAGGGGGAGTGTACTTTCCTTCAGCCATACAGATGATACCTGATGAATCATTCTGACACACTACACCGTTCTCCAGTCAGAGGACAGAAAATCCTCTAACCTATCAGGATCCTCAGAGGGTTGGGCATGGAAAGTGGGCCTCCAAACCCCTTTGGAAACACATAAAAAGAACCACTGAAACACAGATAGGGACTTCTCTTTCTACTCTTCAACCAATTTCTTGCGCAGCACTTTGCCGGAAGACTCCAGATCCAGATAGTATCCAGACAAAGACTCCAGACTCCTGAGGCTCCAGATTCCAGACAAACTCTAGAACCTTGGAGAAACTGAAGCCTAATCCACAAGCTGAACTCTTCTCAGCAGGCCTCAGAATCCAGCAACCTAACTAAACTATTCAACAGCCAGGTGAGCTGTTTTGCTTCTGGCTTGAACCCTGTGCCAGAACCAGACCCAGAAATCAGTTCTGTATCCAGAACCCATCAGACCCAGACCAGACCACTGTGCAGTGCTGATAGCAGACCAGAGGCCACGCTATGAGCAGAACAGTGCCTGACTGTTCGGTGGCGAGAGTGCAGTCCAAACCTGACCAGATCTGTGACGAGGTCCATTCCAGTCCAAAACTAGGAGTGAGTATCCAGTCTAAGAACTGTACAGAACCAATCTCTTAGTCTAAAATAATCTTATTTAAACCATTTCAACCTGACCAGAACTGCATAGAAATCGTGTGTCAATTCTGTGATTTCAAATCTGTAAAAGCGTCATCTGGCATTCTGAAAGATTGACTTTATTTTTGAAAATCTACCTCCACAAAAACGTCCGTATCTTTTGAACCGCACGTCCTAGAAGCGAGATTTAACTGTCATTTTACAGCTAAGATCCTAAACTGTCCAACAAACCCGAAACATTCCAAATCCTTATAATTTGCTTCATTTCACCACTTGTAAAATAGCTGCTTTTGCTTGCAACTGCTGAATTTCGTTTTCAATCTGATAATCACTCATGAGTCATTGCTAGTGTTTACCTGAACTAATCCAAAGTAGCTATCACTTATCCTGAATCTCCTTTAGTGAATTAAAATCATTTTTAGCATATTTTCTCATCCATTGCAACCACATTTCAAAGCATTCCTTTCCATCTCTCCAAATTGCATAGGGGGGGAGTGAGTAGTCACAGTGGAAAAAGTAATTATATTATCTTCTGATTGAATTCATATCAAGTTTATTTCTGTGTTGAATTCTTTCCCATCTTTCATTCCGTTGAAACCATACAAAGCATTCTCTGCTACCTTATTGTTTCTATACCAACCCCTAAGTGATTAAAGAATTGTGCTATTGTAATATTATCTATTATTGATCACTATTATATTCATAAGTGTGCTATCAAATATTAATGTATTCATAAAAGTGATATATATATATATATAGTTTTATTCCTCAAATAAATCTTTTAATTTGCAAAACAAACTTATTTCTTGGCTCAGTGTGGTCATGGGGATTCAAAGAGAGGGGCGTTATATAAGGGTTTATCATCCAGATTCAAAGAATCTGACATAAAAATATATTAATAAGGGCTTCCATTGGGCATCCCAGACTAGGCATTGAATTAGTTGGATTGCTGGATTGAAGTCACTTACAGAGTGGGGGCTCGTGACGGGATGTCTGGATTAGTTCTACCACTTGTGCAGCTTAATACAGTGTGCTAACTGATAGGATACATACATACTGTTGGATCACCACGCTGTGTTACGCTGTAAAAGCACCCCTCAAAACGGAACACTCTCAGGAAACAGTCTGTTTTGCAAAATAAAAAAATACAAACTTCTGTAAATCAGGAAAGAAATCAATTTCCAGAATGACGACATTGGTAGAGATCAAAATAGCCAGAGAGCACCTCTTACATAAGCTATTTGTGAGAGGCGAATGGACGAAGCAGGAACAGAATGTGTGGTTGCAGGCAATCACACAACAGGTCACTGCAACTGAGTTAGATATCTGGAGAGATCGGGGTCCCTTACATGTGGCCCTGATTGAGCTATACATGGCCCCTAAGGCCAAGGATGAGCACAACAAGATTGTCAGGATAGCGGCATATTTATATTTATATATGGGAGCCGTACAGGACAAATGTGCTGAAGGCCAAGATCTGGCAAGTAGGCAGCTGATGGCATTAGAGAAGGCCCAATCTGCCCTGGAGTCTTCTGAGCAGAGGCTGCACAGGAGCCAGGAGTCAGAAAATGATAGTAGACAGTATATCATTAAAATAAAAGAGGACATGGGTATCCTGCAACAGAAAAGGGCAGACCAGGATACTAGAATTCTGGCCTTGCAGAAGGAGTATCAAGAAGGTTTGGACTCCCTACTGCAGAACCAGAAAAAGCTGGAGCAACAGATAGATTTCAACAGGGCATGCACAAAGCAGGTAGCCACCCTACAAAGCCAATTGGATAGAGAAAAAGAGGAGAGCAATACATTCATTTTGAAAGACCTGGATGCCTAGGCAGAGTTTGATGAAGAGCGCCAGAAAGCTGGTGCCCTTCAAAGGCAGAGGGACAACCTGGTGGCACAGATGCAGGCTCTTACTCAGGAAAGGGATACCTTAGGCCAGGAAGTCTGCCACTTAAAAAGGAAAATAGAAGAAAATCACCTGGCCCTCCAGGGAATGGGTGACCTCCAAAAAGAGCATCAGAACTTGTTAGAGCACACCAGGAGAGTGAAAGATGCTCTGGCAAGAAAGGAGCAGGCCAGTAGGGATGGGACTCAGGATGCAACCCTCCTGCAGCAAAGACTGGCCCAGAACTCCAAGACTAACCAGGAAGCACAGAGAGAGAATGAGGCTCTCTGCCAGCACAATGATAGGCTCCAGGAACAGGTAGCCATGCAGGAGAGACTGATAGAGTCCAGTAAGGCCTTGATTGAGAAACTGAAAGCGCAGGCTCTTGCAGGGCAACAGGGAGCAGAGGCTGATAGAGATGAGGTTCGCTAGGAAAGGGAAACACCTGAGCATAACCTCAGGAGTCCTAGTACCAGAGGCCTCCATCTCTCCCAGTCCCTGGACTCTGCCACCCCCATTTCCCCTGGCACACATGAGCCCAGGGCCACAGGGCTGGCAGATTACTATCCAGTTAGGAGTATGGGACTCATGAACCAGTGCCTCCCAGGAATGGATGGGCGGGCATCTGGGTATGGGCACCCAAGTACAATGCAATTTAATGGGGAACCCCGAGAGAGTAGGCCCTCTAAGGGCATTCTGAAAACCTCTGCCCAGTTAGGTCAGTGGGGGGGGTACCCATCTAATCCTGGCAGCAAGGAGGAATCTGAAGACTCCTCTGAACGTCACAGGCCACAGGGGACCAGGTCCCCACATTCTGCCAGCCATTCCCAGGTTCGCAAAATCCGGGAAAACCTGGAAGATCAGACGGGCACCTCTGGGAGCAGCGCTTCTGAGTCAGAGGATGAATGGACCAGGGTTACCTGAACCAAGAAGGCCAATAAGGCAAAAAAGGGCCTTCCTTAAGGACCCCTTAAAACAAACTAAGGCAATAAGGAGTGTCATCACCCCTTATCACAAGAATGCCAAGTATTCTGTTTGGGAACACTTGGAGCTCTTTGAGCAAATGATGGAGACTTTCCATTTGAAAGACAGCAGTAGCTGCATTCAGTATGTAAAATGGACATTCTCCCCAGAATACTCCAGTTTCTTTGTGGGGCTGGAGGACCAGAATCATTCAAGATGGACCACATATAAGGTGGCCATCTTGAAACACTTTTCTGTTCACCGAAATCCCCAAGAGGCTCGCAAGGCAGCCTACAATTTGCAATGTGAGGAGGATCACGCCCCACAAGAATTTGTGCAGGAGTTGAAGCGTGCTTTTGCGCAGACTACCAAAAGGGTGCACACGGATAGCAAAGAAATGTGTTAATACGTTTTTCCATGCCAGCCAAATACATCATGACCCAGCTAGTGAGAGACCCTACGTAGACCCTACGAGAAAGGGTCACTAGACTGGGTCATTGAACAGGCCACCTGGATCTATGAGGTGCAGAAACACATAGAAAATAAAAATAATGCTCAGAAGAGCCCCAAGCCGACCAGCAACCCTGCTGCTGCTAACGTGGCAGAGGTAAAGGTTGCCCCCATTTTGGATTTGGAGATGGGGGGCCTAATACTTGCCTGCACATAATATTTCCAAGCCCAGAAGGCCCTCGGGCCAGTCACAGACAGGGAGCCAAGGAGGTAGTCCCACAAATGGGGTCCTCACTCCCCGCGACAAGGGAAACTGATCCATCCTGGGTTATGTGTGGACTCCTCCAGCCCAAGGGTGGGGATCCGGCCAAGCACCTAACCAAGGAAACTCTCCTCCTAACTTCCCACAAGAGGGCAGAAATTCACCAAATCCTTGGCAGAACTGTTTTCCCAGGTATCCACCCAATTTCCAACCCCAAAATCATCCATCTTTCTTTCCCCACTTCCCTGAGCCCAGACCACCTAATCCGGGAGAGGGGAGGCCAAGAGTGGAGGAGTACCCAAATCTTCCCAACCTGGGGTACTACCAGAGAAGGGATAGCTACCCTTCCCTGGATCAGCCCAGGGGAGAAAACAGAACCCCGTCTCAACCTGAGCGGGTTTCACAGTTAGAGCGCCAGGTCCAAAATATGGCACAGGAGTTGGGTTGAGTGCTAAGGGCTCAGCAGAACCCTCAGATGGGCATGCCGGTGCAGAATGCCCCAAACTCTGGGCCTGGTGCTCTAGAACAATGACAGGGGCAGCACCCCGATAACCCACTGGTTCCCAGGGAGGAGGCACAAGGGGAAGGGGGTGTAAAGCCTTGGAGGAAGCTTCCTTCCCCACTTGTAAACAGCCCCTGGAAACCCAGGAACCGGAAACAAAATCTCCTACCCCTGAAAGTCTGCCACCCAAGGAGCAGAGAGGAGGTAGGAGAAACAAAGGACCCAAACAGACCCACTTTGAGGAGGAGGTACAGATCTTCCAATTTGAGGGAGAGGGATCCTCAGACGATCCTGGGAAAAGGATCTTCTACTTCAGAGATGGGGGAACTCCTCCCAAAGGAAAATGGGTCCCAAGGGATTCACATCCAGACTGGGTAGATGTGGGTTTGAGCTAGCACCGCCCATCATCTCATCCCAGAACCAACAGCATCAAAATCCCCTGGTTCAAACCCATTCTGGTGACTGCCTCCAGCAAGGGGGGGGGGCGGCCCAGAACCAGAGCCAAGGGAATCCAAAATTTCTCTTATCTCTAGTTGTCAACTTTTTCCCAAGACTCTCCACAGAATTCTGCCCAAATCTCTTCTCTTTGCATGTCCAAAACCAGAAAATTGGTACACCAGTTGTCCAAAAATGTGCATTATCTGTGCCCCCTTGAGGAGAAGGAGGGAAAATACTATGCCCCAGTACAAGTACAGGGGCAGGGTACAATTTTGGCACTGGTGGACACCGGATCCCAAGCTACCCTTCTGTCCAAAAAGCCTTTCGATGAGCTAAATTCAGGAAGGGGGGAGAACAACCAAATTCCTCTCACCTCTCTTCCTGGACAACTTCAGAACTTTAACGGGAACGAAATTCTCGTCGAGGGGACTGCGGATTTGGACATTAAAATTGGGCGACACAAGGTGAAACACCCGGTCATAGTAGTGACTCCAGAAGGCACCCCTTGTCTACTAGGGAATGACCTCTTGAGAAGGTTGTCACCCCTAATAGATTGCGTAAACAAGGTCCTCTGGACCCAGACTAGCCGACCAATAAAATTAAAACAGAGTGTCAACCATGTTAGTTTAAACGGCACATGCCACATGGTTGAACAGAAATCTGACCAAGGAGAATTTCACTTCCAGAACAACCAAATTCCAGACGTGACAGTAATAGCAGTAGGACAACAGACTGGTAATGGGGGGGGGGTCCTCTATTTCTGCAAATCAACCTTCCTTCCAGTTTAAGGTGGTATTCCACACTGGAAGGAAATACTCTACCAATCCACAATCAGAAATTCCCACTCCAATAGTCCAGAAAGAAGTGAAATCAGCTCAGAGCCCGGCTGATATTCAGCAAATTGGAGAACAGTTGTTCATCCCTGATCAGTTAAATGAAGGGAAGGACTCTGTTGAAGCCTGAGTGTGTGTGAACAACGGTAAGAGCTTCGTCAGCGAAGCCATGTTCCGCCAACTCCCAAAAAGATCCAGCCATTCCCACATTCAAACTGATAGACAAATGGGAAATGGATCTGGAAACACCCATTTCCAAACATCTCCTGCCAAGCAGGTGTATGCTCAAAATCTCGATTGGCAACAAGAGCATAGTCCATAATTGTTGGGTCGTGCAAGACATCACTGTCGCCTTTTACTTAGGCAGTGAGATCCTCAATCGCTTTGCCATTAGTTTGGACCTAATAAACTTCAAAGCTTGGTCCCGATTAGTGGATAATCCCCTGGGCTTTGATGATCCAGAGAAAGCATTTAGGTAAGCTCAATTGCTACCTTATGCAGTTGAAATTCAAATTAAAGAGGAAGTTACCATCCCCGAAAAGACCCAACAATTCTCCCTGGAAGTGAAAGTTAAAAGAGGACAAAAATTGAAAAACCCTGATGTTTATATTCATCTAAATGCTTCCCTCCAACAGCAAGGGTTGCGGTTAAACCCAACACCATTAGTCAATATAGAACATGACACCATTCCAATAGAGGTGGATAACAGCAACTCAAAGAGTATTACTCTAGCCGCAGGCACCATTATTGGAATGGCGGTTGATGACCGAAATTTTTCCATTGATCTAGGAAATGAACTGTTAGGAACAATCCCTAAGGACTGTTTTGACAGTGACAGTGATGACCATACAACACCAGACCGGATCTTCACCCGGCATGGGGGGAACTTCCTGGTGTACACTTCCTGGTAAGGAAGATGTGACTTGTGACTTCAGGAGGGATGAGGTGATTTTCCAGGTCCATGAGAGCTGCCTTTTCCACCTGAAGCCACCAGTCCAAATCAGCACTCTGACCAGGGACTTCTCCACCCAGCTGGAGGAGGCCGCTGAGATAGCGAAACCAGAAGTCTTTCCAGGCTTCAGGCAGATGGTTGAAGAGAGAGTCAACCTAGCTGATGCCTGTGTGACTCTGGAGCAGAAGCAAAAGTTGAAACAAGTTTTGTTGGATTTTCAAGATCTCTTTGTGGTGGACTCATATGACTGTGGTCGTACCGACATCCACACAACAACAATTCCCATGGACCCTGGCATGACTCCAGTGTTTGTGAAGCAATATCGCTTGCCTCTCGCATCCATGCAGTCGCTTACTGAAATGATTAAGAACCTTGATTCCCGGGGGATAATCCGTCCAGTTAACAGCACCTTCAATAATCTGGTGCTGGGAATATTGAAGCCAAACGGCCAGTGGAGGCTCTGCGCTGACGTTAGGGAGCTCAACAAACGGGTCCATACTTCCCGGTGGCCTCTTCCCTACATTGACCAAGGGCTGGCCCAGATCCAGGGGTCACAGGTAGTCACTGCAATAGACCTGACCAATGGATACTGGACTGTACCTGTCAGTAGACAGGAGCAATACAAGCTGGCTTTTACCTTTGGGGGCCAGCAGTACACATTGACCCGGACTCCCTTCGGATACCTCAACTCCGGCAATTAATTCATCATTTTCCTACACAAGGCTATGCCCGACCTGGGTTTGAGGGGTAAGTTGGCTTATGTAGAAGATGTCCTCATCAAAAGTTCATCTGTGGAAGAACACATAGCAGAGATCCGTTATGTTCTGACAAAGTTGAGGGCCGCCGGAGCAAAACCTTCCTTTCACAAAGCACAGTGGTGTAGAACCCGTGTTAATTTGTTGTGGCATGAGATTACTCCTCAGGGTCTCTGTCCCCAGAATAGAAAGTGGAAGCACTTCAGAAACTGAAAGACCCCACAACTCTGTGGGAACTAAGGAGCCTCCTTGGACTGACTAATTACAGCAGAAAGTTCATTGAGGGCTATGCCAAGATCACTAGACCCCTGATTCATCTCTTGAAGGGGGAGTCAATTGGGAATGGGGTCCAGAACAATCCGAGGCAGTAAGACAGCTCAAAAGAAGCATCTCACAAGCCCCCTGCCTAGATTATCCTGTCAGAAACAAGGAGTTTTTCTTGGAGACAGGGTTCTCTAATACATGCTTAACTGCAGTCTTATATCAAAAGCATGACAAGGTCAATAAAGTAATCTCTTATGCGAGTAAAACTTTATCCTCTGTGGAGGAAAAATTCAACGATTGTGGGAAGGCACTCCTGGCAACGGTGTGGGCATTGAAGAACCACCTCCCGTTTATCCAGGGGGAACACCTCATAGTGGAGACTCCACACCAGCCTCTGCAATGTCTGCAAAGTGACAGAATCCGGGCCGGAAATGTGAATAATTCCCGAATTACTTCCTGGATCCTGTTAATGCAAGGCTTTCCTGTGGAGGTCAGATATGGCCAAAACAAGAAGAGTCCCCTCGCACAAGGTCTGGCTGACTTGCATGATTGTGCCAGAGAAAACTGTCTCGAGGACGAAAGTCTAAAAATCAAGGACAACATGGAGGCATACCTTAAATCCCCACACAAAGTCTTTGAAGAAGATATGTTTGAGGGAATGCCCACTGTCTATGTGGATGGATGCTCTTAGCATGTTGACAACAACGGGGAGAAAGAACTTGTGGCCGGCGTAGGGAATGCATGGGTGAATGAGTCCCCAGAACCCTCTGCTGGGTACAAGAATGGTCCCCGAAGTAGTCAGAGCCATCCTCACTGCTGTCCACGATCAACTCCACGAACTGGTCATAATCACAGATTCGGATTATGTACGGAACGGGTTCGTTGAGCACCAGGTTAATTGGAAAACCAGAGGCATGCTATGTGCTAATAACAAGTCCTTGAAACATGGGAAGTTAATCCAAAATATTGATGATCTGGTCACCTCGAATGGTATGACCATCTACTGGAAAAAGATCAAGGGTCATTCCCAAGTAGAGGGACCAGACAAAACTGGAAATGACTTAGCTGATCAGCTGGCCAAAACCGGGGCCATCCAAGGGGATCTAATAGAAATTGAGTCCCTGTTGGGGGAAATCCAGGTCACTGCTATCACTTGGTCCCAGACAAATGTTCACAATGATCTTTCAACTGCACAATGGAGTAAGGAGACCCAAGATGCTGATTTGATTACGGCTCAGAAGGGGGATCCAATAATTGGTAAATTTTACCAACACATTGAGGATCCTGAGAACTTTCCCCTGACGAATACCGTTTACATTGGGAAGGAGGACCTCAGAGTGTTGATGAAATGTCCAAAAATGTTCCGAATCCAAGACGGTTTGTTGGTAAGGAAATCCCAAGCTGGCCATGATCAGTGGGTGGTTCCTACCTCATTCCGAAGCCTGATGTTAAGTCACGCCCATGATGCGGCCACCGCCGGACATAGGGAGTTTTATACAACACTTGATATCTTAAGAGAGGTTGCATACTGGCCACACATGGGGGCAGGACCTCGACCAATACTTGAAGGGGTGTCTTGTGTGTGCACAATTACAGCCAACATCCCTCACACACTGTGTGCCTCTCCAAAAGAGGGGGATGACACTGCCATGGTCTAGGGGAATAAGTACATGTTGACGGTGACATGCTTATTTACTAAATGGGTGGAATGTCTCCCGGCCCCAAACTGCAAGGTAGAAACAGCAGCTGCCCTGATGATCAATCACATCTTTTCGCGTTTTGGATTACCCCAAGTCAGACAGAGGTAACCATTTCACCAGCGAAGTCATGACAAAGATGTGGGAGATACTGGGGGTTAAAAGGAAGCTACACATTGCTTACCGGCCAGCCTCTTCTGGTGCAGTAGAACGTTACAACAAAACCATTGTGAGCATCTTAAAAAAGTTTGTGGCAGATTCTGTGCCAAGTTGGGATATCCGATTACCTCTTGTCCTAATGGCCATTAGATCTACCCCTTCATCTGCAACTTAAATGTCACCGTTTGAGTTGATGACTGGACGCAGGATGGTGCTTCCCCAGCATCTGTTATACAGTACCCAAGAGCAGACAATGATCAATGCCTCCACAACTCATGAGTATGTTGAGAATTTAAGGAAACACCTTCAACATGCTTTTGCCTATGCTCAGCGAAATCTTGAAAGATCCATCAATAGCATGAAGACCTTCTATGACCTGAAGACCACCAGAAAGGAATACAATGTAGGAGACTGGGTTTATCTGTACAATTTCCAAAGGAACCAGGCCAAACAGCAGAAATTTCTGCCTACGTGGATGGGACCTTTTGAGATTGTAGACACAATCTTGCCAGTCGCCTACAAGATCCGCATCCCCAAAGGCAGTTTTGCAGAAGGGGAAGAGAAGTTGGTCCGTATTAATCAGCTAAAGTGTTGCCATCCCAGGCACACTCTGCAGCAACTGGAGCAGTCCTTTGGAACCCCGGGGGGGGCGCTCCAGACTGATACATTTCCAACCCTAAAATATCCCACATATAGTCTCTAAAATACCATAATAAGAATGGAAATGCCTCCTGATTTAAAAAAATGTATATGTTCACCCCACTACATTAATAGTGGTGGGGAAATGTCTATGAATATGTTTCTGCCGCTTTTGCTTTATCATCCTAGGAGAGATAAACCATGGAGACTGCCCAAGGAAGACGACCCGGGGACCGGGAGCAAAGATCCGAGGGGCCCGGAGTACCGCCCAATACTCCCATCAGGACCGGCAAGGAGACCAATTGATCCACTCTGATGGAGGAAAAGATGCTGAACTTTGCCATCTGCGGAATCAGAAGAAGATGATGATGCGGACATCCCAGTCTTGCGAATATCCATTGATGAAAGTTCAGAATGGCCATCGCAAGAGGGGGGCTTGTGGGATGTTTGAACCCACTCATCCAAGCCCTGCTACATCATTGTGCATTACTGGCAGCGGAAACATCATAATGTCCGCCGGAAAGCAAAAATCACCATAAAGTGCACAGGGAAAACATGAAAAATAGGCTGCATCCATTTTTGCCTATGTCAGTGAGCACAGGAGATCACTGCCTGAAACCACCATCCAGATGCAACCTTCTTGTTGGGTGTTCCACATTACTTTACTGCAAGAATCTGCATCAGCACAATATCAGCGAGAATCCTATGCTACCAAGCTAAATCCCCTTTTTAAAGATATTAATTCAAGACAGCTGTCAAAAATGGGGGCAGTACCGGGGCTCGCCACTGACCGGCGCTGGCGCTCTCTTAATTCTGACAAGAGAACCTAAGTTGCAGAAGCTAAAAATTTGCCAAAGAAGAGAATTCCATCAAAATGCCAGACAGAGTGCCACACATTGATTTAATATGGAAAAAGACTTGATTAAAGAGATGTTGCTTATTTCAGTTTATAATGTTATATTTTTTTCACAAGGAACTAAGTTGACATTGACTAGAAGGCAATCTGAGTTAATTAAAACTCCAAAAGGCTGACTGTCTCTGGGAAGCCTTCACACCTACTCTTCTGAGGCCCCTACACCAGAAGGCAGGAAATCGCATGGTCCTGTTAATCAGACGGAGAGTGGCACCCTGGTATGCTAGCGGGAACACAAGACAATGGATTATTTCAGCTGAATAGGATATGCTGATTTGGGTGTAACTAACTGTCAACACTGCTCTGGGAAAAAACAAGACATGTGACCTCTGAGGCAAGCCAAGCTTCTAGGGGTGGACCAGACTGAGATGTGAATTCCATTGAGAGCAAATGTATGTTTTATAAAATTGCTGGTAACACATTTTACCAAGCTGACAAAAATGTACAATTTGGGGATTCTTAATATGAAAAATGCATTCACAGTTCAAGACTAAATTGGACGATGTGGGATGTTCTGAGGCCAAGCCCCGTAATTATTAATATTTCAGACACTGTGTTTATACTAGAAAAAATGAAAACATACAGTAATATGCGCAGAGAGGGTGTGTACCTCTGTGTAAGGTTTTGTGCAAAACCAATATTGCGAAACCCACTAAAATTGCGAATACGTTGTCATTTCTGAACCCAAGCTCTTAGAAAGATCAGGGTTGGACAGAGACCTGTCTTAATTAATTTGCGATGTGTACGTGTAACTTGTGTATCTGGGAAGCTTGTTTGGTTATGAAAAATTGTTTTATAAGTAAATGCAAGGGGGAGTGTTCTTTTCTTCAGCCATAAAGATGATACCTGATGACTCATTCTGGCTCACTACTCCGTTCTCCAGTCAGAGGACAGAAAATCCTCTAACCTATCAGGATCCTCAGAGGGTTGGGCATGGAAAGTCAGCCTTCACACCCCTTTGGAAACACATACAAAGAACCACTGTAACCCAGATATGGACTTCCCTTTCGACTCTTCAACTGATTTCTTGCGCAGCACTTTGCCGGAAGACTCCAGATCCAGATAGTATCCAAAGACTCCAAACTCCTGAGGCTGCAGATTCCAGACAAACTCTAGAACCTTGGAGAAGCTGAGGCCTAATCCACAAGCTGAACTCTTCTCAGCAGGCCTCAGAATCCAGCAACCTAACTAAACTATTCAACAGCCGGATGAGCTGTTTTGCTTCTGGCTTGAACCCTGTGCCAGAACCAGACCCAGAAAGCAGAGCTGTATCCAATACCCGTCAGACCCAGGCCAGACCGCTGTGCAGTGCCGATAGCAGACCAGAGGCCATGCTGTGAGCAGAACCAGTGCCTGACCGTCCAGTGGTGAGAGTGCTGTCCAAACCTGACCAGATCTGTGACGAGGTCCATTCCAGTCCAAAACTAGGAGTGAGTATCCAGTCTAAGAACTGTACAGAACCAATCTCTTAGTCCAAATTAATCTTATTTAAACCATTTCGACCTGACCAGAACTGCATAGAAATCGTGTGTCCATTCTGTGATTTCTAATCTGTAAAAGCGTCATCTGTCATTCTGAAAGATTGACTTTATTTTTGAAAATCTACCTCCACAAAAACATCTGTATCTTTTGAACCGCAAGTCCTGGAAGCAAGATTTAACTGTCATTTTACAGCTAAGATCCTAAGCTGTCCAACAAACCCGAAACATTCCAAATCCTTATAGTTCTTCCGTAATCGCGATATACGCACACGGAAAAAGTGCTGCGAATTGAAAATTAGCTTCATTTCACCACTTGTAAAATAGCTGCTTTTGCTTGCAACTGCTGAATTTCGTTTTCAATCTGATAATCACTCATGAGACATTGCTAGTGTTTACCTGAACTAATCCAAAGTAGCTATCACTTATCCTGAATTTCCTTTAGTGAATTAAAATCATTTTTAGCATATTTTTTCATCCATTGCAACCACATTTCAAAGCATTTGGCCTGTGTTTTAAAATCATCCCGGTTTTCTCTAAGCTTGCTGGAGGGAACTGTAACTGAACTGCATTTGATTGTATTCTGGAAACCTGTGTGCCCACCTTTCCATCTCTCCATATTGCATATGGGGGGAGTGAGAAGTCACAGGGGAAAAAGTGATTATATTATCTTCTGATTGAATTCATTTCAAGTTTATTTCTGTGTTGCATTCTTTCCCATCTTGCATTCCCTTGAAACCCTACAAAGCATTCTCTGCTACCTTATTCTTTCTATAACAACTCCTAAGTGAATAAAGAATTGTGCTATTGTAATATTATCCATTGTTGATCACTATTATATTCATAAGTGTGCTATCAAATATTAATTTATTCATAAAAGTGTGCTATATATATATATATATATATATATATTGTTTTATTCCTCAAATAAATCTTTTAATTTGCAAAACAAACTTATTTCTTTGCTCAGTGTGGTCATGGGGATTCAAAGAGAGGGGCGTTATATAAGGGTTTATCATCCAGATTCAAAGAATTTGACATAAAAATATATTAACAAGGGCTTCCATTGGGAATCCCAGATTAGCCATTGGCCCTCATTACAAGACAGGCGTTAAGGGTTAAACGGCGCCGTTGGCGCCGTTAAACCCTTGACGCCTGATTCACACTTTAACGCCTGCTTTTTGCAGGCGTTAAAGTCCAAGGCGCTAAGCGACCTTGGTGCTAATTACGGCACCGTAATTTACGGTGCCGTAATTAGAACCTTCCCCATCCCCATTATGCCCTATGGGGCAAAAATGGGAATGGGGAAGGGCAAATGGTGAATGGGGAATTACCGCCCACTCACCTTGGAATGGGGCGGTAATTCCGCCATCCACCATGCCGGACTCCGGCATGGACCATGGTGCTAATAGCACCATGGTCCAGCGCCGGACTTGTTATGAGGGCCATTGACTTAGTTGGATTGCTGGATTTAAGTCACTTACAGTATAGGCGCGTTATAAATGCCATATCATATCATATGGAAAGGTTCCTGGGAAGTCTGGGTTTTCATACCAGGTTTTTCATTATTTTCGATTTGTTGCCTAATTAGTATAAAACAGTGCTGACTTATTAGACAAACAAGTACATGCAACCACAAACATGAACTACTCAGAAATGTACTGCACAGACAGCCACCAGAGACCTCACCCAAAGTTTAACCACAGTAAAGGACAACTAGAACACAACGCTTTCAAAACATGATGAAACCAGTCAGCTTAGGGTCAACTTCTCCACCAAATGCTATGTGACTGCACACACTTAATTCAAGAAAACCCAGAAGTCAGTCTAACATTAGTCAGTCTCTTCCGCTCCTGCCCATCAGCCATGAAGGTCCAACTCTACCCCATACAATTCATAAAATGAAACTCTCCACTCCCAGGTCAATTGCAGACAGGAAATCTAGAGGTTAAATCTAGCATTGAACTGCAGCAACAAGATTCTTTATCAATAGTAAACCTCTCCTTTCCCCAGCAAACCCACCCACCTCTCCATCTACTAATACCTCCACACACACATACACACGCATGCACGCACACACACACACATTATGTCTACTTAAACTGCATTAACCTTGGCGAAGCTATATCATAGCTCAAATTTTCACCTATGTCACATCCCCCTGCCACAAATCTAATAGAACTATACCAAGACTCAGAACTTAGGTACCTCTGGCCTGCATCCATCAATAATTATGCTGGTCTGATAGCACAGTGAGTAGAGCACTCGCTTTGACTTCTCTGCAGAGCCTGCTATAAATGAGCCCTACACACCGCACTCGCTTTGACTTCTGTGCAGAGCCTGCTATAAATGAGCCCTACACACCGTGGGAAATAATAAGTAGCGCTCAGATGCCCGAGGGCTTGAAGCGCTATATAAATGCTAAGTTATTATTATTATTCTTACTTTAGGTTTGACATTTTCCTCTCTCCACACTCACCAATCCCCCAAACACTCTTCTTTCTTTGTAGACCCAGATGCTATAAAGCTGTCAAAATGCCAGTGGTACACTATAAACAACCCTTCAGATCCTATTACTCGAAGCTGGAATAGAAATAAACGACAAGAGATTTAGAATGTTGTAATAACACTAAACAGCAAACAAGATCAGAAAAGTATGCTATTTTATGCACATTTAAAAAAATATATATGTTGGGAGGGCAGTGCATTCTGCAGTGATGCACAGTAATACAGAAACAGGATTACATGATGTTAAGATATATATATATATATATATATATATATATATATATATATATATATATATATATATATATATATTTTCAGGCATTTTAATTGAAAACTGCAGGAACCATTTTCGGTGTGCACCCACAATATAATGGTTTTTCTATAGCAAGACATTCAGAGGCATTCTGTGTGTGATTAGGTATTTCTTTCTCTCAAAAATGTGAACCACTGTGATCGTTAAAATGTGACAACACCTTATTTATCGCGCAGCCCTGAAGAAAATTGCTTTGAGAATATGAAAAAATCAGCATCATCGGATCGTTATCAATAAGTTCCAAATCGGAAGCCTGGCATTATTGAACAATGTCAATGCAATACCTGGATCGATGACATGCCAGAGAACGCGGACGGTGTGTCTAAGATCAATGTTCTGCAAATCAAAATATGCAGTACAAATATTGATGATACAGCTAGTTCCAGCAGCTGAACTGGATGGCAAGTGGGTCGAGGAATTAGGGAAAGCAGTGTATAACGCATGCCACACAGATTTGAGGGTTACTCTTCTGATCGGGAAGTAGCATCATTTCAAAAATAAGATTGCATTACCTACATCAGATTTGTAAACAAAAATCATATACAACAAGAATTATACACGCCGACCAAAAATACCAAATGTAATCTGTATACATGCAAGTTTATGTAATCTGTATACATGCAAGCTTATCGCCATTGCAATGTAGAATTCACTGCATCATCAATGCATTTATGTTTTTGAGTAGACTAACTGTAAACAATTGTGTGCTGTGATAGTGGCAAGTTTTCTAATCTGTAAACATTATGTAAACTGATAGTTTAGGGGTAAAAGCTGTGTGGAGCTCCTGCTGCCCTGCACAGGATCCACCGGCTACAACCCAACACCTGCTGCATGTTTCAAGAAGAATGAAGAGATAGGGGCGGTGATTCCAAGCAGATGCACGTGACGAGCATCTCCCTCCTCGTGCTCAGCACAAACATGATCGCATTGGGGACTCTCTGCTATGGTGGACTGAGACCTGCTTGGAGCAAAGCCCCAGCCCAGGGAAGTGGTGGGTGAGCAAGTAACACCCACATTGCATAAGGAACAGATTCTATGAATGGGGTAAGCCATTTTGGAAGTATAAAGGCAAGCAGCACCACATGTGCCAAGGTCCATGCTAGAAGAGACCTCAGTGATTGTGAGCATATACCTCCAGAGATAGATGCTAGTGGACGTGAGGCATCTACAAGATCATCGAAAAAAGATTGTAGCTACACAAGAACAAAAGAAGAGCTGAGGTCTATTCATGTGGCTGTCCAGGAAGAGGGGTCAGGAAGAACATGGCAGGGCTATCATCAGCCATAGGCAGGTGGTTGAGAATAACGGAGCTCACTCTGTGTCCGTGCTAAGTTATGAATGTTCATTGTGCTAGTGCCAAGGAAGGAGAAGGCACAAATCACCAAACCCGGTTCTTGAAGGTTCGCTGGGTACAATTATTTTTATCTACATATCTTGTTTATAAAAGGGTGATTAGGAGTAGGCTGGTGGTGGCAGTCGATTGCCAGACTTCTCTACAACAGTGAAGTAAATACCTTTTTTTCAAATGGTTTTAATTTTTGCTCCGAAATCTTTATTGGCATCCAATCAATACAATTAGTTACCATGAGGCAACATTTTAAACTAGCATTCCGGAATCCAACCATTTTGTCTTCTGTGTATAGCATGGCACGAGATTGCAAATGTTGTGAGTGCATGGGTAGAAAAAAGATGTAACTGGCAAATTCCAATACCTAGACCTAGACACAAGCACAACAAGCACAAGCACAACCTAGACACAGGCAATGGTGGTTACTTTGCTATTGCTTGCTTTTTAAGAGGACTTCAGTGCTCAGAACAAATATGAGGGCACACATATTGTGTGCAAATAAAATGTCTCAAGGCACTCTTGGTTCAGACATTTTTATCACACTAGGAACTCATTAACAACTGTAATCAAGCCAATACCACTCCGATGATTGCTTAGAAAAAAAACATGGCAGGCCCAACACAGCACATAGTGCGAAGCAACTGTATGGCAGAGTTAGCAGAACGAGGACCCAGGACGCTGTGTTTGGGAAGGGTGTGGGGGGTCTAGGTAATGGGTGGGAATGTCCACAAAGATCGGTGGATAGTGGGTGGGATGAATGCCAAACAGGCACAAAGTGCGTGTTCTTCCTCATAACACTCACACGTTGTGCGTCCTTCCTCGCAATCTACATCCCACAGTCGCACTCCTATGCCCATACATTCGACTTATAATTGCGATAAAACACCACCAAATAGGCAAAACTAAAATAACGAATGCCTATTCGAGCTGTGCCGCCTTGATTACAGCTACTGTTGCAATGCAGGGGAGGAGCTGCTGTGCTGGGGAAACTGGTACACAGCCAAGTGCTGATCCGAAAAGGCAACACAGAAGTATCATTCCAATGCTAGCGCTCTTAATACAAAGAAACAGAAAATGTATTCACAAAATAATAACAAGTACTCTGTGTACTCTGCCTGTTAGTAAAGTGACACACCCTCACAACGACGTCCACTGAGTCAAATGTGCCGACTATATGACCATGAGTTTCGCCTTACGAGGGCTTTTTTAAAGGCAATATCCACTATTTGAGTGCATACGTTGAAAGCCAATTGCTTGTAATTGAACACGTGTTTTAAACAATTCCATTTAGGGCACTGTTCGCTTTTGGTTGCTACATTGAATGTTGCAATTCCTGGAATCCACAATAATGTGCAAATGCTCATTCCGGCGTTTCACTTCCAATGCATGTTTTTTTTTTATAATATGCATGTATTTATTTAGTTATTTATGTACCATGACTTTTTATTTAAAAAAAAAACCTTGCTAAATCTCATTTCATTGCAAATAAAATTACATTTGAAAACGCTTCAAAAATTGCACATACAACCATCTAAAACATGTATCTTGATCAAATTAGTTTGTAATAAAGACGGAATCAGTGCATTAAAGAGTGAAGGTGATGTAACTTCAAACAATTTCTCCCTTAACATTTTCCAAGGATTTTGTCTCATATCTGACACAAAATTGGAAAAGCATAAAAATCGTAAATTATCCAGAGCTTCGCATTCTCCAAATGCCTGAGTATTTCATGCTCACTTAAGCAGTATCGACACAGGGGACTATCGAGACCTAGTACCTTCCATAAAATGCACGTCTCATTCGTCAGAAAAATGTTAAAACTAAATGTAAGGATCAACCCAGCAAAGCAGGAAATGTAATACAATAATTAATGTCCATCACAATGGCATTATCGTGGCTCAGGGTCCTCAACCCAACCTCCTCCTCTTTCACTGGCGAATGCTGTCCCCAGTGGTCGAAGTGTACGAAAAGAAGTAGTGGAACTATGTTCTCTACTGGCCTGCACCGCTCCCCACAGACCTCATTGCCGTACCCCCTCCCATGCACAGTAAAAACCCCAAAACACATGTGCCTGCTCTTTAAGGAAACGTCCTGTGCAGTGCACTGAAAGTGCACGTTTCAACTTCTTCCTACACTTTTATTTTAAAACGAAACCGTTCCTGAATGGTTTCTTTTTAAAATAAAAGTATAGGAACGGTAAATCTTAATTAAAAGAAGTAGAGGAGCACCGCTCCCGACCACTCCCGCCCACTTCGAATACTGGCTGTCCCTCATCAACTTCCTTCCCACAACTGCTACTCCTTCTTCCTCTCTGTCACCCCTCCTCCGACTGGTGTACCACGCCCCTGTTCCCTCCCTGGAAAACTTTCAGTGACCTCTTGGATCTAGCCACGCTAAATGTTCGCTCTGCTATTAAACACTCTGTCAACATCTGGCACCTCCTTGAAGAACTTGACCTAGACATCCTCGCTCTTACCAAGACGTGGTTCAATGTCAGCTCAGTTATTGCTTTTGACTCCCTTCTCCCTGATGGCTATAAGAACATCTCCAAACATTGCCTTAGCCGTGTTGGTGATGGGGTTGCCCTGATCTTGACAGAGTGGGTCCCTTCTTCCCTCATACCCACCCAGCCTTACTATTCATTTGAGAGCCTGGTTTGCAAGCTGGTCATCTCTCCCACTTCCTTCCTGACTATTGTCACTATCTGCAGGCCACCAGGCTCTACCACCCTATTCCTCTCTGAATGGGCCGCGTTTTCCTACTCTTGCCTCACATCCACCTCTAAACTCCTTCTCCTGGGTGAATTCAACATCCACCTTGACTCCTCAATCACAGCATCCACTCTCTTCTGTGACTCCTCCTGCACCTCACTCTCCCTCTCCATTCTCCCCTCTGTCTTACCTACTCGGATGGACACACTCCGGACGCTATCAACCACACTGATCATTTGATCTCCTGCCCACTCACCACCCCACTCTCCTGGTCAGACCTCTCCTCTCCTCTCACGTGGGTCCTCTCTGTTATCTGACTGCAAATCTCCCTACCCTGCCAACCTCATTCACAAACATCAGTCTGATGAAATGAGTGTCTGCTGCTGCCTTCGCATCCACCTTCATCCCCCCTCTCCTTCAACACAGACTCTATCTCTCACTCCGCTCTCAGCAACCTCCACCTTGCCATCACTAATACTCTTCACATCCTTGCTGCCCCAGTCACGAGGATCCACCTGAAACATGCCACCAAACGTAACACCTGGTATGACTCTGAACTTGCAGCCCTGAAATGCAAGTGCAGAAATGTGGAATGGAAGTGGCAGACCTCAGGCTCACCCTCTGACAAACTGGCCTGTCACCTTCTTCAAAGGCAATACCGAATCTCCATTCACTCCAAGAAAAGGGCCCACAACCAGGATTGCATCTCTGGTGCGTCCAACATCATGTCTGAACTCTTTAAAATCTGCAAGGAACTAGCCAACCCTTCTGCAGTCTCCACCTCATCTCTTCCCTCCCAGGCCCTCTGCAATGCACTGGCCACACACTTCACTGCAAAAACTCAGGACATCATTAGCACCCTCATTTCCCTTTCCCTCTTCCCTTACACCACCTTCCGCCTAGGGCGCCCCATCCCCCGCCTTTCTCTCCTCCTTCTTTCCTATCACATCTGAGGAGGTCACTAGAGTGTCCTCTCTATTAAGGTCTCCTCCAAAAATGTTTGCGGCTGTTCTTCTAGAAATATTAAGGACAATATTGGCTCTCTTGCCCCTGCACTTGCTCATTTCTGTAATCACTCTTTTGCTACTGAATCTTTCCCCTCTTTACTCAAGCACTCTCTGGTGCGCCCCCTCCTGAAAGAACCTTCTGCAGACCCACCTTGAACGGCTAACTAATGCCCCATTTCTATCACCCTTTTCCATGGGAAACTCTTGGAGATGCTGGTCTTCCCCCAACTGACCCAGCATACTAAGCTTGTTGGTTTTCTAAACAACCATCAATCTGGATTCTGAGCATCCAGAGGCACGGGAACTGCTCTTCTGAACCCCCTTGAAGAATTGCTCTCATCTCTTGCTTCAAAATCTCCAGATGTTCTCATTCTACTTGATCTCTCCTCTGCATTTGACATGGTCAACCACTCCATCCTCATAAAACGGCTCCACAATACCCTAAGTATCTCGGAGCGGGCACTGGACTGGCTGACCTCCTTCCTCAATGACCGTCCCTCCCCGGTTATCCTGGGTTATTTCTCTTCTCCCACCTCTATCTCCACCTGTGGTGTACCTCAGGGCTCCGAACTTTCTCCCTGGCTCATCAACATCTATCTTGCTCCTCTTGCAGACCTAATTTCCACCTTCTCCCCTTACTTTGAGTGTTATGCAGATGACACACAACTCTTCTTCAAACTGGCTTCTGATTCTCTCCTTACTTCCACCACCATCCCTGACTGCCTATCTGCCATGCAGTCCTTGTATGCCTCCAGTGATCTATGCCTCAATGCGAGCAAAACTGAGATCCTTCGCATTGGGTCTCCTGCTCCCTCAGTCTTCCACTCACTCATGCCACCCTCTATGTGTTCTACCCCTTCTCCTACATCTGAAGCCAAAAACCTTGGCGTCATCTTCAACTCCTCTCTTTCCTTCCTCCCTCACATCCAGGACCTTGCCAAGAAGGCCCTCTTTCAACTCTACCTCCTCAAAGGAATCCTTCCTTTCCGCACTTTCCCCCAGAATCTCAACATCTCTAGAGCTCTGGTATTCTCTAAACTAGAATACTGCAATAGCCTCTTCCATAGTCTACCCTCTTCCTGCTACCCCCAGCTAATGCAGGAACCACATCTCTCCAGTCCTAAAATCTCTCCACTGGCTTCCGGTTGTACCAAGGATCAAATTAAAATCCCTCTGCATCACCCATAAGGATGTCTGGGGCCTGGGACCACACTAGCTATTAGCTCTTACTAAATACTCTCCCTCCAGATCTTTTCATCACTCCGGCACCAACTCACTGCATGTCAAGCCCTTCACTAAACAGCTATCTCATGGCCAAGCTCTTTCCTGGGCTGGCTCCCTCCTTTGGAACAGCCTACCCCTTCCTCATCGTCTTGAGTTGGACCTCCTCAAATTCCGGAAGTTCCTCAAGACTTTCCTTTTCACCTCCTCCTTCCCCCTCTCCCGCCTTTGCTAATCCCCACAGTCATTGAGATTGGTGACCAGTGCCCTTATGTGTCCACCTGGGTCCTGACCTTCCACCCCCAATTGTCTTCAGCCTCTGCCCACTCCCAGCACTTGCCTTGGTGCCCACTGGCCTATGCTATCAGTGGCCTGCACTTATTTGTTGGCAGCTGACCACTCTTACCGAGTGATCTCTGACAGTCACTTAACAGCTGCTTGCAACGTACTCCCTAGCACTTCCCTCTGTGGTAATCCGAGCCCTTACCTCCCGCACCCCACCCCATCCCATCTCTCTCTCTGCACTTGCACGTTCTGTATGTTCACAAGGCCTAGTAGGACTGCCTCTCTCTTCTATTGTTATATTTACCTTTCATTATCATGTCCCTCCCTTTTGCCCTGTGGGCGCTTTGAAACACAAATTACTTGATGTATAAGTTCCTTACAAATGCACAATAGATAAATAAGGTGCCATAGTGCCTACACATTTATGTGAGCTCGCTAGGTTATTATACTGCTTTAGTTTGCTCAAATCTGCGCAAGTCTTGGCCCAATCTTGCCACGACACATACCTTTTATTCGCAGCGGGTTTAATCAAGAACTGTGAAATCAAAATCCCTTGATTCGAGCATACTAGAGCAGTCATTTTTGTAAGACTTGTTCGTCATAGCCTCCTTTAAGTTAAAACATCCATACAGTGCCTGCGGAGGGGGGGCAGAATTTTTTTGCATACAAAAATCCCCCTTCACAGTATCTTCACGTTCAAAGATGCAATTCCCAATACAAAGCCAATAGCCATCATTGATGTGGATTTAGAGATGGCCAACACGCCTTCCCCGATCAACCCTTTAAAATAAATCAAGGTCAGGTTCCGAGAGAAGATGGTAAGAGTTAAGACCGTGCATGATAGCAGAAATAGTTTTGCCCTCATAAACTTTAAGGGCAGGAGCAAGGACAATTTTCCCGAAACGCCTATGGAAGCGCTTCATTTGTGAAAGACATTGTGAGCTTTTGATTTTAAATAAGCAATTAGTTCCAGTTTATTTCAATGCGCACTAAGTTTAAGACTCAGGTACTTCACTTCTCCTACTGCACCCCTGCCGCAAACCGGTGTGTGTATTTATTTCACGGGTAGAGTTCTCCCTGAACTTAAGTCTTACTCTAAGGATCGTGCCTGTGAGCAAACAAATTAGACTATGATGATTTAGGAGACCTCACAGGCACAATTCCTTCCATAAAAGGTTTCTATTTATATTATGGAATGCTAAAGACAGGTCAATGCTTGCAATGTATATTTTTGGTACAATCTTTTGCCAAGCAGCTTCTGCAAATAGTCAACAACCAGCCCTGGTAGCGAAGTCCCCACCCCTGCACGGAAACCATTCTGGGTCAGTTGTAGAATGTTTTGCCGAGAAGCCCATTGTTTTAGTTGTCTAAGCACTTCAGAAACAAAGACTTTGGAGTCTGCATATAATAAGGCGATCGGCCTATAATTAGATCAATTTTATGACCCTTCTTGTACACAGGGACAACTAAAGCAGACTTCCAGGCCTCTGGTGTTTTACATTCTAAAATAACCTGTATAAATAGAAAGTACGGGACAAGGGCCCACACTTTCGAATCGGCCTTTAAACCTTTATTACTCAGGCCACGAGGGCCGGGAGCACATTATTCACTACTATTTTTGATCAAGATGTCCACATCATCGTGATCAAAATGTTAAGGGCAGAGTGTGATTCTCAATCGTTACCTGGAGCATACAGAAGTTCATAATGCGTAATATAAATTGGTTCCACAATTGAATAGTGATTGAATTGAAACAATTGTGGGGTACAATATAGCATCATCTAAGTGAATACTTTAGCTTTTTTTAGCTTATTTCTAATTCTTTCATTAAACTTTGTAACTAAATTAGAGGACCAAGGAAGCATGTTTCTCCCGCCAGAAACGAAAACAGACGGAACCTCTCTGCCTTGCAACTGTGTCCCCATTCCATTAAACTTTACTTACATAATCTGGTGGTCACTCAGGGTTGCTTCAGAAACATAGAAACAATGACAGGCTTGAAACAACGTTCCAGACACACGACACACATATATAGTCAATTCTCGACTTTACATTCCTACAATGCCAGGTATGGTGACCATTTAAGTCATCTTCTATGTTTCTGTTCAATATTTTTAGATTATTTCTTTTTTTTAAACTGAGCCCCACATTTTTCTATAATCCCTTGTATTGATCACACTAAATTTGCGGAACCTTTCCAGTCTTAGCAACCCCACACTGATGATTAAAATCTCCTGTAACAACAATATATGCTGATTTACCCCTACAGTGCCATTCCAATAAAACATTTCCCATCTTATCTAAGTATTTTTCTTTTGGAAACTCTGCGTAGTAGCAAAATACATGGATTAACATAACATCAATGTTATCAACTTTAGTTATGACATGCATTGCAAACACACCCAACATTGACTCATCCACCACCCTCCTCTTCAGTGCCCAACAGGCTTTAGCTGCCACGAATAAGCTGCCCTTAGGTCTACCTTTGATACACCTTTCAGCCCTCTGCAAAGCAATCTGATAGCCATAGGGCAACATAATCTATTAATATGGTTTCTTGAAGAACAATAATTTCACCATTAGTAAGGGTGGCACATAAAGGAACATTCTGCAATAAATGATTACATCCATGAGTGTATACTGAAAACCTGGGTGATTCCCTACATCCTTATGAAGTGCTGGTATAAGGGAATTCATAACCCACGACCAGTCCTCAGAATCTGCAGATCTAGTCTGAGACGGCCCAAAAAGATCATGTTACCTTAAATGACATGAAAGAGTAATTTTTAAGGGATTGCTTGTTTGGTTTGCTCTTTTCTACTTCCTGCCCCATCCTGTGGTCTCATTTTTTAGCACACACTCCTCTCTAGTCATCCAATAGGTAAGTGTCAAAACCTCTAAGTATAAACTCATGCACATCAGATAGATTGTAATTACAAATTAATTTGGATGGAATTTCCAAAGCTCCTACATCAGTCCTGGAATCAACCAAGAAATCCACTAGTTGGATATCTTTGGCGGTATCGCATAAACACTGTACTCTTTACAGGAACCTCTTCAAAAAACCTGGACAAACTACGGATAATCCAGAATAACATCCTATGAACAGCACTGTGGGATGTTTTAACACACTTAGGCTCTGCTATGCTGCAGCACTGTGTTATGATGGTGCCAGAAATATCAAAATGGCCGCAAAACCCTTGTGCGCACCAAAACCTCTGAAAAACACGCTTTGCAATGCACAAAAAGATGGCTGCCCAATTTGCCACGCATGTTGTCAGTGGTGGAACAGAGATCTCACTCCTGGAATATGTCACTGGGCACCACTACAAGTAAAAAGGGAGTACAGAAGGAAAAAAGCAGTGTTGCTAAATTAAACCCCAAAATCTTGCTTTAAATCCTTTTTTTTCGTTGTTATTGAAACTGCAGAATGCTGGCTCAGAACACCCTCAAACACCCAAAATTCTTGCTGGGTGCTACAATTCACTTAGTTAAAGAAATCATTGTGAACTTGCAAGCCCCTGAAAAGCTGGGAGCATAAAGAAAATTCTGCAGCAAAAGTGGCCTGTCTGTGGATCTGTCAAACATCTGAGTGCAGTACCCTGGGCCGTCTGAATGACAGTTGTTACGTGCCAGCCTGATTAAACTTTAAACATGTATGTAAACTGAAATCAAATGGTTGCAAACTAAGAGGCCTGCTACAGAGTAACCTATATTGTAATTGTTTTCATCCCATGGTTTACAAGCTTGAATAAGTATTCTAGCTGCTATTTTGAAATCACAAGGTTGTTTTATGCTAAGGGAAAATGCAACAGAATTAACAATTAAATCTAGCCTGGTTAAAAGCTACCAAACTGGAATATCATGTTTCTCCACAGAAGGATGGCCTTTCCCCCCACCAGGAAAACACACCAAAGTGATAATTATAGGGTTTGGACAGAACCTGGTCTACAGAGGCAAAAGGGAACAATGAACAGCTGCCACTAAGGTAATACGGGGTGTGAGGACAGTCGTAAATGGCCTCTGCCAAGAGCAAACAGGGAGGAGACTGCTTCTGAACTACATGAAGATAGGAGGCAGAGACAAACAACCATCTGTGGCTGACATTCACAAAGAACACTTTTTAAAAGACTTATAATTTGGCAGTGAAAATTGTGTAAAATATAGCAGTAACAGATTGGTGAATCTAAATTTTGGTTGCACGTTTCAAGAGGCGGCAAAATCATGTGACATGTTCTGGAAAGAAACGGCAGAAAATGTGACTTTACACAAAATGTATTGCTGCTAGAAGTATGAATCTTTAGACACTTATGCCCATGTTACACTTGCACACTTGTGGAAATGTGCTTATAAATTGGACATTGTGTTCCTGATGAAAAGGGCAAAATTCTGTGAAAAGCAGAGACAAGATCCCACCGCTACGGGGTTTGGAGGGATAGCTGCTATATGAAATATGTAATCTGTATATGTGATTCTTATAGAGGTTGCATATGTGTAAATATGTATGGTGCCAAAAGTCGATTGTGTGGTCAAGGGGCCAGGGGTGGATCCTCAGCCTCATAAAATCACACCATAAAGGTGACACCCTGTTTTTCTCCTCCTATCAAGGCAGAGAGGAGACTCTGACACAATCAACTGTCAAAGGGGCTAGTTGAGGATAAACCAGCCCACACACCCTTTATCATATCATACATAGAGACAGCTCACCTCTCAGAAGGACAGACAGATTCACTCACTATCCCGATGCTGGCAGAGCACCCTGCTAATGAACTTTACATCTTCCTTGCTCCAGACTCCAGAAACTTGGCAAATCAGAAATCCATTGCATAGCTGAACCATTTTCAGCTAGGCCTCAAATTCCAGAACTAGAACCCCACAAACCTAAGGGGAAGCATCAAAATGCAGCCGGGCTGTGCTGTACTGCTTGCCTGCTGAAAGAATTATCATCAGAAGCAAGAAGGGCCGATCCAGGCCAGTCCTGTGCCGTGCTGTGACTAGAGCCATTGCAGATCCAGTCCAGTCCTGTGCTGTGCTGTGACCAGAGCGCCTTGCTGATTGTAGACCCAATCTGATGTGTCAAGGCATCTGTCTTCGAACCCAATCCAATTCCCAGACCAGAATCTTGATGGACCAGAATCCTGACGGTTCTGTTTAAAAACATATCTAGTGAGTATCTATAGATAGAACTGTGTCACTAGCATATGTACCTTGCTTAGTTAATCTCTCTCTTAAACCCATCCTGTCTTGTATTTAGAACCTGTATTGTTAGGAGTATTTTTGAATTGTTTGAACCCTCTATCCTACCTATCCTATCTTCCTCCTGTACTAGTATTGCTAAAACTATCTCTGCACTGATCTTTTCTCATCTAAAAAAGGCGAGTTTCCTCTGCAGACAGTCACCCTGATGAAGGGGCTGTGTTCCTGTGGGGTATTCATTTGTTCATAGAAATCCTCTAATGTAAGAAATCCTTTTTGTCATTTTAAAAGTGCATTCCTGTTTTCCCTTCTTGCGCCTATTTTGAAAAAAACGACCTCCACTAAAACGTCCTGTAGTAATATATATAGCGCTTTATAATATTTATAGCGCTTTAGACTATATAGCGTTTCACTAAATCTGATGGCAAAATTTTGTTTCCAGCAATAATGTGACACACACATATAGTTATTTATGTTGCCAGTATAATATGTGAATACGTTGCTGGTGGCATGCAAGGTATAGAATTCATAATGCAACAAAAAGCCCAATGTGAAGCTGCAGAGAGTAAAGTGCACCATTTTTTTTCTCTTGAATACCTCATGCATAGAATACTACATTGTTTATATAACTGACTGACTTAATTAACAATTACTAATCACTAATGCTAACTCCTTAACATTATAATGTAGTCCCATGTACAAAATGAGGTGAAAATACATATGTTGGAATTTGTTTTTAAACATGCACTGGATTTTTTTTTCTCTTCTTTTCTCTTGCTGTGTTGAATGCAGAAAGCAGAAAGGAAGGCAGCAGGTAACCGAAAAAGATACAGTTATTATAATCTGAAGTTGTCATTGTTTGGGACATGAGGATGGTAACAGAATACATGTTCTGCTAATATGATTGGAAGAAAGTGTCTGCAGATGTGTCACGTCAAATGTGGGGAGGCTCTGAGTTTTTCTAATGGGAAGATGACAGAGGGAAGTTTAGTTCGGGATGACTGGGCTCTGAGGACAGAAGTGGCTGGTTACTCAGCACTGGCTGGAGAACCCCTCATTCTCGCCGCGCATTCCAAGCATCCATGATTACAGGAGCAGTTTGTTGGCTGGGACTGCTTTTCTGAGGGGAGCAAGGACAAGGTCGTGTGGGAGAGATTCAAACAAATACCTCTGGTAAGCAGACACAGCTTTAAGTAAGGCCACTGTGTGCTGTTGGATGAATGACCGATCTAAAAATGTCATGTAGGCAGAGCAGTAAAGGAAATCCCCTGCATTTTAATCCGTCATGCTTATAATGTTAAAAAGTAATTCATTTTTTTTTAAAAAGGCTTGTTTGCTCTGTTTCTGTATTTTGTTTTTTCTTCTTCTTTTGTTACAGATAATGGTGAAATATATAGGGTAAGCATTGAATTGTGAATGGTACTTGTCTGCAATATAACCAGTATATAAAAATAAATTGTTTAGGGCCTCATTACACGGTAGGTGGTGGACCTTGGTCCACGCCGGGAAAATTACCGGCTCCGCCTTGGCGGAAAGGGGAATTACCGCCCTACTCAAAGGTTGGTGGGGCGGTAATTACCTCTTCCACCATTGCCCTTCCCCATTCCCATTTTTGCCTCACAGGGCATAATGGGAATGGGGAAGGTGCTAATTACAGTACCGCAAATTTGCGGTGCCGTAATTAGCACCAAGGTCCCTTTGCGGGTAGAGTTTTAACGCCTGCAAAAAGCAGGCATTAAATTCCCCAACCCGCAAAGGGAACTTGTAGTACACCGGTAAGGGTTAACTGTCACCGTTACCATTAACGGTGACTCTTAACCGTTACCGCCGTCCGTGTAATAAGTCCCTTAGAGTCGTTTATTGCATTTGGGAATTTATATGTGGACACAGGGGAGATTCATTCTCTTTGATAATACATTTGTAAATTTGCCCATGCAGATAGAATAACAAACAGAATAAGCAGTGATAACATAGGTGTGTGTGTGTGTGTCCTCCTTGGATGTTATTTGGAGGGAATCTAGTATAACATATAGATTACTGGAGGTCTATGAGCCAGTAATGATGCCTACGGGCGCATAGATCACTGGTGTAGATAAGCCTGTGATACCGGCCACAGACTGTAGGTGGCACTCTATATCAAATTGTTGGGTTTTATTGTGTGTATAGGTACAAGGCTCTCTATAGATCTCTAGGAGGTATTCTCATAGAAAGGAACATTTTGTTTATGATGGGGTTATAATGTAGGGAAGGAAACCATACTCACCACTAAATACCGCAAACCATATACTATTGCAAATCACCACAAGTAATACATATTACTAGGTTCTCCAATATAATATAACAAAGTATGGTCACTAGAATGATATGAGGAAAAATCCAATTTAAATGCAAGAATAAAATATCACCAACTACCGCTCATATTTTGGCGGTAAGGAAAGTACCGCCAAACCCCAAATTTACACAAAATATCCTACAGTCCATAACTTCCTCAGTTTTTGTGCTATTTTTCTGCTTGCAGCTAACATCCACAGCTTTAAATCACATCTAAAACCACATCCCAAATCCATACGGTTCTCCCGTTATTGTGATTATAGCACAGTGAAAAGTTTGCAGCGAATTTCGTTTTTGGGAAATTCTGACAAGTATAAAACAGCTTTTGATTGCTTCCAACTTGAATTTTAAGATTTCAAATTGTTTCTGGATATTAAATCATTGCTTGTGTTTGTGTGCAACCGTCCAAAGCGGCTCCCATAAGAATTTATAGCAATATCAGCAATTTTGGCCATATATTAGTGTTTTTGGCCAGTCCATTCTAAAATAACTTTAAAAGCCATTCTGACAGCTTGACAGTCAATTCCGTTTTTCTCTTGTGCTTGCTGGGGGAACATGGATTGATATTTTGTGTGAATTCTGCCATTCCTGAATACCTGCTCTTTCCTCCTATCTCTTTACATTGCCTATTGGGGGGTTGAGGGATGTGCAGGGGGAACCTTTAACCACAGTGCTATCTGATCTGCACACACACACACAAGTATTCTTTGTTTGCCGAATTGTTTGCTCACTATTACTCGTTGTGTATTAAAGAGATTATTCAGTGTTACATCACCCCATTGGTGATTATTGTGTACCCATTAAAACATAGTGTGATTTAATTGTAAATACATGAATAAATATTTTAACTTTGCAAACCAGCCTGATTCCCGGTTCCGTGTGACCGGGAGGGTTCCAGGAGAGGGGCATGACAAAAATAAATAAGGATTTCAGTTGTGCATTACATGATAGGCATTGACTTGGGTGTGTGCTGGATTGAAATCACTTACAGCACTAGGCATCACCAAAAGGGAACACATTTCTGTAGCAAGACAAAATGCTCACTGGTTGCCTGTACGACAGTGCATCCTATTTAAGACACTGGTCATCACGCATAGATGCATCCACTGCACTGCACCTGCCTACCTCTCCGATAGAGTCCTCCTGCCTCCGGTGGCAAGACCTACCAGAACCCCCTATACCAACCTACTACCAGTCCCCAGAATGAAACGAGCTAGAGGCGGTGGTGCAAACTTCTCTTTCATTGCATCCAGAAAATGGAACTCATTGCCTCAGTCATCAGAAATGAACCCTCTCATCTTGCCTTCCGCAAGGCTGTCAAAACCAGGCTATTTAACTAAAAGTGCTTTCTGTATGGTGCATGATGTCCACAGTTCTAATGTAACCTGCTGCCTAACGATGCATCAATTCGACTCTGTAATGAGTGAACTACTCTAGAACCGATTAAAAGCCACTTTACCATGTATTATCTTATGACATGCTTGCGGGCTAATGTAACCAAACGTGCTCACTAATGCAACTAATAAGTTAACCACTCTAGAACCGGTTAAAGGCAACTGTAACCATGTATTAACACATGTATGCGGGCTAATGTAACCAATCGCCCTCCCCACTGCTGCAACTAAGACGGTGTCCGGACATTTCATCGACAACAATTAGTCGACAGGACATTTGGTCGACCTAATTTCTTCGAAAACCAAATGGTCGATTCTTTTTTTAATTTATATATTTATTTTTAAGGTTGTAGTTTAGGGAAAAAAAGAGTTTTTTAGAAAAAAAAGAGGGTTGACGGGACCCCCCCCCCCAAAAAAAGGGTAAAAATAAAAAAATAAAAAAATCTACCATTTGGTTTTCGACGAAATTGGTTCGACCATTTGTCCAGTCGACCAATTTTTTTCGATGAAATTTCTGGTAACCAACTAAGACATACTCTTGTAACAGTGCCTCAATGCCCTTGGGCTGTGTGAGCATTTCTATTAATGAAAATAAATAAATACATAACTACATGAATAAATACTTGCACCAGTAGGATTTCATGCATTAGGGCAATAATTGCACTTCTACTCAGAGGGATGCTCTCTTCATGGAGAAACATCTTTTCAAAATTAATTTAGAATGTTTTGGTTCTTGATCATCCAGAACGGTATTCAGAGAAAGGTCTAATGAAGTATGAGTCTCACTCAAGCATAGAACCTAATTTCTCAAAGGAGCTTGATCCTGAAACATATGATGAATACCACGCTGCAAGACCTTTGGGTCGGAGGAAACAAGTCCCGGGCCATCACGGCGAAAATGATTTCTCCTTATATAAACCTCCTCATAGGGGTGCAGTTTGAACCGATACACCGTTACGTCTTCGGCTACAAGTGAGCAGTGACCCCGTTGGGGAATCAGACACTTTCACGCTAATCTCAGTGTTAATTCCAACCCCCTGCTCATCTCTTTTCTTTAGCGTGTTTTCTTCTCAAGACATTAACCAAGACTGGAGCTACACGTTTCCCTGACAGGTTTTCTGACGGGATCAGAATATCACCAGATGATAGGGCATTAGAAATGAAATGACATCCTCCCGAATGTTTGTAGATCGAACACATTTTAATGATGAACTCTTGTTAATTTCCTTGCACTTCTGATCTGTTACTCCTGATTTCCTTTCTGCTTGAAAACCTTCTTCCTAAATGCACTGCCATTTACGTTTTCGTTGGTAGGAGCCTCCGTTAGAACTATAAAAGAACAGTGTTGCTTTTCTTTGGCACAAGGAAGGACTGATAAGCGCTCAAACTCCTCCAAATCTTCCCCTGATGGATGGCGGAGTGTCAGAAGCTTTATAGAGTTCATCCGGGTTAAGTGGCAGCCTTTCTGGAGGGCAGGTCTGGCTCATTACTCCACTCTTAGGCCCTCATTACAACTGAGGTGCTAAGTGCACCAACTTTACCACCGTGGTGTAAACTACGTTTACACCATGGTGGATGGCGGATTTACCGCCCCATTACAAGGTGAGTGGGGCGGTAAATCCCCATTTCCCATTTTCCCTTCCCCATTCCCATTTTTGCCCCATAGGGCATAATGGGAGTGGGGAAGGCGCTAATTACGGCACCGTAAATTACGGTGCCGTAATTAGCACCAAGGTGCCTTAGCACCATGGAACTTAACGCCTGCAAAAAGCAGGCGTTAAGGTGGGAATCAGGCGTTAAGGGTTAACGGTGGAGTTAACCCTTAACGCCTGAGTTGTAATGAGGGCCTTAGTGTGTTCCACAATGATTTCAAGTTTGCTTTGAACTTCGTATAAATTGCTGCATGTTCATTTTGACTTGCCCTTTCATTGTATCAAAAACCATTACTAAGGAATGAAGAACACACTTTTGGGACAACGTAGAGGAATGCTGTGCTGAACAGGTGCAGGCTGCTGTGAGTGATCTGTGGAACCAGAGGAGGGGGAGAAATCCAAAATAGCATGTGAGACGTCTTGTAATTGTTTTCTAAAAATCAACAGAGAATCGTAAAGCGCAGGACTCAATGAATGGTCCATCATCTCTGTCTGCACTGTTGTTGTCAACAACGCTCAATGTTTTCCACTTGTGGTATTAAGCCCCCATTCCAAACGCTGGAATGGGGCGGTAACGGCCCGGTAGCCCAAGTTAATGGTCTGAGCAAAACATCTGAAACAGGGGCTTAAGGCCATTAGCTCTGTGGGCTACCAAAGCGGTAGCCGGGGTGCTAAAAAAAAACATGTTTTCCTTCATTCAATGGGACGTCGCTGTGAACAAATGGAAATACTTTCCCAAGATGGCTGCCAGCAGAGAGAAAGGAGCGGTGGTGGCAGGGTTTGTCGCCACACGCAGAAATAGATGGGGGGTGGGAAGGTACAAAAACAATAAAAAATAAAGGGTAGGAGGGTGGGCGGTAGATAGCAGCGGGGGGAGCCAATCGTCACGTGGGATGGAACACAAGCTTTCACGTCCTATTGAATGAAAGGAAATACTTTCCCAAGATGGCCGCCATGGAAAGGGAAATGGTGCTCCCTACGGAATACCGCTTCCTTTTCCATGGCAGTCTGCAGGAGAGGAGAGGAAGGAGTAGTGGTGGCGGGGAATGCTCTGTCACAGAAATAATGTAAGTAGGAGGTGGGAAGGGAACAAAAAATAATGGAACAAAGGGTGGGGGTAAGATGGCCACGGGGGGAGCTGGCGTCAGGTGGGGTGGAACATGGGCTTTCACTCGTGGTTCAAGCCTACCTTCCTAGCCACCCCCCAGGGTGCTAATGGAGAACAATCCTAAATCATTCTCAGCTCTATGCAAGAATCATTGTCACATAGGTTATAAATAATGTTGGGACGGCCACCGGGATCAACAGATACATATACACAATGCACAGGGGCTTATTTAGGATTGAATAAAGGTTAGAGCCAAAAAATGAACAATAGTGGGGTGGGATAAAGAGTAACTTAAATATCCCTCCCACATTCTTTAGCTGACCCCCTTTGGAAGTCAGTGACGACTTTAGTATGTTCTTGTTTCTGTTTTTATAGGGGAGGTCTTGAGTTACCTGTAAAGTCCATGCCTTCGGAGTACACATATGTTGGGGAGTCTATCTGGTTCCAGGGTACTCCTTATGCATAGAAGCACTGACTGGCTGAGTCCTTGCTTCAGGTCTGTGAATCAAAATGGAGCAATGTCCCCAAAGTAAAAGCGTGTGACTATGTTGGTTGACAAACCCAACTCCAGTGTCTCAAAGCCTCAACAAATATGGTCACAAGTGTGTACCTGCTCCCTCAGTGGGCTTCTCCCATTCACATTGAGAACTTATCCCTCTCCTTCTAAGTCTGCTAAAGTGATGATTTGTGTCTCCTTTTTAAAATGTGTCAATAAGTTGCCAACCACCTCCACAATCTCCTGATCTTCTCCTTGACTGTGCCAAACCCCCTGGATAATATTGCAATGTCCTCCTTAAATTTGCCAATTTCCTCCATAAACTCAAGCCTCCTCCAATAGCTCTCACAGCTCCTCCTTAAGTTTCACAACATCCTCTAATATCATTGCTTACCTCCTCCATCAATTCTACTTGGTGCTCCTCCTTCACTTCAGATAATAATCCCTCAACCAAAACCTCTCTTCCTCACATGTCCAACAACTCTTTTGCTGATAAGCCTTCATTGACTCCTCTTTTCTTAACCTCCTTGTTTTTACTCCATACCAGTTCCCTCCCCACCTTCTTTTCCTCCTCCACAATGTTACCAGTTCTCCACCATACTCTGCTCCTCAGGCTTCCTACTCTCTCCTCAACACTGCTCATTCTCAAACACCGTCCATACAGTGTCTGCACTCCAATCCGGCAACTTGCAAAATTGCTGGAAACAAAGCTGGTTTTATAGACAACAGAAGGGGTGTGCTCAACCTTGAATGGCCACAGCAGCGTCCTCCTGCAGGTGCCATGGAATTGGCTCAATTTGGCAGAGGCAAAAAGGTGTGGAGCAGCTATCTTGGTTTTCACAAGCTCCCCCGCTCCCCTGCCTCTTCCGGTCTGCCTGCAGTTCTCACCCACTTTGTGCTTTTGGAAGTTTTTCTCCCTTGTCACTGCTTATATTCTTCCAGTTGTCCTGTATATGACAAATTCCCTAGGAGGCTGACATTTTCGATTTATTACGTTTGCTATTAAGAAGGGGGGCTGGCACAGTTGTCCACAAAAGGATGGTGGACCCCTTCTTTACCAGGGAAACGAACATACCTAAATGGATTGGCCCAAACTTGCCCCAGTTCTCCTCTCCCTGTGACAATGAATTTGGCTTCCTGGTGTGGTCTGTGACAATGAATGTGGCTTCCTGGTGTGGTCTGTTCTGGGGTTTTCCAAGAAACCAGCGGGGATTATTTCAGATATATGTTACCCCTCCTGTGCATGTGGGAAATCCATAGGGGGCCCTGCCACTTGAGGGTACCTTTTTCTTAAGTGGAGCACTTGAATCATGTGACTGGCCTCTGCTGTAAGGAGATCATGCAGTAGAGGTGCGCCAGATGGTGTTAGGATCAACCCACTAGGCACCCCCGAATCAGTGCAGGGAACCTCATCACAGTAGTCCTTATATTTCACACTATGTGTAATCTTTTTCTCATGCAGTTAGAATGTGTAGGGAATGGGAGGTCTGTTGATGGTTTCACAGCTAATACTGAAGCCCCTGGTCAGAATAACAAGATGCATGCCAGTCCACTAAACAAGTTTGAGATCTTTAGAGTTTCTAGGGGTCACAACTACCTTGGATTAGCTACTTGTAACAGCAGACAGACTTTGGTAAGCTTCCTGTACTTGATATTAATAATAGAAGAGTTAAAAATAAGAAATATCTGCCCTGAAAAGCGGCTGTTTGTAATTTTATTTAATTATTTATTTTTTATGTATTTATTTATTTATTTATTTATTTAAGATTTGTATAGCTCACTACAGCCCATGGGCATCGAGGCGCTGTAAGAAAATGTAAGTAGGCTTGCTTCTGGGTTACAGGAGAGCGGCCACAGGTTTATACAATTGCTTAGTTACAGTGAGTTTGTAGAGCCAACACAGGTTGCATTGCAAGATACAGTACATAATATGAGAACAACAGAGGGCACAAAGCACAAAGCAGGTTAGAAGGGGAGGCTGTCATACAAAGAGGCTGGTTTTTAAAGCCTTACGGAAGGCTGCATGAGATTCGATCAATCTTATTTGTGCTGGGAGGGTGTTCCAGTATGTCGCTGCCATGGTTGGGAAGCTGGAGCCACCGGCCCGGACTCTCCATGTAGGAGGGACAGTGATGCGATTGGCATATGCAGTCCTGGACGGTCTAGAGGATGTTTGTTTGATGATCCTTTGAGCTAGGTAGGGGGGTGCTAACCCATGAAGACATTTATGTGTGAGAGCCAGGGTGTTAAAAACAATCCTTTCTTTGACAGGTAACCAGTGCACCTGCCTTCTAACACCAGAAATGTGATCCCTACGTGACATACCAGTTGCGGCCCATAGAGCATTATTCTGAGCTAGTTGGAGTTTAGCCAGGTTCGTTTGGGACGTTCCAACAAAGAGAGCATTGCAATAGTCAAGCCTAGATCGAATGATGGCCCTTGCAATGGTGAGGCAGTTCCCTTGTGATAAGAAGGCCTGACTGCATTGATAAGTTTAAAATGATAGGCTGCTGAGGACGCAATGGCATTAATCTGCCTATCCATGCTCAGGCTAGGTTCAAGATATGCACCCAGTGTCTTGATTACTTGAGACACAGTGATTGGTATGTCTATTGTGAATGAGCAGTACTGTTTGACCAATTTACCCAATGAAGCTGTGGTAGCTAATGATCTAACCCCCAATACTGCTCCTGTCTGATTAGGTATCTGTCAATAAATAGTAAATGCATCATATGCACTAACGCCAAAACATGATATTCCACTCTTTGCTCATTTCTGGAATCAAGCCCATTGACTTTACAAATGCTATTTTGTATGAGTTTGTTAATAATGATCCAACTTTAACCTCTGCCTTTTTTTTTTTACAGAAAAGTAGTCCATATCATATGGTCCAAAAGATGTGCCCTTCTTTACATAATTTTCGTGGCGCAATTGGTGTTGATGGTGGGAGACCCCTGCCAGTTGCACAGTGAACACTTCATCATTTGAAAACATTTGGATCTTTGCTGGGTTTTTTTCCCTTTGATTTCCCGTGTTGTGCAATGAGCCTGTCCCCTTAAGGCTACAGAAAAAGAGTCTGAGGCTGCCTAACTCACCATTCAAAAGCACCTACTTCCACGTCAGCGGAACGGATGTGGTACGCCAGTGGTGTTGATGGTGTTGCTGGTGGTGCAATGTGGCGGGGGACGCTACCCAGGCCACCTGAAGACAACAACACTTACAGTCTACAACTTGTTTGTCCCTTTTTCTATGCAGAGAGGAGCTGCACTACGAGGGATATGGGTCGCCTAAAGATCGACTCAACAGACCCGGGTGCAGCCGAGAGAGTGAAAACCAGACAACAGGTAAGGCAGCGAGTAGCATCCTATCCGGCCCCTGCCAGGGGGTTTATCACCGGCTACGGGATGCCCCAACAAAGGTCCGCTGCCTTTGATGCAAAGCTGCCTTGCCTTTTTAAGTAAAACCCATGTCAGACTCTGCAGGAGACATACCCATACATGCAGGGGACAGGGGATCAGAGCCTGATGCACCCCCCCTCCCCGTAGTAAGTGAGCCAGAGACACTTCCAGCCGTGGCAGGATCCAGGCAGACTTAAGTCACCATACTCCATCGAAGGACACAAGGGAAAAGCTGAATTTCCATAGGCTATTAGAGGGGAACGACGACCCGCAGGACCTCACCCATCTTAGGGGAGACCAGGCAGGAGGTTTGACCTGCCTCCCAGAAGAAATGCATCTGCTGGACTCGACCAATAAGTCACAAAGCCCGGATGCCATGACACCTAAACATTTGGCTGGAAAGCCTGCAGGTGGGGAATTCCAAATTCAGGAACAACCGGCAGCAAGTGCAGCCACGAATGACCTGATGGCGTTGGAAGAACTCTCAGCACAACTCGAGGGAAGGATGGATGAGTCCCTTCTGAAAGACCAGGAGATGGGGAAGGTAATAGAAACTACTAGCATAGAAAGATGCCTGCCAAAGATGCAACCTGCTAACCAAGATAGCTACCTAGACCCCCGAGAAGAGAAGGAGCAGTCTCATTCAAAGCCATTCACAGCACTGCAAAATAACTCAGGTGCATCAGACACCTCTACCAACATGGATGAAAGTGCCGATGATTCTTTGGAGAAGAGGAGTCAGTCCATGACATTGGAATTAACGATTGCCTCCCAAAAGGGGTTCAAGGACACATCTTACAAAAACCCAAGTAATGCAAGCCTTGCTTCCAAATTAATTCAGGACATCTCAAACCTTACGGGTAAAATTGTAAGGCAAAAAAGGAGAAGTCTCTCATTTATTAAGGATACATTGTCAGCACTGGACGATGAGGACCCAATATATCCTATTGACTCAAACCCAAAACGTTCATGGGGTCAAGTACAAAAAAAAACAAGTCCCAGACAGACAGATTACAGAAGCTGCCTCCTCCTAGCAGACCCTAAGGAGGCGAAGAAGCCGGGGATTGATGACATCACCTTGGCAAAAATAAGCAACTTGTGCAGTAAGGGTAGGATGGACGACTGTGTCCATACCTAGAATGTGGTGATGGCAGCATTGAACATCACGCTTGCCCCTTTTTTGAAATTTTACGAGTCCATCAATGAAATCCTGCAGTCACTCTACACACTAACCCTGAAAATAGACAAGGGGCTGGGCGAAATGGTAAGCTTCACGAAACACTTAGATGCGAGACTGCAGAAGGAGTCAGACCTGTCTCACCAATGGCAGAATTGCCTGTGTGACCTGGCGCGTCAAGAATCGAACGACAAGCAACTCCTGATGGAGGCGATTCTTGAAGACCATAAGTGGATAAGAAAACTCAATCAGCAAGCCTCTTTGATCACAGACCCTAAACAGAACCCCAGAAGAAGTCAAGACCTCGAAGTTCAGAGGTTCAAGCAACTAGAAACGGAGAAAGGGAAGCAAAGATCGGGTGGCCCTCTAGTACTTGGGCAGGGCACAAAGACGCCTAGGGCTACTAACTCAGATTGCCTGTTGATTGTGGATGAGGAAGAGCTAAAAGCGAGCTATGCAATTTTCCAGGGCCCTACTCCGCAACCTAAGAAAATGACGACTAGCCTGGGGGACACTATACAGAAAGAGGGTATGGAAAAAACACAAAAGAAAACAAAAAAACAGGTAAACAAATGAAAGGCAAATGGTTACACAGCCTTTTTAAGAAACATCAAATTGGCCACAAAGGAGGTCTCAAAACCTTTTTAAAAAAAACTAGGAGAGGAATAAACTTGTCCAATGTACAGAAGGAGAAAGTCATAAACAAACCTACCCCAATAGAATGGGTGGATTCGGAAATGGAGAATGAAAAAGAACTAGATATAAGCGACTGCCTGAGTGACCTCATATAAACAATTGAAGCACATAAAGAGGATGAGCTGTGGGACAATATTAACTTATCAGATTGGCAAGTGATAGATAAGCATTCAGGTAGAGCCCCCACAGGAGAAAGAGGAAAATCAAAGGCAGTCCACCATAATAAAATGACTGTGGTAAATACAAAGAAAAATGAAGAGGGCAAGCAGGCACATCAACACTCTCAATACCCGAGAGATGAAAGAGTGAACTGTAAAAGGAGTACACTGGCGAGGAACCGAAAAAATACACCACAACGGAGATCCAAATCTCGTGAACATTCGCTAAAAGATCAGAGAGATATTGTTATTGTTATTTTGCATTTATATAGCGCTTTATATACCATTGGTATGGTCTGAAGGCGCTGGTAGGTTGTACGCCCTTGGGAACCGAAGTTCAGGTCAGTAGAGAGAGTGAAGAGAGTCAAAAGGTGCGTGTGCGCACCAGGTATGTGTGCAGCTGGTGCGGAGTTCATGTGGTAGCTGCTTCTTAGCGGTAGGTGTGGTGGTTGAGAGGTCAGGAGAATGTGTTTGCTCTGGCAGAATTTATCCAGCTCCAGTGTGGCAGTGTTAGGCCTGAGGAGAAACGCCTGGCTGGGGGTGTTAAACCAGCAGTGTTTCCTTAGAGTGATCGGGAGTGAGCGGGAGATGTTGATATGAGAACAGTTATACCGAATGGTGTCATAGTATCCCTGTGTTCTATTTTGAGTGGTGGTGTAAAGAAGAGAGTAGGCGTGGGGTGTGGTATGATATACGTTCTTTCAAATGTGCCCGCATACCAATGCATATTATGTACATCACGCAATTTATGCGATCAGGTCCGTTCAATGCATTTTATTCATTTCAGGCATTCAAGATTGTCCTACACACTCCTGCCTGCTCGACACACTTGCGCATTCTAGTTCACCTTGCATGCTCTAGTCTATCCCTCATTTTCCAGTGTGCTTCACGCATGCTCTCATGTATTCCATACGCATGCACTCCCGCCCTCCCCGCGCATGCACTCCAGTCTACCCCGCGCATGTACTCCTGTCTGCCTATGCACTCATCCGCTCTGTATACCTGATGATATACTAAGAGACTCCAAGAACCAAGTTCCCCGAACAACGAGTTCAGACAAAAGTAGGACCCGGTATAGGTCCATAAATAGTCCAGATCTCGTAAGAAAGCTAGAAGCCAGATGAAGGGCTAGACTCCACATGAGTGCTGGACACTCACAGAACTCACAACGGCATAAGAACTCAAGATACAGGAACATAGAGAAGCCAAATATGGACTACCAGCAAAGGGCGAGTTGGGAAGAGAAGGGATCGCCTAGTCAATTCTTTACATTAAAACTGGAACGGACATGGAGAGACAAAAAAAGGAACTTGCTGAACAGACTGATGGCAATCCTTAATTACCTTCCCCCGACCGTAAAGATCCACAGTGATGACGTGGTAATCGTCAAGTTCATTGATGAACAAAGAACGGATGCGATCCTACTACATCTGAGAACAAGAAAAATCAAAGAGAGACTGTGGCGTGCAAGGAGCATGCTAGCGGATTGGGGTTTTAGGCTCGCCGATCTAGAGACAAAAAAGGTATGGCGAGAGACAAGGAGTCCCAGGCCTGCCGAAGGGAGGTGGGCAATAACCAGGAAAACAACAGAAGGAGATTCTACTAAGGCAATAACCAGGAAAACAACGGAAAGAGATTCTACCAAGGCTCGGCAGGGTGCAAGGTCAAACCAAAAGTCAATAAGCGAGCAACATCAGGTGGCAAAAGAAGAACCTAGTAAGGAGCAAGCGAACAAAATAAAAAGTCACCAGAAACTGACAGATAATAGGTTAGCAAACCTGAGATTTACGGTTGACAACTCGAGCTAGCAGGCTAAAGGGGGAGTTCAGAGTGAGAAGATCCAAAAGAAAGCGAAACACGCCCCGTACTCCCAGCAGCAGGCCGGAGAAAAAGAGACAATAGATCGCTGTAAGTAGAGATGGGAATAAATATTTTCTGGCCTCATGGAATGCACAGGGATTTGGCCACCTTTACTCCGGAGAAAGTAAATTCCTGGGAAAATTTTAAATAATCTGTTTACAAGAGAGCTGGATCCGAACAACCCCATTGTGCCAAGGGTACCAGGTTTACATTAACCCGGCGCAGAAAGGGCCCCTTGGGAGACCACGTGCCGGGCTTGTGACCTTAGTTAAAGATGACTGCCAATTACAAGTCCTGGAACATCAGACTCCGAACCCTCTTGTACAGATCATCAAAATAGTGAAAAATAGAGGATGGCATGAAAGCAGATTACTACTAATTAATACATACTGGTGCACTAAAGACTCAGAAACCAGAAAATACCTGGCGGACATTATGGCGGCCATTGACGCCTCAATGTTAGAGGACAAGAACCAACTAATCATCATCTGTGGTGACTTGAACATCAAACTATTGCATAATAATGGCCTGTTGAAAAGAAGAACTACCCTGGCAGCCAATGAAAAATGTTGGCTACTTGAAATGGATACCAGAGAGATGTTAATGCTGAATGGCCAAATAACAGGTGATCTCCCAGGGGCCATGACTTGGGCCGCATATTCAACAACCACCTGTCTAGATTACTGCTTTGTTGCTAGTAATACCCTAGCATGGATCAACTCTCTAAAAGTAATCCCTCAGAAAGCTAGTGATCATGCTCTACTAGAAGTGGAACTTTGTTGGAAGACTGAAGAGCAGAAGTACCGCGCTGTCCCTGCAATGGAATTAACATGGGGAAGGAATAGGCTAAAAATAAAAGCACAGGCCATTTCTGAACTAGCAAACCGGTTCAAACATAACCTTAAGGATAACCACGAAACAGTAGACTATGGATGGCTACTAAAGGAGTTTGAAGTCAAGAGTCGCACAAACAAAAACAACGAATTGGTAAGGAAACATGCATATAACAAAGACCTGGTGGAAAAAAAGGAGGCATGTCTAGAAATCCTAGAGCATCATAACATTAAAATGGATACATTGAAAGAAAACCCGGACAAAGTAAAGAAAACCCTCCCTAGAAAGGACTGGAACGAAACGGATACCCTAAAGGGGCAGAATACAAACTGCCACAACATCGTTTGGGAACGAAAGGCTCTGAATGATACTCCACCGTATCTGCGAAGATTCCCTTTGCCTAGACATAAGGATCTTCTGATGTGATGCAGGCTAAACATCTTGCCAACCAGGGAGGTACAATACCTAAGATAACAAATTCCCGCTGAAGAGGCTAGATGTCGTTTTTGTAATAACCCGGATATCCTGGAATCAATAACACATTGGATCTTATCATGCCCAGTATTGGCAAGCCAAAGGAGCCTATTCTTGGGAGAGTGGGTGGCTAATATAAACACGTCAACAGAAGTGGACTACTGGGAGAGAATATTGGTGGTACAAAAAATTGGCCCCACCTTGGAAGCCCTACGATTCATAGAACTAATCTTAAAGGGACTAAGGGAGGACAATGAAGAACTCAGAGAGCGGCGGGAAGACCCTTAAGGGGGGTTTTGGACTGAAAATGATGTGGACCTAATTGCTAAAGGTTGACATTTTTTATTTAACCAATAAAACAAAAGAAAAAAATAATAATTTTCTGTCATGTTCTTACTGTATCTTTCTTTCTCTTCTTTTACTCTTCTTTTACTCCTCTTTTACTTTTAAGCCCTCCCCCCAAGTGCCCCACCTTTTTTTTATTGTTGGCTATTAAGTGGTGATTAAGACAGTTTTCTGGCCATGAAAGACCTTAGTGATCTGTGGGTGGAGTCTATCTCTTGATGATGCACTAGGATACACAGGAGCCTCCCAATAATAAAATAAAGAGGGATTGTAATTCTATTCTTTTGTTGAGCAGACACCAGAGCTTTTAATGGTAGCCTAATGTGGTCACACCATGTTCGTGATGAGTCAGGCTGCTTTGTTTTAAATCATTTCTAAGATGTGGGTTATGTGTTTTGCAAGATCCAGATAGAGATTGAAAGAACCATCCCTCTATTTCCCTCCACTTTGTGATGAATGTTCAGACATGGCACAGTACCCTTCGGCATGTGCAGGCGGAAATTGCAGGGTTTTGAAAGCTCCTAGAACTGCCTAGTAAGTGATAAATAGTTGAAAAAGGAGAAACCTACATGTCTAACTGTTGTAGTGATGTCCAGGGCGGAAGGCGTGATAAAGTGCCCTACCTGGCCATTGGCATGAATATTGGGGTTGCCAAGGGTACCAGGTGTAGTCACTCTTGCTAACATGCTATCCCTGGGTTAGTGTGGAGTACCCGCTAGCCCACTACACCATTCCTGGAGCATGTAGTGGCTTGTCATAGGAATCCAGTAGGAGTTACTAATCCCTTTAGGGAACCTATAATGAGTTTCCCAGAAAATGTGCAAACTTTGCCACAAGAAGGAATGCTCGCAAAGGTCATGAAAGGTCTGACATCGCAAACCTAGGTAACACATGATTTTAAATGGCCTTCAATGAATGATAGGGACTTTAATTTGAAAGGTCAAGTGGGAGCCGTCTCCTGCTAGTGTAGTTACCTGTTAGATGGATGGGGAAGCTAGGATGTGTTCCACAGATCTTGCGAACATAAGATAGGGAGACACGGATGGGTGCAGGAGTGCCAGCGTGAGTCACTTTCACCCCACAGAACTGTGACTCCAGGATGGTGGCACACATATTTATTGGCCCGTGGAGTGGAGATGTGGAAATCCACTGAAATAAAAACATCTGATGAAATTGCAGTTCAGAGCTAGATCAGCCAATTTAAACTCTAAGTACAAATATCCCCACAGGTGAAACCATCCCTCTCATTAAGACCTCAATTACAGGCAATTTAGAACTATCAATGGGGGAACCTTAAGTTTGATGGTGTGGCTGTTGCTGAAGAATGCATTTTGGAGTAGGCTGTAAGGGAGGGAGGAAGGAGCTAGAGTGGGGCACTAAGAGTTGGGGAAAGGAGAAGACCGAGAAGAGAGGAAGGGAGGACAGGGAGAAGAAAAGAGCAGATGAGGCAAACACAGCTAAGAAAGGAAGAGGGTGGGAAGCAAGGACAGGAGAAAAAGTTGAATATTAACTGTTGAGGAAAAGAGGGTGGTGAGAGGAGAGGAGTATAAGGGAAGGGACAGCAGAGAGTTTGGCAGGAGTAATAATAACAACAGAGAAGAGAAGGCGAATTGAAGAGAAGAGAGGAGGAGTGGTTGAGGAGCATCAGAGAGAGGGAGTGGAGGAATACCACATAGGAGAAAGCCAGAGTGGTATTCAGGATTAGGACAGGATTGTCAAACTCAATGTCCCCCCACCACAACAGCAACTTTTGAATTAATCCTAACAGTCATGCATTTCAGTGCAGCAATCGAAAGTGTCTTCTCCTGCTCGACCCCTCCACCCTGAGAGCTATGCCTGTTGTTTACTCTCACTCCCTTTCTCATACTACAAATATGCCTGTCTTGATACCAATCCTGGAACCAGACTTGGCATTTCTACATATTTGTTTGGGAGTGTGTCCTCCTTGATCCTTGTCTTCTGTTGCAAAGGTGAAAGTCATTTTGTGGTGTATGCGATATAAATGAAAATAAACATAAACCTGTCACTGGTAAACCTCATGGGTGCAACCATCCCTCTTAATGAAGAAAGATGGGTTATCGTATACCACAAAGCCTATCATGAAAAATTGTTGGGTGGAGGAAGGGGCAGTGAGGAGGTCCCATACAGCTAGAAAATAAAGGCAAACCTATAGAGTAAGCTGATGGGCAAAGGCGCTTGGACCCTGCGTTTTTTTTTGGTGTGAAACCAGTAAAAACCATTAACTCCTCAGACATGATGAACAGTAAGGCCGTAACAGGCCCTTCTGTGTACTGTATGAATTTACATTATACAGTAATGGTTTAAATCCCTGCTCTACTCCATCCATGTCCTGCCCCCAAACACAGTTTTAGGTTGATGAAACATGAAATGCAGATTTTCTGAAACATGAATGCAGTATCTAACAACATCTGCATGTGTTCCTGCATGTGGTTAAGGCCTACATATGTTTGAGACCCTGAGAAGGCTGCATGTGGTAACACAAATTACCATTGCCAGTAATCCAGAGTACATCCATAAATCTCATAATGAGGCGCTTTGATTTAAAATAACATTATTTATCCTGTATAATTTTTAGCCAAAATACCTGTCCTGAAATCAATTCCTTCACGTTCTACCTAATTGTTCAGATGGAGCAATCTGAATATGGAAATGTTGATCTTGAATCCGTAACATTCAATAATTAAATGGCGAGCATTACAAGAGAACATTACACCATCTGAATACAATGAACTTAAATACTTTATACCGAGAAAGTGAATGGCACACTTTTACTCGAGACTTTCAGCTTGAGCAATTTTGCACAGATCTGCCTTACATTAGGGGGCTATGGACATATGATGCCTATGGCAAAAAGAAGATTACATCCACTACATAATGGATAGTAAGACATATACATGATAGATCAGAAACCCATATCAGAAAAAGAAGTGCTTGTTAGATAGCATTGCATAGCAATACTTAAACGTATAATATGATTCCTGCTTTGTAATAGCATTAGCATTAAACCAAATAGCCAATTCTGGCTGAGCATGATGTCAGAATATGTTATAAGCAATCCTTTTGCCAATGAAGCGTGCCAATGACAAAGTGAAGGATGCCACTATTACTAAACTGGAAGTTGATATTCAGAATTGCCACAGATTGCATTTTGATGGTAACCATACATCAACATCCTTCTTGCTTTGTGTGAGTGACTGCCTTCTTTCTGCCTACAGAACAGCACCCCAGACGTGTGACCAGCATAAAGTATAATATGGAAGTGGCTGTGCAAGTCTAAGATATCACAGAAGTTTTCAAATTAAGCCATTGCAGGCTAGTTTGATGTCAAAGCAGCTCAAAATGGCTTTTACAGGTGCTGCATTTAGCAACAAAAAGTATCTCCATCCAGTAGCTTCTATATAAATTATAATCCTCTAGAGCAGCCTGACACTTCCTCATGGCCATTGCACCTCAGTAACAGAAGGTACACTCATTAAAAAGCATCCAGCTCTCACTAGCTGTGCAATGCAGCAGATGAATACACGTGTAATTCCCACTGCCCCTACTCAGATGAGTATGCAAGTATCCATTCCAATCCCTGCCCCTCACTTGTATCGTCCAGGTGAGCAACAATACCGTTTGAGACAGCCCTACCACCCCAAGAGTCTAAGGGTGGAAGACGGAACCAACTAAGACCATGAAGCTAGCATTATGAATAGTTTAGATGGTGTAACAAGAAGTGTGATAAGTAGTTATTACTATCCTGGGCTAGTCTGACCCACTTGACAAGGCTGAAGATTCCTCAGCCCAGGTCTTCCTCTGCCGTAGACCGCTCCCAAAACATTATTGCCTCCACATACTCACTAGGAAGTACACTTGACTGGCTACTCGACCATAACTGCAACACCACAATCCTTCCAACACTCCCTGTACCTGGTCAGACCACCATATCATTTCATTCACCAGTGCCTCCCACAACAAACACCCATCCTACCCATCTTACCCCATTATCTCACACTGCACTTGCATCCTCACCAGTGACCACCTCCGACCACTATTTGCCAGCTCTCCTCCTCCCACCCTACTCCTTCAATGTTGATCTCTTAATTAATCACTACAAAACCTTGCTCACATCAGCAATCAACACACTCCCCTCGCTGAAAGTATAATTTCCCAAGCGCTCTAATCACTGGTTCACCCCTGACCTACAATCCATGAGCTTCAAGAAGCATGCTAGCAAATATAACTGGTGCAAACACCCCTCGGCAGAAAATAAATAACATTTCACAGTCCTTTGCAGGGACTACAACAGAGCCATCCAGGCCCCCAAGGATTCCGGCTATAACAAGCAGATTGCAGATGCTGGGTCTAGCTCTCGTGAACTATTTGTCATTCTCCAAGAATTGGAATCACATTTGCCCCCCCTGTCCACTGTCATCAAGAATGTTACCCCGTGTAGTGAAGTCCAGAACGGTCTCCTATGCAAAATTGACCTCCTATGAAACATAATCCGATTAAAACGATCCACCATCAGCGCTACTCACACCCCTCTGACGCCAACCACCTGCCTCCAACACACTCCCCTCTTTAATTTCCACCTGAAGCTGACATTGACAAAATCTTAAAAGGCCTCAAACCCTTCCAATGCAGTGGTGACATTTGCCATGCACCCCTGATTAAGGAATGCGGGGACCTAATACAAATGACTGCTATCATCAATGCCTCATTCTTCTCCTGCTCAGTTACCACCTAACTTAAGGTATCTTACATCTCACCCCTCCTACTCAATAAGCCGTCACTCAACCCATCCATCCCAAACAACTACCTGTCCATCACTGCAGTCCCCTTAGTGCTAAAAATCATTGACCAATATGCTATCATCCAAACCCAGCATCACCTTGAACAAAACAATATCCTAAGCCCTCGACAATCTGGCTTCCGCCCAAGACACAGCACAGAAATGGCACTTCTTGACCTTAGAAACCAGCTTTACGACTCCAGAGACTCTGCCAACCTCTCTATCCTTATGCTTCTAGACCTCTTGGCTAAATTCAACCTCATTGACTATTCTGCCCTCTTCCGCCACCTTTCCATTTTGGCGTCCTTCTCAACTGATGCCACCTCTTGGATTGCCTCCTTCCTTGCTGATGGCACCTCCAGAGTCTTCTCTGACAACCACTCTGCTACCCTCACTACCACCACCTGCTTGGTATCCCAAGGCTCCTGTATCTATCCCAATCTCTACATCATATACCCAAAACCACTCTTCACTCACTTGGCATCAAGTACACAAACTAGGGCGACAGCACACCTGCCCTTATCCCTCTGTTCACCATCTACCACCAGATCTCCTTGAAAGTCAATTCCATCTACCAAACTTTCCAACTGTGGATCTCCACCCGCCACCTGTGCCTCAATGATGATAAAACAGAACTCCTCCCCATTGGCAATCCAGCCTGCCTCGCCAAATTGAACCCAGCCTGTCAATCATTCACCATTGACATACACACCATCCACATTTCTCCCATCGTCAAGACACCTGGCTTCCACCTGGATGCCACAGTTAGCATGTCACGCCAAGCCAACGCCATTGTCTCTTCAGCCACGTATTCCATGAAACTCAATGTGAATAGACCTACTTATCCACCGACAACTACCTCAACATTACTGTGCCATCATTGGCTCCAGATTGCATTACTGCAATGCTCTCCTTGGTTGCACCTCAGAGAAAGACCTAAATAAACTGTAAGCTATTCAGAACAAAGACCTCCACACTGTCCCTTGACTCAATAAACATGACCATATCTCAGCTGCAAGAAGAAAGGTTCATTGGCTTTCCATCAGAGAAAGAATAACGTTCAACATCCTAACCATCACTCACCAAATCATCTCAAACACCTCCCAAGCTACCTGGCTCAGAACTGTCTAGACCCTCCACAGCCAAGCCTACAGTCACCACCTACCGCAACTGTCTGTCAGTCCCCAGGTACAAGATATCGAATACCGGAGGCTCCAGCTTTCACATCTCTGCTGCCTCTTTCTGTAACTCACTTCTTCCTGCCTTTAGAGCTGAACCTTCTCACATAGCCTTCCGGAAATTATTAAAGACCCCCTGTTTAACTAATGCCCCCTCCAGTCGCTATCTGCTTGTAAATGAACGATAATGCTCTCTGCTTGTAACCAGCGCCTAGGTGCCTTAGGGATATGTGTGCTTATACAAATGTTAAATAAATAAATAAATAAATACATATATAGAGCTAGAGAATAATTAGATGACTATACACATAAGCAAAAGGTGCATGTAGCAGACATAAGTAAATATAGACATGAAGTATACTCACACATAGACATCAAGAACAAATGCAGGCCAACATGAATGACATATGCACATAGACACAAAGAACTTATACACGTATATATGGAGCCTCTAAATTGATTAACATGTGTGTGATCAAGACACAACATGGTGAAAAATGAGCCAAAGTGCAGCCCGTTTCTTAAGCATAGAGGCCATAGCAGGCTTAAAAGCCAGCAAGGCTTCAGAACCCAAGATGCTGAATTCACAAAAAGAAATATATTCGAGCAACTTGTGAGGAGCCCAAGCAGTAGTTTACGATCAGAGCCAAGGTCAGAAACTAGGAAGGGAGCAGTGGATGAACAAAACGCAGGCACGATATAATGGTTACCAGGACAAGCAGAGGTAGAGTCCCCAGTTAATCAATTTTAATAAGAGCACAAACAACAATTGATGTCCAGATGCACGAGAGCAGTAATCCAAATGACCTTTTGAAAGTAACTGACATGTGCCATGACTGACCACAAATAACACAAAATGCACATTCAAATTAGCTAAACTCTTAATGAATAGAAGGAAATCCACTCTAAAACATGGTAGGCTGGCACGTGGGCCAGATATGGAAATCACTAGCCATTAATTACAAGCTAAAAACAGATAGGATTTGTGAGAACTCCCTCAGCATGTACACAAACACCAGACGACCCACAAGGTTAAGTTTAAAGGATAGGGAAGGTCTCATCGCCTCGGGAAGAATACAAGTATTTATTAATGGGAAATATGGTAGACTACAGAGGTTTTCTCCCCCACTATGTCTTGCTCATATCTTGACATCTCGTCAAAGTGTCCAAGGCTGGCAGGCCAGGTGTCAACCAATGGGAAGTTCCTTACTGACTCGCCTATGATAGATAGTGTTGACCAATTAGCTCTCCTTATAATGATGGTAAATTGGCCCAGGTGAAGTCATCAGATAGGTACCCACCAATAGGGTGGCCAACCCTTATGTATCATGTACATAATCTCAGCTATTAACCAACCCCATTTCCCATTGGTTTTGTAAACTGATAATGTAATGTGATGTCATTTCTGATGTAATTGTGTGACAAAACTAGCTTGCAATCATTTACGATGTGAGAGCTCGAGATGAAATGCTTTTATGCTTTTATGCTGTCCCAGCTTTGATTCATTGTTTGAATAAAGCTGGGTTTTGACATGCACCTAGTCCTCCATCAATGAGTATTTTCTAACTAATTGTTTAATCCTGGACACACTTCCACAGCATGCTACACAAAAATAGTCACTTTTACAGGCATAATCAGAAACAAAAGCACTATTTATGGGTAGGTTTTGCCTGCCTTTCTCCAGCAGCTATGGACAAGGGATCTCTGTCAAGCCCAAGGTAAAACATCTTGCTGCTAAAACATGCTGTTTTGTGTGATGCTGGCATGATCTCCAACTACCAACAAACTTTCTGGTCAAACACTCCTTCTTCCAGATGCTACACCATGGTAGCCCAATCACTTCATAATTGAAGATTAGATTATGTCAAGGCTCTTTATGCAGACCTCACTGCCTTCCAAATTAATTGTATTCAAAAGGTCCACAACAGAGCTGGCCCATTGACCTTCAGTTTGAAGAACAAGCCTATGCCAATCTGAGAAGACTATGCTGGCATCTCCTGGCAGCAAGAATCAAGTTCAAGATTCTTTGCCTCACATTTAAGAGCATCAACCTTTTGGCTGCCTTCAACGGTCACAATAAAATCTGCCATTACGAGCCACCTGCACTTATGACACAATCTTCCTTGCAGTAACTCATGCCCACCACAGACAGGAATAGAGATGGCTGAGAATGATTTCATATGGTCCCATCTGTCAAACTCAATGTCCCCCCACCACAACAGCAACTTCTGAATTAATCCTTACAGTCATGCATTTCAGTGCAGCAATCGAAAGCGTCTTCTCCTGCTCGACCCCTCCACCCTGAGAGCTATGCCTGTTGTTTACTCTCACACCCTTTCTCATACTACAAATATGCCTGTCTTGATACCAATCCTGGAACCAGACTTGGCATTTCTACATATTTGTTTGGGAGTGTGTCCTCCTTGATCCTTGTCTTCTGTTGCAAAGGTGAAAGTCATTTTGTGGTGTATGCGATATAAATGAAAATAAACATAAACTTGTCACTGGTAAACCTCATGGGTGCAACCATCCCTCTTAATGAAGAAAGATGGGTTATCTTATACCACAAAGCCTATCATGAAAAATCAGTCCTATATAATTGTATCCAGGATTTCTTTTTTGTTATAGCGCGTTGTGGTAACTTAGGTGGGCATTTGGTAGAGTGTCTAATAGACCCAGGCAGCAATCACATTACAGAAATCGATCAAAGATAACTGTGAGAAGCCTGAGGCGTTTCTCCCAGGTTATTCCCAAGGATCGTTTGTTCAGGTGGCAAGAGGAGGGCCATCACCCTTGGATGCCAACCCTGGGTAAGGGGTCCTTAGAGACTGCAAGAGGAGCACCCTTTGGCAAGACGGGTATTCACATTTTTCCAATGCACCCCTACCCGATATCCCAGCAGTCTTTAAGGTATGTTGTCACCAAAATCCCATCCCGCCCAGCACTTTCCCTTACGGAAAAGACAGAGAAAACAACAGGGGAACTCCAAATGACCTCTAAGACCAGAAAATGAATTGTACCTCTCCACAACTCTATAACTCCAATAATGCCATTCCCCCATTGAAATCCACAAGTACTGGGACGAGGAAGCGGCAGGTGGGAGTCATGAGGATTACCCATAGGAATCAATGGTCAATGGATTCCCATGGGCAGTCTCCATATTGTCCCGATAATGAGGTCAGGCAGATTCAGGCAGGGAGGAACAACTATTCACACCTGATTCCAATTAACTCTAGCTGGACTTTAAAAGCAGCAGCCAGGGACAGCAATATGTGTGTGGCTTGATGCTGGAAAGTACCTGAGAACAGGAGAGAGCCTGGGAGACCTGGAGGAGAAGGAGGAGGAGAAGGAGAAGGAGAAGGAGAAGGAGAAGGAGAAGGAGAAAACTGCCCAAACACTGGCCCTGCTACCAGAGAGGAGATTGCTGTGTGGAGGAGGACACCATCCCTCCAGAAGGCAAGACTAGGGGCAGCTAGGGTTACCTGGAGGTACCAACAGTTAAACCCCTCCCTTGGGCCAAGCAGGCAAACCCAGGTCTCAGAGGGGCAGAAGGAGAGACCCTGACCTCCTGCAAACATCACCCTTTAGCTCCGGCAGCTCCCAATGACAAAGTGACATTTCAGGGAGCAAAGGTAGTGGAAGAAAAATCAGCAAAGTGGATTCTGGGACTAGAAGTCCCACAACCTTTTTTTGGTTAAAATTGTGATTTTTTTGCGAGCAGGGTCTGTCCTGTGAGAGGTCTTCTTGAAATCAGGCACAGTAGCAGGGATTCACTGCAACAGCACTTTAGTGGATGCTGGTCAGCTCCAGCCGTCGTCCGTGGGCTACACTTCTTTGCAAAGGTCTTGGCTCCAACAATGATCTTGTCATGATGCCTACCTCCAAGGAGCCAGGTCCGACCCAGCAACCCCAGAGGCAGGCATCATTCCCCCCAGGGAAGTGCCAGCGGGCCCAAGCTGGGGGCCTTTGGACACAGTCCTGGCGCCTTAGGCACCAGGCTCATGTTGGACCCCTGTCCTGGCGCCTTAGGCGCCAGGCTCATATAGCTAGACATGTGTTCAAGTGTTTTAATGTGCACTTACCTAATGCAGACCATGCTGCTACATCCAGGCCCTCTTGAGGCCTGAATGGAACTACTTTACCTGTGGGACTACTTTCCACCTGGGTGAGGTCGGGGAAGGATACTTACCTGATCGGTGGAAGGATACATACCTGTACCTGGAACTTCTTCCAAAGCTATTTAAACCATGCCCGATCAGCAACTCACGCTTCGCGTTGTTCTGCTCCTCGCAGCTGGATGCTCAACGTGTCAGCTCCTACATCTGGACTTCAGCCACGCCTGTCAGCATCCTGGGTCGCCTGCAAAGGGAGATAAGAGAGAATTGGAGAGAAGAAAGAAGACCTTACCTGCTAAAGCTGCATCACGGAGACATCACACCGACGATCCTGAAAGGGAAGACCTCATTTTAAAAGCATTTCGCTTCGATCGCTGCAGCGCTGCATTTCACTCACCTTTCCTGGGCGCCTCCATCTTCAGCAGCGATCATCCGGATCCGCACCCACTTCCCAGAGCCTAGAGAGAAAGACAGGAAAACAAGGTGAGAGAAGGAAGGGAAATAGGAAAAGCTCAGTTTCCTTCTAAGACTTACCTGTTGGGTCATTCCCATTTAATTTCGGGTCCTGCCGCTTCCTGGCATTCTGGACCCCGGGCCCTATGGGGAAAAAAGACAAAGACAAAGACATTGATTGAGCGAAAGCAAAGACATTACCTGAACGCTCATCCAGAACTTACCTGTCATTTACTGGAACTGCACGTTTCACTTCGGGTCGGCGCCATATCTCTGGCATTCCGAACCCCGGCCCCTAAGGGGAAAAAGAGATAAGACAATGAACATTATTATTAAGCTTGAACTTTTGAACTTGCAACAGAACTCTTACAGCGCCTCACCTGAATAGTCAAGCTTATTTTGAACTCCCATCAAACCTCAATCCAGTGAAGTAACTGGGTTTCAACGCGCCCCTGCATCAGAAGCAGGATGGAGAACTCATCCTTCCAGACCCTAAGGTGAGACTTCACGGGGAATCGTGGAAGGGTATCGTGGAGGGTTGGAAGGGAGTGGGAGGCTTGAGCATTATTCCGTCAGTAGGTAATACTCCCTTTTCACGCACAGGGGAATATTCCTGCGAGCCAGAAAAGCCAGAGTAGAGGGGCCCTTCCTGTCCATCTTCAGAGTCCTGCGCTTCACCATTGAAGAAGCATCAGCACTCGAAGCCAGACCTGCGCCTCCGTGGGAATCAGGTGAGCGTGACAGATCTGTTGAATAGCTGAAGAATCCTTCCTTTTATCCAAGATTTGGCCTGGGGGAATGCCCAAGCCCACCAAAGTATCTGCACCATTCAAACAGTCAGTGGCCATTCAATCACAGATAGCCACTGGCCACACAATCTGCCCAGCAACAGGAATTCTGACACCAGGGATTTGCATTGCGACTAGACCCTCACAGGCCCTACTCTTGCCATACACACAAGCTGTCTCTTAGTCTGTGAAAGCCTCAACTTTCCCCATGAAAGGGCATTCCCTACAATGCATTTCCTAACCCGAAAAGACAGGAAGAAGGCCAAAGAACAATATGGACACAGAACAAGTGAAAGCACTTGAAGCACTGTCATTTTAGAATGCTAGCCGCCTTCATTAACCATTTGCTGTAAATTCAAAAGTGTACAAGAAAAATGTATTAACAATGGCAATATTGTCACCGTTGACACTAGCTTGACTTGGGCACAGTGTAAAAGTAACCAAAAAGCCATTATATAAAAAGATATATGGATACACTTTATCCTTACTGCACTTCACTGTAAGGTCATGTGTGCAACTGTAACAAAACACTAAATTCAAAAGAGAGTCATAGGGCCTCATTGTGAGTCCGGCGGTAACCGCGGCGGTAAAACCACCTGGTTACTGCCGCGGGAATTACCGGGGCATTACAACCCTGGTTTTCCGGGAATCACGGAGGCGGAATGGTGTTAATCCCCATTCCCATCGAGTCCTATGGGACTCGATGGGAATGGGGATCATGGAAACACCGGCAGCATCTCGTAATGCTGCCGGTGTTTCCTCGGCCGCCTGCAGGCGGGCGGTGTTAAACCCGCCAGGTCAGACCTGGCGGTAACATCACCTCCCGCCTGCAGGAGTCGGGTTCAGGCGGTCCGGAAACAACGGTGGCGACGGGTTTACCGCCACCGTTATTTCTGGACCGCCTGAGTTATAATGAGGCCTCTAGTCTCTCGTTACTGACAGTCTTGGGGACTAATCAGTTTCCCCATAAGAATGAACAAAAAAGCAGGGGAAGAATACAGCAAAAATATTTGTTTTCTTAACAGTAGGCAAGACAACAAAACTGATATCCTGCATTTGCAGTGCCTACTGCCCTACTCTGCATTAATCACTGCCAGATAGCATTACAACACACTGCTCAAGAATGATTCATGAATCAATGATGTATTTTTCCATTGCAAACGTAAACATTAATTTGTTTCCTAACAGACAAGGAATGTGATGCCTCCCCACCTCGGTTGCATGCAGTTACTAGGTTTACTGTAGGTGCTCTTTTCCTTTGTCCCAGATTGAAAAACAGTATATACCATATATAAGTAATATAATGATATGATAAATATAGAGGCGTATACATATTGTGCGGAGTAGATTGATTTTATTAGAACACATTTGACTTGCATGAAAGCCTTTTGTGCACAAAGCTATAACATAACATAATAAGTGTGCGGGCATCCAAAGTAGAATGTTCACAATGCATCGCAGTTAATGTGTGAATTGTGGAATTGCGTGTCACTTATACAGAGCAATAGCAGAATGTTGAAGACGCTTCCCATTATGTCTGTCGCTCTCTGTACTGTAAATGGAATAAGCTAAAACATCGCTCATATGTGACTACATTACCCTTAAATCTTTCAGAAAAAGCATTTGATAACATTTCTCAATCCAAGTCCAGAACCAGGCATACGTCCAATATGCTCTTGATGATTCTGCTATATCTTTGCTGTTTGTACCAGTAGGTGAGCATGGATTTCCTGTTGCTCTTTTACAAAAATGCAGTGGAAATAGGGCACTCGTTTGCAGAGCTAATATCTCTGTGCTATTTCACAGGAAAAAAAACATCCGTGTTATGGCAGACCCCAGACAGTTCATGCAGCGAGGTGTAACATCTGCATGGTGCTGGAGAATGAGGTTCACTGGCAGGTGTGGGCATCATGTCCGCACTCCAGTGATGACCGGAAGGGAAAGTGAGACAGCAACAACCCATTGGGTTTGTTCCACACCTTTCTGTGCCAATGTATAAGGCAAACACTAACAATTGAGTAGGAATCACCAGTAAGGTGTGATACATGATTTTAGCAGCACACATGCGTGTAAGTGGGTTGATGAGCCCCGAGCACCATGACCAGTGTCACTCACGCATACAGGACTTTGGAGACAGACACTTCAGAACAACTGAACGCTCCACCAGAAAAAGCGTCCAACACTGCCATTTTGTGGCCCGAAGCAAAATGTCAACTGAATCATCGAGGGCAATGGCCTTTCACTAGGGAAAGCTTGTGGGGGCATGGTTGCGCTTTCAGTAAGGGTCATTTCTGATAGGCTCAATGGTCAAGCCTTTCTGGATAAGGCTGCACAGGACACATACATCATGCCATGACAAACAGGTTCATAGGTATTGAGGTCCTCTGCAGAAAATCACATGCTTTGGATTGCAATAGTGCTATGGCCCACATGAGGTCTCTCCATGCCTAAATTAAGTCCCTGTATCAGAATTAGGAGATGTAAGCCTACCCAGATGGGGGCTGATCACCATCTTTAGGAGGGTACAGGGACTGTCAGTTGACAATACGTTCTGCAAATAAATCTTAGTTGTAATTAGTTACAAGTACTGCAACATATTGTCCCTAGATTCACACCTGGCCCATAGCCCACCTTCTGTAGGAAGCAGTCCTGAAACAAAAATTATAGTGACAAGTGGGGAACTGAGACCCAAAGAGCCTCGGGTTTTGATCACATCTCAGTGGATGGCCTGAGTCAAAAGTCAGAGGCAAGACTAGATGCATAGATGAGAAAGTGCTCTTCGACCCATTTCAGGGAAGAGGGCAGTTCCAGCTGAAGTGCAAGCTCCTGACAATATTTCATCTTGCCTAGAAGTGGATGAAGAGGGCATGTTTAGTTCCTCCTAAATGTCAGAGAGTACCAACAGCCATCAGCAGACAAACAGCTGAGGAAACACATCCAATCATGGTATGCTCCACCCCAAAAAAGCCAGATGAGTTGATGACCAACACTTGATTAACAACTGTAATGGATGCAGAACAGCTTCGGGATACAAAGGATGTGACAGCAATAATTACCAGTGTTACTGAAGCTGCGGGCGGAGTCATGTCCACTGTGTTACTGTATCTGTTGCCAGTCGAGTTGCTGTCTCTATTTTTATCATTTATTTGGCTAGCCTTTGAAAATGTGTAAAGGATGCAGTTCATAAACATAGAGCGATGGTTATGAGTATGCCTGACAGCTATGACATTTAGTGGGCACTCAATGACTCTTTACCAACGTGAGGTCAATGCATGCATGCCTGTGTGTGTTCTGTGGCTGGGCAGCATACCTGCCCATTCTAAGGTGCCATGGGACAGTCAGAGTCTGGATTACATATCCCAGAATGCAATCATTCTACAGGGGGGTATGGTGGGCAGGAATCCAGGGTGACTCTCCACGTTCCATGTAAACTCTTGTAGAAGTAAATTGTCAAATTCCATGTTTTTGATAAGTATGTTGAGAATTGCTTTAAGGTTCACAATATCGAAAGTAGAAGACTCATGGGTTGCATTTCTCCATGATGGGAAGGGCATGATGGGTGGCTTTAATGACAGGGGAAGGGATTGCAACTTGAGTAGAATCTAGATTGATATGCTTATAGGTGTCTATATTTTGTGAAATGCTTTTTTGATGATCCATCCAAAGAAGTGAGGATTTTCAATTGATCAGTCATTTTCCAAGTCACCTGGGTCAAGTGTGGAAGGATATGATTGCTCATCAAGGCAGCAGGAATGATGAACTAAGTGAAGAAAGCTTTGATATTATAGAGTTGGATAAGTGCCTTCCAAACAAATGCTTGGAGGGTGTCATCGTCATTTTGCTGCAGCCTCAAGGACTGGGGCTAGAAAGGTCAGTTCTTGAAAAGAAAATGTCATGAAACACCTCAATGTTATCATGTCACCTGGCTGGGTGATTGAGAAGTATGTACAATGCTTGACGTTATCAATGTGTTTTCTGTTTTTTATTTTTGCAGATTCGGGCTGCAGGTTGATATCAATTTTGACAGTTTTGACAAGACTCTGCTCTTAATGGTTGCTTCTAAAAATTGTTTATAAGTAGTGCTCTCTCCTAGCTGTGGAACTGAGGATCCTGCTTGAGGAGTAGAGGTTTCGGGCTGATGAGGCCTTTTGAAAATTGGTATTTTCTCCTGAGATTTCGATGATGCCATACTTGATGCTTGAGCTGCCAACGTGCGTGGTGGCATTGCTCATTTGCTGTAAGAACTTGCCCAGTTTTCTTGTCAAGTAATAGTTTTCTAACGAGATAAGCCACAACCGGCATCAGGCAGCTATTCATAAGGGAATTATAGTCGGACATAGTTTACAAGGAAGATATGTGCAGATTTTCATACAGATATTGCAGACTATAAGGCATTATTGCAACAATAACAAACCCCATCAACATAATCCTCATCATTTTCATCATGCATAGTATAAACGACTAACTAAAATGTGTGTCTCTGTGCAAACATCATCGGTACTTTGTTATCCAAATTACTGTCAAAACTATAAGCATCTTCAAAAATGATGAAAGGCTGAATCTGCCTTTCCAGGATAAGAACCTGTTCTAGGCAAGATTTATTCAAGCACTCAACCCACTCTCTAGCCCACATATCTATTTCTGACCTGTGGATTGCAAGTTTAGGGTACAATTTGATATGTTGAGAAAAAGTTGCTGCTGTAAAACAAGACGACCTGAGTGTCCCCTGTCTTCATTCTTAGAAGGATATTGTCCACTTCAAGAATGTCAGCCATTTCCATGTTCACTTCTGAATGGTAAACTTTTCTGTTCCATAATCTATCCAAACGTACATAGAACTTCAAAAAGGGAACATTGCCCAACAATATATATATATTATACAGAAGCAGGGCACCGCTAGATGCTTTGCAAATCACAGCAGTAGAAGGACACAAGAGGCCAGGCATGCCCTTGATAACACTGATCAAACATTTTTCCACCACACTGTAGAGAGGACCCCAAGAGCCAGCCTTGCAGCAGGGGAGAAAGTCATCTTCCCCTTCAATAGGATATATAAAGAGGTACCGTCTGGGCATGAAGGTGGCTGAAGATGAGAGCTTGGGCTGGGACAGTGAATCTAAAAGTGCACAAGATTTCCAATGTAAGGCAGAGAAGATGGCTTGGAAGATTTGCCCTGACAGGAGATGTCCCATCCAAAGCTGCAGGTAGGGCCGACATTGAGATCCACTACTTGCCAGTACTGACTAATGATGGGGTCAGAATATGAGAATCCAGATTTGCAGCACAGCACACCGTGGGATCCTCCGTCTTGTCACAATGTGAGTATGTTGGAAAGTGGTCAAGGCTAATAACATGAAGTCTTTGCCAATCACTGAGGAACCCATTCACCCCCAGTGTCTAGCGTGTTGCCTCTAGGTAGCCTCTTGACGATATGACCCCTCATGGGGGCACACAACCTAGTTGGAATGAGAACAGGAAAGTGAGTGTGTGATGCGTTTGTCCTTTTTGGGCTACATGTATTTGGCCACAGAGGAGATCTTGTTTTACCACACAATGGCCAAACTAGATTTAACTAAGTGGTCCTCAAAGTATGTGCATTACAACTTTATTTGTATTGAGGGTAGAGGGAAGAGTTGAGCATCCCTTATATATAACCATATTTTATGCATTTGAAAGGCAATGTTGATATTGGACAATGCCTCGCACACACAAATTCCTTTGAAAACCTGGGTATCACTTGCTCCACTAACTTTAAGGGGAATACACATATGTCAAAAGATACTTCGAAGATGGTGGAGGCAATAGGGGGCATCTCTCACTTTTATAAGGTTCAACTTGTATGACCATCTTAATGATATGTAATGCCAAGCCCAAAAACATAGCATTTTATGGTGCTAGTATAGTGGTTTCACAGAAAATTACAACAGTATCAGTAGTTAAAAACATGTAGAACTGGTTAAGCTACAGTTAAGGGTTTGAGCTAATAAAAAGGCAGCACTATGCAGGGTCTAGCCAACCCAGTGCCACACGATCCAGGTATGCCCTGATTTCCACAAGAGAGACCGCTAATTGAGAAGAGTACAGTAGGTTATAGTACTTCCAGAATATCTCATCTATCTCGCCGGTTCAACGTACCGGGAGCAATCTCCAAAATCTCTCCCTGGATTGCCTATGCAAGAGTATGGCTGGGTCTGCCACAGTCGGCATATTTTGTTGCCAAAACCGGATCCTCCAAGTTCCTGTCTCCTGTTTCTGAATGTTTACAACATTTATCTGCAAGCTTTTTACCAACCTGTGGGTCCCCTCCCAGTGTCTGTTTATGTTCCAAATTCTTTATTTCACTTTCCAGTTGGTGTAGTGTCGATCTTAAGTACCCCATCTTCCCTGCAAATACAAAAATCCCTTATGATCACCTTAAAGGTCTCCCACACCATTCTATTGTCGGGGATCAATTCCACCTTGAAAGAAAAGTATTCAAGTATATCACACCCGCATACTCTCACGGAATACCTCATCCTCCAGGGCCCATGGGCAAACCGCCAATGGGGTGAGGGGAGGGTGGTGGTGTGTCACATTGGGGACAGAGACTGTAGCCAATACTGGGGAGTGTGAAAAACTCATGATGACAAAAAGTAAGACAGACACAAGTGATCACAGTTCAAGGGTGTTTACTGAACAATGAAAATGTTATACGGGTTGGAAAAAAACCTAACTCGAAGATGGGGACCATCAAATGAAAATAAGGCAGTCCTAGTGGCATCAAGTCAAATCAAAAAGGTCTATACTATGAAACCTATTGCCAAATCTCACAACGAATACAAAAAGGGAAGTAGGTTAGTTCTCACGAAAAGAAAGAAGTGTTCACAAATAAGTCAGGATTCCGTGGTTTGGGTCTCTCTACCCCATGTTTTAGCACAGGGTATAATGGGAACTGGTGGAGCACAGTACGGTCTCAAACTTCTCTTACCACGAGACGGTCGGTCCAATGGCAAGCAGCCACGGGCCTCTCCAGCATGAGACAACAGCTCCAAGGCAAATAGTCTTGGGCTCCTCTAGCACAAGTCGACAGTTCTAAGATAGCTCTCAAGACATCGACAGCCAAGTCTTGTTTTCATAGAAAGTCTCTTGCCTTTGGGCCTTAAGTATTCAAAGAACAAAACAAAAGTTCCTTAAACAAATGAAAGTTTGTTTCCACTATTTCTTGGGTTATGGGTTCACCCAGGACTCATCTCTCCCAGGGTATCTCTCCACAACTGAAATCTCTGCACTGGCTCACAGTGGCGGCGAGGGAGGGTTAAGTCCAAAAACCTCTGAATTGTCCACAAGGCCTTCTGGGGCCTGGGACCTCAATACCTTCAACTCTCTCTTCCTAAATATATTCCTTCTCGAGCTCTTCGCTCATCTTCCTCCAACTCCCTCAGGGTCAGTCGCTTCTCCAAGCAGCGAGTTGCTGGTAGATCTCTTTCTTCTGCTGCAATCTCCCTCTGGAAAAGCTTCCCTGCCTCTCTGAGGCTTGAGGAGAACCATATCCGGTTCCGGAAGCACCCCAAGACCTTCCTCTTTGCTTCTGATTTCTCTCCTCCTCTCCGCTGCTGATCTCCTGGCTGAATCTGATTTTGCACTGGTTACCTGCCTACACTCTGATCTTGGGCCCATGTTCCCTCCCCACCATTTACACACCTGCACTGCACCCCTGGCAACCCTTGCACTCTGGGACTGTTTCTGTATCCCTACAGCCCCTACTAGCACTTGACACCAGATGTCTGCACTTACCCTTTCACTTTACACCAGCTAGATGCACTCTTATTTATTATTGTATTTATTTACTGTTATCCTATGTATTGCACTGCCCCCTACTCTACCACCTGCACTTTTCCCCTTACCCCACCCCCCTGCACTTAAACGATCTCAATGTCACCTGGCCTAGTAGGATCATTCTCTGTCTTCCTTTTGTTTCCCCTCCATTGCCTTGTCCCACCTTGAAACACTTGTGTATAGGTGAGTTATAATGCCATATCATATCATATCACTAGCAAAGGACATTATTTCATCATTTATGCATAGTGAAAAAATACCTTAATGATTCCATGATAGGCAAACTGTAATGTTTTTTTTCCCGATAAAACGATTACTAAAGGTATGCCAGATTTTTGTATTTCTGCCAATCTGAACGAAATATAAAGTGGCCAACGAAAGCTTGAAATTAGCTAGAAACAAGCTATCAGAAGCTTTATAATACTCTCAGAAATCCAGCTACCAAGCTATTTAATTTGGCCCTATGATAAAAGAAGATTGTATCATTATAACACAAGCCAGCGTCAATGCAATATTTTTGAATGGTCTATATTTTTAGCTTATATGATAACCTGACAGCACAACTTGATATTCCTAGCTAGATCACTGGCTTTTAAGCAATGCAGATCAGCCTTGCTTTACCTGTTGAAAGCTAGTACACCATTATAAGCCTGGCAACTATCATGGTTCCTTAATGTTTCAATGAAAATAAGAACTAAACTGCTAAAATTAGAGTGATGTCAGAGACCATATGAGAATTCTGGAGAATAGATGTAACATCGTAATATTTGATATAGCTAGCTGCTCCTGGCGTAATACATGCCATTCTAGCATATTTTAATGGTATATAGCGTTCAGTAATTCATGGGGTCACTTATGTCTCCCTCCTTAAATATCGGAAATGACCACTGATCACTTCCAGAAAGAGGGCGTAGGCCCCTGTGACTTATTTATGGTCATTGAAAAGGCTAAACATATCAGATGGTATGAGAGGTATGCGCAGTATAAGAACTATATCTGAGTTCAAATGATCACACAAGCATACATGATGTGACTTTGTAGAGGAGTTATTGTCACCCTTGTTCCATTGCAGAGTCCCAGTGATGGCACAAGATTGCATAGTAGCATCATTACATCACATGCTTTCAGTTTTAGCTTGTGAGAAGACCTTCATCTGACAGCATTTCACTCTTTAGAGACTTAAACATTCAACCATTAATTAACTGTGCATTGACACTGAAACCGCCGTGCCCTGTGTGAAGAGAAGTGAAGGTGAAACAAAGTAGCTTGAAATAATTTTGAATGTTCGCGATAGTGGATGGTGAAGGTGACTGCGCAGAACTGCGCTCATTCTGTTTTTTTAAATGATAGCGGTTGTTGAAGTGGGTGCACTTTGCCATTTGGACAGCAGAGGGCAATCTAACACTGATAAATTGCACCTGTTTGTTGAAATGATAGCTGTTGTTGAAGTGGGTGCACTTTGCCGTTTGAACAGCAGAGGGAAACCTAACACTGATAAATTGCATCAGCTGAGTACAGAAACATACCTAAGAGTTTTATTTATACAGATTGTGTGGCATTGTGTAGACTACCTATGATGTATATTGTATCGGTTTAATGAATTTACTATATGTGAGGGGGCAGGTTTTATATTAAAGGATTTCATACAGATTGACTTTTAGTTTATGGAATGATACTTAAGCATATGATATGATTTCTACTGTTGATGTTATCTATGTAATAGGTGATGTTTTCAATTGATGTGAGTTTGATGGAATGTTTTTTTTTTTCTGAATACACTATACCCCCATCATTTGAAAGTTAGCTCTGTGTGATTATAACCCTTTGTAGTTTTTTTGTTTACTTGCTAGCCTATATAATTCCAAGTCATCTAAGGTGGAATTTCTGCAAAAACATTTTGTTCCAGCTGCAGCACATTTCTAATTAATCACATTTCTAATTCATTATGTCACCTGGCCTAAGCCCTGCCCACCTGGCGCCTTCCAGGTTGCCACTCTTTTTCCCCACTTAGCAAGCTCCGCCCACCTGGTGCCTTCCTGGTTGCCCCTCTTTTTCCCTACTTAAGAAACCCTCCAGCCTCTTTTCCTTTGCAGATGGGGAGCAGGTTCAAGCGGATCTAGGTCACCTGGTCTAAGCACCACCCACCTTCTTATCCCTGCATCTTCCCTCCTGCTCTTAACTCATAGATCAAGGGCGTCTCTTGCCTGGGCATCTGAAGTGAAGGACAGACGAAGAAAAGGGCAATTCCTGTTCAGACCAGAAGGACCCAGGGCCGAACCTCCTGCTCGGACAGTAGGTAAGCATGCATCAAGATGTGTTTACCCCTCTGTCCCCACAGGCCATCCCCACCCCCGCTGGTCCCCCTGTGATGTTCCCTTGTGCCCCACACCCTTCTCACACACAAGTGTTGCCTGTTTTGCTTCATTCTTCTACCCTGCTCCCCTTCTCCCCCTAAGCCCCCCAGCCTACTTCTGCAGGAGTCTGTCATGATACATTCTGGTTTCACCATCACCGTCTTGTGGGCAATGCTGGAAATCACTGTCTATTTATGTTACTCCTCATCACATTTCTTAGTTATACTATTGTACATTATCTTATCTGACCCACCTGTAACCAGGGTCCCTCTTGCCGTATCCACGCTGGATTGTAATCTACCTGCCTTGTATGTAACCCCTAAGTTTTTCAAGCACCCAGTTACCTCAGGGTTTGGTGTGCGATACAAATAATAAACAAATACAAATTACTTTTATGGACTTCATTGATTCATGGTGTGTCACCCTTTCTCAACTCTCATGCTGGACTTCCTTTGCATCTTGTACTCATGGTGGCCCTGAATCATGATGTTCCAATCTTCATCTTGTATCCTAGCTTGCAACATTATGTGTTACTATTGACTTCTGCAATTGTATTTGCTCTCCCCTCTTGCTTCCCCACTCTTTTTGACTGCTTACTCTCTGTTCTCTCCTAGTCTCCCATTCTCCCTTTTCTTATCTCCTCCCCTTACTCTCTTTTATGTACTTACTCTATTTGAATTGTCCCTGTACCTAGTATGATAGCAACCTCGTCTATCTTCTCCCCCCTCTTAGTTGTCCCCCCTTCCAGCACTATCTGAAATGTCGTAAGGCCTAGTACGACAGTCTCTTGTTTTGTTCCACCGCTCCCTTTCTGCACCCCACTCCCTCACCTTTTGTTTTTCTCCGGCTCTACCAGAAATGTCGTCAGGCCTAGTACAGTAGTTGCCCATCTGTTCCCGTTTCGTTCCCGCTCTCCCCCTCCCTTTCTTATCTATGTCTTAGCTCTTGCACTATCTGAAATGTCTTCAGGCCAAGTACGATAGTTAGTTTCATATCCTTACTGTTTATGGCCTATAAGAATGTCATTGTATTTCCCTTGTTCCCTCGCTTGCCTTGAAGCGCTTTGAAACACATCGTATATAGGCGCTATATACATCATATGTTATCTTTTGTGTAAAAAGTCAAAGATGATTGACTAAGATTCACAATTAAAACAAAAAACATAGGCGCTATGTACATAAACTATCATATCATATCACATGATACAGCTATTTTTGCAAGCTTTCCATACAGGGTTGTATATGAACAAAACTGTATATGTGACTAAAGATAGGCATCTTCATGAATATTTTTGAATGTTTGAAATCAGAGATTTCAGCAGTACATGTCACACTGTTAAAACCTTCCTTAAGTTGATTAATTAGCTCCTACTGTGGCCCTCAGATCACATTTGCCTACTCATTCCATTTGAGTCCTAACTTGTTTAACATGAAGGGTGTTTGTAACCCTATCAAAATTCCTTTTTGAGGTGCAGTACAGGACATGGGTTAAGATCTAACGCGGCCCAACAGTTTACCTGTAAATTTATTGACTCCTGCTTCTTTCGCAACATCTGTAAGCACCAGGATCCCTCTGGACAGATCACTTGCTGCCTCATCCATTTCAATTAAAGCATGAGGGCCAACATTTCCATTAGCATAGTTAGCAATGTAGATGGAATATCTACCAGATCCCTGTGAGAAGAAAGACATAAGTTAGGCAACAGTTCACATTTGTGATACAGTTACTGATTCCAATAAAGATAGATTTAGCATTCCCCAAAAAACGAAGTCAAGAACATCAAATATGACAACTTCCAAAAATCCACAACACTATAGGAGAGACTGGTATTGACTCAATGCTTCCACCAATTCATTGCCTCCCTTCTTTTCATGCTACAGGATAAACAATATTTAAAAAAATAAATAACTGAAATGTACTACAGGTTTGTAAATGGCAGTACAGTGGAATTAGACCACAAAAGTGCTGCTTACTAATAAAGCTTGAGAGGGAGAAAATATGCCTATTTGAATTCTTATCAGCTCCAATGATGGCTAAATGAGACCCATCGTAATCTAATGGCTTTCTGAAAATGAAAGTTTAGACACAAAGGAATGTACACCATCTATAGAAGAAGGTATATGATTATTCTTCCAAGCGAGAGCGAAAAGGAAAAAGTGGGCTACCGCTCTTTGTTTTCATTCATAGCAACGACTGGGTATGAGATTATTAATAGCCACATTTTCAATGGATAGCCCTATCTGTCAAAATGCAATGTTTCAGAAATCCAGTGGCAAGCTGAAAGCTGAGGATATCGCATTACTATTGAGAAAGCAGGCCACATTTAGTTAGAATTATGAACATTAGCCTGTGTCGCATCTAGACAGAATTGTGAAAGATAGCAATGGCCACATTTAGTTAGAATTGTGAACAATGGCCTGAGTCGCATTTAGATAAGATTGTTAATGTTAGCAAGTGCCACATTTGGACATGATTGTGAATATTGGCGTGAGTCACATAAAGACAGTATTGTGAATATTAGCCAGAGCCGGATATAGATAGAAATGCAGAGATATTCACATGTCACAATTAGAACGAATGTGGAAATTTAGCACATATCACTTCTAGGTAGTGAGGCCAATAACCAATCCACTAAATATTACACCCCTCTGCCTACACCTCTCAAACTCTAACCAAACACAACCACAACCCTAAAGCACAACAAACTGCACAAACTTCAATACACCGCAACAACAAAACAAACCACACATAGTTTCGCACAGCTTCACACAATGGCTACAGATCGAAAAAAGCACCGCCAAGCTCAGCGAATGGTGTTAACCGAATTTTAGCTGCCAACAGCACGTCACTGCTCTCTTGCACTTATCCCACTCGTTCCCACTAACTCACCCCCTTTCCTTTTCAGATCTGCAGAGCACCATGGGACCACTCTGGTGCTAGTGGTGATAGCGTGACGTACAAATATCCTTTAACATTAACACTAACATTAACATTTTAAAGTACATTAGAGTAATGGATCTCAGATTCAAAAAGTCTAAAAAATAAGAATAAATTGGGTCAGAAAAAAACACTTATCCTTCCTCTTCCCAGCATAGCCTCTGCAAACAGGCGGAACATCATGTTCTGTGGAAGCTGTCACCAAAGGGGAGTAGGAGCAAGCCTTCCGAGGTGATCCACCAACATGTTCTGGATTCTTCTGTGATGTATTCTAACTAAGCATCCTATCCCACTATTCCACAACTAAGAGACACAGGTTTTGGGTAAAAGTGACTCCATGCTGTTGATGTGATACACAACAATGTTTTTGTTTGCAACGACAAGCACCTTCCTGCCGTGAGGCGGTGGAGGGAAAATCCTTCAAAACTGGCAAATGTTTTTTTCAGAAACAGAGCATTAATTTTCACTGAAAACTCCAATTAGCTGAGGTTATGGCAAGGTCGGACTGGGGCATTAAATTGTCTCGGGCATCAATGAAACAGTGGCCCACAATTTCAAATCACAATTCATTCCATTTGTCAAAGACTGTTTCAATAGTACCCAAGGGGGAGTTTTTTGATAAAAAAAAAAGTGATGCAAATTGGGCATTTGAAAGAATATGCAATCAGCAACAGTGGACAAACTACTAGCCTCATGGTGAACTAACTCATCAAACAGGCCCACAATGCACACAAAGATGGCCCACTTTGACCAACAAAAAAAAAAAACTGCCCCACGCTAGCATTTTGTATTTTTGGTTTGGGTATTGCCCTAATGGCCAAATTGGCTATACTGAACCTGGGTAATGGATGCTTAGAGAAACTATTGTGGATCTCAATCGGAACTTTTACAATCACTCTGTGAATAATAGTTCAGTGGGTAGGGGCTGCAAAGGCACTATGACTAAGAGATGTGTTATCTAAAGTCCACCGACCAAGGTCCATGTGCACCTGTCAGAAAAGTGAAACCAAATCTGAATGGCTATTAATTTCATGATCCTTGTGCTATGCCCAATCTGAATATGGACCAAATTACCTGCGTCGCTTACAAAGGGATCTATGATTTCCAGATCAATCTGAACCCACCAATGCATATTAAAGGTGTTACTAGAGTGGCCATAGCTGTCTTTCTGGGCACACATCTTCTTTTGAAAAAGAATAATGGAAGTACTCCTGCCCAATTACTCTTGTCCCTGCATGTAGCAGGCACTGCATGACATTAGTGCAGGCATGGCCTTGTTAAGTGCCAGTCTCAGGACGGACATAACATAAATATATCACGTGGCTTTGTAAGTCATTTTTTTGCTGACAAATTATTAATCTAGATATGGGTGTCTACAGATGCGACTTTGTCAAAGTGTCTATAGATGTAACCTTTGCTAGGTTAGGCTGGAATTCATGTTAAGACCTTGGTAAGGGCATTATGGCACATCCCACTCAAAATTGGTGACCAGAAGCCACACATATGATATTAATGATAATTGGATGAGATGTGGATGTGAAACTATGCATCATTAAAGTGTATTCCTCTGATAACATCTAATCAGGATTTTCCTCAAATCTCTTGAGCAGATTGGACAATGTTATTGACCCATGCCAACTGGGAATCTTTAGCCAGCCTTGACTGACCTTGTGGTGGAGCAGTCAGATCTTTTGGAGTCGGGTGGTCAAGTTACAGGGTAACCATTTATCAAGGTATATAAAAGGAATGTTCATACAAGAATAGGCTTTCAATTCATTCTATAGGTTACATCCAATTAGAACCATTCTCATTAGAGAATTATGTTGGTAAACTGTGATAACCCGGAGTCTCTCAGAACAGGTATTTAGGAGACAATAAGTGCTAGTGTGTGGGCCCACCATCATTTACTAGTGGCTGCATGGCTCAATGATCCTAAAGTTCCACATGGATTTACAGTTAAACACTGGTACATTGAAAGGCTATAGTCACATGATGGTTTAATGTTCCAGAAAATAGTTGTCTTGATAATAAGTGTGGTAACAATGAAAGTCTCTGAGTTACAGTGTTCTGTTTTGTGGCTGTTACAACTGTTGGAATGTCTGGTCTCCAACAGTCCACTTTCTCCTGATTCACCCTATAAGGTTCGGGAATTCAAAAGAGACACATCTGGAAAAGAAGCTGAGTTCAAAACAAATATTGAAACAACAATACTGAGGGTGCATTGTGATTACATTCCTTCTTCCCATGATCCTACTTATCAGATCTTTAATTGGGTAACGTGTTCCTGGCAGGTGTTGGTTCTTAGCTGTGAAAGTCATTAACAGCAACCTTCCCATTTATGGCCTATTGTTACATGGGATTCCACTGGCATTGGGCTTCAATGTGGGAGATGTCCTCTACAGGCATGAGGAAGACATATAGATATTGAGCTTCCACGTAGTGCAGTCCAATTTGCTGTGGTATTGTGCAGACCTTCTAATCTTGCAGTGGTTCTGCTCTAGTGATTGTTTTATTATCAGCAATACAGATTTTATCTAGCAAGGACTAGGTGTGAATAATGCATTTTTGAGCGAAGGGGAGGACTCTACACAGTACTGTCCTTGCAGTCCCAAATTGGTGTAATCGCATAGGTCAATGGTTGTGTCATCTTTAGGGCATTTCCACACCCACAGGTTCTCTCCCCTAATAGTTGGGGCATGTGCTCCATGTGGGTTAGGCAACAGCTGTTGAGAAATTATTATGATTTGTCATGCAGTGTCAAGATAAATGACACCATTGCTAGTCTCAGTTTGGAATGACGACTTCACAGTCCCCAAGGAATGGGCAGAGCTTTGCCATGTGGACCTTTTAGATTGCTGTTTCTTTAACAGGTTTTCTGTACTGTACATTTGCTTATGTATCTGCTGGTGTAGATTGAAAATGCAATGCAGCATGTTCCATACATTCATGGAAAGATTTGATCAAGCAAGGTTTCTGACCTTTCAGGTGGTAACATGTAGAGTGTGAACAAAAACCATAATTCCCTGTGCAAACACTTGCTTAACACAAACATTCATCGAGGTAAAACTGACTTTCTGCTTTACATTGGAGCATTTAAATCTGCAATCACACAATGGCACAATCTGATATACAAATGGCAAAAATAATAAAGAAGTAGAGAAATGACTCAAAAATAAATCAATCATCTCTAGGAAAATCCAGATCCATCATTGCCATGTGAGGATACTAGTCCAAGGAACACAGATTTGAGGTAAACTGCTGGATTTTTCATTGGCCCAAGCATAGAAATATTTCTATAAACTTCAGAAATAGGTACTTCTATGCTGGGGACAAAGGCTGTCTGGGACTTTGACTTTCCATTTCCAGACAACTCTCATTCTGCCAGCAAGGACGACTATGTGTTGGAATATTATAGTTACTAGCTGTTCCCGGTGTAACATACGCAATTCTAGCATATTTTAAAGATCAATATTGGTCAGTTATTCACATGGCCACTTCTGTTCCCCTCCTTAAATATTGGGATTACCACTGATCACTTCCATGGTGGGGGCATTGGTCCCTCTGACTTATTAATGGTCATTGATAAGGCTAAACGTATCAGATGGAATGAGAGGTAAGTGTGGTATAAGAACACTACCTAAGTTCCTTCCATAGATCACACAGGCCTCTATGATGTGTCTTTGTAGATGCATAATTGTCAACCTTGTTCCATTGCAGAGTCCCTGTGATGCATACGGTTTCATAGTAGCATAATCACTGCACCTACTTTCAGTTCTAGCTCATGAGGAGGCAGTCGTCCTACAGCGTTTCGCTCTTTAGTGACTGAAACATTGAGTCAGTAATTAACTGTTCATTGACTCTGGAACTGCCATACCCTGTGGGATGAAAAGTGGGGGTTTAAAGAAGTAACTTCCAAATGTTTGCGATAGTGGAAGGTGAACATGACCGCTTACAACTGTGCTCATTCTGTTTGTTGAAATGGTAGCTGTTGTTGAAGTGGGTTCACTTTGCCATCTGGACAGCAGAGGGCAACCTAACACTGATAAATTGCATCCGTATGTTGAAATTATGACTGTTGTTGTAGTAGGTGCACTTTACCATTTGGGCAGCATAGGGCAACCTAAGACTAATACATTGTATCGCTGAGTACGGAAACATACATATGCATTTTATATATATATATTTTCCTTGAGATGATTAAAAATGTTGTCTGGAATGTTTAATTATTAAATGCATGACTCCTCTTTAACATCTAGGTCCACACAGTTTCCATGCCCCACCTAACCTGATATTGGGTCATGTGTTTCCCCCGGTTACTCCCTTGGTTGCTGTAAATATCTTGCAGGAAAATTGCCCACCTTCTCTCTCCTGTGTTAGTTCCCTACTCCCTTATATCTCTGCTTCCCTCTGTCCATCTGCCCGTGATTTGTACATGCGTTGTTGCTTCCTGCAGCTAGGTCCACACTCAACAAGTATATTAATGATAATGATTATATGAATATTAGTATTACATATCCAGCTTTTCCCAGAATACCTGCCAATCTGTATTTACCAGCATTGCTGTGTTAAGCAGTGGGATTCTCAGTGCATCCAAGAAGTCTGAATTCAGTAGGTACAGTATCTGCTTTCCACCTGGTGAACTTGGAGCTCAGCTGTAGAATATCCCTGCACTTGGATCAACATGTTTCCGACCTTTGTCCATGAACAGCCATTTTGGAAGCAGGAAGCTCCCTGATTGCGACTTCTGCCCTACATGATTGCAAGCCTGCTGATGAGTTCTTTACCTGAAATACCCTCTGAAGCTATGAACTTTTCCGTGTATCTCAGAAGCGGGCAGTCTGCATCAAAAACAGATGCTCACACACTGTTGGAGCTGGAAATATGCTATATAAGATCCCGGCACTTGGACCACAATGTTAGCTTCCATTTATACCCGAGTGTCCATTTTGGAAGCTGGCAGCTCTCTCAGTAGCCCTTGCAACATCTATTGAATCCCTGTTAGAGGTCTCCTATTGCCTGGTATCCACAACAAAGTGCTGCAAACGAAAAAGCAGTTTATGTTTGGCCCTAGTAGGTCCTTCTCCCGAATTTTCCTCTACGTCCATTGTACCATCAATGCAGAAAAACCATGAGTCTCTTTTCCAAAATCTAAGCGATCACTGTTATGAACTCCCACCAATGCATATACAAAGAGCATGTTGTAAATTGCATTTCTTGGTTGCCCAGGACCCTGTGATTTCTTGAACTGCATTTCTTAATTGCCTAGATTTTCTTAATGGCATTTTATGGTTTCCTATGACACGCTGTTTTTTTAAAATTTTTATTTGTTGGTTGATTAGGTCCTTGCGGTTTATTAAATTGCATTTCTTGGTCACCTAGCACCACATTATCCCCTTACAACCTCCCTAACACTCCTTGGATTCCCTGCACCAGCTAATCCAGCTCCTCTTTACTGTTCTTTGCCCCTCTGCCTCCATTCTCTATTGCCTCCATCCATAGGCTCCTCTTCCCTAATCTCCCCATCCCCATTTTTCAATTATCTCCCAAAGGACACTGAGGTTACTGCTCTCACATTCCAAACACTCACATGTCATCTACCCTACCTGCTCCCCTTCATCTACTCCAACAATGGCCTCTGTGACTTCTGCTCACTGTATCAAGTTCACCCACGGTATCTGAATATAACACTCTCTCTGCAAATACACCCTCCTTTCTCACAAATTAGTTGGATTCCCATAACTCCAAACTCGCTGTGATGGGTATCATTGAATCCTGGATTCCAAAGGAAACTTCCTCACTTCCAGCCCTTCACATCAACTGTACATTTTTCTCACTCCCTTCATCTCACCAAAATAAGTGGTTGTGTTGATCTCATGATCATCATGCACACTATATTGGCATTCCTCTCTGATTTTACTTCCCATCCTTTGACAGTATGTCAGTGCAATTTCCCACTGCCAGCCTTATTACTATCAACCTCACCTACCACCAATTGGGCATGCTCATCCACTTCTTCTCTGATCTTGACCTCGTACAGAAAACACTTACCACTGATGTCTTTGCAGTTATAATGGCGATCTCAACGTCTCTAATATGACTAATGCACAACAGCTCCATCTACACTCCAATCCCTGTAACTACTCACTAGGCAACCTACATAATCTTCTAACCCACACACCCAAGGCTACTCTCTTGATGTAAGATTCAACCTTCTACTCTGATTTAATCTGTTCCCACAATTGACCCCTCTCCCTATAACCACCCATTCATTCAATTCACATCTCTATTCTTCCCCAATCTACCATATCCTCCCTTAGCTAACACCAAATGTGAATTTAAGCTTGATTCCATGGCCCTCTACATTGAGCAATTCAATAACTCACTCCAAGCTCTCTCTACTCTACTTCTAACTCCAATGAACTGGCCTCTACCCAATTCAACCCTGCACTACCTTTCCCCTTCAATGAGTACTATCCTGCCACTACCCTAGTGCCTCATGCCCACATCCTCATCCAAGTATTCCAACCATCTAGCTGCTGAAGTCAACAATGCAGCTCTGCTTATACCATTGGAACAAATACCACTTTCCCACTCTTCCAGCTGCCTATGAGGACTCTACTGACCCTGACTGTGTCTCTCGATACAGCCAGATGCACTTATTGTGCAAATCTTGTTTCTTCTCTCGGGTCCCACCATCATAATCAATCTATGACACTCCAGTCCATGCTTTTGCTCCATAACGACTACTCCTTTTCCTCCTCTTTCTGCCAAGGACTTTGCCGCTACTTCTCCACCAAAGTCCACAAAATACGGAACACATCGTCAACCCTTGTTTCTCTACCATCCCCTCCCCATTCTCTCCACCCACCTTCCTCACATGTTGCTCTCTATCTCACTTCTCCGTGCCTCCCCTACTGAACATCTACTCATCCTTTATAATGCCAACCCATCCTGCACTCTAATTAACTTCTTTGCACCACAGATTGTTAAGGTACTTAGGGTATCATCCTGATTTTGCCGGTATACTGGTGGTAAATCCAGTGCTGGTAATACCGGCTGTTTTTTGCAAGTGGGGGCCTGATTTACCTCCAGCTCTTTTCTGGATGTAAATCAATTACCCCCCACCGGCAAACTTGTAGTTTGGTGGTAAGGGAAACGTGGTGGAAACAGAATTGCCACCACTTTTTACTGCACTGTCAAACTTGGAATGAGACCTTAGACCTGTAACCTATGCTCATTTCAACACCTTATTTAACCTATCTCTCTCAGCTGTTATCTTCCCCGCATGTTACAGAACAGCCAAAGTCAGACCTCTCCTAAAGAAACTGACAGCTGACCTAAACACCCTCTCTTTCTACAGTCTTATATCTCCCCTTCTCTCCCTCTCTAATTTCTTTAAGAGGGTTTTCTTTAACCACAGAGTGACAATCTTGAGGTGCACTTACTTGTTGTCTTTATTCAATCTGGATTCTAGGCTAAAGACTCCACTGAGACTGTGTTCATGCACAGTATCAATTATATTCCTATTCCCCAACACATTCCCCTGTACGTCATTGTCATTCTTCTATACCTTTTCAGCTGCCTTTGATTTTGTGGATTTTACCTTTCTTGGAAGCAAGAACACCATACTCAACTGGGCGTCCTCTTGTCCTTTTAAAAGCTCTTTCTCAATTCATGGGACTCGAGGACCTCCTCCCCAAGAGCACTTCCTGTTGATGTCCCTTAATAATCAGTCCGGAACACACTTCTCTGCACCATATACTGCTGCACTCGGCAGACACATTTCTTTCTTTGGCTTTCTCTATCACGTCTATGATAATAATACTCAGATATTCTACTCCTTCCTATTTGTCAACCCTGCAATCTCTGAACACATAAACAACTGCCTAAATGCAGTCCACCACTGGATGGTTCGATTATGCTTCATGCTAAATTCTTCAAAGACAGAATCCATCATTCTCCATGCCTCCAATGACAATCACAATGTCAACTCTCCACTCTCTTTCCTCCAGTGGTTTCTCTTAGAAAGGACTAGATCAGAAGCATTACCAGTTCTTCAAAGCCTCTGCCACTGTATCCATTTATAAACATTAGAAAAACCTGTCCAAACCAAAGGCATCACTCAACAAAATTCCTCCTCTACTCCTGCTCTCACCTACCGAGTAGGGTGCATTCCTAAATCTTGATCTACCCCTCGACTCTTTGGCTCCCCTAAAAAAAGTCTTGAACTATGTTACGCACACCCTTTTTCACCTAGGCCAGATCATCTCCTTCCTCTTCCTACCCTCACCAGGATGGATGGACCTATTTGCAAAATCACAATCTCTTTAAATGTTTGCTACTCATCTATAAATCCATACATGGTCTCATTGTACTCCCTCTCAATTCCCCTCCTTGATACTTCACAACCTTGAAGTTCCCTGCCCCTCCACCCTACAGCTCCTCCCAATTTAACTCCTTGTCCCTACTTGCCACACTCCTCTGGAATGATCTGCCTCCAGCCAACAAAAGAGACCTCTTGTGGAATTCTTCAAAACAAGGTTCAAACTCCACCAGCTAGCAATGGAAGGATCCCCAAAACCCTCCTCTCTCCCATCCAAACAAACAACCCAAACCACCTGTGGGCATTCTGCCCTCAGAGAAATCAGTGTAATTTGTAAATATTGGCCTAAATCTCTCAATGTTAAAAATGTTGTATTGTCCTTTAGTCCCTGTGCCTGTTTTATGTTCCTATCCCTACAACTTTGCCACCCGGTGTCTGTTGTTCATTACAACAATATTCTTATTTAACATCACCTACAACTGCCTCTGTTCGTTGTTACTGCCTACTGTTTTAGTCATTTATGTTCAAAGTGACGCCCTATTCTCAACTGAATACAAATACATATGCTTGTGATTACAGTGCATAGTTGTGCACTAAATAAAGATCTGCACAAATTATTCTATGCACTGTTATATAAATCTGCAAGTGCTTATATAACACATTCAGTTAACCAGGACACTGTTAGTCATGATCACCTATATTTCTAGTGTCTCAAAGTCCTGTTTAAAATAAAACAATTCCATTTGAGGATAACTATACAACATACATTTGCATACACCGATTATGAATGGATTATATTTGCATAGTCAATGGTTATCCTCAAAAACTATGGTTTCAGGGCTCTTGGGTACCAGACTACTTTGAAGAGGTACTCATTCCTGAATAGTAGATGCATTTAATATCAATCATATCAGCTTTCTGTACTTGTGAAGTGGTGCTACCATTTCCAAACAGGGTCTCGGGCTCAGAACAATACAAATGATGTTTGATTCGAACCATGTGGCTAAAGTACACATCCCAAAGTTGTTATCTTATAAACGAATTCTGTGTTTGTGACTACCTTCAGAGTAGTGTAAAAATATTACACAAAATAACAAAAACTCAACTGAAAATTCTCATGTATTTGAAGAAATATATAATTCTTCATATGACTACTTTAAACACTTCACAAGCATAATCCTTATTTGCTTACAGAAGTGATGTGATTTGGCATTATAGCTCTCCTCAAATTGAACTATTAGGGTTTCAAAGGCCTTTAACAAATCAAAGTGTGAATGTTTGTTATATTTTCTCATGCAGAAAAATAGAGCAATCACATTGAGTGTACATTATATTTCTTCAAAAAATAAAAAATGAATTATTAACTGGAATTGTTGCTTATATTTAGACTGTAAAAATGTCTGTGCGTCTAGAACACTGATATTTAACAAACAATGAAGACAATTTTTGAAACAAGGTCTTAGGCAATTGCTGAAACATAGATCTTTAATTTATTTCACATGGAAATGCCCAGATGAAATCATGTTTTTTTCGTCATTCCCATGGGAATTCCATTGTGGAAAAAAAACAAAAATCCACACCCGTATTTTTCCCACTTTGGCATAGGTGTGTACATTCTCCACAAAGCCTTTCAGTATTAGGTTATTGTTACTACTTGTATCAATTCCTGCCTTTCTTTAATCAATGTTACTCTAATAACCTACTATCAAAACTGTGCTTTTAAATATATCCTCATACCTTTCAAAAGTTTTAAAAAAAAGATACATGCACGTGATTTTGAGGTTCTAAAAAAGCTGTGTTTTTTTTGTAAATTTGTATACGTTATAAAGAGATTTAAAATATGGGTACTGTTTTCCTAGCACGCCCAATGAATGTGTTTACATTGCAAAAGGCTACCATTGTCTGTTTAAGTTATAATACAAGTTGCATTTTTTTCTTATAAACAGACAATCGTACTTTGTAAAACTACCAAGCAACTTTTATGAGCTATTTATTTTTGTTTCAATGCCTTCATCAACTGTCACCATTAATTATGCACGCGAGTGTCAGACATTAACATACTAAATATATATACCAATAGCAAGGCACAGTTCCTTTATATGTAGCATCGGTTTTCAGCGGCTAAAATGACCAAGAGATTGGGCTGGTATTTGATTGTGCCAAAAACATAGGAGGGCGGGCGGGGGGTGGAGGCGGGGGGGGGGGTCAGTGTTAGCTTCTGCCCTTTGTAATAGAAAACAACCAATACGCTATGACCCAGACTGTAACAGGTTAATAAGATGAGTGCAACCAGGAACAGCGCAGATGCGACCATCACCAATGCTGCCAGACAGATGCCAAAAAAGCTGCAGTCACAGTATTAGCGCCGAGCACAGTTTCAGCTAGTTGTAATATGATACATTTTGCCCTGGAACAGACACTGTCTGCGGCCGAGCTATAATAGAGTGGCCTACTTGGAAACGAGAGAATTTTGAGCCAGCCATTCAGAGATTCACCCTCCATCTTAAGAAGATATGTTGGCATGAGCAAGCACTGTCACACAAGTCAGTGTTTTGCACATTCTGTGCAGGTGCTGATAAAATGTGTCACCCAGCTACTGTTGACATTGTAACGGCCATCAAGCAAAAGTATGATTTTTACGTTAATTGGTGTTTGTGTTCCATGTAATTGCACTGGAACACATGTAAGAGATGAAGACGGTACTGAAGAAGGTGACTGTAATATTGTAAGGTCACTGAGCCCGGTCAGGGATGTCATGTGGGGGATGCAGGGGGTCACAGCTGAAAACCCTGTGCTCTCTCTTGCAACCCCTGCAAAAAGAACATTGAAAACAAATGTTTTTTTTAAATTATTTTTAAATGGCATCTCCTGCACACTAGAGTAGGAGGTGCCCCACCACACTAGTCTGGGGTGGTCCCGGCCCATTCCTCACCCATCAGGGTATAGGCTGGGCCAGGCCTAACAGCGCGAGAAGGAAGCGTTCAGTAGGGTGAGTTGACCATGACATGTGGCACATGTCACATGTCACATGCCACATTCAGCTCCAAGCCCTTCCCCTCCGGCTTCCTCATAGCTCATATACAGGAAGCAGGAAGCTCTCCCAGCATTCTGGCCCCTGTTTGTGAGCAGCACAGAGGAGCCAAGGGTGGTATGGAGTGACAGACTGAAGCTGGAAAAACAGGTAAGAAGGCTTTTTAAAAAATAAATGTGTTGTGTTTTTCCATGTGTGAAGTGCATGTCAGATGCATGCATGTGCTAGGGGTCAGTAAGTGGTGGGTGAATGAGTATGAATGTGATAGTGTGTGTTAGATGTTCTGAGTGGAAACACAGGTGTTAGAAGCATCTAAAGGTCTTGTGCCATCACTTTGAGTAATGTCAATTGGGGCCAGGGTCAAATTACATCACGTCCTGTGATGTCATCAGAGGTTAAGGGTCGTGTGATGTCATTTCAGCTACCCATGGGTTTTTGGCTAAATGACGTTCCTGAAACTTGTCAACCATTACCGGGAATATGGCTGATTCTTTGCATATCCTAAGTTGTGTGATCATTTAAGTAAATCCATTTGATTTGATTGCTTCTTCAGTGAATTTTTAAACACTCTTTGGAGCAGAGACTTAACGTATCTGGCACAAATAAATTGTAGGCCCCTGAGATAGTGGTCTCTCTTTTAATAATATCACCGGTTTACACAATTCTGTGTTCTATTTTAAGTCTGGGTGTATTGTTTACACTCGTTCACTTTGCCAGCATCACGAACAAAAGATATTCTGAAAAAAATAGTTATCTTACCAGCGTACTTGAGATCTAAACTTATTGGGAATGGATGTTAAAACAACAACTAAGGGAAATTCATGTTGACTAGGTTTTCTTGTTCTATCCGCTTTTAAGACGAGAAGATAGGTGGCACATCACCATCCCCTAGGATTACAGGGAGGTATCTCTAGGGACAGTTAACACTTTGAATGTCCTCTAACTTTGTTCCCTTATAACATTATCAAATTCCATACTTCGCAGTCGCAATTTTATTTGTTGACTGTGAGTCTTCTCAATCATGATGTTATGGTCTCCTGCCTCTTGTGTGATGTAACAGCTACCAATAAAACATGTGTGAGGCTATGTTTAGACTCACATGGTTTATTAATGTGGGAGTCACTGGCTCTCATCAGAAAAAGAGAACAGCCTCTATGAAGAGCATAGAGTAAAGAAGGATGTTACACAATTTGCATTAAAGGGGTGTGGATGAAGGGAATTGGGCAAATAGGACATGGCCCTCATGTCAGCAGTCAGGGTTGTCATGTCACATAATCCCCCAAAATCAGTACAAAGTTGTGATTGGAAATACATACACAGTGCTTTGCTTTCAAAATATGCTTCAGAGTTCAGTAGTTATGGGACTCGTTAGTATTAAGGCTTATGGGTATTGGGGACAACGTGGGATCTCTAAAAAGTCCTATGTGCATGTAAATCCCCCACCTGTTTAGGATGACTCTGTGATACCTATGGCAACATGTCGCCTGAATCTGAATCGGGTGCAAGGAACATAATAGATTGTGAAAAAGGCCACGTACTGACCACTTTTCTAAATCATAAATGCTTCCAGAATGTGTGGCATGAATTTGGTGAGAAGTCCTGGGTGAAGGTCCAACACTGAAATGGCATTTGATAGCATGACAGCAAAGATAGACAGAAAGAGTGAGTTAATCAGCAGAGTGCAGCACATATATTTGGGTGCAACTTTGCATTTTTGTTGTAGGAAAGAGAAACTTGATAGTAAAATGTGAAGTGAGCGTTAAACTGTGAGGGGGGGATTTGACCACATGTAGACCTGCTGATGTATGCTTAACTGTGCCAATGGCAAGTCCATACAAATGTTGATGCGGTCATATAAACAACTAGAGGCTGGTCTGTGTTTGATGTCAAGAATAGAAGTAGTTTATGATGTTGTATGTGGGAATCTCGGACAGAACAGCCATATGTTAACAACAACGTGATAACTAAAAGGCAGAAATGCTTGCGTCCATGAGAGAGCTAATTGCATATGCTGAGAAGATTGTGGATACAGAGGGACCTAATGTAGAGACATAACATCTTTTAGTTTAACCAAATGTCTATGTATCCAGTGTACCCTCACTATGATGGTGTTTATGAGGCATTGCATATAGAATTGATGATAACATCAATGCCAGCTTGAAAACCTAACTAAAGAGTGGCTTCAATGAGGGTCTCTACATGTTGTTCTCTGAAGTCACCTGGGAACTATGCATCAAGATGCACAATAGCACACAAGTTGTACGCCTAGCGGCACTGTTCCTCTGTCAACCTAAGAAAAAAGATTTGGAAATTCATTCTAAAGGGTGAAATCTTTGAACAGTAGCAATGCCAGAAAAATCATCCAATTAGGAGCGGGAATGAACATTAAACCTATAAAAAGCAATTTACCATGATTTGCTAAAAGACTGTTTTTGATTAGTCAATTGTAAGAATGCATAGAATGCCATGTCTCCAGCTATATTGAAGAGGATGATCAAACACAATTGTTAACCACATGGTCAGTCGTTTTTCTAAGAAACAAGCTGGGGGTAGATCTCTGTCTTCAGCTGGGGCCTCCCTCTGGAACAGCCTCCCTGCCACTCTTAAACTTGAGGAGAACCATCTCCGGTTCCGGAAGCACCTCAAGACCTTCCTCTTTTCTTCTGCCTTCGCTCCCCCTCGCCCCTGCTGATCTGTTCTCTCTTGGCACCGTGCACCTGGCCACCCTCTTTTGGGCCCAGGTACCTGCTCATCCTGCCACCCTCCCGCCCTGCCTCCGGGCCACCCCTTGCACTGGGGTCTGTATCTGTACCCATAAAGCCCTCCCTTTTTCTTCCTGCACTTATCAGACCTACCCTGTCTGCTGCCTTAAACCGAGCACTTGCAAATTGCTGGCTGCATTACCACTGTTTGTTGCCTTTATTATTTATTTATTGTTATTTATCTGTTTCTCCTCTGCTTAGCACTTTCCACCTCTCCCCCCTTCCATGCACTTTTCCCCTCCCCCTCTCTCATGCATTTGTGCGTTCTCAATGTCACTGGGCCTAGTAAGATCACTGTTTTGTTCTCCCTGTTCCCCTCCCTTGCCTTGTCGCGCTCTGAACACTTGCGTACGAGCGCGATAGAAATAAAATATCAATCAAAAATCAATCAATTCTGATATATCATATGGCCTACTGCATTAAGGACATGACTTTAGACAATGCTTAACTTTTCCTTGATATTCTGTTGTATTTGCTATAAGGCAGCTGTCAGCCAGAAGGCAAAGTATTTGGTTGCAGATTTCCAGTTGGCCAGGGATCAGGGTAAATAAGTCACGTATCAAACGTGAAGGTGTATTGGAAGGGAAGGTTCATGATATGTGATGGGTTGAAGGGGGCTATTTGTTTTCATTTCTAAGGATGCGGTAAGGATTCTCTGAGGAGGACTACAAGACTATGTGTATGGTGATAATGGTTGGTGGATGGTTGAGTGGGAGCGGAAAGGAGTAATACGGGTTTTCTATGCTGATTGACAATTTATTGATGTATTGATCATGAGAAGTGAACTAGAAAGTTAGAGTAAGATTTTTTTACTTTTGGTCAATGTGTACATCTTTATTATGTTTGTGCTTTCCATTATCCCCTCCCTCCTTAGGGACATCTTCCGCAAAACTATCAATTCAGTGGAAGGCAGAAAAGGGTTGACACCTTCATAGAGATGCTGCTCCCTGTTGCAATGTAGGATAGGGAGATAGAAGATACATGAAGGGGGAGAATAGAGACGTGAGAATTGGGAAAAAGCAGTTCAGGGAAAGTAGTCAAAACGCAAGTGAATTAACAGCATATTTTATTGATAAAGTGAAGATGGATTGGGCAAGGAAAGCAACATCGAAGTAACAAGTGAGAGCAAGACTGCAGAACTACTAAAGGCAGAGAAAAACAGATATATTGATATTTTCTAGTTCAGATGAAAAACGATAGCGGACGATAGTCTCTGGTGATTTGAATAGTTTTAATTGCACGAGAAAAAAATAAAATGATTGTGCCTCGCTTCAGATGCAAATAAGAGATAGAGGGCCTCATTACAAGTATGGAGGTAGCCATGCCGCTTTTAGTGCCATGGCTACCCCCATACCGGGTAGCGGGTCCGGGTTCCCTGAATGGGGAAATACCGGGCCATTCCGACCTTGGAGGGCCCAGTATTTCCCCATTCATGGAACCTGGACCAGGTACATCCCTGTTCCCATTTGAGCCCCCATAGGGCTCAATGGGAATGGTGAGGATGCTAACAAGGGGCCTGTTAATGACAGGCCCGTTGTTAGCATCCTGGTCTCATCTCGTCTGCTGCTAAGGACGCCTGGTTTCACCAGGCGTCCTTAGCGGGTCCCGCAAGCAGACCTCGTAATGAGGCGGTAGAGGGTTAACGGGGCCGGCAGCTCTAACGGCGCCATTAACCCTCTACCGCCTTCCTCATAATGAGGCCCACAGTTTGCTATCAAAACACAAGTGGCAAGAATTAGCTCTGATACTTGGCTGGAACGGACAATCCATGCAGCCAAATAAAGTGACATCTCAAATAGATATTGGACCAACAGCAGGACTATAATGCCATTATAGATTAACACCATTAGGATAACATGGGGATTATTATGTTTTATAAGCCCTTTCAATGATGATTCATAAACTTTATTAGAATGAGAATGGCACTTTAGTAGTTTTCCCCATTCACATGTTTTTCTTTTTAGATGAGTTTAATGTGGCATTTATGCTTAGTGGCATGCTGTAGTGGTAAACAAAGGAAACCAAATAATTATTTTCTATATTCAGCAAATTGTTTCAAATCTTTTGTGAGTGGATGACTAAGGAGAAATACAACTGAGCTAAGCGGGTGTATGTATTTGAGCAAAATACATCGGGAGTGGTTGCAAGGACAGGTTTATTTTTAGTCATGTCTTCAAAAACTATTAAAAACATCAGATTGAAAGGTCTAGAGGCTGAGTAATTCAACTTTAGCAAAACATCTTTACAACTGCAGCCCCAAATGTTGTTGGTGAAGTATTAGGTCAGTTTAAGTGGGGGCACTGTAACCTGTGAAACCTGTAAAGGTACCGTTCATGGATGTAAAACCCTAAATATAATAGCCAGGAAAACAAATGATTTAAGTAGAAATGTGTGCCTTAAAGACAAAATAGGAGGCATGTTTTTGTCAGCATATTGAAAGCAATATTGAATTGTTTTTATCTGACTCCTGATTCTCCGCTCAACCTATCCCCCTTTCCACTGCCCGTAAAGTCAGTCTTGCTTGCCTTGGGTGAAGGCACAATGTGCAACTATCTGGATGCAAGGAAATAATGGCCTTGATGGACAGAGCATAAAAGCTAATTGACATTGTATAACTAGGAGGATCTAAATTCGAGGAGCGACACCAGAAAAGAAAACTGCATGCATTTCCATGTCTCTGTAAAGTGTACAATGTGGGTAATACATCTGACAGGCTGCTCGGTTAACACAATCAAGAACATATTAGGTTCAGTGGTATGAAGGAGGTAAATACACACGTGGACCAACTCCATGTTACTGACAAAGACAACAAGGAGGTTTCTTTTTCAGATCTACAGTGCACTATCCAGGGTGTTGATGATCATAATGGCAGGAGACTCTGTATCTCCTTCATAATGCTGATTTTCCTCCTTTGACAGAAGTAGAAAAAGAACAATTTTCAAGGTTCAAATAATGTGTGGAGTATATAAAACCTGTCAATTCAGCCTACTCACTTGTGCAATCTTTACTACTCAATTGTTTCCGGATAGAATGGCACCATCTGCAAAAACGAATTCTAATTAGCAAAGAGATTCGATTTCGCGCATCATAGAGGCTCATAATACTGCTCAATGCAGATGCCATTAATTAAATAAATAGTCTGGATAAATGATTTAATAAGTGTCTGGGCATGCTTGTTAAAAAAGATCCATTCCGTTTTATTCAGGTAAGGTACCTAAGCAGTAGTGGAACAATTTGGTGTTGTACAACTATTGGTTCATATTTAACGATTGTACATTTGAACACCAAATTTTGTTTCACTTCGGAGTATTGAATTTATTTGATGAATTCCCAAAGAGATCTAAGTTCCAACTGTTAGGGCTAATTTCCCTTACATGTTGACTCCCTCAGCAGCTTTGCTGGATTTCTAGGGTTTAATTTTTTCACCTGGTAAGAGTGTGAGCCTTTTTTTCCCACTCTTACATGTGTTTTGCTGTGTGTTGTAACTGTTTTGTGCTCATGGACTATGGCGTCTCACCCACTCCATAGGCATCCTCTTTTTACTGTGTGTCACACAGAACCTTTAGTTCAGTGACACACGCTTGTCTTTTTAGACTTCCCACATTGAACTCCATTTTCTGGGACTGACTATTGTCTCCCAGAAACACGTAAAGTTACCATTGACTTTACTAGTCCTTTTAAATTTACAGACCCAGTACAACCTATCTTCCAATAGAGTACTAGAAGGGTTAATAGTTATCCCTTTTTGTCTGATTCTCATGGAACATTATTTCATTCCCCTTTCTCTAAGATTTGGCTGGTGTCATTAGTATCTACAATTTTTTATTTTACCACGGGCAATGAAAATAGCCTCAGTAACTTTAGAGGCTATAGTGGGAGACTCAAACTCTAACCCGCTGGACCCATTTTATTTTTATTCAGTTCTGGTTGGGTTTATTTGCCATTTCTTTTTGTAAAGGTCTTTCTCGTGTTTTTCTCTGCGCACCAAACCAGGTTTGGTTCCTTTGTTCGCCGCCTTTGGCGGGCTTCTGCACAGAAGCCCTACTTAGGCGCCTGATTGCCTGGGTGGACAGGATGTGAGGGAGGGGTTTGAGGCCCCCTGCACAAGGTCTCCTTGGAGATGCAAGTTGCACTCTAGTTTGATTGGCTAGGAAACTGTCCTGCCAGGACAGCCACCCTGCTGTGTGATTGATAGCCAGGCTGTGTGGATGGGGAGAACTGCTTAAAAGTAGGTCTCTGGGACTTGGAAGGCATAGTTGCAACTGGATCGAGAGAGCCAATGAGAAGCTGAAGGAAGACAACTGCTGCAACTACTGGACACCCGCTGAAGTCCTGCTGCAGGTCCGAATCGCCTGAAACTTCGACGACAGAGGAGATCCGAAAGGAGTCTTCTCCCCTTGAGCCTGGTTGGACCAACCAGCTCACAAATCCCTGGGACCTCCTCTTCAGTCTGGTCAAATGTGCTGTGCTACAGGAAACCGGATAGCCAGTGGGAGAGAGTCCATTTGTGGTTTTAAGGAGCGCTCCTTTTATTTGATGCTTTGCTCTGCTGCTGGCTTCTTCCCTGGGCAGTGCAGGGCCCCCCTGTCTTCCTCCTTTTTGTCACCACGACAGTCACTTCATGAACGGTGATCCTGCAGGAACTGCCAGGAACAAGCGCCTCAGCTACAGCATTCTTGTTCATTTAAGGTACTTTGCAAATCCGGTAGTTTGTTCCGTCCGACCACGGTGAAAGTGTTTGAAATATTTCGCCTCTCTGAAGGCCTGTCCTTCTCTTCTCCTTTAAATAACTTTTCATCCGACCAACTTTGTTTTGAACTCTTGCCAAAGACTTAACTGCAAATTACTCTGAACTGTGTGATCCTAGGCAAAGACTCTGAACCATTGGGCCTTATTACGACCCAGGCGGTAAGTTACCGCCTGGGTCGTACCTTTACCGCCATGGCGTAAACTACGTTTACGCCATGGTGGTTGGCGGACTTACCGCCCCATTCCGAGGTTGGCGGGACGGTAAGTCCCCATTAACCCATTTACCCTTCCCCATTCCCATTTTTGCCCCATAGGGCATAATGGGAGTGGGGAAGGCGTTAATTACGCCACCGTAAATTACGGTGGCGTAATTAACGACAAGGTCCCTTAGCGCCATGGATTTTAACACCTGCTAAAAGCAGGTGTTAAATCCTCCATGGCGCTAAGGGACCTCGGAATCAGGCGGTAAGGGTCGGCGCTGTTTACGCCGCCGTAAACCCCTTACCGCCTGGGTCCTAATGAGGCCCATTGACATTGGCCCAGGCCTATTGATTTGAATCCTAGTTGTAGTAAGCCTTTTTTAGATTGCCCTGTCTATCACTTGTTGGTGTTGTTGATTGTGGATAATCATGTCTTTTCCTCCCTTTTACATTGTTGAAATGCCATTTTGCTCACACTTCGTTTTTTAGTTTAACTTGTCCAGAATTGATTGGGGGTCATTGCAGTGTAGTAAGATTGTGATTTTCTGCTGCTTCATAATAGTGAACTGTTTTATAACTGTCGGTGTAAATAAATGTACATTCTTTTACTCAGAAACCTTGAATCAGGGTTTGCTTGAATCATAGTAATTGTTGTCCTTTGTGTAACTTCTGATACTGCTCACTTTACTCTTGCGATAAGTCTGGCTGCTCATCTATTGCTACCACTTTACTGTGTATTACATGCTTGTACCAAAGGTGAAATTGGACCTACACTTGTAGTCTTAATTGCATGTGGTGTTCCCAAAAGGTATGACTCGTGATTGTGCATCATAGAGGCTCATAATACTCCTCAATGCAGATGCCATTAATCAAATAAATAGTCTGGATAAATGATTTAATAAGTGTCTGGGCATGCTTGTTAAAGAAGATCCATTCTGTTTTATTCAGGTAAGGTAACTAAGCAGTAGTGGAACAATTTGGTTTTGTACAACTATTGGTTCATATTTAACAATTGTGCATTTGGACACCAAAATGTGTTTCACTTCAGAGTATTGAATTTATCTGATGAATTCCCAAAGAGATCTAAGTTCCAACTAAGTTCACTTAATGGCTCCATATGTTTTACAGTGGTTGAAGGGCTCAATTGCTGCTGAAATATGAAATGGTGTGGAAGACAAAAATTGTGTGTGTGTTTGTGTGTCAAAGTCATGTTGATCTATTTTCACTCTCCAACCCCATTATATTAAACCACACACAAATATTATTATGAATGAGCAACCCATTCTGTAGGTTTCCCACACATACTAAAATTGGATGAGATAAACTTGGTTTTTCTGTTTACTTAGAATCAGTAAACCTGCTTCAAAGATCTGGTTGAGAAAACAACGCAGTGGGCAACAGTGTTGGAATATCACATTAGGACCACTACAATGAAATGTATATTTGTGTAGTCATCTGAAAGACACCCCCGCCAGAGACTCTACAGCACACAAACATAAGTACACCTCAAACAATGTCTTGGTATTCGGTAAAGTCAGAAGGTGATAAAGCTTCATAGCCTTAACAAAGGAGCACATTCAAATCTGGTCTTATCCTTTTTTAAATTGTTGGTTGCTTTCATTTACTGAAATTAAATGTGTTATCTATCACTGTATTTCTAATTAATTCTATTCTTATTAGCTTAGACGTTTTAAACACTCTTGCATTTAATCATTAATTTTTTTGTGGGCAATAAAGTCAAATAGGATGAGCTGAAGAAATCCATGGAGGTCTCTAGTAGAAGAAGCCTGAACTTAGCCAGATCTAAGAAGCTGGCCCACAATCTCCAAGGCACACTGAATCAAGGCTACTGCCTGTTCGATGCCGTTCGACTGCCCCTGCCGGACCAGACCACCTGTATGAGGTAACATTAAAAAAAAAAAAACGTTCATGTCGCCCCTACACCAAGGTACTACGTCTTTGCAAGGCACCTCCTCCTGCCTATTATTCCTCATCCAGTACTCAGAGCTGTCGACCTGCACACTCGAGTACAATCTACCGCCTCAGAGCTACTCACCAATGTATTACAATTGACGCTTATATGCTCCCACTAACCTCCAATCACGAGGTACATGAACTTCCACTTTCACCTAATGTCTTTATTCTGAAGCACTCTGCAACTTGTTCCCTGTATGTGCATTACCTTAGCTAATAGTGATCTTGCCCACCATCGAATGTGTACTGCCTCTGGCTAATCGTACCTTCCACTGCTGATTTCTACACTGTCTCAACCAAAGTGAACCTGCCTACTGTTATCTGGTCACTGCCATAGTTAAAGCACACTTGCGCTCTACTGATTGTGTATTGCCCTAGCTGATTTCTAACCTGCCTATTGTGGACTTTGCACTGCCATAGTTAAAAGCACACTTGCGCGCTGCTGATTTTGTATTGCCCTAGCTGATTTCGAACCTGCCTAGTGTGGATTTTGCACTGCCATAGTTAGAGCACACTTGCGCTCTACTGATTGTGTATTGCCCTAGCTGATTTCTAACCTGCCTATTGTGGACTTTGCACTGCCATAGTTAAAAGCACACTTGCGCGCTGCTGATTTTGTATTGCCCTAGCTGATTTTCAACCTGCCTAGTGTGGATTTTGCACTGCCATAGTTAAAGCACACCTGCGCTCTGCTGATTTTGTATTGCCCTAGCTGATTTTGAACCTGCCTATTGTGGACTTTTCACTGCCATAGTTAAAAGCACACTTGCGCTCTGCTGATTGTGTATTGCCCGAGCTAAAATCCAACCGGCCTATTGTTGACGCTGCACTGCCCTAGCATAACCAAACCTGCCTATTGCTGCAACGCATCTCCTCCCAGGTGCACATCCACCATTATCTTTAGGGCGCTCCTTATACTGTATCACCTTCTGCCCTTAGAAGCAGCAATTATCACCCAGCTACACATACGTCCGACACGGCCGACACACCTTCAGCCATCACTCACCTTATCTCTCCCAAGCCTTGTCCCCCCGCCCCTGCGCATGGCGACCTCCACAATGGACCCTACGACACCCACCTTAGGCCTCCAGCACCCCAACACTGACACTAACCCATACTTCAATGACCCAGCCCTCTAGCTGGAACACTTTGCTAGTAAACCCACTCTGAATCAACCATGTTCCTTATCTCTTAGAAACAAAAGATTAGGCAACAGATTCTGCATACGCCCCATTCGCAGTAATCTCCCCAAGCAAACACTACACACACCACCGTGCTCACCCATTGCACCCACCAATAGCAAACCCCCTTCTACAGAGGTGAAATTGCCGGTTATCAAGGGCGCCCTCATCAACACCAGATCCCTCCCAGTGCACGCTCTAGATATAGCAGACCTCATAACATCTTCAGATCTCGACTTCATTGCAATAGCTGAAACTTAGCTTCATGCCGCATCCGGTCCTTCCTTGTCCCTTGCCCTACCACCTGGCTTTGGCATCATGAGATGTGATCGCACCTCTGCCTCCGGAACCAGAGGTGGTGGCCTAGCTATCATTCACAAAACCACTCTGGATTTAAGAGTATCGACTAATATTAAACTCGGGTCTGCTGAACTACTATCAGTTAAACTCGCAATAACACCTAATCAAACAGCCACCATCCACTTTATCTACAGGCCCCCAGGCCCTGCACCCTCCTTTGTCGGCAACATCTCTACCCTCCTCCTTGACAATGCAAAAACGAACTCACAAATTATCATCCTTGGTGACCTCAACCTAGGACTTTGCGACCCCAAAGATCCTATTGCACTATACTTGGAAAACGCCCTTTCTAACTCTGGCCTTGCACATCCAAGAGCCCACGAATTCTAAAGGCAGGACCCTGGACTGGCTAGCGAGCTCTAACTGCATTATCAATGTCCTGACCGCCCTGTTTATGGTCAGACCACCACATCATCACTTTCAATCTAAAATCATAACTAAACAAGACAGCCTGAAACTGGACAATCGCCCTCCTACCCCAGCTGGGGCCCTGTCTCCTGACCTACCCAATCTGAAACGGTTTGCCTTCTCACCACTCACCACTGCCGAGGTGGAAAACATCATCCTGAGGATCAAACCGTCCAACTGCCAGGGTGATCCCTGCCCTGCCCCAATCATTAAGGAATAGGCTCACGATTTGGCCCCATTTATCACATCCTTCATCAATGCTTCCTTTAAAACAAGAACTGTCCCTGACAACCTCAAGGATGCATGGGTGATCCCCCTGCTCAGAAAACCCTCCGTTGACCCTAGCATACCCACCAACTACCGTCCTATTACTACTGTCCCGTTTCTGCTAAAAATCCTAGACCACGCAGCATACCTGCAAATCCAAGAGTACCTGGAAGCCAATAACCTCCTTGGTCTTAGACAATCTGGCTTCCGCCCCAGACACGGAACAGAGACAGCTCTACTAGACTTAAAAACTCAAATTGAAGTTTTAAAGGACAACGGCGAACTGGCCCTGTTACTTCTACTCGACCTCTCTGCAGCATTCAATTTGGTCAATCACCAGTATCTTCACTCTGCCGCCCATTTCTCTCCGTCAGCTACGGCCTGGATCAAATCATTCTTGAGTAATAGATCTATGCGGGTCTTCTCTCAATCTGCAGCCGCAGATCCCTCCCCTATTCACTGCGGTGTCCCCCAGGGCTCTTGCGTGTCGCCAACACTCTATAATGTTTTTACTAAACCGCTCTTTGATGTACTTGACTATCTGGGTGTACGAATTACGCTGACGACACCCAGATACTCATTCCCATTACTGGAGACTACTTAGCTGACACCAAGGCCCTGAATGATGTCTACCTGGTAATCCAAGCCTGGATGGCACAACACCAGTTATGCCTCAACGATGTCAAAACTGAGCTCCTCATCTTGGGCACTAGGCAACGCCTTAGTAAACTTGAGCCGTCTTACCAATCGTTTATCATCGATGGCAACACCATCCAAGTTTCGAAAGGCACCAAAACCTTAGGCGTCTACCTTGACGCCACCTTATCCTTATCCCAACAATGAAATGCAGTCAGATCTACTTCAGCATGCACCTGCAAACTCATTGCAGCCTGCAGGCCATTTCTGACCACTTCAAACACGGTCACACTGGCCAGAACCCTCATCAAGGCCAAAATTGACTATGGTAGCACCCTCTACCTAGGAACCAGCCAGGAGAATCTGAACAAATTGCAAATCTCACAGAAGAATGCCATTAGGGCGGCTTTAAACATCCCGCGCAACCACCACATCACGGAAACCAGATCCAATCTAAATTGGCTACCCGTCAAACAGAGAATTTGACTGAAAGACTTAGGCCTTACCCACAGATGCCTAGCCAACCAACCCCCCCCTATCTCTGCAGCCGGCTATCCCGCCACGCGCCAACCCGCCCTCAAAGAACCGCCCAGTCCCACTGTTTAACCATCCCTAGGTTCAAACTACAGAAAGCGGGTAGATCAAGCTTCCCCGTCCTAGCCTCCAAGCTGTGGAATGCCCTCCCCCTCACCATCAGAGCAGAAGAATGCTTCAGTGCCTTCACGTCCAAAACGAAAGCCTGGCTCTTCAACCAGCCTTGACACTCTGATTTCTTACGTACCTGGGAGCCCTGTTCCAGTAAGCGCCTGCTCTATTATAAATGATGTATATTGCTGTATACTCTGAATAATCTGCACTGTACATAAAGTTTGACTATATGTTCATTATGTAACCATGTCTAAATTGCACCCTGATGCCTCCAGGCCTGATGGTGCGCGTTACAAATAAAACAAATACAAATCTTGAGAGTTTTATGAAAGTGGCCCCCATGTATTTTCTAAGATTTCTAGCAGAAACAGAATGTATGCAACATTATATGATCGCGTGGTACTCATACAATTGGATTCCCCTGTTCATTGCAGGAAATCCTACTCAAATTCCAACAGTCCACATTTTACAACACAATGAATATACAATTGTGTTGGTTGGTTCTGTGGAAGAGTTGCCTACAAATTAAGATTGACCTCAACATTATGGATCAACATGCTTACAACAAAAATAATAAATAATGGATTGGGTGTGAGACAACCCACCTTAGACAGGTGTATAGCCACATGGTTAATTAAAGAGGGTGAGTGGAAACACCTAGAGAAACTGTGCCAATCAGCTCTCATGGAAAATAATCTTGGCAGAATGTACTTTTTCAACATGCATAGAGTAAATTAAATCCCTGTGGTAGTAGTAAACTGTATTTAGTTGTTGATGCACTTTGCCCTGCATGTAAGCATGAGATGGCATTGATTTTTTTCAGTCACTATAATGTTAATTTGATGAATGTAATCTTTTAAATATTCAAGCAATTCACAAGAAAGCAAAAATCTATTTGCATATAAAAAATATTATGTAACAATATATTACACTGTTCCAGAAAGGAAATGCAAACTCAAGCTTATACCAACAGCAAGGCTGTGTATTATGTCATTCATTAACATTTTTCAGTTGTAATGCTACATCATCTCGTTATGTTCACAGTTACACCATATCTATAAGTATTTTTCTCCTCCTAAAGTAATCGTGCCATCTGCACTTTAATTATACATATTCAATGCCTTGTTTAGAGTTCAAACATTACTTGCTCAATTCGTGGTTAATAGCACTAAATCTGCTAATAATACTAGGAAAACCACCCCAGATGCTTTTATGACCCTGTTCTTACCTCAATTTGAAAAGAAAACGTAACCCCGATCATTGACTAAACAGATCTCACTAAACTATTCCAATGGATTTCTATGGAAGCCTTTTAATTATTACCAACTCTTTTTCAGAAACCCAAGTGCATGACCTTCTTAAAGAAGCTTGTATCACTCCCCTTCTAAAAAAGAGAATGTGGATCCTGCCATTGCAGCAAAGTATAGGCCTATCACAAATGTGCCATTGCTCTTAGAAATGTCGGATACGGGTTGCCTATTGCCAACTGCACAGGTTTATTGCAGGCCACAGCCTGTTAGGAACCAGACAATCTGGTTTGTTTCTGCACTAAACATGGCACTGAAACTGCATTATTGGATTTAAAATCCAATATTGTTAATAGCATTGATAAGGGTCATACTGCCTGATTAATGATCTTAGATCTATCGTCACATAAGCCGAGGAATATAGGCAAATAACAAGGGGGGTCCTGGGAGACTTGAGTCCTGGTTACAAGAGCCTTACCCAGAGTCTTTAGCTCACTATCTTTCACAGAGGAGAAATATCCTAAATATATCAGTCTTAGTCCTCCCCTGGGGCAGTCCAGCACCGAAATGCTAGGCAATTCTCCTTTGAACAAGAGTGTGCTGCAAACTCTCATCTCAGAACAGGTTATCATTTCATGTTCCTTCTGGAGAGGAGCGCCTGCTACCTTTTTTTGAAACAATTCTCCTCTGAACAAGAGTACAAACAGCAACCCCAGACACGTTTTTCGGTCTGGTTGAACCTCATCACTAGGGTGTAGCTGTGCCTCTCTAAGAATAGTGAGCAAGGGGTCCACGTCTGGATTCCCCTAGTAACTAAGGGCGAGACCCACGGTTACATGAAATATGCAAATAACAAGGGGGGTCCTGGGAGACTCACTGCCAGACATGAGTCCTGGTTACAAGAGCCTTACCCAGAGTCTTTAGCTCACTATCTTTCACAGAGGAGAAATATCCTAAACCTATCAGTCGTAGTCCTGCCCTGGGGCAGTCCAGCACCAAAATGCTAGGCATTTCTCCTCGGAACAAGAGTACCAACAGCAACCCCAGACACGTGTTTCGGTCTGGTTGAACCTCATCAGTAGGGTGTAGCTATGCCTCTCTAAGAATAGTGAGCAAGGGGTCCATGTCTGGATTCCCCTAGTAATTTAGGGTGAGACCCAAATTTACTTTAAATGTGCAAATAACATGGGGGGTCCTGGGAGATTCTCTGCCAGACATGAGTCCTGGTTACATGAGCCTTACCAAGAGAGGAATATAGGTAGGTATTCAACTGAAGTCGCTCTCTGGATTGAGTCCTTTCTAGGGCTGCGACATACAAGAGTATCAAAAGAGTACTGCCATGCTACACCCATTATTCTTACTTGCAGGGATCCTTAAGGTTCCTACCTATCTCCCCTTCTTTTCAATATTTATACAACATCTTTGTGTGAAATTCTGGATGGATAATGTGTGTCATATACACATTACGCAGATGACACACCGATTTTCTTCCAACTATCTGGCCAATATTTTCATGATTCACTCGAAATCAATAGGATATGTGCATCCATCCAGTCTTGGTTGGCTTTAAATGCTCTTGCCCCTAAGGATGGAAACACTGAGTTGCTTATTGTGAGCTCAATGCCTAGACTGAGGAAGTTGGATTCCATATACAATCATGTTTCCATTGCCGGCTGCCCAGTTCATGATGTTCAGCATGTCAAGACACTTGAAGTCTATCTGGATTATCACCTCTACTTCAATAAACATGTAGCTAGTCTTTGATGCTCTTGTTCCTATATGACTAAACTTTCTTCACAGATTTGCCCATGCTTATTGGAGAACAATAGGGCACTTATAGACTGGCAAGTGAGACTATTGCAATAGTCTACCGTTGGACCCATCACAAGCTAATGTGAAGAAACTTCGGGTTACTCAGAACGGGGCCATGCATGCAGTAAGTGGCTCAGGAAAACAAGGACATGTTACTGAAGCCCGTTTCAATCTTCATTGGCTCCCGGTTCAGCAAAAGGTCCTTACACTTGTATACAAATGCCAGGCTGGAGACGCACCACAATATATTGCTAACGGTATCAAGATTTCCCCGAAAAGAGAATCTTGCAGTCCAATAAAAGCCTATTAATTGTTCAACCAAACTTTGCTTTGAAAAGCTGTGGTGGATCTTGCGTTGATGTGTAGGTGCTAATTCTGTGTAATCCTCTCCCGATTTTAAAAAGGGCTTTAAGACTCATCTATTTGATAGAGGAATTGGATAATGTCCTCCGTGTTTCATTTACACCTCACCTTGCATAATTCTTCATTTGTGTTGTTTGGTTTTGTGTGTCTATACGTGTTCTCTGAGGCCTGTGGGCATGTAGCACATTATAAAATCTAAACTAAACTAAACTATTGTTTCCTAAATTTCAGGTATTGGTTAAAAAAACATACAACATTTACCAGATATTTGTGAATGGAAGGACGAAAATAGCAGCCGGTATTCCCTTTTCTTCCCTTCCATTTTACTTTATAGGCAGTCCTAATTTGACATGCAGTGACTTTCCAACACATTAGTGGATTAAAACTAAATATGGTTAATTTCTTCATACGTTTTTAGTTTCCAGTCAGGCATGTGTTAAACGGGTTCTGCGATGAATCGAATTGGCCATGTGCCCCTTTCATCTAATACATGCTCTTTTACCCAAACGTTGAAAGTTTGTCTCATATATAGTCTCGATTTAATTTACCAACCCAAACATAGATACGTTTTAACACTAGAAACACTTGTGTACAGGCGCATTATAAATGCCACATCATATCATAGAAGAGTTTTTCACCAGAATTATGTATGCGTGTAAGGGATTTATGAAGCTAGAATCTAGTTAGGAAGCAATGGGCTGCTGTACATATAAGTATGGGTTGAGAGAATCATAACACCTATCTTACACAATTAAATCTATAATGATCTGGACCATTTTTAGGGCTAGAGTGGCTTTCACATTCCGCCATTTCACAAGGTTTTAACCCTACAATCTCGGGACAAATGTCACAAGTTTCCCTCACCTTTTTTGTTGACATTGGGATTCAGACCAAATTCCCAATACCAGCAAGGCAGACACACATGGTAGGCTTGTGCATTCACTCTCCCGCGGAGTCCCAGAGATAGTGGGGTGTACATACTTGTCTACATATCACTTCCGAGTTCGGTCTGATCCCATGGAGAAAGCCCAGTGTTTGCTTGCTCCGTTATGCCTCAGCCCTCCTTCTTGTCCATTACTAAAGTCTTCCGGTGAATAGTCTGGCTGCTTCTGATTGGAGGGTAAGCATATTACTCGGGATGATTCTCAATAACCCCACCTTCTGGTTGCTGATAATCTGCGTGCTCAGAGTGATCTCTCGGCATAAACCCTGGATAGGGCTGATTTCCAAGAATCCCTGCATGCATGTGGAATATCTCCATATTGTCATCGGCGAGAATGATGCGAGAGACATTGTTCAGGGCAGGAGGACACCATGGCAAAGCTAATTGTGCATTTTCTACCACAGTCCAAACCAATATAATTACTCTCTTTGATGTTCACTACACCGTAAAGATCGGCACAAAAGTGGATTGCTCCAAGTCCCAGACCACACACTAAATGTGGATGCCGATGATTCTGTTGACAACTGAATTCAGCTACCCTCTCACTGCTATTTAAAATGTGCTCATAATGCCAAAAGGGATTTACTGCTGTAGGTAACAGAGGAGATCTAATATATGTGGGTAATACTCAGACAGCACATTAAAGGGTTTGCCAAATAGGACACTCATGAGTTAGTGCTGTGAAATCATTTCTGATAAAAATGTAAGTTAATGGAAGGTCTATACTTGATTCATGGAATTATGTGTGTGAAAAACGCAGATTTGCGCGCCTTACTGCCTGGAAATCCCTGTTTGAAGTATGGGGATTTTGGGGCACAAAGGCGCGCAAATCTGCGTTTCTCACGCAAATAATTCCATGAATCAGGCTACAAATGTATTAATGCTGAACTCAAAGCACTGTGTACCAGCTGTCATGGTTAAATCATATACAGTACCAGACTGTGGCACACTACAAATACATTTCAAGACATCTCACTGATCATCCATTGAAAGTATTTATTTAGAAATTAAGTCATATCTATCTATCATCTATCTATGTTTGATTTTATATTGTGCAAAATTGCCAGCAGGCCTCAGAGCGCTCACAGAGACAGACAACATAGAACAAAGCATGTTTACACTAGGATCTAATATCCTGGCGAGAACTAGAGATAACAGATACATTCACGAGATTGCTCCTTCATCGAACAGATGGGTCTTGAGTTGTTTCTTAAACATAGAGAAAGACCCACTGTTCTTGAGCGTGAGTGGCAGAGCATTCCAGTCCATCGGTGCCCAGAAAATAAAATGAGTGCCACCAACTGTTTTAGGTGTTTGACATGTTTGATACATGTCATGATTGTTATTTAATAATAATAATAATAATAATTAGGCTTTTATATAGCGCTACAAACCCTCAGGTATCTGAGCGCTGCTTATTATTACCCACGGTGTGTGGTGCTCATTTATCGACCTCGGAAGGATGAAAGGCTGAGTTTGGCCCCGCCGGGATTCGAACCTGCGTTAACAGGCTCTGCACGGGTGTCAAAGCGGGCGCTCTACTCGCTGTGCCACTTGACCGGCTGAACTGAGGTCTCTTCTAACAGTTGCATTCTCTATCTTACTAGCTAGATAAAACGGTGCAGTGCCCACTGGGCATTTATAAACTAAAACTGAGCCTTTAAATTTGATCCACTGCTCAGCCAGCTGGTGAGATCTCAAACCGAAAACAACCCTGACCACTCTATTCTGTATTGTATGCATTCTCAAGATATTATTTTTAGAAGTGTTCATCAATAGACTATTACAATAGTCTAATTTAGAGTTAATTATGGCACCAGCTATGACGGTGAGGATTTGTTCAGTCAAGTATGGGCAAATTTGCCACAGTAAATTAGAATAGAAGGCACAGGTAGATTTTAAGTATGTTGTATGTCTCTTAAAATGAGAGATGTGAGTCCATGTAGATTCCCAATGTTTTTACATGATCTAATACCTTAATATTGTTGTTATTGATTTTTTAACTCCTGTATTGGTCGTTTCATTTTGTTAACTTTTCAGAAGTGCCGACTATTGACAGTTCCGTTTTTTCATCATTAAGCGCTAGTGAATTAATCGCCATCCATTTTTGGATGGCGCTAAACACCTCCTTAATTCTTTGAGCGTCCTTTTAATAGATTCCCGACAGCTCAAAGACCAGTTAGGTGTTGTCAGCATATTTAGTAAACTGGACACCCAGGTCCTGCAGCATGGTACACAAGAGCTTTGAGAAAATATTAAAGGGCAAAGGGGACAGACATGACCCTTGGGGGACACCGTACATCAGCAAGGTTTTAAGTGAGGTTAAATTCCCTTTTGCCAATGCTGCCATTCTGGGTCCCAGAAATGAATTGAACCATTTAACTGCTGACGGCGAACACCTACCAACTGTCATTAGTCTCTCTGCAAGTAAGTCATGATATATAAGATCGAAAAGCAGATGAGAAGTCGAGCACTAAAAGTAAGGCGGTGCTCCCTTTTTCGATGATATTGGCAATATTCACCTGAAGATCTAATAGGGCTTTCTCCATGCTATGTCTTGCTCGGAAGTCGCATTGTTCACTGGCCAGTATGTTATTATTTTCCAAAAATGTTTGATATTTTTGGTATGCAATCCTGTCAATTATTTTGAGCCGGAATGGCCTGGGACAGAAGGATCTAGATTCTCCTTTTTGATAAGCGGTGTAATCCAGGCGTCTTTTATGTCTCCTGGAACATATGCCTCATCAAATGACTGGTTCACGAATTGGACAACCCATGGAGCCAAGGTCTCTGCAAAGTCCTTGAAAGGTTTAGCAGGAAACATGTATAACCTCAAGGACCTCAGCCTCTGATACCTTTTCAAAAGCAAAAGATTCAGGGTGGTTATGCTCTGGAGATGCCACAGGATTTGATGTTGTCTCAGTATCGGTGAGTAGGCTTTTCTGGTGTCTGATGGCCTGTTGATGTTTTTCAATAACCCCTTCATGTATTGCGTGACAACTTGCATTACTCTCTGGTTCCTGACAGCTAGTTGGTGTGTTTTTCAGCTCCTGTACGATCGAGAATATCTCCTTAGATTGCGATTTGGCCTGCTGTATTCCCTGTATAAATTCCACTTTATAAAACCCACTCCCCCTCCCTTAGTCTCTCTAGTGGTTTACATTGTTGACTAGGATATAGGACTCATCTGTGAATTTCTCAACTACAGGACTCAGGCGTCAATCGAGTACTAGTGTGCACTCATCAGACACATTAAGCTGAAGGTTGGGTGTTTGGCACACCAGAATTCTGCAAATATTGACCAGGCTAACTTGGAAAGTAATGATACTTGGAGAGGAAGGAGGTTCCCTGTCAAGGAGGCTGGTAGATAGTAGTCACACTAAGATTGTGGGATCTATTGACCCACTCCACTATTCTATTAGGCATCACCCTGTTATGGGGAAAGAAACAACAACAATGGCGGCAAAACCCTTGTGCGTGCCAAAAACCTACAAAAACCTACAAAAACTGTGTGCTTCAGCACACAAAAAGAGGGATGCCCAACATGCCACCCATTGTACATGTGCGATGGAATAGAGCACACTCTGCAGAAATGTGCCAGTGAACTCCATAACCAGCAAACAGAGTGCAGAGGGAAAAGCAGCACTTTGCAAGTGAAACCCCAAAATGTGCCTAAAAAAGACATTTGGTTTGTTGCCAAAAACTTCAAAATGCCCATAACACAACGCTTCTCAACATTTAAAATCTTGCCTGGTGCTACAATTCATGTATCTAATGAAACATTGTGAACATACAAAGTCCCAATGTGAAAAGCAAAACATTCTTCAGACAAACTGGATTGTCTGAAAACTGACAACATATGCCAAAATCTGGGTGCAGTAACCGGGGCTACCTGAATGACAGCTGTCAGAGGAGTACTGATGAAACTTTAAAATGACCTAAAACTAAAAAGTCTGCTGGATTAGCAAACATAAAAAGGATTGTTGCTAAAAAGGAATACAGATTTTAGTGTTGTTTTTTCCCACAGATTTTAAGGCCAAGAAAGAAATGTATTTATGTTTGATGTAACAAATTTGGCTTTTGCTGGATTTAAGAAGTTAATTAGCCTGGCTGAAACTGCAAGAACTGGAAAAGCAGGTTTTTCTTCCAGAAAGAGGGCCTTCCTCTCAGCAGAAACTCACTGGGAGGTGTTAATTGCGGGTTAGAACAGAATCTTATCTGCAGAAAGCGAAGGAACAATGACAAAGCTTCAGCCCTGGAAACTGGAAGTGTGAAGGGGGTTGTAAATGGCCTCTGGAAGGAACAACAAGGAGGGGGATGCCCTGGACTACAGGGAGACAATAAGGGGCAGACCATTTGTTGCTAAACATGAACAAAGAACAATTTTAAATGACTCATAACTTGCTATTCAAAATAGTGAAAAATATAAAAAGGACAGAGTTGTCAATTGTATTTCTGGCTGCACATGTGAAGATGCAGTAGAACTGTCTGACATGTTCTGGGCAGGAATGGTAATATATGTGGTTTTATGCAAAATGTATTACTGTTAGAACTGTGAAAATGTACACGCATATCCCTATGTTAAACATGCACATTTGTGGAAATGTGCATAAAATTTGGAAATTGTGTTCATAGCAAAAATGGCAACATTCTGTAGAAAGTTGAGACAAGATGCCACCTCTGCAAGGTTTTGAGGAATAGCTGCTACGTAAAATATGGCATCTTTGTGTGTGATTTGTATAAAGGTGAACAATGTAGAAATGTACATTTAGTAACAAATCTGATTTTGAGACCAGTGGCTAAAGGGAGGTCTGTGAGGACTGTAAAGCAAATCATAAAATGTGACATCATCCGGCCTTGATCTAATCACTCAAATTGCAAGGTGGAGATGAAGTGTGGTCCTATCCCAGCTCACAGGGCCCAAGCTTAGCTAAGCCGGCCCATACACCCGCTTTGTGATTTCATTTTAAAGGATAAATAGAGACAGCTGACAACACATAGGGACTGACTGATCCAGCCACTTTCCTGATTCCAGTGAAGCACTCTGATCCAGCATTCCACATCCAGCTTTAATATTCTTCCAGATCCAGAGGCCAAATCTCTTTGCCAGCAATAGAGAACCATTGATTTCCAGCAAGGCCCAAATCCTCAAATGTATTCTCTCCACCCAGTAAAGCACTGGGTGGTGTGAGAAGGCCTTTTGAACCAGTATCCTGAAATTCTCTGGCTTGCCACCACTAGGCTTTCCTGAGGAACTTGCTATCCAGCTGAATAAAATACCCACAGACCAGGAGGGCAGATCCTACGCAAATCCGGTGACCGGCCTAGATGATCCAGTACTGTGCCTGGTGTGCTGTCTTTCCTAGACCAGACCCAATCCTATGACCAGAGCGGACGGCCCAATAATAACTAATAACAATGAATTACTTATCTTGTGAGTATTAATAGGACGAACTGTGGCCCATAGTACATTTACTTTGCCTTATCCCTACCTCAAGCCCATCCTATCTTTCATTCAGAGCCAGTATTGTTAGGAGTATCTTTGCATTGTCTTATCCCTCTCTCAAACCCATCGTATTTTTCATTCAGAACCAGTATTTTTAGAACCATCTTTGCGCTGACCCTTTTCTCATCTGAAGAAGTCGAGCTTCCTTAGCAGGCAGGTCGCACTAATCACGTGACTGTAAGATCCCTTTGTAGTATTCGCTTTTTCATAGTCGTCCTCTAGTGTAAGCAAACCCATTTCTCATTTTCAAAAGTGCATTTCTGTTTTCCATTCTCACGCTTATTTTACAAAAATAACCTTTACTAAAACCTCTATAACTCCCTCAGTTTGTGTGATAGAAACTCCTACTTGTACCTAACTAGAAACTCCTACTTGTACCTAACATCCATAGCCATCCATAGAACCCAAAACCACACTACAAATCAGTGCGATTCTCCCCTTATCGCAAATATCGTGCAATGAAAACTTTGCCGCGATTTTAAAAATCTGAAAGGTTTACACGTGTAAAATCGCTTTAAACTGCTTTCGACTTGGACCTTAAGATTTCAAATGTTTTCTGCTGACTAAATCATTGCTTGTGATTGTTTGCACCTATTCAAAGCTGCTCCCATATGAATTTACCACCATTTAATTGGTGTTTGTGCCCAGTCAATTCTAAAGATGATTTAAAAGCCATCTGACAGCTGAAAAGTCAATTCCGTTTTTTCTATTTCTTTTTAAGGGGGAAAGTGGGACTGATATTCTGTTTGATTTGTGCTATTCCTGAGCACCTGATCTCTCCTCCCATCTCTTTGCATTGCCTATCGGGGGTTGAGGGGTGTTGCAGGGGGAACCTCTAACCATAGTGCTATCTGATCTGAACCAAGAAAAACGCATTATTTTCTGTGCTGCATATGTCTTGCTCCTTACTTATTCCTAGTGTATTAAATATATTCTTCAGTGTTCTGTCACCCCATTGGTGATTGTTGTGTACCTATTAAAACCTACTGTGATTAGATTTTCAATACATAAATAAATATGTACCTTTGCAAACTAGCCTGATTTCTGGTTCAGTGTGATCGGGGGGCTGGAAGGGTTCCAGGAGAAGGGTGTGATACGATTGGTCTATCGTTCAGAGTATTGAACTTATAGACAAAAATGAATAAGGATTTCAGTTGTGCACTACATGCTGGGCTTTGACTTGGGGGTGTGCCAGATTGAAATCACTTACAAGGGAGCGGCCAGGAGAGAGAGAGAGCCTTCAGACCAGGCATTCAAAGGAGGAGTAGACATGCATAGGAAATATAGAGGCAGGGATCCACTCTGGGAAGGTCAAGGCTAGACCCCCACTAGGACGGTTGGTTCTGGGCATGGAGAGGATCTTGTAGCCATCAGGGAGGAGAGTGTCAAAACTCATGACAGATCCTGCCTTGAACCACATCTCGGTCAGACTGAGAACATCAAGGTTAGTTCTTCCAGGAGACGGCATATGTCGGAGGAGTGTTTGACAGGTGAGTGAGAGTTGAGTGTGGCAATGTGGAGAAGGTTGCCACTTTTGAAAGTCTTCCATGGAGGGCTACAGGTCAGAGGGTGTCCGGACATTTCATCGAAAGAAATTCGTCGACAGGACATTTGGTCGATGTAATTTCGTCGAAAACCAAATGGTCGATTTTTTTTTTTATTTATATATATTTTTTAGGTTGTAGTTTAGGGAAAAAAAGGTTTTTTTTGAAAAAAAGGGGGGTTGGGGGGGACCCCCCCCCCAAAAAAAAGGGGGAAAAATAAAAAAAATGAAATTCGACCATTTGGTTTTCGACCAAATTGGTTCGACCATTTGTCCAGTCGACCAATACTTTTCGATCAAATGTCTGGTAACCAGGTCAGAATTACACCCTGTGGAAGTGTAGAAGGAGCCTGAGGGTGGGCAGAGGAGGAAGGACGACAAGGCAAGGTTCCCAAGGAGGAGGATAAACACGCCAGAGAGGTGGCGGAGGAGGGATGCAACAGGTCAGCCAGAAAAGAAGTAGGGGAAGCCAAAGAGGAGGTAGAGGGTGGAGGCTATGGAGCCAGAGAAGGGAAAGAAGGGACAGCAATAGAAGAAAGCAAATCAATGAGGCGCAAGAAACGTCTTCAAGAAGGAGGAGGTTGGCCTGAGGGCCTAGGACCAAGACAATGCTATTTAGGTAAACATTAATAATGGTCTTAGAGGAGTGGCAGGGGACCAGGAGGGCTTCCCACCAGGTGCCACCATTAATGGGAGAGGAGGAAAAAGGAGAGAGCACAGAGTCCATATGTGGAGTCCATAGGCATGATGAAGGAACGACAAAGAGGATGTTGGATAGGGTCTGTCTAGAGCAAGCCCTGGTGCAGGTATCAGCGATAGAGAGGCCTAGGTTGGAGACTAGGATATCCCTTTTGAACTTCCTCCTACCTGACTTAGTAAGAAGGACAGGATAGTCAATAGGGAATTAGATAGAGAAGATAGGAGAGGCAGAAAACACCATAGAGGATGCAAAGGGAAGGGAGAGGGGGGTAAGGAAAGGAGAGGGGGAGTGAGTAGTGGGGAAACAAGGTGAGGGGAGGAGACACTAATGGTGGGCACAAGAGGAGGGGTGCAAGCAGACAAGACAAGAACAAGAAACAGAATATAAATTAGCAATTCAATTCAATTCAAGATGGGCTTCTTGATACAAAAAAGAGAAGCAGTCATGTAGCTGTGAGTAACAAATTAATTAACAGAGCAAGAAACGACCACCGAACCTGAAAGAAAAAATGACACAACAGGGGTGGTGGCAGTACGATGTCAGGGAACAACCAGGCAGAGTGAGGGCTAAGTAATGGAACAATGATCGAGGGAACCTAAAGGCAGTGAGTGAAAAACATACTGAAGTAGGTAGTACAAGTATAAAGCACAAAGATAGCAGACTCATAACAGAGCAGTCAAACAACTAAGTGCCTAGAAGAAGAAAAAGCAGAAGAGCACAGAGTAATACCAAAGTAGGAAGGAAGGTGCTAGGATGGCAGAGGACATGTAGGTGTGCGCGTAGCCAAGGATGATAGGGCTCTGGAGCACATGCGATCATGGAATGGGAGGGAACCACGCAGGCAGAAGATGTGCAAGTGCAGCCAAGGATGCAAGGGGCATGGGAGAACGCAATGAAGGATTGCAAGGCAACAACGTGGGCATAGGACGTGCAGGCACAACACCAAGGATAGAAGGGGCAAGGGAGTGCAATGCAATGGAAGAGTGCAATGGAACCACACAGGTTGGGAGCAAGGATGACGAGGGACAGAAGCAATCAGGGAAACAGGGCACACCAGGCCTAGTGGGTGCAGGCAGAAGGACAAGTCTCAGGGGTCAGGGGAGACGCAAATCAGGGGAGAAAGGGCACCAAGTCAGAAGGGCTAAGAAGTGCAGAGCAAGCTAAAACTCCTCACAACTTCTTACCTGGTGGCTGCAGACAGGAGGGTGTTTTGTTTGCATTCACTGTCTGTGTCGCAGACCGCTTTGCTGCCAAAAACCTGTGTTGCTCAACACTGCAGTCTTGTCATGAGAGGGCTTTGCCATAGAGGAACTGAACCTCAGATTATATAGGCTCGGAAGTGTGAACGTATCAAATGTTCTTACGTTTCATCAGGCAGCATTTCCTGTGCACCTGCGTCAGTCAACACTGCGGTCTTGCCCTGATAGAGCTTGCGCCACCAGGGTCCAAACCTCGGATTATATAGACTCGGAAGCGTGGATATAGCAAATTTGCTACGTTTCTTTGGGTAGCATCTCCTGCGCACGTGTGCTGCTCAACACAGTGGTCGTGTCCTGCAAGGGCTTTGAAGCAGTGGGTGCGAACCTCGGATTATACAGGCTCAGAAATGTGGACGTAGCAAATGTGCTATGTTTTGTCAGGCAGCATCTCCTGCACACCTGCGTCACTCAAGACTGCGGTCTTGCCCTGCAAGGGCTTTGCCACAGAGGGTCCGAACCTCGGATTATATAGGCTCAGAAGCGTGGATGTAGCAAACATGCTACGTTTCGTCGGGCAGCGTCTCCTGCACACCTGCATCGCTCAACACTGCAGTCTTTTCCTACAATGACTTTTCAAAGCTTTAAGAAGCAGACCACCATGAAATGCATGATACAGACTCCAACAGTTTGAAACAACATTCCCCAAACTAGCAGATCAGAACAATTACAGGGATTGGGTTAAAAAATCCATTGAATTAGGCCTCGAGATTGGAGTGCTATAAATATACGTTTCTAATGTCAGGCACACCAAAGAATAGGAGACCAATTGGAATGCAAAGTACTGAACCCATCCAAACGGACAACTATGTCAGTCCTGAGTACAAGGGCTAACGGCACATTGCGTGTCATAGACATTCTCCTCTACGGGGAGGGCCAAAGAATATCTGGCATTGGATGCCCCGTGGAAGACAAATCTGAAAATGTTCCCAGAAATGAACAAATCACCTGTTTTCTGCACCTATTGCCAAAACATACCTCCTTCTCCTAGTTCGGAAGATAACAGAGCCCGATAGCAGAATCCTTAGATAATGAATTGATTAGTCTAAACATATCTTACCAAATGACCCCAAAATGGCATCCCAAGTGGGCAGCAAGTTTCTAGGGTGAAAACTAAGCATGACTAGAGGACAGCTTAAAGGAATTGTTGTTTGATCTAGAGTGGTCAATGAAGAAATTTACAGAAAGCATTGATTGAGTTTGGATGCCCAAAAAGCACACCTTAGTTTTAATACGACCAGAGTCACAATACAATGTGATTTCTCTGTTGCAGTTGCCCTATAAAAGCAGGGACATTTCCAAAATAGCAATCACAAGGGAAAGAAGTCGTGTGTGTACAAGAAAGGAAATGCATATTTTATTTCCACTAAAATGGTATCTGGGTTTTTTGAATAATAAATACAGACTGACAGCAACACCTTCGAATACTGTGATATAACACAAAATGAGAATGAAGAAAGGCAATTTTAAACAGGGAAGAATATGCTAATCCCATTTATTTGAGAATCATGATATCGCCAGCCCCAGAGCACCGTCTATTGAGGCCGAAGTTGGGCTTCCCTTTTCAAAAGCGCATTGACGATCCAAAAGAAAAAAAACAAATAAAATGATGGTGTTCACGATTCAATCCCTGACAACCAGAACACAGTTCACAAAACTAGCTCGGCTACCATACATTTGGAACCCATAATAGAAGAGTGATTTTGCTGAATGTCTGCCACGTGACTCGCTAGTTCCCATGTTTTCGTTTCATACACTTTACGTGATGAAAAGAGTGCATTACCAGATATAATGCAGTGGCAATAGAGGGATACAGTCAGGCAGGGCGTGGTGTTTCACTGCTGCCTATTTTATTCCTCCATGGTTGCCATATTATAGGACTATGTTTGCTCTCTGCTTCAATAGTTCTGCCAGGTGGATGTCTGTACATTTGAGGTTTGTTTGCACAGTTGCCTTTTCATCCAGTTAGTGACCTCTACCCTAGGTCCCTCAGAAAGCATCTGTGTTCTTTTAAGGGGCATGAAGGACTGGGAATTGGGTTAACACTTCGATTTTGAAACCCAATTTCAGCCTGACCCAATAGCATTCATGCACGGGTTAATGAATCCCACATTGGAGAACATCAGGGGCAAACAAGGACCAGAAACCACACTTGTCTTTGACAGCAAAACGCTTATTTATAAAAAATAAAATACTGCACCTGAAAGGCGTGGTTTAGCCTGGAAGCTCTCAACTGGCCAAAATTGCGACACTGAGTCTATGCCCCTGACCACCTTCACTGCAAATGGATGGCACTCCCCCATTACTCAGACATTTCTGAGTTCAGTACCAAGCTTTCCAGTCTCAGTCATGTGGTACTAATCACATATCGATGGGGGTTCCTGGTCCTGGTATAGAATTTGATAGGTCATGTGTTGACTTGGTATATGCTCTTTGTAAAAGCTGGTGATTTAATTATTGACAATCATACAACTTTTGAGGCCACATTCATCATAAGGTTGGTAGGGCCGGCTCACCAAGCAGGACATGTGTAAATTTCAGCAGTGAAGCATGAACTCCTAAGCATCAAGTAACAATTTTAAGCATGTTACAACCTAAAAAACCTTTTACACAAGTACCTAACAGTTTTAACAACAATACAGCCCTGCACATTTTCACATGGGGGAAATATACTAAAAAAAAAACAGAAAACTAATGAAATGAGAAACCACAAACTGCATATGTAATTATCACAGATAATATTGTACTGAACAACTCACATCAAAGTATGACCTTTTAGGTATCTGAATAATGAGATTAGGTTTGGCCAACCATGTGTGTAATGAAAATAACAACCCAAAACCTGAATGATAGAAAATAACCCAAAACGGCCTAATAATCACTGCACCTTTTTGCAAGAGAAAATAAGGTTTATTACATGCAAAAGGTATCAGACAGTCCCATAGAACCAAACAGACATGGAGCTCATCACACCCCATGAAGTTAAAAGTTACCAAAAGTAATCATCATACATAGGATACAATGTGATCCCACCACGGTCATTGATTACCACCACTACAGGCACTACAGGGAACATGGTAATGTCTCCCTGTAGTGCCTGGACCAAATGGCCATACGCTATCTAAACCCATTCCCCTAAACAGGTGGTCCACTACATCATCACTATTGAATCCAGGAATGGGATTGGTGGTTTATCCTTATTGACACATTGATAAATCAAGACTACCACGTGATATGCACACCTCCATTCCAGACGCTATCAAAGTAAACTGGCAAACCCGGCTTTGATAAGACAATAGGCCTTCTCATTATACCAGATTCCTTGGTGCACACCAGCTGCCCCCCCCCGAGCTTATACTAAATGTATTGGCATCACCTCTGTTCCACCTGTCCCAAATCACAAAACATTCCAGACACGACTCCCCATGTATCTCCTTCAGCCCCAGGTACCCAGAAATGACGTGACTGGGGCACTGATCTTGAGTCTGAATTTCCGGGATTTATTTGTCTGACTTATGTGTCTATTTATAGTTCAAATGGGATGACCAATCCTTGGGGAGGGCAATGGTACTCTAAATCTTTGATTAGCCTTTTGCATCACAAAACTGTATGCCCTATTCTCATGAGTTTGTCCTTCAAAGTGTACATCCCTACCAGCTCACATTCTAAACCCACCATATTCAGGCCATGCAGCTGCATAGAATTAACATTTATCTTTGCACTGTGGGCGCCTCGGACCTTGGCTTCTCTACTCGGGAACGGCAAAGGGGATTTGTTTTTGGAGATGCACTACACAGGGCCTGCATTTTATTTTGTTCATGGTGTAGTAGGCCTTAATATCCAATATGGTGACACTCCTGCCGTGTTAATACACTGACCTCGCTCTTACCACAGTACCTGTCTGTCTCCACCTTTCTCCTGTTTTGGCACTTCCCGCATACCCCACTTCGGACCATAACATTTGGATACAACAACTAAACACAGGGCCTATCATACTGCCCTATCTATAACCTCTAGAACCACAACAGTAATACATTTGTTGATATTTGTAAGTATCTAATGTGTGTCAAACCTAACAAAACACATTACATGCACCTTCTGCTATGCAAACCTCAATCTGCTCCCACAATAGTTTGTGCCAATAGGTGTGTCTCAACCTGAACATTTTTTGCCTAGCTGGGATGCTGCACGTGTCTCCCAAGACATGTATATGTATTTCATGATTACGTTTATAGGGGTGGGTTATTTAAGTATAAAATACAGATAGATGTGGTCAAAATGATGTGTTATTATTGTGCTTGTTGTGTGTGTACATTTCTATCATTTCACCCTTAAAAATGCAGAGGAGTGAAAAACACATGTTGTTGTATTTTGGTTAAAACTGTTCAATGATAGTTAGATATTTATTTATTTATTTATTTATGTACGTACGTATGTATGTATGTATTTATTTATTTATTTATTTATTTATTTATTTATTTATTTATGTATGTATGTATTGTTTGCTTGTTAGGCGATTGTACAAAATAGAAAATACTGTTTCAAAGCACCCACGGGGCAAGGAAGGGAGCAGGAGTGGGAAATATATTAAAAAAACATTAAAAAACACAACATTTAAAAGCAGTGGTGGCAAAAGGAAAGGAGGACGGATCTGCTATGCCTTGCAAGTTTTCAGAACGTGCAAGTGCAGCAAGGAAGAGGGCAGGGGGTAGGTTCTGGGGAGTCTGAGCTCATGGATGAGCGACAGATGAAGCACTAGGAATGTTTAGTGCTATATGGCCTGGATCTGCGAGGGGTATAAGTGTGAGCCTCCGAGGATGCAAGTGCAGATGATAGGCAGGAGCTGGGCCGATTGGGTGCGGGAGGTCAGTGTCCCGAGGATGCATAAAGGCCCAGGACACCAATCGCAACAACTGTGGGATTAGCAGTTGAGAGAAGAAGGGAAGAAGGAGGTAAAGAGCAGAGTCTTAAGGAGCATCCGAAATTTAAGAAGATCCTGCTCGAGGCACAGAAGGAGGCTGTTCCATAGGAGGGAGCGAGCTGAGTAAAGCAAATGACCGCCTGCTCTCTGTTTAGCAAAACGCTTTACACACAGAGAGTCAGAGCAAGAGGAGCATAGGGGTCTAGAGGGAGAGTATTTAATAACAAAGTTGAAGATAGTGTGGTCCCTCTGGGGGAAAGTAAGAAAAGGGAGAATTCATTTGAGAAGGAAGAGCTGAAAGTGGGAATTCTTGCCAATGTTCCTAGTGTAAGGGAGGAAGGAGTGCAAGGAGTCAAAGTTGACTCCAAGGTTTCTGGCTTCAGAAGAGGGCACGGGGGAGACCCCAAAGAGGAAGGCGAGAGTGAAGGAGAGAAAGAAGGAACAAGGGTCCCGATAGGAAGGACCTCAGTGTTACAGGTGTTGAGGCAAAGATTATTGGCAGTGCACAAGGACTGGATGGCAGATAGGCATTCAAGGATGATAGAGGGTGCAAGAGGGTCGACAGGGAGTTTGAAAAAAGAGCTCTGTGTCATCTGCATAACACTGGAAGTTGGAAGAGAAGGAGGAGATGAGGCATGTAAGCAGATCAAAGTAGATGTTAAAGAGCCTGGAGGCTGGCACATGGTGGCAATGGTCAGGGTTGAGATGGGATATATTACCAACTTGGAAACCAAGCTTTCAAAAGAAGAGTAGAGCTGGGTAGGTAAGATGGAAGCAGGAATCCACTCAAGGAAGATTTAGGCA